>NC_052394.1:17816028-19196028 GCF_009389715.1 Phoenix dactylifera | reverse complement strand
TGCCTTTTGAGCAATTGTGTAACCTAATTGTCGCCTTTGACAGTTGTTGAAATATGAAATCATGATTGCATGGCTAGATAGCATTTGGAGCCATCGTGTTTTTTTTCTCCTTTAAGACCTCTTAGCCAACTTGGATGTATCGACATAATTCATTCAAATCTTTCTTATTTTAATTCTTTAAATTTTGCGAGCATGATGCTTACTAGATTCTAAGGTCATAACTCTACGACATGGTGATTCTCAAATACATGCCAGACAACTTGGCGCATGTCAGGGCATAGCCCGTACAAAAAGCTCTCAGTCCTAAGGTTATGCGACTTTGGAGACCAAAAGTAGTTTCCTTTTCATATATCACTGTGTCTCGTTCTCATGCATTCGGCATTAATCATGTAGAGATCTCACCTTTTCATCGAAACCTGTCGAACATTGGCACTCTTCACCATGCAGGATCTTTGAAAACCATGTGTTAGGTTTTATCACCCTCATGGGGTGAAATGTCTATCACTTATTGCATAAAATAGGTTTCCTAGCATAGTAGAAGAAATATAAGAAATTCAGGAAGGTGAAATCAATCTTGATTTCTAGAAATGACACAATATGTTTAATGAATGCTGAGGGGCACCCTTAATCAGACGCCTAAATGATCTCACTGTGAAAAAACTTAGGGAAAAATATTGATTAAAAAGTGCACTCTACCACCAATACACAAAGCCTTCTTTAAAATAACTTCAATAACAAAAAAAATGCTATAGCGAATAGTGAGCTTGTGTATTATGCAAAAAGTTTCTTGTGCCAGTGTGGCATTGGTTTAGTATGTCATGATTCGACAAATCCCTCACGAATCACATTACTCATGGGAACCGCACCAATTCCCTCATGCCATGTGGGTACAAGGAACTTTTTGTGTGATGAGTGGCAAACCATAGCATTACTCTTAAATGATTCTTTTAAGAAAATAGAACAACAAAGATATTGTAGAGGAAGAAAAGGAAAGCAAATATTCATTTAACATGCACGTAAAAGGCGATAATGTCTAGATAATAACCAAAACAATTTCTTCTAGAATAAGAAAGTCGTATATGGGAAGTGGAGTATTGATTTAAACTATGGACCCAACAGAGCACTTGAATAGAGAGGCACTTCTCCAGTTAAGACTAGAGCCTAACCAGGAAGCTCGACCCACATCTTCAAACATGAAACATTGTGATCCCATGCGTTGTATCTGGCATGTAATTTCTCATTCTATTTCAAAATCTGAATTATTTCCCCCCTTTTGCATCTGTCAGTAAATGACATTGAGCACTGTTTTGTTATGATTGACTTATTTGTGTGATCAGCCGTTCTCTGATCTTAGATGAATAACATCATGATATTGGATATACAATATAGGATGCTAAAGAGGCAAATAATTTTCATAAAACCAGAAGTTTCTATCCACATCTTGCCCCTGGTTGATAGCTTGTCACAAGTTAAATCCCCTTCATATGGTTGCTCTTTCAGCTGCTTGCACTGAAAGCTATGTAACTGAACTCCTAATTTCTCTGCTTCAGTCTAAACCAGTATCCTGCATCAGTCTGAAAACCACAGGCTCTTCAATTCCACCTCATTTACTGTGATGTCTCTATAATCACGTACTTTTAGGGGCGCAATATCTCTGCCATTCTAATTTTGGGTTATTCAACTGATGGCCACAAATGGAGTTAAATTCGGATTTGGGTGTGTGCTGGGCTTATTGACGCCCTGGTCATGTACAGCCCATCTGAATTTTGCCATGCATTCTATAAGTTCCTATGCAAAGATGTTTTATATTCATTATCTACCCTGGTAATTTAGCTGCCATTTCACATTTTTCTTTAGTGGAGATGGTTGTTTAAAATATTTTAAGCTTCCAAATGCTTTAGGAAAATCATAGTTAAGGTAGAGATCAAGAGCAATCATGACAAAGCGTGGTGGATTTTTGGTAGAGCTAGATGGGTCAAGATAGAGGTCCATTGATGATTGAGAGATTGGGTGTGGAAATGGCATGTTCTGGTCTTCATTTGTGGTGTACCATCGATCATGCATTTGTATCCATAGACTTGATCTTTAAGTCATTGGAATTTTTTTAATGTCTCTATGCATTTAGCTTCCTGTTAGTTTGTTTAGTGAGCTTTCTTTACCAAAAAAAAATCTAGAATTTATGTAAAATTGACTTAAACATGAGAATATATTAGATGGATGTGTTGTGAAACTAGAAAAGATAAATAGAAAAAATGAGTATGTTAGAGGAGATATAAGAGTTGCATAAATTAGGGACAAAGTGATGATGAGTCGATTGAGATGGTATGGGTATGTTGGGTTGTATCTTTCATGTGAAAGAATGATTGATATTCTTTTGCAACGTCACCTGTCAGATCGCGCTCTGCACAGATTTCAAAGCACTCGGAACCATTTATTCATCTGTCTGCACAGATCTCGAAGCAACCATTGTGTGATCCAACAGTGGATTCGTGCAAAGGTGAATCCTTCTTTCGCGTGAAAGATACAACCCTGTCCCGTTAAATTCCTACCCAAAAGCTTAAGCTAGTAGATGTAAGGGCTGTGAGCATTAGACCAACCAAGGCTCCATACCTATCTGATGTTGGATTATTCCTCCATAATGAAGATTTGAGAGGGCTCTTGTAGTAAGGAGAGGCATTTTAATTTGTTTTGGAGGATGTGGAAAAAAGGAGGGATAAAGGCTTGAGGCAACATGGATGGAGGGTTGCGAAGAAGAAGATATAGACAAGCTTGAAATAGCATCAAATGTGGATAACACATGCACAAAGAGGGTAGCAAAAAGTAGGTAGTATTATTAGGGGAAATATATTTATTTAATATAATAGATGTAATTTTGACCATTATAAAAGAAATGCTTTCGCAAGATTCTTTTACGCACAGATTATGCTTGAATATTCTTTTTCTTTTTTTGCAGATGATTACATAAGTTATGCATGGGATTAGGTATTAGTTTTCTGTTTGCTGTTTTTGTGATGAAATTCCTAATAAAATGTCCAGCTTTGAGGTGTTAATGTGGATTGATGGGAGAATGGTTTACAGACTTAGTTCATGCAATTCAAATGGGACCAATCTGGTGCTGTCATGGCATAATCTCTTAGTCCATAACACTTACAAAGTGATGCTATGTCTCCAGTTTCTATAAATTATCATTTTGTCATCTGAGAAGAATGTTATGAAACCAAGTTCAGAAACACGACACAAAATGTAAGAGCACTTATATTATATCATTGTTTCTAGTAGGGGTATTTTCTATTTCTTATAATATCTAAGCTTATTATTCAATGTGAGAATAACATATGTTCACAAGTTCTCATGTTTTCATAGTTTCCTCCCTTTCCTGCTTCACTTCTCACAGTTTGGCTATTTGGACACTTTTTCAAATTTTTCAGGTTGGCAAACGTCTTCGCTATCTTACAAAGCATCCTCACTTGAAGATTCAAGCAATTGCTTCTGACCTGTTGCAGTTCTGGAAAAAGGTAGTTATTGATGAGACTGCCAATGGTAAAAAAAATACTGAAAGTAAGAGCTCTGTTAAAGTTGAAATCAAATCTGAGAAAGCAGAGACTGCTAAGGTTGACAAGGTTTCAAAGGCTGGGTCTGATAAGGTTGACAAGATTTCAGATTCAGAAAGTTTCAAGGCTGAGAAGAAAGATTCAGATAGATTGATGAAGGTTGAGACTTTGAAGTCAGAAAAAATAAAGATTGAGACAGGGAACAATGAGTCTTCAGGTCAAAATATCAAAGTTGAGAGGATCTTGAAGGAAGAGAACAGGGATTCTGTTATTAAGAAGCCATCATCGGTCCCAGTTGGTCCACCAAAGCTGACATCAATGATCAAATGTAATGATCCTCTGCGTGACAAACTCCGGGAACTACTTGCTGAAGCTTTCTCTAAAGTTTCTGGTGAGACTGGTGCAGATGATAGGGATGAAGTCAGAAACATCTTAGATGAAGTAGATGTTTGTGACCCAATTCGAGTCGCTGTCGCTGTGGAGTCTGTGATGTTTGAAAAGCTAGGCCGTTCTAATGGTGCTCATAAGCTTAAATATAGGTCCATAATGTTCAACTTAAAGGATGCCAAAAACCCTGATCTGCGAAGACAAGTTCTCCTTGGCCTAGTGAAGCCTGAGAAACTAGTTGAAATGACTCCTGAAGAGATGGCTAGTGATGGGAGAAAGCTTGAAAATAAGCAGATTAAAGAGAAGGCTCTGTTTGAATGTGAACGTGGAGGGGCTCCTAAAGCTACAACTGATCAGTTTAAATGTGGCCGGTGTGGACAGCGGAAGTGCACTTACTATCAGATGCAAACCCGGAGTGCTGATGAGCCGATGACAACTTATGTAACATGCGTAAACTGCAACAACCACTGGAAGTTCTGTTGACCACATCATGCAGCAGGACATTTGCAGCCAAGTTTGTCCAGCACCTTGTCTTTTATCATGTTCAGATTTGATAGACTAGGTCTTCAGTCTCTAATGTCGTATAAACTTGTTGTCCTTGGAGAGTTTAGTTACTATGGCACCTGCAATCTTCAAAATGGTCCATGTATTTCCGTCATTTGTTATTTGCTGCCCCAGTTAGTAGTGAGCTCTGAATCCAAGTGCACTTCTTTGGTAGTGCACCCTCTTCTCCCTTTGGATATTTACAGGTAGAGAAACATGAGAAGTACATCAACCAGAAGTGTTAGTCATGTCTACTTTCTTGCTGATGTCTGAACCCAGCTTCATTCAGTCAGTATTCCTGTGACAAATGCAGGTATAATGTTTAGCTTTTATTTTCTGGTAGCAGCCATTCTGATATATTGCAACATTATTTGTGCTCCTCTTGGGTTTGTATCACCTGCTTTAGGGTGCCAAAACTGAGGGCAATTACAGGTGACATCTGACTGCTGTCACTTGGTAATATTAGTTATAGTATTAGTGTACAATGATGGCAGAATTAGAATCAAAATTTTGATGTCATTTAGTTGTGAAGGCTTGGCCCTTTGCATGCTTCTGGTGTATTTAAGCACATCCATGCTGAGGTATTTCTCCGGTCTCCAACATCGACTCACTGCTTTGGGCGGGTCCTCGGCCTTGATGTAATTGACTTGAGGTACTGAAGACTTGCATATCAAACATTAATCAAAGTATGATTGAGAGCAGTAGAGCCATCATTTGGATGAATTTGACGTATGCTTTATCAATTTTGAACTAATGAGTGATTGTTGTTGTAATATACGGGCCCAAAACCAACTGGGCCCAATACTTTTGAGGGCCAGTTAGGAGTGTTGGGTCTGATTATTGTGTTGTGGGCCCTACTGTCAGGGGTGGCAACCGTGGAGGGTTACCACCTCATGCTGAGAAGGAATTGACAGGGCTCCAGCTGGCCGGCGGAGGGAGAGCCAGCTCTTAGGGGCTCTCGATCATGCAAAACGGAAGCCCGCCACCTCTCACCCTTGCTAGCAACCAATCCCGGCCGGCCGGAGACAAGGAGGGCAGCTGGAAGCTCCCGGAGCAGGAGGGAGGAGAGGATGGGATCTCTCAGATGGGGTCTCATCCCTTAAACGAAATAATCTAAGCCTTCAACCTTTAACCAGTTACTGTACCCTCTCACCCTCTAAGCCTCTCTGGAACACTATACCAGAGAAGCCGGACCCCTTAGAGCGGAAGGTGGAGGAACTCAGAAGCCCCAGGAGAGAGAGCGGAAGGATTTTGGGAAGGTATTGCTTGGCACAGCCAACCCGAAACCAGGTGAGACCCAGTTTACTTAAGAAAGTGGTTTTTAAACTATGAAAGGGGGGAGTCCCTGGAACCTCTGTGGAGTGTTCTCCCCCCGCCCCCCCTATTTCAACAGTGAAACAGAGAGGAGGAAACCGGCACGGAGGAGGATGAAGAAGGGAAAAAGGAGGGGGGGGGAGACCATTTCCACCCCAGGCCAGGCCCATGCGCACGGGCAGGCCATTGACCGGCCCGAGTATAACCCAGGCCCAGTAACTGAGCTGGGCCGAGCCCAATTGAGCTCGGCCCAGGCCTAGTGCCACCGCAGCCCGAGCCGTGGTTGCCCTAGGTCATCCGGCGCGGCCACAGGGTCGCCAGCCCGGCCGGACCACCGCCTCTTCTCCGGTGAAGAGGTGGTGGTGCCACCGTGAAAGAAAAGCCAGAGAAGGAAGAAAAGAAAGAAAAATAAAATAAAATAAAAAGTAAAAGCTCATCGGACCCTTAAGGCTTCATCCTCTCCGTCCATACCTCGCCGTGGACGGAGCGGGTGGAGACTTTCGGGTATAATCCGGATCTCGACCCATCTCCGAACCTCCTTTCCCTCTCCGGCATCACTTCGGAGAAGAGGAAGGGTTGGCCTTCCGCTGCTACTGCTCCAAGGTGGGAACCCCGACTCGGCCGAAGGGCCGGGAAAGTTCCACCCCGATCGCCGACAAGAGGAAGGGGAGAAGACAACTAGGGTTCCGGTGGAGAAGAAAAGAGAGAGAGAGACGGAGGGTGGCTTCGGCCGGAGGTGGAGAAGAAGGTCGAAGGACCGGCCGGAGCAACTGAGGTTTCCGATGGGAACGAAGGAGAGAAGAGAGAGAGAGAGAGTGACCGGAGAAGAGAGAGGAGAGTGGGAGACGAAGAGGCGGAAGCCTCTGAAGGTCGGAGAAAAACCCCTTAACGGGTCCGGCCTAACAGGTCGGCTTCGGGTTCGAATCCGAAACCCGTTAGGCCCAAAAGGAAAAAAAAAGGAAAAAAAAAGAAAAAGGAAATGGGTTTAGCCAAATTTGACTAAACCCGAGCCCAATCGGATTAGGCTAAAGTCTGGACGAGCCCAAACTATAAATTGGGTTAAATCCGAACCAAATTAAGTTAAATTGAAATAAGTCCAAACTCAATTAAGCTGAGTTAATCTCAGCAGACCTAGTTGATTATGAATCAGGCCCAATTCAAGCCCAATTCAACGGACAGAAGGTCGAATTGATTTTGGGCTAACCCTGACTCAGGCCCAAATGAGCCACATTGACCCTAAACCTAAAATTTAACTTGAGATTAAGCCTAATGACCAAATTAGAAGGCTCCAACGTGGGTAAATTGGACTTGGGCCAAATCCTTAGGTGGGATCCAAACAAGTAAACTCATAATTTTAACTGAGAAATTATGTATTAAACAAACGGAGAATAATGTGATCCCTATGATGTTGTGCAAGGTGATTAAGGATCCGTCATATGGACTGGTCAAATGTGGAAAAGTGAATTACAGTAAGTAACTTGTTTTAATCTTATTATGGATCATGAATACGCTTCCTTACCTAAATTATAAGTGTAAGTAACTTGTCCTAATCTTCTATGGATCATGTATACAAGTGGTATGTTTTAGTCATAGAAATTATGGTTATGCATACATCATGCTTATACAGATTTTAAAGTATTACGCATATAAGATGATTGGCATTTCGTTACCATAATTGCATTTAATATAGTAATTATGGTGTAAGATGATAAATTACCTTTAGTTAAGTGTACCACTTGCAAGAAGTACTATGTATGGACTCTTAGATGCTACGGGCTGAATGTAATTGAGCTCGCCCCGCCAGTGGCTGTAGAATAACTGAGCTCACCCCGCCAGTGGCCGTATAATAACTGAGCTCGCCCCGCCAGTGGCCGATAATGACTCCGCCGTAGCATCGGAGGTTGTAAACCATGGCATGCTGGTATACGATCTTACAGGCTATATTTAGATGAAGATTTTCGATAACATACATAACGTGATTATTGATTCAGTATGAATATTTTATCATGATGAATTGTTAGACAGCATACATATCAGCTTCTCAAACCCTGTTTAAACATGTTCATCATATTAATTGATCCGTTAAGATTATACAGGATTACTTACTGAGCCGTGTAGCTTATACCATTTTATTGGTATTTTCTTTCAGATCCTCACCACTGATAGCTGCCAGAGACTTTTTCTTTTGTATCAGGGCTTCTCCCTTTTGGGGTAAAACAAATATACTTTTGTATACATAAAATATGTAAAAGCTCTATATTTTGTACCACTGAGCATGTGTACTAAAAATGCTTTAATATATGAGAGTTTAACTGGTTTGACTACCCTGTTACTCATATATGAGGCTGCGTGCTATTGTGGGTGGTAGTCGGCAATAGCACGGCCGTGTCACGGATTCGGGGCGTGACAGTTGTTCCATGTATTGCATTGTATATGCATCCATCTGTTTATCAGTTATGGATGCTTGTCTGTTAACTATTTCCAGAACCTTCAGATTCAATGTAGCAAAAGTGCAAATTATTCTGTTTCATGGCTGGCAATGAAGTTAATTATTCTTCTCGCTAATGATCTATAATTGAGAAATTTATTATATACAAAGAGATGCATGCTTGGAGAAACATATATGTATTGCTTCATAACCTCGGAATTTGTTGCTCCAGGTTTCTTCTGCTCCATTAAACATGGTTATGTGCTGTCTATTAATAAGAAATATTTGTCGCATTTGTTGTCTTATGAGTACTCTCTAAGAAAAATGTCTCTGCGGGCAAGAACAGGACTGATATGCTACAAATTTGGGAGGGCAGGACAAGTTGAGGAGTTCAACTGTAATTTTGCTTACCTTTTGGACCCCAAGCTGGGCTATGATTTTTTTTTGGGCCCTCAATTCTCTCGCCCTTGTAACTCTCTGAACCCCTGCTCTTTTCCAAACCAACACCCTCTCCCCTCCTCCACGCCCCCCCTCCCGCCTCCTCTGTGTCTCTCTCTCTCTCGATCGGGCAGTCTCTCTGGTACCACCTATTCCCTCTCGATCTTTCCTCGTCCCCTCGCGATCCCTCTCCCACCTTCGAAGGTGTACGCTCTCTCACTCCATCGCTCTTTCTATCATCTTTTGTTGATCTATGTGGCTCTTAGTTTATCTTCTACGGCATTGAATTCTTTCATTTATCCATTCTTCTTGTTTTAATATGTTCGTTTTCATCTCTCTGCGACGTTTTTAATCATGAAAAGGAACCGGATGAATCGTCCTGCTAATTTCAAAAAAAGCAGCTGCGCAAATCTTGCTTTCTTGATGGTTTCAGATTGTTCGGAAATTCTAACACACGAAAACTTAATTTTTTAAATTTACAAGCATTACGTTTCTTTAAGCCGATCAGAAAAAAATGATCTCCTCGCTGGATCCAATTGATGCTTCTCTGTTCTCTAGTCTTGAAAACTACTCCAGCTCCTGATTCATGTCTGGACCAACGGCAGTGCTGCATGGATTGTGAGACCTATTGGTTCATAGAGAGGTTGTCTCTTTGTGGTTCAATTGATTACGAAGTTTAGTCTTAAAAAAAATCCAGTAGGCTCGTCTTTTTATAAATTCAGTGACTAACGCGATGTAATGGGGGAGATAGAATCTGAGACGAGCATCCGAAGAGGAAGGGCTCTCGATCCAAGAAGGTCATAGCATCAAGCAAGTCGTATCCCTTTGGTGGCTCCAATCTCATCGAGGTAGGACCATCTTCTTTTCTAATTTTAGAGATAATATTTGGCAAATTCAGGAAAATTTATAAATTTTTGTGCGATTATCTTCATCTTTTGTATGCATGTTCACATGTATGTACATGTATAAGAACTTTTTTTATGGAATGATCTTAAAATTGTTTTCTTGATTGCAAGAAATTCTATAGCATTATTGACTTTCCGATGTGTATTTTATTTTATTTTTTTGCATTCTTTTTATTTGTCTATGAAAAAGCATGGGACTCGTGGTTTTGCATGGACAATGGATCAATATAATCAATGAAATTTTATTTCATCAGCGTCTTTATGTTGGTGGTATTTGAATTTTCAGAGCATAACTCAGAGCTTTTCTTTTTGTAAATGTGTCTTTTTTAATCCATTTCTTTTGATCCGAATCTGACTGGGCTTTATATAAGGGTTTGGGATTTGATTACTCTCATTTTTTAAATATCCTGTGGAGGTATAAATGCTGGCGAAATTATTGCTTGCTTCATGCTATAGACGTGCTTTGATATATTGCAGCTTCTGTGGTGCATGGCAATGTTGTTTATGCCCTTTTAGTTACATACAAAACAATAACTGCAAACTGTAAAAATTAGTTAGCTTTCCACTTCCTGGATTGCTTCATGTCTTCATTAGTTATCAGGTATTGCCTATTTTCCTGAACAACTTGGACCATGATGATGCTGGACCACTGCCTATTACTGTTGAGCATGAGTTAACTTCAGCCTGTTTTTGTTTGCATAGAATAAAAATGGTCTAGAATGTTGAGTGGGTTAAGAAGTTCAAAATGAATAAGAATAGTTTGATAGAAATGGCAATGTAAATATGTAAACATGGTAAAAGAAAATCATTGAAATGAACCAGGTAGAAGTTGTAATTGTTCTGTAAGAAAGAAAGAGATGTCATGACTGATAGCGCATAAAGCTAGTAAGAATAGCTTCTGAAACAGGACTACAGGAGTGGCCCAAGGAAACTTAGATGTGCAGTTTTCGAAAAAAGTATCAGAATATAGAAAAGCCTTAGATGAGGATTTAGTCTTTGACATGATTGAATGACAATAATGGATGCAACCAAAGTTTACTAAAAGAAAATGGATCCAACCAAAGAAAACTTAGATGTGCAGTTTTAAGAAAGTATATCAAATACATATTTTGGGGGTAAATGAAGCTTTATCATCAATTCAAATAAAATATAGGTAAATGAAGCAGTAAAAGGTGAAAGATACCTAAGTGGTCTTGAGATAGCTACTTAGCAGGAAGTTAATATCCAAACAGAAACAAAAATTCAGCTGTGATATCCAGCAATTCGTTGCACAACATGATATTGATTCATCATTCAGGCCACTAAAATTATGTTTAAGAAATATGATACTTCTCTTACTTTTCTTGTTGTTTAAACCTGAACTCAATGTTTTATTCCATGTCACAAAATTTCATGCTTTTTATTGTTTTACTTTTCTTAGGTTATGTATACCAAAGGCGTCACATCTCTGGCTCTCTTCCCCACCAAATTCCGGAGGAGCTTTTGGGTTAAAAGAGGTGATTCTAGAATGTTCTAACTTAAAAAAAGAAAGATATATATCTGCCATTACTGCTACTAATATAAAATATATCAGAACTATTTAGACTTACATGTGCTGAATTGCTAATCATTCTAGTTGTTCTATTTTATTAAGCATTCTTAGAATCATTAGTTGTGTATCATATTTCCAAGCACTTGATATGCCTTCACAAGGTGATCTTTTCATTTCCATCGACCATGCAAGAAATTTTGTTGTGGTTGATGTAAGTGTGGTGGGGGAAGGCCTTTGAATCAGCTAGCAAGATAGCACGTATGGTTCCACGAGTTCTCTTTCATGACCAAGTTCACAGTCTTGAAAAATCATTACCTTGTCGCCAAGGTAGGAGCCTCGATTAAATCAGGAGACCACATGCCCCATGCCCGGATGGCTCTATGTGGATATGCTTTCGTTCCATCTGTACTGAGGTGGTGCTGGGGTGCCATACTCACACGTGAATGGCCCAGTGGGGTTTTCCACGGGTTGGGGAGGGTACATGGAAATTTGCAACCAGCATTGAATATTCCGTGGTGGAAGGGAGGCCCAGTGGGGGCTGCAATGCGGGTGGGGTTCTGCCTCTCCCCCTCCCCTCCTATTTTCTACCGGAAAAAATAAAAAATCATCACCTTAGTATGGTCTAATATTAGTCTTTATAGCAAGGTTGGTTGTATGGTCTAATATTAGTCTTGAGGTCCTTTTCTTACCTCTAGGGAGCAAGCCCTGTGACCATGTGTTTTCCCTTGGAACCACTCTCTTGCTTTCTCCCTCCTTTCGTATTCTCTCTCTTTCCTGCCTATTTTGCCGGATCCAACTGGAAGTTACCAAACATGCCCTTAGTTTCAAAACATAGTTTTAAGTTACAGCTGAAACGGATCATTTTCGGCTGGTCGAGATTGCATGGAAACTGACCTCTAGTTTTGGATTTCCGTGGTCAGTTTTGTCGAAGACTATTTGGGTTTTGGTAGTTTCAGCTAGTTTCAAACAAAACTGAATAAAACTAGCTATAAAAGCTTCTTTTAGGTATTATTTGTTTATAGTAATATTTGGGTGATTTCTTATTCATTTAAGTCATAGTGTATGCAATAGCAATTTAATGATTTTTCCTTCTTTTTGTAAGTGATGGGGTAGATAATGAATATAACCTTAATGGCCGAGGTGTCCAAAAATAGTTCCTCATTACAACCTATTGCAAAGACTAATTTGAACAACTGAACACGAGAAACTTTGAATATATAACATTTTTTAATTAAATAAATAACATTGTTTAACTACATGCAAATCATTAAATGGCCACTTAACTTCAAAAATATAATAATTCAATGTATTTGTGACTTGTAGGAGAAAATAAGAAAAGGCATGAAATTTTGGATGCACTTGATACTAAATGGCTTTAAATTTTGTAAATATAATGTATGAATTTTGTAAATTCATACATCTTTCTCCTGAAATGGCTAATTCAGTATGACCTTGGGAAGGAGCATCCGTGAGTCCCGAGTCCTTTCCAAGTGCTTTATTTTCTACTCAGGAGATTGTTACAGGTTGTATGCCAACTCGGCAAAAAGAATCAGCTATAGTTTCACTTTTCCATCGAGTTCAGAGCACCGCACTCCAGCAGCTCCTCTTCTCACTTCCAAGGGATCCACGAGCAGCAAAGTTCACCAACAATCCTTCCAAGAACCTTTTTACTCTTGAGATAATAAAACAATCCTTCCAGGAACACCCTCTTTTTGAGTAACAAGTTTCACCAATAATCTTTACAAGAACAAACTCCACCCTCAAAATGATGGAACCGGCTCGCATCCCTTACTACGAACTTTCGATTTGCTATATTAGAGACAACCTTCATGAACAAATGGCAATCCTCACATACCCTCAAGTTCTTGATCACCACAATCTCTGTCCCAGCTTCAGTATTCAAAAGCCCAAAAGCAACAGCCAACTTCTCGCTGTGGAACCCAGTTACTGGCAGAATCTTTCCCTTCTCATTCCTCAATTCATCCTTCTTGCTCTCCACTCCACAAGCCTCCTTCGCCAAAGCCTCCAGTTTAACCACCATCTCATAAATTCTCCTCGCCTGCGGGTGTGAATGGTCATCAGCCACGAACAAATGAACACTCCCCTCGAGCTCCATATAACTACACCCAGCATCCTTCCTCAGTCCTCTGCGTCTCATCATTGATCGAATTCTCGCCACACCATCTAACCTCCCGGCATCCGAATATACGTTTGATAACAAAACATAATACCCCACATTCATCGGCTCCAGCTTGACGACATGCTTGAAAGCCAATTCCCCCAACTCAACATTCTTATGAATCTTGCAGGCTCCCAAGAGTGCACCCCAGACGGCACCGTCAGGCTCCACCGGCATCGACTTAATGAGGTCCGATGCCTGCTCGAGCCGGCCGGCACGACCGAGCAGGTCGACCATGCATGCGTAGTGCTCCGGCCCGGGAACGACCCCAAAGAGCCTCTCCATTTTGGAGAAGTACTCCAATCCCTCCTCGGTCATTCCGGCATGGCTACAAGCAGACAGCACGCTCACCATTACAACTCCATCAGGTCGGATTCCACTGGCTCTCATCCTTTCAAAGAGCTGCAACGCGGCCACTCCATGCCCATGCATTCCGTAGCCAGCAATCATTGCAGTCCACGAGAAAATGCTTCTTTTCTGCATCATGTCGAATATCTCTCGCGCTCGAGCTAAATCACCACATCTAGCATGCAGGTTTATTAGTGCGTTCTTTAGATAGATATTGGAACCGTGGGCAGGATTTTGAGCTATATAACGCTCGATTCTCCGGCCAACGGAGTCGGCTCCGAGATGGGCGCAGGAGGCGAGCACGCCTACAAGGGTGACAGGGTCCGGCTCGACTTCGCCAGACTGCTCCATCTCGCGGTAGAGGTCCAGAACGCGAGGGGCGAGGCCGTTCTGGGCGTAGCCAGAGATCATGGCGTTCCACGAGATGAGCTGTTTTGGGTTGGGCATCTCGTCGAACATCTGGCGGGCGAGGTCGACGGCGCCGGCGCGAGCGTAGGCGGAGAGGAGGCAATTGGCGACGGAGGGTTCGCCGGTGAGGGCGACGCGGATGGCGCAGGCGTGGAGGGGCGGGACGGCGGAGTGGGCGCAGGAGGGGAGGAGGGCGAGGAGGGTGACGGCGTTGAAGGGGAGGGCAGAGCGGCGCATCCCGCGGAAGAGGGCGAGGGCACCGGAGGGGAGGGAGTGGCGGGCGTGGCCGGAGATAAGGGCGTTGAAGGCGACGACGAGGGTGGCGGCGGGGGCTGAGGGGGAGACGTCGGCGAAGAGGCGGCGGGAGAGCGGGAGGAGGGAGAGGCGGGAGTATGAGGAGAGGAGGGCGGTGAGGACGAAGGGGTGGGCGAGGGAGCCGGAGGAGATGGCGCGGGAGTGGAGCTGGGCGGCGGCGGAGGGGAGCGAGAGGGCGGCGGCGGCGAGGAGGGCGGCGGGGAGGGTGGAGGCGTCGGGCGGGGGGTTGGGGTGTCGGAACATGCGGCGGAGGAGGGCGAGGGCCTCGCCGTGGCGGCCGGCGTCGGTGAGCACGCGCAGGCGGGTGGTCCATGACTCGCCTTCGGTCGGGCCGGTCTCCTCTTTGTCGGATTTTTGGGTTGGAGGGGGAAGGCGTTGGATCATAATAATACGGGCGGAAAATGCTACATTTTTCTCTGCCAACCTCAACGGATTTCTTTGAGACCATCAGACCATCAAGAAGGTGGTAAATGGTTCCGGAATCCGATAAGGCACTTTTCATGGGTTTTAATTAGGCTGCACGTAATGACACTCCTTAGATGTTATAGGTGGGTATGATGGCCCTAAATTAAAATGCCTGGTAAATGAGAGGATCTGTAAATCAACTCTAAACAATCATAGCAAGATTCAGTAGCTATTGTTATGATTTGATATAACTGTAATTTTTCGGCTAAACTATGAAGTTAGTGCTCATGCATTTATGGATTCATAGAAACTTAAAACTCTATAAAAGAACTCTTATCCATCATTGTTAGTTTTTGGCACCCACTGCCCCTTACAGAACAAAGGCATCTCATTGATCCAAGCAATGCATCTTTTATAAGTTTGAAAAATTTATACTATAAATAGATCACAGGTTGTGGCTTGAGCTCATGGCTCCCTTCACATAGGAAGAAGATAAGAATCACTAAGCCAGCCTTGCTTTATTATTCAAGCATTCTATAGTTAGCCAAATTACATTTGAGCCTAACTAGACACTCACTTGTATTGCACCAATCCTTGGCTTCCATATTTACACATCAAAAATGAATAATTAAGAATGGTAGCATGCACCACTGAGCTTTAGTTTAGATGGCATCTTCTCTATCCTTCTAAACAAGAGGTTTGAGGTTAGGTTTCGAGTGACAACATCTTATTTTGACATGAATAAGTATATTTCCAGTTCTGGAAGCAGTAACTCGGTCTGGAATCTAGATTTTTGCCTAGATAAAGTATGACATAGAAGAGATTAGCCTCTTTTTTTTTTTCAATAATAATACTCTAGTGATAAATATATTTTTTAAAAATATTGGTTTCTCTTTCACAAGAATTAAATGTAGCATTGTGATTTGTGGCTAGGGGACAAAGGAGAGGACTGTCCTGCTGCGTTTTGTATCGTATCTAAGTGTAGATACGGAAGTATGAGACAGAATCCATCGTGTAAAAATCTTCTCCAAGATCCGGAGCCCATCGGAACGTGGCGCTCTGTGCATCAAGAACTCCATTCGGGCGTTCCGAAAGCGTGAAGCCACGCGAAGGGAAAAGGCCCCTCACCGTTTTCTTCTCCTCTGTAGCTCTTGCCCAAGGTCAGTTCTCGGCCATGCCGGTCTCCCCGTTTCGAGGTGCTGCCGCCTATGCTCGGGTTCCTCTCCTTCTCAACCACTTCCAGGTCCGCCCTCCCACATTCTCCTATCTTTGGATCTCTGTTCAAGGTTTTCTTCAAGTCCTTCAGCTTATATTTATGCGATCCTCTAACTGTATGGATCTAGATTGCTTCCTGTACCATCGCTTCCAAGGAATTTCTTTCATTTTTCTTCTTTCTCCCTTTTTTTAAATTTACTACAGTCGTGGCGAGCTTCTCTGTACCACTTTATATTTAAATTTTCGATTTTTTTCTGCACTGGCATTAAAATTACCATTTTGGACGGTAATAGGGTAATTCTGATTCGTTTTTAGAATTTGATTCGTGAATCTTCATAAATAGTCCAATTACTTAAATTTAGGGTTTTTAGCAGCCAAGATGATTTTTTCCCCTAAAAATTGAATTTTTGAAATTTTATCGGAAGTTCAATTTTAAAATTTCAGCTGCCTGCGATTAGTGGCACAGTTCGGATGAGGAAGTTCAATGATCGGCGGAGTAGAGTCTCTTTGTTTGCTCGCTATTCACAAGCTCAGGACTTCTCTAATCGCTTCCGAGGTACCCTATCTTGCAAACTTTTTCTTGTAATTTTCAGCTAGGCATGGAACCGACAGATTGCACTGCTTTGGAAAACCGAAATTCATTTTATTTTGCTAAAGAAAGGCTAAAGATGTGATCTTGGTATTTAGGTTTTAGCATACACTTACTTTATCTGTTTGTTTAAATTTTCTCATACTCCAAAGAATGTGGATAGATTTTTGGCTGTTGATATGTCCATTGAATGATTTCTGCTAATAGATGTAGAATCTATTTAAAAGCTGGAGCCAGATTATCTTGTTCTGAGAGGAATAAATTCTTGTGGAAACTCTCTTCTTGAAGTAGGTCGTGTGACGTTAAATGGGATAAATGGCAGACTAGCACTCACTCAATTTTTCACTCTCTCCCTGGCAAAACTTGATGTAAGGTGTAATAATATCTCATACTGCAACAAATTAAGCGCAACCATATGATCAATTTGAGTTCAAATGGACTCTTCTTAGGAGGTTATAACTCATAGATTTTGTAAAGAAAGGAGGAGGGAAGAGGTGCCATTTAGCAGCATGGGTTGGTTCATGCTCAAGCTGGAATGCCCTTTTTTCATGCAAAGACAATATACCCAGACAAATACCTTGAATGAAGTTGGTAAAATTGCATATGATTTCAGTGTTTGCTAGAGATCGTATCTTTTCTTGTAGATTACCACCTGGCATGACAGGTGAGCATAGTTGAAAGATATGTTATAATTAAACACAGTTACAGAAGCATGCCGACTCTAAGTTTCATCTTGAATACTACAATTATTGTTTCAAATTGCTTTCCATTGTCATATAAGAAGGCATGCTAGTCCCAAGCCTGAATTGAGAAGGTTAACATTGTCATTACCTGATAAAAGGAGGCTCAAGTATGTATGTCATCTGAGCTAGTCCCTAATAGAAATGTTTTGGCAAGGAAAGAACTATAAAGTGGACTGAAATTCACCGATGAAAGCTTGATGGTTTTGTGTTGATGCACGAGGATGTCAATTCCTTTTGTATCTTTATGTCATGAAAAAGAGTTCTGAAACCGTATGAGATTTAGTCCAGGTTATTTTTATTTGTCCAAAGTTATCTCATGCATCTTGTAGTTCTTTTCTATTACTTAACGGATTGGTTGGGCGTTTCACCCTTCTTCTGTCATTGACCACCTAAAAAATCAAGGGTTCATGAATTGAGATCAAAGGCAGAAATGCACTTTTGGTTCTTCATTTTCAGAGAGGTAACAGATGCATGATCAGCTGCCTTCCTCTCTCCTCCCTTCTTTTATAATCGGGGCACACTTATGTTATACTCTTCATTTTACTCCAGACAGAATCGACAACTTGCCCAAGTTGGTTGAAGACATTCTCCAAACATCAATTAATACAGGGCCTAGGGGTGCATTGAGGCTAGCACAGGGCATTCAAGCTGTTATTGGGGTTGGCGGGGAGTGGCTCACTGATGTTTCTAAGGTATGGGTATGTTCCTATATTGCTGCAAACATTTGTATCTGGCACTAGTTAGGTATTTTATGTAGTCACCTCATTTCATTTGTACCACTTTATATTGTTAATACACCTTTGTTCACATTTTGTTTTGTTATGATCTCACCACTCTTTATGTAACCACAGAATTATGTACATTCTTTGTGTGGGAGAGTCCATCTCTCCGCTCCTTGTGTCTGTAAGTTGTTACCATTTTCTAATTGCAATTTAGGTAAATGAGGTGGTGAAAATCTTTCAAATGGTACGGATTTTACTATATAAAAGGGAATAATTTAGCCAAGATTCCAAATAATTCTTGGAATTATGCAAAATTTGGAATAATCACAAATTCTTGCAATAAATTATTGCAAAAACTAGAAGAAAACTGGAAATACATTGACTGTGCATTTTAGTGTACAAAAGAAAACTATTCTTGGATGGTAAAGAAAACACCATACAACTGAATGATGTTGAACATATTTAGAAGATTCAAGATACCTACGGTTCATATTTGCAGACAAGCTGAAACGAGATCTATTATGTTTCTAAATGACAAACCTGTGAATCTAGGTCCTAGACTTTAACGGATGCATCTACCATGAAAAATGCTAGAGATCACCTACTATATCATTGCTTAGTTTGCCGGTCCTATGGAACCTGGTTATTGGCTTATTGGTACTTGGGGTCGAATTCAGCCACCTACCCCCAATATACTTCACCAATCCCCAACTGCCAGATTGGCCTAGTGGCTGAGCGATGATATGGAGGGTGATATGTATCTATGCTCAACCACTATCAGAAATTTTCTATGTAGGCCACTAAGTGATCTGGAGTCTATATAAAATTAAGAAAAAAAACTAGTGGTCACTGGATTTACAGCATTATTTAAAAGTTAAAACTTACTATCTATCATCACTCAATTGGAACGAGTTGCAGAAGGCAGACAGCTTGGGTAAATCATTCAACCTTTTAGTTATGAGAAATCACGACTTTGCTTCATTGATGGTTGAAATCAATAAGAACTGGAGAATTAAAGAATTGTATTGTTTTTACTTTATTGATTATTATATGTAGAATAGTATAAATGAACTCATAGGACTTATTTGCATATTATATGCACATAAGAATCACCAATATTAGATCTGCTTGCATAGAAACCCCAAAGGAGATAATAAAAAAGAGCAGAACAAGCTTAGGAACCCTTCCGCCCTAACTAGTCCATTAGTGGCTGAGATCATTAGCCCATTAGTGCAGTTCATTGGGCCTAGTAGACTAGTCCATTAGTTTTGCCTGTCTAGAGTTTGTCCATCAATCAATCTTCTGATATGATTTGGCTTCCTAGGCTTGTACGGCTCAAAACTAATGGACTACTCTGCTGCGCTCAATGATCTGCACTAATGGACCAATGATCTCAGCCGCAGGTAGTTAGAGTGGACTATTAGCTTGGACTGCTGAGGGTTTCTGAGATTAAAATGTTTCTAGATTATTCATTTCGGGATGATTGTACGTAAGGCTTGTAATCAACCTAAGGAGAAAGATGGAGGAAAAGGGGCCTTAATTAACATTTGCCCACTTGATTTTCTAGCCAATTCCCAAAGATGGTGGAACCGTCCACCATAGAAGGATCATGAACATTAGGGCACCTGCATATTGCACACTTTTATCATTTGAAATACTTCATGTAGGAGGATTAAATGATTTTGTGCCTTCTCTTTTACCACTAATTTTTTAGTAAAAAAAAGTCAACTCCTAATTTCTAGTATTTTAGGTGCTATATTTGTCCTTCATATATTTTTGCATTTTTCTTATCTTGAGTCATGTTTTTAGAGATGTAAAGGAGTTTTCTTGATCACTTCATCTACATCTCTATTACATATTTAGTTATATAAAATTCTAAACATTTTTTTTTATTATCTTCGTTCTTTCGTTGATAAAAAGACATTTTAATTTTCTTGTATAAAAGATAGGTCTACTTGCTGTCTACATTGGAAATATTACCTTAAAACCTTCTCGATTTGCTAGTTATCAACTGCCATTTCTAGTGCCTTATTGCGCCTGCTTAGCCATAGAGCTCTAGTGTTTAAGCATATCTGTATTTGTGAAAATGACCTTTTCCATCAATCTTTTCTTGTAAGTCAAAGTTGGGATCATTTTCTTTGATTTTGTGCAGGCAACAAATACATCTGCAGGGCTGCCAACCCAAATGCAGCTTGGATTACTTTCTCCCTTTTATCTGCGGAGATTATTTGAACGCATGGGAGCAACTTATATCAAGCTAGGCCAAGTATGAACCGAAAAAATGTGGTATTAGATTTAATATTGGTTACCTTTCTGTAGCTTTTGAAAGTATTATTTCAATACGTTTGATATGAAATGCCCTCTATTGGCTAATGTTCTAAGAACTAATACAATCTGATATCTGGTAATTTTTTTGAGCAACAAGTTGATTTTATGTATAACAACTAATAATCTTTAATATCTACATAGAGACTTCCAAGTTAGGTATTACATGATAAAACATCAATTTGTATATGTAAGACTTATCTCGATTGTTTGCCGAATTGATGCTGGGTGTCAGTCGACAACCAATTCGGTACGGTACTAGTACATACTGTATTGACTCGTGGCATATTAGAAGCGGGGGAAGGGAAGGGGGAGGGGGGAGGGAGAGGGAGGATAGAGAGAGTGGGAAAAGGGGGGAGAGAGGCATACCTCATTGGCAGTAGCGATAAAATTCTAATCCTAGCCGCGAAGTCATTGTCGTCTCAGAATTCTAACCCCAGCCAGCGTTGTCGTTACGGAGCCGTCATTGTGGAGTCATTATCATTGGGGAGCATAGAGAGGGAGGGGCCAGAGGAAGATCGAGTGGGGAGAATCAAGAGAAAGGGAGAGTGGGAGAGGAGAATTGAGAGAAAGAGAGAGGAAGGAGGCATACCTCGTTGGCAGCGGCCACGAAACCCTAACCCTAGTCGCGGAGACATCGTCGTCATGGAAACCGCAGAGCATCGAGAGAGAGGGTAGAGGGGAGAGGAAGACTGGGACAGGAGAATCGAGACAGAGGGAGAGAGGGAGAAGATCGGGAAGGGTTTTTAATAAAAAAAACCGGTTCAGTTGTGGAATTGGATTGACCAGCCGAACTATCCTAGTAATTGACTGGTCTGACTTGATACACCCCAAACTGTTCGGTTTGGTCCCAAACCGGACAGTTCGGCGGTCCTTGCTTTTCTCCATATATATATGTGTGTGTGTGTGTGTTTGTGTATATATGTATATATGTATATATATGCATGTATACATTTTATGTATATTATATATATTTATATATCATACATGCCTTGATGCATATGCCTCTCATATTATAATTTTTTTTATATGTAATGTGTATAGCATGGATGCATAACAGAACCCCCTAATATTGAGTTACAAATTAGATACTAAACAAATGAGGAAATCGGACCTAAGGCCCACAGTCGAGCTGTCTTTTCCTTGCTCACTCAGAAACTAAGGAAAAACTAACAATCCTTCTTTGGATACAGTTTATTTGCAGAGTTGGTGATGCTTGGAATATTTTGGTAGAAGATGATGCTTAGGAGATAAAAATAATATTTCACTAGAATTATATATGTTAATATATAGAAAGATTATAAATGCTTGAAACCTTTTGCATGTATCGTACTATTCACAAATTTGAACAAAGAGAAAGAGGAATTTTCTTTTGCATCAATATTTAAAAGATACAAAAAAGATTACTGCATAGGGAAGCTTGTTGTATTTGATATGTAAAGGGATTACAGAGACTTCTATGTGCATATTATCAATTTGCAAATGATTATATCAGGTCTATCTAACAGAATACTGGTAAATTTAATATACAATAGGTAATACCTAACATTCATCTTTTCCACTGTCTTTATTAATTGTCAATTCAATGGTAGTTTTATTATCCTATTCTAAGTGATGCTTATTCACTTCTATGGGTTTTACGAAACTAGCACAGATTCATGTAAATTTTATATGAAATGAAGCTAATTAAAGAGCCAAAGCTTAGTTGATTTGCTTAATTTTACATCAATTTTTTGCATGCCATGCATCTTGAATTCTTTATCTTCTGGACTTCTGTGGTTATTCTATTTGTCAAGGATATGTAAACTACATTGTTGAACGTACCTATATTATCTGCACTTGAAATTCTTCTCTGCAGCATGGATGCTCTAACTTATTTATACCAGCAGACCTTTGGGTTGCTATCCACAAGATCAAGATAATATCACTGCCTTCATTACTTAAAGGAATTTCTTTTCTTTAATATGTACATATTGTATGTATCTATAGTTATATTTTATTCTTTGTCTAGCACCTTTCATCATGGATGCTTGATGCCTTTGTTCTTTTCATCCTGCCTTCATTTCTTATTATGCTCGGGCAACGATCTGTATCCAGTTCCTTTTGAAATATTTTTCAACCAGATTTGTCCATCAACTGTTGTTTAAAGTACTAGCAATTGTGAATCCTACTTGTGAATCCATCAACTGTTGTTTAAAGTATCGTCTTTAATGCATTAAAATACAGTGTTCTGCTTATTTCTTTTTAACATATTCATAATCATTACTGGATACAATGATACTGTTTGACCCCTGCTTCTCTTGAGAGTTCATTGTCATTCTATGCTTGTATTTTGCATATATATATATATTTTTATTTTTGATGCTGCCATCCAGATTTGAACTCATGACCTCTTCCAATGTGGAGAGGGGTGCCAACTGCAAACTGCTAATCAACTGAGCTAAGATTGTTTGTTGAATGTTACTTTTCTGTTATATGGAAGTTTTGTAAACTTCAGCAGACCGGTAAACTGGAGTTAAAACTTTGGAGTTACTAAGATTGGAAAATCTGGATGCTTATCTGATGATGCAAAGGTGCAGTTCATAGCATCTGCACCAACATTATTTCCTGCAGATTACATTCAGGAATTTCAGAACTGCTTTGATCGAGCTCCTCCAGTTCCCTTTAATGAAATCGAGGCTATATTGCGTGAGGAATTGCAGAGGCCATTAGATAGTGTTTATGAGTATATTGATCCAGTGCCAATTGCCTCAGCCTCAATAGCTCAGGTTTGTTAAAGACATTCCTATCTTCCATACTGATTCATCTAAGGTAGAATTATTGGGAAGTCCTATAGCTCTTCGCAGGTTCATGGTGCAAGGCTGAAAAGTTCGCAGCAAGAAGTGGTGATAAAGGTCTTAAAACCTGGTATAGAAGATATACTTGTTGCAGATTTGAACTTTGTTTACGTTGTTGCTCGCATTCTGGAGTTTGTGAACCCTGAACTTCAGCGTACATCACTGGTATGTGACTGGTTGCTCTGATTATTAAGAACCATAATGGAAACTGACATATTCCCAGTAATCAGGCGTTAATCTTATATATTACACGTCAATTCATGCTTCTCTGACTAAAGAGTTGCCAAAATAAAAATTAATAACACAAACATGTGCCAACAATTCTTACACGGACGTTTATAATTTATCCAAAGAGAATAATCAGATGTGTATCAGGATTCATCCTGTCATTGCTTTGTCGGAAAATAAGACCAAACTAAATAGTATTCATTATAGGAGTGAGCTATCAGTAAAAATCGTTTTAGAATTTGAACATTGCGTGTGCATGGAACTTAAACTGAGCAAGAAGAGTATGTGTCAGGTATTTCATTATTTGAATCAAAAGTTCTTGTTCTATCACTGGTCAACTTTTTGCCAGGCATTTGTTTTCCCAATTCCAGACCCTTGTGAGTCTCATATCCATGGTGTCAAAAAATTCCTTCGATTCATTATGTTTTCTGCCATGATCTTTTGTTTTTGGCTCCAAATGAGTCAGTGTCTTCTCTTTATGCCAGTGGATTAGGGATGTTTAACCGGTAGTTCTAACAAATAACATATTAGAAACAAAGCTAAATTACCTACTTTTCCACCCAAAACTACTGTCTAGTTTGATTAGCCGTGTTGTTCTTTTGGGAAATAAAAATTGTTTTTGAAACCAAAAGTGCATCTAAGCATGAGTGTCATGCTACATGAGTGGCATGTTACTGCTTATTTCTGTTATTTACTTAAAAGCTAGAACAAACTGATGCAGCTACCTCATTTAAGCAAAAATATTGTCTTTTATGTTTAAATTATTTTCTTTTTGCATCTTTCAAGATTTGATACCTGTTTTCATTAATTTTGAGAAACTCTTAACACCAGGTAGGTATTGTCAAAGATATAAAAGAATCAATGCTCGAAGAGGTTGACTTCCGAAAAGAAGCTGTAAATATTGAATCTTTCAGGAGATATTTAGAAAACATGGGACTAGAGAGGCAGGCCAAGGCTCCAATGGTCTATCGACACTGTAGCACACGGCGTGTATTGACAATGGAGAGACTCTATGGAGTTCCTCTCACTGATCTAGATTCTATAAGATCACTTGTTCCTGATCCTGAGATGACTCTAGTAACTGCACTTAATGTCTGGTAAAGATTTCAATATATCAGCACTACCACGACAATGTCTTTCCAGGATTCACTATGCGATAATCGCTACTAGTTAACAGATAGACCTGCTTTGCAGCACCCTCAAAATGTTTTCGTAATATTTGTTGTATTAAGATATTTTTAGCTCTAATTTAGAAATGACATTCTTATGCAGGTTTGGAAGCTTGATCGCATGTGAGACCTTCCATGCAGATGTGCATGCAGGGAACTTATGGTTGCTTCGTGATGGCCGCATTGGGTTTCTTGATTTTGGTATATTCTAGTTTGACTTCCCTATTAACAACCTTACATATCTTCAGAATTTTGCGAATTTGATCATGATTTCTTGAACCAGTAAAAATACACCATATATAGGCAGCTTGCTTAAAACTTAAAATATAATGGGTAAAAACTTGTAGTCACATAATGACACTGGGGGAACAACCTATCCTTCAAGTCAAGAATATAGATTATGACTCTGTAAGTGCTATTTGTTATTTTTGCAAAGTTAGTCTGTCTGACATGCCATGCAAAACCTGCGGTATTTATGTGATTTAGGTTCTTAATGCAAAGTTATTATTCCACTGCTATTTATCTTAGTCCAGAATGTAAAGTTGATTGCTTTTATTGCTGCTGTATTTTATATGCCGCCCATAGTTGTGTACATATTAACATAATATGCATGTATGTTGTAGATCCATGCACAGATTGAGTGCTTTCTTGGCCTGCATTCTGGGGTCTTGGTCTGGTCATTGGGTCAGTTTAGGCATATACATTCTCTAGTTCCAATTTTTGGCTTGGAATTTTAGGCCTCATCAATATTTTTAAGGCTTGGGCTTAAATTGGCCTGACCTGACCCTATTTCATGAAAAAATATGTTTTATTTGTCTTAAAAGTATAAATAATTATCTTTCTAGGAAACGGTTGTGAGCTATCCCTCAACCCTAGCCAACCTCTGCTCTCTGTTTTCAGCCTCTCATTCTTCTCTTTCTTCTGAAGGATTCCAGCCTGCATCCAGATTGCGTTCAGGCTAGCATTCTCTGACTGGGTGCAGGTCATGGCCCAGCCAGCCTGCCAATGCATGGGTTTATTTGGTGTCAATATGTCATAGCTAAAATGCAAGGCTCCATCCACAATATGCCTGTAGCTGTGTCAAATTATCTGTAAATTTGAAGATCCAAGCTTGATGCTAACCTTGTCTTATTTTCTCATATGACTGAATATTGGCTTGAGGGATGCCTACTAATTCATGATCTGGTTTTACTTGCTTTGGATGAAAAAAGAGAAGCAATAAATTAATCCTCTAGTCATGGAGTGGCATGGGCTATTGATCCTGCACACATGGTAACCTTCTGACCAGAATCTTACCTTTGAATTGCGTGTAGGCTGTTGGATTTCACAGGTTCCAGCTGATATACATCCCTAAATATGCAATCCTACTTATAGATGATTTTTGCCGACAACCCAAGTACATTTTTCTAATTTGTTGTCTTGATTTTGTGCTTCAGTTATTTTCTTTAAAAAATAGAAATATCAGAAGGTTTCTAAATTGCATTCTTAAAAAACCAAATGTATCTTCTCTTCTGTGCTGATGTTGTGTTAAAGATGTGCTAGAGGGAGTGACCATTAGGTTTTTTGCTACAACATTGATGATTCAGCATGAAAATATTATTGACATATTTAATAATGATGTTAAATTCTTCAGGAATTGTGGGCCAAATATCTCCAAAGACATGGGCTGCTATGGAAATCTTTTTGGAATCCTTTGCAACTGAAGATTATGAAGCTATGGCTTCTTCCTTGATTCAAATGGGTGCTACAGAAGAGGATGTAGATGTTAAAGCCTTTGCAAGAGACTTGGAAAAGTTATTCTCATCAATACAGGTGTGGTATATCACATTTAGTGATCATGCATTTGCTGCATTGTTACCAACTATTTCTTCACTGGAGAAGTAATTAAAGCTTATGTTTTGGCAAACGAGTACTTTCTCTCTTTCATTACTTTAAGTGTATTTGGTTTAGAAGGCGGCAATCTTTTTTTTTTCTCTTTGGATGATTTTTGCCATTGAACTTAGTTATCTAAATTCAACGATTGAAACTATTGACCTGCCTATTGACAGCCCAAAAGAGAAATGACATTAAACTGAAGTACAGAACCAGAGACACCGAATTACAAATGCTGTACAGTAACTGCCAAAAAGGAAAATAATATTATAACAAGAAGGCACAAACTACCAAAGAAGGAAAATAAACAACATAGCACAAAGCATTCTTGTTCTGGAAGTAAACTATATCATTCAATTTGGTTTATTAGATTAAAGAAAGTGATTCTTTGAGGGGGAGCATAAACTGACTTCTAGATGGCGCCAGAAAAAAGTACGTAAGACTAGGCCCCTGACATTAACACAGACAGAAAATCACAAAATGTGGTACTAGTTATTAACAAAAGAAATAAACAAGAAAGCAAACAAACAGAATCTAAAAAGGAGGTAATAGCTTTAGCAGCTTGCAGATCAGAAGGCACCCTTTGAATCCTCCATAGAACTGCCACTGCATAAAATGCCCTAATTATGAAACCAATAATTTCTTAGCCACCAGATTCATATTCTTGGGTCGTTTTTTGAAGATTGCTCCCACTGAGCCAAATTGGACTAAAAAACGTCTTGTGTGTTGGTGGGACTCGGTCACCCTGGGTTATTGTTTGATCCCTGGAAGATTTTTTTCAGAACCTAACCAATTTCCCTGAAAATGACAGGTGGGAGAGAGAGCATTGTAGGGTCAACATGATCTGGCACACACATATATTGGAATTGAAATAAAAATTTGGCACTCATTTTTTTCCACCATAACTCGATCATCTGCTCTCCATCTCCCTGGCTCCGTTGTAGATTTCTCAACTTTGTGGTACCTTCAGGAAACAAAGCCTACAGAAGACCCTGAAATTTTCGGGGCAATATGGTTGTTTTGAAATTGTTGGCCGGCTAGTGAGTCGCCTTGATGTTAGGAAAGCACATAAGAAGACGCTAAACAAGGCAGTGAACTGATTCTTTAAAAATGCAGCAAGAAATATTCATTTTTCCCCCCTTTTTGGTGAGCTTTCCTGCCCTTTTTCATCTTACATACATATTTTATTAAATATGCATTTATTCCATATAATTATTCTTTTGCCTTTGATTGTGTGCGTGCATGTAAAGATGCTATGGCTTTCATGTAAGTGCTGCCAGTATTGTATTTGTAGATGCTAGTATACTTAAATTCCTGGAAATTTTGGAGTCATTTGATAGTTATGAAAGTTCCCTACTTAGAGAATCTTACAAATTCATAATCATACGAAAGCAGATTGACTATTGAATGTGGGATTTAGGTTTTTCATTTAAATTCTGTCTTGTTGCTTTTGGTGGTCACTATGGTTGATCTCTGGCAGGACCTAGACACTGAGATTGTTGTTGCAACTGCTAGAGGGCCAAATGCAGCAGCTGTCTCTGCTAATGTTGTCGTTGATGAAAGGCAGATGAATGCTCTATTCCTGGATGTGGTAAGCTAGTTTGTGGAAATGAAGAATTGTTCATTGCACAGATAACACAATGATGTTAAAATTCCTACAGTAAATTGCTTCTGAATTTCATCTGCTGGACGGAAATACAAAATCACCTTGCATATGGACCTTCAAAGTTGAATTATTTTGGCAAAAATGGATTATTTTGATCAAATGCTATACATTGTCATATTTTCTTTAGAATTAATCGTGAATACTGGAAATGCTTTGGTTGTTTGGCATACATTATCAATTTGGTTTTCTTGCAGGTAAGGGTTAGTGAGTCATATGGGTTGAAATTTCCTCGTGAGTTCGCACTTCTAAT
This sequence comes from Phoenix dactylifera, assembly GCF_009389715.1. NCBI lineage: Eukaryota > Viridiplantae > Streptophyta > Magnoliopsida > Arecales > Arecaceae > Phoenix > Phoenix dactylifera. The sequence continues at coordinate 19,167,660 of NC_052394.1, read as the reverse complement.
GAAACAACTTCTGTATTTTGATCGTTATACTCGAATTTTGGCACCCAACATGAACATGCTCCGGGACCAGAGGATCACCATTGTCTCCAACCGAAGGATGAGGGCCATAAATTAGTTCCAATGAAGTTGCGGAATCCAGATAATTGTTTTGCAGAGTTACTTGCAAAGCTTTTTGGTTGTATCATATTTGTAAATAGAGTAATGATTGTTAGGTCCTGAGATCTATGGGGACACACCTAATAAGTGAAAAGATAGGATGCAGAGAAATATGCATCAGGAATACAAGAAGTGTTTTGTTTGCTGGCATAAAGTGTTGTCACATTGGATTCTACGTTTCTTATTCTTTTATGGACAGGGTATCAGATTTATATCGCAGACACTATTGCCTATCAACATATCTTTTCCTATATGCGCTACTGGGGAGAATAATACATTTGAAAACATATTCATATTATATATTAGTATCATATAATAAAGCAACTGAAATATTGAACTAATATTGCAGTCTGTACTTCAATCCATCTTAAGTATGTTGCTCCAGTTACTTCATAACTTTTCAAGATCTTTGGAATCCCATATAAACTATTCAAATTTAAGGAAAGATCAAGTTCTTTGCGTTTGCCATTACAAGATAGATATAAGAGCTTTTGTAGGTTAACATAAGTGAATCTGCCAGAGACAGAATTAAGTAGTACTTTCAGCTTGAGAGACTGATTAAATACATTAATAGAAGGGGATGCAAGATTCCGGAGTAGTAGAAATCTAGTGTTTGAGTTGCCATACTGGTAATGCGACACAATCATATTAGTGAAGCCACTTCCATCCTATGCATTTGCCAGATGTCATGATCGTTTGGAAGAAAAAGCAACAGCCAAATCATGCATTTTTTGATGGTTAAAGCTGGAGCTTTGCCCTAGTTTGAAAATATATCCATCTGGCATCGGGTTTGATTAAGTTGGAGCATGCCCTCTGGATAATTAGAAATAAATCAGTCTAAGATTAGGGCTTTGAACTGGACATGAATCAAAACATAACCTTTCGGTCTAGAATCAGATATTGAGATGTGCTACCATTCCGCCGCAAATCCAATCTGATCTTGATACTCCCAAGAGACAGTTGAGCTCTAACATGATCTTAATAGGAGTTTCATTGTGATGAATATGATGTGAGATAGTTTATGCTGAAGAAAAGTTTCCTTTGCGTTCATTAGTTTTGTGGAACAATCAGATCAAGTAGTAGTTCCAAATATTGGACTGAAGGCAATAGTTTTTTTGCATCCACTTTGCAGTCAAGCTGAGACCTAATCTTGTCGAAGGGCATGGACATGGTGCAATGACACCCATGAGCTGGAGATGCAGAGCTAAATTCTGATAAATACAGCAAGAACAATTATCTAACATTGGATGAATCGCGATATCGATGAGATCTCAAAATTCCAAGAAATGCTTAACAATAAAGGCCGGAAAAATTGCAAATGATCCATGGCTTAATTTATTCTTGATAACAACTGTTTTACCAGGTAATGCAAGTATTCAGGATAGACACTAGATAAATAAACTGTTATATGAAGTGAAGAAACCTCAAACGATGCAACTTGTCAGGCATTATTAGGGAAGAAGCTAAGATTGTGCCATCAATTGGCCAAATGCAAGGGCCTTCCACATGAAGCACCTCTCACAGGCAGGCAATACTTTGGTTCTGAAAGCTAAGAACCCTAAGACTTGCCAATGTACAAGACAAAGTTAATGATGCGGATATCAACTGAAATAATCATAAAACACACACACACACACACACACACACACACACACACATATTTGGTACAATGAAGAAGAAGAAGATAAGAAATAAAAAAAGGAGCTCAATAACAAAAAGCACAAAAACCAGCAGCATCCATTTTCAGCAGCAGTGACAAATCCCAACTTGCAGATCAATCATGGATCCTGAACCAGCTAAGATCAGCCTCCCAAGATGATCACGGACCATAATAAATCCTGCGCCACCAACGTTACCTTAAAAAGAGCCACCAAAATTTATCAAGCAACCCATAGGGAGGGGATACCCGACCAACTTGAATAGGAAGAGAAGGGAGGCTACCAGAGTCGCAAGCATCCGAGAGCCATGGCTTGCCCATTGGTCCTTCCAACATGGACTCCATGAATTCAGAAGCAAGCCGAGAAGCCTGGTCAACAATTTTACCCGGATTTGTATATGAATTCCGAAAGATCCTGTCATTCCTAGCTTTCCAAAGAGACCAAGCAGTATAAGCAACCATCACCTCATAGAGAGAACATCAGTTATCAAAAGAGGCGTTAAGACCAAACCTGGAGCTGAGTTGTTGCCAAGTAGTTTTAGCCAAATGACAATGCAACAGCACACGACTCACATCCTCCAACATGTCACAGTGATCACAATTTGCTGAAGAAATTGCATGAAAGCTTCGACTGGATCAAAAGAGAATTACAAGACAACCGGTTCCAGCCAATCTTCCAACAAAAAAAGCTTAACCCAAGGACTAACAGCAAACTGCCAAATAGATAAGAAAAGAGCTCTGTTCTGTAAACATTATAACTATCCGGGCTTTTATCCTTGATGAACCCGGTTTATACCAAACCACCACATCATCTGCTGGCATAATGGGAATATGCAAAGTTACAATATCATGAACTAATTCCGGCACAGAGTAATGATGTAATCTGTCTTCATTCCATGCTCTGTTTGGAGAAATAAACTCAGAAAACAGCAAACCATGCTTTTGGATATTGGAGTTAATGAACATCGGTCTTCTTATTAGAGGTAAATTGTCAATCCAAGCATCTCCTAATACTCTAATCCGACCTCCATTACCAACTTTCCACTGAAAACAATGATTCAGGATTTGAGATTCCTTAGCAATGGCTCTCCAGATAGATGAACATCATCTACCACAATGATAAGAATCCCACGAACCAGGAAACTGATACTTGGCTCTAATAAGTCTAGTCCACAATGATAGCATACTATTCAGAGTCTCTAAACGAACAGGGAGACAATGGTTTTCTAACTATCTATTCACAAAAGCTACAAAAATACATACGAACCGCTGAATGCATGCCAATATCAAGGATCTGGGATAATAATGCTTTCAAAGTTTCATTTACATGAACTTACAATTTCAGGCTCTCAAATTCATGGAGTCAACTCCTGCGTACCCTCTTTCACCGTTCCATCATGACAAAGAACCTCTTCTAGTTCGCAATGGCTGAGGTGACTCTTCTTCCTCGTGTATTTCCATACAATCTGGATTAGCACAAGGTCCTGTTTGCTCATGACATGAATTACTCATTCGTTGCTCTCTCAAGCCATCGATCACAAGGCTCTCCTCAGAAGGTCGCCAAGAATGAGGTACCATTGATTCTATGCTTTCATAACTTTCATCAAGATCCCAATATTGGTATAACAACTCGCTGGCTGAAGAATACCCCATGAGCTGATGAAGCGGTAGGCCTAATTTCTGCTTGTCATATTTCCCTTTGGAAGAATTCCTCGAGACATGCAGCCCAGGCTCGGTCTCTGCAGAAAAGCTTTTGGTGAAGGAGAGTCCATCAAACACTTCAGAGAAGGAAACCGAATCGCCTCGAGTGCAATCATTAGAATGAGAAACTGATCCAGTTTCCACACCTATACGATTGCCAACCTTGTTGCATGGACGAACCACCTTGCCAGGAGACCGAGGACCAATGTGAGGTATAGCAGGAAATGATAGCTCGAGGACTTCAGAACAGGCAGCACACTGCAGCCTATTCAGTCTCCTCCTCGATATGAGAAAATCTGCTGGCAGCTGAAGCAATTCGTAACACTCGTAGCAGATCATGAAAGGGGCGCCCCCGGAGATGGGCCGGCAATGATTCTTTCTTCGCTTTCTTTTCTCATCGCAGCGCAACTTCTCCTGCTCGTGGTCAGGCGCGCCTGAGCTTCCAGCTGTAGAAGAATGGGAGCATAAATTGTAGGCATGAGCCCCACATATACCATCAGTGCAATGGTTAGGCCGCAATTGCCGCTGTCGGTCTTCCTGACAGCAATGCAAACAGGAACAGCAGCGCTGTCCTACGAAAGGCATTTGTGAGAATTGATACCGTGGGAAAGCAATTTGTCTTGGTCCATGAAGTACTGCCTCAGGTGGATGGTGAAGCAAGTTTGGATTAAAACCTCTCGAGTAAGGTTTCCCCCCTGCTGCACTTTGATTGCGCGGTCCAAGAAGTTGATTATATAGCTCATCTATCCTTCTTGATGAATCCATTCTACCATGTCTGAGGTATTTAGATGATCTGCTCCGGAAAAAATCACGTTGGAAATGCGATCCTCTCGACGGAGATCCAGGAGGCCCATCACTTTCAGGTTCCATCGAGTTCTGTACTGAATAAAAGTCTTCAGACTCGAAAGAAGTCTCTCGCACTAGTTCATTCATCCTCATGATACCTGAGCCATGCCTCTCGTTCAACGATTTTGATGTGAGGGTCCTGGCTTGAACACCTGCTTCGATATCAATTGCTATCTGGTTACTTCCCGAAACTTTCTCACCTTCCTTTCCTTCATTAACGGCTGTATCCAATGCTTTTGGTTGCCTAAAAGTTCTTCTGGATAGACGCAGATATCTGTCCCGGGCACGACCGTTGTGCCCATCAGAAGAAGAAGAGATGCTGCCATCATAAGCATGAGAGCTTCTGGTCGCTGGAGACTGAAAACTAAGGTCGAGCACATCAGCAGATCTTCTTGCAACCAAATCCTCCTCAGAGGCAACACTGTGGCCGACACTAGACTCGGGAGGTTCTTCCACTTTATTCATTACATTCGACCTTCCAGAATGTTGCTGACTTAGCTTCAGAGATTTTTCCGGTTCAGCTTTAGAATGAACACCTTCATCTGGTTGGCCCTGGGATGCATGGCTTCTGACAGCAAGTTGATCAGCATCGGAACCATTTTCACCAGAGGTTTCTCCATTCCCTTGATGATTGCATTTCGCGCCGGAGTAAAGGGAGGAGACATTTCGGAGCATGGTTTCCTTCTCCTCATGCTCCAACTCTGAGGAGTGTGCACTTGTGGAACATGCAAACATTTCTTTCACAGAAGATGTTGATCCATTAGCCGAGGAGCCAACGTCGGAATGACTCTGAGAATGATCTGCTCCTAGCGATCTCGAGTTATCATTTTGTGCAGCAGCAGAACGATTTTTCGCTGCAAGCAGGAATAAATCATCAAAACTAATGCCTTTTGTTTCTGTTGAACATCAAATTGAGCATTTAAAAAAGAGTACTGGAGAAAGAACCAACCTCGAATGATCTTGCCACATCCACCACATTGGTATACGGGGATATCAACATACTCCACTAGAACTTTGAGGCATCCTGGACATCTCACAAACCGGAAATTAGTCGCACCGCGGTCCATGGTTGTCTAAAGGCCCAAGCCAGCGATTTAATCAGGAAAAACTCTGGTGCTAATATTGCATTCTGCTGAAGAGAATTGACATCTATCCTCTTCTCCACACCTTGCAGAACTTTCCTATCCTGCCAGAAAACAAGCTCTGCAACATGCCGGTCAGAAAACAAGCTCTCCAGAATTTAGACTAATTTAGATGTTTCATATACACAATAGCAATGGAAAGCCCTAACTTCAAATAAATCATAATAATAACTACTTAACATAAGAATACTATTGAATTCCATGAAAAAGATTGAACTATATTCGGAGGGGAAAAAACAGCAGTGAACTTTTGAATGCTAGTTTTTACTAATTGAATTGATAATGATCTGAAAAGAATGTGCATATCAAGTAATCAGATCCATAAGCAATTAATAGTAGCAAAACTAGTTTTCTGAAAAGAATCAAGGGCAAATTGAAGTGCCAAATGCATACATTACATAAACCCATGAACAACTGAAACACAGTGCCAATGGAACTTGGGATCATATGTTCTTGCCTTTTTTTTATAACGTAGATCATTTACAGAAACGAAACCCTAGAAATATACAAACTAAAAAACTGGCGAAATTCCTACTTTGCTTCTAAACCAAAAAGACTTTATTTAGATAAATACGATATTAAGATATCCAAAGCTTCCCACTGATAACAGAGCCAAAAATTGGTTTTTTTCTCTTCATATCAGAAGGAAGTGCAGAAATTTTTTGTCAATTTCTTCTAGAACTCGAAAAAAATCAGTTCTATTGATAAATTGCTAAGATGGACATCCAACAGAAATCCAAGGAAAATTCATTCTATGGAACTTGCTAAGCATATAAATCGAGAGCACCGGGGAGAGAAAAAACAATTCCGAGCTCCAATAAACGCATTAACTAAATTAAAAAATAAGTTTTTTTTCTTTTTTTTATTGATTTGATGATAAGGGAGGCACAGAAAAGGCCAAAATTAAGAAATAAGGTCATCATGATTGTTTAACAATATCTTACCACACAATTCCATCCAAAAACAAAAACTACCCAATACAGTGAACCAATAATTAAGGGTATTGAAAACACCAAAGCAAACATCTTTAACAACTAACAACAATTTCTTCTATTCATAATTGTGATATTTAAGAGCATGAATGGTGAAATCTGGAGTGAAACTCAGACTTGTGATGAAAGAAACAGCCAATAAATCCTTTTAAACTTCAGACTTTGGAAAAGAAACAGTGAAGAGATCAGAGAGAGGATGAGAAAAAACTTACGTTGGAGATTGGAATTGGAAGATTTGATACCTTTCTTTCTTCTTCCTTCTTTCTCTCTCTTTCTCTCTTTTAGAAGTATATATGGTGAAGAGCAAAGAGAACAGAAGCGAAGCTACTGAGAACGAGAGCTATGCTATATAATAATAATAATACTTACATCAAAGATAATATACTTTTTACGTGGATAGAAAGAATACCACCAAAAAACACAGGAATCAAATGGGGTGAAAAGAGCCTCGAGAAGGGCTGAAGGGGTGGAGGGAAGGCGACGATTCTCCTTCCCTCTCTCTCTCTCTGTCTCTCTCTCTCTGTGGATCGAAGCGCGTTAAAGACGCTGGTCAATGGATCGGAGGAGAGGCTGAAATCATTCAATGAGAAAGACGAGAGGAAGCGAGCGAGAGTTTGAGGATGACTTGGTGTTTAAGTCCACGCCGGGGTCGACTCCCATCTTTTTCTTCTCTCTTTTCAACATAAATTACGAAAAGTAAACGTAGAACAGCTGTGTGAGAGATTATCATGAGCAAATACCAGCAGTAAGGTAAATAATCATGAAGCAAATCATATATACCCTATCGTTTTGACCTTGGAAAGTTAATAGCTTCTTCTGAATCTGGTTGAGATGCTTTGGATATTGAATTCAAAGCTCTATCATTGTTTTCTCATTAATTTCCCATCCGATGTGGCAACCGGGGATTGGTGCAATACATCTGCGTAGGTGAGTGTTGTAGGGGTTGGTATGACGTGAAAATGGAAGCAGGCAGCAAGAACAAATCATTATTACGTCGCATGTCAAGAGAGGACAGGCATGGTTTATAAGACTGGCCTCAGCTTAAACCAATTTCCTTGTAATAGTGTGGCTGAAACTTTTCTTCTTTGGTTTCTATTTTTCTAACTGATAGCATTTAGTGGCAGGTATATATGACAATTTTTGCGCTGGTGATTGCAACGTGACCCTCTTGGCATGGATGCTATTGGCTAAAAAGTGACGTTTTGAGGTCCAAGTTTTGGTTGGTTCGCTGATTGCCAGAGTAAAATGCTCGAAAATTGGAAGAGCTGATGCCGGATGGTAAACGGTATTGTCTGAGTTGCAGGACCGCCGGATGCTTGGTTCATGAGATCGAGGGAGTGATGGATTTTTTCTATAATTACAACTTTCTTTAATGTTTGTTACAAATCAAACAATATGATTTGTTAACGAATATCATAATGAAGTTGAGAGTTTGATGTTATGTGCATTACACTTGCCAACCACCATCTCATAGTTTTTAGGGTGGAAATTGTATTACTGATTTATGCATGCCTTAACATGAATCTATACTACTATATAATGTGAACTCTTGCAATGTGTTCATGAACGATGCGTTATGGTTGTGTGTATTTTCCGGTTATATTTTTTCTCATCTTGTGCATTTTTCCTCCTCCTCTATTTTACATTTAACCATAAAATCAGTTATTCGAGTCATTCTTCTAGTATTTATTTATATAAAGTTTTATAAAATTAAAATAAACAAATCAGAAAATTGAATTCATATTTTAATATTTATTTATTATTTTTTATTTTTTATATAAAATTTATTTTTAATTAATAGTACATGCATAGCTGGTGCCACATTTTAGTACATAATAAAAATAACTTAAAAGGGAACTGGTAGCCCAAGAGGAGAATGACAATATAAATTGTTTCTATTAATATTTTAGAAAACGATCTCCTTAATATCGAGACTTTATTTTTTGAAATGTTGCGTCAATATTCGAGTCGAATTATTATTGTTGTATTCAAGTCTTTTAACATCCCATGTTCTTAATATGAATTTCCTACAAATATTATTTTTAATATTGATAATCTTAAATATGTTATAATTAGGATATGGATTTCCTCTTGTTTTTAAACAAGAACTATTAATTTAATAAACCGATGCCCCAAGGATGTGCATCCCTATGCCTTATACAAGCAACAACGATTATGATATCCTGGATTCATTCAGTCACAAGCCATGTGCGCTATAGTTGAATAGCCCATGTTTAATAATTAATCCTTTTTAGTTTAAGACCGAATAAGCAAGATGCCAACTCATCTTTTAAAGAAGGTAAAAGAAAAGAGAGGATATAGAAATGGGTGAATAATTGATTGAGTTATTAAGGTCTCAAAAGGTTGAGGGACAATATAAACTATGAAAGTAAATTAGTTATACATGGTTAAAAGTGATTGAGCAAAAAAGACCAGAGAACTTATGGAGAGAGAAAATTGGAGGGTCATCCTGGCATCAAAGTGAGCTGTATAAGTGGGCTATCAAAATTTCATCCCTGGTAAGATTAATGCACCAGATAAAACAACGAAGCACTCTACCATAGAGATCTTATCTACTTTTTTGTCTTACCGAGGTACCTTCGTAACATTATGATGATACAAGTGGATGTATTTACCGAAAGATTTTGTAAAACAGTCGAATTAACCAAAAAAAAAAGATTGATATATGGTTGAGATCCTCATTTGAGGTTGAATTGGAGAGGCTTACTCATCAACCATTTTCTTTTTTTTCTATGTAAAAGGAAGCAGTGATACCATACAACCTGCTATTTATTAGTAGAAGATTTACGGTGTAATGTTATATTTTTCACCCTGTTCATTATTCACTTTAACCTGTTGACGTAGTTATTTATTTATTTATTCATGAAATGATTTGGGAGGTGGACGGTTTGGGGCCTTCGGTCCGTGCCAGAGATTCTCGGTGCCAAAGGTCAAGATGGTGCCAGCTGGCATGTTTACGTGGCAATAAATCAACCACAAAACTCCGGTACTTTTTCTTGTGGGTCCCACTGAAGCGTATCGATGGGGCCCATGGTATGACCACGCGATTACCGTCCGAAAGGTCACTGTCGCCCATCACGTGGGTTGGAAAAATAATATTTTGACTCCTACTTTCCACGAATAACACTTAAAGCACACAAAAAATTATAATTAAACTTATTAAAATAATTTGCAATTTAATTATTCATGCTTATTAAATAATATTTGATATAAGTTATCATGTGATGGTTAATTAATAGATATCATTTGTGGACGAATTCGTCCTGCAAGGCCAAAAAAAAAAAAAAAACGAAAGAGGGGATCAGCTAGGAAGCTCTCTACTCCGAGGAAACAAAAAAAAAAAAGAAGAAGAAAATAGCAAAGGGACATATCTAAAGCAATAAGAGAGATCGGCCTTATAGAAATCTCTTTCAAGGCGGCAAAAGGAATGCCTAAAGTCTCTTTAGATATATCAATTGGTAGGGACACCCACCCTTTTTTATAAAGCATTGAATGGTTTAATCCATCATCGCTCCACCTAAATCGAAAGGCACATGTTGCACTCTCATTGCAACAAATGGTCCGTGATGCCTTAGAAAATAAAATGTCCAGATTCACCGGGCGATGCAGCACTACTTATGAGTTATTGTTCTCTTTAAAACGACACATATCCTAATAAAGTGATTACTTTCTTGGCTCGAATAGCAAAAGTGGAAGGGCTAGTAATAATGATAATTAATAACTGGTGTGATGTGGCCCGTAAAGCTTCATCCAGAGAACAGCTAGTGCTATAGCTCTCGCACATTTGAGGTTTTTTTAGAGCATCTTGGCTCTATCCTCTATCTAACTGAAGCTAGCAAAGAGTTAATATGTCTATACTAGAGAAAGAGAGAGTGCAAGCCAATACCCAGTGCCTCCCATCGACGATTTAGGACTCGTTTGGTTTATGGGAAGAGGAGAAAGAAAATTATGGTCAACGTAAAAATGGAGAAATACCTCATATTTGGTTGGAGTTTTCAAAGGAAGGAGATGGAAATAACTCATGTAGAATATGGAAAAGTCCAATTCTCACTTTTTTCAAAAATATCTTTAAGCTTTTAGATAGAACAAAATAAGTTTTTTTTTGATTTTTTCTTTATTAAGTGCATAATAGTTATTTTATATAACTTTTCCAATATTATAGATGCTCAACTAAATATAAGATATTCTGCAATATGTCACTTTTTCATGATTAACTAAACATATAAAAATACTTTCTTAGGCATCCCTTCTTAGAAAAAATATTTTAGTGAAGAAAATTTTTTTTTGTAAACCAAAAAGTCCTTGGAGTATAGTATTTTGCTATTTTTTTTCCAATTCTATGCAATATAATAACATGTATCACCATCTTTTGCTTCTCATGGCGATGGCTTGTGTTGCCGGTCTAGGTGATATTATAGTGGGCACATGCAAATGTGATGGGATGACTGAAAGGGCTTAGTCTCAAAATACCTTTTTTCCAGCTTTAGACCGGGCTTAGGCTGAAAATTTCATTCCAAATCCCAACCCAAAGCCTAATCATGCCAGAGGCAAATATGCCTATCTGGATGGAAAACTCACTCGATGGATCCGAAACTTTTGACCCAAATGGCCCAAAAAAGACTCCTAGCAGAATATCTTAATAATAAATCCAGGCCAGAATCGGGCTGGATTCCGCGTTCCGACTCGAATGACTTAGGTTTGACTTCGGGCCAAGCCCAAGCCAGACCAAGCATTGATCTACGCTTCGCCTGAAATTTACTGGGATCCTATTTTTAGGCCCAAATCTGATCTCAACAGCCTCAGTTAAGCCCAAGGCCCACCTGAAAGCCGGACTGGCCCGAGCTCATGGTTAGCCCGGGCCGATTCTAGGGAAGAAGCTTACGGAGACCATTAATCAATGATCTGATGCACGTAATTGTTATTTTTATCTTTTTTTAAGCATCACATAATTGTTAATAGAAGAAACTTGCAGCCTCTCTTTGTCAGTGATGGTTAAGAAAAAGATTCACCAGAAAACAAGGACGAATGGCATAAAGGTTCGTGCGTATTATTGGTGAAAAGACCTATTCATTGATCTCTCCTCTTTCTATCAGCTTTTGTAGAAAGAAGCAAGCAACCAGCTCTGTAGTAAATCAGTGGCAGCACTGAGATGAAGGAAACTTATTGTCTAGGAAATCCAGCTAAGCTTCTGCCCAAGAAATTTCAAAAAAGAATTGCGCTGCTAACTTTGAGGAGCACCAGACTGATGTATCAACTTTGACTCTTCATTTGTTTAAGGCTGGTTCACGGAGTTTGCTTAAATTTGCTTGCAATTGAACATCAAGTTCATGGACATACATAGTACTCCCACATCCTTGTTAATGCACATGATGCTGGACATTCTTTTTAGAATACTATATCAGATTGATTTGTTACTCTGTTCTACAAAATTAAAAGCATGCATTTGTAAGCTATTCCTGAGCAGCAGCAAGTGCTTGACCTCAATATTAGATCCAAATGCATGCAAGATAACGTTGTTCATGTTTGCCAAACATCAGTCTGTTGAGTTCAAAGTAGTCTTATTGGTATAGCTTTTATCTTGCAACTTGGAGCCCTCTCTCCATGCGGTTATATACAAGTGGGTGGCAGTCAGATCGGATCGGATCAAACAAGATACTAATTGGGTCGGTACATGATAGATCAAAAGTGGAAGGACTCAAATTTGATTTATTTATTAAACAGGTCAAAAATCTACATCTAAATTTGACCAATTTATTAAACAGCTCATCTATCTCAATTTGTTACACTTACAATAGGTGTTAAAGCATTGCCACTCTATTGGTTTGCCTCTCCTTGGCAACGGAGAAGGACTTTCGTTGGATACTATGTCGATGATCTTGCCCACCTGGTAAAAGTCAGCAAGTGAAATGAGTTTGTTTTAGTTTTCTTTTGTAATTTTATAGAGTAACATCATCCAGTGGGAATAGCCATTTTATCCAATTCCGAGTCAAAAGCCCTGTGCTCTCTTAGGTTCCACGTAACCCACTCTCAAGGATAAACATGTGATTGACGCGTGTCAAAAGACCAGCCTCTGCCGACGCTCCTCTAAATCCAACCAAAAAGCGAGACGCTGCTGCGAGGAGTCATGGCTTCCCTTCTCCCTCCAAGAGCACCATTTCTCAGAAACAACTTCCCAGTTTCCTGGATTTCTTCCCCTAAACCTACTCCCCCGAACCAAGTTAGTCCATTTCCGGAGCCACTGAGACGGAGCCGAGGAAGGTTCTGTGCGGTCATTGGGGATAGCCCGGAAGAATTTTTAGTGAAAGGCCTTCCTCTGGATGAGTCCAATCCCCTGTTTCCATATCTACAGTATGGGCTCGGTCAGCTTCAAAGAGCTGTTGGAGGATTGCCAGAGATAGAGAGATGGGAAATTTTGGTTTTTTCAGGCTTGATCTGGATCTACTTGACTGCAAGACCTGGTGTGCTCATCGGCGCTGTCGATACTTATATGCTTGCTCCATTGCAGCTGGGTTTGGACAGCTTACTTGGGAGGAGGAATCTGAAGATGAGTGACTTCGTTGTCGGGGAGAGGCTGGGCGAAGGATCGTTTGGGATCGTTTACTCAGGAGCCATTGTGCCTAAGAATTTGGGTGTTGAAGATAGGTTGGGGAAGAGAGGGAGGAGACTAGAGATGGATAAGAGATTCAAGGAGAAGGTCATTTTGAAAAAGGCAAGTTCTTTTTTATGATATCATGCTATCTTTGGTCCCTTGAGATTAATTTGCTATGCTCAATGCTGCTTCTAACTCCTCCTAGTCTTTTCATGTGGAATCAATTTTTTTCCACAGAAAATGCAAGAAACAAATCGAACTTTTTCCCTTTTATTTTCTGAACCTCTTTTTCCTTCTGCATTCATCTTTCAAATTTCTGGTTCCATTCAGAAAAAAATGCAAGGGTCAAGATAAGCTACTTTAGAAGAAGATATACAAATTGCGAGGTCCAAGTTACTACTTACCACCCAATTAGTTTTCCTCACACACACACACAAAAAAAAAAAAAAAAAAAACTTACACAATTAGTTGAATCTGTTTTCGTCCAAGTTAGAGAAATGGTTTATGGGATTTTTCATCTTTCCATAAGATCGATGTTTTTCCCAAGGATTATGTTTTATTTGACTTCATTGTTCCAGTTTGGTTACTTATCAGAAGAGGCTGTCGAGCGCCACCCAGTTGACATGCAAGGCATGGGAGCATACAAGCCTACCCAGTTCAATCACAGAAATCAATTTTAGTGTCTAGCTATTTCTGGTTCTTCGACTATCAAAACAATCATCAAAGTGGCCAAATTTCTCCTTTTTCTGTGAGGAAATTTCTCTATTTCTGGATATCTACATTTGAAGTTGAAGCATGCGTGGGGAAATATGAGTGTTGATGCAAGAATAGCAAATCAGTACATGGATCAACTGTAAAGTATAAGCTCAACCTTCCATTGCACTAGGAATAATAAAGAAGCATGTTTCTGATTTGAGCCCATAGCTTAATTTGGTTGGCAGTGTTCCATTTGCAACAGCAAAGCTGCAAAATCTGTTCCACTTTACATGAATTAAGGTTGATGCAAAGAAAACTGATCTACGGACAGACAGATTAACGGATATTTCTGAAGGACCGACAGTTTAAGAATAACATTTATAAGAGGCTATGATCCTTCATAAGTCAGTAACAAAAGAAAACCATTCAGAAGTAGGTATTTGGCCAAGCAGGTCAAGTTTGTAGAACCATATAAAGTGCCTAAACCACCAAACTCGTCTGCATGTGTAGCTCCCAAGTTTCTGACTAACTGGTTATTATAAAAAAGTAGATATGCAGCAGAGAATTTCACTGCAAATTTAGATGTAGTCAAGGGATCTTGAAGAGCATAGCAATTGTCAAATAATATGATGAGTTTGCGATTTCAGGTTAAGGTTGGGACTGTAGGAGCTGAAGAATGTGGTGATTTTGAGGAGTGGTTCAACTACCGTGTCTCAAGAGCAGCTCCTGAATCATGTGCCAAGTTCCTTGGGAGTTTTATTGCTGATAAGACTTCTTCAAAATTTACCAAAGGTGGCAAGTGGCTCGTATGGAAATTTGAGGTATGCAACTGAGTACTTCTTTGCTCAGTTCTTTTTCTTGGTCTTTTAAGGTGTCTGACAACACCACTGAAACTCTGTTGTATCATGTAATCCCATGTTCATGCTGAACTCCAAAGAACAGGCGTGCTAATTCATTAAATTTTGGTCTACAAAAACTTAGCTTGTTTCTTCTACCTTGAAATAAACTAGACATAAAGGCCTCGAGTTCCTCTGGTGAGAGATGATTCTTGGAGGACTTTCATGGTGTTATCATGTTTAATTCCATTGTTATGTTTGTGTGGAGTAGGCCCTTCTTTATGTAGCAGAAGTAGGGCCCTATTTATTAAGAAAGATCCTGAAACACTAGAATATCAACATATCAACTCAGTGACTCACCAAACTGACTGTAAACCTTGAGACACTCATTTAGTAATCCATCTGAACAGGGCAGACATGAGGACAAGGATGTTCTGTTTGATGGTTAGAAAAGTACTGCAACTGGAAGACTCTGCGAACTAAGAGAAGTGATTTGTTTCATCGTAGGTTGCTTGCTGGTACATGCAGTCATTTTTTGTTCCCTTTTTATGTTCGATAACTTTCTATCTCTAAACCAAAGTATTCTCTATGTTTTGATCACGAAATATAGAAAAAATCAAAGTTCGTTTGGAGGTAACTCTTAAAAAGCTATGGAGATGGTTTTCCAAAGAGAAAAGGCAAGGGTTCGATTAGGCTAAGAAAGTCGCCGAACCTACCTGGGGACAAGAATTTGATTGTTCTGTAGAAAGAGGTGCAAAGAAGGAATTTTTATGGGCATTTCTGTTCTAATCAGCAATCCCCTTACTTTATATTAGGCTAAGAAAGTCACCCATTCTTTCAATCATTTAAAGAATAGTATCGTCCATGAAATTTATACCAAATTCTGCTAGTAACAACTTCCTTCAGACTTTTTTCTCAGAAACAATTCCATCTGACTTGACATTGTCAGGAGCTTTATGTTTCAAAATATTTATATATATACTTTTTACTTCAGAATTCAGGACTATCCAAGAAATGTCATGCAAACCAAAACTATAAACCACACTCTTTGAATATCTTATATTTTTTTATTAACGACTTCTCGTAGTTTAATTCATCTTCTTCATGCATCTACTTACATTCAACCTGTTGCTGTTAACACAATGTTGCAGGGAGAGAGCACTCTGGCTGATTACATTAATGATCGGAACTTCCCATTCAACTTAGAGTCCATCATGTTTGGGCGTGTCCTTCAAGGACTGGACTCAATTAAAAGAAGTGCTCTGATCATTAAACAAATCATGCGACAGATAATAACCTCGCTAAGAAGGATACACAATACAGGAATTGTTCATCGAGACATTAAACCAGCTAATTTGGTGGTGACAAGGAAGGGACAGATCAAGCTCATAGACTTTGGGGCGGCCACAGACCTTCGCATTGGCAAGAACTATATACCTGATCGTGGATTGCTCGATCCAGACTACTGTCCCCCTGAATTGTATGTGCTTCCAGAGGAAACACCAAGGCCTCCCCCAGAACCTATTGCAGCTATTCTCTCTCCAATTCTTTGGCAGGTTCTTTTTCTTTCATCGATGGAAATACCTGGCAAAAATTTCAATTCCAGAAGCACAGATATTATATGGCTTCTTCAATGTTGACACTCATTTTGTGGTTGTTGCAGCTCAACAGTCCAGATCTATTCGATATGTACTCAGCTGGAATTGTACTGATGCAAATGGCAATCCCCACCTTGAGATCTACAGCAGGTCTTAAAAATTTCAATTCAGAACTGAAAGCAGTTGGTTATGATCTGAGCAAATGGAGGGAATATACTCGTTTGAGGCCAGATCTAAGCCTACTAGATCTTGATTCTCGTAGAGGGTGGGATTTGGTAACAAAGCTAGTTTCAGAGAGAGGATTTCTCAGAAGAGGTAGATTGTCTGCAGATGCTGCTCTCAGGCATCCATATTTCTTGCTAGCTGGTGATCAGGCAGCAGCTGTTCTTTCAAAATTAAATTTAACCAAATAGTTTTTGCTCTCATCATGGCAGTGTACTAGTTACACCAGTTCTGCTTTAATCTGCATATCTCTGTTCTTACTTTTGACTTTTTTCCTCCCACTTGAAAACCTACAACTCCTTATGAAATATCAGCTATAAAAAAAAGCATCAGCTTATGTTCATCAAAATACCATTTGAGTTGCAGTACCACCTTCAGTTCATTTGTACTCAAAGTGCAAATCTTTGGTCTCTTATCAAGGAACTTGATTTCAATCTCTTATCAAGGAACTCGGTTGCAGATGCTTCGAGATCTCATGCTTTGACCACCTACTGTTGCTATCAAATACCCTTCTTAATCTTATAACTAACATTTCTTTACTGCAGTATGGAAAAATATTTTACAAAATCATTAAATTTCTGCACCAATTCATATCTTCTTCTTCTTCTTGTTCTACCTTTTTTCTGTTTTTTTTTCTAGGGATTACAATATTACCTTTATTGTTAATCCCTCTTTTCATATCCTACATGTAGAAACATGCAACAACACAATCTCACAATAAAGCGATGAATTCATATAATTTTCTTATTGAACCTTAATAAACAAAGTTCAAACATTTCACCATATATTCCCATAAAATATTCATAAAACAATGGTGATAAGCAACACCATTCTTATAGAGATGGATACAGATGCTTTTTCTTATAAGCCCTAATAAAGGAGTGAAGGCAAAAAAATATTTTATTATACTTTTGACAGCTCATCTTCTCCAAACAATCGCGCTATCTTGTACTCTAGTGTTCTGTATCTCAGAGTTCTTCATGGGGGAGGAGGTTGCCCATAGGACTCTTCTTCCAACTCCGATGAAACTTCCAAAAACTCTTGGAATGAATGGTCTGAAGCTTCCTAGACTGCAATGAGAGCATATGCTGTGTGGACGGGTGCTTGGCTAAAACAACGGCATAACCATCATCCATGTACTCTGTCCCCTCTGGGAAGAGCTGCCACAGAAGGCAGCCTCCCCCACTCCCTCCTCGCTTCCTGGAGCCCCGCACAGTCTTGTAGACCGTCTTAATGAAGGCCTCACGAAATGTAAAGCTGAACTTCTCATCTTTCACTGACACTCCAAACTCACCAAACACGACCGGCATCGCAAGCAATTTCTCTGCATCATCCATGTGGTGGTGCATCCATGTTCTCACAAATTGGAGTTGCGCATCCGACTCCGACTTGGGCAGCCTTATCAAGGAACACAATTCAATAACAAAATGAGTTTGTGCATGCAAATTTGATCAGTATAAGCTTTTGCAGTTTTTGCATACTTACCAAGTATCTGAGTAGATGTGAACGGAGGCGAAATCAATGCCCAGGACCCGATGGTTCCTGATAAAATCTGTTCCTGCTTGGCCTGCAAAGGTGTTGGGATTCAAATGCAAGCGTTCAGGGGTAGAGAGGCCATAGAACCCTTCAACACCAATCTCCAACAAGTGCACAGGGTCGATGGACTTCACATATGATGCCATCTCTTCAATCCAAGCCTGCAATTAGCCAATGCCTTCAATTTAGCAAAGGGTGCATGGGTAAGAACACTAACAAAAGCGGCGATTCACCGAACAAGAAGACCTGCAAGCTGTCACCGGAAGGATCGGAGGGGCACCGTGGCTCATTCATCAGCTCCCAAGCAAATATGGTTGGATCATCCTTATATGCCATATTCGTAAATGTGTTGATTCTGGTAATCACAGTCTAATAGACCAAGCAAACAAGTAACCCAAACCTTTTTAGTGCCCAGTAAAAACTCCAGATTTCAAATCAAAAAATCGCACTCGGATAATTTTACCTTGACGAAAGCTTTGTAGTAGCTCTTAATCGTCAGATCCGAGAAGAAATCATCATCGCAAGTTAAGTTCAGGCCCGCAGCCTTCCCCCACTTCACATACTGAGCCTTCCCTCCATACTCCACCCAGTTGTTACATAGCGACAGTATAAGCCTAATCTTATGCCTCCTCGCCTCACTCACCACAAAATCCAATGCCTGTAGAAAGAAACAGAAGCCACACTTAATCAAAACCATTCTCCTGCACCAAATCCCGAACATGTGGCAGGCGCAAAAGAAAATCCAATACCTTGAACACCTCCTCATCATAGACGAAAGGAGACGTCTGAAGGGCTCGCCACCCGCCGTCATTGAAAGCCCAAGTCCGGCAGACGGTGAGGCCGATCGCCGCGGCCTCCCGGAAGACTTCACTGACCTTCTTCCTCGTCGTGTGGTCGACGGCGAAGACCATCAACCAGTAGGTGTTAAACCCATTGACGAAGAAAGGCTGGTTGTTGACCAACAACTGAGTTCCCTTCCTCTCCACCATCCCCCACTCCTCCTCCATTTCGTTCAATGCATGAGTCCTACGGTGAGCGACACCATGTTAGAACCTCACATATAGCATCAAATGGACAATGGAAAGAATCGGAAGGGATAAGAATTAAGGGTCGTTTCTACCTATCATTAGTTCCTATCTCAACGTATCCATTGGTGTTGGAATGCTTGGTGGGAACTATAAGAATGGTTGCTAGGAGTATTAGTTGAAATCTAGGAGGGAAGGGTGGTGCAAAATCTCCCACTTGGATGGTAAGCATGGTTTCGGAGTCATTATTTTTTATCAATAGGTCCAATTATATTGTTCGGTACTTGGGATCCTTAGATTGAGAGAAAGAAATGGATGAATTCTTGGTCGAATGGAAGACACCTGATTTAATTATGAATTTTTTCTTCTTTTGTAAGCAGCAAGTTTATGAAGACGTTTCTTAAGAACAAAGGAAGAAGGCGATGGAGGGAAGAAGTTGCAGGGGGCTACAAGAAGACAAAGAGGTGAAGATCGGAAGCTTCTCTGGTTGTCTGATAGCTTAGGGTTTGAACATTGGATGCTGGTGGCTGGGAAGTCGGAAAGGCCATTGATGAGCGAGCGGGCCCCTTTGGCGGCATTATTATTATTTTTTTTATTTGAATCATTTGAAACGGCTCCTAACACTATCCTAGCACGAGCACAGTCAACTACATCAGAACCAAGCAAACATTATAGAGTAAAAAGAATGAAAGACTGTTAAGTTCAAAAAAACTCTCCAAATTAGTTCGCAGTAAAGGAGGCGACCCAGTCAGCAGCCTGTTAAGAACCCGACACTCTATACCACTTTAGGAGAAAAATATTAAGATATTTCAAAGGCTAATTTGACTTAATTTAGATGAGATATGCAATGAGAGTCCTAAGTATTGGAGATCTTCTGCATTATGATATTATAAATCACCTTTTGGAAATGATCATTAGAATCATTTGTAAAAAAAAAAATGTTTTAGAGTTCCCATTTGCAGATATAAAATGTTAATCAGGCCCACCTTATTAACTACATGACCTTAATTTTAAGGTTATGTAGTTATAATGTTAATCACACTAATTTTTTTATTGGTCCTCTAACTTTTCTGAATAGTTATGTGATTTCTCTATGTTGCTAAAGCATTAATAAAATGGCTGTTGTACGTGGTAGTTTTATAGCATAGTTCTATTTTACCAAAAAAAAAAAATTATAGCATAGTTGTGTATGTTCTGGAATGATAAAGATATTACATGATATATTTTTTTGATAAAAAATATTGCATTATATATTGACCCATTTATTGAATGACATGTTTAGCTGAGACTAAAAGTGGTTGTTTGGATTTAGGATCATCTTAAAAATTAAAAAGAAAAAAAGAAAGCCTTATAAGGAGATGGGACCATGGTATCAATAAAAAATCTTTTATGAACAAAGAGAGTTACATAAAAGTGAAGGAAGAGATGTATCGGAGAAATCAAGTAGAGGTTTCTACGCCAACTCTAGTTTTCAACTTGTTAGAGTCCAATAAATGATCAACATTATACTCAAAATTTTTTATGACATTATGATTTTTTTTGAAAATATCTCTGACATGCGGAGGCATTTTTCAAAATTTAGAGATGGACCAATTATTTATTTTCTGAATAAAAGTTTTCTTAATTTTGAATTTCTTTTCAAGGCCTAGTTGGGCATGCATTGTCGCCTTCTGTAAAACTTGATTTAATTGTGGATTGTTGATGTGTGTTTGATGTGTATGTTAATTCAAATGCTTCTTATACATACATAAGCTGTATCTTCTTCCTCCTCATCCTGGCCCTTCCTGTAATATATCTTAGCCCATGCACAAGGAATTAATAGAAGGTGCCATGACGTGTCTGTGAATTTTGTATTTGTAAATATTTCACATAAGTGTAGCACATCTCTAAAGTTTGAAGTCTTCAAGATGACAAAATTTTAGAAATGCCAAACTAAAGTGCTAGGGGTATTTAGAAGAGAGCTACATCCATAATGCAGCCCCATTGCCTACAAACCTCTTCTATGATAAATAAAAGAGGAATCTACATTGAAATTTTGTATATGCCAAACTCAAATTTCAAAATTTAAATTTTGCGTTTGAAAGTATGTATATCTAGACAACAATGATGCCGGCACAACTAAATACTATATAAAAACCTTCACCTAACAAGGAAGACAGGATTCCAATTAAGAAAACCAGGAAAACAGGATTCCCTTGTTGTCTAGTTCCACATTGCATGAACCCCAAAGTTATTTATTAAATATTTTAAGTGGGAGCTACTACCCCGGCCATAATGAAAGATCGCTACTGAACCGCTGAAGCCGAGTCTCTCCTACTCCATGAGTTGGTGGTCAGCCTGCAGCCATTGCTCCTTAACCATTCCTAGCACAAAACTTCTAGACATTCGACGCCCTTGCCTTCTCCACTGAAGAAGAGGGGTGTCAAACTTACAAGGCCGGGGAGGGAGAAAGAGAGAGAGAGGCTCTTACCTGGAGCTACCGAGCCCCCAAGAGAAACAGTTGAAGATCTGAAAGCAGCCACACCTATGAATAAAAACACTTTCAAAATCCAAATGAATATAGCTAAATACAGGGATGCTAAATAGGTAGCTGACGCACATACGAGGGAACTCATCAGTAATTCAACACTGTACTCTTCTACTATGGCTCTTACCTGGAGCTTCCGAGGCCCCCAGAGATACAGTTTGAGAGCTGAATGCAGCCAGACCTACGAAGAAAAACACAAGTTAAAAGGCAAAAGAATATAGCTAAACACAAAGATACCAAATAGGTAGAGGACACGTACATGAGGGAGCTCGTGCGTACTGTTAACATCTCTCTCTCTCTCTCTCTCTCTCTCTCTCTCTCTCTCTCTCTCTCTCTCTCTCTCTCTCTATCTATCTATCTATCTATCTATCTATCTCACACAGACTCCCTCCCTCGCTCGCTCCTCTTCTTTGGTGTTGGGAGATGGAACGGATGGCAGAGATATATAAAGCAAGCATGCAAGGAAACGCGACAAAGAGATGGATAGGCTTGCATCCAAACGCGCCTCTAGCTAGCATATGTGGGCCAAGTGGCATTAACGTAAGAGTCGTGAGACAAATCCAGAAGGAAAATTCAAAATCTTGCCCAGGGTCAATGGGAGCGCATAGATGTCACCATTCGGCCAACCAAGAGTAGATATAGCACTAGATTCTCTTTTTGAATGAGGATGGTGTTTTATTTTTCAAGCGCCATTGCACATCGGAAGGCTGGAATATTGTCTTCCATAATCAGTATGCATTTTATATTATAAATTTGAATTATATTATCCGTTTTATATATCATGCTTTGTAAAACTTCCTCATGGCCCCATGCACAGCTCAGGGAAGTTCAGTTGTTCTGTGAAAAAACCTTTCCAAAGACTCTGAACATGTCATGAATTGTCATTTCCTACTCCATGGAAGGTGACAAACAAATAGGAGATGGATCCTTTTTTCTTTTTTCTCTTGCACGGCGCAAAATACAACCAGAGTGCTGCTTCTCATGTTCGCTCATGGAGCTTCTCCCCAGCACATGCACTGAGGAGGTGCGCCAACCGAAAGATTCAAGTCCAAATAGAATGGGCAGTCGAAAGATGAGAGAGAAGATGTTTGAAAAAAGTTTTAGAAGCAACTATACATGGGTTATTCTGGTAAAAGATCATGTAATATTTATCAGATAACATGACTCGTTAAGGATCGATGCATGCATAATTTTGAGAGTGGTCCCTATGCAAGTTTAGAAACATAGCTGATATCAAAGTTAAATGAATTGATATGTAACCTTGTCTCTTTAAATTCTAGATATCACGATCCAGGCGATATCCTCCTCCATGTTGGTTGCTGGTAGTGCTCCTATTTTGCATGCTGTTGTCATTTGCTTTTCCTGCTGCCATTTTAGCCAGTTCCCTACTTTGCCTGGCATTCTCTTGTTTTGCATCTTTCGGAATACCTGATTGGACTTTGGAATCAGCAATTTGGTGGACAAAAAGTGGGAATCATGTGACTTCGATCCACAGCTTTTTCTGCGAAGCTTTTGTAGCTAATTCATGACTCGTTAAGGATCGATGCATATGTAATTTTGAGAGCGAGGTAATATTCCCCATGCAAGTTTAGAAACATAGCTGATATCAAAGTTAAAATGAATTGATGGATATGTAATCTTGTCTCTTTAAATTCTAGATATCATGATCCACGCGATATCCTCCTCCTTGAAGGGCCCCAATACTACATATTAGGTCATTAGTCGATCGAATTATCTATTGGGAGCACTCACTAAATAAGCTGCAATTTTCTTCACGAGTTCCTGATTCCATGCACGCTGCCATGCTGACTCCATGCATCTTGTGCTTGAATCCCAGATCTCCGGTGCCATGCTGTTGCCACAATAATGCAGACCTTGGAGCACCATGGACGGGGACTTTGGTCACCGGATGTCCCACATGAAGCAAGGCGCCGTCTAGTGATTGGCATCATTCAACTACTCACGATTGCTATCCTCGAGATTCCTAAGAACCTCGAATCGGGGATTGCGGGGCTGTTCCATGGAGTGGAGCACCCAGCAGAAGCATCCATTGTAAGGACGGTATTGCACGAGATCAGAAGCATCCTCTCATGGAACGTGGGCTTCACCTATAAATGGAGAAGCCAAGATCCAGGAGGGAAGGAGCAGAAAACCAATCAAACCTATATAATTTGAATACTTTTGCTCGATCAGGGCTAACACCAGCTTGGGTACATCAAACACGATACTCCGTAGTATTTACGGCTAAAATGAATGCTGCCTCGAAGTTCCTGGAGGAAGAGATTTGGAGATATTGGTTTCTTAGAGCCACTATTAATCAGTGGACTGAAAAAAAATAAAAAAATAAAAAAACCTTTCTGCTATTGGAGTCTCGATAGGCATATACTTTTCAGGAGCACCTGCGTAGCCTCAAACGTATCATCAGGATTCAGGACCAGGATTGACATCAATCGAAAAGTTCTTGGCCCCGGACTTCCGGATGCGAGTCCAAGGGGAAGTTGAGAAAGAATTTAGAGGGTAAAAGAAGCATTACAAGCAGGAGAATAGTTGAAAAACGAGCAATTACAAAAATATGAGAATATATCATGGGGAAGAACCAAAAAAATCAACGAGATATAACAAGAATAGAATAATACAGTTTGTATCTTCCAATTATTTGTACATCTAATCCATGAGAGCATCAAGTTATTGAAATCAATGTGTTTGACAGATTTTTCAATAACTTGAAGAACACGATGCGGCGTATTTATGTTTCATAGATAGAATCCTACAAAATATGAGTCAATTTAGACCAAATTCACCATCCGACCACCAAAAAAAGGTCGGTGCATTGGCCCGGCCCTACCCGAGGACGAGTCCTTCACAAAATTATGTATAACAAGACTCCATTGGAAAACGAATCTAACACCAAAGTTCAACGAAATTTAGTTCTCCAATGTTCCATAGAGCTTACGGATAACGGAAGTTAGATTTTCATCATTGCACCATACAAGGACAGATATCACCATTAGCACAAGAAATCCACCGTCCTGGGTGGATGTCTAATAGAAATGCCAGCATAACAAGAGCTCAACAATCCTACATTATAGATAAGTTGCATTCATACATTCAATTCTAGCCATTCGTCAACGACTCAATATAGTCTCTGTAACAAACACAATAGATTTAGCATTTCTCCAAATACAACATTATCTTGCCAATGTACCATATGCACTCACCAGTAACATGAAACCTGACTCAAGCACGCACTCGGACATATTTATTCACTAATCCTCCATTTAATACGAATATTAGATGAGGTAAGACTCATATAAAATTCTCGTAACCAAACCAGATGGCAAAACTGTTCAGCATAAATTCATTTGCAAAGCTCAGAGCAGGTGGATATTTCGAATATAACTGAAGGAAGCCATCAGTTGGACATAAATATAGGCTCATGGTCCAGCCTTGCGCCGTCCAACTCGAGCAACAAATCCAGCCTTAATGGGTGCAACTGACCTAGCAGAGCCACACTGCAACAAAAGAAAATGAATCAACAGAGCCAAAAAAGGGGGAATTCAATGCAGTATAACCATGAAACCTACCATATGTGACACAATCCAACATCAATACTAACAACTTCATCCATAGTTAGCAAATACACAGGGCAGTACCATAAAACAATCTAATTCCAGACTCCTAAAATTCTCAGTCAATAACAAACTAAACACAGTCACTTCTATTCAACAACACAATTCCAGAGTGCAATGTGACAGATCAGTTAGGTCTTGTCTGAACATGGAAGTTAAGTAGGGCTGGCACCTAAATATGCTATTCCAACAGTTTAATGTCGAGAACAGCACTGGAGCAAGAAGAGGCAACATTCATGCAATGGCAATGCATCTTCCAGCTCCAAAAAAGTCGTTCCCCCAGCACTTTAATTATTGAAGGCCTAACCTCGTGACTTCTCCTGGATGGATATCCAGATCAACAACAGCTCAAGAACAGGCCTATAGTATAGAAACAAACCATGCAGACTTAAAAAGCATGCTCTCAAAGCTCAGCCAGAAGCAAAATAAACCATGTATTCACTGATTAATATGAACTCACAAGCCTTAAATTATCTAGATTGCTTATGTATGTTTGCTCAAAATGATAACAATTAACTTCTTAAATTAATGCCAACCAAAAGCTTTAAAAATGCTTATTAAAAGCACTAGGACTTGGTCCTATAATGTTCACAATCCACAACAGCTCCTTTTAGGCAGAACAAAAGAGCATACCTATTTTCCTTCTCCCCAATTGGGTTCGGTCAAATTTTCATGTAGTTTGTTGTCTAAATAACACTGACCTACTGGAGTAGACATTATTCAGAAACAACTAGAACGACAGCCTTTCTTCACAAAACTACAGTAATCTACAGCTTCAGCAGGATGCAAAAAAAAAATAAGAACACATATGAAACGAAATAACACATAACAACAGACTATGCTAGTGCAGCCATGCAGTGATGCAGGGTCACCAGATAAAACCAGCACTACTAAAAAGTCAGCCCATCTAATCCTACAGACCAGATAAAAACTAACTTAACCCCAAGTTAACCCCAAGTTTCGGATTTCAGAGTGAATGCAAAATGGGCAGGGTCACCAGAAAAAAGTCAGCATCATTTGAAACTTGCCCTATCTAACCTCAAAGACCAGATCAAAACTAACTTAACCCAGAAAGGCAACAACTCTGTAAAAAGTATTTTGTTTTCAAGTTGAACCAACATCTGAAAGTAGTCTTGTATCCCTTATAAAAACAATTTTGAAGTGACCAAGCCTAAAATTTTGTTTCAGATGGCCTCAGTAGAATAGCAGATTCATATCATGGAAATAGTTCAACCAATGTAGGCAAAGTATCTACTGCACATCATTGGCCTCTCTGAACAAATATGAGGAGAAAAGACAAGTCCACAAACCTAATGTATGATGAACTTGGATATAGGTGTAAAAGGACTAAGAAAATTTCTAAAATCCAACACCAATGATGGAGAGATTTTTTTGTCCATGTATCTGATCAACAAAACTATTCTCATGCACAAGCATGTTTGTATGTGGTTTGTAACTAAAGATTTTAGTTCCTTTTAAGGTTCAGCAGTTTCTTATAACCATGATGAGTATAAACATGTCAAAATGTATCTCTTTTTTTTTTTTCGTGTGTGTGTGTGTGTATGTGTGTGAGCATGTAGATTGAACCATAAGCAATCAGCTACACCAACCCCAGGACTTGTTAGCTTGTTTTCAATGTACTTGTAATTGTGGATATTACGCTTAGAATAAAAACCCACAGGGGTAAAGCTCATTAAATAGCATAGCTGCTTCCAATATGCATACACATGCCCCATGTCATATAGCATAGCATATGCATTCAAAAGGTCTAAGCATATCCTTCAAAGTCATCCTCTTTTTTTTTTTTTTTTTTGTTTTTTTTGCTAATGAAAAGGGGTAGGGGGAGGAAGGGACAAGCCCAACCCCGCGTAGCAGCCCCCACTGGGCCCCCGCCCCGCCAGGAGAATGTTCGATGCGGGCAGAAATGGCCGTGTGTTGGGCACCCCGACCGGTTTTACTCATACCCTTCCCACCCATGGGCCCGGCTCAGCTACCCCTCTAGGCTCTGGCTCGAGTCCCAAGTGTGAGTACGTCACACCCGGCACCACCCCGGCTACTAGCGGTTCAAGAGCGGTCCTATACCTCAAGTCCAAGCAGTGGCCAAAGTAGTGAGCTCCGGTCCACAATTTAATCGTCGCCGCAGCGATTCGAACTTGGGACCTTAAGGTTAGAATTTCTGCCCAGTACCACTAGGCTACCACCTTGGTGGCTCAAAGTCATCCTTCAATGGGTTTATATTGTAACGAGCATCAATATCATAACAAATAACAGTATATAGGGTTAAAATCTCCAGCATGGGCTTCTTGTCCCATTGAATAGCATCCGGTCCACCAATTTCCACATCCATTACATTGCTTATTTGCAATACAAAAATGCTTCATTTTCACCCACTACAAAGCCAGTTCTTCAAAGGACAATCAATAACCATTGAATAGCATCTGGTCCAACAATTTCCACATCCATTGCACTGCTTATTTGCAACACAAAAATGCTTCATTTTCACCTACTATAAAGCCAGTTCTTCAAAGGACAATCAGTTCCATTGGAAAACCTAGATATAGATAGAGAACCGATAGAGATAGAGAGATAGATATAGACAAAGATATAGACAGACAGATTTATATGTATACGTATATGTATATATGTGCATATATATGTGTGCATATGTGTGTAAGAAAACAATGAAAACATTTTTTCCCATTTCTTTGACATGGCCTCAGAATAAGTGCAGATTTTTATCACAAGAAGATAACCAAATAATGTAGGCAATAATTCTGCAGATCATCATGGCCTGAAACAGACATCTGATGAAAAGTCTAAGAACCAAAGTTGTGAGACAACCAGTGTTCTACTGACCGAACAGAATTGTGTCTAGCTGGCAGCACATCAGTTTCATCCACATAAATCTGGTACCGACTGGCCAAAAATGTAATGAACTACTCCAATTTATGTTGGACTCAGAAATTAGATCCAATTTTATTTGCAAAGAGTAACTCGACCAACCCAGCACTTCTTAAAGAAAAACTATCTCACAAGGCCACAAGGCTAGAATAAACCTACACTGACCTCACCCATAAGCCAATCATGTCTAAACCTAGGAAAACCAGTCTTAAAATGTAATATATGGTTCAAATACAACAGCCCAACAGCACTTGCACCACCAAAAACGTGAAATCTAAAAAGAATTAAAGAAGCATCCAAATCAAACTTTAAATTTAAGGCAATTATAAGCTAAGCGAACTTCTACAACTCGATTAAGCAATGTAGAAAATATATCTCATAATCACAACAAACCACAGGAAACCGGTATATATGACCCTGGACCTATAATATGGTCAACATGGATACAAGTGTTGCATGCTGACACAGACAGGGTCGTTAGAGGTGTTCAACACCATGAAGTGGGAGCAAGAAAGATAATTACACACACACCCCCCCACGAGAGAGAGAGAGAGAGAGAGAGAGAGAGAGAGAGAGAGAGAGAGAGAGAGAGAGAGCGTATCACCTATAATATAGATGCATGTATGTTAGGGTTTTATAAATAAATGATAAGTTACTTTGGAATTTCTGATGGATTTTCATATCACATTAAAAGGTAAAGGTATAGATTATTTATTTATATGACTAGCAATCAATATTGGTTCAAGTATCCTCAAAAAGAAGCAAATTAACATCAACATCATCACCATGACCATATCCAATTGCAAGCACACTGAGAAATGCACTTGTTAATTGCATTGGAAACCTTGTATGAGCTTTAACCAAGAAGAAAGCAAAACTATAATGTGACAAGCATACCAGGGCATAAGTACATAGAGACACAGACATGACAGACACACATGTCAACACAGTGATAGATAAAAGAGAGAACAAATAGAAGACCTTCTCTTGAAAGGGGGGCTAAGAGATTACCTGTTCGCACCGCAGAAAAAAGAGACGGTTCTCTTTTGAGAGTATAGTATCAGGACTTTTGCAACCATTGCATACGACATATTCATCTGCAAACAAAAAAGGTGAAAGATTTCATATGTTAAAGTTAACAAATGGTAATGTGGAGCAAAATACATAGCATCAATAAGTCTGTAATGAGATATACATTGCCGATGAAGAGACATTCATTGAATATCATCATACTATTCTATCCCTTGTACTGCACGGTTCTTCCCAATCCACAACTTGGCAGAACCAGCCATTTTTCACCTATTTCTACCAAGTTCACCTGAGTATAAGCTACTTGCATTTTAGTCGTAACGCATCATGAATTATAATGGATTTTCAACATGTCCAGAATAAGCATATGCTTGTAACTTATGCATTCCAGAAATGAATGTGAAGTGTCCTCCATTTGCATCAATCATTAATTTTTTTTATAAAAAAAAGGTTTTATCTCTTCCTACTTTAAAGCACAAATTGCAAATAAAAGAAACCATTAATTTTCCTGATTAAGATTCTCTGGCTCACTTTGACTAAAAAATTAAGAAATTTCAAACTTGAGATCCTTAAGAAAGATGGCTTGGTTATAGAGGAATAAAGAATCTTGAGCGGACAAGAAAATCATGGGATTTGAAAATTCTGCTCTGATTATAGGTTTTAAAGTTCCAGTATCCAGGGTTCTTCCTTTGCTGTCAAACTGATGAAAACATTCGCCTAAATAAATCCACTACTCTTCAAAAGCATCAGATCATAATATTTAACTTGTCACTACACGCATATGGAACATTTATCATTGTACATCAAAAGGTTCTTTAACAGGAGATAGTAAACTTACTGATATATCGTCTCAATATTCCCTCAAAATTTTTAGGTGCAAATCTTCCCTTGATAACCAATCTCTGTTGGCCATCAAGAGATCCACTTGTTCCCATTTCAGCCAGTAAGAAAGTCATCACATGCTCTGGCTGCCTATGCATCCTGCAAATAGAAAGAACATGAACAGTGCATCTCCTATATTAATAACAGGGCTAAGTACTAGCATCAAGATAGAATAAATCTTACCAGAAGCTATCTGAAATGAATCGAAATGCCGGAATTACAGGCTTAAGGCTGGCCAAAGCATGTACCAGAAACTTTGACTAAAGCATTTATAATACAATCAGCTACAAATCATTGGTTGAACGCAAAGCGGGAAATAGATTTGATGTCCTATGCCCTGGATTAGATGTCTGTGTTTCCACAGGGCTTAGAACAACAAAGTAATGTAATATGAATAAATAAATGTCTGAAACAGAAGAAAGTAGGAATCCAAGATGCGATATCAAAGGCTCTGTGCTTTCACTAGTTTGTATGTGGTCAAACAGTTGAACAATGAGCATTATTGGTCAATGTTTGATAGGGTTGAAAATGGATTGGATGCTGGTATTTCCATATCCATATCCACCTTCTTCTATGGACACTGATACGGATATTAAATAGATACAAAAATTAGTATCCATATTTGCTCTAAAAAGACATGGATATGAATTGGATATTAAGCATATTCATACTTGTTCTGAATGGATACAGATATAGGCAGATACTATTTATATGCATATTTTTCTATCCTACTAAGATATAAGTTGGATATTATTCAGATATAAACCGAATTTTTAGCAAAATTCAGTGATAAAAACTAAAATTAATAATATAATTATACAGAATGGGAATAGAATTCATTATGCAGAGCAGCACCTAAGCACTAAGTATCCCCTAGTCTCCCACCTCAAGTCTTCTATCTTTTAGAACCATGTGCCTGGTTGAAATTATCTAGTCATGCAGGAAGAAGCTTAGTCTAAGAATTCCTGGTTAAGGATAAACCTTTTGTCAAGTAAAAGCTCTTTAAAAAGTGAAATGCGACCTAAGCATAACACCAAGCATATCGGTGTAGTCCTCATATTTATTCAATCTACGACGCTTTACACATAAAATAGAAACCTTGACAAAGCCCAGCACAACAAAAGTGACTGGAAGTTCTATCTTTAGAAATGTTATCATGAGCTAATCCTCTCTGACCTACCAATTCACTCTAGGAGAGGTTCATCTCCTTCCAATTTACTCACAAGGTAGTGTTAGGAACTTAGGTTATCATCTCCTCAAAATTACTTGAGCAAAACCCAATAGATTTAGAAATGAAAGCGCATTAGAGCCTTTGCAAACAAGCCAAACAAAATCAATTAAACTAAGGTACAATATAAAACAATATATTGACTCCTTTACAGCACAAATAAAGCAACAATTAACAGAAAAAGAAAAAATGTATCAAAAAAAAAGAACATTAAGCTCACTACCATAAACTTGCTGATCTACATGACACAATTAGGGTTTGTATAAAAGCATAAACTAACTAGTGAAAGGATTGCAATGATTCTAGAAAATTCGCATCCACCTTTCACCATCAGTGAACCAATACAATGATCTCTTCCTCCACAGCTACTAAGAATTTACTCATTCAACTTAGACAAGAAAGGCCAATACATTATACATTATATAATTTGTAAAATTGTTGTGCTAGGTCCCGTTTCAAATTCCATAGAATATTCCTTTCAGGAAGTTATGATGATTACTATGTAATGGAAAAAAGCTGAAGTGTCATACTCTAAAGACATGTAGGACACTTCATAGCAATCCATCATAATCGTGAGAATTATAATATTATGAGTATAATTAACATATGCATATATCTGATGAAACTCAATAATCTTATCTAGGACCAACAAAAGCAATAAGAAAAATATTGGAAAAATTAAATCATACGTCTTGCATAGGTCCATGAAATTCACAAAGACAGTCTTCTTAGTTCCTTCCCTAAGAACTTGTGGCGGCCTCATCACTGTCCTGCGCCTATCTCCGGCAAGATCGGGATTATTCTCACGTAAGATATTGAATACTCTATCCAGAAGCTGCATAAGCAGAACATAGAATACATAACCTTTATAACCATAAAGTAAAAAAAAATAGTTAGGAAAAAGAATATATAGATGCATGTGCACACATGCCTGGTTGCCTGCACCCACCCACCCCGCCCCACCGCCCACAAAAAAAAAAAAAGAAGAGAAAAACACACACACACACACACACACACAAAAGTTGGGGAAAAACATTACATATGCAGGCATAGTAAGTTACAATGCAGCCGAATAGTTATGTTTTGTTATTCAAAACGATTACCGATCGATAAAAAGTATTGTACTTTAGAGGAAATCTAAACCTTGTCTATTGAAGCTTCCAACAGAGGTTGCAAATCCCTAGTTCCTTCCAGCTCATTTCAGGCAAGTTTGTATATTCACCAATCGATAAAAAGTATTGTATTTTAAAGGAAATGTAAACCTTCTGTCCATTGAAGCTTCCATCAGAGGTTGCAAATCCATAGTTCCTTCCAGCTCGTTTCAGGTAAGTTTGTATATTTATGAAAACATATGAATACACATGATAATACATAAACCATCTTAAGTCACTGATAACATTAAACCAGCAATAATAACTTTTTCTAGGATTAAGCCAGCTTAAAACACAAGATAATCTGCTTTTACTAACCAAATCCACTTGATTTATTAGCCAAATCTGCTTGACTTATTATGCAATGGAAAGCAGACTTCTGTAATCACAAGTTATTCAAGTCTACCCAAGGTAGCTGCCTAGTACAGCGTATAATGCACCTAGTGTTCTCATTCACATTGTCACATTCGATATTCCACATTAGAATAGTCACTTGATTGACTCTTTCTTGTACATCTCATTGGACAACTTACTCATGTCAAAGCTAGCTAATTCATTCGAACTCAATTATGAATGATGTAACCATCTCTTCACCCAACCAACAGACAAGACTCAACCTTCTTTGATCACATTAAAATCCAGAGTAAAGATTAATCAATGCTATAGGAGCTCTAGATATATTGTTTAAATAGTCTCACAAAGAAGCAACTAAAAATTTATTTTTGAAGAATCAAATGTTCAAAAACTCATGATTAAAGTGTATAATTAGCAAACAAACAAACATGTAACAACTGAAATGTCTATGCAATTTAAATTCTAGGATAGCGAGAAAAATGTGAAAAAATGCATCATCCCTCTATAGCTATTTGGAATCTAACACCATATGGATTCCCAAGTGTTTTAAAATCTTGCAAAGTTAATATTTAGTTAGAGAAAATGCTTCCCACTATTTAAAAAAGAAGCACAAAAAATTACAATAGAGCATGTACATGTATTAAATTCAACCCAATAAAATTAGTTTCTGCCAACACTACAAAACTGGTCCTTCCGAATCAGGATTGGATCAGAACTGGAAGTTTCAAACAGAGCTTCAAAACTATGTTCTCTTAACTATATTAAATATTTTACATTGAAGCTATGAAAATGTTAAAAAAGAACTTGTGCTTGACAACATATACTATATCAAGACTTTCCTTCTACCTTGTAGTCTAGACTCCAAGTAAATTATGCTGAATTTCTAAGTGCGGTCTAATCTATCAATATTCTAATGAACAAAAATTGATGAGATGATAAGATATCAAGGCAAAGAACAGCAACAGCCTATAGTTAGCACTAAAATAAGAACAATGCACAATCTTCAGGCCATGTAATTGAGCCAGCATTCCAAAGATTGGCTATTTCCATACAAACAAATGCAAAAACGAATCATCATTCAGAAAATTTTTTTGGACTCAATTTGTAAAACTGTTTTCTGAAGAATCCTGTCTAAAATTTTAGAAAAGTTTTCATACTCATATCCTCACTCACTACCTTCAGCCTCCAATACTGTTGCTTTCTTAGAGATGAACCCAAAATGTTGATATCACAAAATGATACAAAACAAAAGGGAAATAGGAAGAAGTGAACACACCTCTTCATACTTATAGTCTCGGTCAGTGCCTTCCCAAGGATAGCGTACACCTCCTAGAACAATGCCCTCCCCCTCTTCATCCTCTCCAACACGGTTGCCTGGAAGACATTAAAATTGCTGCTTGTTTCATATTAATGCTATAACAATAAGATATTGCAAATCTATTGTTAAATCAAAAACACAAAGAGACAATCCTTGGATTTATATACAGTTCAAATAACAATTTCTTAGCCAATATGCAACGAAAAGTCAAATGAGCAATTTTGATGTGTGAAACCTTACCATCATGGTTCTCTCCAGCATCCCTATTCTCATCATTCGAAAAGTCAGTTTCCACCTGGAATGAAAGGAGACCATAAAGCCAACAGATTCTGCAGAAGAACACTATCTGCAGGAACTAATGCATGCCAACTATAATTTAATCCACGAGCAGACTCACCGGCTTCTTTTTCTTTTTCTTCATCCCCACAAAACTAGTATCCAGATCATCAGAAACTGCTTGACGATGTGCATATCAAATACCAAAATGCAAGAACTTCAATAAAGCTAGAGTTTTTCAAGAAAGTACTAAGAACCATTTTTTGTCTTCAAACGGACCTGACAAGTCATCAGTCTTTTCAGCTAATTTATCCATCTCTTCGGTCGTGTCTTGAACAACTGGCTTCTTTTTCTTCTTCTTTCTGTTCGGATCAAAAGGAGCCAGCTGCAAGAAAATGACCACAAAAAATAGTATTGAAAATCATTACAAAGCAATCATTTTCCCTTCAAAAAATGCTACATACATTAAATCAGAAAGCATAAATCTTATTGATTTCTACTGCAGAACAAAAACAACAACAACAACAAAAAATGGAGAAAACAACACAAAGAAAATAAAAACAAGAATAGAGGAATAAATCTTGACGCCTCGGAACATAACAAAATCAAGAATCAATTGAGATGGGAAGCAAAGATTATACCTCTGGTACCTCTTCTTTAACATCGGCTGGATTTTCTTCAGCCATAACCCTCAAGAACTAAACTGCCGAAACCCTACATAACCAACAAAAACTACAATCTACATCAAATCTTGTTCGCAAGTCCAAATACAGAAAGGGATCGAACCCTAGGTTACCCAAAGATAGTCCAATCGAAACTCCTGAATCTTTAACTAAATCGATCCAAATCACCGGGAGATGTCGATCTTGTTCGGATGTAAAAGAATAGAAGAAGAAACGAAGAATACCTGGAGAGAAAATATGGAAAGAAATCAAGAAATCGCCAATCGAACTATTGAGGATAGCGGAGCGCTCCGAGCGAACGAGCTATCAAAATGGGCAACTCGGAATATTTCGCAGCTTTGGCGTCGATGAGTGGAGGGCAAGGGTTACAGCCTTACAGCTGGTGAGGGTGCGGACCGGGTCGGGTTCCGATCCGGGTTCGGCAACGGCACCCGACCCAAAATGGTTTCGGGTCCATGATATGGACCCAGACGTTTAATAGGAGGAGAAACGTGACGGGAACATGCAATGCATGCAAGAAAACATCTACACTTACCCACAAAAAAAGAAAAAAGAAAAAAAAAAACTATTGCGAGAAGAAAATTTTCGATTGATTTCTGCTTGATTAATATATTTTAATTTCGAGACATGGCATATAAATATCCCATGTGGTTTAGGGGGAAAGAAAAAGCAAGAACAAGAACAGCAGTTCTGGGCTAAAGATTATTCTTTCTAAGTTGTCATCTCTTATTCCTATGGATTCCAGCATTTTATATTTCAACGTTTAATAGTTAATACTACTTCGGCTCTTTCTTTTTGATCCAAAAACAAAAAACAAAAGGAAAGACTCAGTTCAAAAATTAGATTCTTCCAATTCTACCACAAGGTTGGCCGCACAGTAATCATGTTGGTTAGCTTCATGAAAAACATGGGTGGCCACAAAATAGGAGGAGAATTGGATCGTTATGTTCTGGTTGCTCTCAAATAGCAGATGATCCAAGATTTTGTCCACTTCAGCCAAATGCTATTCGCATGGCGCTGTTGGTTGCATGTATATTTCTCTGTTTAGGGAAAGCCAAATAATTAGATGTACGTAATATATGAATAGGAGGCATTGTTGGATCAAAAGATGGGAGGTTGAACAAATGTGAATGAAGACTGTAGATTGTACTGTAAGCATAGTGATTTCAGATACAAGTTCTACTGACTCGGATTTTACTGAACAAACCTGATAATGAGTTACAAACTGGCCTCTCTGCCCACTATGAACCAGTCTTATTTGGGGTACAATCTTGGTCCCTTTTTTATGA
Organism: Phoenix dactylifera; assembly: GCF_009389715.1. Classification (NCBI taxonomy): domain Eukaryota; kingdom Viridiplantae; phylum Streptophyta; class Magnoliopsida; order Arecales; family Arecaceae; genus Phoenix; species Phoenix dactylifera. The sequence goes on along the minus strand of NC_052394.1, from coordinate 19,131,376 downwards.
GGGTTTCCTGGCCTGAAGATTGAGATTTCATGTGCCATTTATGCCATCAAATGTCGAAAACTGTTCTGAGAAAACTCTAAGAAACAACTTGACAACTCCCTAGATAATGCATCCCTTACACTAGAATTTGGGCCCATTATATACTCTACCCGCCAAATTGTGTTGGCTCTTATCATTGTTTCATATTGTATGCACAGTTTATGAATCTCAGAAATTATATCTACAAACTATTTGAGCCTCATGGCCCTTAAGCCTAAGTTGCACTGTGGCATTACAATGCGTCCAACTATGAGGCATATGTTCGTATCGCCTTTTTCTGTTAAAAAAGAAAAAAAAAAAAGGCCTCCATCTAGTCGTATTTAAGAAGAGGTTTATAACCATTGTTATTGTCACGCCCCCGACCCGAGATTGTGAACCGGGGGTCGCGCCAACCGCCACACACCCGTAGGAAACTCTCCCCACGAGCATGCAAGGCATCTTCACCAAACATCTCAATTTTATAAATCTAAATTAATTTAACTGAATAAATGCAATCTTATTCCATTGACTGATTCAAGTCATAAGGTCTCACAGTTCTAAATACGCAGCGGAACAATAATTGACCAACATGCAAAAACCTAATTCTTAAAATGACAAAACCTTGCAAAGTCCAATAATCATGATAAATGTCCATAATAATCAATTCAACTTAAATAACCCTAATCTAAGATAATTTGGGCCACAATTCTTCTAGTCGCTCTCCCATTTTGAATCCCCAATAGTCTAGTTCTCGGAATCTGTAAAACAACAAGAGATGGTATAATGAGCTAAACAGCCCAGTAAGTAATGAACACTCTAACTAGATAAATCAAGCAGTAATATGTGGAAAATAAATATAAATACAGTTCCAAAGTACAAGTCAAATATGTCTTAAATTCATAAGATTCTTTTGAATGTTTCGAAATTCTTTCACATATTCAATTCATCTTATCGATCCTGGACTATGACCACATGTTCCCTGTGGCAGGGTCATCAACACCGACTAATCTTCTTGCGGTGAGTCCTTCAGGACAGTCAATTGCCAACGTATCTGCCCCCATTGGCAGGGTCCTCAACATAGCCAGGTCGAAGTTCAGTTTGTTCTCTATAAGTCTATTTCATATTTCAGTTATATAAAAACAACATACAGTGTCAAAACCAAATGTCGTTCATATCTCAATTTCTTTTAATTTATCAGATTCAACTCAACAGCCAGGAACTATGACCACATGTTCCCTGTGGCAGGGTCATATCACCGACTATTCTTCTTGCGGTACCAATGTATTAGCCCCCATTGGCAAGGTCCTCAACATAGCTCGATTGCAAGTCTGAATCTATTTCAAGTCATTATCTTTTCTTACATTATTTTCAGTGTTTCAAGTCGAAAAATACAATGTCAGAGCAATTAAATACAATTCAAACCAGAAGCAAATACGTTCAATCAGAGTCATACAATATTCTAAAAATATACATATAATCCATGCATCAAATTCATAATCACGAATAATTCGATTCGTAAAACAGATATTTAGTTTGCCGATAAATCTAGTAAAGAGGTTACATCACTTACCTTGCGAACGCGATCCACAACAAATCCAATTAATTCCGCAAATCCCTCGCAGAACCTAATATTCAAAAACCATATTTTCTTTTAAAATTCATCACAATATATATATAAAACCTAAATTTTAACATTCTCCCAGGGCCGACCCTGCCGAAGTGTCTAGCACCCCGGGTTCAGGTTCGGATCCGGGTTCATACCCGTAAACCACCCCCTCTCTTTATTATTTATTTATTATATTTTTTTTTCTTTTTCTTCTTTCTTCTTTTCTCTTTTCTTTTTTTTCCCTTTTTCCTTCTTTGCTTTTTCTTTTCCCTTCCTCTCCTTTTCTTTTTCTTTTCTTCTCTTCTTCTCCAGAAACTTCTCCCGACTTCTTTCTTCTTCTCTCTTCTCTGTTTCTTCTCCTTTCCCCGCTTCTTCCTTTCTTCTTTTCCTCTTTTTTTTTCTTCTTCTTCTTCGGTGAAACAGGGGACCCCATGACCTTTGGTGAAAGGTCAAATCACAAAGAAAGAATACTGTTCATTAGACTTTCCCTCTTTGATGCATAAAGTAAAATGTAGTTTGTTGTATTTACTTAAAACTAGGTCCATAAGATAGAGTTGAAGTTGCAAATAAATTCCCCCCAAAAAGAAATGGGATCGCAAATGAGGTAGTATAGCAGAGAAATGGGAAGGCTTGGATAAGATATGGCGAAGGTATTGAGTCTAACCAGTGAGCTGAAACTTGTAGTATACATAGGACCACTGATAAGATTTTCAGTTTAACTAATGAACAGTAGGCTTGATGTTGGTGTTAAGGCAGGTCTGTGGGATAGGATATGTTCGATAGTTATTTACCCTAATAATTAGCACTACCCGTTGACTCTTAATCTGATACTTTTCTTTTTGGTACAAATCTAATGGTACCTCTGTATTAGAACAAAATTCTTTAGTCCAAGATGCCTATTGATTCAATTGGTGAAGTAAAGGTTCGCCAAACCGATATACTGGGGGTCGTACTGATCGGTTTGGTATGATACTGGTATTGTATCGTACCGACCTAACGTGCACTGGACCTAAGGGGACGAAGAGGGAGAAGGGGGAGAGGGAGAAGTAGAAAGGAGAAAGAGAGGGGAGGGATGGGGACAAAGCCACCTTGGTCATCGTTCTCTTCTAGAGAAAGAGACTAAGAAGGGAGGACGAGCTGCCATTATGTCCCAAGTCCTATAAGATGATTTCTCCAGTGATAAAAATTATTCGGATTTGGGTTTTAATCATGTTTTTGTTATTGGTAGAGAGAATTTGCGCTCTCCTTGCTTTCTTTCAATTATGCTCTCTCTTATATGGGCCCCACTCTATTACCAAAAATTCTATACTTTTCAGGCGGTTACACTCCTTGGGAGCCCAGGTTTTCTCATTATATATAGTGATCAATATCAAGATATATCACGAATATATTGGCTGAGATGAAAGTTGGAAGGTGGAGAAATTTTAAAAAGAAACAAGATAATTGTAGATCCTAGCATTAGATGGAAACCAAAAATTGATATTTCAATCATTGGACATTTATTTTTTTATATATTTTTGTCAAAGTTAATTTAAGATAGTAAAAAGAATATGATTGAAAAATTTTGATCGACTTTTATTAAAAATATATTAGTGAATGTTCTAAGATATACTTGTTTATACTGACCTAGATAATAAAAAATGATAATTTTAGATATATTAGATTGATAAGCACGAGGACCAATATTCTAGATATATCATATTTATAAGTGCATGATATCAATATAAGATATAATCCCCTCTCTTCAATTCTAAGATAAAAAACTTCGATATGAGAATTCTAAAATAGATATTTGAAAAATTTGAATATTTTTTATTTTCTTATATTAGCCATCCACAAGTTAAGGAACTCGGTAATAAGAAGCTAAATATAAGTCGTTAGATGCAAAGTTCTCTCTCTAGCCAACTAGTCAACACTTCTACTTTTTTGTAATTGTCGTAAATGCGCACAAGCTAGCATTATGATGGATATCATATGAAAGAGTTGAAACCTGCAGCATTATTATACTGCATTTAGTGCACAAGCATGCATGATTTTTATTGCACCCCCATTGATAGATAATTATCGCACATTTATGAAGGTATATATTATAGAACTAACATAGAATCCAAACATGTGAATTTTGTTTAAGCTATAATAAAAAGAATACTGCATCCTTTCCATGAAAAATTAATATTCTCAATATGGCATATGATGGGAACGTAGAATTGATTAGCGATTAGTTCATGTGCGAAAATATAGGCATGGAGGGGTCATTGCATCTTAATGAGGTGCTTATTTACCGCAAAACACGGCATGTTGCCCAATTGCGAGGTTGAAGACATGCATATTTGATGCAAGAGTAGAAGGGCAAGCTTATTTATTGAAGCTTTCATCATCATACAACAAACACAAACACACACACACAAAAAAATTCAATTCGTGACGCACTTGTCTCTCCTAAGTACTTAGTTTTCATTACAAATCACTAAGTCCTCCTCAGACATTGAATCCTAGAGATTGACCATCAATTGATGTCAAGATCATTTGGGAGGAGTATTGCGCATCCTCCTTGTCTCCTCAAGTTTTTTTTTTTATAAAAAAATCTAATTCAAACACATAGAAGCATCAGCATGGAATGATGAGTTGTATTTTCCCACCAAATTAATTTTTAATTCTTCCAGGTACACAAAGTGAGGGAAGCAAAATTATGCACATTTCAAAATAATTAAGCTGGATCATGCTATTTTCTAAAGCCAACATCAAAATTTGAGAAACAAGCACCTAGACGCAAGAGCAAAAACAGAAAGCATACAGAATTTAAGACTGGTAAGATATGAAATGATTTGCACAGCAAGATCCAACCTACAAACTTGCCATGTGTCATAAAACATTTCAAATGAAGAACTAATATAGTTATTATAATTTAAATTGACTGAATCATATCAATGACTCCTTACCTCTGATGTGCAGAGAGAAACCATCGCCCTTGGACTTCGCATCATCCAATCATGCATGAAGGAGAGCATATGCGCCTTCAAAATCTCTTAGGCCCGGAAGACTCGGCGAGACCGTACCGGCGAAGCCGCTCAGTTCGGCTCAGCCAGCGAGTAGCGCGTTCTCGGGCATTTCACCGAACACGCTCCGCGCGTCGCGGAGGCCGCCGCCGTGCCCCGGCCGGCGCCGATCGGAGGTGGGAAGGCGCGAAAGGATAGCTTTCGATAAGCCCAAAACAACGGTGGAGGCCGCGCGGCGCGTCCGTTAGTTTCGGGGGCCGCTCGAAGATTCCAACCGAACCGGTGGAGGCCGCGCGGCGCGTCCGTTAGTTTCGGGGGCCGCTCGAAGATTCCAACCGAATCGGTGGGGGCCCACGGTTTGGGGGGCTCGGGCTCCATGTCGCGTGGCAGCGTCTCAGAGTCAAGCATGAATAGAAATATTTTCGCTGCTGGTCTACACGAGTCAAGGGGAAAATTAAACGGGAGTCCAAGGACCGACTTCTTGCTATGCGCTAGGGTTAAACGATTTCATGCTCATTGCTTAGGGTTTTGCTTCTGTATCCTATTTAATTTACATATTTAAGAAGGTGAATATCGTTTTTGGCCTTATCGCTGTTGTTACCTAAAAAAAGAAAATCTGGGAAGATTCTCACTTTGAGTTGTTTTTGGTGATCAATTTTATATAAAGCATTTATACATTTCCAAAACAAGCAGGAAGGGAAAAAAATAAGAGGTGCATGAAAAAAAAAAAAGAGCAGAGAGAGAAGATTTCAAGAAGAGGTAATGCATCCATAATCCTTCGCTCTTAAGGAAGAGAGTTAAAACTCTTTATCTTCTTTGCTGCGTATCTAGTTTTCTTTCAGCGTTATCCTCTTACTCTTCTTCTTCTTGATCTTTTTGACATGCAGGCAAGAACGAGTGCGAAAATGAACGCTTTTCTTCATTTCTGGATCATATTCCCTCTGGTAATCCTTCTCTTTCGATTTTTCTATATCGTTTTCTTCGTTGTTTTCTTTTGATCGCTTCTCGTTCTTCATCATTCTTTCTCTCTTTATCGTGTTTCTTTTTTGTTTTCTTTTTTTTTTCATGTCATTCTCTTTTTCATGAATATCATTTTCTTCATTGTTTTTTAATCCCTTCTTTTTGTTCATCATTCTTTTTTCCCATCTCTCTTCTTTATTATTTTTCCTTTTTTTTCATGAGATACTCTTAGGAGAGGGTTCCGGATAGGATTAGTTGGCCATGTGGTTGCATTCCCTATACTGTCTTATTCCATTAATCTATGCTTATAAAAATAACCTTTGTCCTTGTTGGATTGGAAGATGGAATAAGGTGAAAATGGAATTAGATGCTACTGTGATCATTAACACATGCAGGTTCTAGTGGCACTGGGCGTCAGTACGATCTCGGTGATGGTACTCATGACCCAGCAAATTAAGCCCGCCATGCGGGATGATCCTTATGGATTGAACAACTCTCTTTATTCCAAAAGGCAATGGATTACAAGGCTGGAAAATAAGGAGAATAAATGCTGGAAAGTAAAGCAGAAAAACAATCTAACAAAGGGACATGATGATCCCGATGCTAGCCCAATCTATCGAGGGTGGAATCCCTACGATAGCCCAAGGCCTTCCGGCCGAATTCCCCTATGGGATCAAAGATCAAAAGATCAAAATGGATTACTTCTCAAAAGATGATTACAAAGTGCCTAATGGCACCCTTAAATAGACAAATGCTAAGTGCTGAAATTTCAGCTTATGAGCGGGCTTAATTCGAATTCAAATTCGAAATTAGTAGTGGGAACTAATTCGAATTTGAATTTGAATTCCAACCTTTCCTTAATCGGCCAAGAGTGGCCTTTATTTGAATTCAAAATTTGAATTCAAATTACTCAAGCAAACTATCCTTATTTGGCCTCTAATCAGCCATATTTGAATTCAAACTCATTTGAATGGGTGGGCGCCCAATCAATTTAGGAAGGTGCAGATTTGGGCTGGTTGCACCTTCCATGCTGCTTCCGCCAAGTGTCCTTGGTCCCTTGCCATGTGTCGCCCTTTGGTGAAGGTGCCTGTTCACAAGGATCAATGATGTGGCGTGCTTCTTTCTCCCACGGATCGATGACATGGCAGCGTGCTGCCCCTTCATTTGGCGGCCTGATGCATCTTGGCCGCCCATGTCCATGCTTGCCGGTTAGCCATGGGAGAGCTGGTTTGGACTCCCCCGTTGATTAGGCATGAACTCCTTCTTGCTTTGGCCGAACCTTCCTGGTTGGGCTGCTGCCATGTGGCTCGGCCAGCTGGGTTTGGCCGAGTGTGTGCTTGGGCTCGGGTTCGGCCTGGTGCGTGTGCGCAGGGGCGCGCACGGCTGAATGGGCACGCGCAGGGGCGCGCGCTGCTGGGCGTGTGCGCGAAGGGGCGCGCACGGCTGAATGGACGCGCGCAGGGGCGCGCGCTGCTGGGCGTGTGCGCGCACGGCTGAATGGATGCGCGCAGGGGCGCGCGCTGCTGGGCGTGCGCGCGCAGGGGCGCGCGCTGCTGGGCGTGCGCGTGCAGGGGCGCGCGCGGCTGAATGGGCGCGCGCAGGGGCGTGCGCTGCAGGGCGTGTGCACGTAGCGGTGCGCACGGCAGAATGGGCGCGCGCAGGGGCGCGCGCTGCTGTCGGGCGCGCGCAGGGCCGCGCGCTGCTGTCGGGCGCGCGCAGAGGGCTGCGCGCGGGCAGTGGTGCGCGCGGAGGGCCGCGCGTGTGCTGCTGCTGCTGGTGCGCGCGCGGTTGGCTGCGCGCAGGCTGTGGGCGCGCGCGGTTGGCCGCGCGTTGGCTGGTGCGCGCAAGTTTCATTCGACAACGTGATGGAGGACACATCTTTTTTTGGTGGGAGGGTGAGGGTTGCGCGCTGCCGGTTGAGCGCGCGCGGAGGTCCACGTGCGGGCTGGTGCGCAAGCGGTCGGGCTGAGGGCCACAAACCTCGCATGGGCGCTGCGGAGGGCCTGTGCGGGGTTGGGTCGGCTGCTGCAATGCTTGGCCAAGGTTCGGCCAAGCCTCCAAGCAATGGAATTGGCCTTGAGCGAGGTTGGCCTCGCTTGTCTCGGCTGAAATTTGGCTTCGCGGAGCGGGGTTCGCAACATTCGCCCTCCCTTGGAAACGACCCTTGTCCTCAAGGGTTGAGCATGGCTGCGGCTGAAGTAGATCTACAGCAACTCCTCTGTTGTAAGATGCTGTCCACTGCTTCTTCTGGCCGCTGATGGTAAACTCCATGATCATGGCTTCATAATCGGTACTGACTCTGCCCAATCTACGAAGCCATGAATGACCAAGGATGACATCAAGGCTCACTAGCTGAAGAACATGCAAATCAACCTTGATTTGTACTCCTTGGACATTGAGGTGCACCTCCTTGATGATGTTGCTGCACATAATCTTTTCCCCACTTGCCACTTTAACCTCTAATGGCTCAATGGGTATACTCCGTAGTCCCAATTTCTGTTGAATTACTGAACTAATGAAGTTATGGGAATAGGTGTTGTCAACAAGAAGTGGTACCTCGTATCTGTCGATCCAAGCCGTGAGCTGCATAGTAGTTGGTCGCTGAATATTGATCACCGCCCGTGTGGTTATCTTGGCATCCTCCTGGCTATGGATTGGCTCACCAGGGTGCTAAGCTCCATTGGAGACTTGTTCGCATTCTCCAACATCGCAGACAAGGTAGATATTAGAGTGCAATATGCCATTAGCAGAGTAGGTTGGTACTGAATTGATGTTTTCGATTTGCAGGAGGCGCCAAATTTGTTCCTGGCATTTGCAACAATGCCATGGATATCACAGATTTCTTATGTTGGTATACATGGTGGAATGCTTCTCTCCTATTACAATGATGAGAACCAGGCGCGCACGATGTTTTCGAATATTTCAGATTCTTCCAATTATTCTGCTGCACATAAATGGTACAGCCAATCAGTAGATCGAGATACTGGGATGGTGTATGGAGATGTGATTCCTTGCTCTCCACAACAAATTGGTTCCCAATGGTTTCAAGATGCATTAAATGGTAAGAGCAGGTATGCTTCATGGGGAGTTGGCTGGAACAAAGCTAGGGATCAGATGCTCTTTTTCACTGCTCCAGTGGCCAGATCAGGAGTTATTTCCATCGGAATTGCCATGAAAGATCTCGTTGATAATATTTTTCGTGTCAACCTTTGGGGCGGGCACTTGTATGTAGCTACAGAAGATGGGCATGTCATAGCAGAGACTGGACCACCGCATACTCGCTATGTGCTTGGTAATAATACAGTTTCAATCCATGTAATGGATAAGAGTGATACCTTACCACTTGAAAAGCATGATAATTTTTCATGCCAGCTTGATAACCCTGAAGGTACAGGCAGTGATCCATCTCATACTAACTATTTGAGCATTTGGGGCAAGAGATACAATTTTGGTTGTGCTCATCTTGATGTTTCTAGAATCAGAATGGTAATGCATTGGATATTGGTCCTGGAATTAAAGCTTTTTGATGCTTTCTTCTTATGAAATGATGTCATTTTCAGTTCAGTCCTTTCCATTAATAGTTATGCCTTGCCTTGCTCTAAATTGATCGAATTTTGGTTATTTACTAGGTATATGTAATTGCTTTTCCCTGTAAGGAAGTAATTCCCCTCGTTCATAAGATGAAGATAGTTGTTGTCTCACTGCTGTCACTTATGATTCTCGGTGTGATTGTCGGAAGTTCCATCATGCTGCAACTGTTGAGGAGATCGCGAATACAGGAAGCATTTCTATATGCGAGCCTCATCAAGCAAAAGGAGGCGATTCAACAGGCAGAGCAGAAGAGTATGAATAAGAGCTTGGCATTTGCTAGTGCCAGCCATGACGTGCGTACTTCTCTCGCAGGCATCACTGGCTTAGTAGAACTTTGTCGTCTTGATGCCACCCCAAATTCCAAATTGGATAGGCACTTGGAGCAGATGAGTACTTGTGCATCACAACTTCTAGGTATATAGTTTCCTTATCTGGTTCTTCATGATACGACACACGTATTTAATACAGAACCACTTTCAACATCATACAAATGTACATACATATAAATCTAAATGCATGTATAGAAATTATTTTTGTTTCCCCTAAAAAAAAAAGAAAACATTTATGTTTGCTCGTAGTCCATTGTTAGTTTCTTTCATGCTTGATCTTGGAAAACTTTGTCAGCTTCCTCTTCAAGTCAAAATTTTCTATCGATACCCAACTGATTCAAGCTTAAAGGGTTGTGCTGATGGAGTTCATGTGTTAGTAATTTATCATGTTACTCTAGTAACATTCAGAAAGAAAACATTCTACAGACAAATTACTGGTTTCTTTTGATGAAACCTTTTTGACAGGGATAGTAAATTCAGTTCTCGATACAAGTAAAGTAGAAGCAGGAAAGATGCAACTAGAAGAGGTTGAATTTGATATGGCTCAAGTGCTTGAGGAGTCAGCAGACATATTCCATGTTGTCGCTCTTAAGAAAGGCCTAGAGGTGATTTGGGATCCTTGTGATTGCTCAGTTCTTAGATGTTCAAATGTCAAAGGAGATTGTCGACGGCTTAAACAGATTCTCGATAACCTACTTGGCAATGCAGTGAAGTTCACATCCGAGGGACACGTGGTTGTGCGTGCTTGGGCTAAGAAGCCTAGCTTAGAAAATTTTAAACTTTCTTCGAACCATGAGTTCCGCTTTCCTAGCATATTAAGCCATCTGACAAGGTGCCTTTGGAAGAATGAAACTAATATGGAAATTCTTAATCCTGTTCAGCATGGCCCAGATTCTGTTGAATTTATTTTTGAGGTAGAGGACACTGGTAAGGGAATACCCAAGGAAAAGAGAGCTTCTGTCTTTGAGAACTATGTGCAAGTCAAAGAAACAACTACTGGAGGACATGAGGGCACTGGTTTGGGACTTGGAATAGTTCAATCCTTTGTAAGTAAAAATTACATCTGTTGCTTCTTTGTAACGTATATTCAAGTTTTTTCCTGTGTTTTTTGCCTACAAATTTGTTGCAAATTTTCTATGCTTTACCTTGATTATATCTCTGTTCGTTGAATTGATATCCTACTTTCGTTTACTATTATTAGGTGCGACTGATGGGTGGTGAGATTAGCATTAAGGAGAAAGATCCTGGTGAAAGAGGAACATGTTTTAGGTTTAACATTTTTCTCAAGTCAAGTGATGCATCTTTGGATGGTGAAGAGAATACCAATTCTCAGTTGCATCCAAGAAATACATCTGTTGCTAGTACTCAACTTGCTGGGAAAAATGTGACTGCCCAATCAAAAATTCGTGCCATGACATTCAAAAGAGGTCTTCAAATGGAAGGAATTCACTCTCTACTTTTGATTCAAGGTGAAACAAAAGAAATTATGCAAAGATGGATGGAAAGCCTTGGAGTAAAGGTATGGGCAATCGACCACCACAAGCTTCTATATCCTTCACTCGAAAAGATCAAGAATAGTCTTTGTGCCTCTGCAAAGCCCGATTCAGTGTCACGTAGCAATTCCTTGTCCAGAACCACATCTCTCAATTATAACAAAGAAAATGAGGGGTGTTCTAGCTCTGTAGATGTGGCTGATCAAACTTTGCTCTTACCACTAAGGAACGTCTGAAGAAGCTAAGTTTTAGTGGTTTGCCAACTTACATTTTGATTGTCATTGATTTGAGCAGTGGAAATATGTCAGAAATATGCTCGATTTTGAAGAATTTTACTAGCAGCATTCATAATATCCAGTGCAAGATTGTTTGGTTGGCCAGTTTCAATACTCCGGCCGCTGATTTAAGTAGTTCTAAACAGGAGAAATGTGATCTTGTTTTGCGAAAACCATTACATGGTTCTCGTTTATATGCACTCCTGAAGCTTTTACAAGAGTTCGGAGGAACAAATGTAGATGATCCACAAGGAATACAGATTATGAATACAATCAAGAACGACAACAATCTATCGAGCTTGGTTCTTCTATGGATGATAAAACTTTATTGTCCAATTCTTTTGCTTCGCAATCAAGCCAACATACCAACAAAACATCTGGATCGAGATACAGTATGGATGATGACACACCCTTAAGTGGCATGAACATCTTACTTGCGGAGGATATGCCCATTTTATCTAAGGTTGCTAAACACACACTTTCAAGACTTGGTGCAACTGTTGAACATGCTGAAAATGGGCGGGATGCTGTGGACTTGGTTACAAAGGCTTTGCGAGGAACATCTGATAAGCACAATGGAACTGCCCAACCACAAGGAGATTTAAAGCCTTTACCTTATGATATTATTCTAATGGATTGTGAGGCAAGAAAAAAATTTAGCAATTATGTATTTATACTAGTAATAATCATTGTCGTCCAAAAGGAAGGTAACTACTTGGATTTGAAATTCTATAAAGAACTCCAAGTTAAAATAAGGATCTAAGTGGCTGACTTTGAATGACAAAACTTTTTGACTGTATTGGTCAACTGGGCTCGAGTCCAATGTTGATACCCCTTTCCGAAGGGCTTGATCCTAGGCTAGGTCTAGGATTTAAACCTTGGTGGTAACACATTACCACTCCATTGCTCAAATAAATAAAATTGTTTTAGTATATTGAGTAGCAGCATATGAAATCATCGTTAGAGTAACCGAATATCAATACATAAGTGCTCATATGGATCTATTTATTGATTTTCAGATAGAAAGTACATTAAATTCCACCTGTTATGGTAAGTCTTTCTGAAAATAAAATAACAAAGTTTGTGATGATTTTTGTCCCTTCAGTTTTTTTTCTTAATGTTTATAGTTCTTATCTGCTAGAATGCACACATATGCATATATAACATATTATAATGTTTTGCACTAAATACCATGTTAAGCATCGACTTGTATTTCTGTTTTATGTTATCTTATTTTTGTTATTACGTCTATTGATGTATTTATTTCTCACTATGCTCGCTGCTGGGCGTGTGCGCGCAGGGGCGCGCACGGCTGAATGGATGCGCGCAGGGGCGCGCGCTGCTGGGCGTGCGCGTGCAGGGGCGCGCACGGCTGAATGGGCGCGCGCAGGGGCGCGTGCTGCAGGGCGTGTGCACGTAGCGGTGCGCACGGCAGAATGGGCGCGCGCTACTGTCGGGCGCGCGCAGAGGGCAGCGCGCGGGCAGTGGTACGCGCGGAGGGCCGCGCGTGTGCTGCTGCTGCTGGTGCGCGTGCAGAGGGCTGCGCGCGGGCAGTGGTGCGCGCGGAGGGCCGCGCGTGTGCTGCTGCTGCTGGTGCGCGTGCGGTTGGCTGCGCGCAGGCTGTGGGCGCGCGCGGTTGGCCGCGCGCTGCTGGTGCGGCTGCGCGCGGAGGGCCGCGCGTTGGCTGGTGCGCGCAGAGGGTTGCGTGCTGCCGGTTGAGCGCGCGCGGAGGTCCACATGCGGGCTGGTGCGCAAGCGGTCGGGCTGAGGGCCCCAAACCTCGCATGGGCGCTGCGGAGGGCCTGTGCGGGGTTGGGTCGGCTGCTGCAATGCTTGGCCAAGGTTCGGCCAAGCCTCCAAGCAATGGAATTGGCCTTGAGCGAGGTTGGCCTCGCTTGTCTCGGCTGAAATTTGGCTTCGCGGAGCGGGGTTCGCAACATTCGCCCTCCCTTGGAAACGACCCTTGTCCTCAAGGGTCGAGCATGGCTGCGGCTGAAGTAGATCTACAACAACTCCTCTGTTGTAAGATGCTGTCCACTGCTTCTTCTGGCCGCTGATGGTAAACTCCATGATCATGGCTTCATAATCGGTACTGACTCTGCCCAATCTACGAAGCCATGAATGACCAAGGATGACATCAAGGCTCACTAGCTGAAGAACATGCAAATCAACCTTGATTTGTACTCCTTGGACATTGAGGTGCACCTCCTTGATGATGTTGCTGCACATAATCTTTTCTCCACTTGCCACTTTAACCTCTAATGGCTCAATGGGTATACTCCGTAGTCCCAATTTCTGTTGAATTACTGAACTAATGAAGTTATGGGAATAGGTGTTGTCAACAAGAAGTGGTACCTCGTATCTGTCGATCCAAGCCGTGAGCTGCATAGTAGTTGGTCGCTGAATATTGATCACCGCCCGTGTGGTTATCTTGGCATCCTCCTGGCTATGGATTGGCTCACCAGGGTGCTAAGCTCCATTGGAGACTTGTCCGCATTCTACAACATCGCAGACAAGGTAGATATTAGAGTGCAATATGCCATTAGCAGAGTAGGTTGGTACTGAATTGATGTTTTCGATTTGCAGGTGGCGCCAAATTTGTTCCTGGCATTTGCAACAATGCCATGGATATCACAGATATCTTATGTTGGTATACATGGTGGAATGCTTCTCTCCTATTACAATGATGAGAACCAGGCGCGCACGATGTTTTCGAATATTTCAGATTCTTCCAATTATTCTGCTGCACATAAATGGTACAGCCAATCAGTAGATCGAGATACTGGGATGGTGTATGGAGATGTGATTCCTTGCTCTCCACAACAAATTGGTTCCCAATGGTTTCAAGATGCATTAAATGGTAAGAGCAGGTATGCTTCATGGGGAGTTGGCTGGAACAAAGCTAGGGATCAGATGCTCTTTTTCACTGCTCCAGTGGCCAGATCAGGAGTTATTTCCATCGGAATTGCCACGAAAGATCTCGTTGATAATATTTTTCGTGTCAACCTTTGCGGCGGGCACTTGTATGTAGCTACAGAAGATGGGCATGTCATAGCAGAGATTGGACCACCGCATACTCGCTATGTGCTTGGTAATAATACAGTTTCAATCCATGTAATGGATAAGAGTGATACCTTACCACTTGAAAAGCATGATAATTTTTCATGCCAGCTTGATAACCCTACAGGCAGTGATCCATCTCATACTAACTATTTGAGCATTTGGGGCAAGAGATACAATTTTGGTTGTGCTCATCTTGATGTTTCTGGAATCAGAATGGTAATGCATTGGATATTGGTCCTGGAATTAAAGCTTTTTGATGCTTTCTTCTTATGAAATGATGTCATTTTCAGTTCAGTCCTTTCCATTAATAGTTATGCCTTGCCTTGCTCTAAATTGATCGAATTTTGGTTATTTACTAGGTATATGTAATTGCTTTTCCCTGTAAGGAAGTAATTCCCCTCGTTCATAAGATGAAGATAGTTGTTGTCTCACTGCTGTCACTTATGATTCTCGGTGTGATTGTCGGAAGTTCCATCATGCTGCAACTGTTGAGGAGATCGCGAATACAGGAAGCATTTCTATATGCGAGCCTCATCAAGCAAAAGGAGGCGATTCAACAGGCAGAGCGGAAGAGTATGAATAAGAGCTTGGCATTTGCTAGTGCCAGCCATGACATGCGTACTTCTCTCGCAGGCATCACTGGCTTAGTAGAACTTTGTCGTCTTGATGCCACCCCAAATTCCAAATTGGATAGGCACTTGGAGCAGATGAGTACTTGTGCATCACAACTTCTAGGTATATAGTTTCCTTATCTGGTTCTTCATGATACGACACGCGTATTTAATACAGAACCACTTTCAACATCATACAAATGTACATACATATAAATCTAAATGCATGTATAGAAATTATTTTTGTTTCCCCTAAAAAAAAAAAGAAAACATTTATGTTTGCTCGTAGTCCATTGTTAGTTTCTTTCATGCTTGATCTTGGAAAACTTTGTTAGCTTCCTCTTCAAATCAAAATTTTCTATCGATACCCAACTGATTCAAGCTTAAAGGGTTGTGCTGATGGAGTTCATGTTGTTAGTAATTTATCATGTTACTCTAGTAACATTCAGAAAGAAAACATTCTACAGACAAATTACTGGTTTCTTTTGATGAAACCTTTTTGACAGGGATAGTAAATTCAGTTCTCGATACAAGTAAAGTAGAAGCAGGAAAGATGCAACTAGAAGAGGTTGAATTTGATATGGCTCAAGTGCTTGAGGAGTCAGCAGACATATTCCATGTTGTCGCTCTTAAGAAAGGCCTAGAGGTGATTTGGGATCCTTGTGATTGCTCAGTTCTTAGATGTTCAAATGTCAAAGGAGATTGTCGACGGCTTAAACAGATTCTCGATAACCTACTTGGCAATGCAGTGAAGTTCACATCCGAGGGACACGTGGTTGTGCGTGCTTGGGCTAAGAAGCCTAGCTTAGAAAATTTTAAACTTTCTTCGAACCATGAGTTCCGCTTTCCTAGCATATTAAGCCATCTGACAAGGTGCCTTTGGAAGAATGAAACTAATATGGAAATTCTTAATCCTGTTCAGCATGTCCCAGATTCTGTTGAATTTATTTTTGAGGTAGAGGACACTGGTAAGGGAATACCCAAGGAAAAGAGAGCTTCTGTCTTTGAGAACTATGTGCAAGTCAAAGAAACAACTACTGGAGGACATGAGGGCACTGGTTTGGGACTTGGAATAGTTCAATCCTTTGTAAGTAAAAATTACATCTGTTGCTTCTTTGTAACGTATATTCAAGTTTTTTCCTGTGTTTTTTGCCTACAAATTTGTTGCAAATTTTCTATGCTTTACCTTGATTATATCTCTGTTCGTTGAATTGATATCCTACTTTCGTTTACTATTATTAGGTGCGACTGATGGGTGGTGAGATTAGCATTAAGGAGAAAGATCCTGGTGAAAGAGGAACATGTTTTAGGTTTAACATTTTTCTCAAGTCAAGTGATGCATCTTTGGATGGTGAAGAGAATACCAATTCTCAGTTGCATCCAAGAAATACATCTGTTGCTAGTACTCAACTTGCTGGGAAAAATGTGACTGCCCAATCAAAAATTCGTGCCATGACATTCAAAAGAGGTCTTCAAATGGAAGGAATTCACTCTCTACTTTTGATTCAAGGTGAAACAAAAGAAATTATGCAAAGATGGATGGAAAGCCTTGGAGTAAAGGTATGGGCAATCGACCACCACAAACTTCTTTATCCTTCACTCGAAAAGATCAAGAATAGTCTTTGTGCCTCTGCAAAGCCCGATTCAGTGTCACGTAGCAATTCCTTGTCCAGAACCACATCTCTCAATTATAACAAAGAAAATGAGGGGTGTTCTAGCTCTGTAGATGTGGCTGATCAAACTTTGCCTCTTACCACTAAGGAACGTCTGAAGAAGCTAAGTTTTAGTGGTTTGCCAACTTACATTTTGATTGTCATTGATTTGAGCAGTGGAAATATGTCAGAAATATGCTCGATTTTGAAGAATTTTACTAGCAGCATTCATAATATCCAGTGCAAGATTGTTTGGTTGGCCAGTTTCAATACTCCGGCCGCTGATTTAAGTAGTTCTAATCAGGAGAAATGTGATCTTGTTTTGCAAAACCCATTACATGGTTCTCGTTTATATGCACTCCTGAAACTTTTACAAGAGTTCGGAGGAACAAATGTAGATGATCCACAAGGAATACAGATTATGAATACAATGCAAGAACGACAACAATCTATCGAGCTTGGTTCTTCTATGGATGATAAAACTTTATTGTCCAATTCTTTTGCTTCGCAATCAAGCCAACATACCAACAAAACATCTGGATCGAGATACAGTATGGATGATGACACACCCTTAAGTGGCATGAACATCTTACTTGCGGAGGATATGCCCATTTTATCTAAGGTTGCTAAACACACACTTTCAAGACTTGGTGCAACTGTTGAACATGCTGAAAATGGGCGGGATGCTGTGGACTTGGTTACAAAGGCTTTGCGAGGAACATCTGATAAGCACAATGGAACTGCCCAACCACAAGGAGATTTAAAGCCTTTACCTTATGATATTATTCTAATGGATTGTGAGGTAAGAAAAAAATTTAGCAATTATGTATTTATACTAGTAATAATCATTGTCGTCCAAAAGGAAGGTAACTACTTGGATTTGAAATTCTATAAAGAACTCCAAGTTAAAATAAGGATCTAAGTGGCTGACTTTGAATGACAAAACTTTTTGACTGTATTGGTCAACTGGGCTCGAGTCCAATGTTGATACCCCTTTCCGAAGGGCTTGATCCTAGGCTAGGTCTAGGATTTAAACCTTGGTGGTAACACATTACCACTCCATTGCTCAAATAAATAAAATTGTTTTAGTATATTGAGTAGCAGCATATGAAATCATCGTTAGAGTAACCGAATATCAATACATAAGTGCTCATATGGATCTATTTATTGATTTTCAGATAGAAAGTACATTAAATTCCACCTGTTATGGTAAGTCTTTCTGAAAATAAAATAACAAAGTTTGTGATGATTTTTGTCCCTTCAGTTTTTTTTCTTAATGTTTATAGTTCTTATCTGCTAGAATGCACACACATGCATATATAACATATTATAATGTTTTGCACTAAATACCATGTTAAGCATCGACTTGTATTTCTGTTTTATGTTATCTTATTTTTGTTATTATGTCTATTGATGTATTTATTTGTCACTATGCTTGCAAGCCATTTAAAAATGCTATTACTACTTACCTTGCACATAAGCATCTCATCGTGCATTGTACTCTCTTATTTCATATAAAATGGATGATGGTTATGTTGCAGTACCTTCACAATAATTGTCTTATTTAACTAAATCAGTTTTCTGATATCTTATTCTTTTTCTCTCAGATGCCTATTATGAATGGTTATGAAGCAACAAGGAAAATAAGGGAAGAGAAAAAATATTATGGTTTCCACATCCCAATAATTGCTTTGACTGCTCATGCGACACCTGAGGAAGAAAGGAAATCAATTTCCGCTGGAATGGATTTCCATTTGACAAAGCCACTAAAAAGTAATGAGCTATTGGAAACTATCAATAATGCTTATCAAAACTAAAACAAATGAATCGACTATATTGCTATACAATTTGAACTGTCATTTCTTTTCTATTATGTCTTTGTTTGTACTATAGATCAGACAAATATTGTAAGTTTTTCTATTATTACATTCTCCTTGTTTGCTTAAATTGGTTGTTCTATGACTACTGTGTTTACTTAATTATAACACTTCATGGGCATGGCATTGTATCTGGTTTTGTGTGCGTGTGATGTGCAAAGGGAGCATTCATCTACAAATACAAACTTCGGTGACTTTCAATAGAAGAACAATAAGCATGAAGTGGCTCTAAATATCAGTATCACTTCATTCTATCTACTGTGCTAGACTCTTATTGAGATGGCTGTCCAGTTTGTGATTCTGCATCTGATGGAGGGCCTGCTAGTTCTCTGAGGCTTCCAGACAAACTTTCTTCTGCATCCAACAAACTAACTCACCAAATTAGTTTAAAACAAAAAGGACTCAGAAGCTTGAAACTAATGGCAATTTTCATATCCTCAAATTAACTAAAACATTCTGCTATCACCTTGACTTCAGGACGAAAGATAGGAAGCAAAAGAAGAGCAAGATACGAATGACTCTTAATGAGTAATGGCTAGATTTGGGGACAGGATAGAAAGAGGTTTGAGAGCTTAACCTTGGCTTCAATTATCCATACAATAAGGCCTTTGGCATTTGGAGGTAATAAGGAGAGCCAGTAGTGTATATATATGTATGTATGTATATATGTATGTATGTATATATATGTATGTATATATATGTATGTATGTATGTACATATGTATATACATATGGAAGCATATGGAGAGACTGTTCGTGTGAAGATCCGTGTGGACGCGTATTTAGTCTCACATTGGTTATTTGCTTGGTAGATCTTGGATACTTATACAGGATCAAAGAACCCAAATAACACCTTTCGGTTAGCCACTTTGGGTGAGGTCTTGAGTTGTCACAAATGGTATTAAAAGGGATCTGACCCATTATCTATGTGGGCTAGAGGACACTGCAGCATAGATCTATTGAGGCTGACCACGAACCGATCGTGGTGTTTGTGATTAGATTTGAATCCTTAGCCTGACGAGGACGTCAGAGCTTGAATGGAAGGAGTATGTGAAGATCCATGCGGGCTTGCATTTATTTCCACATCGGTTATTTGCTAGGTAGATCTTGGGTACTTATATAGGATCAAGGAACCCAAATAATACCTTTAGGTGAGGTTCTGAGTTGTTACAGTTCAATATTAAGACATTAAAGATCCAAAGCGATGAAGAAAATTGGGTTCATTCCTACTTCATGTCTGATTTAAACGGTCGGGGTGTGTGTGTGTGTGTGTAGACTAAGGATACTCTAATTTATGTAAATCCTTATCAACTTCCACATGATGTCGGGCTGATGGAAGACAACTCAAAATTCGTGCAACCACGAGCTCTTCGTCTCTTTTGGCGGGCGAACATGTATCCTAATATTGGACCACGTACGACATGCTCAGGGGCCCAACTAATAGACCAACCGATCAGACGTGCGGTGGATGCCGTGTTCTTGGGTTAATGGGGCGGCAGATGGATGAGGTCCAAGAGAACGCACGGACGCCATGGCTCCTTGTCGGCTGAATCCAGTTGCTTGCAGCTCATGTGCTTGAATCAGAGGGTGGGCTGCGGTGGATGCCGTATTCTTGGGTTAATAGGACGGTAGATGGATAAGGCCCAAGGGAACACACGGCCGCCATGGCTCCTTGTCGGCTAAATCCAGTTGCTCGCAGCCCATGTGCTTGAACCATTTGGCATAACGCAAGGGGCACACAGAACTCTAATTTTCCACATCATTAATTGAAGAGATACCCAATATTAGCTGCGTGTAGACTCTCCACAAAGAGCTATAAAGATAATCCAAAGGACTTATAGATGTTATAATATTATTTTCACACCATTTTGTATTTGAATTTACATTCATTCGTTAACTCCAAAAAATGTACGGGAAAAAAGAATTTACGTTCATTAGCTGAGCTATTCATGATTGTTCAAAGTGCGTCATAGAATTCTAAATGTTGGCTTGATGGCCAAATACTAATAAATACTACATGAAACAGACATATATGGAGAGGGAGAATTCAGTCAACGAAATTAGAGCTAAACTAGTTTACCATGGCTGCCATGATTGGGCTGAAGCTGTACTATTTCAATTTCCAAGCCAATTAGATATCAAGCAAACTTGAATGCCACCTAACAGGGCTTAATTAAGACAAGATGTCATGTGTACCTACTCCTTAAAATCTTCCAAGAGGACCAGATGATCCCCACCCTCCTACCTCTTGAAACAATAGCCTAAGGTATATATAGACAGAGGACACGCTGTGTGAATCTTAATGATTTGTCAAACGTTAATAAATTTGCCTGATGGTATATCATAATTCAACATCCATCCTATCTGTTTAAATATAACGATCATGTAATGAATAGGCTTGGAGTAATTGTATCAGTGGGCGATTGTTGAAGGCTTCCTGAGGTGGAGAAGGGAGAGCAAAGGGACACCTCATCATACAAGAACTTGGTGTATAATTCTCCAAGTGGGCATCAGCCATCAGTCCATTTCAGGCTTTTTGACGAGGGAGACACTGCCTTGCACGCAATTAACTTTGTCATGTATAACTTGGTTGCCCCCGGTATTTTGTTTCCTTTACTTTCTTTGTTTTTTTTTGTGAAAATTAGACGAGTATAGCAGCCTTGCGTTGTAAGAAGAAAGGTTTTAGTCTACATCAATAGGTTTCAATTCTTGTGAAAGCAGTACGTACTAATTCGTTTACTAAGATGATTTTGGTGTGAAATAGGGTTATCCGAGGAAAAGATTAACTAAATCTTTGCTCAAAACAGAAGGTTATCTAATCTTGAAATAGGTACATGCTGGACTTACAACTAAACCTCTGTCATTCACCTAATTAAGTTAGCATCCATCCAACTCTGTCACTTGCTTTCAGAGGTTGTCTAGGTTAGAGATTTATTAATAGTTCATGCTGCCATAATTTATTTAAATAGTGATTTTTGCATTATGTAATTGTTGATTGATGGCATGTTAGGGCTTTTCCAGATCACATGATACATGGATGAGAAAAAAAAATATAACACAAATCTAATTGGTGTTTGGGTTTTGGTCAATGTCAAGGAAAGTAAACCACCTTTGGCTGTTTACTTGTATCCAAGATTTTTTTTTTTTGAAAAAGAAAGTTGAGAAATATGGTGGGGGTGGCAGAATCATAGTTCAAACTCTAGATCTTCCTCAGGTGAATAGAAATACAAATCAGTTGAGACAAAGCTGATTGGCCTTATCACCAAGAATATGTCTCACGTCCAAGTACTTGGGTCGGTTCATATGTTGCAGAAATATTCTTCTAGGAATTGATCAATGAAATTGGTCTACAGCAATAAATGACAGTTGCTTTTATCTGAGCACTGAAAGAGACTGAAAGAAGACTTGCCCCAGTTTTTATCAGTGGTGGCTGTCCCTAAAAGAATCCAAGTGCCCTTTTTAAGTCCATATGTTTTTATTAATAGTGTGATGAACCAACCATAGCTAGAGAAAGGAATCTGACTGTTATATAAAGATGGGCTAGAGATGGCAGTCTTCTAAGACAAACACGCTCTTGATTGTCTCCATTACCATTTCATTGAGAACTAGCTGCATTACTTCTTGCTAGAGATCAGTTTTCCATCTGAGAAAAACTTTAATATATGTTATCTCAGTTCTACGTTACTTCGTAGTTACAACCTGACAACAACATGAAACCAACCTAAAAATTAACCAGGATAGATCCTAGTATTGCCTTGACATTATATAAGAGACTAATTGGGTGGAGATGTTAACTTTTTTTTTTTTTTTTAACACATGACTCTCCATGGATTTTTTTTTGAAAGTAGTACATACGAAATCTCCCCACACAAACAATATACCATATCTGCTCTAACCAGTAAACTAAGTTTGATCCTTTCATCACCCGATCTCTGCCCAAATTTCTTCTATTTTAGTTCTTAGAAAAGTGAAAAAAATGCATATTAAAGACTTGTTTTGGGCATTTGTTAGTACGCATGTAAGTGTAACAACTGAGGACCTCATCCAAAATGTCTAGTCGGAAGATATTATTTGAGTTTTTTGATCCTGTATAAATATCCAAGATCTACCTAGTGAATAACCGATGTGGGACTAAACACACGTCCGCACGGGTTCTCACATACCTTCTCCATTCAAGCTCCGACGTCCTCGTTAGGTTAAGAGTTCAAATCTATTCAAATCTAATCACAAACACCATGATCGGCCCATGGTCTGCCCCAATGGATCCGTGCTGCAGTGTCCCCTAATCCACATAGGTTATGGGCTAGGTCCGCTTTGATACCATTTGTAATAACTCAGGACCTTATCCAAAATGGCTAGCTGGAATGTATTATTTAGATTTCTTAATCTTGTATAAGTATCTAAGATCTACCCAGCGAATAACTGACATAGGACTAAACACACGCCCGCACGAATCCTTACAATAAGTTTGATCAAACCTTGGCTTGGCAATTCAACACTCAACTATCTCCTACATATTTCATCACTCTTGCAAGTTACACCGATCCTCTCATGCCAACATGAGAACATGGAGGCACCAGTGGTCTCATACACTGGTCCTCTCATACCTCATGTCAATTGTTAAGTAAATGGTTGGCCGAGCAAGCTCACATACTTAGCTACATTTTCTGTGATTGTTTGGTCGCACCCAAGAGCAAGCGACCATCAAAAGTCTACAAAGCAAAGAGTCCAGGCAGTGACACCAGTGGCTTGATGATGCCATCATTTTTTTCGGATAAAGATGATGCCACCAAATTGACCTCTGATTACTCTAAGATCAGTAGAAAGATGAGATGGAAGAGCGATATTATTTCGAAAGCTTGAGATCAACTACATCTAGGTTATCTGCTTTATGGCTGAGAGCTACCTCCCCATACCAGAGAGCTACGTCCCTGGGCCTGATTTAAAAAGACAACAGCTATAACCATCTTGGGGGCCCCCAATCTTTTTGTCTTTTTTTTTTTTTGATGGAAGGATGAAGTGAATCAAAACACAGAGTGAGAGCAAAAGGCCATGGGGTATGCACAATGAGATGACAAGAGTGGTGAGAGATGGGGAGATGAAGAGTAGGGTGCCCCCGGTCATAGCTGAAAATAAAAGAAATTATGCCCATTACTTCAGTTTTTCATTGTTCCTACACTTAAAATAGCTTGTTTAGAATTCATATTTTGTAGATATTAATCAAATTATACCATAATTGTTCCTATATCTTGAATTGGATTATGAACTAGTGAATCTTCTTGAACAAGTTTAGTATTATCAAATAAATTTTATCTTTCATTTTTCTATTGCTTCATCTTTTCTTAGAGGATAGAACTTTAAACTGTAGAAAAGCCGAGTCCTTTTTTTTTCAATTAAGGAAGTCAAGGATGTATATTCTCTCCTTGTTCCTTTATTTTTCTTTATTAGAAAATATTTCTTGCTTTTTTTCCATCTTTCTCTATCTCAATAAATTGGATAAAGTTTTTTGTTCTTTTGCTTGATGCTAAAAAAAGATCGGTAAAGTTTAAACCCCAAGAGAATTGCAAATTGAGCGGTGCTAGAAATTTCACACCAGAACAAAGCCGTATAGCTAACTTTCCCGCTCCAATTTTCACTATCAACTTTCTTTTCTCCCTTTATTTGTTGAAAAAGATTAGGCAAGATCGATCCCAATTCATCAAGGTTATGCAACAATTATAAAAAAATGAACATTTTAATTAAAATTAGATACGCAGTTTGCTTAAAAATTAAGTTACATCATATCGGGATAGATTAGAATCTGTCCTAATAATTACACCTCTCTACTTAGCAACCAGTGCATCCTCGAAAAATTAAATTTGAATTATTGTAATATAAATGCATCTCTCTCCATTTTCCTTACAATGAAAGCTATACCACATCCAGTACAGATTATCAACAGGAGAAGAAATTGGAAAGCTACAGCTTGTCCTTCTAACTTGTCTGTGTGAGATTTTTTTTTTTTTTTTGTTACCTTTCATTTAAGAGAGAGCAACGCAGTGAGTGAGAGAGATAGAGAGAGATTTCTTTTTTTTTTCTTTTTTTTGGTAAATTGACGTCTCACTACACATGACCGTGAGAAGGTCCAGAGCAATCATAAAACAAAACGCGATCAAATACCTACGGCACACGATCGGACGTACCTCATGATACAAACTCGGAGTGGTGGGTTGCATAGAAGGCGACCCAGTTCGCAGCACTGTTCGCCTTTCGAAATACATGCGAGACCCGAAATAACTCGAGCTCCTCCACTATGCGCCAAATATCCCGAAGTAGAGGGTGTAGGTCCGGCTCGGCCTGCCGGCACCGAATCCAGCCGACCACTATGGCCGAGTCGCCCTCTAGGAATATACACCGAGCGCCTAGGTGCACTCTAGCACAAACGAGATCTTCCCACGCCGCGTACAGCTATGCCACAGGAATGGATCCTCCAAATGTATGCCGATCTCCAGCCATAATCAGTTTGAAGTTCTGGTCTCTAATCACAAAACCCACGCCATCTCTACTGCCGCTATCTGATATGCTGCCGTCGAAATTCATCTTAAAAAAATCGAGGGTGAGGCTGCTAGGGTACTATCAGTATCACCGCATACCTAGTCAATTGCTATATAAGCCAAAAAGGAACCCCAAATATTCCTGTCATTTCTAGATGACGTATCAGCTGCAGTGCTCACTGGCACGACTAAGAGAGAGAGATCTCTTTGTTATCCTATCTTGCAGCCTTCGTGGGGCCTTACCCCTCTGTCACGGGCCCCACCTTAAGTCCAGCCTGACTGCTACGACAAAAACTGGCCCATTACGCTGTCCAAACGAGACCAGCTCCGGTGTACCCAACGGACAACCGAACGCAGCTTCGCCGTGACTCCGCCCTCGTTTGGATGGGAACAAACGAGAAAAGCATGAGCTCTCCGGCGGCTAATTTAGCCACCAGAGGTGTCGACTTAAATAGGATGAGAACTTTCCTTGGTAGCTTCCCATGGTAGCGAATGAACGCAAACCATTTTTGCACCCGTCGCATTAGTTTAATTAAAGTCTTTGGACTTTTCCCTGGCGGGAGAGGCCGATGGTGCCGCGAAGGGCCTGCATGAAAAAGACCATCGACGAAAACCATGGTACGTGGTCCTATTTTTTTCCTTTTGTGGCAGAGAATGGTCTCCTTTTCCTTTTATTCTTCATAACATGGTCCTATCCTCTCAGATATCACTTTTTTTGTTTGATACTCCATCCCTAGCTTGGAATGTCATGATTCAATCATTGTCACCAGCATCAACTTGGACCTAAGCATGGGCATGAGTTGGCTTGGAGTTCCGAGTTTACCACAACCATCACGAAACTAATACCTATTATTTATGCACACCGGATCAAAATTGATTAGATCTAAACATTTGTGTGCTCAGTTTTAATATTCGATGCAATTTCTAAAATATTTTTCATAAGCTTCGACGTGGACCTAAGAATGGGCATGAGTTGGTCGAAGTTCTGAGTTTAACTGAACTATCACGAAACTAATAACTATTATTTATGCACACAAGATCAAAATTGATAAGATCTAAACATTTGTGTGATTGCAACTCCATGTATCTAGACTAGCTTTAATGTTCGATGAAATTTCTATTATATTTTTCACAAGCTTCAACTTGGACCTAGGAATGGGCATGAGTTGGCCGGAGTTCCGAGTTTAACTGAACCATCACGAAACTAATAACTATTATTTATGCACACAAGATCAAAATTGATAAGATCTAAACATTTGTGTAGTTGCAACTCCATGTATCTAGACTAGCTTTAATGTTCGATGCAATTTCTATTATATTTTTCACAAGCTTCAACTTGGACCTAGAGATGGGCATGAGTTGGCTGGAGTTTGAACTATCACGAAACTAATAACTATTATTTTTGTACACAGGAACAAAATTGATTAGATCTAAGCATTTGCGTGCTTGCAACTCCATGTATCTAGCATGTTCGGTGCAATTTCTGTTATATTTTTGATGGAATCCTTAATAATCATGCTGTGTTAGCATTTTTTTAACTTAATTATATGTTTTTTTTTATTGGTCATATGCTTAAATCAAGGAATAAAAGAATATTTGTAGAAAATATATATTTTTATAGATCAAAGTAGGTTGAGATGGATGAACAAGTACAAAGTTCGCTATGATAGCCTATTGGTGGTTTATCTAAGTAGGTACAAGACAAACTAGAGATATGTAAAAGTTGACCGGATTTAAATATAAAATAATGAGTTGGTGGTCCACTCTTTAGAGCTATATTTTATTCACTTATTAATATAATTAAAAAAATAAAAATAACCTAATCAAACCACACGAGTGGAATGGATTATGAAGGGGTTAAATAAAATATCATACAAATCTCACACCAAAGTTTTTTTTTTTTTTAATATATGAAATCCCACGTTAAAGTTAAGAGCACCCCCCCCCCCTCCAAATTTGATTTTTAAAGTTTTTTCTATCCTTGTAAAAGTAGCCGTCTAAATATTTTTTAATCTTTTTTAATAAAAGCAAGTTTTAGATAATTTACCACACATATATATATTTAGAGAACCTATTTTTAAAAAAATTATAAACATACTTTTTTTTTTTAAGTAACATCAAACATACTCCTAATATGACATTTCTCCATTGTATTTCTTATTGAGAGCTTACATATGACATAACATAGATTATCAGAATCAGCGCATTTACAATATTATAGTTTTATAAAAAGCTTTGTTTTCTCAAGAAAAGTTTCTAAACAAGCCGCAAATCATTAAAAAATGGAGTTGGTAATTTCAACCCACATTAAACTACAAAATCCCCTATGTGTCACATTTAAAACTGAATTTACGTCCTTACAAAGAAGATTCTCGATTAAATGCAGTAACACGACTATTTTAAGTAAGATTTTCAAGTTACACTTGCACAAAATGGTATGAAAATTAGGATATCATAAATAAAAAAAATCTTCCCAACTTTGAAGGGAGAGCTTCCTAAAGTCAGCGAGGCAAGCAGGCAGGCCGGAGTAAGAGAGAGATTGCATGGTCCCACGGCTCGTACTTTCAAAGAAGTGAAGAATTATGCGGGCGGCCGGTTGTTCTCGTACGGAATGGTATCATCGTTATTCTCCCAAACGTCGGGGGCAATCCAGAACTTTTGACCGGATCCGTATTTGTTTTATATACGGAACGATCCTCGGGTTTCAAGAGTTGCAGGGTCGTAGGCCGTTGGACGGAACTCGCCGGAAGCCAGCAGGCGAATCTTCGAAAGAGTTCTCGTTCTTCTCTCCCTTCCTCCCGCCTCTTCGAAGTTTCCTCCCAAATCTTAAGGGCTTTGGAGTGGATTAAATATTCGAGCATTCTTTAAATCTTGGACTTGGAAGAGGATTTTTGTGCTCTGGTTTGAATTCTTGTTTGGAAGAATCCAGGTATTTTTTTTGGGAGAGGAATGGGTTTGGAACTCAAGAATTGGAGAAGAGTTATGAAATTTTGGTATTTTATTAGTTTTTCTCCGCGTCTGATTAGTGAAGGATTTATGTCCGGCAATGACGTTTTTTACTGAGAATTCTCGAGAATGGACCCAATTTATTTATTCTTTGTTTGGTGGTCTGCTTATCTTCTTGTTCTTTTTTTGGCGGTGGGGTTGATATTTAGGTTTTTGCTCTGAAAAGGAGATAGAGAGAGAATAAAAAAGAAGAGGATAAAATCCTTTCGAGAATGAATGAAGGGTTCTGTTTGGGGTTTTCGAGATTTCTTTGGAGGATTTGAGGTTTCTTTCTGCGGTTTTCTACCCCTTTCTTCGTGAATTTCTAACGAAACAGGAATATGTTACTGGAAATCGTCTTGCATTAATAGAATTATCTTTATTTTATCTACGTTCTTGAGCTTTACGTAAGTTTTCAATGTATTATTTTTATCTCTAATATGTCGTGCTAAACTTGTTATTTGTTAAAAAGTGCTTTTTTAAAAAAAAAAAATGTTTCACAAAAGAGTGAACGTTGCCTGCTCTTCTTGTTCGTTGCAGGAATAAGCATTACATTAGGTTCTATTAAAGCTACGGGTTTGGAGGAGTTTTTTTCGTGGAATGCTGAATTCCACAACTTTTCACGATTCTGTTGGTGATTTGGGAGCTGCTGCGGTGTATGCGTAAAGATTTGTGCCTCTGGGTTGAGAGATTCATTACGGAGGTAAAATGGAGAAGTCTTTGTTGTCCATCCTGGTGGACACTCAGAGGGGTGGAGGGCAATCCATCCTTGCCACGATGAAGTTTGCTATTCTGCCAATTGCAAAGGTCTTCACTATCTGCTTTATGGGGTGTCTCATGGCCTCCAAGTATGTGAATATCCTTCCTGCCAATGGCCGTAAGCTTCTTAATGGGGTAAGCAGAATTAGTTTTTATTAATTGCTCGTTTGTTTTATTAGTTTTATGATAAAAGAAGATAGGGGTAAAACAAGTTCTTTCCTTTTCCACATTCTCTTTGCTTTGACATTTAAGTAATGTTTATATATGGTTGTTAGCAAATTTTGAAAGTTTTACATAGTTCGGATCTCACTTTTTGAAATTCCAGCAAAAACTGAATAATTTTTTTCTCAAAATATATTAATTGATTTCATCTACGTGCATGCATACACACAACACACAGAGACACAGCAGTTTTAATTTTAAAGAGGTCGATTTGTTATTTAAATATTATGGAATGGTACAAAACTGATTAAAAAGGAATTTAATGGGTCAAGGTGGAAAGAAAAACAGAGGGAGCAGTGGGTAAAGAAAGTTGTCTTTTTATTCATTACCTGTGGCAGCACTACTACTTACTCTATGTTTGATTGTTGAGAAAGGTAAGTAGATAAAAATGGGTGGAAATGGGTTAAGTATGCCTAGAATCTAGATGGAGAAAATTATGTCCCCTTTCGTGCAATTAGTAAGATGTATCCCAAGGGACTCGTTTAATTGAATGATAATGTGAATTTTAATTGTCTTTCCTTTTGCATGCTTGAAGAAAGTTATCATTATCCTTTTGGACATCTGAACTGCAAGATATTTTTGGAGGCCTTACAATAACTGCAAAGGAAATTTCTCACCTCTACATACCCATTTGGCAACATCTAACCATGGATACCTTGGTTTATTGTTTACACCAATAAGATGCATATGAGAAGTGCACAGGCACGTGTAGCAAGTCTGGTTAAAGCGTATGAGATCATTTTAGTGCTTTGATTTTCACAAATAGTGCCGAATTTATTGCAGGTGTTATTTTTCTGCTTCATAATTCATGAAGATTAGACTGTTGTTTTTGAGCAATTGGAAATAAAAAAAGGAATCGTGTTAATTTGTCAATTACTTTTGATCTCTTTCCAAGTTCTCCAGTGGGGTTGTTAACAGCCTGTTTTGATATTTGTGCAGCTAGTCTTCTCTCTCCTCCTTCCTTGTCTAATATTTTCTCAACTTGGAAGAGCAATTACTCTAGAAAATTTGTTGGAGTGGTAAGAATACTTCTTGACTTATTTTTGGTTAATATATTTAGGTTTGAAAAGCAAACTGTGATAGTATGTGATATTGTCCTTTAACATCTTTCTTGATTTGTTGGTGAAATATTAAGTTTCTTAGTAGGCCTTTTTATGGATCTTCTAATTACTGCGTGCATACACACGTGTGCTAGAGTAAGTGAGAGAGGATGATGCCAAATATCACAAATTTAGAAATATATCTCAATCTTAAGGTAGAATGGTAAGTCTTAAGCAGTCATTAGGTGGTCGGCTACATAGAGCACTGAATGCTTTATAACATTTCTAGAACCTTTTCTGCTCTTAAAATTGGTGTCATCCCAGTTTGAACTAGTGTGAAGTCATGGCGAAGGTAATTTAGGATATATAAAAGACCATTAGCAGGAATAAAAACCCATCCCTCTGTAGAAGCATGCTAGTATTTTTTTTTCCTTCTTTCCTGGGGGTGGAATTTTTGGGATGGGGAGGTTCAAGAGGGAAAGTTGATGTTAAGGAAAGTTGATGTTAAGAAATGAGGCAAGGGCGCCGCAGGGATCCCGCGGCACCCCCCCCTCCGATCAATCCGCGGCCAATCCCGGCCGCGGATTTCGCTCGGCCGCCGCGATTCACGCGGCGGAGAGCCGATACAAGGGGGTGATAAAACCCCCCAAGCCCTCCTCCCTAGGGCACCTCCAAGCTCCTCCTCCTCCTCCCTCCTTCCCTCTTCCTCCTCTCCTTGGTGATCGGCGTGCCCTCCCGGCCGAGTGCTGTCCGAAACCCTGTCGCGAGTCTCCCCTGTTTTGAAATCTTCTTCCTCTCCGGAAAAGCGCCGCTGCCACCGCCGTTTGACCACCGGATCGAGCAGCTGCAGCCGAGACCTCCCTCCTGCCGCCTCCGTCGAGCACCGGTAAGCCTCTTTTGGCCCTTTATTTCATGATGTTTTTTTTCTGTTTGGGCCCCAAACCGAGGTCATCCTCGGACCCTCCCTTCACGGCCGAGCCGCCGCGGCACCCTGCTGCCGGCCACGACCGCCCTACCGACGGCCGCGTCCCTCGCAAGCTGCCGGCCAGGCCACCGTCCGGCCACCCTGCCGCAAACCCCCCCCCCCCCCCCCCCGGGTCCTTTCTTCCTCTTCTTCTTCATCCCCTGTCCGTGGGGGCTTGGGGAAGAAGAAGGGCCTGTCACGGGTCCTATTCACTGCGGACCCAACTTGGGCCTGGTTCAAACCCGAAACCCAAAAAAAAAAAAAAAAAAAAAAAATCCGAAACCCAGTTCAGATCCGAGCCCGGAATCCGAACCTGAACCCGAACCCGGAACCCGAAACCCAGAACCGAAACCCAAACCCATTTGACCAATAAATAGAATTTTGCATTTCCTTGTTGGACAATTTTACAATATATTATCATCAAATATTGTTTAGAACTGTTTATTTTGCATTTCCTTGATGCATAAGCAGAAAGCTTCCAAACATATATGATCTTCATTTTTACAGATTTAAATATTTGTAAACCATGATCAGTAGTGTGAATCTTTAATTTTGAGGAATATCATTAACTTTGTTAAATGCATGGTCAAATATTTGACTCTTCAGAAAAACAGGTAAAATTTGCAATTAAGAAATTTTTTTTGGCTTGTCATACCATCATTTTTAACTGCTTTCTTATAGAAAAAAATCAAAAAAATATCATGCTCCTTGTTGCATCCTAGATGTTAAAACCACCAATACGACACTCGTAGAAATGTGAAATATGATTGGGAAAAGAAATTCAAACTTGGCAATCTTCTGCTACTTAGGTCACCTTATGCAAATATTTTTACAGAGTGTTTTGTTTTTGATAGAGAAGATGTTTAATAAATGATGTATTCAAATACCCAAAACTATCGAAAAGTTAATATGTTCCATTCCTTTATTTTGATAGAGCATATGCTTTTGTCCTTAGGTGTCCTCATATTAAGGCCATTAAGAATTTGTCTAGTGTTTAATGGAAGCCACATATTGCTATTTTTTGGTGGGTGGGCTGGACAAGGAGTAATGTTTATTGTAATCATAGTGGGTAGGATGGGACAAAAGATGCTTCGTCCCTCCCTATTAATAAAGAAAGATTTGTTTCCAAAGATAGGTGTAAAAATTGTCCACTTGACATTAACACAACCTCCTACCCACTAAACAAACCGGGGAGAGGGGGTCTGTTCTGCTAAACAAATAATTGAAGTCATCTCTGCCAAATGCAACTGTTCTGGACCACATCAAGTTCAAAATATTCTCTGTTAAATGATAGAGCTATCATTACTATCTGATGTTGGTTATTAGCAATTTAATATGCATATATTTTAGTGATAAGAGTAAGAAATCTGAATAAACTCAGATAAGCTTGGTGGTGAGTTGTTGGAGAACTCACTTACATGACAGAATTCTACGATGGTCCTTAGCAAAAACGTATTCCCAAGGGAAGAAGGAAACAATGATCAATAGAGATTGCAGTGATAAATTTGGCTTATTAAAAATCTATTAGGAACTATTTCAAGACTGTTAAGTCTCAGCATGCTTAAGCATTTAAAAAGAAGTTTAACAGAAGGGTCCAAATTACCTTAAGCCAGGAATCCCGATAAGTATGCTTGACTTGGACATTGCCTTCTGAAGTTGCCTAAGTCTAGAAAATATTTCTTCACCTTTAGCATAGCTACTTCCGAAAGAAGCTCTGGAGATTACATCTGCTGAAAAGCTTCTTAAATCTTCATCCACTACAATTTCTCTAGTGCCTCCCTCACTCTCAAGCAGGCTCTCCCATGACTCCAAAAATGGAATTGTGGCCTCCACAATTAAGTCCACCATGTGCTGCAAATATGTGCACTCTACATTGTGATGACATATATGTGGTTTAAAAATGGTTAGAGCTCGGGAAGAAAGATGACAGAGGGGGGGGAGGGGGGACTCATAGCTAGTCATCACAGTTGTTCTCTCACAATCAATTTCATATTAAACTTCTGCTTGTCCACATCTCATATTACATTTATAATACATGAATACATGAGTTTCATATGGCTCTTGTGTGGGGGTTGACATTGTTGCTAACCAGAGTTGGAATCTGTCAACATAAAGGACTGAAGACATATCTATACTAGCAATATGAAAAGGGATTACAAGCATACAGCTGTAGTAAATAAACAAAATGTAAGTGATTTTTATGACACTATTCATGAAATGGTTGGTTAATAGGACTTTATAAGGTTTTGAGAAAGAGCGCAAGCGTTTATATGTGCCCACCACTTAGAGGCTGGGAGCAGCAGGACATGGAGTGTAAACAAGAGGGGATCAAAGGAAAAACTGAATTTGCGCTGCTCACAGTATATATTTGCATAGTGATCGGAGATAGTGCACATCTCATGGATAAGGTTTGGCACCATTATTTACCAATCCCTACTTTGAATGTCTGACATTATCATAGCCAACCAATATAATATAGTATAAGCATAACAAGGTAATAGCTTATGAGAAAAATTTCAAACTAATTTTCCAAACAATTTAGTGGTTTTCTTAACATGTTTAATTTTATCAGGAATCCGCCGCTCTTCTAAGCCTAGGCACATGATCAATTAGCAGTGTATGTCTAAAAGCCCAAAAATTCAGCTTCAGTACCATGCCACAGTATCTAAAGTCAGGGCTTAAAGAAGTAGGTTAACCTTGGCTCCAAATTACCCAAAGTTTTGTGAGCATGAACTGTGCAAAAACACAAATAAGGTTTGAAAATACCAATAAGAGCTGAACTTACCTTAACCTTGTCCATGAAGAACTCTGGTGCTATAATTTTCCTCTGGTGAGCCCAAACAGCACCATTTGATGCTATAATGCCCCGACCAAAAAGAGCTCCGCGTTCTTTCTGTATGTATGAAGGCCTCCCTAAATCTAAAGACTTGCAGAGGCTTATCTCCTTCACGAGATCAGGGTGACTTACATGCAATAGTTGTATGCTTCCCGTTGAGTACATAAATATTGGACCTACCAATTCCAAACTTCTTATTCAGGCAAGATTTGAAAAGCAAATAGCAGTGACTAAGGAGCTGCCTGAGTTTTCCACAGTGTTATAAAAGAATGCAACAAAGAAACACTATAGGATCATTTCAACCTCTTAGTGGAATGAATAGCATGATCTTATTCCATTTGTACTCAAGATAAACGATGAAATTACACAGATATTATTTCTTATTCCAGGAAAAACAACAAATCTAATGGATCATTTACTTAAAAAAAAGAAGATATCTTTTATAGAAGATGATCTAATGGGTTATTCCCCTAATCATAACATCTAATTTTCCCTTGCTAAATCTTCCAAATAGAAAAGTAGAACCAGAATTCTTGAAAAAAAACTTAATTATTTCTTTTTTAGAAAGATACATACTTGAGCAAATCAAAAGATACCATGCAATTTTTACCCAAAAAAAAGAGATATCATGCAATTTATTCCAAGTTTTTCACCATACCATATTCCTTCCTCCACGTAATGAAGTAAGGAAACAGAGCAGAGGTATAACTGGCTGATACATGCCGACTGCCACCCTTTTGGGTCTCCTTCTCCTCCTTGACGATCCTCCTCATATCTAATATGTTCCCGTAGAGGAGGGAAGGGGAAGGACCCTTTATCCCTTGGCTCCTCAGTTTGTTTCTGATCTTTTCTGGCCTTAGCCAGAGGATGTTAGAGAGGTAGAACACAGCGAAGCTCACAAATCCTGCAACAAAGAATGGGAGCAAAGTGTCCCACTGAGCACCTTCCATCTTCTTCCTCTCCTTTTTCCTCCTCAGCTCTTTATGTTCTCTCTGATCTATAAGCTTTATATACCCGACAATGGGGGTGCAGGGCTATACAAGCGAAAGGCTCTATTCTGCACGGTTGGGAGCAGATGAAGGAAGCAAGGGAATCTCATATCTCTGATCCATAACCTTTGGGTGGAGGCGAGAGGGTTACCTGACTCCAAAATCTATTATTTTTTAATTTTTTTAGTTGTATTCATATCTGTAACGTATGATACATTTATTTTAGAAAAAATATTATAATACGTGCATTGTCTTTTGGAGAGTTCCATTACGAATAGATTATAAAAAGATAAAAAAAACAAAAAAAATGTGAAAAAATAAAAATTATTTATAATATTAAAAAATAGATTTTATTAGAAATATAAATATAATACTGGCATTCAACACATATCAATGAAATTTATTTTATTAAATTAAAATTTTATGTATTCTATTGAAGAGGTAAATAAAATACTAGCATCTAATATGGTCAAGATTTTTTTTTAAGAATTCCGTTGCAAAATAGATTATAAAAAAACAAAAGAGTATATAGATATGTCAAATAAAAAATTATTTATAATATTAAATATTTATATATTTTATTGAAAACATGGATAAAATACTGGCCTTCAACAAATGTTTTGTGTAGAGTTCGGTTGCAAATTGGATGGTGAAGGAAAAAAGAAGTTATGTGGATAAGTCTGAATCAATAAAAATATTTTATTAAATTAAAATTATATATTCTATTAAAGAGGTAAATATAATACTAGCATTCAACACATATTTTATGTAGAGTTCCGTTGCAAATTAGATTATGAAGGGACAAAATAAAGATTGTCTAAATAAGTCTGAATCAATAAAATTTATTTTATAAAATTCAAATGTTATATATTTTATTAAATAGGTAAATAATGTACTAGCATTTGATATGCTCAATGTTTTTTTTTAGAGTTCCGTAGCAAAATAAATTATGAGAGGACATAAAAAAGTTATCTAAATAAGTCTGAATAAATAAAATTAATTTTATAGAATTAAAATTTTATATATTTCATTGAAGAGATAAATATAAAGGATAAACATATGTATTTAATATATACTAAATTCTATAATTGTTTGAAAGGGATGGGTTAATGCATGGTACATCTATTTTAGTAAAAAAAAAACTGTCGTAATCATTATCGATAATAACACTAGCATTTAATACGAGCATTGTCTTTCGTAGGGTTCCATTGCAAAATAGATTATAAAAAGACAAAAAAAATCCAAATAAATATAAAAAATAAAACTTATTTATATTATTAAAATTTTATATATTTTGTTGAAAACATAAATAAATTACTGGCATTCAACAAACGTTTTATGTAGAGTTCGGTTGCAAATTAGATTGTGAAGGAAAAAAAGTTATGTGGATAAGTCTGAATGAATAAAATTTATTTTATTAAATTAAAATTTTATATATTCTATTGAAGAGGTAAATATAATGCTAGCATTCAACACATATTTTATGTAGAGTTCCGTTGCAAATTAGATTGTGAAGGGACAAACAAAAGGTTGTCTAAATAAGTCTGAATCAATAAAATTTATTTTATAGAATTCAAATTTTATATATTCTATTGAATAGGTAAATATTGTGCTAGCATTTGATATGTTCAATATTTTTTTTAGAGTTCCGTTGCAAAATAAATTATGAGAGGACATAAAAAAGTTATCTAAATAAGTCTGAATAAATAAAATTAATTTTATAGAATTAAAATTTTATATATTTCATTGAAGAGATAAATATAAAGGATAAACATATGTATTTAATATATACTAAATTCTATAATTGTTTGAAAGGGATGGGTTAATGTATGATACATCTATTTTAGTAAAAAAAAATTGTCGTAATCATTATCTGTAATAATACTAGCATTTAATACGAGCATTGTCTTTCGTAGGGTTCCATTGCAAAATAGATTATAAAAAGATAAAAAAATATCCAGATAAATATAAAAAATAAAAATTATTTATAATATTAAAATTTTATTGAAAATATAAATAAAATACTGGCATTCAACAAATGTTTTATGTAGAGTTCGATTGTAAATTAGATTGTGAAGAAAAAAAATTATGTGGATAAGTCTGAATCAATAAAATTTATTTTATTAAATTAAAATTTTATATATTATATTGAAGAGCTAAATATAATACTAGCATTCAACATATATTTTATATAGAGTTCCGTTGCAAATTAGATTGTGAAGGGACAAAAAAAGGGTGATCTAAATAAGTCTGAATCAATAAAATTTATTTTATAGAATTCAAATTTTATATATTCTATTGAAGAGGTAAATATAGTACTAACATTTAATATGTTCAATGTTTTTTTTAGAGTTCCATTGCAAATAAATTATGAAAGGACATAAAAAAGTTATCTAAATAAGTTTGAATAAATAAAATTAATTTTACAGAATTAAAATTTTATATATTTCATTGAAGAGATAAATATAAAGGATAAATATATGTATTTAATATATACTAAATTCTATAATTGTTTGAAAGAGATGGTTGTCTTTTGTTTCATTGTTTAAGTTAATTTTATTAAAATAGTTATCCATATATCCAAGAAAGGACGAGCTTATTCTCCGCTTTTGGCATTTAATTTAAGTAGAAGGAGATAAAGGAGAGATAATAGAGTATATTTACGCAAGATCTATTTGAATATTTTTACAGAATTAAACTAAAAATTTTGTAGAAATTGAATCCATTAGATCATCCATTTTGTATTTTCTAATAGCCTATCCAAATCCAGCTCAGATTCGAGGCTTTGGACTACAAAACAAATAAGATCTATGGAGATTTTTTTTCTTCCCATAGAATTTAGATTAGGTGGTATTTAGTTGATACAGGGCCATATTTAAATGGACAGTCCAATTGACAAATCCTAAAGGATTTTTAGCCCAATCCTGTAGCAATATCTAAACACGCCCTTAGTTAGGTAGTGCCTTTGGAGTGACACGAGGATATCGAGGTGGTAATGTCG
The DNA here is from genome assembly GCF_009389715.1 of Phoenix dactylifera. Taxonomy (NCBI): domain Eukaryota; kingdom Viridiplantae; phylum Streptophyta; class Magnoliopsida; order Arecales; family Arecaceae; genus Phoenix; species Phoenix dactylifera. The sequence continues at coordinate 19,093,577 of NC_052394.1, read as the reverse complement.
AAGAAACTTACCTTTTAAAATTTCAAATTCAAAGGTGGCCAAACAAGTTTTTAAATTTCAAATTTCAAATCTAGATTTTGAATTTGGAGTGTGATTAGGCCAGTCTTGAACCGAGTTCCGATCGGCTTGAATTATGTATGACCTCAATTGATCTATAGGTTGATTTTTCATTAGCCCGAACTTGAATATGTGGGTGTTTATTCTTGTCATGCCATTATTTCTCCTTTTTAGAGCCATAGGATGCCTAGTTTCACGAGTTTGATTTGGAACTTCTGGTTAGAAAATATCAATCAAATTCTATATCTCATATTAAATATATCTGACCTTGTATTATGGACAACTTCAATTATCTGTAATTAATAATAATATTTAATTTATCTTATTTTCTTATCTTCTATTATTAAGTGTCAGGTCTTACATACTTATAAGGTTACCCTATAGGTAATATGGCTGTCATACAGAAGACCCAAGCGTCGAATTTAGGGCATGATATTTTTATTAATGAAAACTCATTTAGGCAGCGCCTTGTGTTTATGTGGAATGTAATAGGGTCATTGGGGTGACATGGTGACGCTAGAGTGAAAGGATTACATAATTGGAGCTTAGCGGATAGGTTTTCATATTTCAAAATTTTAGATTTCAATTTTAGATTTGGAATATAGGTGAGTTGTTAGATTTGGATCTAGTTGGTCCTGCAATAGGATCGATAGAATTAAATTATTTACGAATCCAATTGGTCTATAGGTTGGTTTTTTTGTTGGACCAAACTTTAGTGTGTTGGTGGTAAAATTCAATTAGGGTAATGCCAAACATGTTTTCAAATTTTAAGTTTTAAATTTGGAGCATGGTTGGGTTGTTACATTGCGATCTGTTCGATCTTAGAATAAGCTAGGATAGACTTGTACTATGGATGAATTCAAATGATCTATAGGTTGGCCTTTTCCAAACCAAATTTAATATATTGGTGTCCATAGTCGGTGAATCAGACAAGTCTTCCAATTTCAAATTTCAAAATTTTAAATTCAGATTTCAAATTTCAAAATGTATTTGGGTCATTAATTGGCATCTAGTCGATCTTATGATCAGCTCAGAAGCCTCAGATATACTAAATTATGGATAAGTGCAACTGATTTATAGATTCATCTTTTGTTAGACCAAAAATTTAGTATTTAGGCTAGGTAACATCTTTTCCCTTTTAATTTCTTCCTTCTTTGTTTTCTTTTTGCTTTTTGCTTTTTTGTTTTTTTAATTTTCTTTTTGCATGTTGCTCTTTTCTTCTTATGGACGAAACCAATTGATCTATAGGCCGATCTTTTGCTATATGGTGTATAGTTTCAGAGAATCAAAGTTTAGTGGACTAAGTCTTCCAATTTTAAATTTTGAAATGTAGTTGGGTCATTAATTGGGATCTAGCCGGTCTTATGATCAACTGAGATATACTAAATCATGGATGAGTCCAATTGATCTATGGATTCATCTTTTGTTGGACTGAATATTTAGTATTTAGGCTAGATATCATCTTTCCCCCTTTCAATTCTTCCTTCTTTTTTTTTCTTTTTTTCTCTAATTCTCCTTTTCCATGTTGCCCTTGTCCTTTTTTTTTTTCTTTTTCTAATTCTCCTTTTGCATGTTCCTCTCATCTTGGATGAATCCAATTGATATATAGGTTGCTCGGTGGACAAATCTTTCAATTTCAAATTTCAAAATTTTAAATTCAGATTTCAAATTTCGAAATATGGTTAGGTCATCAATTAGGATGTAACCGGTCTTTTATGATAATCTGAGATATGCTAAATTATGGACAAGTTTGATTAATCTATAAGTTCATCTTTTGTTGGACCGAACTTTTAGTATTCATGCAAGGTATGTTCTTTTTCTTTTCATTTCTTTCTTCTTCATTTTCTTTTTCTTTTCCTTTTCTTTTCGTTTTTTTTTAAAATCCCCCTTTGGTATGTTTCTCTTGCTCGATCTCATTTATCAATAAGTATTAGGTGGCTTGCTGTTGTTTCGCTTAAAAGATTAACTTTTCCTAAAAACAAAAGAAAAACATAGGAAACTTTATCATAACTCCATGGGGAGATGCAGACTCACTGATCTCTCATTCATGGATCTCAAAGTTCTTGATCCACAGTGCATTTATTTAAATCACATAGAAGATTTATGAGTTATGTTGGATGCAGCAAAAACCAGTTTCGTAACACATAGAAGATTTATGAGTGATGCCTTCTTAGAATGCAAATGTCTTCAAGCTTCATATCTTGGAAAGCTTCTCATAACACAAATGCAGTAGGAGGATAGAAGTGAAGAGTCTCCTCAATCACCATAGTTTAGCTGCATCATGATGATAGGTTTCGGTCGCATAACGATAAACATAATCAAAAAAATGGATCTTTTTCATACCTGAGGTCTAAGGATATGGTGAAGTATGGATCTTTTATTAAAAGAGCATTAGTTGGGGTTGGGGGGTAAGTCAAGTGCGTTGAAGGGATTTTATGAACAACTCTTCCATGAAAAAGAGGTTTGAGTGAGAATAATTCCTTTTGAACAAAAGTTCAAATAAAGAATTCAATGTCTTATTTTCAAAATGAAATGAGAAAAGTGAATGCCGCGAACTTCTATTTGTAAAACTTGAGGAAAATGTCGGTGAATTTTATTTTATTCAAGTTGACAGACTGTGCAACTATGATACTTCCCCTTTCATTAGTATGTGAAACATTTTTTTCTTGGTATGGGTCATGTCATCTTCTATTATTTTCCTTCTTGTTTATGGATAGATGGGAGTCACTTAAATGCCCATCCATTCTTGATAGTTTTCTCAATGGAGGAAAATTGAACGAAAGGGGACAGGATAAATTTTTCTTTATGAAAATAGAAAGATAATAAGAAAAAAAAATCCAAAGGAGGCCAAAGTAGCAATTAATTATTATTATTCTAAAGAATATTTAGTTTTAGATTCTTCTTTAAGCAAATCGAATGTTTTTCTTTAAGCAAATTTTGTAGAAGGAATAAAATGACCTCCGTAGGTTTCCTTTTCTTGTTGTAAACCAAATAGTTCCACAGGTTGGGACTTAGGCTGGGACCTAGGTGGGCACTTAAAAAGATTGCAGGCTGGGAAGTCTAATAGGTTTGATTCCTGCAAGTTATTCTTACGGAAATACCCAAACAATCGTAAATTAGAGCAGGGATCTACCACTCTTTATTGCCAAGCAAACAAGAACCTCTCAATGCCTAGGGTACTCCCACAACAATCTATTTGCCTAGGTAAATTTTCAATCTTTTGTCACCATATTGGAAATGCAAAGCAGAATCCGCCATATTATTTCTTAAAATAAAATAATGATGCATAAGCTAAATGCAGGAACACAAAAGGTAGGCTAACCTTGGCTTGAATACATAAGTTTTATGAGCACGAAGTATGCAAAAATAAAGATAAGAATGAGGACCAAAAACACTAAGCTTAGTTGAACTTACGATGATGAGGCCTGCCTGCTTAGAGAGACTTACCTTAGGTCATTTTAGGAGAAAGGGCTTGAGATTTTACAGGAGAACAAGATGAGAGAGCAAGGGCTAGGGTTTTTAAAGGTTGAGATCTGGATCTTGACAGGTGCATTGAATGTGCCAAATAGATTGATAAAAAGGGTGGCTTTCCAAAGTTCTCTTTCCTTTTTTTGTATACGATTCCAAAATTTTTTAGATTTTAATAAATAAAAAGAGAGTTCTTCTATTAAAAAAGATGGTCTTCCATGTTGTTGATTTTATTTTCATGAGTATTTCTATAAATATAAATAAAAGATGTCCCAAGTCCTATAAGATGATTTCTCCAGTGATAAAAATTATTCGGATTTGGGTTTTAATCATGTTTTTGTTATTGGTAGAGAGAATTTGCGCTCTCCTTGCTTTCTTTCAATTATGCTCTCTCTTATATGGGCCCCACTCTATTACCAAAAATTCTATACTTTTCAGGCGGTTACACTCCTTGGGAGCCCAGGTTTTCTCATTATATATAGTGATCAATATCAAGATATATCACGAATATATTGGCTGAGATGAAAGTTGGAAGGTGGAGAAATTTTAAAAAGAAACAAGATAATTGTAGATCCTAGCATTAGATGGAAACCAAAAATTGATATTTCAATCATTGGACATTTATTTTTTTTATATATTTTTGTCAAAGTTAATTTAAGATAGTAAAAAGAATATGATTGAAAAATTTTGATCGACTTTTATTAAAAATATATTAGTGAATGTTCTAAGATATACTTGTTTATACTGACCTAGATAATAAAAAATGATAATTTTAGATATATTAGATTGATAAGCACGAGGACCAATATTCTAGATATATCATATTTATAAGTGCATGATATCAATATAAGATATAATCCCCTCTCTTCAATTCTAAGATAAAAAACTTCGATATGAGAATTCTAAAATAGATATTTGAAAAATTTGAATATTTTTTATTTTCTTATATTAGCCATCCACAAGTTAAGGAACTCGGTAATGAGAAGCTAAATATAAGTCGTTAGATGCAACGTTCTCTCTCTAGCCAACTAGTAAACACTTCTACTTTTTTGTAATTGTCGTAAATGCGCACAAGCTAGCATTATGATGGATATCATATGAAAGAGTTGAAACCTGCAGCATTATTATACTGCATTTAGTGCACAAGCATGCATGATTTTTATTGCACCCCCATTGATAGATAATTATCGCACATTTATGAAGGTATATATTATAGAACTAACATAGAATCCAAACATGTGAATTTTGTTTAAGCTATAATAAAAAGAAATACTGCATCCTTTCCATGAAAAATTAATATTCTCAATATGGCATATGATGGGAACGTAGAATTGATTAGCGATTAGTTCATGTGCGAAAATATAGGCATGGAGGGGTCATTGCATCTTAATGAGGTGCTTATTTACCGCAAAACACGGCATGTTGCCCAATTGCGAGGTTGAAGACATGCATATTTGATGCAAGAGTAGAAGGGCAAGCTTATTTATTGAAGCTTTCATCATCATACAACAAACACAAACATACACACAAAAAAATTCAATTTGTGACGCACTTGTCTCTCCTAAGTACTTAGTTTTCATTACAAATCACTAAGTCCTCCTCAGACATTGAATCCTAGAGATTGACCATCAATTGATGTCAAGATCATTTGGGAGGAGTATTGCGCATCCTCCTTGTCTCCTCAAGTTTTTTTTAATAAAAAAATCTAATTCAAACACATAGAAGCATCAGCATGGAATGATGAGTTGTATTTTCCCACCAAATTAATTTTTAATTCTTCCAAGTACACAAAGTGAGGGAAGCAAAATTATGCACATTTCAAAATAATTAAGCTGGATCATGCTATTTTCTAAAGCCAACATCAAAATTTGAGAAACAAGCACCTAGACGCAAGAGCAAAAACAGAAAGCATACAGAATTTAAGACTGGTAAGATATGAAATGATTTGCACAGCAAGATCCAACCTACAAACTTGCCATGTGTCATAAAACATTTCAAATGAAGAACTAATATAGTTATTATAATTTAAATTGACTGAATCGTATCAATGACTCCTTACCTCTGATGTGCAGAGAGAAACCATCGCCCTTGGACTTCGCATCATCCAATCATGCATGAAAGAGAGCATATGCGCCTTCAAAATCTCTTAGGCCCGGAAGACCCGGCGAGACCGTACCGGCAAAGCCGCTCAGTTCGGCTCAGCCAGCGAGTAGCGCGTTCTCGGGCATTTCACCGAACATGCTCCGCACGTCGCGGAGGCCGCCGCCGTGCCCCGGCCGGCGCCGATCGGAGGTGGGAAGGCGCGAAAGGATAGCTTTCGATAAGCCCAAAACAACGGTGGAGGCCGCGCGGCGCGCCCGTTAGTTTCGGGGGCCGCTCGAAGATTCCAACCGAACCGGTGGAGGCCGCGCGGCGCGTCCGTTAGTTTCGGGGGCCGCTCGAAGATTCCAACCGAATCGGTGGGGGCCCACGGTTTGGGGGGCTCGGGCTCCATGTCGCGTGGCAGCGTCTCAGAGTCAAGCATGAATAGAAATATTTTCGCTGCCGGTCTACACGAGTCAAGGGGAAAATTAAACGGGAGTCCAAGGACCGACTTCTTGCTATGCGCTAGGGTTAAACGATTTCATGCTCATTGCTTAGGGTTTTGCTTCTGTATCCTATTTAATTTACATATTTAAGAAGGTGAATATCGTTTTTGGCCTTATCGCTGTTGTTACCTAAAAAAAGAAAATCTGGGAAGATTCTCACTTTGAGTTGTTTTTGGTGATCAATTTTATATAAAGCATTTATACATTTCCAAAACAAGCAGGAAGGGAAAAAAATAAGAGGTGCATGAAAAAAAAAAAAGAGCAGAGAGAGAAGATTTCAAGAAGAGGTAATGCATCCATAATCCTTCGCTCTTAAGGAAGAGAGTTAAAACTCTTTATCTTCTTTGCTGCGTATCTAGTTTTCTTTCAGCGTTATCCTCTTACTCTTCTTCTTCTTGATCTTTTTGACATGCAGGCAAGAATGAGTGCGAAAATGAACGCTTTTCTTCATTACTGGATCATATTCCCTCTGGTAATCCTTCTCTTTCGATTTTTCTATATCGTTTTCTTCGTTGTTTTCTTTTGATCGCTTCTCGTTCTTCATCATTCTTTCTCTCTTTATCGTGTTTCTTTTTTGTTTTCTTTTTTTTTTCATGTCATTCTCTTTTTCATGAATATCATTTTCTTCATTGTTTTTTAATCCCTTCTTTTTGTTCATCATTCTTTTTTCCCATCTCTCTTCTTTATTATTTTTCCTTTTTTTCATGAGATACTCTTAGGAGAGGGTTCCGGATAGGATTAGTTGGCCATGTGGTTGCATTCCCTATACTGTCTTATTCCATTAATCTATGCTTATAAAAATAACCTTCGTCCTTGTTGGATTGGAAGATGGAATAAGGTGAAAATGGAATTAGATGCTACTGTGATCATTAACACATGCAGGTTCTAGTGGCACTGGGCGTCAGTGCGATCTCGGTGATGGTACTCATGACCCAGCAAATTAAGCCCGCCATGCGGGATGATCCTTATGATCCTGTCAAGTTGTTGCTGGCGCACGTCCATGACCGTGCGGATCTCCTGATGCAGGCGAATGCCACTGTATTTCATGTCACCAGGGTGCTAAGCTCCATTGGAGACTTGTCCGCATTCTCCAACATCGCAGACAAGGTAGATATTAGAGTGCAATATGCCATTAGCAGAGTAGGTTGGTACTGAATTGATGTTTTCGATTTGCAGGTGGCGCCAAATTTGTTCCTGGCATTTGCAACAATGCCATGGATATCACAGATATCTTATGTTAGTATACATGGTGGAATGCTTCTCTCCTATTACAATGATGAGAACCAGGCGCGCACGATGTTTTCGAATATTTCAGATTCTTCCAATTATTCTGCTGCACATAAATGGTACAGCCAATCAGTAGATCGAGATACTGGGATGGTGTATGGAGATGTGATTCCTTGCTCTCCACAACAAATTGGTTCCCAATGGTTTCAAGATGCATTAAATGGTAAGAGCAGGTATGCTTCATGGGGAGTTGGCTGGAACAAAGCTAGGGATCAGATGCTCTTTTTCACTGCTCCAGTGGCCAGATCAGGAGTTATTTCCATCGGAATTGCCATAAAAGATCTCGTTGATAATATTTTTCGTGTCAACCTTTGGGGCGGGCACTTGTATGTAGCTACAGAAGATGGGCATGTCATAGCAGAGACTGGACCACCGCATACTCGCTATGTGCTTGGTAATAATACAGTTTCAATCCATGTAATGGATAAGAGTGATACCTTACCACTTGAAAAGCATGATAATTTTTCATGCCAGCTTGATAACCCTGAAGGTACAGGCAGTGATCCATCTCATACTAACTATTTGAGCATTTGGGGCAAGAGATACAATTTTGGTTGTGCTCATCTTGATGTTTCTGGAATCAGAATGGTAATGCATTGGATATTGGTCCTGGAATTAAAGCTTTTTGATGCTTTCTTCTTATGAAATGATGTCATTTTCAGTTCAGTCCTTTCCATTAATAGTTATGCCTTGCCTTGCTCTAAATTGATCGAATTTTGGTTATTTACTAGGTATATGTAATTGCTTTTCCCTGTAAGGAAGTAATTCCCCTCGTTCATAAGATGAAGATAGTTGTTGTCTCACTGCTGTCACTTATGATTCTCGGTGTGATTGTCGGAAGTTCCATCATGCTGCAACTGTTGAGGAGATCGCGAATACAGGAAGCATTTCTATATGCGAGCCTCATCAAGCAAAAGGAGGCGATTCAACAGGCAGAGCGGAAGAGTATGAATAAGAGCTTGGCATTTGCTAGTGCCAGCCATGACGTGCGTACTTCTCTCGCAGGCATCACTGGCTTAGTAGAACTTTGTCGTCTTGATGCCACCCCAAATTCCAAATTGGATAGGCACTTGGAGCAGATGAGTACTTGTGCATCACAACTTCTAGGTATATAGTTTCCTTATCTGGTTCTTCATGATACAACACGCGTATTTAATACAGAACCACTTTCAACATCATACAAATGTACATACATATAAATCTAAATGCATGTATAGAAATTATTTTTGTTTCCCCTAAAAAAAAAAAGAAAACATTTATGTTTGCTCGTAGTCCATTGTTAGTTTCTTTCATGCTTGATCTTGGAAAACTTTGTTAGCTTCCTCTTCAAATCAAAATTTTCTATCGATACCCAACTGATTCAAGCTTAAAGGGTTGTGCTGATGGAGTTCATGTTGTTAGTAATTTATCATGTTACTCTAGTAACATTCAGAAAGAAAACATTCTACAGACAAATTACTGATTTCTTTTGATGAAACCTTTTTGACAGGGATAGTAAATTCAGTTCTCGATACAAGTAAAGTAGAAGCAGGAAAGATGCAACTAGAAGAGGTTGAATTTGATATGGCTCAAGTGCTTGAGGAGTCAGCAGACATATTCCATGTTGTCGCTCTTAAGAAAGGCCTAGAGGTGATTTGGGATCCTTGTGATTGCTCAGTTCTTAGATGTTCAAATGTCAAAGGAGATTGTCGACGGCTTAAACAGATTCTCGATAACCTACTTGGCAATGCAGTGAAGTTCACATCCGAGGGACACGTGGTTGTGCGTGCTTGGGCTAAGAAGCCTAGCTTAGAAAATTTTAAACTTTCTTCGAACCATGAGTTCCGCTTTCCTAGCATATTAAGCCATCTGACAAGGTGCCTTTGGAAGAATGAAACTAATATGGAAATTCTTAATCCTGTTCAGCATGGCCCAGATTCTGTTGAATTTATTTTTGAGGTAGAGGACACTGGTAAGGGAATACCCAAGGAAAAGAGAGCTTCTGTCTTTGAGAACTATGTGCAAGTCAAAGAAACAACTACTGGAGGACATGAGGGCACTGGTTTGGGACTTGGAATAGTTCAATCCTTTGTAAGTAAAAATTACATCTGTTGCTTCTTTGTAACGTATATTCAAGTTTTTTCCTGTGTTTTTTGCCTACAAATTTGTTGCAAATTTTCTATGCTTTACCTTGATTATATCTCTGTTCGTTGAATTGATATCCTACTTTCGTTTACTATTATTAGGTGCGACTGATGGGTGGTGAGATTAGCATTAAGGAGAAAGATCCTGGTGAAAGAGGAACATGTTTTAGGTTTAACATTTTTCTCAAGTCAAGTGATGCATCTTTGGATGGTGAAGAGAATACCAATTCTCAGTTGCATCCAAGAAATACATCTGTTGCTAGTACTCAACTTGCTGGGAAAAATATGACTGCCCAATCAAAAATTCGTGCCATGACATTCAAAAGAGGTCTTCAAATGGAAGGAATTCACTCTCTACTTTTGATTCAAGGTGAAACAAAAGAAATTATGCAAAGATGGATGGAAAGCCTTGGAGTAAAGGTATGGGCAATCGACCACCACAAGCTTCTTTATCCTTCACTCGAAAAGATCAAGAATAGTCTTTGTGCCTCTGCAAAGCCCGATTCAGTGTCACGTAGCAATTCCTTGTCCAGAACCACATCTCTCAATTATAACAAAGAAAATGAGGGGTGTTCTAGCTCTGTAGATGTGGCTGATCAAACTTTGCCTCTTACCACTAAGGAACGTCTGAAGAAGCTAAGTTTTAGTGGTTTGCCAACTTACATTTTGATTGTCATTGATTTGAGCAGTGGAAATATGTCAGAAATATGCTCGATTTTGAAGAATTTTACTAGCAGCATTCATAATATCCAGTGCAAGATTGTTTGGTTGGCCAGTTTCAATACTCCGGCTGCTGATTTAAGTAGTTCTAATCAGGAGAAATGTGATCTTGTTTTGCAAAAACCATTACATGGTTCTCGTTTATATGCACTCCTGAAACTTTTACAAGAGTTCGGAGGAACAAATGTAGATGATCCACAAGGAATACAGATTATGAATACAATGCAAGAACGACAACAATCTATCGAGCTTGGTTCTTCTATGGATGATAAAACTTTATTGTCCAATTCTTTTGCTTCGCAATCAAGCCAACATACCAACAAAACATCTGGATCGAGATACAGTATGGATGATGACACACCCTTAAGTGGCATGAACATCTTACTTGCGGAGGATATGCCCATTTTATCTAAGGTTGCTAAACACACACTTTCAAGACTTGGTGCAACTGTTGAACATGCTGAAAATGGGCGGGATGTTGTGGACTTGGTTACAAAGGCTTTGCGAGGAACATCTGATAAGCACAATGGAACTGCCCAACCACAAGGAGATTTAAAGCCTTTACCTTATGATATTATTCTAATGGATTGTGAGGTAAGAAAAAAATTTAGCAATTATGTATTTATACTAGTAATAATCATTGTCGTCCAAAAGGAAGGTAACTACTTGGATTTGAAATTCTATAAAGAACTCCAAGTTAAAATAAGGATCTAAGTGGCTGACTTTGAATGACAAAACTTTTTGACTGTATTGGTCAACTGGGCTCGAGTCCAATGTTGATACCCCTTTCCGAAGGGCTTGATCCTAGGCTAGGTCTAGGATTTAAACCTTGGTGGTAACACATTACCACTCCATTGCTCAAATAAATAAAATTGTTTTAGTATATTGAGTAGCAGCATATGAAATCATCGTTAGAGTAACCGAATATCAATACATAAGTGCTCATATGGATCTATTTATTGATTTTCAGATAGAAAGTACATTAAATTCCACCTATTATGGTAAGTCTTTCTGAAAATAAAATAACAAAGTTTGTGATAATTTTTGTCCCTTCAGTTTTTTTTCTTAATGTTTATAGTTCTTATCTGCTAGAATGCACACACATGCATATATAACATATTATAATGTTTTGCACTAAATACCATGTTAAGCATCGACTTGTATTTCTGTTTTATGTTATCTTATTTTTGTTATTATGTCTATTGATGTATTTATTTGTCACTATGCTTGCAAGCCATTTAAAAATGCTATTACTACTTACCTTGCACATAAGCATCTCATCGTGCATTGTACTCTCTTATTTCATATAAAACAGATGATGGTTATGTTGCAGTACCTTCACAATAATTGTCTTATTTAACTAAATCAGTTTTCTGATATCTTATTCTTTTTCTCTCAGATGCCTATTATGAATGGTTATGAAGCAACAAGGAAAATAAGGGAAGAGGAAAAATATTATGGTTTCCACATCCCAATAATTGCTTTGACTGCTCATGCGACACCTGAGGAAGAAAGGAAATCAATTTCCGCTGGAATGGATTTCCATTTGACAAAGCCACTAAAAAGTAATGAGCTATTGGAAACTATCAATAATGCTTATCAAAACTAAAACAAATGAATCGACTATATTGCTATACAATTTGAACTGTCATTTCTTTTCTATTATGTCTTTGTTTGTACTATAGATCAGACAAATATTGTAAGTTTTTCTATTATTACATTCTCCTTGTTTGCTTAAATTGGTTGTTCTATGACTACTGTGTTTACTTAATTATAACACTTCATGGGCATGGCATTGTATCTAGTTTTGTGTGCGTGTGATGTGCAAAGGGAGCATTCATCTACAAATACAAACTTCGGTGACTTTCAATAGAAGAACAATAAGCATGAAGTGGCTCTAAATATCAGTATCACTTCATTCTATCTACTGTGCTAGACTCTTATTGAGATGGCTGTCCAGTTTGTGATTCTGCATCTGATGGAGGGCCTGCTAGTTCTCTGAGGCTTCCAGACAAACTTTCTTCTGCATCCAACAAACTAACTCACCGAATTAGTTTAAAACAAAAAGGACTCAGAAGCTTGAAACTAATGGCAATTTTCATATCCTCAAATTAACTAAAACATTCTGCTATCACCTTGACTTCAGGACGAAAGATAGGAAGCAAAAGAAGAGCAAGATACGAATGACTCTTAATAAGTAATGGCTAGATTTGGGGACAGGATAGAAAGAGGTTTGAGAGCTTAACCTTGGCTTCAATTATCCATACAATAAGGCCTTTGGCATTTGGAGGCAATAAGGAGAGCCAGTAGTGTATATGTATGTATGTATGTATATATGTATGTATGTATGTATATGTATGTATATATATGTATGTATGTATGTACATATGTATATACATATGGAAGCATATGGAGAGATTGTTCGTGTGAAGATCCGTGTGGACGCGTATTTAGTCTCACATTGGTTATTTGCTTGGTAGATCTTGGATACTTATACAGGATCAAAGAACCCAAATAACACCTTTCGGTTAGCCACTTTGGGTGAGGTCTTGAGTTGTCACAAATGATATTAAAAGGGATCTGACCCATTATCTATGTGGGCTAGAGGACACTGCAGCATAGATCTATTGAGGCTGACCACGAACCGATCGTGGTGTTTGTGATTAGATTTGAATCCTTAGCCTGACGAGGACGTCAGAGCTTGAATGGAAGGAGAATGTGAAGATCCATGCGGGCTTGCATTTATTTCCACATCGGTTATTTGCTAGGTAGATCTTGGGTACTTATATAGGATCAAGGAACCCAAATAATACCTTTAGGTGAGGTTCCGAGTTGTTACAGTTCAATATTAAGACATTAAAGGTCCAAAGTGATGAAGAAAATTGGGTTCATTCCTACTTCATGTCTGATTTAAACGGTCGGGGTGTGTGTGTGTGTGTGTGTGTAGACTAAGGATACTCTAATTTATGTAAATCCTTATCAACTTCCACATGATGTCGGGCTGATGGAAGACAACTCAAAATTCGTGCAACCACGAGCTCTTCGTCTCTTTTGGCGGGCGAACATGTATCCTAATATTGGACCACGTACGACATGCTCAGGGCCCAACTAATAGACCAACCGATCAGACGTGCGGTGGATGCCGTGTTCTTGGGTTAATGGGGCGGCAGATGGATGAGGTCCAAGAGAACGCACGGACGCCATGGCTCCTTGTCGGCTGAATCCAGTTGCTTGCAGCCCATGTGCTTGAATCAGAGAGTGGGCTGCGGTGGATGCCGTATTCTTGGGTTAATAGGATGGTAGATGGATAAGGCCCAAGGGAACACACGGCCGCCATGGCTCCTTGTCGGCTAAATCCAGTTGCTCGCAGCCCATGTGCTTGAACCATTTGGCATAACACAAGGGGCACACAGAACTCTAATTTTCCACATCATTAATTGAAGAGATACCCAATATTAGCTGCGTGTAGACTCTCCACAAAAAGCTATAAAGATAATCCAAAGGACTTATAGATGTTATAATATTATTTTCACACCATTTTGTATTTGAATTTACATTCATTCGTTAACTCCAAAAAATGTACGGGAAAAAAGAATTTACGTTCATTAGCTGAGCTATTCATGATTGTTCAAAGTGCGTCATAGAATTCTAAATGTTGGCTTGATGGCCAAATACTAATAAATACTACATGAAACAGACATATATGGAGAGGGAGAATTCAGTCAACGAAATTAGAGCTAAACTAGTTTACCATGGCTGCCATGATTGGGCTGAAGCTGTACTATTTCAATTTCCAAGCCAATTAGATATCAAGCAAACTTGAATACCACCTAACAGGGCTTAATTAAGACAAGATGTCATGTGTACCTACTCCTTAAAATCTTCCAAGGGGCCTTATCACCAAGAATATGTCTCACGTCCAAGTACTTGGGTCGGTTCATATGTTGCAGAAATATTCTTCTAGGAATTGATCAATGAAATTGGTCTACAGCAATAAATGACAGTTGCTTTTATCTGAGCACTGAAAGAGACTGAAAGAAGACTTGCCCCAGTTTTTATCAGTGGTGGCTGTCCCTAAAAGAATCCAAGTGCCCTTTTTAAGTCCATATGTTTTTATTAATAGTGTGATGAACCAACCATAGCTAGAGAAAGGAATCTGACTGTTATATAAAGATGGGCTAGAGATGGCAGTCTTCTAAGACAAACACGCTCTTGATTGTCTCCATTACCATTTCATTGAGAACTAGCTGCATTACTTCTTGCTAGAGATCAGTTTTCCATCTGAGAAAAACTTTAATATATGTTATCTCAGTTCTACGTTACTTTGTAGTTACAACCTGACAACAACATGAAACCAACCTAAAAATTAACCAGGATAGATCCTAGTATTGCCTTGACATTATATAAGAGACTAATTGGGTGGAGATGTTAACTTTTTTTTTTTTTTAACACATGACTCTCCATGGATTTTTTTTTGAAAGTAGTACATACGAAATCTCCCCACACAAACAATATACCATATCTGCTCTAACCAGTAACCTAAGTTTGATCCTTTCATCACCCGATCTCTGCCCAAATTTCTTCTATTTTAGTTCTTAGAAAAGTGAAAAAAATGCATATTAAAGACTTGTTTTGGGCATTTGTTAGTACGCATGTAAGTGTAACAACTGAGGACCTCATCCAAAATGTCTAGTCGGAAGATATTATTTGAGTTTTTTGATCCTGTATAAGTATCCAAGATCTACCTAGTGAATAACCGATGTGGGACTAAACACACGTCCGCACGGGTTCTCACATACCTTCTCCGTTCAAGCTCCGACGTCCTCGTTAGGTTAAGAGTTCAAATCTATTCAAATCTAATCACAAACACCATGATCGGCCCATGGTCAGCCCCAATGGATCCGTGCTGCAGTGTCCCCTAATCCACATAGGTTATGGGCTAGGTCCGCTTTGATACCATTTGTAATAACTCAGGACCTTATCCAAAATGGCTAGCTGGAATGTATTATTTGGATTTCTTAATCTTGTATAAGTATCTAAGATCTACCCAGCGAATAACTGACATAGGACTAAACACACGCCCGCACGAATCCTTACAATAAGTTTGATCAAACCTTGGCTTGGCAATTCAACACTCAACTATCTCCTACATATTTCATCACTCTTGCAAGTTACACCGATCCTCTCATGCCAACATGAGAACATGGAGGCACCAGTGGTCTCATACACTGGTCCTCTCATACCTCATGTCAATTGTTAAGTAAATGGTTGGCCGAGCAAGCTCACATACTTAGCTACATTTTCTGTGATTGTTTGGTCGCACCCAAGAGCAAGCGACCATCAAAAGTCTACAAAGCAAAGAGTCCAGGCAGTGACACCAGTGGCTTGATGATGCCATCATTTTTTTCGGATAAAGATGATGCCACCAAATTGACCTCTGATTACTCTAAGATCAGTAGAAAGATGAGATGGAAGAGCGATATTATTTCGAAAGCTTGAGATCAACTACATCTAGGTTATCTGCTTTATGGCTGAGAGCTACCTCCCCATACCAAAGAGCTACGTCCCTGGGCCTGATTTAAAAAGACAACAGCTATAACCATCTTGGGGGCCCCCAATCTTTTTGTCTTTTTTTTTTTTGATGGAAGGATGAAGTGAATCAAAACACAGAGTGAGAGCAAAAGGCCATGGGGAATGCACAATGAGATGACAAGAGTGGTGAGAGATGGGGAGATGAAGAGTAGGGTGCCCCCGGTCATAGCTGAAAATAAAAGAAATTATGCCCATTACTTCAGTTTTTCATTGTTCCTACACTTAAAATAGCTTGTTTAGAATTCATATTTTGTAGATATTAATCAAATTATACCATAATTGTTCCTATATCTTGAATTAGATTATGAACTAGTGAATCTTCTTGAACAAGTTTAGTATTATCAAATAAATTTTATCTTTCATTTTTCTATTGCTTCATCTTTTCTTAGAGGATAGAACTTTAAACTGTAGAAAAGCCGAGTCCTTTTTTTTTTCAATTAAGGAAGTCAAGGGTGTATATTCTCTCCTTGTTCCTTTATTTTTCTTTATTAGAAAATATTTCTTGCTTTTTTTCCATCTTTCTCTATCTCAATAAATTGGATAAAGCTTTTTGTTCTTTTGCTTGATGCTAAAAAAAGATCGGTAAAGTTTAAACCCCAAGAGAATTGCAAATTGAGCGGTGCTAGAAATTTCACACCAGAACAAAGCCGTATAGCTAACTTTCCCGCTCCAATTTTCACTATCAACTTTCTTTTCTCCCTTTATTTGTTGAAAAAGATTAGGCAAGATCGATCCCAATTCATCAAGGTTATGCAACAATTATAAAAAAATGAACATTTTAATTAAAATTAGATACGCAGTTTGCTTAAAAATTAAGTTACATCATATCAGGATAGATTAGAATCTGTCCTAATAATTACACCTCTCTACTTAGCAACCAGTGCATCCTCGAAAAATTAAATTTGAATTATTGTAATATAAATGCATCTCTCTCCATTTTCCTTACAATGAAAGCTATACCACATCCAGTACAGATTATCAACAGGAGAAGAAATTGGAAAGCTACAGCTTGTCCTTCTAACTTGTCTGTGTGAGATTTTTTTTTTTTTTTTTGTTACCTTTCATTTAAGAGAGAGCAACGCAGTGAGTGAGAGAGATAGAGAGAGATTTCTTTTTTTTTTCCTTTTTTTGGTAAATTGACGTCTCACTACACATGACCGTGAGAAGGTCCAGAGCAATCATAAAACAAAACGCGATCAAATACCTACGGCACACGATCGGACGTACCTCATGATACAAACTCGGAGTGGTGGGTTGCATAGAAGGCGACCCAGTTCGCAGCACTGTTCGCCTTTCGAAATACATGCGAGACCCGAAATAACTCGAGCTCCTCCACTATGCGCCAAATATCCCAAAGTAGAGGGTGTAGGTCCGGCTCGGCCTGCCGGCACCGAATCCAGCCGACCACTATGGCCGAGTCGCCCTCTAGGAATATACGCCGAGTGCCTAGGTGCACTCTAGCACAAACGAGATCTTCCCACGCCGCGTGCAGCTATACCACAGGAATGGATCCTCCAAATGTATGCCGATCTCCGGCCACAATCAGTTTGAAGTCCTGGTCTCTAATCACAAAACCCACGCCACCTCTACTGCCGCCATCTGATATGCTACCGTCGAAATTCATCTTAAAAAAATCGAGGGTGAGGCTGCTAGGGTACTATCGGTATCATCGCATACCTAGTTAATTGCTATACGAGCCAAAAAAACGAACCTCAAGTATCCCTGTCATTTCTAGATGACGTATCAGCTGCAGTGCTCACTAGTTCGGCTACGAGAGAGATCTCTTTGTTATCCTATCTTGCAGCCTTCGTGGGGCCTTACCCCTCTGTCACGGGCCCCACCTTAAGTCCAGCCTGACTGCTACGACAAAAACTGGCCCATTACGCTGTCCAAACGAGACCAGCTCCGGTGTACCCAACGGACAACCGAACCCAGCTTCGCCGTGACTCCGCCCTCGTTTGGATGGGAACAAACGAGAAAAGCATGAGCTCTCCGGCGGCTAATTTAGCCACCAGAGGTGTCGACTTAAATAGGATGAGAAGTTTCCTTGGTAGCTTCCCATGGTAGCGAATGAACGCAAACCATTTTTGCACCCGTCGCATTAGTTTAATTAAAGTCTTTGGACTTTTCCCTGGCGGGAGAGGCCGATGGTGCCGCGAAGGGCCTGCATGAAAAAGACCATCGACGAAAACCATGGTACGTGGTCCTATTTTTTTCCTTTTGTGGCAGAGAATGGTCTCCTTTTCCTTTTATTCTTCATAACATGGTCCTATCCTCTCAGATATCACTTTTTTTGCTTGATACTCCATCCCTAGCTTGGAATGTCATGATTCAATCATTATCACCAGCATCAACTTGGACCTAAGCATGGGCATGAGTTGGCTTGGAGTTCCGAGTTTACCACAACCATCACGAAACTAATACCTATTATTTATGCACACCGGATCAAAATTGATTAGATCTAAACATTTGTGTGCTTCCAACTTCATGTATCTAGACTAGTTTTAATATTCGATGCAATTTCTAAAATATTTTTCATAAGCTTCGACGTGGACCTAAGAATGGGCATGAGTTGGCCGAAGTTCTGAGTTTAACTGAACTATCACGAAACTAATAACTATTATTTATGCACACAAGATCAAAATTGATAAGATCTAAACATTTGTGTGATTGCAACTCCATGTATCTAGACTAGCTTTAATGTTCGATGAAATTTCTATAATATTTTTCACAAGCTTCAACTTGGACCTAGGAATGGGCATGAGTTGGCCGGAGTTCCGAGTTTAACTGAACCATCACGAAACTAATAACTATTATTTATGCACACAAGATCAAAATTGATAAGATCTAAACATTTGTGTGGTTGCAACTCCATGTATCTAGACTAGCTTTAATGTTCGATGCAATTTCTATTATATTTTTCACAAGCTTCAACTTGGACCTAGAGATGGGCATGAGTTGGCTGGAGTTTGAACTATCACGAAACTAATAACTATTATTTTTGTACACAGGAACAAAATTGATTAGATCTAAGCATTTGCGTGCTTGCAACTCCATGTATCTAGCATGTTCGGTGCAATTTCTGTTATATTTTTGATGGAATCCTTAATGATCATGCTGTGTTAGCATTTTTTTTAACTTAATTATATGTTTTTTTTTTATTGGTCATATGCTTAAATCAAGGAATAAAAGAATATTTGTAGAAAATATATATTTTTATAGATCAAAGTAGGTTGAGATGGATGAACAAGTACAAAGTTCGCTATGATAGCCTATTGGTGGTTTATCTAAGTAGGTACAAGACAAACTAGAGATATGTAAAAGTTGACCGGATTTAAATATAAAATAATGAGTTGGTGGTCCACTCTTTAGAGCTATATTTTATTCACTTATTAATATAATTTAAAAAATAAAAATAACCTAATCAAACCACACGAGTGGAATGGATTATGAAGGGGTCAAATAAAATAACATACAAATCTCACACCAAAGTTTTTTTTTTTTAATATATGAAATCCCACGCTAAAGTTAAGAGCACCCCCCCCCCTCCAAATTTGATTTTTAAAGTTTTTTCTTTCCTTGTAAAAGTAGCCGTCTAAATATTTTTTAATCTTTTTTAATAAAAGCAAGTTTTAGATAATTTACCACACATATATATATATTTAGAGAACCTATTTTTTAAAAAAGTATAAACATACTTTTTTTTTTTTTAAGTAACATCAAACATACTCCTAATATGACATTTCTCCATTGTATTTCTTATTGAGAGCTTACATATGACATAACATAGATTATCAGAATCAGCGCATTTACAATATTATAGTTTTATAAAAAGCTTTGTTTTCTCAAGAAAAGTTTCTAAACAAGCTGCAAATCATTAAAAAATGGAGTTGGTAATTTCAACCCACATTAAACTACAAAATCCCCTATGTGTCACATTTAAAACTAAATTTACGTCCTTACAAAGAAGATTCTCGATTAAATGCAGTAACACGACTATTTTAAGTAAGATTTTCAAGTTACACTTGCACAAAATGGTATGAAAATTAGGATATCATAAATAAAAAAAATCTTCCCAACTTTGAAGAGAGAGCTTCCTAAAGTCAGCGAGGCAAGCAGGCAGGCCGGAGTAAGAGAGAGATTGCATGGTCCCACGGCTCGTACTTTCAAAGAAGTGAAGAATTATGCGGGCGGCCGGTTTGTTCTCGTACGGAATGGTATCATCGTTATTCTCCCAAACGTCGGGGGCAATCCAGAACTTTTGACCGGAATGGTATCTTTCCTTTTCCACATTCTCTTTGCTTTGACATTTAAGTAATGTTTATATATGGTTGTTAGCAAATTTTGAAAGTTTTACATAGTTCCGATCTCACTTTTTGAAATTCCAGCAAAAACTGAATAATTTTTTTCTCAAAATATATTAATTGATTTCATCTACGTGCATGCATACACACAACACACAGAGACACAGCAGTTTTAATTTTAAAGAGGTCGATTTGTTATTTAAATATTATGGAATGGTACAAAACTGATTAAAAAGGAATTTAATGGGTCAAGGTGGAAAGAAAAACAGAGGGAGCAGTGGGTAAAGAAAGTTGTCTTTTTATTCATTACCTGTGGCAGCACTACTACTTACTCTATGTTTGATTGTTGAGAAAGGTAAGTAGATAAAAATGGGTGGAAATGGGTTAAGTATGCCTAGAATCTAGATGGAGAAAATTATGTCCCCTTTCGTGCATATAATTAGTAAGATGTATCCCAAGGGACTCGTTTAATTGAATGATAATGTGAATTTTAATTGTCTTTCCTTTTGCATGCTTGAAGAAAGTTATCATTATCCTTTTGGACATCTGAACTGCAAGATATTTTTGGAGGCCTTACAATAACTGCAAAGGAAATTTCTCACCTCTACATACCCATTTGGCAACATCTAACCATGGATACCTTGGTTTATTGTTTACACCAATAAGATGCATATGAGAAGTGCACAGGCACGTGTAGCAAGTCTGGTTAAAGCGTATGAGATCATTTTAGTGCTTTGATTTTCACAAATAGTGCCGAATTTATTGCAGGTGTTATTTTTCTGCTTCATAATTCATGCTGATTAGACTGTTGTTTTTGAGCAATTGGAAATAAAAAAAGGAATCATGTTAATTTGTCAATTACTTTTGATCTCTTTCCAAGTTCTCCAGTGGGGTTGTTAACAGCCTGTTTTGATATTTGTGCAGCTAGTCTTCTCTCTCCTCCTTCCTTGTCTAATATTTTCTCAACTTGGAAGAGCAATTACTCTAGAAAATTTGTTGGAGTGGTAAGAATGCTTCTTGACTTATTTTTGGTTAATATATTTAAGTTTGAAAAGCAAACTGTGATAGTATGTGATATTGTCCTTTAACATCTTTCTTGATTTGTTGGTGAAATATTAAGTTTCTTAGTAGGCCTTTTTATGGATCTTCTAATAACTGCGTGCATACACACGTGTGCTAGAGTAAGTGAGAGAGGATGATGCCAAATATCACAAATTTAGAAATATATCTCAATCTTAAGGTAGAATGGTAAGTCTTAAGCAGTCATCAGGTGGTCGGCTACATAGAGCACTGAATGCTTTATAACATTTCTAGAACCTTTTCTGCTCTTAAAATTGGTGTCATCCCAGTTTGAACTAGTGTGAAGTCATGGCGAAGGTAATTTAGGATATATAAAAGACCATTAGCAGGAATAAAAACCCATCCCTCTGTAGAAGCATGCTAGTATTTTTTTTTCCTTCTTTCCTGGGGGTGGAATTTTTGGGATGGGGAGGTTCAAGAGGGAAAGTTGATGTTAAGGAATTACTTTTGGACATAAAGCATTTGACATGACACGATGTTTCTAGGTATTTTCTTGTAAATTTTTGTTGTAACTTCTATTGGCCAAGAAATTATTTTCTAGCATTGAGGGCTTGTTCTTACTTTTCTGAGTTTCATCCCTTTCAATTTTCTGGACTTAGGTGTTTTCTCAGCCTACATAAAGTTATTTATAATCTTTATATTGATGGTGAATGCTCCTTTTTTCTGTTCCTGCCTAATGCTCTGTTTTTTTTTTCAAAAATATGCAATGCCTAACATTGTAACAGCAGGTGATTTATAGATTTTATGATATTGTCATTTCTCCTCTTTTATTTGATGTGTTTCCAGTGATGATGTTTTGGTATGATAAATTTGTAAAATAGCTTCTTTATTTTCGAATTGAAAATATAAATTATATACTAGCATGGAACTAACTAACAAAGTTGGAAATGCAGGTGGTATATTCCTGTCAATGTCATTATGGCTACAATATCAGGATCCTTAATTGGTTTTATTGTCGCATGCATTGTTCGACCCCCATATCCATATTTCAAGTTCACTATCATACATATTGGAATTGGTGAGTTACTTTCTTAGTATGAAAACAAACATTGTTATTTTGTCTCTTTCCAGAAAATTTATTTGCATGCTTAATTACTGTCCCAGCATCTCCAATGCACATTAATGACTGACTGATATTGGTCCTTTAGATATTGGTTTTATAGTTCTTTAGTTTAAATTTGAATATAGTTGTGTTGGGCATTCGCACTGCATGCGCAATTGGAAAGTTGGAGGTGGATCTTGATCTAGAGAATGGGAGGGCTAGGATGACAGTTAGAATGCACAGTTCCTGAAAGTAATTAAACAGATGAATGAAACTAACAAGGGAGAACAACTTATGCTGGCTCTGTTGCTTTCAAAAAGAAATAGATTACTAGATAAATCACATGACTCAATTGATCAGAGTGAAAATGGATGAACCAGTAGCATTTAACATATAATTTCCTCTGACAGATTTTTCTTTCTTCATGTGGTCCATATTAAGCTTTAGGGATTAGTCCTGGGGAAGCAAAGCATTTCTTAAGCAATGGTTTTTTGAATCATCACGTAATATGCTATTGAAAGCAACAGTAGGTCAAACTGTGATGGGGTGGTTTGTTGGATTTGTATTATATTGCTGAAATAAATGCATTGGGGACCTTAAACTTCTCTTTTACTAAACAACAAAACATTGGAGTGTGCTGTAAATCGAATCTGCCATTATCACTGGTTTCACAGTCATGCAAGTTTTCTAGATGGAACAAGTATATGTTGAGTTTGTTTTATGTGTTTGTGTCATTGATGTAATATTCATATGCTTTTAAAGAAAAATATTACTTTCTTAAGGGGAAAGAGTTTGTGTTCATAATTATAATTGAGATAGTCGTTTAAATTGATGCCATTGTCTGCAAGATGAAGTGTCTTCTGATGCTATCATTTTCTGCGAATCTGAACTTAAATGGGTTATTTGAGGCAAGAATTAGGATTTCATGTTTTGAACCTTCGACATGTTGCAAGCTAAGCTATTTTATACCTCAAGCTTGTGATTTCTTGTCTTGGTGATGGATCTCCCAATCTCTACCAATGCTCTGAATGCTATCTTTACGGCCATCTTTGTTTTGCCCTCAACAATAATACAGCAATAAAGAGTAGGATTTCATGCTTCACTATTTGTTACACATGAGAGTGTGATCCGAATGACTTGTGGACAATGTCCTATCAACATTCTGCTACAGTATGCATTCTTTATAGTAATGAATCGTTTCTACTTGAATACAGGGAACATCGGGAATATACCTCTTGTGCTTATTGCAGCTTTATGTCGAGATGAATCCAATCCATTTGGTGACTCTAACAAATGTAGCCAAGATGGAAACGCATATATATCATTTGGTCAGTGGGTAGGTGCTGACTCTCAAGTACAAATACAAAAATATTAATTTCTTTGCTTTCTTTACTCCAAGTACTCCTGTCAAGAAAGTTTTTTGGACCCATCTTTGCTTCTCCTTAACCTGTCTGATCTATTTTTCTGAAGAGTAGATAGTTCATGTTTTTTCTTGTCTTCTCCAGTAAATGAATGTGAGACTGACAGTTCCATTTCTTATTATCAGTAAAGCTTATTATGAATAGATGCAAAGTCAGGTTCATTTTTACTCCATGGCATTTTTCTTCATCTAATTTCCACTTTTCTGCTTCATTTTATGAATGCAAAAATGAAATTTATTTTGAACAATTTTTCCCATCTTCTGTAGAGTCAATTAATGCATGCATACCTGTCAAAACAAAGTGTAATGAAGCAGATTTGATAGTTTTTCAAATCATGGAGCAAAATGTTTTTTTGTATTTAGCTTAACTCTTTTCCATGTTTATTGGATGCATTAACAGCAGACAAGGTAGAATATAAAGTGGAAGTCCATGACATGAAAGATTAAAAAAAAATACTATTATTCATCTATGGCATTACAATACCTTTGTATGTGAAGATCTAGTATAACAAAATAAACGCTGTGTCTAAAATCACATATGATAAATTCATGAAGAACCAACTTAGCCCCATATATTCATCATATTTACTATAAAATATACCAATGACTCATATATGGATGCGACTTGACAATAATTAGATAACTGGATGCTATATGTGCATATGCTACTTTTGTACTATAATTAACTTTCCATTGGTTGATATTTCATAATTATATAAATTATAATTCTAAAATTTTAGTCAAATACTGAAGATGTTTTCATGATTATTAGTTAAATATCTTCCATCTTCCATCTTTCCTTTCCTTTCTTTCTTTCTTTTTACTTTTAGGAAAGAGAAGATGATTTATATGTATGAAATTAGGTTCAGAAGGTATCCGAACTATAGTTCATTATTGGTTCTTTCTCATGTGTCAACGATAAAAGAGAAGCCAGTACTTTTGGTTCTAGAGTTGATTGCAATTCAGCTTGAGATCAAAGGATTTCTAACAACATCTACCGCAGAATAATAAACAAGACTATACATGGAAACTACTACATATGTAAATATGATGTGTTTTTAAGGCAAAGAAGTTGTAGATATTATGTATGTTCTACCGATTCTGCATAAATTGGTGTCTCACTGTGTTTACAATGCACAAAAGAGGATATACTTCAATGCAAACATAATTACTAGAAGAAACCTTTTGTAATATCTCATGATAACTCATAATTAGTAGGGTCCACTACTGTGCTTTGGCTGTACACCAAAGATGATATTCAATGAAAATACTTGACAGACTAAGCTGGCCCAGTTTGTTCAGAACTTTTAGTTCTATCACCTGTATTTCAGTTGGGTTTCCAAATAAATATCATTAATATTTTCAAAACATGCTCCTCATTTGAATTAAACCTTGATCTCCTATCAAAATCTAAACTGCTCCTGCATCAAAATGTTATGCACTGCCTTTTATCAAACCTCCTTTTGTAATTCAGAGAAGGTCATCAATTTTACTTTCTAAGGCTTATGATCTGGAATGAGTTGTATAATGGTTGGCTAGTGTAATTCGCTCTGTTGAGGCCTTATTGCACCAACTTTTGCTTTTGAATCTCTATAGATTAGCTGTTATGCATTTTTCATAATAGAACTTTACTATGTGAATTTCATATGCATGTTTTGTTCCCAGTGCAATATAATAATGAAGTTTGATGCTTGCTTTTAGTGGTCCATTTCAAATATGTATTTTGAGAGCGAAAAGAAAAATGATCGAGTATCGTTGATTCTCTCTCGCATCTCAAGAGTTTTAGATTTCTTGTGAAGAATGTTCTCATGGAGAACTTGAATTATATTTGTCTTGAATGATTTGTAGGAGGTCAATAATCGTTCTTATCACCATATGTACACCTCAGGCATTGAAATAATGAATATTTTTGGTATGCTGCTGATTTGTGAATATAAGCTTGTACTGGCCGAGAAAAACATCATTTGCATTAATTCATGTGCTACTCTGCCATTTTCCTGGATAAAAATGAAGGTGCATTTATTCTTTTGATCATATATCCATCATAATGACATTTGTTGTTATTAATATTACTACCATCATTCAGAGGAAGGGTAAACTCCACCTGGTTCATTGAGATAATGATCAAAAATCACCAAGATATCAGGACCTGCAAGCATAATGCAGTTTACCATTTTGCCTTGTATTCATTTACAAAATAGATATTTTTTAATTTGAAGTTGGTGATATGGCAGGTTGGCGCAGTTGTTCTGTACACTTACGTGTTTCAGATGCTTGCTCCACCCCCTGGAGAAACCTTTGATAGCCTTGAAGAGGAGAAGCTCCCAATTGCGGCTCCTGTTATTGCTATTAATAATGCTGTACCTGAGCAAGTGCCGTTGCTAACTCAACAAAAGCCTGAGGCAATAATCTTAGAATCTTCAAAAAGAGGAAAAGTAAGAACATTTTGTGTTTCTTGTAGCTTCACAAATGAATGACCCAAAATCTTATACGTGCATGGGCACATGCTTATTTTATTTATGGTTTTTTTTATTTTTAATTCTAAGTACTGTATCTTTTTGAGCAAGCTAGTCTTAAAAGAAACCCCATTTGAAAACATATCAAAGGAATATCATCCCTTAGTTGAACTAGGGAATTCAAACTTGTGCCTCTTAAGAGGTGGTTTATCATAGGGTTTTAGGTTCTTGATATTGTCATCGTAGTGATTGATCTCTAAACAAAAAGTTTATATCCCCCTTAGATTACATGACAAATATTCTATCCATTCGACAACATGGCATAATTTGTGATGAAATATTGACCATGTGACATGGCTCTTAGTAAGGATGGATGAGTAGATCTGGACCATTTTATACGTAAATCCCAAATTAGATTTCAGACACAATGATTCCATTTATTTGTAATGAGCTCAAATCACAGCATATGCATAATAAGCTATTTGCATACTTTAGGTCAAGATCAATTAGCTAAATTAGGTTGGTTAGGTAATTAGGTTGGTTACCTAGTCAAACCTCATAAGTCTTGACAATTTGACATGAGTTCTAGAATGAATTTTTATTTATTTATGGTCATTTGGTTGATTCTAAACTTAAAGGTACCTGCTGATTAAACCCTGGTAAATAAAAACCCACATAAGGTCAAATGACTCAAATTGCAAGATATAATTTCATGGAAATTAAAGAGAAAGCTAAACTATGCATATTATAGCTGGACTTGTGAAGTCCAATTTTACTATTTTTAAATATTAATCCAGACAAGTCCATAAAGAAATCCTTTCCAATCCAACAAGAGAAAAGAATTACTTGTAATTCTAAATAAGAAGCTTTGCAAGCTAACAAGGAGCCGCATTCTTTTGTTAGCGGTCCAACGAGCCTCCATCTCTTCCTGCTCGTTCAACCTTACCATGGGTACCATCTCCAAAGCATTTGATGCTTCATTAAGAGGGATGCTATAAAGTACTCCTGCATGACCCTGGAATGGGGCCTGAAATCATGTTGCCTAATTCTTTAAACATCACTGGTGGTCCCAGCGATGGTGCAACTACTCCATCATGTTGGGCAGCTCATCAAGAAAGATGTATGGCTAAAGCATAATATTCATTGCCACAAGCTCATCAGGCACAAGGTTGCCTTGACAATAGTATCATTCAGGTTAGGAGAGTCTCTTATTGGTGGTCCCAGAGATCACTCTTTCCATCCAGTGATCGGGAGTAGAATTCCCCACTTGTGAAAACACAATAAATCAGGGACCCATTGCCAAAGGTGACTTAGGTGTGAGTTATGCTAGGACGAAGCTGGCATTAGCATTCACTATGGAATCATGGGAAGGTAGGCTAGGGTGGACAAGGGCAATTCTGACTTCTGATTGTGTATTGAAATTTCTATGCTGGTTAGATCTACCATTTTCCTTTCCTATGTGAAGCAATCCCATTTGCTTGTGCATGGCATCATATCTATGTCATGATAATGTTGTAGAGTAGGTTCTGAGTTGATGGCAGATTCCAACCTCTAACTGAATATATCTCTGGAATAGCATTATCCAAGGATATGAAGAAGATGGGTTAGTAGCTTTAGTGGGGCCAATGTGGTTTTTGACTTTGTGATTATAGTCACCTTTGTTGAAAGCACTCACAATTGTCCCCTTTCATGGGTTTGTTGAAGATTTCACCAACTTGTGCATGGAAATGCATTGGTATTTTGTATGAAGATATGATACTGTTTACAAATATTAGGACCATTATCTAACTGTTTCTTAAAAAAATCATCTAACTGAAAAAACTTTTCGAAAAGAAATTGCTTATCATGACGTTAGCTTTCAATATAGTGAATCCAATATGGAGCCACCCTACTCCAGAGTTCTTGTTCTGCTATTTTACATTAGATTCATGATTAGAATGATATCATAGATGATGGTTTTTATGCAATTTTTTGAAAGAGACTTTCTATAATTATCCATAGTTCACAACTTTGTGCATTTGTTTTGTGAATTTGCGTTTTGAATAGAGTGATCTGTTTGGGCTGACAACATGAAATTGTGTTTAGAGTTAGACCAATGTAATTTTTTCTTGGATATCATTTCTAAAAGTTCTCTCCTTTAGAACTAACTTGTCAGTATCTTTATTAGAGTATCAAGCAGATTGAGGTTCAAACTTCAATGTTAGATTCCATTCATTCTAATTTTTTAGCTTTCTGTAGGATAGCGTTTCTTGGTTAACCCTATTCAAGTGAAATGGTCAATTGTTAGATTACAGAGCATTCACTTCACCAAGGGAAATAAATATTAGAGAGAGTTTATGATGTGAATATATCTATATATTTATGATATCATACAAAGAAGTTTATTAACATAAATGTATGTTGTAACTTGCATGCTGACTACTAACTGTCACACTTGTAAGGATATTTTCTTGCACCTGATATTATCTTGCTATATTTGGACATTCTGCTGTAACTATCTCATTCAGGGGGAAGGGGGATTTTGTCCTAGCAAACTAAATTAAGTGTTCAAAACAAGTAATTTTCAGTTATACGTGTCCCCTTGCAGATTAGATATGGTCAGTTTTGACCAAAACAGTAGGTTACAGGTTTGTCTGGTTTCAGAGCAACCAGTCAAAATAGACCCAAGTCATTAACTCTATTAAACAACATATTTCAACTGCTATAGTTTACAATATTTTCAATCTAAATGCTTTTTGGACATGCTTTGCAGCAGCAATTTAAAGCTTACATCATCCAACCCTGTCATACTGGAAAATAAAGATAAAGTGCTTTTGTTGTCCAATGACAATATAAATAGCTGCAGCTCCAAACTTTGCAACTTGAATTTTGGGCTACAATTTTGGGTTACAATTCGGGATTTATATTTTAATAACCTAGGCATAGATAAGAAATTTCTTCTTTTAGCAACCGCAAACAATAAGGTGTTAAAACAGCCAAATAGTTGTTATGGCTGACAAAAGCGCAATCACATGTACAGAGTGTCAATAGTAATCTGCTAAAATTGAAAATTGATTAATTTAACATGATCCATCTAGATAGCACATGGTTCCTAAATTGTATGTATTTTTTAGCATTTAGGATTGCATACATGCTAATCGGCAGGAAAGTTGCCCCTGAAAAATTGTTGGTACATTGTTTCTAAAGCCCTATTTGGACACTGGAGCATCGTATCCAGCAATAAGAGATGCTTATATCCAAACATTTAGGAGTTTGATGAGAACAAACCAAAAGAAAAAGGAGTGCTTAACCAAAACAGATTTGATTCAGAGTAGTCTGAATAAGAAATAACACTTTTTAAAAGGAGTGCAGTATCCTAGTTTTCTAGGGATTACTGGATCGATTACTTCCCGGACTGCTGGAGATTTTTCTCCTCCTACGCTGTCCCTCCCATCACTCTCAGCTATCTTTGTTTTATTAAACACCATCTGTTCATTTTCTGAGAAGTTTGTAATGAAATAGTTGCAAATCTGGCTATTCTTTCAAGAAACATTTTTTATTTGACAGATTTATCTCCTGATGATTGCAATTACTACAATCCTTTTTTCTACTTGATTTGTGTTTTTTCTTTTTTGGGTGATTTAACAACTGAAACCCCTGATGCAGATAATCAGCCGGCTGCACCATCTTGTTGAAAAATTGAAGCTAAAACAGATTTTTCAGCCTCCTATAACTGCTTCTGTAAGTAATCCGTTCAAATATAAATTATGGTAGATATTTTCAGTATCTGTACGGTCAAATCTCCACTTTATTCAACAATCCTTTAATACTTTGGATGAAATTCCAGTCATACTCTACTATTCTTAAATAAAGCCTTCTCGACTTAGAGTTCTATTCCACAGAGAAGTAGCTGTTGACAAGAACTGGAAAAGGCTTTAAATGATATCATACAGGGATTGGGACAATCTGCAGTTTTCCTCATTTCTTATGGTTGATTTGTTTTCTTAAAAGAAAAAATCTGATTCTTGTGAAGCTTGTCATTTACTATTAAAATTCGTTATGCTTAAGGATTTGCTTTTTTTGAGTTTGACTGATATAACTTCTGTTTTATCATTATTAATTTGTACAATTGATCTTGCAACAGATCCTGGCAATTGTTATTGGAACTGTACCTTTCCTAAAGAAATTGATCCTTACAGACGATGCTCCATTTTTCTTTTTCACTGACAGCTGTCTCATTCTCGGGTATGATGTCCTCTTGTTCATTTTTATCATAACACTTTAGCTGTTTATGTAGTATAAATAATATTTCTTATCTAATGGAAATAGAGTTTGCAGTCTTGACGGTGGCTAGCAGACGTGATTGATCTAAGTTACAAAATTAAAACTTTTCTTTTCTCCTTCACAAGCCTGCTGAAAAGTAATCCACCAGATAAATACTTGTCTATCACGAGATTAGAAAATATAGTTGACTGTCAATGAGGTAGGGCCATATTAGTTGATTAGCAAATCCGGCCACCCCCGGCGACTGGCGGCGGCGAACACGCCGACGGCTAGAGCAAGCCGTTTTGGACCCAAATCTGGCGATCAGCCGGCTCCAACCCACCACACGTCATGGCCAAGCAGTGAAAGAAGAGGAGAGAAAGGCTAAGGATTCTCACCTCCGCCCCAACGTACAGCGCCTCTCTCCTTCTCCGGCAGCAAAGGAAGAAGAATGCCACCCGTGCCATGGCTTCTCTCTCTCTCTCTCTCTCTCTCTCTCTCTCTCTCTCTGTGGTAACACTAAGAAGAATCCTCCCCCCTTTCTTCCTTGGGGTGCGGCGGCTCTCTCCCTCGGTGGACTCAAAGGAGAAGGAGAAGGAGAAGGAGCCCTAAAACAGGGGCTCCTTCTTCTTCGGGATGGATCCCTCCATCCCGTTGCCTCACGTGCACCGCACGTGAGGCCAAAACTTGGGACTGGGCCGGTCAAGTGGACCGGGCCCAGTTCCAGGGTCTCACATTCTTCCCCCCTTAAAATAATTTCGTCCTCGAAATTAATTCACTTAAGGCTTCAAATTTTGAAAGTATAGAAACATCATATCATTCCCGAGCTCCTAAACAATCCCCATCTCGAAATGCAGGCTCACAAGATTTTGGCAAAATTATGGCATCTTAAAACTTAATCCTTTCCATCTATGATTCATAGCAAGTTCTTTTGATCTCTTTCAAAATAAGACTAACCTTCCAGCCTTGGATTAACATGTCATAATTCTTCTTTTTTTTTTCAAGAAATTAATTGCTCCTGATTAATTCTACATAGAAATTTAATCGGTTAAATGTAAGTAGGAGAAAGCTTTAGTATCAAATGCTCCTCATTTTTTTTTCCATGATATAATGATCAACCTTTGTGTTATAAAACCTCAAGCCCTTTCAAATAGCCAGATTAACAATGTTAGAATTAGGAATAGGAGATCCATGTTAAAACTTTCCAGATCTAAGTCTAACCAAGTAACCATCAATCCATGAATACTAAATTTAAGATGCTCAAGATTCTCCCAAGAATTGTCAACAATAGAAAACCCCACTGATGAAAATTACATAGCTACCTTCAGATTATTCATAGAACCAACAACATTCTTCTCTACTAGAAGACTAACCTCAGTCTTCCAATAGTTCTACTTATCAATATAATTTAATCTTATCATAAGAATAAGGTCCAATACCTCCAGATTTGGTTCTTTTATAGATGATGTAAATCAAACTTCTCTCTCTCATAAATAAAAATCAACGTCTTAATTTTGAATAAGAACATCAAGTTTCTTTGTCAAAATATCAACTACTCTTGATTAATCGATCTATCACAAGATTAGATCATAAATAACTCTAATCCACCCCTAGTGGAATATTCATCAAAGTCACTTGACAACCTCAAGTTCTTTCAAATAGAGGGTTGATATTAATTGAAGAAGTACAAGCTTCAGATTTAGGAGGAAATAGGTCTACACCAAAATATTCCAGATCCAAAATCAAAATCGATGATCTATTAATTCTAGTCTCAAGATGTTAATCATTTCCTTAGCATGACATAAAATTAGAGAACCTAAGATAGTGCAGCGACATCCAAAAATTCAAAATCAAATCAAGTCTTTTGTTATTAAAACTTGCCGAATTAAAGGAATAATACTTCTGACCAACTTAGAAAAATAGTTCAGACCACTACGCTTTCGTTGCGCACTCTGATTCAAACTACCAAAATTTTTTGGATTCACTAATAATTTTTGATCAAAATACTATTTTGTATTATGAACTAAAGAGATCCAAAATTTCAATTTCCACGTAAAGCCTAAAAAGAAATCTTTGATTCTCGTCCCCTACTTTACCTCAAGCCATCCGTCTAGATTCACCCTCGGGTCAAAATTGATTGAATCTTAATTCTCTTATCAGTTCAACTAGAGGATTCTAAGTCAAACTCCACGTAAAATCAACCAGAAGAATTCTCTCAATGCTCGTCCAAATTAGAAGGCGTTAAATCAATACAAATGAGTAAAACAAACTCAACCATCTCTCTCCTAATGTTTTCTTCATCGAGATCTTTAGCATTTATCAAAAATCCTTCATCATAACCATGTAAGCCTCTAAAATACAAATTCTTTATGCAAATCTAGATTTTTATCAGCAACCGCAACAATATTGACAAAAGACCCTAGATCGGCTTAAATCCAAACTTTGAATTGAAGTTTTATATACATCACATAGTCTCTGATAGACATGAACAAGATCTATTATTTGGATCCAAAGACGATAATTTAAATTAATAATAATCCACCGAGATGAATACTTTACAATCTCCAATAAAATTATTTCTTCAAGATTGATAATTATTTCTTAATTCTGTCAAAAGCATAAGCTACAAATTAAGAGAAAAGAAATCTAGGCTAAAACATTCCAAATCCAGGATCAGCTAATGCAAGAACCATTAATCCTAGACTTGGAATGCCAGATTTCTCTCTCTCTCTCTTTTTTACAACAGATAGAAGAACCTATTAATAACATGATAATATCCAGTCAAAATCAAAAATACTATTCTTTTCTTTGACAACGAAATTCTCCTTAACAAGGAAACCCATCAGAAAATATTTTCCAATCATAGAGTTAATATCGTTGATCATCTTAAAATAATTTAAACAACCAGTATTCTCATAATTTACTAAATTACTTCCAATCATAATCCCAATCTATATTGTAATTTTAAATTAATTCTAGAATTTTATCCCAAATATATTCTCCATCTACACAGGAGTTTCATACATGATCCACATACAGTTTTCAATCCTCGAAGAATATTTTAATCAAGCACTGTAAAAAGGTTTCATAGCCCAAATCTTAAACAACTTTATATAAATGGATCTTAATTTGCCTCTAAAAAAATTATCTTCTAAATTAAGCAAAATCATAGTATACCTCCATATCAATTTTTTGAGTTTACAAGTTCACTTAAATAATAAATAATCACAATGCATGATAATATTCCATGGCCAATCCTTTTGTACTTAATTTAGATCCAAATCTAACTAATTATAACTTGATTCATAGATTGCCCAATCTTCCATAATGTATCAAACCTCATAAGTAAATTCAATCATAATTTCCTAGTAACCTTCTCATACATAATCTATCACAAGGCTTAATAGAAAATCTTGAAAGTAGCTTACAATGCAATTGACATGGATTCACGTCCAATGCCCTTAATGTTTACCCACCTACACTCATCTTATGTCAGATTCTTCGTCTTAGATTTTATCCACTTATGCTCTGATACCATAAAAGTTGTCACGCCCCCGACGCGAGATTGCGAACCGGGGGTCGCGCCAACCGCCACACACCCGTAGGAAACTCTCCCCACGAGCATGCAAGGCATCTTCACCAAACATCTCAATTTTATAAATCTAAATTAATTTAACTGAATAAATGCAATCTTATTCCATTGACTGATTCAAGTCATAAGGTCTCACAGTTCTAAATACGCAGCGGAACAATAATTGACCAACATGCAAAAACCTAATTCTTAAAATGACAAAACCTTGCAAAGTCCAATAATCATGATAAATGTCCATAATAATCAATTCAACTTAAATAACCCTAATCTAAGATAATTTGGGCCACAATTCTTCTAGTCGCTCTCCCATTTTGAATCCCCAATAGTCTAGTTCTCGGAATCTGTAAAACAACAAGAGATGGTATAATGAGCTAAACAGCCCAGTAAGTAATGAACACTCTAACTAGATAAATCAAGCAGTAATATGTGAAAAATAAATATAAATGCAGTTCCAAAGTACAAGTCAAATATGTCTTAAATTCATAAGATTCTTTTGAAGGTTTCGAAATTCTTTCACATATTCAATTCATCTTATCGATCCTGGACTATGACCACATGTTCCCTGTGGCAGGGTCATCAACACCGACTAATCTTCTTGCGGTGAGTCCTTCAGGACAGTCAATTGCCAACGTATCTGCCCCCATTGGCAGGGTCCTCAACATAGCCAGGTCGAAGTTCAGTTTGTTCTCTATAAGTCTATTTCATATTTCAGTTATATAAAAACAACATACAGTGTCAAAACCAAATGTCGTTCATATCTTAATTTCTTTTAATTTATCAGATTCAACTCAACAGCCAGGAACTATGACCACATGTTCCCTGTGGCAGGGTCATATCACCGACTATTCTTCTTGCGGTACCAATGTATTAGCCCCCATTGGCAAGGTCCTCAACATAGCTCGACTGCAAGTCTGAATCTATTTCAAGTCATTATCTTTTCTTACATTATTTTCAGTGTTTCAAGTCGAAAAATACAATGTCAGAGCAATTAAATACAATTCAAACCAGAAGCAAATACGTTCAATCAGAGTCGTACAATATTCTAAAAATATACATATAATCCATGCATCAAATTCATAATCACGAATAATTCGATTCGTAAAACAGATATTTAGTTTGCCGATAAATCTAGTAAAGAGGTTACATCACTTACCTTGCGAACGCGATCCACAACAAATCCAATTAATTCCGCAAATCCCTCGCAGAACCTAATATTCAAAAACCATATTTTCTTTTAAAATTCATCACAATATATATATAAAACCTAAATTTTAACATTCTCCCAGGGCCGACCCTGCCGAAGTGTCTAGCACCCCGGGTTCAGGTTCGGATCCGGGTTCATACCCGTAAACCACCCCCTCTCTTTATTATTTATTTATTATATTTTTTTTTCTTTTTCTTCTTTCTTCTTTTCTCTTTTCTTTTTTTTTTCCCTTTTTCCTTCTTTGCTTTTTCTTTTCCCTTCCTCTCCTTTTCTTTTTCTTTTCTTCTCTTCTTCTCCAGAAACTTCTCCCGACTTCTTTCTTCTTCTCTCTTCTCTGTTTCTTCTCCTTTCCCCGCTTCTTCCTTTCTTCTTTTCCTTTTCTTTTTTTTCTTCTTCTTCTTCGGTGAAACAGGGGACCCCATGACCCCCTGTCGCCGCCCCCTAGGCCTCTCCTCTCCTCTCGATCGAACCCAAGGCGGCCGCGGTGGCCGGCCTTGGCAGCGGCAGCAGGTGGCGGAGCAAATCCGGCCACCCCCGGCGACTGGCGGCGGCGAACACGCCGACGGCTAGAGCAAGCCGTTTTGGACCCAAATCTGGCGATCGGCCGGCTCCAACCCACCACACGTCATGGCCAAGCAGTGAAAGAAGAGGAGAGAAAGGCTAAGGATTCTCACCTCCGCCCCGACGTCCGGCGCCTCTCTCCTTCTCCGGCAGCAAAGGAAGAAGAATGCCACCCGTGCCATGGCT
The DNA here is from genome assembly GCF_009389715.1 of Phoenix dactylifera. Lineage (NCBI taxonomy): Eukaryota > Viridiplantae > Streptophyta > Magnoliopsida > Arecales > Arecaceae > Phoenix > Phoenix dactylifera. Next base: position 19,057,655 of record NC_052394.1, on the reverse strand, counting down.
TCTTTCTCTCTCTCTCTCTCTCTCTCTCTCTCTCTCTCTCTCTGTGGTAACACTAAGAAGGAATCCTCCCCCCTTTCTTCCTTGGGGTGCGGCGGCTCTCTCCCTCGGTGGACTCAAAGGAGAAGGAGAAGGAGAAAGAGCCCTAAAACAGGGGCTCCTTCTTCTTCGGGATGGATCCCTCCATCCCGTTACCTCACGTGCACCGCACGTGAGGCCAAAACTTGGGACTGGGCCGGTCAAGTGGACCGGGCCCAGTTCCAGGGTCTCACAGTTATCATGAGGGATGCACATCAGCTCTGCAAGTAACTGGAATCAAAGTTTCTGAAAATAATGTATCATAAGCAACAATCTGAAATTTGTTTGGTAGTCTGATGGCAGCTTTCCTGTATAAATGTCAAAAAATTGTTGCATTTAGGGTGCCAGATCATATACTCACATAGATGACAAGGCTCCTGCAGACTCTCTTGCGAACCTAGGTTAAGTATCAGCTAATCTAGCTTATCAATTTCATCGCTCATACATTGCAAAAGCCAGAATAAGTCCTAACCAAGGTTAACAACTCAGATTCAGGAAATGTTTAACTAGTGAGATTACGACTCCTGAAAACTTGATCCTGGAACAAGTAGAGTGATACAGAGGCATCTTATCATGTGAACCATCCTATGAGATCATCTGAATTCTGATGTTACAGATTGTTGGGCTGCAAATGATAAGCATGTGAGAGGCCATCGATCAAAATCACTCTGCTTCCACCATTAACCGTAGGAAAAATTAAATTCAGAGAGGATGGCATCATCGTGAACACTTTGTCAATGAAGGTCGGCTAAATTTTTTAACTTCTCCTCAAGCTTAATTGTGTTGGCACCTACGAGCTTATCCAGCTGCTGCCCATCTTTTAGGAAAATGAATGTTGGAGTCGCCTGGATATCCCATGGCGTACTGATTTCCTGCAGCAGCCAAAATGACAGGGATTTTACTTGAAATCCTTTCATGTAATCGTATGTCAAAAAAGTTTTTTGGCAGAAAAGTGTAGACAGTACAGAAGCGATAAATATTAACGTATTTGTTTTTGTTCAGATGATAAAACCAGTTACTGAACCAGACTTTAACACAACATTATATCCCTTACTGGTTGACAAACATGTATGGTAGGAACTGCAAACCATACATAAAAAGTCTGTGATGCTATGAGGATCGATTGGAAAGCACCATAAAAGCAATAGAAATAAAAGTAATAGAAATAAAAGTACTCACTGTCATCTGGTCAGCATCTATTGACAGAAAAGTGAACGAAGGGAACGCCTTAGATAGCTTAGAATAAACAGGTGCAACAAATCTACAGGGGGCGCACCAGGATGCATGAAAATTTGCCACAACCTGGAGAAGAGAAGATGAATATATGTGGATTAAAAGACTTGTAAGGAGACTAAAATAGGAAGGTAGTATCCGCAGAAATCTATTCAGTAATAAAAACAGAATACTGGAAGCACTACCCTAAGGATCGCAAGTAATTTTCTCTTTTGCTCAAAATTCATGAAAAATTGAAATTATGAAAAAAATGAAATTGCAAGGGATTTAGTTATTTTAAACAAATTTGGATTAAAAATACATAGAGATCAGACTCTTTCTGGAGTTCTAATCAGAATCTTCAAAGGAATCAGACCATTGATGGACCAATAGCTTCCCACAAATGGTTTCTTTGAAAACAAGAAGGCAGTTATAAAATTTTTATCAAGAATCTACTTATGATATTTTAACATAAAAAGTAACTTCACTTTTTACAAAATCAACCCCAATCTTAACGCATAAGTTCAAAGGAGAAAAACAAAACTTTCAACATTTGGATTCTCATGAAGCCCCAAATAAAAAGATAGCTGTCTGTGAAAGAAAGAAAGACTGTGAATCAAAATAAATTCCTCAAACCTATCTGAATGAGATGCCTGCAGCAAATGATGGTGATGACAGGTATAGAAGGTGTCATGTTTATATGGGTGACCACAATATAGTATACCATCATAAATGATGTCTTTTAAATCCAATACTGGCAGATAACCACGAAGTGGGCAACAAAATCCTGAATATGAATTTTGTTAAAGAGTCCAAAGCTTCTTATCCATTAGTAACCAATGCCAAGGATTCTAATCCACCTCACAATGATACTGAGGTTGATGCATACAAATGGCTACTTGAAAGCTTAAAGTTGTGAAGGAATGAAAAAAAAAATTCAGCCAGAACATTATGGGACTAAGCCCTGCAAATAGGATTATGCGAAAGGACAACATGATCATCATCCAAATATGAGTCAAACTCCTGTGGCGATGCATCAGGGGAAGCATTTACAAGAATTGCAAGTAGATAAGGACTGGAGATATTCTATACAGATTAATGACAATGATGCATTAGTTGTTCTATGCATGAATTTGTAATATGATTGACTTATAAAAGTTTAAAACTGCAATGATGGTGTGGCGTCTTAATCACATGGTGAGCAATGTAACGACATGCATATGCATGGATGCAGGCACAAGCAGACATGCACTCAAATTCGTGCACACAAATGCATGCATACACATGCACACGCACACACACAGAGTAGTTGCATGTTCTAGCAAGAATAATAAACTAAAGTCACTAAACACTTGATCCTGTTACAATTCATTGCAATGAGAATGGGGCAAAGTGCCGTAGCCCATATAAATATAAAGCTTTCAGAAGCCATAACTAAGTGTCAACATATACAGATAAAAAGATGACTAAATTAACAAAGTCCCATTTGTTAAAAATATCAGATAGAAACATGTAACAACCCAGGACCTCATCCAAAATGGCTAGCCGGAAGATATTTTTTTAGGTTCCTTAATCCTGTATAAGTATCCAAAATCTCCTTGGTGAATAACTGATGTGGGACTAAACACACACCCGCACGGATCCTCACATCCTCCTCCCGTTCAAGCACCGACGTCTTCGTCAAGCTAAGGGTTCAAATCCATTCAAATCTAATCATAACCATCATGATCGGCTCGTGGTCAACCTCCATAAACCTATGCTGCAGTGTCCTCTAGTCCACATAGGCTATGCGTCGAGCTTGCTCTAATACCATTTGTAACAACCCATTACCTTACTCAAGATGGCTTGCCGAAAGATATTTTTTGGATTATTTAATCCTATATAAGTACCCAAGATTTCTTCAGCGAATAATTGATGTGGAACTAACACATGCCCACATGGGTCCTCACTAAACATATCATGAGTGATGATGAACAGAAAAATAGATCGTTGTTTTTTCAAGTGCATGAATGAAGAACAAAGCAATGTTTTAAAATCATCCAGTTACATGCATTGACATCAGAAATCCTTCCATGCGTGGTTAATACTATATAAAATTACTTACTATCTTGCCATCCTTATTTGCTTCTGATATCTTCTCATCCCAGCTTCCTTTATCAGTTATGATATGAACATTTCCACCACTGTATTCCAGCTTTTCCTCAGAATTGACAATAGCACGCCTCTTAAATGACAAAAAGAAAAGAAAAGAAAAGAAAGTAAGTACCTTCGCAAAGGCATGAGCCAGTGAATATCATAAAGCACCGTACAGCAAATTTCTCCAGTTTTTTATTTAACTACATTATGCATTTGAGCAGGTAAATGACATAAAAGGAATGCTTTCTAAATCATTATGTTCCCGAGAAAGATAGATCAAAATTAAGAAAAGCAGTGGGAAGCCTGCATAGAGTCGAGATCAATAACTTGATTTGCTACAAGGTTTGTGGGGCAAAAAGGCTTAGCTGAGACAATATTAAAACATCAAAACTCAAAATCTTTGACTGGTGAAGCAGACAAAAGACATCTTTTCATTAACTCTGTGCCTAATAAAGTTCAAAGCTCAAGCCCATGATATGAACTTGACTATTTCCGCCATCACTTTTAATGCCAAGGAGCACAGACACACCGAAACACATACAACAAACACACGCATATATTTCCTACCTCTTTGTAACAATATCTAAAAAGAAAAATGAATAAGAACAAGTAATTAACAGGTTACATAAGAGCATCTTCCAATAAACCTTTAAAAATGGATATGAAACAAAGGAAGCAAGTTGATAGCACTGGAACAAACTAATAAAAAGAAATACCTAGCACTGCCTTGACTTCTCATGTAGCTAGCTCATAAACACTAACCTTATCCATGCAATTCCCCATTCTAAATCGAACGAGCGAACCAAGAGAACAGGGTCACCCAGATTCTGCAGGCAAAATTAGACGAAATCCATTAGAAGAACCAGAAAATATGTGTGGCACTTCCCAGAAACTCGTAGAACCTAAAAATAGGAGAAATAGTAGAAGATGCCTGCAATCCAAACAAAATAGAGTTTTTCGGAAAATAGCTGATTCCTCACACTTTAAGGTCACAATTTGTTGCCAAAATAGTGAGAGAAGAGACATAGTCAGAGAGAAATCTTGTTTTCCATCGTTTGACAACGAAAAAAGTAAATTCATGGAGGTTCTCTCAAAAGACAAATCTTTCCTTTTAGGAAAAAAAATTTACAGAAAGTCAAACGGATCATGGTTTCACAACCTTTTCTTTTCGACCATATTCCCCTCCCCAAGTTTCTTGGATCCCGCGAAACACGAGAAGATTCATAAATTTCATTTTCTTCTGTTGATTTCACCGTGGGATCTCATCAACGGAACCACAAATTCTTTTTCAAAGAATTTGAAAAATTCCTATTCGATCATTCGAAAGATTTCGAAGTTAAATCAAGAAAAGAGAGAGAGAGAGAGAGAGAGAGAGAGAGAGAGAGAGAGAGAGAGAGAGAATGAGAATAGATACCTTGAGCCAAGCCGTCCCCTTCGGAGGGGAGGTTTGCGGTGCCTATCCGTTATTTATGGCGGGAAAGAACCGGCGGGAATCGGAGAGAAGAGACCCGAGAACGGGCGGGAGGAAGACGGGAACGAGGCGGGGGACGGTGGAGCGCGCTGGGGAGGCCAGCTTCTTTTTCGGTGATTCCCACGGCGAAGCGATGGCAAACCACGGGGTTTGCTTCGCTACCACCGAGCCTATATCCAAGGATCTGAGGGACATCAAACTTCCAATATGACGGAAATGTCCCTTGCCACGGCCGTTGTGACGGTTAGAAGGCAGGCATTTTGGACCAGAAGAACTATCTTACGACGGTTTGAATTGTGGGAGATGGCAGCTTGCATGCTGATAAAGTCTGCCTCATTTTAATTTTAGAAGATGGTTTCGCGTATGGTATGCTGTGTCAATCTGAATCGGACGGTATAAAATATATCATACTATATCGGTTCAGCATCAATATTCTATATAAATGTCATACCGATACTCGTATGCCAAAAAAATTTTATACCATATCATGCCGATACTGCACTAGTATGGCATCAGTACGAAATTTGATACCGAAACGACGAACTTTAGTTTGAAACATTTGGAATGGGCTATCTCTCTCATGAAGGACACGATATTATCCTTAATTACCTAAACAACATTACAATAGTGCTTTGCTGTTTTTCTTTTTGCTTCCTCCATGTTTTGTTTGTGAATGGTATTTAAACATGATCAGAAAGATGCTTATAATCCATTTCTCTCTCTTTTTTTGAGAAAAATTGAGACCAATGCCCCACAGTCCTGTACCAAACATTAGACTGTGGCCCTCTACTTTTTCCCTCATAACATTACATACCTCACTCTTTAAGGATCTCACAGTCCTGTACCAAAAAAAGGTTCTCAAAGGAGCTTCCAGCATGTATTCAGGAAGGCTAACGGGGCAGCCGATTGGGTAGCTGCCTACGTGGCCCACCATTCGGGGTATGCCCTTTGGTTGGGGGAGGGGGAGTTGCCTTTGGCACTCCGTGAGTTACTGTATTTTGATCTTATTGGATGTATTCACATACGTACTGTATGATGCACATGTTTTAAGGAAAAAAAAAAAAAAAAAGAGGACTCCTTGCTGTTAAATAAATACCTTTCTGTTCCATTGTCTCCAAGTCGCTAACAAAGAGCCATGGAAAATTGGTCGCAAACCTCTTAATTCTCATAGCAGTGACGACTCGTTTCCTCCTCCAAGAGGGCCAGGCTGATAGAAAGGTGGCAGGATGTCCTTTGATTCCCAAGTGGTTTTTAAGTATGAAGAAAGTAGCAGCTGGTCTGCACTCTTTTAGGTACGAAGCTACAACTTGAGTTGAATCTGCCAGCCATCCTTTCCAAACCAGCAGTTCCTCCATCTGCAGTCTATTTCTGAGTGCTAACCAAGTGAAGATTTTTCACTTTCTCAGGTATTACTGGCTTCCACAGTGCATCATGATAAAGACAGCTCAGCCCTCCAGTATTTAAAAACTTTTAGAAGGAAGACACCGAAAACTTTATATAGTTTTTGCAGAACCTTATCATCAAAACTTGAGGGACATACAGCATTCGAGATGTTAGGAGTTCAACAAATTCCCTGTCTTACAGCAAGTTCATAAGCCTTGTAACTCGCGTGCGCCATCTGTTTCCTATACTGTTCCTTGAGAAGCTATTAGTAACATTAGTTTTCATAGCTGAAGGATAAAGATTGGAAACAACTGTTTCAGGGGCAAAGTATCTAGCCCGTCATCCCCCCTAAAACGCACCGTACCCCGTTTCTTGACTTGAATGCAAGACACTGGGGGAAAGCCTTTTGACTCTTGTTTTTGTCTTTCTATATTGGGGAGAAACAATGCAGCCTTTTATTACTCTTTAGTCCAAGCTTCCTTCTAGAATAACGTAGAGTTGACTAATTTTCCTCCAAAGTGCTTCATCTTTGACCAAGAACTTCCATGCCCTTTTGACCAACTGCACAATGATGAATTCTTCGAGATTTTTAATTCCTAACCCCTTTCTTCTTTAGCTTTACACAGATTAGCCTAATTAACCAGAATCCACTAATTTAATCCTTTGCAGAAGAAAGCCTGTCTCCTTCTATCAATTGGATGGCAGACCTACCTAGGAAGCTCGTAAATTGCCTTGCGATAAGAGGGTAGTGCTGAGAGAATAAAATTTAGAAGAGTAATTCTTCCTCCATGAGATAAAATCCAACCCTTCCATTCAACTAATCTATGATCAATTTTCTCCAAGGAGGGTATCCAAGTTGATTTAGGTAACCTTCTGTCGCTGATTGGTAGACCGAGGTAAATGAAAATAAATTTCTCCAACTTACAATCAAACACTTTGGCAAGATTTTCAGCTTCAGCTTCCCAAATATTCCTGCAAATTTAATGAAGTTTTTGTCTAAGTTGATCTTGAGAGCTATTAAGCTCTCAAAGGATAAAAACACAGCCTTGTTCACAGTCAAATTAACAGGCGTCCCTTCGATAAATAGAATGGAATCATCGGCAAACTGCAAGTAGAGTATGTTCTGAACTATCTTATTCTTGTTAATACTATAAATAAGATCTTGTTCCCGTGCATAAGTCAATAATCTTGTCAGCACATCTACTGTTGATATAAATAAACTGGGTGATAAAGGTCCCATGCCTGATCTCTCCCTTGCATTGTATCCGCTTAGTTGAAATCACCAATTATCCTAAAAGCTTAAGCTGATAGGATGAGGTAGATTTATTTATATATTTTATATTTTTTTACAGTATTTGCTCACTCGGCAAGCCATTGAAAAAACAACAAACTAGAGATCTAGTTAATCCATAAAATAGTAAATGCTCTTACTTTTGGAAGGTCCAATGGAAAGATATATCCAATCTAATCAAATGAATGTCTTTTCAAAATCAAGTTTGCAAATAGCTTCATGCATCTTAGTTTTCTTATAGTATCTAATAATTTCGTTAGCTGCCATGATGTTCTCAAGGATGCATCACCCCTTTATGAAGTTGACTGCAATTCATGCACGAAACAAGAAAAGAAGAGACTAGGTAGCGCAATGCAAACCTTTGCAATCATTTTGTGTTGATGGTTAAGAAGAAAAATTGGCTAGAAAAAGACTATTAAGTGTACCCTTATGAAATTATTTGAATAGGGCAACCACATCTTGTTTCAGCAACTTCGTATCATTTTTATCTTCCATTAATTGGAGGGCGAAGTAGCTAGCTCTCCTCGGTGCCTTCTACATGAACTCAATTGACATGTGTAGGCTGATGTGGTATACCATATATTTGCCCTTGGATCTAGTTTTGAAAATAGAATTATAAAGAAAATCGTAGCTTATTTAATATAGATATAGACTTAAATAATGTCCATATGCAAATTGCATCAGCTTATTTAAAACTTTATTATGGTCAAATATTTGATACCATATGGTAAGACCCATGCTCCAATCGACATTCATTTTGATCAAACATAATGCAACTTAAGTTGGATATGTTGAATAGAGGAAAAGAAACCATGAGTATAGGGTAGCATTTGCCATCAATAGTCGTCATCACCTGCATGTTGGGGTTTGCTGCAGTTAGGTATGGAACTTAAACAACCTATCACTACTTATAAGCTAGATATCCTAATTAGTGAAGCTTAATGGTACATATTGGATCTAATTAGGTTGATCATGGTCATTGGTTGTTTCAAACAAAACTATTTTTTAAATACATATGGGAGCTGCGTATGTTTCTCATGCTGCCCTGGGGAACCTTTTTGTCCGCTGGCTAGGAAAAAAAAGTGTTATCTAGGCATGATGCCAAACTAAAAGAGGCAACCGAAGTCTAAAGTTACCTGACTACTCCAAGTGAATGATGACTGGTCATAATCTTATCAAATAATATATTATTTATAAAAAAATATAAAAGGCATCATTTAGAATTGTTGAATAATAATTTTTTTTTGCATGAATATTCTTCCAAATATCGATTTTTTCATGAATATCCTTCTAAATTGATATTTGCATATATATATATATACATATATATATATATACATATATATATATATATACATATATACATATATATACATATATATATATATACATATACATATATACATATATATACATATACATATATACATATATATACATATACATATATACATACATATACATATATATATATATATACATATACATATATATATATATATACATATACATATATATATACATATACATATATATATATACATATATATACATATATATATACATATATATATATATATATATACACCCTCGTAAAATACTTATTTTGCTATTCTACTTTTTTTTTATCCTTATTTTTGCATATGTACCTACATCATCTAATATTGTTAAAAAATTAACGGTTTCAAATTAAAATGGCTAAAATATTTTTTATAGATAGATGTGCAAAAAATATATATTTATAAGGTGATTGCAGTGAAAGGTAAAAAAGTAATTTCAAAATTTTATTTTATTTTAATTAAAATAAATATGTTTTTTATTAACGGTGTTAGAAGAACCGATGAGTATTTATGTGAAAATAGTGTTTTATGGAGGTAAAAAAAATACCACGAATATTCATGCATATTTAAATTTAAAAGAATATTTATGTAAAAATTATATATTATATATATATATTAATAAGAAAAGAGAGAAGAGCTATGAGGACGGAGCTGTACCTCAAAAATTAATGCTCGACCGTGCATCGCCCGACACGCAACGATAAATCCTATGCTAACCTTTTACGCACGACCCACCGCCCCATGGAAACACGTGACGAGCGCTGCCTATAAAAGCCAATCGCCCGTAGCAACCCCGGCCGCCCCACCGACCCCCTCTGTAATCCGAAAGCCGATGATGGCTTCTCTTTGCCACTGCCCCGCCTCTCCTCCCCATCACTCCCTCTCGAAGCTCCTCTCCCCTCTTTCTCGCCCCAGACTCCATCCCCTTCTCTCAAACGTCCTGCCCATCTTTAACCCTAGCCCTAATCGCATCCGAGCCGGCGATCAGTTCCGGAGGCTCTCCTCGTCCTCCCGCTCGGTCGCCCTCCCCCCCGAAGAATTGGATTCCCCTTCTCTCGGCGATCTCACCCGACCGGATTTCCCCATCCTCCATCAGGTATTTGATTTGATACCTGATCAATTGGTGATCGCAATCTTTTCATTTAGTTGAATCTTTTGAATTTTTGATCGCTTAAAAATATCTCTTTTCGTATACTCTCCGTGGTGATGTTGGATGCTACAACTTTTACCCGTATTTTAATGCCAAATTGCTCATAGACTTTGTAATTAGATCCTGCTACTGTTTGATTGATTACTTATTTTTGCTTTTATTTGTAAATTTATGGGCTGAATATAAAGTTTGAAATTGTATTTTTCATATTGGGAAGAATTAAATAGCAAGCTTCTTGGATTTTCTAGGAGGTTAATGGGTTTAATCTGGTTTACTTGGATAATGCTGCGACTTCTCAAAAACCGACTGCTGTTCTGAAGGTTTTGAACAAGTACTATGAGTCCTATAATTCAAATGTTCACCGTGCCATCCATTCTCTGAGGTAGTGAGGAATTTCTTCTGCTTTTATTGCAGCTCAGTGTTGTTCTTACTTGAATCCTTTTACCTGCTTGATGATAGCAAATAATGATTTTCTTCATAAATATTTTCTAACATGCAATCTGATTTGATGCGACACCTCTAGATGATTTCATAGTTCAATTGTGACGAACACTTCTCACCAACATAACCTACTACACATGCACATATTATGTATATGTGCAGTTCACGCACACATGCATTCATGGATGTATGCTTATCAAGTGATCTCTAACCTGTCAGTGGAGAGAAAATTAGCATTTAGCTTGACAAATCAGAGGTGCTGTACCTATTTTCTTGATGTTTGCAGGCATAAAAGCACAGTTTAACATGCGTACTTTTGCTATTATGATTAGTGCAGAGGCCACAGATGCATATGAGCAAGCAAGAAACAAAGTTGCAGCCTTCATCAATGCATCAAAACACAAAGAGATTGTATTTACTCGTAATGCTACTGAAGCAATCAATTTGGTAGCATATTCATGGGGCCTCTCAAACTTAAGATCTGGAGACGAGGTGTGTTTTCTACATTTTTTTTAAAAAAAAAATATTTAAGGCTTATAATTCGAGATTTGGACATCTTATGTGATTGAGCCATAATGTGGGGTATCATGCATCTTGTGGTTCTATAAAAATCCTTAATATTTCATACTGAAGTCAGCAGCCCTAGGTTCATTATAACTCCTACGAAATCTCCTTTCTGTACCGGATCATTTGATCAACATTCCAATTAAGAATTGAACTATCATCCTCTGCGATTTTTATCTAGTGATTTTTTTACTGTAGAACTTATTTCTACCTACCAACAGTCTATTATTGAGAAACTTATTGTCCATTAAATACGTTTTAAGTTGTTAATCATTTGTACGTTGCTTTTTAAAGTTACTTTCACCCTTTCCTTGACAGTCTACTTAATTTTTTTTAGATATTACTTACTATTGCGGAACATCATAGTGCTATAGTTCCTTGGCAACTTGTTGCACAAAAGACTGGCGCTTCTCTGAAGTTTGTTGGGTTGACAAAGGAAGAAGTTCCAGATATTGAGCAGCTTAAGGAGCTTCTTTCAGTAAAGACAAAGATTGTTGTCATCCATCATGTCTCAAATATGCTTGGTAGGTCCGTACTTAAGTCAGCTCATAATTTTAATTTATGATTCTTAGATTTGTTATTTTTCTTGATATCATAAAGAGTAAGGCCAGGGAATATGAACCCCTATGACTGGAGAATATATTTAGGAATCTGGAAGCAGATGTGTTGAAAAATTAATCGAAGACATTTTTTATGTTGTAAATGTTTTTTTCCTTTTTTTCTGCAAGATGTAAACTATATTTAGTTTGATTTGTAAAACATCATGAAAATGTATATTCAGTAAAATACAATTATATTGAATAGGTTTTATTGCTCAAGGTATAGAGTTAATACTTACAAAACTATTTAGTAGAACAATATGAAACCTTCTTACCTGTCCTTAACCAACTAGACTTATACTTTCGTATGGCCTAGCATTATGAGCCAGTTTGTGAATGTATTATCGGTGGTTGCACTGTGATCTCGGGCTGTTGACTTAATGCCTAGAGAAGCTAATAGACCTATCTTATTTCTTTGGAAAATCGAGCTCATGCAACTAGGATGGGCCATCCTCTAGTACTCTCCTATAATTAAACAGAGTAAGGAGGAAGTGGAGTTTGATGCAGGGAACTGTATATTTCTAAGTCAGAAGTTATAAGTGGAAGAATCAAATTAAGACACAATCCTCGATGTAAAATTGCACGTATAATCAACTTAGATGGACCAGCTTAAAAAAAAATCAATAAAATGATACTTTAAACTAATTTAAAACTGAGAACATAATAGGATACTTTCTTAAAGTTAGCTAACAAGCCTCGTCTCATATGTATGGATTGGCTTTTAAGGGCTAAGGCATGACCAATTAAATTAGTGGGAAGTGCACAAATGGAACTAGTCTCTAATGAACGTTCACTAGACATTTTCACGAGAACTGTGGGGAATATACTCATTGAGGTATCTTTAGTTTTTAAACAAGATAACAAATGCTCAATTAATTGTAACTAACCAAGGACTTTTCTCCTGTTTATAGGTGAAGCATGCTTACTTTTCTAACTAAATTTTCACTAGCACAGGGAAGATTAATAAAATATCTGGATTCAGCAATATTTCTACCTTTCCTGAGTGCCGAGAAGAATGTGAAATAAAATAATGACTTCATGAACTAACCTGTATATATATATATATATTTTTTTTTGGCTTCCAACTAGGCATCACTTTTTGCCTGCATGATCATTTAAGCTGTTATAAGTTTCCTTTTCTTTGGATTTGGTATAACTGCATGTCTTTATGTCAATGTTATATAAGTTTAGTTAGTTGTACTCTTCTTTCTGTATCCACTTTCTTTGTTTTTCAGGTTCTGTTCTGCCTATTGAAGACATCGTGGGCTGGGCACACAGTGTCGGGGCAAAAGTTCTTGTAGATGCTTGTCAGAGTGTTCCGCACATGGTTGTTGATGTGCAGAAACTCGATCCTGATTTTCTTGTTGCGTCATCACACAAGGTTCGTATTATTCTGGACTCTTTGGGTTGGTAATCAAGTGAATTTTAATGAACCATTAAAAGTTCAGCTTTGAAGGATTAACGTGACTGAGCTAAAGAATAAGCATGTATCAGATGTGTGGACCTACAGGCATGGGATTTTTGTATGGTAAAAGTGAGCTCTTATCTGCAATGCCTCCATTTTTAGGTATGGTTACATAATTCATTCATAACTGTTGGTAATTATTATGATATCTTTCTTTTTACCTTTTTTCCTATTTTCCTTGATAGGTGGTGGTGAAATGATTGCTGATGTGTTTCAAGATTATTCTACATTTGCTGAACCTCCTTCCAGGTCAGGATCCTCTTCTCATAATCGATATATATATCTGTTCTCTTCAAGTTTCTGCCTCTTTTTTTAAAAAAAATCAACGTGAGTTAAATAAAGTGATTTTAAACAAAGTCGCTTGCATTCCATTAAAAGCATGTATCTTTATGTAAGGAGGGTTTTTTAAAATATGAATTTTGAGCTATAGATTTAGATGGAATTCAAGTGATTTTGTTTAAAATGATGTTTTGGACACAATCAAAGTGTGATATATGTCTTACATGAAATTCAAGTGATTTTGTTTCATATTGTGTTAATGAAACTATTGTGGTTTTTCTCCAAAACAAGCTGAGACAATATATGCATATGCTTCTTTTTAGTTTGGTTTTGCCAAGAAAAACCAAAAAGTCAGAATATTGTCTTGATTATTTATACTGGAACTGATCAGCCTGTGAGCATTTTTGGTTGTTTCATGAAGTGATCTTGGCTGGCATGATGGTCCACATTGTTGGAATAGAAGTGCTTGTGTAGGTTTTTGTTAACTCGCAATGGTACATTTTTGGATGTTGTGAGAAAAATGATGCTATCAAGTGTAAAATTAAAAGCTTCTCGCTCAATGACTGATGGATATAGGAAAATTCTGCTCTTAGGTTGCACTACCACGTAGCTACTGGATTGCTTGTATTAGAGTCTTGATATTGTTTCATCATGAGAATATGTCATGAACTGTTTTTACATGCCAATTTTGACTGCCTTTTTTATGGTCTAACACTTGTTTGCATGCGGCAGATTTGAGGCTGGAACTCCTGCAATTGGGGAAGCCATAGGATTGGGAGCAGCAATTGACTACTTGACGGGTATTGGCATGCAAAGGATCCATGACTATGAGGTGGTCACCGTTCCTTGTTTATTGTTCTTTCTATGTTCCTTGTTTATTGTTCTTTCTATGTTTCAACTGAACGGCAAGTTGGATGTTGTGTAAATAGAGCTATACCAGCACAGTGTAGATTTACTTATGCAGTTAATGGAACCCAACAAAAAAAGCCTTGCGTCATCAGGTGTAGAATGTTTACTTATTAGAAAATAAAGATCTTGCAATTGCAATGCATTATTTTCTTAATGGATATGTTCTAAGGGTAATTTGGATGGGTATATCTTCAACAGATGTTAGAATTCCATTGTCACATACAATTTCATAAGTAATGGGTTATAATTGCCACCACCTAAAGAAAAAGTGCTAAGCTGCCAAGCACTCTGTTTGTTTATGTCTTCAATTTTTTTTAATATTTGTTAATGTGATTATGTTGTTGGTAATCAATTGATCATTGGAAACAACAAAAATACATTACTCAAAAATGCCTATGAATTTACTAGCTTTACTGTTTATTTTTTAAAAATTTTCTTGGCAACATATTGTCATGCGATTGTTCAATGAAGAAGATGGGGTAGTTTAGTCCATGAGATATCCTGATCAGCAAATTTAAAGTCTCATCTTTTACAAGTTTATTCATACTTCTGTTTTCACTCTTTTATTCTAGAAGCAAATGATAATTCTCATTGTGATATCCAATCTCTAGGATCTTGGAAGGCTGATATCTTTACAATCTCGGGATAAGCAGATGTTTACATGGGGGTTATATGCTTTTGTTTTTAAAGTGAGGAAGCCTTATGGTGATCCTGTATGTTATGAATGCTTTCGAGGAAGGAGGGTTTGCAGATTGTTTGCAAGTAACAAGTTATGAGGAAATTAAATCCTTAAGCTATGCTCTGTCATAGAGCAAGGAGTTTTATGTTAATCGACTTTAAGCTCCTTGACAACTGGATTAACAAAATAAGACAGCCAAGTTGCACCTGCATTCTTTTATATGATCGACGCGTGGGGGAGTTCAGATTCTGTTCGGCAAAGCTAAGGATAGAGATACTGTTGGAGTATCGAAACTAGAACTTCTTTAAAACTAAAATTGGGGGAATAGAATGTGGTTGCAATCAGTAGAAGGGGAGCCATGGAGAACTTTCATAGCCTTTGGTAAAGAATCTGTTATTGTAATGTTTGAATTTATTATTACTACTCAAAAGAAAAATACTGAGAAAGATTAGGAAATATGCTAATTAAATTTAAAATAGATGTAAGCTTCCTGCTGACATTGTAAGCTTCATGTAGTTAGTCTGCATGCAGTCACCTAGACTAGGGGTTAAATACTTAGTTATAAAATGTATTAGATATCTTGTTGAAACACATGCAGAATTTTTTTTTGATGAAAATGATTTGTTGCACGTAGGATGTTAAGAATATATTTCAGCTTTTGAGTCTTTTGGTGTTTACAAGAATTGTTTTGAATGGGGATTCACCATGGTCCATTGTTTGATCTAGTTGAATTAAAAGAGATATTTTAGTTGAATACTCATGTGAAGTGCTGGTAAATTGCTGCCTTGATGGTGACTTTAAAGGTACATGGAAAAATGGTAAAGGGCAGTCTAAAGCATGGGAAGCTTGTTGGAATTATTCAGGATATATCTTTGGTTTTATTAGTACTAGCATGTGGGAGCGCGCAATGCACGTTTAGTAGAAACATAGCTTAGATAAAAATAATAAACAATATTAAATAGCTAAAATAAAAAATCAAAAATGGACGATAAAGATTGGAGGTGGATAAAGTTGTTAGAGCGGGAGATAAAGATAGAGGGGAAATAAGTTTGTTGGAGAGTAGTTAGGATAGAGAGAGAGGGATTTAAGGCGTTAGAGAGATCCCATTGGATAAAGGATGATGCGTGTGGGCTTAGTTTAAGTATATGCATGTTTTTTGTTTCCAAAAGTACTTATGTCGACTATTATCATGTAATAAAGTTTTGTTTATGAATAATATCCAATCATGGACAAATTTGACAAAAGCAAGGGATCTCCAATGCTTTTTTAAGTATAGTGTAGAATAATGCCTTAAAGTTGTTTGATGCCTGCATATTTTGCTACTATTTGCTCATACATGAGGTGCTGATTCCCTGTTGTTTCTCACTGTAGTTTTTTTTAGTTAATTTGCATTTACTTTCGAAATTTACCTCAATACTAACAAATGTGTCTACTACCCTTTTCAGAAGGAGCTAGCAAACTATCTTTATCATAGCCTCCTCTCTATACCTAATGTGCACATCTATGGTCCTGCTCCTTCAGAAACTGTCCATCGTGCTGCTCTTTGTTCATTTAATGTCGAGAATATTCATCCAACAGATATTGCTACTATTCTTGATAAACAGGTAGAGAAATAATGCTTTTGGATTAATAAGAAAGTGTTCTTTGTTCTTTCTTTATTTGGTTTCAAATGACTATTGTTTATATGAAGATTCTTAAGTTTCTAAGATTTCCCTCTAAATCTTTATCTATGTACATGTATATATAGAAGGGAGGCTACTTTATTTAGGGCTGGCAGTCTATCCATTGGGTTGTGTTGACCTCATATATCAAGATCTGGAAGGCGTGTCCTAAATCTGATCTAACCCACCAATGGGTTAGGAATGCCTGAACCGAACCTGACCCATAGACAGCCCACAACCAACCTACTGACCTGTTTAAGGCCCAACTCATTTAGTTTTGAGCTTTATATTAAATGGATAGATTGTTTTTTTCATAGTTGTAGACCATCTATGCTAGAACTCGTCTCTCCTTTTAGTTTTAAGCCATCAGATCAATGGTTCAATGGCTCATATATTGACTAAATTTTTAAAATATATAAGTATGAATATAATATAAATATTTTTAAAAATTGTACAATATAAATAACTCCCCTTTATGACCCGATAGGTTGAGGGGCCTTTGACCTAAACATGACCCGACTCAACTTGCTGGCTAGTTAGGATTGGGACCTATACTCAACCTGTGAATCTGACAGGTTGAGTTAGGCAGGTAGGTTCTGGGTCGAGTCAAAAAGTTGCCATCGTTAATTATATTCTTGGTAGGAGTAAAGTTTCAATGATGTAGTATATCAGTCATGGGTACTTTAATTTGAGAATTGACATAGCTGATAATGATAAAAACTAGTGAAATGCTTAAAAAAAAGGAGTATGTGATTAGAAAGCTCTTTCATATATGCATCAGGTGGCTCAAAATGGATAGTAGCTTCAAATTTGCCAGACTGACCTATACCAAGCATTCCGTACTAGTATGGTATTGAGGTTGGTTAGGTATGAGCAAAATTGATCCAAAACAAGCAAAACTACTTCCTAGTCTCATTTGTACCAACATGTTTCACCCAATTTTGGGTGGTATATGGCCGAACATCAAAAAATGCTATGTTGTTGGTATAATGTGCACACTATATCAACTGTACTGTACCAACCATATGGTAGCCGATATCAGTATAGTGAACTTTGGGTAGCATTGTGGCTATTGAGCTAAGATGAATGATAAGACAAGTTCTGACTTTAAATGTTGAATATGATTTGCACTTCTTAAAATAAGTATGGACTAAGATTCAATAGGTTTGAGTGCTTGAAGCAATATATTCCAAAGAATGTTGTATTTTGGCAATAAAATTAGTTATTTTTTGGATCGCTTAACCCATGAATAAGAGACCTCTAAAGCATATGATTTTTAGTGTTAGAATTTTAAATGTTGATCATGGCTGAGAATGTCGATCCTTAATTTTAAATACCTACTATTGATTTTGCATCGTTGAACCGATTAAAGTGACCTATTGGTGATTTTAGTGGCTTTACATAATATAAAAAAGAGTTTTTTCATCTGGGATCAATTATTTTGGTATTTGTTCATCCTTCTTTGGGGTATGGTGATCGACTGTAGATTATAGCGAATGTAGCTGACTAGGTTAAAGAGGAAGTCTTAAGTTGAAGAAATGGAGTTGCTATCTGGCAATTGAAGATTGTTAAGGCACTGTGGATGATGAGAGGGAAATAATAGGAACAAAAGAAAAAAAGTCCTCTAGTCTATGGATTGGAGGGTGATCAAGAGCCAAATTGTGCATTGGGTAGGTATTAGGTTGCTCCTAATCTATTGACTAGAGAATGAGTACAAGCCTCATTGTGCAGTGGGTAGGTATTCAGCACTCAATGACTCGCTAATTACGGTCTTGAAGGTTTTTGATGACAACGAAAACCAAAAAAAATGAAACATAAAATCAAATTAGATATGACATTGGAAAGTGAGAGTGGAAAAGGAGATAGAAAGAATTAACTGAAAATGTGAGGATATTTCCAAGGACCTGCCTTTTTCTCCTCAATGTCTCCCCCTCTTTCCTTGGTATCAAGTCTGGAACCAACTTGGCATAGGGTAGGGTATTCATATTTATACATGTAGATAGGCCTTGAGTTTGGGTTGGCTAAGGATGTGTTTGGATAGGAAATTTATTAGGTATGGAATTTTAGCGGAGTAAATGGTTACGGTGTAGGGCCTACGCTGGTTTTTAAGGTTCTGGGTTTGGAAATTGGAAAAGTATGTTCAAGGGTGGGTGGTGAAGGATTAGACAACTCTATGGCTTTGACATGATGTCTACCAGCTATTGGATGGCTAAGTTTTTTAGGTATTGGAGATGAAAAGCTCTCACTTGCTTCCCCACTTTTCTGCCTAAGAAATGGGGTATCAATAATCGTAGGAATGGTTTAGGTGGCATGTAGGTTGACCATAGGTGGCTATTGGGTGGCTTCACATTCGGTGACATTGGGTTTGGAAATTGGAAAAGTATGTTCAAGGGTGGGTGGCGAAGGATTAGACAACTCTATGGCTTTGACATGATGTCTACCGGCTATTGGATGGCTAAGTTTTTTTAAGTATTGGAGATGAAAAGCTCTCACTTGCTTCCCCCCTTTTCTGCCTAAGAAGTGGGGTATCAATAATCGTAGGAATGGTTTAGGTGGCATGTAGGTTGACCATAGGTGGCTATTGGGTGGCTTCACATTTGGTGACATTTGGTTTGGAAATTGGAAAAGTATGCTCAAGGGTGGGTGGCGAAGGATTAGACAACTCTATGGCTTTGACATGATGTCTACCAGCTATTGGATGGCTAAGTTTTTTTAAGTATTGGATATGAAAAGCTCTCACTTGCTTCCTCCCTTTTCTGCCTAAGAAGCGGGGTATCAATAATCGTAGGAATAGTTTCGGCGGCATGTAGGTTGACCATAGGTGGCTATTGGGTGGCTTCACATTTGGTGACATTCAATTGGCTAAGGATTATTTTAATTGAAAATGAATACTTACACCATATTGTGCTTGAGTTGATGGGCTTACTAGGGTTGGGTCGTTGGATTTACTTTGTAGGCTTAGTTCTTGGATTGAGAAAATTTGGCTTGGCTACTTGGGTTGAGCTAGGTTTGAGCTTGTTTGGTTTGGTTTTGATTAGGTTATGGTTTAGATTTGTTAAATCAGAGGGTCTTAGGTTAATTAGGTTTTGTTCTTAGGTTTTATGTATATAGATTTAGATGTGGTTTGGCTAATTAGGGTGGGTTTGTTAATTAGGGAAGGTTTTGATCATGGTATGCCGTACCGGTTCGAATCAGGCTGTACGGGACATATTGTACCATGCTGATTCGATACCAGTATCTAGTACGCCAAAAAAATTTCGTACCATGCCGTATTGATATTGTGCTAGTGTGACACTGATACGGAGTCCGATATCGAGACAGCGAACCTAGGTTTTGATTAATTATGTTTTTTCTTTTTAGGGCTTGCAATTATGTATGAAGAAAAAACTTCTTAACATTTTCACCTTCCATGTATAGCCAAATAGACTTACTGCACTAGGTTGTCTTTCTGAGATATTCTACTCCTAGATGTGTGTATTGTAGTCTGTTTTTATCTTGATACAGTTTAAACAATTATTTAAATGTTTAACCCTTGGTTCCTTTATGGGTATGGTCAGCATATAATGAAAATTAGTATGTGCTTTTGCTTTAGAATTATGAGAAGGTCAAATTTCAAGCATAAAAGATGTCCAAAAGTTATATGATAGCACATAATTTGGTAAAAAAGAGGAAAAATATTGTTGAACTCTTGAGGTTCAGCTTATATGTGTAAATTCTATTGTTGAATGTTGAAAATGTAAACTAGAAAAGTTGGAGGTTATTTTGTTTTCCAATTTAATTTTGTTTGGCTGCATTTGTTGGTGATTTGTTAGCAGTAATCGTTGCAAACTATTTTATCAAAACGTATTAGATTCCTGTCTAATATCATGTGATACTCTGGTCAAACCTATTTGCTTATATAATTTCTCTGATGGTCAACTACCTATTTCTCTTAGCACGGAGTGGCTATTCGATCGGGACATCATTGCGCCCAACCGCTGCACCGTTCCTTGGGTATTAGTGCGAGTGCACGTGCTAGCCTTTACTACTACAACACCAAGAAAGAGATTGATGTCTTTATTCGAGCACTCAAAGATACTATTGACTTCTTCACTTCCTTCCAGTAAGTTACCCTACATTTTTTCTCCTGTCATGGTTGTGGCAATTAATGTATACTAAATAATTTTGTAAAAGAGCCTAGATAATTTATAATGGAAATTTCATTATTAGAATTAGTGTACTATTCATGAGAATGAATCTTTTAGTTGGTGGCAAAATATTTGATGCTTGCTACAAAGTGGGAGAGAAGCATGAGGGACCGTGAGTGAATGGCTGAGCTCGGGCAGAACCATACCTGAGAGTGGGTGTGCCATCTGAAGGAGAAGATTCCAGCTGCTGAAGCAAGGTTGCCTATTCTATTATTAACAAGGGTGCTCATATCTTTGTGGGAAATCTCTTCGTTTTATTATGCTTTTGCAAAGGGAATGGCATGGATGGTTTTGTCGTTCAGAAAAATGCCATTATTTCTTTTGGTGCTAAATTAATGCATGCTGCCGCCCTTAGGTGTCCTGTTGAAGGCAAACCGGCACCTGCAACATATGCATTTATGGTAGGTTGATATATGAAACCATAGCCCGTTCTCTGTAATTAGGCTGTAAATGGTCACCCGGAGTGCATGTTTCTAGCCAAGTTTGGTTCCACGACATACCATTTCTTTGAACTTACGCAATGTGCATGGAGACAAAGGTGTTTGATAAGGGATAAGATTCTGATTGGATTGGGTTGCATCATGACAAAGCTCAATGAAATGTTATTCCATGAGTTTGTTGCCCACTTGATTTGGAAGGTAGCTATTGTTGTGTTCTGAAATCTGATTTTTGACTGTAGAGAGTTACTTATTGATAAAGGTTTGTGAGGAACTCTCCCAGTGAGAAATAATATTCTGTCATTTCTCATGACTTACAATAAATATGCTTTACAAAGTCGAGTATATTTTGGGCTTTTATTGCATGTGGTTTGGACGAAATTGCTATTCTCATTTAACTGAAGATATCCACCTGAATTTGATCATTATATGTATTTACAACTACTTTCCTGTGGTTTGACACACTGCTTGTGGGGTCGCATCCTAAAGAATATTTCCACTGGAACTTTCCCGATGATCTGTCAATTATGTCTTTTTCTTCCCTTTTGTTTTTCCACTCTTTTTCTTTTGCAAATTGTCCAAGATGGCGACTAATCTTCTTAGGATATCTCTTAGCAGATTTTGAGGCTTCATTTCATGTGTCACATAAGTTGCATTTCGAACTACCAAATCTCTAAAACTAATCACTCGTTTATGTGTCAGGCATAAAGCACCTTTACATGGGGTAGGTTTGAGCCTGATAAGTTTCAGTTTGTTGAGTTCGAGCAGACCTCAGCTCCAAATTAAGCGACATCGCCTTCCCCACCATACCAATATCAAGCTCTCTGGATTGCCAACCCATAATTTTTTTCCTGCATTGCCATCTTTTCTGAACGCATACATTCACCTAACTTGTCCTTTGGTCCAGTGGACATTTACAGCAGTGCGCCCAATACCCCCTTTCTTGTGATTTCACTTTTGTCCGCTCAACTACCTCTGCATCTCTCCAAACACTACACCTCTGTGCGCACATGGTGACTCCCACCCAAAAGTCTGAAAAATGCCTAATATTCTTGAATGATTTAAGACCATCAAGCTGCATAACTTTGCAGCCAAGGCCTGCAGCAAAGACACAAGGGCCATATATTATTGATGAGGAACCTTATCTTTCACTTGCTTGTGTGATGATGAAACCCCACAAACCTGGGTTTAATGCAAACACTTAATGAACTCATATGATCCCAATTTGCCCATGCACATCTCCCCTCCCACATCTTTTTCGTCAGATTATGCTCTACGCAGGATAACCATTTGCTAGTTGTGTTCTCATTCTACCTCTTTCAATTATCGTTTTCGATCCTCTTTCTTCATTTTTCTGCAGGGTCTCTGAATATCTTTTGTACAAAATAAATACTTGTCTTGTTTTTAGGTGGGTCATTTAGGTGGGACCATACTTTTTCATTAACCTACTGTGCTGGCAGGCTTGAGGATTGTCATGTTTTCACACAATGTTGAAGGGAAAATTATAATCTTCCATCTACTTGATTGTATGGTGGAATGTAGTATAACATGTCTCAGGTGGGGCCTATGCAAAATTGGATTTGTGTTACTTGTTATGCTGGAAATAACACTTTTCCAAATGCTCTATCTGCGAGAAAGGTCCACCGTTCACATATATGCCGGCATGAAGTGGATCAACACCAAATGCCACAAGGTTCTTGTTTTGCAGGGCGTTGCTGCTGGGTAAATAACAATCATCCATGCATATGTGTACATGAAGTGGATGAAAAGGAACATGTTATGGGATGTGTTCATTTGTTATTCATGATAGTGGTCTTCACATAATAGAGAGGAACTTGCCTGTGTACTTATTGCTCCATTTCAAGTTTTGATCGATTGTACCTTGGCATATAAATGAAGTTCTCCCTAACTACATGTCAAGGGCCATATCTTCAGTCAGCTCAACTCCCCGATCCTAGAAAGCTTTGGTACTATAACGAAGCATGGATTGGTATTAATGCAGTGTTAATGAGCTGGGTGAAGTTGCGAATTTTTTGTGACCTTAGCCTTTTCGGACTTGGCTTTCTAGAGAAAGTTGTGGACGTGCTTCTGTCTGGATTGGCATCCCAGTGAACTTTTAATAGTTACAAGATTGGGTCTCTCTCTCTCTCTCTCTCTCTCTCTCTCTCTCTTATTTCATACTTTCTCCTCTTTTGGTTAGAAAGCAGAAAAAAATGTAAGAGAGACAAACCAAAGACGTAGTTCTCCCAGATAAAATCTTCGGAGTAAAGAACCGCATAGGATGCCACCCAATCCGCAGTGCTATTGGTCTCTCTGAAAACATGGATAGCCCGAAAGGTGGCACATTCGTTTAAGAGTCGGCGAATATCGAGGAGTAGCCACATCCCTCCAAATGTCGGACTTTGCTTTGATGCACGTCATCTTCGTTTGTTTTTGCAATTGATTAGAAGTGACAATTCTTTCTATAATTTCGTTCTATACATTTATTATTTATTCCTTCCTTCACCATAATTTGATATAGTTTGAGTTACCAGTCCTTTCTGGCTTCCTCCTATTTTCCTTCTGTTCTCTCTTATTGATGTTCCCAGTGCATGTTCCTTAGCTGCACCTGCATCTTTTGCGTGTGCTGCCATTCTGAATGGGGAAAGCTATTGAAAAATGTCCAGGTAAGGGTGCATGCCTGCCTCTTTACAGTGTGGAGAGACAGTCAGTTGGTCATCTCATTACCTGAGAAAAAAGGCCATCAAATTTGATATCCACTGTGGATTTCTGGAGGCATTGAAGTAAGCAAGTCATGTGCTTCTGGTGCAGCAAGTTACTTGTTGGGAATTTAGATTTAATCAACACAGCTGAGTGCCGGCCCTACTCCCCACATTCAAAACATCCAGCTTCCATATTGGCTATTTTAAAACATCGCAAGTTCTCAAGTGTTTTCTAGAAGTAGCTACATTTATAAAACTTTCACTCACTACTGTAGAACCCAGTCTTCAGACCGCTACCAACCCAAGTCGATTCGAATTTGTCTACTTCATACTTTCGTTCCTTGGAAAAGTATCAGTATAATAAAAAAACTTGCAGAGACTCTTCAATCTGTGCACTAAAGTACAAGAAAGAACTTGCAATGTATGGAACCATTCCAAGAGCAGGAAAAATTGAAGTTCGTGCACTTGGGCTTTTGCCAGTTCCTTTCAAGCTCTTAAATCTGGCTGGTTGCTGCTGCTGCTGCGGCTCCCATAGGGCATTTTCCTTTCAGCAAAAGTCTATGATCAATTCCTGAAATTCTTGGGCAGGGGAAGAACTGTGCATTGGACCCCATCCACATGACTTGCTTGGAGAGAGCGGTGGCTGTTCCGATGGAGCATGCCTGCTGCCTTCTGCCCGCCGGTCAGGACCACCTCATCGACGGCCCTTCTTTGTCAGAATTCATGGGCCCTCATCTCAATTGACTTTATGGTACGTTGCTTTAACTTTTCCCGGTCATCTTAGATCTCGTTGATTCCAGCGATTCGATCGATTCGCTCGTGGTCTAACGACTCTTCCAGGAGTGGTTGCCCCCCCCAAGTTGATGCTTCTATTAATATTAATCAGCGATTCGAGCTGCATCTAAAAAGATATCTTTGATCTCAGATGAGGCCATTGGTCGCAAGTTGGTGGCCATTAAAACAATTTGACTCTCATTTCATTGGATGCTATAGATTTGTGAGACTTTCAACCATTTGGAAGCCGGCTTCAAAATCTTATTTATTTGTCTCCATCACTCATCACCCATCTTAGTGGGGATGTGGAGACCACGCTCTTGTTATTTATCTGATGTGGGGTGCAACTTTGGGTGCCCCCTTAAAACAAAAAAAAGGCTGCATGACATATGCCATGATGTGGTTGGTTAGTGTGACGGACGGCGGCATAAAGCACAAAAAATTATACCTTATATGCGCCACGTGGCTGTGCATCAGGTAATTATAGCCGGTTGTTTCTATAGCAATACATTGAGATTAGCGTTCAACGAATCAGATCAAAAAATTGAAAACTGTGATGAGCTGCATGCATGGATGGCCATGTAGTGCATTACTTGTGAAGCTTTTATTTGTATGTGATTGGTCTAGGGGATCTCTTTGGTACAAGTCGGGTCCTGCAGCATTTTTGTTCTTTATTTTTGGGACGACTCTGATTTGCTGCCTTCGTGTCGGCAAAAGAGAAATTAGCTCGTCTTTCCTCAGGAGAAAAAAAAAAAAAGGCCCGTGTAGTGTGCGAGAGCTCGAGTATTACGGCCATCCTCGCGTCCTTTGCGGTGAACGGTCGGCGTAACGAGACAATTTTCCGGCGGGGAATGATGGGCCCACCGAATCTTTGGTGTCGGACCGCTGTCCGCTGGATGCGGCGATCTCGTTCGCCGGAGAGGCGTGCTTGAATCGCCCTCTCTCTCTCCCACTCTCAGCACAAACGTCAGCAACCATTTATCCCTTAAACCCGTGGTGGCCACGTCCGCTTCATAAAGTTTTAACCACGTAGTGCGAGGGGAATCGTTCCCACTTTTTTCTCCGAGGAGCAGCTCTTCATTAGTGCCGTTAAATGGTTTCACACGAGAGTTGGCTTTCCCGTTTATTCTAAAAGGTGATTTGAACGAGTCATGGCATAATATCCGTTGCAATAAACGAACATCACGCATGTTTTGGGAGGCTTGAACCGGATTTAAAACATGTGCAACGGGTTGGGCCGGAAGGGGTGGGAAAGCATGCAAGTCCGTTACTTGATGACCTCGACGACATGCTGCTGGAGTCCAGTGTGTGTAAAGGTATCTCATATCTTCCCAAAGCTGGTAGATTGCGTTGTCGTGTGTGGAATTACAATTATAATTACATTAGGATGCTGCTTCCCAAACTTGCAACTCATATTAGGTCGTGATAGCATTTAAATTGACCGTGGAGCTACATCCTGAAGTGTTTTTGCACTTGCGCAATCAATTGAAAACAACTCTGATCTGGACAGAGATTAGCGAAGGAGCTTATAAAGAGAAAGCTCTTAATACGTGTTTAGAGAAGGAGTCTAATAGATTATTTATAGTCTTCTTTAGGAACCAAACGTTACGGATGGTTACATCCATAAAGAGTCACGCCCATCAAAATAATTCTTCACTACTGTGAAATTATCTTAATGTCCTTAAGATTATCAGAATTTACGTAATTAAACAGGATCAGAATTTAATTAAACATGATGTAACATTTTCAAGATATTTTGATTGTAGTCCAGTCTTCCCGTTTTCTTAGGATGGTGGCCGGTGGAATATGACATGCAAACATGCGAACTAATCCTTTCCAAGTAATGGATTCATGAGAACATCGGGGTATGGCGATGCAATCCGATTTCCACTTGTCAGCCGTCCATGTCGACGCTCGAATGATGTGGAGGCCACCCCAACCCGGCGGGTCCCATGCAACCCACCCGACCACGAGGCGTACACCGCCTCGAATCGATCGTCTCCTGTGCCACCCTCTCCACCTCCCGTGCTGACATCTTCCACCCCCATTCCACGCAAAGCTCCTGACACGTGTCAGCTAGCCCTCCATACAGCCACCGTTCAGAATACCGGCCCCAAAACGAGCCTATCAAAATTTCAACGCTTTTCCAGCGTCACAGATACTATTATCGTCTTGCATTAACCTGCTCCGGACAGAGATTACATTGCTAAGCCACCAAAAGTACGAAATTGTATAAATGGAAAAACAGACATCCCAAACTTTTCCACGTCAAAGCGCGGGGGCTACGGAAAGCCCCTCCTTTCCCACTCTCACGAGTCATCACTTCAGTCTAACACGAAAAGGCCACGCATTAAATTAGAAGGATTTCCTTTATAATAAAATATTAATGATAGTACCAAACTGTAAAAAAATCCCGCCACTCGCTCTAGCTAACAAAACTCGCAGTAACGCTCGGACAACTCGCGACGCATCCAACGCTACATGATGACGATTTTGCCCCCGGTGGGTCGGATGGGAGGAGGAGGTGAAATCGTCATTTTAGGCAAAAATGGAGCCGAGATCTTAACGAACTTGGCTCTAGGAGAAATCGTCGGCGTCCAACTCGCCGAAGTCCACTTCCAAGAAACGCGGTCGCGGCCAGTAGAACTCCGTTAGACATAACGGCGGCTCGAAACTGAACCCGAACGCATCTACGCCGCCGTCGCCGAGGCAGTCGAACGGCGTTTCTTCGCCGCCGTACCGGAGCACAGACGTCGGCGACGGGTGGGAGTCGTCGGAGGAGCCGCCGCTGCCGCCGCTCTTGCTCGGAGCCTCCTCCACGGCCACCGCCAAATCTTCGGTCGCGGGGGCCAGCGAGGCCTTCTTGGCGGGGAAGTTGGTCACAGCCTTGGCCCCTTTCAGCCGGACGGCGGCGTTGTCGTACACGGTGGCGGCCTCCTCCGCCGTGTCGAAGGTCCCGAGCCACACCCGCTTCCTCTGCGTCGGGTCTCGGATCTCCGCCGCCCAGCGGCCCCACGGCCGCCGCCGCACGCCGCGGAACCTCTTCTGCTCCCCCGCTCGCTCCGGCGCCTTCTCCGCCGGCTTCGGCGCCACCGCCGCCGCTCTCCGTCGGTGCGCCGCGCCCGCCGAGGCGGCGCCGGCCTCCGACGCGGCGGCCTCCATCCGAAGCTCGAGGACGTGCCTCTTCACTCTCCTCCGCGCGGTCCGGCCGCCGATCTCTTCATCGCTCGACGACGAGTCGGTCGCATCCGCATCAGTGAAGCAAACCCTCACGACCCTCCGCTTTCTTGACTTCCCGTCGGCCTTCGCCGCCTGGACCGTCTTCCTCCTGGCCACCACGTGCTCGGAGAACTTCACGCCGGCCATATCGAGCCGCCGCCGGGCGACGTCCGCCGGATTCATCGCGAGAACTCCCAAATCCGAAGCTCCACTAGTCGGGTATCATTCGAAGAAAAAGTTAAGAACCAGAAACGAATCCAGGGGTTCCTATTCTCCCAAAAGCTTCGAAATTCTTCGAACCAAACAGAGATATACTCGAAGAAATTCTTGACCGACTCCTTCCCCCCTTGCTCTCTTTCTGGCGGACAAAACCCCCAAAACCTTTCGAAGTACGGGAGAAATCAATCTCTGGTTAGGGTTTTAGCCAGGGTATTTGCTGGATCTAGGCGGGAAGGGGAGGGAGAGCGAGAGAGTGAGGGGGGGGAGGGAGGAGGAGCGGGGGAAGAGTGGAAAATGAGACCCAGAAGGAAAGCGGGCGAATGGTTGGGTAGAAGGGAGAGGAGGGGTATTTAAGAAATAAGATCGAGCCCCTTAATCTTATCGTCTCTTAAATTTCCAAAATACCCCAGTCTAGCTGTCCTGGGAACATGATTTGGAGATATTGCTAATCTATATTTTTCCAATTACTTCCGTATTTATCACCGATCCATCTCTCTTTAGTGTATGCCGGATTTCATCGAATGGACGGTCGATATCAGATCTAGTAGCTGAACTAGATTAGATTCTGGCGAACGGTCGACTAGATTGGAAACATAATACTCGTGTGATGCCAGCTAATGTAGTGTCGGATAATTGATTACTCGATTAAGGATATTTTTGTAATTTTACATGACGTACCCGGGACTTTTTCCCGCGTTTTAAGGTGCGGAGCGTAGCCGCCTCTGCACGTGGGACCATCGGTTGGTTGCGGTCGTCGTCGCGCCAGGCCCACCACGGACTTAAAATCCCATCTCCCGAACTTTTTTAATTTATTCTAATTCGTCACTTACTTCTCCTTCCCAGCCGTCCGATTCGCTCGATCGAGAATCAGTGAACCGGGCTTTTAATGCGAGTATTCTGTGAACCGCAGGGATAATTTGGTTTATGGAGTCCGTGGATCGCTAGGCGTGTGCCACGTGGAAATATATTCACGGCCTTCGAACGGAAATTTTTCGGTAAAAGGAGCGCGAGAATTCGACACGTTCGCAGGGAAAAAGCGGGTTCGGGGATCTGATGGGAATGATCCGTGCGCCTCGCGATCCGAGCGCACGTGATGACGTCCGTACTTGGGAGCAGGTGTGCGGCTGATACATGACCGGAGTCATGTGGAGGCGACCCCGCCGTATACGGGGGAATCCTTTATACAAAACGGTGGTGGACTCGCATTTGACTGCCTCGGGCTGATTAACGATAATTTCTTGCGACAAAGACTTTTCAAGCATCTCGGTCTGTGGTCAAGTGTGAAAACAATAACGACGTTCTTGTCCTTGCAGGGGGAAATCATACACCATTCATCCCTATAGGCTCCATAGATCGAGCGCCTACCTAAATATATAATTATAAAAACAAACAGTTGTAATTATCTGCAAGCATAGCTACATTAGATCGAGCCGAACAAAATACAAGATCAAATATATAATAGATCAAAAATTTATAGACCCAAATCCGATCTATTATTAAATGGCTCAAATTTCATGTTCAAACTTGTTTATTTTATAAAATAAATAATCTAACTTAATCTACGGTATCTTGAAATAAGTTAAATGGGTTAAGCTGTTGAACATTGCCACCCTTGCCTGCAATGCAGGGTGTAATTTCTTTATGGGTTAGTCCTAGTTGACCTGGCCAGCATTTGCTGTGGATTTGGTAATGAAGCTTCCTCAATGGATGGGAATCTACCATCTATGATATAGATGTATCCCCCTTGTTAATTTATACTGATAGATGATGCTTTGGCTTTTCTTGGGCATAATATCATACACAAGCGAACAGAACGGCTGCACTGAAGAAATAGAATAGTAATTACAGTGATTGCAGAGGAACTACTGTGTGGACCTAGAAGATGTGTTTGTCAACTGCTAGTAGATCTTGCTGGAAGGGTAATTTATGGAGATATAATTTATTTTGCAATAAGGTTGAGCATGGATTTTGACTTGAATGATGGATTGAACAGCTAGGTGATCACTAGGGAGAATTTTCGTAATCATTATAATGTAATGTTGGAACTTTTACTGTACTCAGGAAGAAGAAACGAATTGCTGATCTCTTTAATCAGTAACTGATAACTATTTAGAACTTACAATTATGATGAACGGCTTGACAATCTTGAATAAAAAAATGGTCAGCAAATTAGGATGCGTGAAGTTGATCCCAAAGAGCCGGGCTATAGCCGGATGAATAAGATATTATGAAAGGAAAAAATCACTAACAAGTATACCTTTTATGTCAATAAAAAGTACATCAGCTAAGCTAACAGAATGATTTGACATTAACTTGTGCATTCAGAATGCACTCAATCGCATGGTCAAGTAAATAGGTCATGTAGCTTGGAAGATGAGTTGCTGCCCAGACTAGTTGGATGTCACGTGCATCTCACGTGCCAACTGAAACTATATCGATGAATTCTATATATAAATTTCTCATTTGTTATCATATTTAGTTTGATGTCTCAATACATTTCGTGCAGCATATGATGCCATTAACAAATAAATGAGAGTTGATGGTGCATTAAAACTACTTGCTGATCAAAAAATTATAATTAATTATTGATTCATATATAAGGCTGTTATTAACTCAGATATGGTGTAATGGTTAAGCAAGTGCCATTTTATGTCATTCATGAGTTAAACTGTAAATTCTATTTGTTGAAGCTTATACAAAAAGGAGAGCCGTCTCTTTAGTTAAATTGTCTGAGAAATTTAAAAATTCAAAACCACATGAAAGAAGCAAAATATAGGCAATCTAGTTCTAAAAATAAAAGAAGTTCTATATAGTCAGTTGTCATACATAAATAGATTTTTCGTAATCATCTGGTGTTTCTTTTATAATAGCTAATAAAGGTCATTTTGCTCCATATAAGGGTTAGATACAGTAGAACAAGTATTTAGATCCCATCGCCTTCCTATTATTTAGACTATCAACCCATCAGCGGACTCCCTTCATGTTCACCATAGAGGTGGCATCTAGGGTGCGAAAGAAGATTCATCTTCCTTTGCACGAATCCATAATTGGATCATCCAATGCACAGATCTCAAAACTACACAATTTTGTCATTCATCTGTCTGCACAGATCTCAAAGCAATCGGTGGGGTGATTGGATGGTGGATTTGCATGAAGGAAGATGAAACCACCACCCTACTCTTCATCATATTTTCGATGATGCTCATCCGAATCTCACAAATGAGGCCGTGAAGCAAACCATTGAGCTTGAGTTCAAACACTTCCTCCTCGAGGTCATTGCTTTTGGGGTCCCTCCAAATGATCATCGTCTCCTTTAACCGTCTCAATAGATCCATCCTGGTGCAACTTCGTCGGATGCTATTCGTCGCATTCTTGGGTAGTAGACTATGTGGCAGGCCATATAGCACGTGATTGCCCAGGCTAAGCACCGGAAAAAATGCCGGCAAGGGCAAGAAGAGTCGATTTTTGGCATAGCAAGTGCAAAGATTACGATCAGCACTACCGTTTGGTTCCATAAAACCTCAGCAACCATTTCATGAAGAAAATAAAGACCTATCTATGTTGACCCCTCATGAAAGTTGATAATGCCGGGGTTACATATGCAAAAATAAAATCTTTAATATGGAAGCAACAATTTGAAATAAAAATCAGTATGCTTGACGCATCAATTCAACTTTTAAAATTCAAATTAAGTAGGATTAGTGGCAAAAATATCAACCACATGCGCACGTGTGTCCATGAGTCCAAAACTCACCAAACCCAGCTAGGCCATAAGCTATTAAACTTCATTAAATACAAATCGAGCGTCATTAAATCATCCAATATGCAATTATTCAAAACCATGAAAACATAAGAATTTGAATCTTTTCCAAAATTATAATAAAATAAAGACGTCAGACAATGAAAAATATTCCAACACTAAATGGGCCTCACAGGGACATTGCTTAGAACGATGAAGTTTGAAATTATGGAGTTCTCTTGGTCAATTAAGTATTATTATTATGCTTTGGATTTAGAAAATGACAAGTCATAGCATTAGCAGGGCATGCAGCGGCGATAATCTGACCCCATGAATAATATTCATTACTCATTTAGTCATACACCTTCCTCTTTTAACCCCACAGGAGCTCTTAATTAATTAATACCTTTTTCTAAAGGATGAGGAGGCATGAGTGGGTGTCTTGCCTTTATGCCACTATACAACATCCATGTGATCCTTGTCCTTTTGGCTTGCTGGCTTCCTTGCTTTGAGTGGGATTAAACAAATCTAATGAAGCGACAATAGTCAACTGAAGTTAATTTGGAGAACCTCCCTCTCTCTCTCTCTCTCTCTCTCTCTCTCTCTCGAATGAGTACAATCCGTTTGGCTTCTTTTTGATGAATCTAATCCGCTTCATCATTCTCGAGTCTTATAAGCTAATCTTGGGCATTGGATCTCACTAAAATATCATGATAGCGGGTGGTATTTGGCATATTGGCACTAAGCTACTCAGATATCTGGCACGTGTATTGCCACGATGCATAGCACCTGAGAGTGGATTATGGGTTCTGCAAGAGTTGATCGTTTTCTAAATTATTGAAAAAAAATCATCAATTATTCGTTGATTTCTTCGTTATTTAAAAGAAATGATAATTTATTGATGATCGTGGAACTTCTAAAACCATTCAACAAATCAAACGATTGCCGGCTTTAATAAGAGCCACGCCATATAAAATAACATGAGCTTGAATGCGAGAAATAGATACATATGGCATCTGCCGGGTCTACTAGGTGGATCTTAGGTATTTGTATGCATTAAAAAAAAAAGCATATGTGGTGTGTATCGCCGACATGTATGAATAGATTAAGCATCATTGTTACTCATCACATTACGATTATTTATTAAGGTTATCCGCTATGGTAATCAAAACCAGCAATTGCAATTTCATAACCTTGGCATGAAATTACGATTAGTTTAGCTAGTCTTAATCATTTTCGAGAGCATGACATCACACCCCCACCGATTATGGTAGGATCGATTGAACATTTGAATGTGAGGGGATGTCATTATCAGGAGGCACCGAACCTAGCTACAGTGACGCCTGCGCGCTATGTGGCACTTGGGATGGCCGCTTGGAGCCCAACCAAACAAATAAAACACGTTCCAAGATACGCCGATTAAAAAGACTAACGATGAGAAGTTGATGACCAAAGGCATATCTATCAAGCGCCTGGAAAAATATATAATTGATAGCTCTGAACTCTAAAGACGAAAACAGGGACAGGCCTACATGAGAGAATCCGATGTCTGCTCGGCATTGAGCGTGAGATAGATTCGTGCTCGATGGATGGCCCGGGTATTATGGCATCCATGGTGTCAAACTATATATGTAGACAAGAGAATCAAACTGCAATCCATTTAAAGGTGACATTTTTGAGTGCTAAAATCTTAGGATTTAGTTGGATCCATCCCATATTGTGGATTCAGACTTTACTTCTCTAAAAAAATATTGCGAGTCCACAATCAGACGCAATGGTGTCATCCTGAATCCTAAAATTTTAGAATTAAGTGGTATCCACCTGTCCAAGTTTCTTAATGCCAACATCCGACACCATGGTGAAGCCGAGTCCAGTGTGGGACCAATTGGATCCAGATCTACTCAAATCACTTGCACCCCCGAGGGATCACCACTAGTTTAAAGTGAAATCCAACTAAACAAATCCATGGGTGGCCAAGGTCCTTTCTCTATGTGTCGGCAAATCGCTTTTAAAGGTTCTTCGATTCTTTAAGGGGTGGCAGAGATTGGATAAGAGGAGGGTTCAGCTTGTAGTAGAAGCGAGTGCTGTTGGTCCCTCTACCATGTGTTATCGCAATCATCTTGGCAGAGAGGAAGCAGAGAATGTTCGTTGCTTGTAAACCAAGCCTCCGAACACTGTGACCCTCATAATGGATGCAACCCTATGAGCTTCTGATCATCGGTATAGGGTCCTTATAGCCATTTTAGTTTTAAGATTTCCAAAGATTACCCTTCCTTTGAACAAATTAGAGGTAAAGGAAATGCCCGTAAGAAGAGCTTCTGTTCCTAGTTTTTTCTGGTTGGGTGTGTCATAATAGCATGCACTGAAGAAAACAGAGAAAAAACTGAATAATAAGAATTCAGTTAATTGTCATTAGGAATTTTTTTCAACTCTAAGTCCTAAATTGATAAATTCACTTACCATGGTGCCTCAAAATAATTTATTAATTGAAGACGGGTATAATTACCACAATTTATGATATTTATTTGAAACACTGTTTTAGAGGAGAGGATCTTAATTCGCACAATTGAATCCTACCTGAAAACACATTCATTTTAAGGCTCTCACATCATACATATTGTAAATATTTCATGTCATAAAATCATAATAATAGCTACATAAATAGCTATGGGGCTATAAATGATAACCAGAAACCTTGTAACGTGACTTGATTGCTAGAAATAATTGAGTTAAAACCCTAAGGTTACTGTATCAATTTGTATAGATCCCAATCAATAAACTAATGTGTGTGTGTGTGTGACAGGCTAGATATTTTATATCTATTAACAATATGCACATTATGACTTGTCAATTTATTATAAAATTCATCTTTCAATATTTATAAACAAACAATCAAGTTTTAAGATATCATGACCTAGAACTAATAAATAATCATTTTAGCATGACAAAAGAAAGGGGTGGCAAAATTTGACTTGCATTTGCAATGGGCACAAACCTCCCTACAACAAATTGGTCTAGGAGCGGTTCTCCATTGACCGGTTCCAGCTGAACATGAGTCAAATATATAATTAGATTTAACCCCCTTGAACCTCATAGGTCATCTAGGTTGATCCAATCGGACCGACTCTCAAATTTCAACATAGCTAATGGTTCTCCAAATTTTTTCCATGTTTTGGTTTATTATAAAACTTAAAAAAAGTTATAGAGTGATGGGCATGGTGGTTCACAAAATTGCAAAATGCAAAGTCAATTTTTAGCTAGAATTATAAATATCATATAAGTTAAATTTTAAGTCTATCTCAATTATAATGATATATTTGAAATTAATTTGATTCAGTTGTTTGTGACCCTAGAAGACCATGATCTTCTATTTTTTTAATTATATATAACTAATAAGCGAATACTTTAAAAAATTGGTGGAGCAAGTACATTATTTTATATAAAATAAATAGATCAACTAAGTATTTACATTTTTTAACCTAATTATTACCAAATGAGGTTAAACGGGTAAGATATGTCATGAGAAGATTTTGACCCTGGCCTGGCTTGACCAGACCTGAACGCAACCCGTCCTATTGCGATCCCCAACGAAGCATATGACATTGCAAGCATAGATCTTATTTTTATCTAATTATTAACTGTACGTAGCACCCTAAGGTTATTCTACATCCAGAACATGTTTTCTATGAAAAAACACTGAAAAGTTAGTAATAGTTCATACCATATAGAGCCAACAAATATTCAACTAGAGTTCTGAAACTGGATACAAACCTCACAAAAAATAAAACCCAAATCCTGACCCAAACTTGCTGGTCTTACTTTCATGTCCAGATCGATCCATTCTCTTGCTGATGTAGAATGAGTATGACAGAACCAGGTTTTCGGAGCTCGGCCTGAAAATACAACATTCGTTTTCGACCCTCCGGGACCATGCACAATATAAATGCAAGCTACAAGCACACCTCTGGAGCCGAATGAAGAAGTATGTTTTTTCAGACTAACACCCCACCTTCGCACAACCTGGTTCAGTTTCATTATTCGTACGAAGGAGTAGGCCCATTTGATCAGCTTTGATTTTATCACATACTCTTAATGACGCCTCAGGTCCACGTCGGTGGGGTTAACAATAGCAAATACAAATTTGACAAACAAGCCACAACAAGCCGCATCTGTTTGATCCGTTTCCTACAACTATCAGACCACATCAACCCACCCATATTTTAAAGGGCCTACAGAATGAACAAAGGCGAGTTATTGACAAGCTATTCTCAATTGAGCACCAGCATGAAGACGAGCATATGAATATTATTCACAATGAAAATTATAGCAGGCCAAGTAGCAGACATGAATTTGGTATATCTGGTCAAATAAGAAACAGAACAAACATGATACTCCATCTTAACGAAATCACTTTAAGAACATCATGAGAATCAGGACCTTCATCATTAGATTTCATTTGTCTCGATAGCATAACACACTCAGAGTAGGAGACCCTCATCCCATAGCATATTTCTGAGTCCAGCTGCGAGCTGTGGCCTCATACTTTGCTCTGTCAGTCTTGTACATATGAGCAATCTCTGGAACAAGAGGATCATCTGGATTTGGATCCGTCAACAAAGAGCAGATAGAAAGCAGGACCTGTTGCAAATTACATTGTTCACTATCAAGAATCACATAGTTCCAATCATAACATGTTCAGAGAAGGAAGAAAGTGAAATTGCCAATATAAACTGTGAAAACACAGATATCCGACTTGATTTGCAAAGCACATTACTATGATATAGGTTTAGGATCAGAAAAATGGTGCTCGCTTGAGTGATGATATCAACTGCTAAAAACTAGGCTCAATTCTCATCATAGATACTACCGTATATCTGATCAAAAATAAAATCATGACAATCCTAATAGGTTATCCTTTTTGTTGTATCGACTAACTTCATTGTCATTCTGCATATATTTTATTTTAACTCTAGAAAACAACAGTTCCTGGCAAGCATGTATGGGTTTGGCATGGACAAGAAGAATCATCAAATAATTGTCCATCTTTCAGGGGGAAAAACGAATAATTTTCCCTACAAGGGTCCCCAAAAGCAGCTTCCACCTACATAGGTTACATTTGAACTCTCATACATATTATAGGAACTCTCTTTTTCTTTCATTTTTGGCATCAAATGATCTGAATTTCCATATGGAAGTGAGTATTAAGAAAGTTCGGGAAATTTACAAAAACAAAAAAAAAAAAACACAAGCAAGACATATACTGCACATTTTTATTCAGAACTGGCCATTTGTATAAACTTGTGATAAAAACTGAATTTTCTGCTTTATTCTTTTTCTTTTCAATGTATCTTCACAGCACATTCACATCAATAGCAACTTGCAAATAATACTGCAGCACCATAGACTTTAGTTCTGTTCTTGTTCTTAATGCTCATTAACAGAAACACACAAATTTATGAAAGATTGGAGAAATTTTAACATAAAACATAATTTTCTTATTTTCTTCAACCAGTATTAAATGCCAAAAAAACTGTTTATTTCCTATCAATAATGGCATAAAAAATCGAGTTACAGAAAGGGATACATCCTGTTTGTTCAACACAAATCAAAACAAGTAAATAACATTTGCATGTCATACCTTTGAGATGGTCAGGGCAGGACTCCACTGCTCCTTAAGGATATCCAGACAGATACTCCCATTACTATTGATGTTCGGATGGAAGACCTTAGTCTTAAAAGCAACCTAAAATGTGTAACTGTATCAGTGTATGAAGGTATTGATCCAGTATAACAAAAATTAAAAAGGAAAAGAACTGTTGATTATTGATAAATCACTGAAATGATCTCAACCGTTAAATGTCATGTATATAGAATATAAAAATATGGCACTGTATATGCCACAACCACACCAACAAGCATAGTTCTAACTTCTGGTGATTATTTTAACACAATATTCTGTATAATTGAGTCCCCATTTTCCATGGATTACCTACAGAAAGAAGAACTCCATCTTTATGTCATCCGTGGATGCGTGCAAACACCTACTGACCTACAAATTTCATGCAAGTACTAACCTTTCTCACTAAACCTTTAATGACAGCTGTTAATATTAATTTGGTATGTAAGCAAGTTCTAGTTAACTAGAACCAAACTTGTCATCTAAATGCACTTTCATTACATATACATACATACATACATACATACATACATACATACATATATATATAGTCATCTTGATGAAAAAGAAACCAAAAGAAAAAAAAAAGAAATGAACTTCAAAACAGACACAGCTACTTTTGCATTCCCTTCTAAAAATAAGGTTCCTTCTCTAGACGAACACTGAGATAATTCAATATTCCTAAAGATCTCCCAAGTCTTTTGACTTTCTGATCTAACTGTTGGATTCTTCTATTTTCTTCCACT
Organism: Phoenix dactylifera; assembly: GCF_009389715.1. Classification (NCBI taxonomy): domain Eukaryota; kingdom Viridiplantae; phylum Streptophyta; class Magnoliopsida; order Arecales; family Arecaceae; genus Phoenix; species Phoenix dactylifera. The sequence continues at coordinate 19,019,300 of NC_052394.1, read as the reverse complement.
CCAAATCTCCCACTAAACAGCATGTGGCTACTCCAAGTTTCTTGTCTTTCAAAATAACTGGACATAGAAATCATCATACATTGTAGATAAATTAAAAAAAGCTTAAGAGAGTTTTCAAGCAACCTCATTTCAAAAACAGTTCTGAAGCAATCTTTTTTTTAACAACAAAAAAATGCAAGGGAGGAAATTTTTTGTATAGCACATGAACATCTACATCAGTCCTCCCAGCACAATCTACTTTCTACTTAAAATATAAATAATGATGACCTCCACATAAAGGATTGAATCTCAGAGGGACATTGGGATTCTGCACCAACTTCAATAGATTTGTGGGCCCCAAAATACAAGCACTTCGTAGAATGATCTAGCATAGTAAGATCCTTGAAAGTAGAAAACCTAGCAACCACTCCCCCAAAATCAATATCAACAATGAGAATGAATGTCAAGTGTCCTCTCACTTCAGCTTAGTTTCTACATTATTTGGGCAATGAACAGCCCAATTTGCTAGTTCTGAAGGTTAAACCAATAACACATAACTCTGGTCCTTCAATTGATTAAAGTAACTAATGTTAAGGAAATAGATTCAGTAACTAGAGAATAGGAAAATAGACTGAAATGGACTCTTGCAGTACTTCCCATGCATCTCTAAAAAAATGTTCTATCACCTCTCCAACATTATAAGCTCTCCTTGCTCTCCTTTCTTGAAGCATGGGCCTTGTTGTCTCCATATACCATGATTGAACTGACAGACACTCCATCCAAATGAAGACAGTTTCCACATGCTCTTGTTGGATTAAGAAAAAAATACTATGATGTAAACCATGCAAAATTTATTCACCTTTTCAAGCAGATGAAAATCACAGATAACAGGATGGTTAAAACTTAATTTCCAGTTGAGACATTATCCACCAGCAGAGATAGGAGCAACATCAAACACAGATTTTTGTTTCAGATAAAGGGTAATTTGGGGAAGTGACTGTTCAAATCATGATGAAATGTTCCAAAATTCAAATACTTACTATGATATAACATAGATAAAGCTTCCAAATTCCAAAAACTTAATGCTCTGCATCAATATATCCTAGTAAGTGTTTTTATATCTACTTTATAAAAATATTAGAATTTTGAATTTCCGAAATATTTCAGAAACATTCAATCACTTTTTTCCACAATACCGTTGATATTGGGGGGAAATCTTGTATCCAATGATCTCTCAGTAATCTCCACCAATAGATACTCCAACCTATAATAGTGCTTGAAATAACTGAACATAACTGAATTCTAAGATATTTCCATTCTTACTAAAACATGACGACAACCGTCTCTTCGATCTGAAATATGCTTTGCATACAACCCCAGTTTCCTCTTTCGCCATGCTATCTTCGTTGGCAAACGGGTGGGTTAGAGCGAGCGCTGGAAAACCTGACCCTTGGATAGTTTCAATTCTTGATAAAACTTAACTAATAAAAAGTTTCATCTTGTTCATGACCAAAGTTTCTATAAGTTAGAATTTTAATTAATCAATACTTTCTTCATCCAACCAAATGTTGGCTTGATGCCCTCGCCATCTAGCACTCTCATCATTATGAGGGTCTCCAATAATGAACTCAATTTCCATGTAAACAATCATTACATTTAACATATTGGTTTTATATTCTCATGCATAAGCAATGTGCATGCTCAAAATAGTTTTACGACATTTTTATCTATGCCTTTTTGAATACATAATAAAGGAAACAAATGGAAGTTATTTGAAAAAATAGTTGCTGATGGTCCTAAAGGATATGTGTTTCTTGATCTTTTACCTCTTTTAAGAAGAGTAGATTTGAGAAATCTACCTATTCAGACTAGGATTAGTTACAAAACTGAATTGGTTATATGTTGAAACTGGGATGTAAATGAGATCATGATCAAGAAAACTTATTATAGTCTTCGTACAACAGACTACAGCAGAGTTACAAATAAATATGAAATAGGTTTATTGAATGAAATATTAATTCTTCCTTCAAAAGATCTCTCAGCCTCATCATTCTTAAGTTTTCTAATCATGTCTCATCTCTTCTCTCAAATCCTTTTATCTAATGTCTCTCCAATCTAAACCCTGCAGAAACTATATAAATCCCTCCTAGTCATTATCCCTAGCTAGTATTTCACATGTGCTCTGCACATGCCTTTCAAAAAAGTGTGGAGAGAGAGAGAGAGAGGCAGAACAAGAAAAGGTAAGTGTTCAGTTTGGAGGTGGGGACTCTATCGCACTTCCACTGGTTTCGCTTTTGTGGAATCTGGCTTCACATGTCCAACTCTTATAATTCACTTCAGATTCAGTAGATATGGACCTGAATGTGCTCAGAGGTATCGAAAATGATACAAGTATTCCATGCCTGTTTTCTGGATCCGCAGTATCTGCTCTTCAACCTTAACTGTGGCTTCCACAAATCAGTGGGCAAGTAGGGGCGAGCCAATGTTATATACAACCCTGCCACATTAGGACTCAATTTAACTCAAATTTCTATCACAAAAAAAAAAAAGAAGAGGAGGGAAGAGAAGAAAATGTCTCCTCCCAACCATGTCACTTCCATGTGCATTCCATTAACAAAGTTGGCCTTCAGGTCTCCTATTGTCCATCAAGAACACCTGCAGAATCCTCTTGAGCGAGGATCTGATAGTTATATGATTGTGGGATGAGCAGGCAAAAGTTTCACATGCCAACTAATGATAAATAGGTGAACTGCAGTAATTAATTGAAAAAAATAAAAGTAGCAATGTTATGGAAGCCAAAGTGGAGTTCATGAATAGAGGTTCAAGCTTGGAATGGTACTTCACCTATCCTGGTGATGCAACTAATTGAAGCCAACTGTTGCTGAAAGCAAATGCAAGAAAGCAATAGCATGCAATCATCCACAATTAGGAGCAATAGCTGAATGTATATAATTAATATTATGATCTCCTAAATGTATGAACACAATACTGAACAAAAATAAATTGCTGAACTTTATCATATATCAATGAACCAAATGGCCTTTCCAGAAATCGATGATAATAAAGATATGAAGCAAACATCAAGCAACAATAAAGAGAAAGTCACCCCAAAATGCATGCTATATGCCTTTAGTACCTAAAAGTTAGTGCTCTAATCAACAAGGAGACTTATATACACCCCCCCACCCCCACCCCCCGCGCCCACCAAAAAAAAAGGCAGAAAAGTAAAAGAAAAAGAAAACATCCCCTAATTAGGGGTGGAACTTAAAACAGAAAAACAGACCATCATGACAACAGACTAGACGGGAGCACCTGTAAATGAGATATCCAAAAGCTATGCCAGAATATCACTCATACCTTTGGTGGCTTGAAAGGATAATCTGGAGGGAAATGAATATTTACTAAATATACACCTCCAGCATATGGACTGTCAGGAGGGCCCATGATCGTTGCTTGCCAATGAAACATGTCCTGTGCTACAGGACCTGCAAAATATAAACATAAATTCCCAGCATTAGTGCAGTAGAGAAAACACTGAACATATCCAACCATATCCTATTAAAGATTGCATGTTGAGTCAGCAGAAGCTTTTTATTTCATCTGCTATGAGTCCCTGACTAACCCTTTTAGGTCATTCCCCCCACTATTATGGTAAGTATACAAACCAAATTCCTCACCTTATCATAGCCTCGCATCTTTATTTTGTTGCAAAGTGACCATGCTATCTGATTTGCTTTTCCACCACATTTTCAGTGTAAATCTTGCATAGCAACTTTTACCAATAATATGTTCATTTCTAATCAAGTACAACAATCTGAGCCATACCAAGGGTTCAACGTTGTTACCGTCTTAGTCTCAAGATCATATATCCTACAAGTCTCAAGAAGCATGCAACAACTTCACAACGCACTAAAATGCCCCTCTTGACTTCATCCATCCAACTCTAGTTCTATAAGGTAAGAATTTGTATATGCCTCCACTATTTTATATAACCAATCAAAGATAAGAAAATAACTATGGCTACATATATCTTGGGAATCAACTTTGATCATGACCAAATTATCATTTGTATTCAAGATACAGTTGAGTTACTTGGAAACAAAAGCTCATCAGTAACCATCTGAGACAAAGTGCGATTCAAATTAAGACACATAGCAGTACAGATGACCTGCCTTTTTATCAAAGAGTGCAATGTACTTCATCAATGATTTTGAGGATAACCCTGCAAAGAAAATCTCATTTTGAAGATTTAATCTGCCTAATCCTTTATTATGATGTTTTCCACAAACATTCTATGACAAGACACTAATTAATTTAATTCTCTGATCTTCTGTTGACATAATATTACACTTGATAATGAAAAACTACTAATCAAAATTCCCAATAGTTTTAACCTGAGCATTTCTTTGAGGAATAGGACATCATTGTGCTAATTAATCAATTTAAGGGTGGGGAAATTGAGACCATTACAAAGGGAAAAAAGATTTTAACGGAACACTTGCACCATAAAATCAACCCAAGCCAATAAAGAAAAAATAAATAAATAAATAAATCACTGCTTAAGTTAATACTAAAGTCCTAACACTTCAATAAATGAAAAGTAACTAGGACCAACTTCATCATTGTCACAGTGACACAAGTCCTGGACTAAGTTAACATAGTTAAAGTTTAACTATCGCCTGGTAAACATGATTACATAACCATATTAGCTTTAATAGTTTCACACGGGCAGGTGTTGCACGTTATAATTGAAGTTACCAAACTTACATTCATAGTTTCCACTTCATAAAAAACATCTCCTTGAAGATGTATCTTATTGATATGAAAAAAATGACATGCTTTAACGATTATGCGAAGTCAAAAACTTCGCCAACAACATTGGCAACCAGTGCCATCTATAGAAAGTTTTACATAGAGTGACTTCCACCCAAGCAAGACCTATATTTACACAAAAGGTAGTCCGAAATATAAGAACTCAAACTATCCCCTGCAGCCTTTAGAAGTCTCAAAATTTAATCCAAATTCACAAATCTGGAAGTAAAATAAAAGAAAGCTAGTGCAAAACAATAACATCAAGTTGAGAAAGGCCCCTCCAGCAATTTTTTACATTTTTTCTTTTCAAGAGTGAAGGTCATTGTCCTTCCTTCCCTCTGCTTTTTGACAATTGACAACTTGTGTCATCTTCAAGAAAAAAAGAAGCATAAGAGAAAACGAGGGTGTGGTTCCTATAAGAAATAATGAATCAAATATAACTTGACATAGAGAGGAAAAAATTACATGAAGAGGGATTTAGAAATGGAGTGGTGAGAAACTAAAAAGACCGAATCTGGCGCTACAGCCAATTGTACCTGCACTGCAGGAGGTAGGAGGATCCTTCTGCAAATCCTTCAGCTCCTTCAGGATACGCTTTGATGCCATGAGAATCTTCTGCAAAACAAAATTTAAATAAAAGTTTCAGACTCTTAAAGGTTAAAGGCCAATGCTGACAAGGATGACAAAACACATGAAGATTATGAATTTAGGAATCCAAATAAAATTACACTATTCTCAAATATTAGAATCCAAAGGAGTATTTACTAAGTGATCAGAACCTAGAGGAAACAAACTTTCAAAAGAAAAAAAAAAATTGGAGAACCATTTTAATTCTAAACCACAGTAATTGCATGGGTCAAATGAAACCATAGCACTATTTTTGCACTGGATAAAGTTCCTACAATTTGGAAACTGATCAAAGGCCATCCAGTTCAAAGTAAATATACTAATAACATGCAGAATCTCATGATTCTTTTTTTCAGGGAGACTATGAAAAGAGGAAAGATGGCTTAACAGAGAAATAACCTAAAAGGAAAATCTTTTGATTGTACTCAACCGGTGCCCCATAAGCCTATCCGTAAACATATGATTGAATTCAATATGTTGTTCATTTATGTTTGATTGCGTCATAGTTCTATAATTCAAATTAGGTTTATCCTTGGCTGAACTACATTGGCAAGAAAAAAACAGTTGGTACAGCTAATCCATGAACAGCCAACCATCATATTGTAAAATTGGAAAAGTTCAATCCATGGTCATTTGGGGCCTCCTAAAAGGCTCTACTAAATTTATCAAGTTGTTCCAAATAATCAAAATGGTCGAATGATGATTTCCAATCCAACTGTTACTATGCTAACAAAAATTTAGTTCCAACATCCTCTTTCAACTTCAGTTATCAACAAACGCCATGGAGTCTATGCCAACTATATAAATACCTTCAACTTCAATAATTTCATGTAAAATTTGACAACTTGATCCTCTCCCTTGCAACATAAGCACTATGAAGCATTAATATTGCTAAAATCACCATGAGAAAAATGGGAATCTATCTATAGGCATCACTGAAGTGTCATCAGAATGAAGTTTTAATAGACCATATTGAGAAATAATCCACTCTCCAACTATTCTTATTAGCAACCAGACATTGAGCATGGATGGTGACACATTGATAGAATCACCTTGCTTCCATCATTAGAGAGAACAGTAGCTTCTAATTTCTCCAAATGACAAATGGAAGCACCATTTCCAAGGAAAAACCACAATTTACTATAGCTTCCATAAATGTCATTAATTTGTGAAAACTATTAGGCCCAGACCCATCAAAAAATTATACAATAATCTGCTGTGTGTCTCTAAGTGATACAACAAATTAACACTTTTACTAGCATCCAACAGATAACCTCAAAACAATGTCAAATCACATAACAATAACACCTCGAATGGTACCAAACTCACTCTTCAAGTGTGCATAACCCGCTATTCACACAAAACCTAAATGCTCAACCGAAATCAAATTTCTTCAAGAGTTGACCACTTTCAGATTTCCATCTTAAGCCTTTTTTGACATCTTAGTCAAAAGAAAATAATTTCTTCATTAATTTGAGAACTCCTGGTGCGTCATGAAAATCATGACAATCATCTAAGATTCATGTCTCATGGACCTTGTAAACTATTCAATCATAACATAGTAATTTCAGATTGGGTTCACCTCGCTAACACTGATTGAAACCCTTAGCCTCCATGGAGGTACCTAACTAGTAACATCAATGAGAGCCCGTAAAACAAGTGAACACAAGACATTATCAGAACAATAACCTGCATGCCTTCTATATAAAATAAACATCATGTGATCTAATAATATTTATCTATATAGGTTTAACTAAATGGTTACATAACAAATGCCAGAATTCAGGATATTTGCAAAATTCTACCAGAAAATGATGAAGAAAAATGTGTAAAAGCTGAAATACTAATTCCAGCACAAAGTTACCAAAACTATAGAGCAAAAAATCTTATATAACATGCCAACAACACTTGTCTCATCTAGTTCACAGCCCACATCTCAAGAAAAAGATCCAGGATTCGACTCAAGATTTTGTCACTCCCACAAAACTAGGGCCACAAATGAGCTGAGGCGAGTTGAGTTGGCTTCTCAGCCATAGGTTGATATGTAATGGGGTTGATCAAGCTTGAGTAAAGCTCGACAAGACATGATCAAGCTTTGCTCGTTCATCAAAGCAAACTGATCCTGAACGAGCTCCTTATCGAGCTCAGATTATCCTTATTCACTTTTGCAAATTCAAGGATTCCAATTCAATTCACTCATAATGGTTGAGCTTTAAAAAATGTTCGACATAGGCTTGGTGGCAAGCCGAACCAGGCTTGTAAGCCTGTTCTCGGGAGAAGACTGAGTTGTGCATGACCAGCTAATTCATTTGCAGCCCCAAACCAAATTTCCCACAAGAAAGGGGGAAAATCTTATATAACACGATCCTTCACAGTCCTTGTAAGGAACTTTACTATGCATGATCCACCAATCGATTTTGCAGTAATTTGTCTTGTTCACCCACTTCGTAACTATTAGCAAGTACTTCTCTGTTCTTGAATTCAGATCTTTATGAAATAAAATAAAATACTAGGATTTGACTGAAAAAACTGATCAAAACTCCTTGAAAATTGAATTATTCCATTAGATCTCAAGAGCTACAAAGTGCCATCACTTTTTTTATATTCATTATTAGAAAAAAGAATTGACTACTACTAAATAGGTAATAAGTTATGAAGTACTTGCTGATTCCAATCAACTATCTGCCTCACATGATCCACACGGAATAGTTGGACAATTTTTCTTCCAGCTGATTCGGGGGATCCCTATGTTGCTATTCATGTATGCAACTAACATAGCCCTATCACCATGATTAAGTAGATATAAATTAACCAATCAAATTTTTGAGTGACTACAGTACAGATCTCATAACTATGATTAATTATCAAATATGGTTTAAAAAAATAACAAAATAATAATGATTTACTTTTATAGTAAATATGTACATTTTTGTCATGGGAATACTAGCAGATGCTCCCAATCATCTCTTAGATCACATGTGAAATTTCCAATATGCGAGACAAAGCCTTCTTCATTTAATAATTTGGATTATAAGCTGCGCACTTATAGCCTTGTTTCCACAACTATTTGGGAGTTAAGCATTTATAACACATAAGAAGATAAACAATATCATATGACTCAATTAAAATTTTACCCTTTTCATTAAAATTTTTGTCATCCCCAAACTTGGTTGGGTGAAAGAAACTGTTACCAACCTACTGAATGCACGTGATATTTTGCTGCAGCCCATAATGAAGATCATATACTATTTCAGTTATTCTCTATCATGATCGTAACCCATAAAAGCACTCTTGCCATTCTTGTTTGTGGCAATAATACCCTTTTTTATCTATGCAATGGACTTATTCTGAGAACTGCAACTACATTTAGCTTCTTTCACTGGGGTTGGGCATCGATGTCTTTTAACTTCATCAGCTGAAGGTGCTCGACTATAATAGATCAAGCCACAACCATTTGCACACCCTGATTTTGCCTCTCCAGTTTCATCCCTAGTCGCATCACTCATCATAAATTAAGATCCAACACTTGTTTAAGTGATAATATGGGCATTCTCTAATCAAGAACTCATTCTTGAATACCAAACTTATAAACTCCTAAAAGCCATGACATGTAGATAACTGCCTAGGGAATCTCTGGATACTCCATTTCAATCTTCTTGCTATTAACTTCAAGTTGATTTGACATAGGAATCACCTTGTCAAAGTCAAAAATCATTTTAGAACATTCAAATTGTCATCTTAACTTTCACTACTTCCAAGGTAACTCCTTTCAAAGTGCACACCTCTTTCATTTTACTAGTACTTAACATACTAAAAGTCATGTATCCATTGCTTGAAACATGAAGAAATGAGCACATTTCTCAATTCTCTTTAGTGCACCTTCCAGGCTCAGGGAGCATTAACTACTCTAGTTCAATAACAGCCTCCATGTAGTTCTTCACTATATTCTAGATTTTATATCCAAGAAGTCCATTAACCTAAAAACTCTGATGGCACTAATTACTAAAGAATGACTTGTAGAGACTAGGATTCATCTCTCCTAATTAAAAGGCATGATCTACAAATTTCTACGTTAATAGTTTGCCCGTGAAGAATTGCAAATCAGCTCATACTTCCGAGATCTAACTTTCGGTTTTGGACGTTCATGATTCACAAAGGAGGATAAAACATGGATAATGAGCAAAATAGGATTCTGACTTCATTGATTTCAATAAGGGCAAATCAACCATCTACATGTTTAATCTAAGAGTTACAAGTGAGTCAAAAGGGTTCAAATCTGGCATGGCCTCATTTTGACTCTAATTAGCTTTGGGTTTAGAGATTTAGATGAGCTGCCATTCATGTGGTGGGTTGTACTAAATTTCTTTTCAAATTAGGTCAGTGTAAGGTGTAAGTCTAAAGACTAAGAACCTAGACTCAGATTCCTGAATGAATTTTTCTCAGGTCCAAGCAGTATTTTTCGTGCTTGACTAGTCTAATCCAGGAGATTCAGACCCTATCCAGTTGGAATTCAAGTTTTTGTGCGGACCCATATCTAACCCATAAGATCAAATTGGATATGGGTCAAGTCCAGGCCCAATCAGCTAAAATCTGATTCATGTCTAGATGTCTCCCTTACGTCCCTAGTTACTTTATCTTTACATAAATTCAAACATGGACTCCGAACACCAATAGCCTATTTGTCAACCTTTCTATAGACAGTCTAGGCAACTACCATCAACTGTGCTTCGCAATACGAGGAGATGTTATCTTAACCTATATGTCTCAGTTTAGCTAGTTATCTAACCAACATACCTTGTTGAGCTACCAGTTCACATTTTCTTTTCTTAAGCACATGAAAAGCCTTCTTCTTCCAGAAGACCAGAAAGTAGAAGCACATCAGACGAATGGACCAAATATAACAGATGTATTTTCCTTCATCAAATACTAGTTATGGATACTCCATCAATTCAGTGCCTCTCAACCTATAATTGTGGAATCAGAACACGGATGCATTCCTAGACCATGCAATGTTTTGAGATGGAGGATGTCACCATGTAAAAGCTCTTAACACTCGATGAGCTCCTAATTCTCCCTTGATCATCAGGCTGAAACCTACTTTACCATGTCGCCAGCAGTGCATTGCCAAAGTTCAGTTAGATCTTAGTTTAGGGTCTAAATAGGATAACAATTGTACCAAATCATGGTTTAAAACACATCATATACTACAACAGCAAGATAGCTCCTTCCTTTAGCATTCTAGCTCCTTATTTTAGCATTCTTTTACTATTGCACCTCCTTCAGGCAACTTTGATTTTCTTTTCACATTGCCACTGAACATTTCTTTCATATCCAAAACTACGCAGCAAATCATGGTAAGTGATCGAGCAATACGTAAATTTTAAAAAAAAAGTCTCCTCTTCTGAAATTTGGTAACACGTAGACTAGTAATCCAAGCGGCAGCTAAGAAAATGGACAAATGAAGGGAGGATTCGTGATGCTCGCGCGCTCGAAACAAGCGAACCATCCGAGACGTACGATTTAAGATTGTTCACAAATCGACCAATCCCAAAAATGATATCTAACCCATCGCATATGAATCTAATCCCCTCTTCCGCATAATAAACCAGAAATTTAGAAACAAAAGGGCCGATCTAAAAACCCTAGAAACGAATTCGATCAAGCCTCACGGAATGAAACCCCAAAATCCAAATCAAGAACGAAAAATAAACAGAAGCAGGCAAAGAATCGAGATCGGAGCAAACCGGACAAGAACAGCAAGGCCTCAGAGCCCGATCGAATCGAAAGAAATAACGAAATCAAACCCTAGGTACTCGGGAACTGATCGCAATCCACGGAAACAAGAAGGGAAGGAGGCGAACCTGGGTCGAAATCAGGGGGCGCCTTGTCGACGGGGGGCTAGGGTTTCACGCTCGGAGCTCTCGGCCTCGGAGGACGGCGAGAAGAATTTATCGCCAAGAATGGGGAAAAATAAAGAGAGAGGGACGGCCTTGGGAATCGGGTCAGATCCACCGCCGCGCCGCCACCGCTGGTGCAGGGAGGCAAGGGCACCTTATGTAGTCAGAGAAAAAAATGTAGTGACGATAATGACCCTGAGGCTTTAGGCGAATGGCAAGTGATCGGTGAGTTGCTGTGTTGTTTTGGGGTGGGTAGAGATGGAAACGTTCGGGAAGGCCGGCCATCGGTTTAATGGCCCCTCGCCTTGTTCCATAGAATACACGTGTTTTTTTAATCAACTTGATAATTTCAGCCAACTTGAATCAACCTTTGTTCGATCTTGGACAACGGGAGAAGGGAGGGATTAGGACTTGGTAGAGACCAGCCAAGACCAAATTTAAGATTGACCGTTGGATTATATTTAATTATTACAGTTCGTGTTACTTGAGGAAGACTTGAGATTAATTTTCGAGCATGCGAACGGTGCTCGAGCTTAGGTCAATTATATTTAAATTAAGCTTGATTCAAGTCCGCATAGAACCAAGTTCAGGCTACTTGGATTATTTTGACAATCCTGATTAATTTATGAACTTACTTCAGCCAAGTTTTTAACTTGCCTAGATTATTTGTAGAATTAAGAGGACATATTTGGAAAATATCTAGATTTTTTTGTGCAAAGAAGAAACGATAGCAGTTTTTTTATAAAAAAAACACTTGGTTGGTGAATTATGTGGTGAGAAACTGACTGGGCCGGTCCACTTGATCGGCCCAGTCAGTTTGGCCCAACAAAGGAAAAAAAAAACTGACATATGCCGTGCACATGCCTGAAGAAAAGAGGACTTCCGATAGAAGTCTTCTTCCTACCGATCTCGTCGGATGGAATCCAACTCTTGGTCAGATTCCTGTTGCCCTTAGGCCTATTGAGAGGCCCTCCCTTGAGTCCTCTCTCATCCTCATCAAAGAACCGGCCTCGATCGGAGTTCACCGTCGGTGTCTTCCGACGATTTTTCTTTTTGAGCACCGATCACTTTCGCACCATTGCAATAGCCAATTGCTATTGGAAGAGCCACTATCAAGCTACTGCTTTTCTCTCCCTTCCAAACCTTTTGAAACCTATATTTTGGTTAATGATCGTTGAAATTTGGCCAAGAAAGGCAATACCCTATTTTTCTCTATTTTTGAAAACAAACTATGTTTCTTCTTATTTATGGTGCTTTTTGCCGCCTATGCTTGTCGCCGAGGCCTCCTTCTATTTCTCCACAATAGTTTATCACCTTGGTTGGAGTTTTGATTGCCGAATTTGTCCTGTTTCATGATTTAAGAGGTTGGAACCCCTATTTTGATCCATTTTGGTGCTGCTCGCCGCCAGTCACCACAGCCGCCTGTTGGCCTGCCGTGGGTCCGCTAACCCTTGGCGTAACCACCACCACCCTTTCCCTCTCCTTTATTCTTCCTTAGCTAGAGAGAGACTTTGTTCTCTCTTCCTCTCTTCTTTCTCTCTCTTTCCATCCTTTCTGTCTTGTTTGTCTCTACTGAATTTTCTCTCTCTACTTTCTCTAGAGATGATAGATCAAGTAAAATACTTCTCTTAGTGATTTTGGATCAAGCCTGATGAAGGATTCTAATCTAGAGTCATCAGGCAGCATGCCAACCCCCACCTTAGCCCTTGCAAAATACTATTAATTTAATCATCCCCGATCTCTGTTGAACTATATATGCCCTAGTTCGAGTATGATTCGATGAAGTCACCTTAATTAGACCGACCGAGATGTCAGACATTTCCGCTTGGTCAGTTCTATGAGAGTATTGAAATTTAGAGTTTTCATTTTTTTTAATAATTATGCTAAAACTTTAATAAAAAATATAATTTTTAAATAAAAGGCTCAGAGGGTAACTTTCAAAATTTATTGGACCTAAAATTTGATTGCTTTCACGAAGTAGGTAATATAACTTTGTACTCTTTTTTTAAAATTTATTGGCAAATTTATGAATATTTTTTGAATCAAATTATTCTCGATTTATGAACTTGATTCTTAATGTTTTATTATTATATATGCCTCTTTCCTGTGTGATTTTTGATTGAATGTATTGATTTCGATATGGATTATGTTCGATTGATCTTGATGTCGTATAATTTATTATTTGGAACACTTAATATGCTTTGAGAAAGCAAGTTTTGCTTCAAAACGGATTTGGACTCGCAACTAGACTATGTATCGATGCCCTGCCAGTAAGGGTTACTTGCTGGTATATCGACACCCTACAAATGGAGGTTATTCACTAGTATATTGACATCCTACTAGTGGGGCTTATACGTTGGCATATTAACGCCCTACTAGTGGGGGGTTATACATTGGCATATAGACAACCTGCCAATGTAGGCACTTTGATGAGCTCACATTCTGACCCAACCATAGGGTATAAATATAGTTGTAGTTCAGGATTATCGAGATGAACTTGATGATTTGAAAGAAATTGATTTATGAAAAAGATTTGAAATTTGAAATGACTGGATAGCATATCGATTTGGTTTTGAATTGATATATTTTTGCATTCTTAATTTTAGTATATTATTATTATTTTATTGCTTGATTTATCTAATTAAAGTGTTCATTACTTGTTAGACTGTCTAGCTCATTATATAATTTTTTATTATTTTGCAGATCCGAAAAACTAACTGACTTAAGGATTTATCTTGAGAGAGCAATTAGAGACAATATTTTATTTCAAGGCAAGATTTTGGAATATTATTAGTTTTGTAGAACTTTTTATTTTGCTATTTAATTAAAATTTGAACGTTATTATTTAAATTATTTTTGTTGCTGTCTGATTATGCTATCATAATGAGATGTCTTGTATGCTTGTGGAGCAACTCCGATGATTGTGATAATTGGTGGAGCACTAAAATACGGCGGCCAATAAATTTTTTTTTCTTCTTCCTCCTCTTTCTTTCTTTTTCATTGGACAAGCATTACTACGGAAGGGGATTTAACGACAAATCAAATGCACAAGTTCTATCTGTTTAAATGGATTAGACGTGTGCATTACCATTGATAAATTTTCAGTTTAGTTACTTCTCTATAGATCAAATAAGCATCTGCGTAAGGGCCTTTTAGATGCATGCCACAATGCCTAGAGAGGATGAATTGGTGAGGAAATTGTGACAAGAAATCAGAAGAATGTGACGCATCGACCCCATAAAAATTTCAATGCTTTTGGGATATCAAAGAAAGACAATGCCGCAATGCCTGACAACTCCGATCGGCACTATATTAAGACTTAAAGAGCACCAAATTGTTTTAATTCGGCAAACAAATACATCTGACCAATTTATATTTTGTGGCGAGCCTAGTTTAGTTGGAGACATCTTGGGCAAGTTGATATCTAAATTACTACGATAAGCACATGATTAGAAGGCACTCTTGTCTTTATTTCTGATCACACTAGAACTTTGACATGCAGGATATTACTCAGCTGAAAAAAAAGTTGTTCTTTTTTCGTGGCCTCTAGGACCTCTGCAGACATGCATGATGCTGTTAATTTGGATGATTCATACATGATGGAACATTTTAACTTTTATCTCCTGTGTGACGATGGGTACAATGGAAGATAGGCCTTTTGGCTTCTAACCCCCAAGTCTCTGCAGTAAACTATGTGCTGCATATTACCAGGATTTCTTGCCTGATGATAAGAGTACTGAAAGATAACGTTTTGTAACTAGTGATAAATCTGATTGCACATAAAAGCTAATACATTCAAGAAAAAACATGCTGATAGATGTCCAAAGCAAATATTAGTTAAACTTCTAAAATGGATGCTATCTCAGTCACATGAAAACTTTGGAGAAGCTTTTTTTCAAAAGATCAGGCATGCAAATATTTGAGTTGCTGGCATTTTTTAACAGTAATCATATGCATACGGTTTACTTCTGAGAAAGCAATGTCATCTTCGGTAAACAGACTCCAAATATTTGAAGTATAATGAAACCAAGTTAACTTTCAACACGAAGGGATAAAATAGAATAAAGAAAAATCACCAATCAAATTGTGGAAAAATGAATGCCAGTCACTACAACAATCATCAAATTTGACACATAGAATACATGCAAGGATCTGAATGCCCTTTGACGCAGGCTTCCCCATGCTACCATGCTGCACAACAAATAGAACTCACTGAGTCAGATTCCTTCCAGAAACTAATTTCTGAACAGCTAAGCCTGTTTTTTTTTTTTTTTCAGGCCCCCTCATGGTGTTTGAGCATTTGAGTCCTTGGACTTCTCTGATGATGGCCGGTTCCCCGAGTCAGAGTGCCGGACCTCCTCGATCATTCTAATCACTTCCTCCATTCTGGGACGTTGATCTGGAGCCCTTGCAACACATGCCATTGCAATCTGAAGCATCTGAACCATCTCTTCCTCGATGTTCTGATACCTCATCAGCTCCACATCAAAAACTTCTGCAGTCCACTCTTCCCGGACAACAGACTGCACCCATCTTGGTAGATCCACAACATCATCACGTCCTGGAGATTGAAGCGGAGCTTTTCCGGTGAGCATCTCAAGGAGTAGGACGCCAAAGCTGTAGACATCAGATTTCTGAGTGGATTTTCGAGTCTCGATGACTTCGGGTGCACGGTAGCCCACCACAATTCGGGAGGGAGTTGCATGGATGTTCATAAGGGGAGCAAGGCCAAAGTCAGATACGCAAGCTTCACGGTCCTGGGTGAGGAGGACATTAGAAGCTTTGATATTGCCATGGGTGAACTTTCCACCTCCTTCAGTGTGTATATGTGCTATGCCACGTGCAGCTCCTACTGAGATCTTTACCCGGGAGTCCCAGTCCAATGGAGTTCTTCCAGCACCCTTGTTTCCTATAATTTATGTTTGAAGGGAGATGACAATAAGGCAAATTGGATCATAAAATTTTTATCACAGTAAAGCTATAAAACTTAACTTTAATCTTCAACTTTCATTGCAAACAAGGAGGTTAGCACATATCTTATTTATGGTCAACTTATTATAATATGGATCAACTATGAAATTGAGTACTCAAGAACAACATGCCAGATTACTCAAAACAATTTTTAACTGTATACGTTGAAGTAATTTCAGGACAAATATGGTCTATTTGATAGAGAAAAGCATGCGATATTAATTTCTCATAATGCAAGGTTTCTGACTCTCAGAAATGGCATTAAATTTCTATTACATTCATCATTAAGATAGCAACAAGTCCCATTTATTTGATCATGAATGATATTATAGGTATGTGAAGGGAAATGGCTAAATATATTTCTAAAATCTAGCTTACATTTTATGCACAAAGTTTGACTCTTTCAGATCAAGTACATGGAAGTTTTTTCAGTTGCAAAATAGAATTAGCTGTCGATCGATCTGGGACAAAATACACCCAACTGACATAGCTAGCATAACTATCAACTCATTTGTACTTATAAGGATTGGTTCCTCACCGCTTGTTAATCATCTTTAAGGATCACACAGTCGTAATTCAGTGAAACTAATGTTAAAGTAATAATGAAACAATCTTAGTTCCTATTGAATCATCTATGGCTAGCCTAGTATAAAATGATGTTTTGGATCCATAGGGACATGATTAAAATTGCACCGTAGACCAATATACCTATGGGACACCTACTTGTAATTTTTGCATACATTACTGTCTCCTCATGAAGCACAAATGATCGAACCAGATAAGACATAGTTCTTAGACAGAACTGAACAAAGGAGCCAGAACAACTGTAATGAAAATTGTCTATTTCTGCTCTTCTAAGTAGGAAGCTGAAGCATGAGCAGTTCCAAATTGCAAATTTAGGGCCTTCATGATGTTAGCTACGTTAAGTGTTGATTACATCAGACAAATTATCCTAAACTGCAAAATAAGGATTCCATGGAGATATGCCAAGCTATTCAACCATTTTATGGTTCTTTTAAGTATAATTTGAAAAAATGTTATGGGACGATATTATTCTCAAAATATATGTCAAATGCAAAACAAAACTATAACATCATTGTCAAAAACTGTAAAATAAAATTCCAATCTTAATCTGGGACTCAGAATATATTGAGCCTGGTCAATTCCTTTAGAAGGAGTGTCCATGGTTTACTGCATAAAATGTTGTCAAAGTGCATGAATACAGCAAGCTTATCTCCAAGCCACAAGAGTACACATATGCAACACCCATCAGAGGGATAAACCAGCCAGTTCTCATTCATCTTACTAAGAGTGTGCAAAGCCTGATGAACAAGAGTTAGACATGACCTCAAGCAACACAAACGAGCCATGGCTTTGCAGCAAGTATGTCTGCTAGTACCAGGGCTACCACAAAAAGGCTTAAATAGCTCTCTCTAAGAAAGTTTGGCCAAGGATCTGTCTTTCACAAATTATGCCAAACAGACTTCATAGGAGGACCCTTTAAAACTGAAAATCACAAATTGTTGGAGAGATGAATAATAAGGAGTCGACATAGGAAGTTGTAGAACACGAGAGAGGAGAGGTTTCATAAGTGTTTATAAGCACTCCAATGGGCAAGTCCAATGTACCTTCACTCTTAACCTAAAAAAGTGTTTGCTCTAATTTTGTCCATAAGAACCGATACAGTGTCCTAGCATGCATCATTTTACTACCTTTAAGTGACTGCTTCAATGTCTTTATCTAGCACTAGACTTTCTCTGCTTTTCCTACAAAGAAATTTCATCACACAAAAACTATGGGAAAAAAATGGTGCTATACTAGAAAAGGAGTTAGAAAGTGCACAAGTCCAACCATGGCTCAAAACAGAAATACTATCAAGGGATGCAATCACCAAGGTTGGTATGAGCACAATAATAGCCTAGTTAGGTGCACTGAGGTACATGACTCAAACCAAGGCCCTCCAATGTAACATCAGTGATATTCATCAACCTGTTAAGGCCATCAAAGCCATCCAATGTGTTTGCAATATGTAATTTGGTCTTGATGGCTTTTTTCTTTTCCGGCATTGCACAATGCACACTTGTACCTACCAAAGTTCTCTAGTCCTCAAGTTCTCTCACATATATGGAAAAAAGTAGGGTTTTATAAATAAATGAAGTTTTTAGCTGGTTACACAGCAAGCCACAATAATATAAATTCCGATTTCTCATGGGCTGGACTTCTAGAAACCGAGCTTTTTAAATGTATCCATGAAGATAGAGCTTATCATATGAATAACTCAATGTCACCAGGACTAATTGGTTTTTACAGCACTAGGCAATCTACATCAGTTGTCAGCAAATCATATTTTGGCAAAATTAGATAGACCAATCAGTCATTTGTGGGACTCTGGCAAAAATAAATTGCTTCATTTGGCAATATTAGAGAACCAACGTAGCATATTGAATCATATTACTAATCATTTGCAGATGGCTGTTCAGTCTGAAAAAACAAATTGTATTATGATGCTCATATTTGGCATTATAAGAACATTAGCATCGACAATAATGTTAAATAGATTCTTAAACATATCTGATCTCTAAAGATTTTATATAGTTTGGCCTTCTATATTCACCAACTTGGTTTGTCTGATGTTTGTGCAACAAGCAATCAGACTTTCTGTATTACACATATTAACCAATAGGCCACAATATGATTTCATTTTCCTTAGTAAAGCAGTTCACTATTACTAGACAAAAATATAAACGACTAAAGAGATGGGAGTTTAAATAGGCATACCATGCAAGAGGGTGGAGAAGCTGCCAGAGGGAACATAGTCATAAACAAGAAGCTTCTCATCCTTGGAATAGTAATAAGCACGAAGCGGCACAACATTTGGGTGCTGCCCGACTCTTCCTATTATTTCCATCTGCTGCTCAAAATCTCTCTTCCCAACAACCACCTCTTTCAACCTTTTCACCACTACCGTCGTACCATCTTCAAGAACAGCTTTATATGTAGTCCCATAACTTCCCTTCCCAAGAACTTCAGCAGAAGCTCTTAGTAGATCTTCGAGGTCAAAATTATATGAACAGCCCTCAAAGAAAACCAACTTGTTTTTCTCAGCTTCTTGAACCCCACTGCTGTACTCCTCTTTGGGTTTTTCACTCCTTCCACCAGCAGGACCCTTTCCCTTTGACACTATGCTGCCCTCCTTATCTCTCCTCTTCAAAAAGCATACCAGAAGTACAATAGCCAATACAAACAGCAGGGTTCCTCCACCAGCAGCAATTGCAATTATGACTCCTGTACCTAATTTTTTCCAAAAGCTTTTTCTGGGCTTCGAGGGGAATGCTGGTGGTGGTGACATTGGTGATGGTGAAGGAGCAACTCCTGGGCATTGTGGTAGAGGGGAACCACATAGCAAAGGATTTCCTAGAAATGACTCAACTGGGAATCTGTGGAGAGAAATCGGTATCTCACCACTGAGATTATTGTAGCTCAGATTCAAATGCCTTAGCTTGGGAAGTTGAAGGTCAGGGATGGGTCCAGAAAGAGAGTTATTCTCAACATACAATGCAGTAAGTTGAGTAAGATTTTGAATCGTCAGTGGAATTTCCCCCATGAAAGAATTATAGGAGAGGTCAAGGAAGGTGAGGTTGGAAGACAGTGCAGTAGGTATAATTCCAGATAAATTGTTGTGCTGAAGGAAAAGAGAGTGCAGCGAAGGAAGTGATGCAACATCTGGAGGAAGATGTACAGTAAGGCGGTTGGATCGGAGGCTCAAAACTTTAAGGGCATCAAGCTGTCCAAGCGTGTTAGCAGGAATTGGGCCTATGAGCCCAACCGCTGGTAGACGAAGGGTAAGTACACGGGAGTGATTTGGTGTACATGTCACCCCAACCCAAGAAGAGCAGATTGGGATCTTAGAACTCCAATTTAATTTGTGTCCATGAGGGATTGCAGCCGCAAAGGCAAGAAGGGCTTCCTTATCAGAATTCAAGTCAGCACTGGTCAGAGAGGGAAGGCATAGAAGGAGACAAAGAAAGGGAATTGATGCAAAGACAAAGAGGTGATCCATGACTAAATTTCTAGAAGAGTACAAGGAATTCAATTATTTAAGTCACTGGTTCTTCCAATCCTGTAGCAGTCAAAAAAAAAAGGAAAAAGATTATAAAAGACTATGCAGATAATATGGACATTAGAATCATAGAAAAACAACTGCATATCGTGCTTCTCAGCAACATTCATGGATTTCTCCATCGATAGTCACAAAAGAAAGAAGCGTGGGAAGTAAAGAATGAGATAAAATATATCAAAGCAAAAAAAAAAGGAAGGATGCCTTACCTAAATGTTATCCTATTAAAAGGAAACCTGGCATTAGAAAAAAGAACAAATCAATGTCTAGAGTAGCAATCATCTTTCATTTTTCAAAAAAGAAATAAAAGAAGAAGAAGAAGAAGAAGAAGAATGTAGTCTTCTCAAAACTTTAGATGCCTAAAAAAACAAATGTGATTCATTAAGACCTGGAAATGATCCAATTGCTAGGCGAGAATATCAAAAAAAGATCAAGCACTGTGATAATTGCCACGTAGGGGACCATCTTAACTACCGGTTAGCTAATCTCTCTCTCATTGAAGTGAACAAGGAGGTTCTTCTTGTCTGTTTCTTTTCACATCTAAGCTTCAGAATTCTTGTTACCCTAACAAAAGGGCAGTGGGGTCATTATCAGAGCAAAATAACAGGAGCCTCTCATAAGGAAAACTCTGATCTTTCTCAAAGAGTGAAGAGAAAAGCAAACCCATTTATTTTTACAAATAAAGTCAGAGTGCTCGAGACAATGGTTTCAGAGAAATTCATCAGCATCCAAATGGAAGAAAAGCAAAGCCCAAATGCAAAACTCCAAAAATAATTTGCACAAAGAATGGATTAAAAAATTCTGCCCACAATACCTCAACCCATCTACTGCCATACTGAAATGGAGCAGCAAATAATGCATTGCTTACCTAAAAACAATCAATGCCCCGAAAGGTCATCCCAAAGCAAAAGCAGAGGCAGTGTCAACTTTCTTTTCAGAAAAAAGGACCAAAGCTTGGAGCTTTGGAGCAGGGGAAGGACTTCGGTAAAAAAATGGATAGGTAACATGGGCCAACCCGGCGTATGTTAGACTCCCCCAATTTAAAGACAACGACACATAAAACTACTACAAGCACACAGAGATAAACTATTTAAATCTTAAAAAAATTCAAAAATCCAATGTCCTAAATCTTAATCTCACCTAATTCAAAGAGCAGAAGCCGATTCCATCAGCTCCTCCCTCCACCAATTTTTCAAGGCTTCATCAGTCGAGCAGTGGCATGGCAATCTTCAAAAATTTGAAAAAGGATTCTCACTTTTCTACATAAAAACCAAGGAAGAATCAGAAAGAAGGCATTCAAGGCTACTAAACACTAAATTGAATCATACCTGGGACTATCCACAGCATCCAATTGAAATAACTCTCAGAAACAACTCGAAACTGGAATGCGACCAAACAGTTCAAGACCGGAACCCTGGAAGCCACCGTTATAAGCCTTAGCTTAGAGGAGCTTAACAAACAATCGAGATTATCCAGAACCCGTGAACTAATTCTCCAACTGGAAGCGGTTTATGGCTCCCGGCGCTTAAAAATGCGACCTTTCACCAGAAAAAAAAAATAAGAAAAAAGCAGGTCTCAAAAGAATCAGAAAGAAGCACCGAACAGGAGGGCAATTTGACAACATTGCTCCACGAACCTGGCCTCAAAAGCTCCAAATCCTCCGTTACAGCCGGAAACCAGAGCTCCATGTCCCGAAACAAAGGAAACCCGTGTAAAACTCGCGGAATTATTCTAAGAAACCGATCTTTCTGGTTTTCCCGGAATCAACGAAATTAGGCGGAACAGGATGAGATTTCTCCAAGGAACTCGAAGTATCCCATTCCCTCCAAGGAGCAACCTCCAAAGCTCTCGCCCGCGCCCGCGCCCCCGCCCCCGCCCCCGCCCCCAGCTCCCAATATCGATTCTTTAAGCCACCGTGTCTGCCATTAAAGTAAGAGAGCGAAAGAGTGAGAGAAGTGAAGCGTATTGAAGGAATTGGTTATGGAAACGCCCTTGCCAAATGTAAATTTACGAGTCTAGCCTCGGGCAGGTGCAAGCGTAAAGTCTCTGTGGGGTCACGCGCATCACGCGTGATGGAGGAGGGCCGAAGGCCTGGGTGTTCTCCCAGTGAAATTAGAGCCGTCGGATTGGTCTGTCCCCTATAATATAGCGGGCCCCACTGGCCCTAGACCTGGTCTTGGGAACACCGCCGCCGAAGGTAGCGTTCCTGGAGCATTGACCATTCTAATGCTAAAAAGGCCCCACTACACTCCCAAATGTCGCCATGTGGCGGGAGGGGAGCGATGCTATTCGCGATCTCCAGTTACACGTGGCTGCGAAAAGAGCTCGCCTAACGTAGTTACGTAGTTGGTAATATACCAGAGCATTTTCCACGTTACTGGGTCCCATTTGTACACCCACTCCCAGCACTGGGCCCCACCTTGCGTTAGGGTCGAGGATTTGTTTACATTTTGCCTTCTGAATTCTTTCTTGGAGTGAAACAGGAATGAGCTCTGGAATAAGTTTTATTCCCCTTAAAAAGAAAGAGGAGGCCAAAGGGAATTGAATCAAACTTTGTTCCTACGATGGGGAACCTGTTTATTTCTATCCTCGGTCTTAGATTTATTCCAGCAAGAATTTTGAAAAAAAAAAAAAAAATCCACAAAACAGAGAAGAGTAACTATATTTTATCCCACCTTTTCTTATTCAGATGGTAGCAGGGAATTGGTTGAGTCCTCTGCAGACATCCATGCAGCTTGATTGTGAAAAAGCCATGCCAATGCATACGGCCTCATGTACTGACATGGTAACATGGGATTGACAACATACAGCAGCAAAAAATAAAAAGGAATGGCAAGCTAAATTCAGATGCTGACGTCTCCTACTTGGACATATTTGTTTGGAGGCAGATGATTCTAAAATTTTTTTTATCGGAATTAGCAAGCTGATATCTTTCACTGTCCCCAACCAACCTAGTTTAATAAAGATTAAATCTTAAAACAAACGAAGGAGGCCTTGGAGACTTTGGAGGAGAATCTTATTAACAAAGATGACAAGGGATGCACTGTTGGCATCTGAAGGTCCTGATTCATAACAGCATGATGAAGCAAAAAAAGAAAGGGGGATGGACTTTGGCAATGAGGTTGTAATTGAGAGATAAAATAGTGGAAGGACGAAAAAAAAGAGAGAGCAAAGTCAAGTGGTGGAAGAAAGGAATATCATAATAAGGAATATCTGAGTCCCCGCATAAAGACATGAATGAGAGGATGAGAAATTTTTTTATTAGGAAGGAATCAGAAGGTTAAAGAATTAGTCGTTCCATGGTCATGCTGATGATTGATGGCTTAATGTAAGAGATCATACTTCAGAGATTATAGGCATGCTTCATAATTGGAAAGGGATGTTTAGATGTGAATTATTGCACGAAAGGCATGGAAACTAGTTAATAATAACTCCTGGAATTAAGAAACTTAGCTTCCAAACAAGTTACATGCACATGAAGTTGGAAGTTGGGCCATTTTGAGGCACTTGCTCTACATTTGACTCTAAGCAAGTTGCTTGAAAGCCAGCAGCTCATCTGCGAAGCCCTCGGAATGCATTAATCATCATGCCACTTAGGACTCACGATTGTTTACTTACTCAGATATTAAGTTATTGTAATCCTACTCGCATACTCATATACAATCTATAGATAGCCATCAAATATGCAATTGCAGTTGAACCAAACAACCATCCAACTCTTGTCAGGCAATAAACACATTATACAATATGCAGTGCGATTAAATAACTTAGATACCATGTAATTCTCTCCTCTTTTTGAAGGATAGAGGCTCTGTTAAAAAAAAATTTCACATTCTACAGTAGAGTAGATGCTAGTACAAAATGGTCCTTTGACCCCAAAAATGACCCCCCAGCAGCTCAGACTGTGCTATTGAAGGTGGTGGGTGGTTCCCTCAACAAATGCTGGTATCCTATGGTGCATCTGCCTCAGAGTTTGGGAAATGGCAAGGAAAGAGCCCGCCATGAGAGCATCATCAAGTCTTCAACCCCTTTAATTTCTTCTGTTCACTGAATCAAAGAAAAGCCCACACAGTACAATTACCCAGTCTTCCTTTTCTGGTAGATAGAATCTACTTAATTTTCAAAGTTAGAGCATCTTTTCGTCAAACAAAATGAGAGCATCTACCTGCTTCAATTTACTCAGTTTGCAGTCCTAGCGACAGCATTTATTTCCGAAATGAACCGCATATGTTATATATGTAGAAGATACACTCATAATAGCCTAGTTGCACGTTAACTAAGTGGGGTAGACTCTGTTTCTGCTTACTTTGCATCGAAGCAACTCAGACTACCAAACAACAAGAAGCTATTACTAATTTTTCAATCAAATGGATGCTATCCTAAGCAAGTTATATCATGTGGTTGCCTTCTTTTTTTTCTAACTACTCAACCATTTGAGAGTCTCCAATTAATTAATCATGGTTCTTTGGGCATTCTTTCTCTATGCAGGGAGCCAAAGAAGATATTTAATGAATAGATGGACGCTATATTAGCTCCAGTAGGTATACTTGCATTAAATTATTCATGTTGATTCTTAGATCTCTTTGTCAAAGGCTTGATCCTGGTGAACTTGGCTTTTACTACATATGTTCATCATCCAATGAATTTTAAATCAGCACATATTACGTTAAATTATTAATGCCTTTATATCATTCTTCCATCCGCTCCATAGGAAAAACTTTACGTTTGAATTGAAGCAATGAAGCTTCTAACTTGGTTGCTCCTTTTTTTTTCTGATCGTTTTCCCCAATTCCAACCGCAAGAATTTGCACCTTAAAAGAGCAATAAGCAGCAAAATTCACTATTGGACCACGGCATATACAGTACAGGCTAGTGCCAGTGAAGTAGCTTACATGCAAGAGCTGTCACCTTTAATACTTATAGCCTTCACGTCAGTTTGTGGTTCCACGCCTTACCTTCCAATAGCAATTACACCGTGATTAGAATCTTAGTTGAAGTCCAATCAAACTTAATCTTCATTGTTACGTAGCTCATCATCAGTTGCAGAAAACCCCATCTCGTTTCCCATTTTCAGGGAGAGCAAGCAACGAATAACTGCAGTGTTAGCATCATGCCATTAGCTTACTGTAAAACAGTGCCATGCACATCACTAACTACAAGTTTTATTATACTAACTGTGTAAGGACTGTACGGACATATGTTTAGTCTCATATTGATTATTTGCCAAAAAAATTTAACTAAGAAACTAAAAAAAATACCTTCCGGCTAGCTATTTTGGATAAGATCTTGAATTGTTACAAATGATATCATAGCGAACTCGGTCCATTGCCTATGTGGACTAGGAGTCACTGTAGCACGAGTTCATGAAGGCTGACCACGGGCCAATCGGGGTACTTGTGATTAGATTTGAATAGATTTGAACCTTTAGCGTGACACAGACGTCAGGGCTTGAATGGATGGAGTATGTGAGAACCCATGCGGGCATGTATTTAGTCTCACATTGGTTATCCGCCAAAAAATTTTTAGATACTTATACAGAACTAAGAAACTTAAAAAATACCATCCGGCTAGCCATGTTGCGCTGCATTCCTTGCGGTAGAGTTGAGTTGCTGGGTACTGAGTCAGAAAACAATTTAAAATCACTTGAGATGTTGCAGTGGTGCATCACGGCACATGCTCCAATGGTCTTTGAAATTCGAATTTATGGTTTGGGACTTTGGAGGGTGAAGTGCTTACACGGCCCGGCTCTTCTTTAGGATTGATGACAATAGATAATAATTTTGACCTGATCAAAAGCACTGCGAGGAGATGATTAGAGCAGGGAAGCTTTTTTCGAGGGGCACAAAAGCCGGCTTTTTGCTAGTGATTTCAAGAAACAGCTCACCTTATGATTTTAAAAGTGATTATTACTTTGAGGTTCGTCGGATCAAAGCTTATGTACGTTTTCCAAGATTAGGGAGCAAAATAGAAAACTTATTTGGTAGGTCGCTTGGTCAGCGCTTTGCAGAAGAAAGAACCTTTGAGGACCGCGAACTAGGGGGCCCATATGTTGGCTAGCTGTGCTATCAAGTTTGAGTTTTCTTATTTAATTTGGGCTAAATCTACCTCTTATGATAGTTATCAAGATTTGGATTCTTATTTCTTGTTCTAAATGTCAAATATTTTATTTTTCTTTTTCGTTTAGTCTAAGTGATGGTCAAATAAATTTTAGTAATATATATATATATATATATATAAATTCATGAGTTGCAAGGATTCACAGGCACAGCCTTAACTCCTTTCTTTTGAATCTACTGATCTCAACTGGTATTGAAGGAGTTTCGGAGTGTAACTATGTTCTCCAGTGGCAGAGTTTTTTTAAAAAAATTTACTTTCTGTATTATAAGATTATCTGCCTTATATGCTCTAGTTATCTATTAGAAAAATAGATAAGTGAGGTCAATGTCTTCTCCTCACCTACTTAGTTTGGCCCAGTGGTGGGTATCATCCACCTGGACAAGCTTTTGAGCTCAAAATTATAGGCATAATGATGTAGAGAATGCCTCGAAAAGAAGAAGATTACATTTATTAGTGGAGCAGAAGGCATGAAACTGAGGCAGTCGCAAGGTTATATATGACCAACTACTAAATAAAACTAATCATGGAACCATGGGCGTACAATTTAAACGAGACATAAGTTATGATGTGTATATCCAATTTTCATGCTCTTGGTATTTGTCAACGGTTGTTGGTGTCATGCCACCGCTTCCGTGGAGCATGTGAGGTACCTAATGCCCACGTGGGAGCCACATGAGGGGAAAAATATGGAGCTTCTCTGCTAGATATTGTTCGGTTTCAGAGTTTCATGCAAGTAGGAGTGCAAATGAGTCGAGTGGGATCAGGTTCTGAGTGACTCCGATTCGATCTTCTTTTTTGTTCGAATTCTAATTTTGGACTCAGATTCAATCCGATTGAAGAATGGATCGGGTCGGATCCGAGTCGGACCCAGATCTAAATCGGGTCGGATTCGAATCCGAATTAGATCTATTTCTCCGTGCTTTTGAAAAGAATTTGGGCAAATCTAATTTGGTCACATCATAATTATGAGGTGCTGGGTGACCCAGGACTTGAAAGACTCAATTGACCTCCAGTCAGAACAGATGACCCATGACTTACAAACTAAGTCGGTCTACGAGCCAAATTTCATATCACACTATTTTTTTGTCTATATGGCTGATTGGACGGAACTTGGTGTCTCCCAGCTCCCCTCTCGCGAGGACAAAAAAAATCCCAGACCTTCTTCCAAAATCCGATTCCATTGCAGAAAACTGGCACATGACCCATATTCAGTTCTGTTCCCCCACTTCCTCCCTGCAAAAGTTAAAAAAAACAAAAACCAAAAAACAGTAGAAAAAAAAAAAAAAAGCCAGCCACCGAGACACCAGAGGTATCAACAGTGTAATAGATCGAGAGAGAATCCTGACGGACCAATAGTGCCATGACCCACATACCAAAAAAAAAAAAAAAAATCTCTCTTTTGCTTCCCCCCCCCCCCCCTCTCTCAGTCCATTCGAGTTGGGTCGGGTCCATACAGTAAACCCAAACTCGATCCAGAAAATGATTCGGGTCCAATTTTAGGATCCAACCCGGACTCACGGGTCCTAAAATTCGGATCGGGTTGGTCTATGCGGGTCGGGCCTCGGGTCGGACCCATTTGCAGCCTTACACACAAATGTCCTTCATCCTTCCCCGGTTTTGTTTTCCTTCCAAAACGCGTCTGCAGAATTTAGAAACACCCGCCTCATATGCCCGGGTTCTGGAACAAGTCTTTCTGAGGTGGGACTATTGGGCCTCACATCCTTCCCACCATCGGACAAGAGCCGTTTTCGACTCTGATACCAAATGTCACGTCTCCGCCTCCGCGGGGCACGTAAGGCACCAAGTGCCCACGTGGGGGCCACATGAGGAGGAAAACACGGAGCTCCCCTGCCAGATATTGTCCGGTTCCGGAGCTTCACGCAAGCATCCTTCATCCCTTTCCGATTTTGTTTTTCTCCCAAAACGCGTCTGCAGGATTTGGAGACACCCGCCTTATATGCCCAGGCTTTGGAACAAGTCTTTCCGATGTGAAACTATTAGGCCTCACACCCTTCCCACCATCGGACAAGAGTCGTCCTTGGCTCTGATACCAAATGTCACACCCCCGCCTCCATGGAGCACATGAAGCACCTAATGCCCACGTGGGGGCCACATTAGGGGAAAAATACGGAGCTCCCCTATCAGATATTGTCCGGTTTCGGAGCTTCACGCAAGTATCCTTCACCCCTTCCCAATTTTGTTTTCCTCCCAAAACGTGTCTGCAGGATTTGGAGACACCCGCCTCATATGCCCAGGCTCTGGAACGAGCCTTTTCGATGTAGGACTATTGGGCCTCACAGTTGGACTCTTTCTCTTTGGCCGCTGCTGGACTTATGCATGGTATCAAACAAGTTGGATTCCTTAACCAGTTTATAAAACAATTTCTTCCAAAATAACCGCCCAATTTTGCTTCCTACCTTCACATACACTTTGGAGAAAATGTTCAGTTTTACTAAAGACTTCAGACAGGACCAACCAAGAAAATACTGGTTGATTGTTATATGTAACATACACCAACAAATTCCATTAGAAGATGCAAGTTCTTGATTATAATGTCCATTTACAGGAGTCCCATGGTACAAGATATTACTAGTTGATGGA
Organism: Phoenix dactylifera; assembly: GCF_009389715.1. NCBI lineage: Eukaryota > Viridiplantae > Streptophyta > Magnoliopsida > Arecales > Arecaceae > Phoenix > Phoenix dactylifera. The sequence goes on along the minus strand of NC_052394.1, from coordinate 18,990,179 downwards.
TATACAAAGTCAGCATAAATCAGTCGTAAGCCACCATGCCTTTGCAATTATTTGCAATTGGCATCATAACTATTTCTTTGCCCATAATTCCATCCAAAACTCAACTGTTTGCCACTGGAGGCTTCTTCAAAATACTCCTAATACACAAACTCATCCATAGAGTCTCAAATCATTCACTCTTTCGTGACCTTAGCAAAGCCTCCCTGGTTTGGCGTCATAAATAGATACCATGCCCAAACACAACAGGAATACATGCATTCGATCATTCAAATAGCGATACAATGCCATGGCAGACAATGTGCTAATCTTCATATGTGCTGAAGATAAACAAGTCCACTTTTCTATATAAAACCAGTCAACAGATGAAGTTTACAAAGAAAATGGTAGATCTAATTCCGACATCTTACCGATTACACATCAAGAACCGAATTTGAATCCTAAAATCCATAGATTCAAGAACTTGAGGGTTTAGCTGTAGGGTCCAGAGTCATATGTTTTATGGACATGGCTAGTAGGAAGGATTTTCTCAGTTCAAAGACTTATCAAACTTCCAGTATCTCTTGGTTCAACGGGGAAGAAAAAAAACACACACCATCCAATCCAGGGAGCATCTTCTAGAAATATGAAGATCAGAACCAAGAATTAAAAAATCAAATGTTACAAATATTACACAGACAACAACAAGGGAATCGTCATAGAGGATCAAAAGGTTCTGGGGGAGGCTCAAATCGATGATCGAAAGGGCTTTGGTCGGACTTATCCTCAACACTGTGCAACCAACTTGTGTTCTTTGAATCCTCTTTCATCAACATGGCATCATACTGGTAGCTACCATCGAGATCTAGCTCACCCACACTCTCCCTTGTCCTGAGGCTTTCCCTGTCTGGAGACCTAGACATACTGTCTCCATTATATGACACAGATCTGTTGCAGTCTCCAGAAAATGTTTCATTACAATTGCCATTCTCTGCAGAGTCTTCATCACTTGTCAGAGGAACTATGGGTTCCGACATACGAGCTGGTCTTCCTTTTGGAGCAGCAGAGCGAATGCTACGAGGAAAGAGGGAAGCACCCCGAATGCCCCCCAGGCTTTGTCGAATGTCCTGTGTTAACAAAGAAAAGAAGATTTCAGAATTGTGACATACCATGCAGCAACAGTCTTTATATTTAACAAGCTATAGTATCCAGTCTTCCCTCAGAACTATGACAATAAAATACTTTCATTGGAAAGTCCAAATGCTTAATAATAGTAGGAGCCACCTGTATGCATGAATTAGTGGATGTTCATATCACCAAATGCTAGCAGGGAGAAGGAACACAACGTACCATGTGCCTGAGAGCCATATCAAGCGACTTCTTTGAGATCGTCCTTCCAAACCCGGTGCTCTCTGTGGCTGCAGCTGGCCTTATAGGCTTACGAGTTCCAGACTCTGATACCATAGATTTTCGCATTTCAGGTGGCGTGGTCTGGTGTCCATTGTTCTGTGATAAAACCTTGGGTGGATTCTCTGGGAACCTGCTCCGAGGGGCAATAGGCAAAGACAGCCTCCGATTTGAACTCACAGAAGCTACTGTCTCAGAGTTTGAACTTGAATTTGACCGAACTGTCAGCGCCATTCCTGGACGCATCCTGCCAGCAGAAGCTGGCCGTTCAGGCAACTTTGTCCTCAGGTTAGGCGGCGTATCAAGTGAAAAATCTGGGAGATCAACTGGGCGCACTGGAGCTCGGGACCGTGGACTAGGGGAGCTGGGATGTGATGAAGGTGCTGAATTTCGGCCATTTCTGGCTGAGAGCCGCCCAACAGATGGGGAACGCCCTGTCGTCGGGGCTAGTGTTGGTGCAGCAGGCTGGCGAGTGGGGGTTGATGGTCTTGAATTCAAGCGGGCTACTGAAGAATTTGAATTTGAGATAGAATTGGTGGCAGCTTGGAGTCGAGAGGTTGGAGTTGATGGCCTAGAACCATGTGAAGGTCCAGATTTAAGTCCTGGAGCGCTGGGGGTTGCTCGAGTTCTGACTGGAGTGGATGATCGAGTCGGTATGGGACGTGAGGTTGGAGTCGATGGCCTTGCAGTTGAGAGGGTAGCTGGTATGGAACGTGAGGTTGGAGTCGATGGCCTTGCAGTTGAGAGGGTAGCTGGTATGGGACGTGAGGTTGGAGTCGATGGCCTTGCAGATGAGAGAGCAGCTGCTCGGCTCCCTGGGGTTGATGGCCTTGAGGTTACTGAGGCTAAGCTAGTGTCAAGGACTGATGTTCTGTTAGTATTAGAGAAATTGCTGGAAGAGATGGAAGGCCGGGTCACCGAACCACTCCTGGCTGGCCTTGTTGAATGGCCAGTCTCGGACTGAGAAGCAGGGAGCTGCAACAAGAATGAGAAATTGAGATGTTTTATTTATTTATGAATGAACACATGGGTGTAAGAATGACACAACTGAAACAAGAGCAGCTTAAAAGGTTACAAAGTAATACATGCATTAACAGATACGAATTAATACTCTCCAAGGGATGTTGACTTAATCCCCAATCCATATAAATTTGTGAAATTACCATTTCCTATAACTAAACCAGAATTGATCGATCTAACAAAAAGGTAGGTAGGTGAGTGGCGAGAGTCGAGACTATGATTCACCAGTTCTCTGGCATAGAAAGAATGCCGCATGAGATACAGTGATATTTAAGCTTTACATGAGATGAAACTAAATGACATCACAGAGGACAGATCGTTAAAATCTGATTGCAACTGAGTATGTAGATAGAAGTATATTTTGGGTTCTCCTCATATACTGAATTTAACATTTGCTGAAGAGCCAGACAAAGCAAACTGTGCTGAGCTCAAAATAACTTGTCAGGCCCTTGAACATTAGAAAAGACCAAGAAGATCACATATCAAGAAGGTGAAAAGGCTACTACTGCATAATGAGACCAGATGTTTGTGCTTCTTCTGGGGTATAAGCAATGAATGCTTGCAATAAAACTGATTAAATAAAACCTTTTGCAAATTAGATTTAGATTCCTTTTTCTGTTGTGCATGCATGCGTGGAAGAGTTCGGAGAGAACCCCCTGGAATGGATATGTCATCTTGAACAACCTAACCGTTGAATTAGAATAACAAAGATAACTGATAAACTGTGATACTATATTCTTAGAACAGCTACTGGAGATGATGAGATGATTCATACCCTTGTAGCTCTTGTAGTTGAAACTGATCTAACAGTGGAACTGCGCTTAGGTGCTACTGAGGAAAGTGGCTTCTTACTAGCATCAGAAGAAGGGCCATGTGGAGATCCAGGAGGAGTTAGAAGCCTGTCCATGCGGAAGTCAAATCAACAGCTAATTAGCTTTCAACATTTTGCAAGACATGTGCCAAAGTAGAAATTCTGCTTGTAATTGCAAACTAAGAGAATCTGAAGGTAACAACATTTAGCATGTCATTGGCTTCTGATGCCCTACCAAAGATGATACAAATGGGTTTTTGATCTTCACCTACTAAAAAGAAAAGATAATTCAAAGATAAAAGACACAGAGTATAGGATTTATTGCATGCTCAAATAATTCAAGACTTACTTGAAACCAAATAATCAACAAGGAGTTTTGGTTATCTTTTGCTAGTAAGGTGTAAGCATTTTTACTTTTTATCTGTTTATGGAATATAAAAGTCAAAGACTTGACCATGTCTTTTATTATGAGAACATTCCAGAGAGTATAAAGACATCCTTATAAGTATGGAAAGGAAACATTTATTGACAATCCGTTGCTCCATTTAGGGAGAGATGAATTTCCTCCCTATCCTGATCTAAATTAACTCTTGCATGTATTATCTAAGTTGCTAAGAATTATTATGAAGCTTTGAAGGACAACTGCAGGCAAAGTAGGAATCCTCAAGCCTACTCAACTTGTTGGAGTGTCTTACAAAAGAAAATGTAGTTTTCAAATGAAAATCCTATTTTACTTTAGAAAAAAGCATTTTTCCCTTTTGAGTGCAAGATAAAGTTTTGAGTTTGATTTGATTTGTGTTTCCTCTGACTTTCGAACATTTGAGGCTTGTTCAAAACATAACTTATCCTATCAAGTGCATAGCAACTAAAGAAATATTGTACATATAGCATGATGGTCTGCCGCCAACTGTAAGTTGACATAAATCCTACTCCATAGAGCTCTAGACATTTGGAGATGGCAAATTGCTATCTAAATAGTTCACTTCATACAATAACTTTAGCATTGCCCATAACCAGTTAACATCTCTCTACAAGTGAAGATGGATACAAATAGACAACCTTTTTTGGGCAATAGAAATTGATGGAAGATGTATAGCATGACCTAGTGATCGGATGTAAAGTGGAAGCTTGATGAGTTCAGAAAGAGCATCAAGTTACACAAGAGATGATCAATTATCCTTTATGAATCAAATATAAGTTCAATAATTGAAGACAATTTAACTATGTCAGACTTCAAGATTCTGCATCTAAGGTTCTTGCATCAAGACATTTTTTGGGTAAGTTTGCATTAAATAGAGTATCAGAAGCAATCATAAGGACAAAAAAATCATTATAGGCAAGCATTCTAATAAATTTAAAACGTTAAATCTTCCCTGGAACAAAAATTTTCACGCTTAATGCGGCCTAAAGACTGATCAAGAACAGCTAAGCTTTTCTATTTTAAGCACATGGGGATATACCCAACCATTTTATTGAAAAAAATGAAGGATTTAGTCATGGTATTTACCAATCGTAATCATGCTTTCCATTGTCAGCATTGAGTAAATCATCCATTCCGCTCCTCCCAATCTTGGCTGATCCAATTGATAGTCTCTCCAATTTAACTTGTTCTGCAAAGAACAATAAATAGAGTCAGAAAAAAAGGACAAATAATCGAATTCTCACAACTGATGAGTAATTCAGTCCTGCCGGCTCCCACAGAAATCACATCACAACTCGTGATACAAATAAATATTACGTCAAAATTCTTCCAAACGGAAATAGATGTTTAAATTAAAAAACTAAAAGCCCAAGGATTACAAGAAGTAAATGCCATCGTTACAAGCACGTGATAAAAACTACAATAAACAGCAGAAACTTAGATCACGAGATTTTCACGATATACAAATAATTATAATTAAAACTTGAAACATTTCTCAAATAAAAGGGCTGTCATAGATCGAATTATTGATAAAAGAAGATAATTTTTTGCAGTTTGCGCACGCTCTCATTCAGGAGGCCATTTCCGGAAACATACCATCCACAAAACAATCCAAATCCACAAAAGGCCAAAAAAGAAAGTTAATAATAATAAATCAGAATAAAATGGAGGAAAAAGAGGGATCCACACCGTCCTGGCCGTCGGATCCGTTGGCCGATCCGATCAGAGCGCCGCCGCCGCTTTTCAAGAACAGATCCAATTCCAAGCTCTCATCCTCCCCCTTTCCGCCCAAGCTCCGCCGCCGGTCATGCCCCCATCCCCCCGGAATATTCCTCCGTTCCGACAGCGATCCCCTCGCCACCCGATTCATCGGTTCCCCCACTCCCTCCCCGATCCGATCCGAGAGAGAAATTTCTCCTCCCAAGAAAACGATTAAATGAGAAATTTTTGTGGAGAGAGAGTATAAAAGGAGTAGATCGAGAGGGAAGCAACGGTTCCGCGCCTATGCGGTAATTAGCGACATTTCGGGGGTCGAAAGCTGGTTATTTGGTGCGGGAGTTCGCATATGCTTATATAGGGATCTTGAGAACCGGATGGCGTACGAGATGGACGGTGATGGAATCGTGTCGCATAGTAATTCTCCAGATATTGACGTATTGAGGTTCGTAGGATTCATGGGTCTACCTGGGATTATTTCCTTATAGCATGATGTGAGGTTTTTTGTCCAAGCTTCTGTCTTTATAGTGTATATCTGTTCTAAATTATTGGACAAGGTTGGTACGAGGAAGGTGAATGATTTGATCTCAGTCTTTAGTAACACTAGGAACAGAATTACGGCCTATAAGGAACAATTTTTTTTTCGCGCTAAAACAAATAAACCATATCTAACGAGTATGGATACATTCAATAAAATTAAAAAATAAAATACCTCGAAGTGACAGAAACAACTTTTCATCTTCAGCCCACAAGATACTACCGATTACCGAAGTATCTGGCTACATAAGCAGCCACATAGTCTGCAGCTCTATTAGCTTTATAAAGAATATTAATTGAAAGGCTGGGATTTTTTGTTTTTTTTTTCTTTTCTTTGGTGATCTTACTTTTTTTTCTTTTTTTTAAGAAGAATGATCGGTGTGCTGTTGGAGAGCTTATTTTCTGGGTCGGTTGCCAAATCTGACCAGTAACTATGACAGCCGTTGGATGTTAACTGGGCGGGTGTGATATTGTTGGGATGTAAACTTTGGTCAAATTCTTTTAGCATTGACTTTCAGGACATATTACAAAAGCATTTGATTTTTTTAATTTTTAATGAAAGCATCATTCGTATATCCTATGCTTTCTATACTTGCAGGCACCTCTGACCTTAGCCTGGTCCATTTATAGCAAGAGAAACCAAGATCTCCTATTATCTTAACCGGAGAAAAGATAAAAATATTTTAAATTATAGTAAAAAAATATAAAAGCACCATCTAATATAAAAAACACGAAGATGAAACAATAAAACTATTTGATTTTTGATAAATATTTCATTAAAAGTTGAAAAAGTGTGGCTATAGCATTAGTTCTGATTTAAAAAATATCTTGAAATGTATCAATTAATCAAATGAGACAATAAGAGCAGGGGTTTTAGATATGTTATTTTAATGATATCTAATGCTGATGCATATAATATCTTGGTCATGATGAAAACATTGCCTACACTTTGATAAGGTATTTTACATTATATAAATTAAGCATTTTAAGCTTTTAACTTTTTTTTTTTTAGGGTGTGGGGAGGGTAATATAATGTTTATAGGTGATTTTGGTTTGCCTTGTCTCCCTCAAAACCAAAACATTTCCAATTAAAAAAACCTGACATGTTAATGCAGACTTAAATCTATGTAACCGGAAGGCTTCACGAAGAAACTATGGAAGGAAGAAAATCCAAGAGACAGTAATTTAGTGGCTCATGTCAGTACTTGCCATCATCTTTGTGTTTTAGAACCCAAGACTAACAGTTTGGTTGAAGTTAATAATCCATACTTATATTACTTCTCAAATAATGGCCCGTACTTAATTTGAATAGTTTGGTCATACCAAACGTTTAAATTTAGAGATGGTAGGTTGGTTGTGCATGTCATGTAGACATCATAGGTCCCATCTAATTGAGCCATTGTAACTGAAACTACTCAAAAAGAAGAAAAATAACCTATTTCGCTGAGTAACACAGACTAACAATTCAAGGATTTGAGTTGTCTGGACACCTAAAAATATAAATGTCAGCGATATCATTATTATTTTTAATTCAGATACTAGTTAGAGAGACATGAGTGCAATATCCCAACTCAAACTTGCGAGAATACTGTACAATAAAATGACTGCAGTGACATACTTAAAAAAGGAAAATGGAAAAAAAAGCTCTATTTCATGATAGAAAATTAGAAATTCTAATATAAGATTAACTATTTGGGATATTATTTGGCAAGTTTTTTGTTAAAATATTTGGTCAAGATGCGGGGACATTTTTATAAGAGTTTCCATTATAATAGTAGAGTTGCGTCTTTCTAATGTCATGTATTTGCAACTAACTAAAAGCATACTGTTTTCTCTTACTTGGAACTTATCACTAGCTTTAGTTTTAGGGCTTTGCTTGGCTAGAAAATAAGAAAGATAAGAACAGCAAGGTTGTGCCTACCAGAATAGACATCTTTGAGTTATTCTAATTCTTATTTGATCTTTGAAAATAACTTTTTTACATGAGAAACTTTTTATCATAAAAACTAAAAAGTAGGCAAAAATGATGATTTTATTTCAAAATTAATCTATGGGATCTTCTCATTTGGGATAATTGTGCCTAACATAAAAAAAAAAAAACCAGTATACCTGTTTTTCATTTTATGCCTGCATTTCTTGTTTAAATCTTATGCCTGCTTTATTTCCCGACAAAACATCGCCTAAATTATTTACAAAACTCGGCCTCGTGTGAATCCAGCATTTCCCTTTTGGTCTAGCATGGCACAAATCCATCATTTCAATCAACCTAATGGCATGGCCCCTGCCGTCTCCTTGCGGACAGGACCGGAGTGGCGGGAGGAGAATAGAATGAGAGCTGAGTCTTTTTTGGTGAGAAATCCAAATACCAAATCTTCGGAAGGGGACAGAGCTCCTACTAAACTATTTGCAATAATTGAACTGAATAAATTAACTCCGCTCCTCAACAAGAGAAGGGATAATCGCTTTGTTATCGTCTAGCATGAAAGGGAACTTTTTTTAATGAAGAACGGGGTGGAGAACAATCACAGGGAACTGTGACGTGGGCCAGGAGAAAGAGAAGGCTCACAGGATTTGCACCAAACGAGCTATTATATATATAGAGAGGTTGGTTCGGTTTTTAATTGAATTGATGAAGTCTGCATCCTTTTCTGCCAAGCCTCAACCACTGCCACCTTATCTTGTCTCCTTAATCTTGTAAGCTATCCTACTCTTACATAGTTTATATTTGGGAGATTGATTATTTTTCAGGCAAACGTTCGGTCATGCATATGAACATACTCGTACTGAATTTTCAGAGCTGAGTTGGGACATTTGATTAGGAATTGGGCTTCTAATTGGGATGGAAGGCACCCCCCTCTATCCCCCAATCTGACATGGTAAATCCATAGTCAATGATGGTGGAGATGCCCTCACTTTCAGCTGTTTCTCATCCATGGGAGTTCATAAAGGCAATGCCGTAGAGCACATTACCCGTTTCCCACATTACCCGTATCCATGGTGAAAAAGTAATCCCACATTACCCGTATCCTTCAATCAAGCCAACAATGAACACTAAATGAAAAATAATCATTTCAGTGCTCTGAAAGCAATAGAACATTGGAAATTCTGATCGCCGTCTCATTTGAGATCGAGGCTGTAGAGCACATTTGAAGAATTTTAAGCTCCCTTACCAGTTACATCTAGATCCTACACAATTTATAGACCACATCCAGGACAAATAATATGTAGGAAAATTCTAGTCACAAAAGTAGAAATATGTAAACTCAAAACTCCTCAAATGCACTCCTTTCCCCAGTATTAAACAAAATTAGCACCATTAAAGCTCGGGAAGCCAGTATCCTCTGACAGTTTAGCTCCTCATTTGTAGAAATCAAAATCTGTGTCTGGCTTCTTTACATTGGTACGGTAGCCTTTCTCAAAGTCCTTGGGAAGAATAACATATCGGTTCTTGCGAACAGCATGCATACCCGCCTCCTGGCAAATGGCAGCAATCTGCAAAACAATTCATGAAAGATGGTCACTTTGGTCAAGCTACACTTTATATGGAACAGTTCTACTGTTAAATGATGCGATACAAGGAGGGCTGAAATGCAAAACTACAGTCCAAGAAAAGTTTATAGGTCAAACTACACTAAAGTTTCTAGGGTCAAACTATGCTATGATATTGTAAAGCCCAACCCCCCACCCCAAAAAAAATGAAAAAGACAAAAATAAAAAAAAACACTCCCGATGTTAGAAAAGCTTTTGCAGGTGGAAAAGAAATTGAGTGCACCGGTTATTACGTCAATAATGGTTATACACTCAAGCGACGTTAGTAAGTTGGATTAGCATTATTATTACACATGCAAGTTGAAACGATCAAGGAGATGGGCACAGACGTTCCACAAGGGGCATGCTGTAGGCCACACTCCATGATAAAAACAACTCAAGATTTGTTATATGGTGTATAGATAAATGCTTGAAATGATTATTAGAAAGTCAACTCATTACACTAAATAGGCGAGAACACAAATAACTAGGAAGGAAAAGTTAGCAAGAAGTTTCATAACCATTGAAATGAGTAAGGTTTTAATTCTCAGTCTCAATTAGAACAAAACTAACTCACAGTTTCTGGCTTCAATCAGTTTCAGCCAAAACTGATTAATTTTGATCTAGTTTTGGTGGTTATTTTCAGTTTAAACTAATCAAAACTAACCATCACCTCTTTTTTAGAGTTTTATTTTGGTCTGTACTATCACATTGGGGTTATTTCTTTATTTCTTTAATCACATAGGCTATATAATTTCAGTTTTTGCTAATTATCCTTGTTTTGCTGAGTAAAAAAAGATGGGATAGATGATGAACATAATCCTTGATAGGCCAAGGCCTCCAAAAAGCGATTTACAAAGACTGATGCAAACAACTAAATAAAAGATCAATCTTTATAGTAATGGCATTTTTCATATAAAATAAATATAACATTCTACAACTACATGTATTTAATTAACAGTCACTTAACCATGGAAATATAAGAAAGAAGTGCCCAAATTTAACATATTTGTGAATTTTACTAAACATGGTGAAACAATTAACTGCACCAGGCACTGAAACGTTCCAGAATTGCTAAATATAATGAAATTTTGTAAGTAATATAAATTAGTGGTACAAATTATTACCCCTTATGAGTTTTACTTACATGCAAAAGTAGCTTGAGCCCAAAATTGTTGAAACTACACAAATAAAGAACTTATGTATCACAAAATACTCTAAAATGCCATGTGCAATCTTTCTTTTTTTCTTTTATTTTTCTTCTACTTTTTCAGATGTGTCAATGTTTTCCCCGACTTTTATGATCAAAACTCTGAAACTTGGAAAGGAACTGCCAAAACTGAAACTCCACAAGCCCAACTGAATCTAAGTTCAAACTCCGACGAAAGTTGCATTCCATTATCATGTCTAAAACATATCAGCTATTTGAAAACACAGCTCATGTGCTTGAAGGAAAAATAACAGCCTAATAATTGGATCACTGAGACTTCTAGACAATCAATCAGACGTCAATTTAAAGTGGCTAATCTCAGCTTCATCTGAATCTGGAAATTTTAACACACAAAGTAAAATAAATGGAAAAGGAATTCCAGAATGAATAAATTTAAAATAACTAACCTCAGCAGCACTAATTTTATCTGGTCGAGAAACATAGTCTTCCAAGTCAACCTCATCACTGAGATTCATTTTAGCAGTGCAGACCTGAATAAAGACGAAGCACAAAGCACGAGACACATTCAATAAAAGAAGTGTAGAAAAAGCCATTTAAAAGCCTACTTAACCATTAGTATAGAATTAACAAAGCCATTTAAAAGATAATAAGCAATATTAGTAATCTATAGTGAAATTTTACTCATATGGGAAATAATCTTCTCAACTTTGCCTCTTTCTACAATTTATTGATCTTTCCAATGATTTTTTCCTGTAAACAAATTTTCTAATTTTTGCCTTTTCTTTTTGGGTAAGATCTAATGTTTTATTGCGCTATATTCTTGAGCAATAGTTGCCTATTTGAAAAACAAGTGCAGAAAGTGGGAAACAAATACAAAGAGACATAAGTTAACAATTGTAGCACTTGTGTACCTAGATATGGTCTCTCTCTATCTATCTATCTATCTCAATCTCTCCCCTCTCTGTGTGCATGTGTCCACATGTCTGTGTCCGTGGTTGTGTGTTCGTGCTTGGAGAAAAAGAGAGGTAAGACAACGCAAGAAAGATACAAGTTAAGCTTGAAAAAAGAGGAGCGAGAGACTAGGAGGTAAGAGGGAGGTTCACCAAGATATAGCAATGAAATGTTAAAACTCAAAATTTCTCTAGCAAGATCATCAATGATACTTCAGATTGATGAGAGCATCCCTCGTGTTTTTATCAACCAAGGACATGCCGCAATAAGAAAAATCAACTGTCAGATATTTATGACATCTAGATGTATACAAAGTCAGCATAATAAAATAATCAATGCCCGTCCATACCATTAAAAGCCTGCGATTTGTAAAGCTGTGTACGGATTGTTATGCATATTCCCGGTTCTATTGACGCAATTGGATAACTTCCAATTTATTTGTTGTTTGTTATATTGAACCAGTGCATTTTAACATCAATTAAAGCTTAAATTATGAATTTTAATGATATTTTGGATCGCTTTTTGCAGATCTTACTTGAAAAACTAGCCGCTTTTGCCGTCTGTCAGGCAAAGGAAATTCAATTTTCCGATCAAGTCTACCCGGGCGCAGAAGGGCAGGGTCTAGGGTGTCAGCTCGATTTGTTGCCATTATAACCTTTACATTCACAGTTTGATCGAAACCATCCATCTGCAAAACCAATCACAGACAAATACCTCACATAATTAATCCATGACAATGAAAATGGGCAAGATATGAGCAAGCATACATGTTGGTGACAAGCATACACATTGTTAATCAGTGAAAAAAAAGTTACGCAGTGCAAGTTTTCCTCTAATCCACGACATGGCTTCAATGGGAACAAGCCAAAAGACTAAGCACATCTAGAACTACACTTATTGCCTAAATTCCTTGGCCACTTCAGGGTCCCACCCTAAGATAACCACTAGATGGTCTTTGGAGCCAAAAAAGAACCAAAAAATGTTGCACACAGAACTTTATAGAGTCAAAAAATGCCACATCGACTTGATGATTTATCCAAAGCAGGGTAATCTCAATCAGGTGGTCCAAGAAAGAAAGGTTGTACACCAGCAGGAGCAGCTAGCAGCAAACAGCAAAACTAAATGAGGGAATTATTTATATATTTAACTTGTATAGCATTTCAGTTTGGTTGAACTTATTAGAGTTCTCTTTTATTTCTGAGACCTTTTACTCTTTCAAACAAGTGGAAAGGGATTAATTCATCAAAAAAGAGAAAAAGAAAGGACAAACTGGTGCCTCCAATATCTTTACTTAGTTCTACCTGATTCAGAAGTTCCATGAGGATACGCTGCACTTCCCTATCAGCACCAGTTTGTGCATCAAACCGTGCCGTAGCTATAGCATCAACCTCATCAATAAATATGATTGCAGGGGCATTCTCTTTAGCAAGTCGGAAAACATCCCGAACCATTCGTGGACCCTGAATAAAAAAATGCAATAAACAAGATGCTTGAAAATTGAAATATAGCAGAGGAATTCAGGAATAATAATGACAACTTCTGACCAAATTTATATTCTTCATGAAATTGAGCACAACGAGCAATCTTCTTATAAAAAATGAAGAAAATCTAAGCATAAGTGGTAGAAAATTGTTACTGCATGTACCCTTTAAACTTTGTCCTTGTAAGGATCCAAATGAAACAACGGATACAACTTGTCGGTAAAAAAAAAACATGAAAATTATCTTGACACATTTAGAACCTATATTTACACCACCTGTTAAGGAAACAAAAGATCACTAAGCAGATTTATCATTTTTTAAAATATAAATGTGACCAAACCAAATTCTATGAGAATGTCTTAACCTAGATGAACATAACAGACAAAAGGAAAAGGATACGCAATGGATGTGGGTGGTGCATTCAGATATATCTAAGAAACCGTACCTCACCCAAATACTTCTGAACAAATTCTGACCCAACAACTCTTATAAAAGCTGCAGTTGTATGATTAGCCACAGCCTTGGCAAGCATGGTTTTACCAGTTCCAGGAGGGCCATAGAGAAGCACGCCTCTTGGAGGATCTATACCAATCTGTTTGTATAACTCATGATGTGTCAAAGGCAACTCAACAGCTTCACGAATTTCCTGCTTCTGAATATCACAACCCCCAATATCCTGAGCAGATAAAAGGACGATAATTCAGCAAATTATAACAGTTAACCTGTAACTATTAACTGGTATCAACAGAATGCAGAATGCCAATGGTTCAATAAAATTATCAAATAAATTACAAGATGGTTAATAGATTACTGAATGAAGTGGTAAAAGTCAACATATTTCATTTCCTAGATTCATTGATAGATTTTCAACCTTTTAGTTAAAGTGATTAAAAGAATGAGTTAAATAAAGGGATGAAACAAAATGCATGACGATATTCACCATTCCAAGGTTGCATGAGCACCAAAGAGTGAAAAGACAAGGAACAAACACAAAGGATGATAAAATGAAAAGTAAGCGAAGCAAGCATGATATCTCCCCAAGTTCTAGGCACATGGTTTTGTGAGCTCCACTATTAAGTGAAAAATAAAGGAGTCCCCAGAGGACAGAGAAGCACAGAAACATATCTGAAGTTCAAATCTTTTCAACAGTCTTGATCTGCTTTTGATAACATGATTGCTACTATTTAACTGACGACACCAATATAATGCTCGCAATCTATTCAATAAATTTGTATTTCTTCTTCAATGAGCATTCCTCAACTATATCGATCAGCAATTCCAGGGGCACCACAGTAACTGAACTGTTGCTTCTAAACCAATACCAAAGGTTTGACAAGAAAAAACGCATACTGCATTCAAGTCATTTGACTAGTGACTTAATTCAACGTAACAGCAATTAGGTAATCGCAGACTCTCATTTATAAGCTATCATATAACATGATTTTTTTCAAAGGTAACCAACCAACAGATGTCTTGGTACCAAGAGGGTTGGAAGAGATGCAAAATCATATAAGGCAATCCAAACCTATACCAAATTCCACAGGCAAATATTACATATACAAGTCATTTGAATATTTCATATAAAATGATTTTTTTAGAAGGTAACAACCAACATGTATTTGTACCAAAAGGGCTAGAAAAGCTGAAAAATACATCATACACCTTAAACCACAACCATCCAAGACATATTTTAGGGAAATAAACTTAATAAAGAACTGAATTTTTTTCTATAGTTAGGTTTTTTTGGTTGACATCTCTTTTTCCAGCAAGCATGCAAGCGCAAATCAAAGCAAGCAAGCATGCAAGACACTCGCACATATAGAGGAAGAGGCAAAAAAATATTGCATGCATTCTGAAACTCTACAAAGGTATCTTAGTAATGCAAAATTGCAAATACAATAATCTCTGTAACAAAACCACACTCATCTGACGATACTTGACTGTGAATACATTAATAAGCCCATCAAGCCAAGTAGATTTACATTATCAGGAGTTATATCGAGATAAATTTCCATATGAAGTCAGCTTTCAATATGTCTAGTTGTCTACAATTTTAACTACATCAAACGAAGGAAACTGTGTTAAACTATAAAACATACAATTTTGAAGTATCAGTAGGTCCTGTGCAATCACTGCAGAATAATCCATAGAACCACAGTTTGGTGATGTTGCGAACATCATGTAGCATGCCTGTCTTTGCTGGTCACTTTATTTGTTGGTGCTTAATTTATATGGTTTTGCAACTTTCATGCTGTGGCTTCAGTTCCTAAAATTAAATTCTCCTTGATGGATTTATTTTGTAATAAATAAAAATCAGACTGAATTCCCAATAATGATAAATAATCATGATTTTACTATATCAGACAAGATATCAATAACTTGGTTTCTATATAACAACTAGGACATATCTTGGATCTGTCCAAAATTTCTCCACTTCCATCCCAGGGGCCACTCACCAAGGTGTTTAATGTCTCACCATCCAAAAGCCCTGCACTCAACATCAATTTGCACGTATCACTAATATGAAAACTTTGGGTTCGAAAATCTGACATGGATGACCAATAGTAGAAGCGATAACAATCTACCATTTCCAATAAATCACCTAAAATTTCCAATTCATCATTCCAAGCTTAACATAATGATGGGATAAGGTTTCTAGGGAAAACAAAACAGATATTCTACTTAAGTTTCCCGTTGGATCTCTTAGAGAAAGTGCAATGCCTTCAAGCATCTCCCAAACAAAGTTACAAGAGCCATCAACAATCCAAGTGTTTCATTCAGGAGACAAGGAGATAAACACTTTTAAGTACAAACAAAAACAATTCTTTATAAAATTATTCATTAATAATAGTGCTCTTCAGAACATTTAAACAGCTCGCAAAAGTGATATCCTTTATTGTCTGTGTTAATAAACCGCTTCTCTAGACATGTTGCTCTTGTACAATTGGCAATGACAAACTAAGTTTGGCTTCTGGGTTTTGCCTTTCAAAGTCAATAGGACTTGATTCCAAAAGATTCAATGTATATTGTCGAAACTAATATGCATCGACTCAAGAACAAATGCCAAGAAAGTTATTTCTAGCTCGATAGCAGCATGATTATTAGCAGAGTTTAGAATGTCATCAGGGGCAACTAGGCAAAACCATGCCCCGAGTATTGAGAGAAACAAAATAATCTCGTCAGACATATGTCAGTTTTTATTAGCATATAGAACTATAATAGGATGCAAATATGGTGCAGAAACACAGGAGCCCATTTCTAGCAAAAAATGGAAACGTTCTGAAACCTGGTAGATACAGTGTGGAAAAGAACAACTGAATTTTAGCTTGAAGCAACCACTAAGTACCAGACTCCTATCATAATGCAACATCTTAGAATTGACTCATCCAGAAATACTCAGGATTCCATAAATGCAACTTGGCCACTTCATGCACATGTAAGAGAACTTGAGATCTTCACCACCCGTGCAATCACTAGTCCATAAACTTGTGATTCGGCTTCCTCTTTCAAAATGGGTGTGCTATATCA
The DNA here is from genome assembly GCF_009389715.1 of Phoenix dactylifera. Classification (NCBI taxonomy): domain Eukaryota; kingdom Viridiplantae; phylum Streptophyta; class Magnoliopsida; order Arecales; family Arecaceae; genus Phoenix; species Phoenix dactylifera. The sequence goes on along the minus strand of NC_052394.1, from coordinate 18,973,632 downwards.
ACAACCTCAAAGATTTTCTTCTCCCATAACTTCCCTATCCTTCACCAAGGAAAAAAGTGACAGCCTAGAGAGAAGTATAAGACTAAAATCCTGGAATCCAGGATAACTAAAATCATTAAGTATGGGTCCCACTACATACATTTTAAATGCAAATCAGGTTTAGTCTATAACAGTCATGAGCTTTGCATCTTCTCAATATTTCCCCTGCAACTCTTAGCTATATCTAACACTACATCAGAAATTCCTAGACTCACAAGAAAAGCAAAAGTAAAAAAAAAAAAAAAAGATAAACATTTTTTTCCTGCAAAACCCAACTTCAACTCCAAGAAAACCCAAATTCTAAATATAGAATATTCAAATGAACTAAATACATTACTGAAGCTTCAAAATTCCCAGATTCTACCTAACTCCGAATTGCATCAATAGAACTACTGCATGGAACAACTAGGTCATGTTTGCAATCCCATATCCATACTAATATTCAATACTAACTATTCACGAAGTAATGCTAAAAATCAAGAAAAGAGGGTGTACCTTTCTTTAATCCCTAAATCCATCTTCAAGAAAACCCAAATTTAAAGGTTCAATAACCTATACGCGTAAGAAATGAAACCAAAAGCTTACAAATTCTAAATTCCATCTTACAGCCATAATAATCCACCAATCGGAGAAACTTTCACGCCAAGAAACACGAGATTCCACTCCAAACCCTAAGAAACTTTCCCGCCAAGAAACACGAGATTCCACTCCAAACCCTAATTTTCACCCTAGAATCCCAACCCCCCCGGGGAGATCTTCCCAAACCGTAATGCATAAACACATGCAGATGGATGCACATAGATTGAAACTTTCGATCAAAGAATCAATTTTTCTAGGGTTTCCGCACTCACGTTATAGGTAACGTCGGGTTTCTCGGACTGGCTGAGGAGGGAGATGCTAGAGTCGGCCTCGGGCGGGAGCACGTCGACGAGGGCGTTGGAGTGGCGGTGGAGGGCGACGGAGGCGGAGGGCTTGAGGAGCTCGCGGTTGATGGTGCTCAAAATTCGAACATAGTAGTTGGATCCGGTGGTGGAGCCAACGATGCCGTTGTTCTGGTCGACCATTTCCATGAACTGGCCTATGACAAGAGGAACGGACTGGATCCGCTTGACCTCCTCCTGGGCGCGGAGGAGCTCGCGCTTGAGGTTCTTCTGCTCGTCCTTGACGTACTCCTCCTGGATGTCGACAAACTCGATCTGCCGCTGGAGAGACTTGAGGCGACCGTAGAGATCCTCGTCGTCGTCGACAGAGAGGAAGACGTCGGCGCTCACGGCCGGGAAGCTCGGCGGCGGGCCGGACGGCCGGGAGCAAACTTTGTTGTCTACGACCATGGCGGAGGCCGCCATTGGAGAGAGAGAGAGAGAGAGAGAGAGAGAGAGAGAGAGAGAGAGAGGATGTTCTTTTTGGTAAAAGAGAGGATGTTCTTGGCTAACAGAGAAAGAAAGCCGTGTATGAACCAAAACCGGTTTATATAAAGACGGTGAACGAAAATTATCTGAAAACCCTATGTGAGTCTTTGTTACATTGACAAAAGATGTCTAGGTTACAACTTTCCCATGGAGTCTGCATTGGCATTACAGTTTCTATTAAAAAAAAAAAAATACATGATCCATTATTTGTTTTGCATGAATACCCTCCTAAATATCAAATTTTGTATGAATACTCTTCTAATTGATATTTGCATTTATATCCTCTTAAAATACTTGTTTTGTTATTCTTTTCTATTTTTATTTTTATTTTTGCATATATACCTACGCCATCTAATGTCATTAAAAAATTAACAATTTAAATTAAAATAACTAATATATTTTTAATGTGTAGATGTGCAAAAAGAAGCATTTATAAGACGATCGAGATTAAGAAAAAAAATAATTTTAAAATTTTATTTTATTTTTAATTAAAATAGATATGGTTTTTATTAATGGTGTTTGAAGAACTGTTATATTACGAGTATTTAGGCAAAAACAATGTTTTTATGGAAGTATAGAAATAAATATAAATTTAAAGAGAGAATTCAAGCAAATTTAAATTTTTAGAAGGATATTTCCAATGTGAAAAGAAAGAATAAAACATTCTTTGGAGCCATGACTTGAAATGGAAGTTAAGTTATACAAAGATTTCTAAATTACCGCTAAACTTGGTTTGGATGGTGCAATGCCTTGCTTTTAAGGCAAGGGACAGGGTTCGATTCCAAAGGGCGCACTTTGACTCCTGATAGTACCAAGTCCCAGTTCCAGGAGGAGTGGATCAGTTTGCTTGGGAGCTTGCGCTCTGGCTTGCATGGGGTGGGTGAATAGCCCCCCCGTAGTTTCTTCTAGAAAATAGTCAAAAATATTGGATCATTCAACATTTGATTAATTAATTTATGTGATACTTGAAGATACCATATTTGGCTACTTGTCATTTATATAACAGACAGTGTATGAATAGTTTTTTTTGAGGAATTAACTTCCACAAAGAAATGATTTTTGACAGATAAGAAATTAGTCATACAAGAAATCTTTGGTTACGACTAAGGGATAACTTTTTTCTTTTGTAAGAAAAAAAGCATTAGAAGACTTTAATAGAATTCTCTCATAATTGTACATAATACGATGGGTTTACCATGGCGACTACCGCAAATGGGTCATTTTAGTCTTCTACCTTGGGACTAGGATTCTTTTCCAAAGTTAGGGTTTGACCTGCTATAGAGTGTGTCTCAGTCTTAATGTATCAATGATGCTTGAAATCAAGCTGAATAAAAAAGTTTTTCTTCATCTTTGTAATCTAGTTTCCCTCTCCAGTGCCCACCTTATATTATATTAATTTAAAATGCAAAAATAAATCATGAGCTTATGCTAAAAGAATACTAACAAAAGAAGTAAAAACATTGTGAACTTATATGTTGTTCCACTAGTGCCCATCTTCTTCCTAAGAAACTTTTGGAAGATCAATTGAGCCTCCAGGGTTCGCCACCTTCCTATCTAGTTAAACTAAGTTATAACAAAGCTAGCCTTTGGCTAACAAGAGCTATCACGGTGTAAGAAATGTTCTGAAATTAATGAGCCAGTAATATTAATTAAAAATAATAGGATGAGATCAGTCCTTGCCATAAATCTCATTTAACAATGCAATATGAAAAGTTACTGATAAAAGTTTTGTATAAAAACTTAAAAAGTCCAAGATAATATGTTGCAAAATGCCTCTTCAATTAATGTTATTTAAAGTAATTCATTGCTTGAGCATGGAAGGAAGGATCTACTACTTGTATTTATTAGCATTTGTACAATGCCAATACAAAAGAAGATCAAGTAAGATAGCCAACTGATGCTTGTAACATCTTCTTGGAAGCATGGACATGGAGTAAAAATGCTAACAAATGGGACTTAAAGCTTATTGTCTTAGACCCTTTGGCATCATCGATAATTTCTATTTTTTATTTTTTACTTTTGAAAAAAAATGAGATAAAAATGATGTTTTTTTAGCCCAATTTTTGTTTCGATTTTATTGAGATTCCTTTTTAGTTCATAGAAATTATGAAATTAATTTTTTTTTGTGAAAACCAAAATCATCCATAACCGGCACTCTTGGTGACCCTGCCACTAGCCATCGGCACCACTATGATTGGTTTCCATCATCACATATTCACCATCACCGCTACCACCACCACCAAATACAATATAGTTGACTACTAAACAAATTTTGAGTTCAAGTTCTTAAGAAATAAAAAATTAAAATATAAAAGCGACGCCAAATAGATTTCTCATGTAAATAGAGAAAGCGGACCACTAGATATGTAATTTGGTATGAATTGCTTAATATTTGTATCAAAAAAAATGTCAATAAGTTGCGACATTATGACTGTAACTAGCACAATTTTGTAAAAAAAAATGGTATGGAAAAACCTAGGTCAAGTGATCTGAGAATGAAGGTTGAAATAAAAACCAATTCATGTATTGTTTGTTATAGGGGATTTCATTTTCATTGTTCATCCTCCTTTTTGTCACAATTTTTATCAAATTCTTTTAGCTTATTGGTCACCATGAATTCAGTCTTCCTCGTCATCAAGTCATTCGTAGTAGCCTTTCACTAACTTTTTTTTTCCATCTGAAAACACCACATTCAAACGATTAGATTGAATCTTTTTGTATTACTGTGTTGCAAAGCTTGAGTGCTTCTTTCATGACTTTCCACTTTTTTCTAGTGACAACAAAGGTGTTCTTTTCCTGGGCTTATGCATTCCAAGCAATTTTGTGGGTAGTTTTGAATGTTAGGTATTTTTTTTCATCCACACATGAAAGAAGCAAAAGGGTGCAAGCAAGAGCAAGTTTGTAACAGTACAAAATAACAAGGTCCTTAATAAGCTCCATGTCGATCTATCAACAATCATTATTTTCTCAAACATCGTCAAATAAACACAATTGTAATCAAAAAAACGTTATGCAATCATCACACAAGCTTAGAAAAAAATGGCTAATACTTTTTCAATACATTGTTGCAAATTTCTTAGCAGATTACAAGCTTAGAAATCCGGTCAACTACATACATATACATACACACATAGAGAGAAATACCAAATCAATTATGCAAACCAACGAAAGAGCGTCTCTAACGCCTAATCACCCAAATCAACCTAAGATATAGAGAACCTTCTTCTCCTAGGCTTAGGCTTGGTCAAAGCCTCCCCAAGGACCCCAACCCCACCATTATCAATGCTAGAAGCGTCCATGGACCCATGCCTAAACGGGTTAAGCTTCCCCAGGGTCTTGGAAAACGAGGAGAGAAACGTGGGCCTTTTGGGCCTTCCTTTGAGCCCACTACCGCCCTGTAGCTCGGACAGGCAGAGCTGCATCCGTGTGAGCTCCGACCGCAGCGCCTCGTTCTCCCGCATCAGCGACGCATCCGCCATCGCCCCGGCCCGGGCGGCCGCCGCCGAGTTCGGCGGCGCCACCGCGTCCTTCGCCGCGGCCCCGCTCCGGAGCTTGAGCTGGTCGAAGTAGAGCGCGTGGAGGATTATTTGTAAGGGGAGGCGGTTGTTCCGAGCGGCGTGGAGTCGGGCCTCGTGAGAGAGTTTGAGCGGGTCCATCACGCTGCACGCCTTCTCTTTCTCGATCTCGTGCAGTCCCGTGTGAGCCTGTCGTCCAGAAGAGGCGTTAGGTCAAGGGACTCAAAATTAACGGCCGTCAAAAATTATAACGGTTTTTAAAAAAATGATTTAAGTGATCTTATTAATCATTGTCATTTATTTGACAGAAATTGTTTTGTTTCCACATCTAAAAATCCAAATCAGATTGAAAATTTTGCTATTGTTATTTAATGACATAAAACCAAATAGTAAACTAAGGGTGGTTGAGGTGCATTTAATAGGTTGACCTGACCTTAAACTAGATAATGTATGGGCTAGGCATAAACTACGTTCAACACTTTTCGATTATTAAAACCATTGATTTGATTTAAGTTATGAGGATAAAGATTTTACAAGTCAAGCCACAGTTTTGCTCAATCAAGTCTTCTGAACTTGGTTATTTGTTAAAATTGTTGTTATTGTTTTCCAAACACGATTAGTCATTTCAATCAATATCAATTGTTTTACTCTACTTAAAAGCACCATTTGAAGTAGGTAAGGGACCTAATTGGGAGAAAAAAGAAGATAAGAAATAGTAAAGCGAATAAAATATGGCAAAAAAAAATTTATTTTAAATCGAAATGGATTTATTAGAATGACTAGTACAAAGTAAATTGTGTGATGTATCATATCTGTTTAAGCTGATATATCCTTAAGTTAGTTTAGGTCAAGAAGATGTTGGATTAATCATCCAAGCTTGTAAATGACAAACACTCTATCTCGTCATTCCATTTTGGAATAATTGCCATCTATGAAGCTATGTTATTTTGTCTGGAAAATAAAATCATTTTTTTTTTTTTTGCTACTCTTCCGTAATTTCTGATGCCAAAAATTCTTTTAGCAGCCTGAGGGAACATAACGGCCGTTATGTCGCAACAACGGTAAGTAATAGTTTCGTAGGCGTCCCACATCAGTGGGTACCGGCGTTACTAGAGACCGTCATAGAGTTAGGGTGGCGTACGTTAACAGAAGGAACATATATGTCACTAGCGGGCGCATATACGGACCTTGAGGTAGATGTCGACGGCCCGGTAGAGGTCGTCGTCGAACCTCCGGGCGGACTTGGGGAGCACGCCAGCGATCCCGGCGAACTTGTGCACTGTCAGATCCTTGTCGGTGGCGGTCTCGCCTACGAACGCGTCCACGGTGCGGGCGACCTTCTGGAGCGCGGCGGAGCAGCAGACGGCGCCGCCTCCATAGTTGTCTTCGCCGCCGCCACCCATCTCCCTTTGCAAGAACCTTGCCACGATCCGGCGGACGCTGTCTAGATCGACGATCCGCTCGCCTGAGTAGTCCAGCGCGACGACGAGGAGATCGGCGACGATGGCCTGGTCGAGCGCGACGGAGATCCGGCGCTCGAGCTCCTGCCGGCAGGCGGCGGAGGCCGTGAGGAAGATGGCGGCGCGGAGGAGGCAGCAGAGGAAGCCGACGGGGAGGGCGTCGTCGGGGACGACGGTGGGGAGGAGGGCGGCGAAGGACTCGAGGAGGGCGCGCTGGCGGGGGCGGTGGTTGGCGGCGGTGGCGGGGACGGGGAGGGTGCCGGGGGCGGCGGCGCTTGGGAGAGCGAGGAGGTCGGGGAGGTTGCGCTCGGCGTAGGCGGCGACGGCGGCGGCGAGGGTTTTGGTGGAGGCGCCGCGGGATCGCATGGCAGAGAGGATCTTTTGGAGGGAGGAGGGGCTGAGGGCGGCGAGCTCCGCTGCCCACCACTCCGGCGGGCACCTCGTCGGAAAGTTCGCCTCGTTGCATGCCTGGGGAAAATTTTGAGCCCGTTAACTCTGGAGAATTAAGGGCTACTTTGGGAAGTAAAAATTTCGGATAGGTGCACTTTGAGAATTTTCAGAACGCAGGCAGGCCTATTTAGGGAATACAAGGAACCCGTGAAAAAAATTGTGCAAAAACTGAGACAACACTCACCCGACCTTGATGCCAAAGAAGCAGAAGAAAAGGAGCAAGACAAACCTTCAAACTGATGGCATCGAAGCATCGCTTCGCGATCTGGATCTCCCCAGCCATGGGGAGCAGCTCCTCGCAAGATCGCAGCACGATCACAGCGCCAGGGAGCGTCTTGAGCGCCGCCTGAGCCAAGAATTCCTCCGTCCGTCCTTCGAGGTTCCCTTCGCAGTACTTCTCAGTCATCTCCAAGTACTCCGCAGCGCATCGGAGCGCCACCACGTTGTACACCGAGATCTCAAAGTTCACACCATAACAGAACTTAGCAGCCTTCTCAAATGCCTCCACTCCACCCGGCACCTCCGAGAGATCGATCCGGGCGACGTTAGTCCGGTCCGAATCCATGATCTTTCTTCGTATGTACCCACTCTTAGCCACAAGCATGAACTGACTCAAAGAAAAACATTAGTTTTTAGGTCAAAACAAAACATGATGAGTTCATTTCAGGAAGAATCGTAGCATGATCAAGCTTGATTACCTTGTGAAGAGGGAAGCTAACATCACCGACATGGATGATGATATCGGTCGGGATATCTTGATCAGATGGAACCCTGTAATATTAGTAGAAGAAGAATGGGTTAGAGAATTGTACATAGCTGTAGAAATTTTACCTTAGGTATTTTGGGAATGAATAGGAAAAGGAAGATAAGATATATATTACCATTGGCCAGTTCTTTCCGTGGCGGAAGGGAGGCTAGAGCTGGAGGAGGAGACGGCCATGGGAAGCACTCTTGTGGGAAGAAGCGCTTCCCCCAGAAGGTGAGCGCTCTTTTATTCCGTTGGGTCAACTACGTTTTTTGGTAATCCATCTCGATCCATTTTTAAGTGAAAGCGTTGGACTTTGAATTGCGTACGTCGCTTCCAAGTGTTTCACTAGAGCGGTGGCTGGCTCGGCTAAGCCATAGCTTTTGGCGTTTGTGTATTTTGGATCTATATAGTGGCCTATGGACTGGGTTTGCAATTAGTATATTTTGGATCATCTATTACAATTAGTATGCTTGACTAAGTCAAGCCACATCTGTATGTGATCTTGTGACATTATAACATTTGCATCTATAGCATGATGAATCATACAAAATTATCTCATATAAGACTTGCATTATAACTTATCTTTCCAAATTGATGGGCCAATGATTATTATTTATTTAATCTTCATTAATTGTGGACTTGTAGGTGTGAAATAAATATTAAAGCATATATGGTGGAACCATGACCTTAACATAGATTTGGTTTTTCCAAGTAGTCGAAATTTTTTTAAAATAAGATTGCATTTTATTGTGATCATAATGATTGCACATACATATCACTATTTGAATGCTTGGCTAGTACATATAATTTGAAGTACGGTATTTGATTGACCACACTTTTTTTTTGAAAATATGTCTACTACATGATTTAGGCATAAATATTACATTTGTGAAAAAAACATATTATCCTAGACGTCTACATTGCAATGATGAAAGAAAATAGCAAAAAGACAAATCCTACTTTGGATGATTTGGCTTGGCTTTCTTGTTGAGCTACTACCCTTACTTTTGGCTTTGTCGTAACGTGTATAACCCTACCTTAGGGGCTTGTTTGGTTTGCGGGAAGCATTTTCCTCCAGGAATATGATTTCTGGGAAGAAGATTCCTAAGAAGAGAATGCCTAGAAATGTATTTTTGGTATGTTTGATTTAACATGGAAAAGTAACAAATTTTTAGAGTGCTTATGTTTGGTTGATCATCAACTTTTCTGGAAAAGTTATGTGTAATTCTCATTATACCCTTAATAAAAGTTAGGTCTTTAATGTCTGTTTAATGCTGAAGAGTCTTTTTGGAAAAAAAATAAAGATAGAATGATTCCCGCATTACTTTTCCATAAAATGTAGGAATCATATTTTCATGAAAATACAACTTTTTTATTTTTTTTCATTTGAAAACTCCAACCAAATAAAAAATATTTTATTATTGTTTTATTGATCATATTTTTTCTTCTTGTTCTGCGAACCAAACGAGCTCTAGATGGCTTGGCTTGGCTTTCTTGTCGAGCGGTCCGAGCTGAGTGGCTCTACGTCCGTCTCGGTCTCTCTCGCCGCCGAACATGTGGCGGGAAAGGCTCCGTCCTCTCGTCCGGAATATCTTGGCGAGCGACGTGCCACGACACTAAGCTGAGGTGGCAGTGAGACAAGCACTGCATGGTGGACCCCATAGGAATCCAATCCACGGGCACAGCGTCCAATCTTTACTTCACACGTGTTCACGTCTTTCCGTGACCAAGGAAACCCTTCCTCCAATGGGATCAAAGAAAAGGATGGTAGTGGAATAAAATAAACAATTCCCGCAATAGCAGTTCAGTGCTGACTTGGACCCACCTGCGACAGCAAAAGAGTGACACTTCTTAGGCCCTGTTTGGGGGAGCTGTTGGCAGTAAAGCTGTTGGAAGTAGAGCTGTTGAAAGTAGAGCTGTCTGAAGTAGAGCTGTTATAAAAAGCTGTTTGTTGTTTGGTAACTATATTTTTAAAGTGCTGTGGCACTTTAACATAGATTTGGTAAACAAACTGAGAAAGTACTTTTATATGATAAAATTACTATAAAGGACATTGCATAGTATTATACAATAGAGCATGATAAAACATAACATATATTAATATATAATATACGATATAGTTTAATATTACTATAATATAAAATATTATTATTATTATATAGTAATATGATATTACATAGCATAGCATAATGGTAATATAATTATTAGAATAAATTAATTTTCTATAATATAACATAATATTAAATTATTTAACATAACATATTAATGTATTATGATATAATATAATATATATTATGTTTATAGTATAATACAATAATAAAGGTATAAAATATTATAATTATTAGTATTAATTAATTTCTCATAATATAACATAATATTAAATTATTTAAAATAACATATTAATATATTATGATATAAGGTAATATAATATAATATGTATAGTATAATACAATAATAAAGGTATAAAATAATATATTATTAGTATAAATTAATTTTTCATAATATAACATAATATTAAATTATTTAAGATTACATATTAATGTATTATGATATAATGTAATATAATAATATACTTATAGTATAATATAATAATAAATAACCATTTATCTGTTTAATAGATTATCTCTTTACTTAACTATTTGCAATGGCGACAAATTCACTGTACTTATCAATATCATAAGGATCAGATTATTTGCCACTCACTCATTATTTTTCTTTATATTTATTTATTTATACGTTCATTCGTATATATATTTTTATTTATGCATTTATTTATTTATTATTTTATCCATTGAAATATATTTATTTATTATCTAATTTATTTATTCATTCATTCATTCATTTATATAAATATTTATTTATACATTTATTTATTTATTTATTCTTTTATTTTATTTTATTTTCTTTTATTTTATTTCCTTTTCTTCTTTTTTTTTCTTTTCTTTTTTTCTTCTCTTCTTCTCCTTCCTTCCTCTGCCCCCTTCTCCGTAGCACCGGAAGGGGGCCAGGCCGCGGCGGCCGCCGGAGGGGGCCGGGCCGAGGCCGGCGGCAGTCTCGGTGGCCGACGGCGCTGAAGGGGGTGCAGCACTACGGCGGCGGGGGAGCGGGACGGGGTGCCGCGGTGGGGGAGAGAGACGGGGTGCAGCGGCGGGGGAGAGGGAGGAGGTGCGGCGGGGGAGAGGGAGGGGGTGCGGCTCTGCAGCGGTAGGGGAGAGGGAGGGGGTGCGGCGGCGGGGGAGAGGGAGAGGGAGGGGGTGCCGCGGCGGGGGAGAGGGAGGCACTGCAGCGGCGGCGAGGGAGAGGGAGGCGGCAGCGGCGACAGGGAAGAGGGAGGCACAGCAGCGGCAGCGGCGGCGGCGGCGGTGCGGGGGGAGGGGTGGGGGTGCTGGTGGGTTGGGAGAGGAACAGGGCGGGGGGGAGGGGGGGTTTGGGGCAGGTCGGTTGGGAGAGGAACAGGTGGTACAACGAGATTTTGGGGGGAGGAATTTTTTTTTTACATGGGGGTATTTTGGTCAAAAAGACAGCTTTCCGAAAAAGCTGAAAACAGCATTTTCGGAAAGCTCCAAATTGGAGCTTTCCGAAAATGCTGTTTTCAGCTTCCCGCAAAAGCTGAAACAGCTTTTCAAAAAATTTACCAAACACCATTTTTTAGCTAAAAGTACTTTTGGAGGGCCAGAAAGTGCTTTTTGGCCCTCCAAAAGCTCCCCCAAACAGGGCCTTAGTCACCCTCACTTTGGGTAAGCTTGGACCGTGGGTAGATCTCAAGCTTGGGCAGTACTACCAAAGGAACAAAAAAAAGGATAGATCTCAAGGGAAGATAAAATGGTACTGTTTTTTACTAGGTCACTCGTGCAACCTTAGATTTGGTCAAAGTTGTCATCTTCTAAGGAAAGATGGGTACCGGTTGCAAATAGAGAAGCTTCAGAACTCGTTTGGTTTACACAAAAAAAGAAAAAAAATATAAATATGAGGCATGAAAAAATAATTTTAGCATATTTAGTTAATCATGAAAAAGTGGCACATGTTAAAGTGGCTTATATTTGGTTGAGTATCTACTAAAAAAATTATATAAAATATCTATTATATTTTTAATAAAGAGAAAGATCTTACGCATGAATTTTGATGGCTTGAGAATATTTTTGGAAAAAAAGAAACTCCAATTTTCAACAAGTAGAAAAGTAGCTTTTTAATGTCTTCTTGAAGGGAGCCTGCTAAACCTGCAATGAGTTGGACTTTCTAACCATGCAACACAATGTTGGCCATACATCTTTCCTTTGGGGGGTATGAATTGAGTCAATGACAACTTTTTTTTATGATTACTCAATGAATAAATGCATGCACACACATACACACACACATATACATACATACATACATACATACATACACACACACACACACACACACACATATATATATATATGGGGATTGATAACCTACTCTCTGTTATGGTAGGTTATCAATCTACCCATTTTTTATTGGACAAAAAATACCCTTACTTTTTATAACTCTTAAGGGTATTTATGTCTTTTTATAATCCCACATTAATTCACCCTCTCAACCCCCTAATTAATACTCTCTTCCTCTCTCTCTCATACATACATACATACATACATACATACAAATATATATATACATATATATATATGTATATATGTGTATATATATACATGTATATATATAGATGTATGTATATATATAGATAGATATACGTATGTATATATACATACGTATATGCATATATATATATACACACACACATATATGCGCATGTATACATATACATATATGTGTATGTGTGTGTGTGTATGCATACATATACATATATGCATACATATACATATATGTGTACATATATATATATATATATATATATATATACACACACACACACACATATATGTATATATCACTACAAAAGAAGGAATAACTCCCGGCGCTTTTTTTGGTCTCTACCGACGCTTATAAGCGTCGGCGAATTCCCAGCCCACGCGACCCAAAGCGTGGGTCAGACGTCGGGCAGGTGGGCGTGGGTCCGGTTTTTGCCGACGCTAAGAGAAAGCGTCGGCAAAAACAGGGATTTGCCGACGCTAATGAAAGCGTCGGCAAAAAGGGCTTTCCCGACGCTTTAAAGCGTCGATAAAGCCCAATCCATTTTTATTAAAGCGTCGGCGAAAACAACTTTCCCGACACTTTAAAGCGTCCATAAAGCCTAACCAGTTTTTCGTTTTCGCCGACGCTTTAAAGCGTCGGGGATTGCTATTTTTTTTTAAAAAAATAAAAATACGAATGTAAATTATAAAGGTCAAAAAATATGTGCTGCCTACTCATAATAAAAATAATAATTATAATAAAAGATAAGACATTCTATGGATACATAAAATTAAGAAAGGGAAGCTATAAGATGACTGCTTTCCAAATCACTGCCAACTAATTTCAGATACCAATTTATATGAACAAGTTATAAGCTTGCAAGAGTGCAAGCTAAAACTTACCATCTCTAATGGCTGTTGGACCATCCGCAAATAGCGCAACAACAGCAAGGGTCATGGCAACATCGGGCACGCAAGTTTTTTCTCTTGGAAGGATCTCGTGGTGGACCAGTAACAGTGACACTGTTCTCAGTCCATGTAACCTTGGCTCCCATTTTCTCAAGAACTTCTGCGAATTTCACATCACCCTACATCATAAGGGCAAAACAGAGACACAGCAGGAACACCCTTGTCAAAAGAATGAACGCAAGAAAAGGAATCAACGAGCGCAAGCATTCAGATCACCAATTCCAATTCTTTTCTTCGGAAAAAAAAAGCAGAAAGAAAAGGAAAACCGAGAGAAGATCACAAGATAAAACAAAACCGAACCAAACCACCGGATCTTGAGAGGCAAACCTTGAAGGCATGGCGAGCCTTGCATCCCATGAGCTGGAGCGTGCTCTGCAGCACCGGCCGCGTGTACCGGAACGACAAGCTGTCCTTCTCGTCCCCTCCCCTCGCTCCCTCGTCCACGACCACAATGTACAGCAGCTTCGGTACCTCCGCCATCTCCAATAACCCCTGCAGATCCCAAACCACAAGACCCACCCAAGGATCCATCAATTGACCCTCAAAACGAAATCAAAAAACCCAAGAAAACAAGCAAATCAACCAAGAACACCCCGCATTCCGAATCGCGACCAAGATCACATCCAAAAGATCAAAACCAAAACGGACGAGGAAAAACCCAATAAAGAGAGCAATGCCGCGGTACGAAGGCCCGATCGAGACGAAAGAGAAGGAGAGAGAGAGACCGGACGACAAACCTGGGCGGATAGGAAGGGGGTAAAGCAGGAATGGAAGACGGGTAAGGTTAGGGTTTTTGTAGGAGAGGGGGCTCGATCCGCCATGCCCAAAGCTTCCACCGCGACCTCGCCCGCAGCGGCGAGAGTCTGGCCGTCGGCTTGGTCGGGCGGGGGGTAAGGAGGTGGGTTTTCAGGGGTAGGGGGAGGGGGGAAGTGGTCGCAGTAGTCGAGGGTTTCGGAAGGAGGAGGAGGGTTTGAGGCGACGGATTGGAGGGTTAAATAGATGCTTGCATTCCGTTCTCTTCGATCTCTGGGTTGAGGGAGGAGGGATGAGAGAGAGAGCGCGGTGGCTTCTGACACAAGCTCGTTGGCTTCCGACGCCTTTGGAGTTTGGAGAGGTCGTGGCTTCCGACGACGCTTTTTAGCGTCGTCTTAGGCCCGCAACTACCCCGACCCTTATAAGCGTCGTCTGTTGCCGACGCTTGTTAAAAGCGTCGGCAAATGTTGACGCTAGGCTAAAAATTGCCGACGCTCCACTTTTTCTGTAGTGTATATACACATATATGTATACTGAGGAGAGAGAGAGTATTAAGTAGGAGGTTGAGAGGGTGAGTTAATGTAGGAGTGTAAAAAGACATAAAATACCCTTAAGAGTTATAAAAACTAAGGGTATTTTTTGTCTACGGAAAAATGGGTAGATTGATAACCTACTATAACAGAGAGTAGGTTATCAATCCCCTATATATATATATATATATATATATATATATATATATATATGTATGTATGTATGTATGTATGTAGGAGGAGATCCACAAAGGTTATCTGGCCCATTTATTGGATCCTATCTTCCAACGAGGCCCCTTATCCCAAACTCCTGGAGGGTAATCCACAAATGAAAAGGTGATACTGAAGATTTGTGCATGGATAAGAAAAGAGCATGAAAGATTGTAAAGCGTTACTTGGATCACATGGATCCTGGGAAAGCGAGTTTTCCACCCGTGTGAATGAGCTGGGTTTTATTAGACCTGTGGGAAGATTCATGAACTTGGGGATAGAGAATTAATTCTGGCTAGGGGTCCAAGGATGGAGACGCAAGATAGAGACCTTAGTGTGAAAGATGGCACCCTTTCGTCTCACCTTGACTAGCAAATGGCTAGGAAAGGAGTCCTGGAGTGGAATGCAAACAAACTAGTTGCTTCAACACGTTTGCCAATTTGAGCTACATCACAAACAATGGCTGTTGCTTGTTGCTTCGGGAGATTTGTGGTTTAAACATAAGGAGGGCTCGCTCTTGAAAAGGATATACTCATCTTTTGATTCAGTTAGCCATGCTCACGCCAAACTAGTATGAGCTGCCGATGTATCAAAAAAAAAGAAAAAAAAATAAAAAAAAGAAGAAGAAAAGATACACTTGAATAAAGCTTGTGGAAAAGATGAAGCACCATATCTTACCGCACACTGGATGATTATGATAGTATAATAATGATTATAATAAGAAACATTATAACATAGTGAGCATCATGCTGTTATGGTTTTGATAGAAAATTAATTCTACTATTAAATCATGGTTTGATTACCACAATAAAACTTACTATAGTATATAGCACTATAAAGTTTTTGGATATTAGCAATGGGATGCATTATTATAATTACACATATTCATAAGATTTATATTATAATAACCAATAATTACTATGTAACAATTATAATTATATTTTTACAATGATGCCCACTAAACTGATTATATCGCTGCAAAATTATTTGATTTATAATAATTAGGTATATTAAATGACAAATAGTTACATATATTAGTTATCATAATATAATTATGATTGTTATTATAATATTATATATAGAAATTAAAATAAGAATCATTAAGATAAAATTAATAATGATTAAATAATTATATTATGACCATAATGATAGTTAGGTTATTTATTTGATATTATGATAAGTATACATGTTATTGTAAATACAAAGCTATATTCTATAAGATATTAAAAGAATCTATTGATACTGAATATATTAAAATTATAATATTATCATATATAAATTATATTGTGGTGAGAGGATACAAGTTAGGCGGGATGAGATTTTCTACCCTTTTTCTCCTACTATATCAAATATAACTTATGAGCCAACTTGTCATCTTTCATAAATATTGCACGCCAATTAATTTATGCCCTGGAGTCCAGGTACCTTCGGTGAGCTTAACCATCTTCCCTCTTTCTCGCCCTGCTCTCGTAGCAACGGACAAAACGCCGGCTCGAGCCCCTTCTCCCGTGATTCTTTCCGTCCGTGGTTGGTTCCCGATCCGATCCCCACTGTATTGTCTCTCTCTCTCGCGATCGATCGAACGCTAATAGAAGAAGAACAGAGAACCCGCCGTCGGGGAGAAACCCTAGCTTTTTTATTGGGGGAGGCGCGGAGAGGCGAAGAGGAGGAGGTGGGAACGATGAACGACGCCGATGTCTCGAGGCAGATCCAACAGATGGTGCGGTTCATCCGGCAGGAGGCCGAGGAGAAAGCCAATGAGATCTCCGTTTCCGCTGAAGAGGTTTTGTTCCGCAAATCTCGAACGCTGTCTCTTTTCTTTATAAATAAAGCTGTCTCTTTTCACTCACTTTGTTTCTCTTGTTTTGATGGAATCTTTCGCTTTATACGCTGTTTACAGTGATCGGTTTGCCGTCAAAATAGCATCTTGGGTGCCTTTGTTCCTTTTGGTTTCTTGTAATCGCTTTGATGAACCCGCTCATTAGTCTTTTTAATAATACGAGGCTAAAATCTGCGCTAGATTTCTTGGTTGTTCAGCAATTTTAAATATTGAAACTTTTTTTAAATCAAGAATGATTTCCCCCCCTATTCCCGATTTTCTGGAGGAATTTTTGCAAATATCAACTTTTTCCCTACTTTTCTCGTCAAACTGATATTACCCTATTCGTTACCCTGGAATCAAGACTTTATCTTGGCATCGATATCAAAGAATATGAGAGAGAGACCAGTGCCTTCAATAATAACTTTATTCTGGCACTGGAAACTAAGACTTAATTAAAGAGAGATCTTTTTTTTCTGATGTGATATACCAAAATAATTAAACTGTTGTTCTGTTAGTCCTGAATGTTCAATCAGTATATCCAGATAGTCTAAAAATACTTGTTAAGGGAGTATAGCTGGTCTTTATTGTTATATTACACCGTTTATCTTTGACATGGAATGATATTGGATTATAGTCCTTAGACAAATGGTTAAAATGGTTGGTTACCATGATGGAGTTGTGGGTTGAATATATATTAATGTTTTAAAAGATTGCGGATGGCAGACAGGTGGCCATATCGCATAGTGCCTAAATGCTGGGCAGGTGCCAAAACATCAGAATGCCCAAGAAAGAAAAAGTAATAAATAGAAGGAGAAATTTAAAAGTCCATTATCTGTAACATGAAACATAACAGGAAGTGCCTAGGTGGTCATGGTTGTTGTATTTATGGAGTTACGTTATCAAAATGATAATATGTCACTATGGATGATATCCTTCTTCTTGGCACTTGGATTGCACTTATCCATTTGAAAAACAAAGAGAGAAAAGAAAATGAAACTGGGGCATATGTTCATGTGAAGAATCTTACACAAGGTTAAAACGGAAGTATTGATAACTTTATGTGCTTTTAAGAGTGCTCGACTATCAATATTTTTTTATGCTTTTATTAGATACATTAGGATAATTGGCTTGTTGTGAGACATTTTCCCCCATTGCATGCAGGAATTCAACATAGAAAAGCTGCAGCTAGTTGAAGCAGAGAAAAGAAAGATCCGACAAGAATATGAACGTAAGGAAAAACAGGTGGAAATTCGCAGGAAAATGTGAGTATGTGTTCTGAATCGGTCTCAAAAAATTAGCCACAATTTGTAGTTAATCTTGGCCAAGATAATTGTTTAGGATCCTTCACGACTTTCTCTAGTTATTTATCAATTTTTTCAAGACAATAAGAGACAATGTGCTCCTTTGATTGTGACATTATGGGCTTTTTGCAAGCAACATATGGCAAAAAGTGTATAGGAATACTGACATCTTATCCTTTAGAAGTTCCTATGCAACAATTAAAAGACTTGTACAACCCATGTTGGTCTTCTTATACAAATCTGAGCAGGCATTATACTTTGTCTCCCTGCAATACATATCAAACTTGGTCTAGTCTGTAACAACATCATCCCAGCCTCACACAAATAATGCTACAAGGCTGTGCCTTCCATATATAAGGGTTGCACGTAGAGCTTAGGTTTATGCAAAGGCCCATACCTAGACTCATGTAAAACCTTATATAAGCCCATAAAAGGGTCACCCACTTGCTTATAAGTTTTATACAAATGCAAGAAGGGAGATTTGGAACTTTTACCAGGACATCTATCAAAGTTAAATATTGCCATGGTATGCAAAATGCATTTTCCAATGTTCTATGAGACCTAACACACCCTTCTTAATGAACCCTAAAAGTACAACTTTTACCAAAACCTTCTAACAATATTGATGGTTCCTAACAAGCCATGGATAATCCTTATCACAAAATTTGCCAAGTCTTAAAAAACTAGCAGTACAATCTCACCTATTCCTTGTACGAGCCGCATAACATTGCTGGTAGACATATTTTGAGTCCGCTCTCATTCTTGCACAATATTCATACATGGCTTGCAGTTGTACCTTTGTACTTTAGTACAAACACATAAGGGGGTTATAACTTTGCAAGTATGCCAACATTTTAGGAATCTATATGCACATTGGGCACCTTAACTTTGTGTAGAGCCCCTAACTAGACCTTTGTGCACCATCTCCCTAAAGATTGTACATATATTTTAGAAACCTAGAGGAAGTCTACAACCCAATAAGTCTTGTCACCATGGCCTTGTCCAAGGTATGTTGTCTTCTTTTTAAGAACTTCTAATAACACAACCTCTCTTCCTTACATTCAATGGGGGCTTGTGAGTCTTGCAGTAGAGCTTTCACAAGGCTTGATACATCGATATTGTTGTTTGTGTAGGATGGGATGCATGGTACCTCCTATCATTTATATGAGAAAGTCAACCATCAATGTAGGTTGTGAAAAGCTTGTGAGATTGTACAAGACTTAGTATAGTATGTACAGATCTTAAAACCTCAATATACGCCATGCTGTTAATGTTCTTCACCTTTTGTTATACAATAATGTGGCACTGCCAATGGTATTGTTTAAGCTGTTCTTGACTTCTATAAGATAAATTTGGTCAAGAAACAAAAAGTAAAGAAAATTGGCTTCTTGAACAAAATAAACATGATATTTTCAGTTCATCTTTTTAACATCCATAATGGTTGGCTAAGCAACAAATTGACTTTGAAAAACCCATTCCAGTGCTAATTAGGGTAGATTGATATGGTGTGTTCACAAAAAATTTCAAAGGGGTTAATAACTGCGTTTATTTGATAATCGGAGTCATTGTTACAACTTCATCTAATATCTGGAGCAAAGCAATGATTGGGTGTGGGTTCAAACTTTGGAATACATATGTCACTGACATGGCCATTAATTTTATATTAGGATTCTGGTTTGGCTACACAGCTGCTCTTTTTTATGTTATATTATGGATGTACATCAATTTTCTAATATTTTCTTTCAGTATGCTACCTAAGAAGTTATGCACGTTCTATGAAGTGAATCCCACATCTTTCAAGCAACATGATTGTGTTGGCATTTCAAAATGTTTACATTGGTTAGATTGTGAACGTTAGTCCCATGCATAATATTTGTGTGCTAATGCAATCTGACCATGGTTGCTTCATTAGGATTTACCAGAGAATGATTACATGCAATCTCACCTTTCTTTTTCCTTGGTTTTAGTTTTCTCTTTTATGTAAAGGAAATTTTATGAAGGTTATATCTCATGCCTACAACATTTAAAATGTTTGCTCCAGTCAAATTGAGAATACTTTATTCTATTAAAAAAATGTGCAGCAAGGAAGATGGCCTTATAGCCAAGTAACATACCCCTTGTCGGTCTACCAAAGTTATTGCATCCTTGTGCATACCTGTGCATGCACATGCACGTGTGACACACACACACACACACACACACACACACAGAGAGAGAGAGAGAGAGAGAGAGAGAGGGTACAAAAGAGGCTTTTGTCCACTGGTCCTTTTTCCCAGAAAAATTACAAAAAGGAAGAAATATATAAGGACGGCCCTCAACTGCTTGTCCCCAATGAATTTTGATGCCAGGAATGTTCAAACCAAAGGTGCTAAAGCAAAAAATGTAATGGCCTACTTTCAATTATTTTTTGTTAACAGAAATTGGATAGTGCATATTATTCTTCGTACAAACATTTTATCAAGTTACTGAGGTTAACTGTCCCTTACATTATAACTGATAGGTGATGGTCGAAAATCTTCAAAAACAAGAAGACAAATGGTTAGAAATGTGAATTGGAGTGAATGTAATACTTCTCTTTAGTGTGTTACTCATGGAAGGCTCTCTCCTTCTCAAATGCCATAGCGAGGAAAATAGCACTGAGTCAAAAGGAATATTTCTTGTTGGGAGCTATTTGTAGAATGTTTGCTCATGAACCATACCTTTTTCCATAAGCCTCACCTGTGTAGCGATTGCATTTGCTAGACATGGGTCTGCATTTGTCTCAACTTCAGTTTTGATAGTGCAAAAGGAAATATAAGTAAAAACCAAAAAAGAGTGTGAATCATGAAGATAATTTGCACTTAACTTGAAATGTACTGTATTTTTGAGGACCTCTTGGTATATTGCTTTAGTGGTTTCAGATTGTTGCAATTCAAAAAATATATTTTCTAAAAGTGAAAATCAAAAATCAGATTTCATGTCATTTTAGAGTGCAAGAGATCATTTGATTGTTTGATGACACTCTAAACATCTATACATGTAACCTCAAGAATAGCCAAGCCTATGGAAGATCTAGCTTTTCAGTTTAATTTATTTCAAACCCAAATATCATAATGCTTCGAAATCTTCTAAAAACTTGCATAGTCCAATTTAAATCTTCAGCAAATGTTTAGTATTCAAGGAAACGATGAAGTACACAAAAGCAGCAACAAGTTGGCTGTACAATAAGTTAAGGTTGGAACATCCACAAACCAAACTCAGCTTTGGGTTAGTCCCAGACAAAAACGGGATGTCTTGATTTTGGTTGTGGAGTTTTGAAACTCATGTATGAAATTATGATAACAGCAAGGATAGCCATGCGAGTAAATTTTCCTGATACATATCATTACAGTAGGTTTCTAGCAATTTGTGGTTGCATGTTGTCATTTTAGCTTCTAGAATTTGTTTTAGCAGATTTTCATCCATCATTGAAGTCTTTTTGCAGTGAATACTCAATGCAGCTCAATGCGTCACGCATTAAAGTTTTGCAAGCCCAAGATGATCTCGTAAATTTGATGAAGGAGACTGCTAGCCAGGAGCTTCTGCGTGTTTCTAATAATTCACAGGCCTATAAAAGGCTTTTGAAAGACCTTATTGTCCAGGTAATAAAGAAGTGTATTTTTGCATATATACCCAATAGCCAATTGCATATTTACCCTTGAAAAGTTGAAAATTGCATATTTACCTGTAGATCCAATTCCTTTTGCTAATTTACCCTTGCTGCCGTCACCTTCTAGTACGTATTGTTAGATGGCGTTGTTAAAATATTATTAAATTTACGAAATTGTATTTTTGACCTCATGGAACCAGCCCTTCAACTAAAACACGAACCTCTTGGCTGCTAAGGCGGTATTGGATGATGGTTTAACATGATGATTTATTTTACTTATAGTAATTGAATTGAATTATTTCTACTAACTAATAATATTTGAATTGGTTTACTGCTATTTTAAAGTGAAGTTATGAGAACTTTCAAAGGAATAAAATGAAGCAAGCATTACTTATTTTTCTGTCAAAAAGGATAAAATTAACTGTTTAAAATATTATAAGCTAGTAAAATACTATAAGTTACTGGAACACTTGAGTTCAATCACTATAAGTAAAATGGATCATCATATTAAGTCGTCATCAAGTATTATACTAGCAGTAAAGAATTTGTGTTTTATTTAAAGGTTAGGGGTTCAATTCTGCTCTTGAACGGTATTTTAATTTAATTTTTTTAGAGCCAGTTCTATTGTGTAAAAATGTTATTTTGTAAAGTTAATGATAGTTTAACTGCAGTTTAATGGTGCCGTCTTATGGTACCTAATGGAAGGTGGTAACATGGCTAAATATGCAAAAGAGGTGGATCTAGGGGTAAATATGCAAATTGTAACTTTGTGGGAGTAAATATGCAATTGGACATTTTACAGGGGCATATATGGAAAAATACCTAAGAAAAATGTTGCTTTATCCTAATTGGGCATTTTCATTTGATGTTGGGTTACATTGTACCATGACTGCTTGTTTTTCCAAAAAATTTTCATGGGAATAAAAGGGTAAATAACATAAAATAAGGCCATGAAATACAGGTGGACTCAACTGGTTTGTAGTTGTTACCATAAATTTATATGAAAAATTCCAGGGGCATGCCATCTATAATTTTTTTATATGAAATTTAGAGTGGTTATCTACTTTTTCTTTGTTTCTTTATTTCATCAACAATTGCCTTCTTTCTTTTCTTCTGTTTTTTGGTTGGGTTCTCTTTTTAACAGAAGGATAATTGGATCTGTGT
The DNA here is from genome assembly GCF_009389715.1 of Phoenix dactylifera. Taxonomy (NCBI): domain Eukaryota; kingdom Viridiplantae; phylum Streptophyta; class Magnoliopsida; order Arecales; family Arecaceae; genus Phoenix; species Phoenix dactylifera. Next base: position 18,951,042 of record NC_052394.1, on the reverse strand, counting down.
GTTGTGATTTCCAGAGCTTACTGCGTCTGAAAGAGCCATCCATTTTACTACGGTGTAGGGAGGTTGACCATACACTGGTAGAGTCTATCTTGAATGAAGCTAAACAAGAGTATGCAGATAAAGCACAAGTTCATCCTCCAAACATTAATATTGATCATGTGTATCTTCCAGCACCTCCAACTAGCAGTGAAGCTCATGGAACTTTTTGGTAATTTCTCAGCTAGTCAGATTCAGTACAGAATTTGAATATACTAGGAATATGCCAACTTCTAGGATTAAATTCTAAATTTAGAGGAAGTCATTAAATCCTCTGCGAGCAACATAATTTGTAGAGACTGCTTCTGCAATACTACATGCTTTCTTGTTTAAACAGGATGTATGCCATGCTTTATAGTGCGTTGGACACAGTGATTTAGGTAGTTTGCATGCAAGTCCTTTGAGCACAATTTAAAACCTGCAAGTTGACATGTTCAAATATGCATGGTCTCATATAGTCCTGATCTTCTCTGTAATGTATAATTCACTATTGGAGCCTTTCTTCAGCCACATCATGTAGCATGGAAGACTTTGATCTTTCACAGATATGATCTTAGCCTAAAAAAATGTGCATCAGTGGATCTATTTAAACCTGCCGATGTTTCTGTGATGTGGATTTTTGACTTTTCTCTACCTCTGTTGTATCTCTAGAAGTGCTCCACTTGTGTTAGCAATTCATTTGCTATCTGCTTGTCTTTGCTAGCAAATGATTACCGGCACAATTATACTTTGGGTTCTGTCAGTCTTAACCCTTTAAAATTTGACCACCAAGTAATCATTTCCGATGAAATCTGGAATCCTAAATTGTATGGGAATCCAACACCTTCACCAGCACCAACTCTTTTTCTCTTTCAAATGTCTCTGCATGTTTCTTATTGGCTTGGAAATTATTCACCTTTAGGTCTGCCATATTTTGTGTCATGTGTAGTATAAATACGGGTAGTCATTAAGTGGAAGGAACAGAATATATGGTTGGGTGATGTTGAAGGGAGAAATGTGTAAATCTAGTACAAGGGAGTTTACGGATAGATAGTTTTCAAAAATTGGAAACTTGGAGTAAGTGCCCACTCATAATGAAATATGTATATCCAACGTGATGAAGACCTAGGAGTTGTCCATTAACATTTCCTCTTTTTAGCTTTTTTTCATTATGATATCCATTTTTGCAATGCAGTAAATGTTGGTTTGCTCTATGATAAATAAAAGGAAAACATGACAAATATGAATGTGTTACTTCAAGATATTATGATTCAATAACATTTGAAGAAGAAGAAGATGGTACCAATTCTCAACCCTTCACCAAACTGTGAAGTGTAGAGGCCCAGCAAGGTCCGTCGAATCGGTACCGGGGCTCATACCGGTCGGCAGATGGATTGGTACGGTACCAGCTCGGTACCGTACCGACACACGGTATGCTTGAGCGTGCTGATTCCGTACCAGCACGCCTTTTTTTTTTAGAGTTTTTCAAGTTGATTTAATTGGTAATCAATTTTTTTGAACCTTTTCAATAATTTTAAGTCTAATTTGATGTTTTTGATGTTCTTTTGATGTGTTTTTGATGTTTCTATAATCCCAGTTTAACCTAGATGATGCATCTTATTATTTTAAAATGATACAAAATATAAAACGATTAGTGAGATGCTTCATACTATAAGAAGCAACATGAAATATTCTCAAATCAAGTAGTGAGGTAAAAAATATAAAATAATACAATCAATTACATATATTTAAAGTACAACATACATACTAATATCTAAAATCTCGTCAAGTGGCGATGGCTCTCATAGATATCTAGATCATCGGCATGGTCAGGACTCTTAGTTGACATTCATGCATACTTTTAGATTACAACTTAGCTGACACAATTGTTTAGTGATGTTTAAACTTTTTCGTTTTATGTTGATACCGAACTTATTAAAGACTTCCACATTATTAGTATTTCAACATTCTCTAATCCTCTTACATATTTGCATCGTTAGTCAATGTTGTTTCTTTTTTCTCCTTCCCCCTTCTGTAACATTAAACTAGCAAGGCAACTGATCTATTTGAAAATTGGCAGTTGACTATTTATTTCTGTACGAGCTTCTTGATGGACTTTGATTGGTCTAAAACAATGATCCGTTGTGTTTCCCATGATGTAACAGCTCTGGAGGTGTTGTTTTGGCTTCACAAGATGGGAAGATTGTCTGTGAGAACACACTGGATGCAAGACTAGAGGTTGCTTTCAGACAGAAATTACCTGAGGTAATCTTTCAGGCCTGAATTTTTTTAACATTCTAACGAGATAGATACATTTCAAAAAGAATGCTTTATGATGTATATCCTGAAGATGTGAGTTTAACGACGTGTATTGGCTCGACCACTCTTGAAAGACTAATGGTCCTTATATGTCCCTGTTAATACTTGTGTTGGCAGGTGTCTGTCTTTGGTGTGCAACTTTTGTCATTATGTCATTGTGCCTTTTACTTAGCTATTCGCTATTTTGAATTAATTATAAAGAAAGATAAGTTCAACCTTGGAGTCCTGTCTTTTTGCTCCATGCATTTTAGAATTTAAATGACTCTTTTATGAGAACGTTTTTTTAATAAATTTTTGACTCATAAAATTAAAATATATATTTTTTATAAGAAGTAAACCCTAGAATGACATAAATATGAGATTTGAGGTTGACATTGGATTTTCAAAATTTTCTCTCATAGGACTGAAAAAAATAATATTGGTAAGGCTTATTTGTTCTAATCACTGAAAGGACTTTCAGCATCATACTTGTGAATATCTCCATGATGATATGTTGTATAAGTATTCTTATTTTTCTATTCATGTCTCTCTATTCGTATCAACACCTCAAATCTGTTGTTCACCAACTGGCTAGAAAAATTTGAGCTTATTTCTTGTGCAATCTGTCATAATAAGGCTATCAATCTGGACCACTGAATATTGCTTCTAATCAAATAATAGTTTTCTTTAGTATAGCAACGGAGATGTTGATAGCTTTTCTCATTGGTAGACTGCTGGTATTGTTGATGATTTTTATGCTGCAATAGATAAAATGAATGGTCTGGTTAATTGGATTGGATTTGTGCTTTAAAAGGTTATGACATGGAATAACCCTGCAATGCTTACAGATTCAATATAACCATTTTAGAAATGCTCACATGTTTATTTGGTGAACTTCATAGCTGATTGCATGTTGTTATCCTCTCATGTTACTAAGAATATGATTTCCCCGCCTTTCTTGCAGATCAGAAAGCGTCTTTTTGGGAAGATGGAAGCCTGACTTGTTCATATCTGTATTTTTCTTGCAATAAAACATCACTCGTCCTTTCACCCATTTCTGTAATGGGTCCTATATCTTCTCTATTAAACCTCCTCCGCTTGGTCCGAATTTGAGCTTGACAGTCTTTAAGCAATGATAGTAAAGAGGTATGGTCTTGCATTCACATGCACCAGAGTCGCTGTTCTTTCACATGCCGAACAAAATCTGTTTCATCTTATCACAAAATTCTGGTATTGTACTTGCTGTAGATGCTTTGAATGTGCTTACCCATACACTGGGATCCTGGGACAAGCACTTCCGCCCTTTGCTTGCTCTCTCTGTGTCTGCCTTTTGTCAGACCGAAATCTGAGTTACTGATAGTTCACAAGTTAGATAAGTTAGATTCAAGGTTGCATGTTGTTTAAAGTAGTATTTCTAAGATTTGGACCCAAGGTATTGCTGGTAGAGTTGGATTCTGGAAGAAAGGGTCAGGAAGATATTTTGATCTACATAAGATTTCTGTTGATGTTCTTAAGTACCAACAAGAAGCTTGTCTTTGCATTATGCTTATGTATGCATCACATTGACCGGTGGTTGGCTGTGAAAATTTCATGATTTGAGTTATCCAATACTCTCTTGTTTCTTGTTGCCTGATTTTTTTCACCCCATTCTGAAGTTGTCAAAGCGATCAGTGTGGCCATGTTTTACCCATTGTGTTTAAAATTATTTCTTATTTCATGAATGCTAAGTATTTAGATGTAGAAAGAATGAGTAATAACAGAATTCATCGAACTTTCTAGAGAATATTAAGCTTTCAAATGGTGAGATGATTATATATGAGTTGTTTCATGGATGCTAAGTATTAAGAGGTTGTGCTGCTGGCGGCTAGAATTATTTTATTAAAAATATTTATTCCAACTTATATCATATATAACTAAATCCAAAATGTTTGGTTGAGGTAATTTGTTTGTTTGGATGGACATTTAATATGTTTTACTGTCCATGTATCTTTAGTAGGGCCATAGATGTGTGCCCAAGAAGAAGGAGAAGAAATATAATTTAAGGGTTTTAGTTATTACAAGCTTTTGCTTCAATGTTAAGAAAAGCGGAAGTTGGATCCTTATTAGAATTTGAATCCTTTTCTGAAATCTTCAAAACATGGGGCAGTGTGTTGGAGTTTTAAAAATGTAGGAAAGCTGGAACCAGGATCAAGTGGAGCAAACTCCTGCCCATTTTAGGTTCACAGAAGAAACAGAACTAATATTTGATGTTTTTCTAAATATTGGTTCTGAAGTGATCAAACGCTATTTGTTAATACATCTGTATGAAAATTGTCAAACATTATGCTAGCTTTGACAAGTTCTCTCTTATCTGGATCATTATAGAAATGGGCTGAGGTATCTGGGTCCTAGAACTCGTTTGGGAAAAATAGTTTATGGAAATATGATGTCTAAAAAACATCGTGTTGGTATATTTAATTGATTATAAGAAGACATCACATTCTAGAATGGTATGTATTTGGTTAAGCACCTATTTTTTTTAAATATATATATATAAATATCTATCATACTTTTGATTAAAAAAATATTTTATTCATGGACTTTAATAGCATAAGAATACTTTTAGAAAAAAACGATATCAATTTACAACCATAGTTTGTTTATGCCGTCTATGAATTTTTCTTTCTAATGAAATATAAAAATTTTATTTTTATAAAAATACTATTTTTTTAGCTCTTTTTCCTGAAAACTCTAATTTTTTATTTTTTCGTTGTTCATAGTTTTCTCCATTTTTTTTCTGCGAACCAGATGGGTTCCGTCTAAAATGTAATAAAGATAGTTTTATTTTTACATGTTGACCCAGTGAACCTGAATCTGCCCAAATATATAATGACATAAGTATTGTTTGGCTGCCAAGGCCCGTTAAGTCTCGGCTACCATGACATGGTCTATAACATTAAAACCTATGCTCGCATTGGATTGGGATGTGGATCCAAGGACCATCAAGCCCGACCCTCTCTTTTCTGTAGAAGGGAATCAACCTGCAGAGCTCTGGAGACTAGCTGCCCCCATGGTACTTTGTACATATTAAAAAAGCACAGAGAGAGAAAGAGAGAGAGAGAGAGAGAGAGAGAGAGAGCAGATACATCCTTCTTGCATTATTAACTTATCCACCAACAGTGGTTTCAGGTATGCCTGTGAGCACTAATAAGATCTCAAAAGATCATACAGTGAACAAACTGCATGGTTGTACGTGTACTCCATAATCTAACCAAGGTAAATATAACTTCTCACAACAACAAAACCCCACTGCAATCTATGAGACAGATTGTCTTTGCCGCCTCCTGCTCTTTCCATCTGATGCCTGCAACTTCTTCGTGCTCTTATGCTGTTTTCCAGTGGCTGGGCCAAACATTGCTATCCGGCCTATTCCCCTAGAAAGAGATGCAAAGAATGCTCTACCATGTTCCCCTGATCTACTATCCCTCATCCCTTGCTTCATGAATGCCTGTTCCTTCTCCAATTCGCTGAGCCTCACTCGCATCCTGGATATCTCTAGCTTCAGCTCCCGGTTCTCCCTTCGCAACGAAGCATAGTTGTCTCTCGGTGACACTGCAGCACTTGGGACCCCGCTGCTGCTGATCATCCTCTGAGAGAACCCGTCGCCGGAGTTCCCTGAGAGGGCAGACTTGAGGCGAAGCTGCTCGAAATAGAGAACACGGATGACCATCTGGACAGGAAGGCGGTCATTTTGAGCGGCGTGGTTTGAGGCTTCCTGGGAGAGCTTCTGGCAGTCAATGAGCTTGCACAGCTTCTTGCATTCAGACTCTGTCAGGGATGGATGGGCCTGATTGAGTTCAAAAGCTTGGTCAAGCATCTCAGGAAAAGCAAAAAGCATGAAACTTGAAAGATTTTGTACAAATTCATGTTGAGTTATCGCATATTTTCGTTACAAGAAAATGAGGTCATGTAATAGAACAGTCATGCTTTCATAATGAAAAATTAACTCAAAAAAGACCAGACTGATCTTTCAAAATTTTAACTTGGAGTGAATTGAGTAACCAAGCAAGTTACTAATAATGGGTAACCTTTGTTTGGAAGATAATTGAGAGATGAAGTTACAGTTCTCACTTAAGAAGACTATGCAAAAAAAAATTCTGATAAAAGAAATGTTTCTGAAATGTTTAAAGAATTGGATCCTCTGGATTACATTGTAAAGTTCATCGAAATTTATTGAGTAATGACAATATTAGTTTTGTTAAATTTAAACCTTGAGCTTCCATTATATAAGTGCTTGTATTTATGTGCAAGCGCATTTGTGCGCACGCGTGCATGCATGTGTGAAACAGTGATAAACATAACAGACAGCAAACCGAATAAGGTAAATTTTTAGTAACTCCATACTACTCATTTTTCCTGTTTTCGTATTGAACTAATATCTTCACCAAAATTTAAAAAACTGCTCGATTCTTACAGGGTACATCTTGAGTAAAACATGATGAAGTTAATTGCCACATGTCAAATAAGGCTAAATAGAAAATAAATCAGAAGAAAAATCATGAAATAAAATAATAATAAGGTGAAATAAATGAGGCAGCAGGTCAAGAACATGCTACACTGAGACCTAGATGTTACAAAAAGTATAATTGTATCTTTCAATTCACCATAGAAAAAAAGAAAGAAATGTATAATTATATTCACAGTAATTGCAAAATCAGATTCAAATAGTTACCTTCAAGTATATGTCAATTGCTCTATAGAGTCCATCATCAATTACATGAGCATAATCTGGCAATAATTCAATGATAGCCATAATTTTTTGCAATTTCAGGCATGGATCTGGTGCAATTTCTGCCAGGTACCCATCCATAAGCCTCCCCACTTTCAGAACTGAACTGTGATTTGGAGATTTAAGACCTTCAGATTCATATCCACAATGCGATGACTCTTCAGAAGCTTCATCTTCAATCCTTTGCAGGAAATTCACTAGTATACGATGGACAGTATCAACATCAAACACTGAATCACTTGTCTGCAGTGAAGGAATGAGCAGGTCATCTAGTGATGCCATTTCCAATTGAAACCCAATCCTCCTTTCAAGCTCAAGCCTACAGCCAAGACCTGCATCCACCTCTATTGCCATCCTTAGCATCCCAAACAAAAAGGACAGAGGAACAGATGTGATCTTCTCTGTTGCTAAGAGACCAACAAGTGTTTCTATGATCACTCTCTGCTTGTCTCCAACGAAAGCACTAGAATCCCAAGCTTGTCGTCTTTCAATACCTTTTAGAGAGGTTTGGGCATAGTGCATAATTGATGTGGTAATGCTATCTGATCTCACCCCTGTCCTCCTCATGGCAGCAATAACTCGCTGATAAAGATCAATTCTTAGCACTGAAAGATCTTCAACCCACCAGTCCTGACAATCCATTTTCAACTTCCCAGATCCAGCATCACATTCCAAGCGGGCTAAACCAGAAACCAGCTGTTCCTTGCTAGCATTTATGGCAATTGCATCCACACATCTATTCAGTATACCAAGCTCCTCCACAATGGGATGCAAACCCTCGCAAGCACATAAAACTTCTAAGGACTTCTCGAGGCTTTGCACCACAATCTCATTCATGTAGGTCTCTGTACGGGCAATCAAGTTCTCCTCCTGGTAATCTTCTGTCATTTCTAGATACTCAGCAATGCATTGGAGATGAGCCACATTGCTGGTAGTGATTTCAAAGTTTGTTCCGTAGCAGAATTTTGCTGCAAGTTCAAATGCTGGAGCTCCCCCAGGTACATTGCAGAGCTCCAACTTAAAAAGATCAGGGTCCTTGGATTCCACTATCATCTTGCGAATTTTTCCACTCCGAGAAACCAAAGGGAACTTCAAAATAAAAAACAAGGTCAGAACAGATGTTACAAAGCCGATTTCCTCTATGTGAGTTGCACGGAATGAATGAAGTTTCACCAAGAAGAAATAATAAATATATGGCTATGCACGAGATTACTAAATGCTAATTAGTGTGCAGATATTATGTCTAGGCTCTCTTGTCTGGAGTAAGGTAAGGGATGAAAAAAGATAAAGTGTGTTTATGTATGTATATGTATTTGTATATGTATATGTTTATGTATCTCTCTCTCTCTCTCTGTGTGTGTACTCATGGATGCCCTTTATGTTTTGATCCTGGTAAAGTCTAGGCTCTGCATCCTTTATTTTTTGACCACTGTCTTGCTGATATACTCATAGATGTCCATCTATGAATCAAACAAGAAAAGATTAAGCAACTTTATTAATGGATGGTCATTTATGTGGTTTCTTGGAAAATTAGCTTTCAAATATACAATCACAATCTTGCTATATTTGATTAAGATTGTTCTCTCATGGTAAAGGATGTCCACATTGACTCATACTGCAAATCTAGATTTTCAATCATTATAATAGTGGTTTTCTCCCTTGTTTCATTTCATTGCTTACAGCACACATTGCATTTCGTGGGCAATTATTAACTGGTCAAATATAGCTAAATCATATCATATTCAATCTTTAGAACAGTATCTGCATTCTGCACAATACTATAAGCACCAGAATCCAAAATTCTCATAGGAGTGTGCATCAATGACACATATCTGAAAGAAAGGGTAATGTAAACTATATAAATAGAAGAAACAGAAAGCTATTCATGAACAATTTCATTAAAACATCCATGTATACCTTGTGCAACAGAAATGATTGGCCATCCACATAAATCGTTATATCCCCAACAACATCAGAAAATATCCTGCACATATTGTGATAATCTTTACAATAGGAAACAGGCCAAGTACCACATTCTTACTTCCAAATCTAAATATCAAGCCATTAATACTGTATCACTCCCTGTTTTCTTCTTCAGCCCTCGAAGAATGATGGCAAGAGATTTTTGCTAACAAACCTCATAAATAGTGGCAAATATAGAAATAAAAACTAGGTTATGAGTAATTTTTAAAATAAAAAATACTGTTTTTTGTTAAAAAAACCTTTTGACATTTCATACCTTTATTTTTTTCTCTAAAAAAAGCTTTGCGAAAAAATAGTTCCCAAAAGGCAATGAATACATATAAAACAAGAACGCATTTATAGCTCAAATGCGAACGAAAATAAACTTGAAAAAACTCTGTTTTGTTCGCATTTCATAATCCGTTACTTGACAAAAATGGGGAAAAGGGCCAAAAATATCCAAAAATCAAAATTTTCTTCTCCGAAGTCCCTAAACAAAACACCAAAGAGTAACACATTTAAAGCTCCCAATAAGAAAAACCCTGCAGAAAAAGAAATCCCAAAGGATCGATTCGATCTGACCAGATAAGATCTCCTCAACTCATCCGACAAATACAAAAGCAAGATCGAAGAAGAAATGACAGAAGGAAACGGATCACCTCCTACTGATCGAGTTACAGAAGCGCGGAGACGTCGCAAGCTTCATCGAGGAGAAAGGGAAAGCGCTCTCCGACGCCATCCCCATTGCTCTCTCTCTCTCTCTCTCCCTCTCTCTCCCTCCTCCTAGAGCTAAAGCTGAAAAGAAAGAACTGGAGTGGAGCTGTAATAAAAGGAGAGTGAACATGAGAAGGAAAGCTCGGCTTCTCACACACCCTCGGTTTTCACTGTTATTTGCGTTTATGCCACTGAGGGCGTGGTGGGAGCCACGGGGTGGGTAGGAGTGGGAAAGAAGGAATGACGGACGATCGGATCATTTCGGTTCGCTTTCTCGACGCTGGTGTCCATGGATTGGACGCTTGAGGTGACGTGGAATGGATGTGGGTCCACGGTTGATCGTCCTGTCGTGTCGTGATGGGAGAGGGACGTATCTGATGGAAAAATCTGGTGGATTATCTTGTCGTTAGGTAGAAAAATAACAGTACAATGTAACAATCTAATGATCCCATCTAAAATAATTAATTTTTTTATAAATATTTATTTTTAAATAAATAATAAATATAAAACTAAACATGTACAAATTTTTACATTAAACTTGAAATGAAGAATTTACTTTGAGTAATATTTTTGATGTTTCTTATCTCAACAATTAATTATATAGTACAGGTGGTAGTGTGGTATGCTGATCAAACAGATATTTATAATTCTATGGTGAGAAGAATAAAAACCCCATGTTGTAAGTTTTTTTTTTTTTGATTGAAATGTTATAAGTTCTGTTTGGTCTAATTGAAATGGCACAAATGGGTGCAATTCAAGAAAGATTAGTATGATTAATTGGTGCCTTTGTAATATTTTACGATGAATTGTAATTTGATATATTTAGATTGTTAATTAGTTTGTATATATTGGAGAATCAAATCAAAGGTAAGATAGTTATGTTTTCTTGTATGCATAGATGAAGTTTATTTTTGTATATAATAAAGGATGGTAAAAGAGGCATATTTTTTTAAGCAAAATAATTAATTATGAAGGAGCGTGATTATACTTGAATTGCATGGATAATGTAAGCTATTTTATAATTAAACTAAGATGGATGATTGAAGACTTGAAGTTGGATATGACTTTGCTGGATTTAATGTAAACATTCAGCTATGTTATCTTTATTAAGGTAGTGGGTAAGTAGGTGATTGGAAGTGACCTAGCTACTATAGATCTCTTATGGGGTGCAAGCTAGCTTTCATTCCATTTAGTAATTACGCACTAAGTATCAACTAACATTTTGAGAATATAGAGTTCGTTATGAAGGGGTTTTTTTTCCCCAAAACTCCACTTTTTGGGTTTTATGAAGAATCAATATTGGTTTCCAATATATTAAGCTTGCAATCAGTTGATAATCTGACTTCTATTTTTTGTTGTTACATAAGAATGCTTTATGTGCAATGGAATATAATCATTAAGATTGTTGATTACAACAGGGATAGACGAAGCAATTTTATTGAATCCATACTCATTAGTAAACTTCATGCCTATAAACTATTACAAGAAAGTATAAAATCTGTAATATTCAAGTTTTGTGGGCTACATGAGAGTGCCTAGAAATTTTTAAGAGTTTCTATATAAAATTTGGCCAAGTCTATTGCATTCAAGAGTTTAATTCATTAGCTAAAGTACAGAACCACTACGATTTGATATGGTTCGACATCATTGCAACTAACATTTTAGCAACTAATTGAGCACTCTGCATATAGTTTATCCTAAAAATCATTGGAACTGTGCAAATGTAATCTATGGTCCACTAGACCTGTGCATAAATGGATAGGTGAACCACTACTTTCTTTAATTCAAAATGACCCCAATAAATAATAAAAATAAGAAATTGCTTTTAGGACAAACCTATAATTATTGCCATGGATTTCCTTGCTAAACTTTTTCAATATAAGTTCAGCCCAACATGGAAGACTTGATTCAAGAAATAATAAAAAAAAAATGCTAATATAACATAACTCTCACACATTATAAAGAAACATCAGGATTCCTATATTTATAATGGTAACAAGTCACATGTTTGAGTGGAGAGAGTTTTATAAGATAAACTTGCAAGATGTTGATGCTAACCAAAATTTTGTGGAATCTCTTCTGATTTCTAATGCTAGTTCAACATTATTCATGATCTAATTAAACTAAGACTAATTATATGGCTTCATGAAACCTTAGATTTTTTATTGGATCTCTCCATTATAAGAAAAGAAACGAAACACTTTTAACAAATGTGGGGTTCACCACGATGCCATGTTCTTTCCAAAACGGGATGCGGTTACCATTTTTGTTTCCACAAAGTTTTACATCAAACTATATTTCCTTTTCTCCTTTTCTAATATTCATATATTGGAATGCAACCTTGCACTCAAAAGTTTGCTTTCCCTTCCTATTAAATGAAGCAAAGCCCAAGCTTTTTGACTGCATAATTGAATGGCTAGCCTGTAATTTTGCAATTGAAAGCGGTCCTTCGATGGGATGTGCCGAATGGGAAGGAATATAAGGAAGTGGAATGATGCGACAGTTGTAACACGGAACTCGATAAGGAAGTAATCATCGACAGCGCTTCTTTCCTTTCTTTGTGGGCTGTTTTTGACGTTATAATATCCAAAAAGCCTTGCAACGACGCAAGTACGGTCCCGCTCTCCCGACCGTGACCGCTGTTCCTTTGCCTCTCTCGAGATTCTGGGAGGAATGCTTGGGGCCCCATGGAGTCACAATAATTGGTTGAAAGTGGGGTTGGTTGCATGTTAAGAACCAACGGCTGAGTGACACGTTCATATGGAGAAGTTTGGTACCATACTTGATGAGGGAAGCAATTTGATGATAGATCGAGCGATTTTTTTTTTTTTTTTTTTTATGGTGGGTGGACCATACCTGACAAGCATCGATACACCTAATAAAATCAAAAAACAAAATACCTCGGAGTGCCAGGAGCAATTTCTCATCTCCAAAGTGATTGGCTACATAACCAGCCACTCAGTCCGCAACTCTATTAGTTTTACAGAAAATATATTTGGTCTGTAGATTCAGCCAGTTCGCCGATGCTGTTCCAACATCAGAGAAGAATTTTTCTAGATAGTCACAAATAATATATTTTATGCTTTTTTATTTTATGATAGTTATTATATTTTTAAAAAACATCCTTTGAAGTCTTCTAAATTTAGCATAGTTGATAGAAAATTTTTAAATTTATGGAATATCTGCTAAAGTCTTTGAAATCACTTTAGTCTCCTTTGAAGCCCTTCTTTGGTATAACAGTAGATTTTCTTCTTCCTTGTCCATTTCAAGTAGAGGCTGTAGAGCTTCATTTTGCGCAAATTTTACCATTTTCTTTACTCAAGAACTTCAGAAAAATTATACGAAATTCATCTGACGTCATGTTGTAATATAGTTAATTATAAGATTGTAAATACAATGTGGAATATACCACCCATATACATAATACTATCTACACAACAATTTTGAACCATGTAGACTTATTACGAATTTATTTTATCTATGCAGCAATTATGAGATGTTTTAATTATAAAACATAGCTTAAAGTAATGAAGTACAAATAAGAGAGAATAAAAACCCTGATAAAACAAAAAATATAAAGTACTAGCATCATGCAATGTTAAACAAGTTTGTTGTAGATATTGAGCAATATCAATGCACACGGTGGGACATTTCTATGCACATATTAGACAACATCAATGAGCATATTCTGCTCAAACCTTTGTCTTGGCCTTCCTCATGTATGAGTCCTGTGCTTTTCCTCGTCCCTCAAATTTAAGTTTATGATGGAACTTTTATCATTCAAGATGACGAATCTCTTGTGACATTGTTTGGATATGTAAAATATAGAATTTCCAATTCTAGCAAGAAAAGGAGGAAAACGGATATTCAATTTAAAGTGAGTAAACACAATTTCTTATTCGATCTTGAGAATACATATAAAATTCTGTAGAAAGCCGCATTCGGTATGGAGGAAAGTAATAAAACTAGCTTTGCTTGACCTAACCCTCATAAGTAAAGGACGAGGCGACAATGGCTTTGGAGCATCCGGCAAGAATCAGGTACGTAACAAGCATACATAATATAGATAGTACATGTTCTTAATGGAAAACACATGTGATAAGAAAAAAAAGGACTTGAAATTGATAAACTAAGTTACAGTATATTATAGCTAATATATAATTAATTCCTTTTAAACTCAATTCAATGATTCACATTTGGCTTAGTAAGCATATGAGGAACCATTAACCCAAGCATGAACCCTGCTTGAACTGAGGTTGGTATAAGTTGGCATCGATTTCGACTCCAGCAGAAGACAAGTTCGAATTGATTTCAGCCCAATAGAGATTATCAAGCCATTCAAGATAGGCTCGAGCTTTGATCGGTAACAAACTCATCAAAAACACATCAAGCTTGATCTCCTATTTTTTTTATTCGACGGTTACGTCAAGCTTGATCTCAACTGCCAGACTTGAATTCAATTTCGAATCGAGTGAATCAAACCAGGTTCAATCAAGCGCACCGTTCTTAGCTACATCCAATTCTACGTCCATGTAACCATTTGATCGCACCGTCGGATTGTCACCATCGTCAAGGGGGCTTCTGCTCCCAGGCCAAAAGCCTTATCTCTTCTGTTCCACTCTTTCCAATAAGCGGCAGCAGAGAGAGAGAGAGAGAGAGAGAGAGAGAGGCGCCAAGGCTTAGGTTCGAGAGGGATTAGGGAAAAGAAAGATGCTCTCCAGCGCATCGGTTGCCTCATCGTCTCCGTAAGTTTGCGAGTTCATTAAATGGGAACAAAGATCGTATTTTTGCCCTTTGTTTTGAGTTTTTCTTTTCGATGTGCTTGTTTATCCTCCGGTAAAAGAAAAAAACGTCGATTTTAGTACCTTGGAAGGAATTTAAAAGAATCCGTCGGGAAATCTTGGGTGAAATTGGATGTTTTCTTGCTTGCTTCTACCTTGCTGCTGCTTCAAATCAACCTTTAACTTGGTCGGTTTTATTTGATGAATCTGGCGTAGATTATATTACTGTAACTTCTAGCATATTTGGATGCCCTAGTAGGAATTTGTCATACAAATTAATAATTTTGTTTAATCGCACATACAGAATTGTAAAAAGTGGAGAAGTTTTATTTTGGGCCCAGTATTCTTGTTACAAAGCATGATATAAACAGAAAACTCGAACAATTCTTCCTATCCATGGTCAAACAATTCTTCCATCTATGTGCCGTGTGTAAAACTCGAGGAGAAAATGCGAAATGTTAGCTCATTAGGGGTTTAAGACAAAGGCTATGGAACTAGTTCGATCTCACCTTTAGGCTTTTGCTTATAGCTTTTAACTATGCTATCTTAAGTTGGCTTCTTTGCCTCAAATTTTCGTTGTAATGTGGCCACATTGAATTCTTTTTTTTCTTCTTCTTATCTACACATGTTCATACAGTCTCCAGACAAGCATTTCATTATCTAGTCAGTTTGGCTAGACTTGTACTACATATGCACCTCGGTATTTTATCTTGGTGATGCCCTCCCTATGTGCTGTATTATACTCTTTCTTGCCCCGCTAATGGTTACCTCTCAAATTTCTAGCCCAGTGATGGACACCAAAAAGCCTACAATCTCTGCTTTCACATTCTTTGAAATAACTAAACTGAAACTTCAATTCAGTGGATTTCAATTAAACCCTACAGAATAAGGTCTTCAACAAGCTGTTCTAACTCTTCATGCGTATCTGTGTTATAAATTCTGAAAGCAGTTCCCTTATAGATTCTGTCATAATGATAGTAACACATACTATTATGACCTTTTCACTGGCTTGGTTGATACTCCATGCTCATCAAAAGCCTTCATTTTGATGATGCATATTGTAAGGACCCGTGCGGGTGTGTGTTTAGTCCCACATCGGTTATTTGCTGGATAGATCTTGGGTACTTATACAGGATCAAAGAACCCAAATAATACCTTCCGGCTAGCCATTTTGGATGAGGTCCTGAGGTCCTGGGTGCGATCATACCAGCACTAATGCACCGGATCCCATCAGAACTCCGCAGTTAAGCGTGCTTGGGCGAGAGTAGTAATAGGATGGGTGGCCCCCTGGGAAGTCCTCGTGTTGCACCCCTTTTAAAAAGGGGACACTGCAGCACAGATCCATTGGGGTTGATCACGGACCGATCGTGGTGTTTGTGATTAGATTTGAATGGATTTGAACCCTTAGCCTGACAAGAACGTCAGGGCTTGAACGGGAGGAGTATGTGAGGACCCGTGCGGGCGTGTGTTTAGTCCCACATCGGTTATTCCTGGGTAGATCTTGGGTACTTATACAGGATCAAGGAATCCAAATAATACCTTCCGGCTAGCCATTTTGGGTGAGGTCCTGGGTTGTTACAAATGGTATCAGAGCGGATCCGGCCCATAACCTATGTGGACTAGGAGACACTGCAGCACGGATCCATTGGGGCTGACCACGGGCCAATCGTGGTATTTGTGATTAGATTTGAACCCTTAGCCTGACGAGGACGTCAGGGCTTGAACAGGGGGAGTATGTGAGGACCCGTGCGGGTGTGTGTTTAGTCCCACATCGGTTATTTGCTGGGTAGATCTTGGGTACTTATACAGGATCAAGGAACCCAAATAATACCTTCCGGCTAGCCATTTTGGGTGAGGTCTTAGGTTGTTACACATATAATTTTTCAAATAATGTCACTCAATTTGAATTGAGTATGCCAAGAGTTCTAATGTGTCCGAATTCTATGATAACAATTGCGCCATAATTAGAACTGCTTAGTTTGTTTAGCTGTTAGAAATGGCTAGTTTATTTTTTGTAGTACTTGTCATCAGTCTAACGTTCAACACTCAGTTTATATATATTTATTATATCTTAGGAAAAAAAAGATGTATTCTAAAAGCAGCACAGGATTCATATCAGTACCTTTCACACTGTGTAAGGTAACTGGATGTGAGAAATATGAGCTGAAAGCTGAAGAATGAGAAACGAAGTGCTCATATCACTTTCAGTAACTGCTAGAGTTGTTTGGTTTTAGATGATCTATCAACATATATATGTTTATTTAGAGATTTTTATTGTTGTGTTAAACTTGGATCTTTGGCCATGGGGCATGCTCTAATCCGCTGTCATTCACATATTTAATCTTTCATAGGTACCATATTCATTTCCTTGCTTGCCATTTTCAAGTTCCAAATCGATCTCTTCCTCCTTCAAATGTATTCTTTGGGCTAATGCCAGGTAAGCGTCTTCTACTTCTAAGGCAATGAAGTAGGTCAGCTGTATTCAATTTTGTAATCTCATCATGTGCAATTAGAATATAGTGCGAAGCGATTAATACATATATAAGAATTTGCAGGGCAACCATAGGTTTTTGTTATTATTACTATTTTTCTTTTAGAAAAGTGGACTCAGATGGTTAAGTAATGGAGGAATCATTTTTTTGAATACGGGAATGCATTTGACTGGATTTGATACGTTTTTCCTAAGGACCAACATGATTATTCACCTCTTTTTCTTCTTTTTTAATTTCAAAATATATGACCACAATTTAGTATACTTATATGTATTATCTACATATATCTATGTCACTACGTCTATGATAAAAATACAACTTCCTTCTCTATTTTTATCATTTTTCCAATTGTCTCCTTATAGACATAGATGCATTGTCTTATGTACATACATGTGTATATGTAAATACTTGTATGTACGTATGCATAGGATATAGTTTTAATGCTCCTAAAGCATAATTTATGTTATTATGCTGCATATTCAAATTGATGATTCAAATCATTTGTCACTACTCATGTCATTTAGATATAAAAGTTAAAAAATATTTTGGAGTCTTGTTACCTATGCATCAAAGGATCAAAAGATGAACTAATCTTCGACAAAAACAAACATATTTGTTGCAAGAAAGATTCCAAAAGCATTCAAACCATTTTAATTATGGACAATTTGTCTTTACAGTTTGTGGTACAATGGACAAAGTGGATTAATGATGTGTATTTCCCATTGCACATTTTTTTTTCATTGTTTTAGTTATCCTTAGGAACATTTAGGCTGTCCCATAATCATATTTTTGTATCCATGAAGCATGTATGCAAGTTTGATACTCCTATCTTGTGATCATCATGGTAAAAGTGGAATGTGCCCCTTGTATCTCCTTTTTTTATTTTATACATGTCTTAGCACTATGTTTTGTCTGATTTTTTTTTTTCTATCAATTTCTTTAGCCATTTAATGCTGGATATCGGTCGTAGGATGATACTTTCATTGGACATACCATCTTGACACAATACCATTATCTTATTTTCATGCATTCTCAATTTCTTCAAAACATTTCTAATAGGACTTGGGTCCACCGGTTTGAACCACTCTCCTTAGCACTTGTATGGGGAGAAGTTCTGAGTTCAAACTCCAAAGGTGGTGATCCCATTGCTGTTCTCAAAAAAGAAAAAGTGGTCAAAACAAAGGTTTGCCATCTCGATACTAGATCCCGTACAAGTGCCCACCTGGTACACCACATATCAAGTTTTGGTACTTTCATACCTCTATACTGACACTCGAAATAGAGGGTGTACCGAGTCTTGATATCCTACTGGTGCAGTACGGTATGCTCTGTACTGGATGGTATGGTCTGAGATCGCAAACCTTGGTCAAAACATTAGATTGTTTCACAATTCCCCTTAAATGCGAATTTGTTTTGTTAGTGCTATCAGAGGCATCATACAATCAGATAAGTCAGTTGAGTTAGGTGGGAACCAAGTAATAATAATGCTCACACTTTTTTTTTTTGCAGCAAAAAGAAGAGTGAATGTTTTTCCTTTGAGAGCTAGCTTTTGGGATTCCATCAGATCTAGGTAACTGAAAATGCACATTAACATCAATGATGTAAAGATTACTTTATAACTCCAGCAACGAGAATGATACTTCACTAAAAAATATTTTTTGTGATTCACGTACTGGAACTTGGCTTTGCTTTCTGACTTGCCGATGTACGATGCTTTACAGGTTTTTGTTAGAATTCCATTAGAATTTGATATTCTGATTTGCCTGCATTCTTTTGTGGTGTAATGACCACTTCCAAGAGATTTGCCCTTTGTCCAGTTGGATATTTGGAAAAAGACATTTAGGTTAATGTGCTAAAAAAACAAGTTACTCTCTTTACTAACCTCGATTGGCATCAGCAAGGTTTTTTTGCGATCAAGTTCATGAATAAAACATGCAGAGATCCTATCCAAGAGCTCTTTAAGATTTGTTTCTCCTCATTTGAATAAAGAACTGCTAGGTAGTGTATTTTCATCACTGTCCTGACTACTGCAGTAGAGGAAGCTTAATATATGCTATATTTCTCCTTGGTTATTATTTTATTAAATGATCTTCTTGTCCGAGGCATCTGCCAGAGGGTCTAAAACAAGTATCTCGAGGTATTTCCGGCCTTCCTCCTCACTATGGCTGTTTTTTTCCCTAAATTGCGCACTTCCAAACAACACTAAATGTTTTTTGCACTTAAGCCTCTCCTTGTCCCAGTTATAAGCTTACTCTATATATCAATCTTTTAAACTGAACCTCTGATAGCTTATCACTTGTCCATGTTAATATCCTTCATTGCTATACGATTCTGTGCTATATGTTCCTTCATTAAAACCTTTTGGTTCATATGATAGTGTTGGTCCTATAATAATGTCACATATATTTTTTTTAAGTCCTACTAGCATACAATGATCTCATTACACTCTGAAGGCTTCTTAATTTCATTCACCTTGCTCTAATGTGATTGAAGACAGATGTCTATCTTTTCAACCATCTATATAATGGATCCTACTTGGCAAAAGCGTCATTATGACAAATTTTATTGTTCATTTCTAGATATGTATCCAAATTATCTTTCAAATCCACAAAAGTTGCAAACAGCATACTCCATTTTGGTGCGATCAATATATAGAAATTTTATTCTTTAGAACTTCTATAACCCCAATACTATGTTCTTCCTTGCTTGTCTGATCAGTCAACAATCTATCAACTGAAATTAACATGCGCCAAGTTTTCTCTTCATGGAGATTGATAGCTACTGCATCTGAAACAGTGTTGAAAGTTGGACAATTAAATTGACCCCTGATGACAGCAGATAACATATTGGCACTGTAAACTTCTCAATCTATCTGTAAGTAGATTGTCCACTTCTTACACGTCTTTAGCAAGACAATGTGGCCCATCTGATGATGCCTTAATTTCACCATTACCCATGGGATTATTTCTTTAGGAACCTAATAAGCTTCATCTAAACCAATAAAATCATGTTTAAGTTCTTTTGAGCTCTAAATTTAATTGTTTATTTGTTTCTTTTGAGTTCTTACTGGGTATCTATGTATAGAAACTGTCTCGAGAAAGACATGGGATTCATTGTTCGTTTTCTTTTTCTTCATGGATTAACAAGCATTAACAAACATGATTTATGTGGTCATGCAGTTTCTTGAAGAATAACAACAACTCTACACAGATTACTGAGCCACCACCAACATTAATGGAAGAGGAAGAACCCTTGCCACAGGAGATAGTACTTCTAGAAAGGACTCAACCTGATGGAACATTTGAGCAAATAATCTTTTCTTCATCCGGAGATGTTGATGTTTATGAACTCCAAGCTTTATGCGATAAGGTGATTATTTACTTGTTGACAATTGACTTTCGAATGTTTTAACACAGATATATAGTATTTGTGACTCATGACTTACATGATTGAGTGCGATGAAGGACAGAGATTAGAACCTTTAGCCATATGTATCCATTGGAAAATATTGAGAATCAAGCACGAGTTCCTTGCAATAATATCTTTATTGAACTGTAAAATGGCATCAAATAGTTATTCTTTTGTCAAAGATTACTTGCTAAGGAAGTTTACAAAATGACTCCTGTTTTGTTTATCAAAGTACTTTTTAAGAAAATCATTTTCTTTTATTTTTGTTATAATCATTTTCTTGGTTATTTTTCATGCATAATTTCCCTCCTTCCATCTCTCTCTCTCTCTCTCTCTCTCTCTCGGTCGCTCACTCTGTCCAACCCCCCCCCTGGGCGAAATAAAAACAGCAATCCTCTGTTTACCACTTATTTAAGGTTCCATGTGTAACTAGCAAAACTGAGCAAACCACAAAGACATGCAAATTAACACACAATCACTACACAAAGATCTGAGCAAGAGAAAAATCATTGGGAATCAAACAGAAATAGATTAAGTTAAGGAGGGTCTTTTCCATGAGGATCTGATTTGAAGATTACCTTGTTAGGAGGGGATGACGAGATATTATGACTAGATGATGAGATGTTATATGAGGGGCACTGGGGCACCTAGCGAGGATGTTGTTGGAAGCCGCTAAAACCAAAAGAACCAAAAGAAACCAAGAAGAAATTCTTGCTCTTGTACAGTCTGAAGAAGTACAAAAAATGACACATCACCAGAAAACCTAACTTAAATAAATTCTTTAGAGATGTGGTAAGGAAACAAATAGCACAAATAAGAGACAGGTGAAATGATAATGTGTAATGCATGGGAAGAAGCACTTGAAGAGGTCATGTAGATGCTCCAGATGATGCAACACTGACCCTATGACCTCTGCAATGATCCTGCATGATGTAATTGAAAATAAGTCGCAAGTCGATTAAATTTGAAAGTAAACATCTTTATTTATAGTTTGGAATTGGAAAAATATGAGGAGCCACTAGTTAATCAATGATATTCCATCAAGGATGTAAGGGTCCTTTTTTCAGAGAGATGCAAGGGCGACTCATCTGCAGTGTATATTTGATATTTAAGAGATAAGCTATAAGAATTGATGCATAATAATATTATGTGAACTGTGAAGTACGAACAACCATAGCTTCAAGTATGCAAAGGATAATGAAAATAAAGTTTGGGAACATATTTGGCATATACCAGCTTGCCTTGACTAGGAACTCTCCTCTTCCTTTTTATTTTCTTTTTTTTTGTTTGTTTGTTTCTTTTCATGTGCTTGCGGGTGGTGGGGTTGGGGTTGATCAGGGAGGAGGCCCCTTGCGCAATATTTAAGAGATGACCTATAAGAATTGATGCATAATAATATTATGTCAAGTATGAACAACCATAGCTTCAAGTATGCAAAGTATAATGAAAATAAACTTTGGGAAAATATTTGGCATATACCAGCTTTCCTTGACTAGGAACTCTCCTTTTCCTTTTTATTTTCTTTTTGGTTTGTTTCTTTTCATGCGCCTGCGGGTGGTGGGGTGGGGGTTGATCAGGGAGGAGGCCCCTTGTGCAGACCTCATTGTAGGTGCCTAAGAAAACACACCCCCCAGCAAAACTACAGACATGAAAGAAAAGAAGAAAAATATTCAGTTGATGGAACAGAGTCTGCTGTTATTCTGAAACAAGAAATCAAGATTTTACTATTTCAAAGAAATTCTTTTATTCAAATGCAACTTCTTTTTTTTATATATATACAATTTAACTATAACTTGTTTGGCATCATTGCCTGACAGGTATTTGGGTGCAAATTTTGATAGTTTTAAAACTTCAGGAAGAGAATATATTATAAAGGAAAGATGATTTCGTCCTTCTAAAACTTGGAATCTGAACAATGCATTAAAAATATTCTGACTCACGCTTACAATTCAGTAGATAACAATTGTTTTGATTTCTGCAGATTTAATTACATTCTTTAAAAAAAAAATCCTGCTTAAACAGTTATTTGTATTAAATTGTGCATAATTGTTTTTATAATGATAACATGGATTTGACAGGTAGGATGGCCTCGAAGACCACTAACAAAAGTAGCAGCATCTTTAAGAAATAGCTACTTGGTTGCCACACTTCACTTAATAAGTAGATCTCCAGGCCCAGGTAGTTGTATTTTCTTCTGGGCAATTTTTTTGTGTTTCTGTTAGTTTGAGCTGATATGCCATGCTTGTTTTTATACTTTAAAACAATTTGCAGCTGAGATTCATATAATTAAATGATGAACATCTTAGTGTACTTGGAGAAGTTATTTGACAGAGGGGAATGAGCGGAAGCAACTAATTGGCATGGCTCGTGCTACTTCTGACCATGCCTTCAATGCTACAATATGGGATGTCCTTGTTGATCCTTCTTATCAGGTAGCTATCAGAATGGAATGGGTGAGCAAAATTTCATGCTAAACTTGCTCGTTTCGCTTTTTCTGCAAAACTTAGTCTTACCAGCTTATATTAGTTTTGGCAGACAGATCAGCTTGTTTACAATGGAGGAAAAAACTTTGTAAAATTACACATAGCTTAGGAATTTGTGATGCTTTTCAGGGCCAGGGTCTTGGTAAGGCACTCGTGGAACAGCTAATCCGGGCATTACTACAAAGAGACATTGGCAATATAACATTATTTGCAGACAGTAAAGGTACAGATGCTACACCTGTAGTGATCATTTCACTTTATCAAGTTAATTTTAGTCAAACCATAAGTTTCCCCACTTGCACTAACATAAGCAAGCAGCAGAATTTCCTTGGATCTCCAATGCTAAAAACCACTAGTTTATTGGGCTGAAAAGATGAAAATTGTTTTTCAAGTTTGGTCTCATTTATACACAACATTGATCATTAGCAGGTAATCTGCATTCTTGGCTAATAAGATGATGCAACATGCTGTTGCTGACAACTGTGGAAGAAAGATATAATTATCTATCTAGCAATCTGAACAACTATAGAAAAAAAACTAGTTAACAAATATAAGCACATAAGTTTTAAAGCCACCCCGTTGGAGTTCAGTTGATCTGCTCCCCTCTCTTAAAAAGAGGGAGTTTCACAGGGTCTAATTTCGAGTCCTATGGTGGGGAACCCACCGTATTTCTCAGGAAAAAAAAAGATACAAGTTTTTAAAGGTCCAGCAAGCAACTGGTAGCTGCAACGGAAAAGAAAATAAGTTATTGAGGTTACTTTACATTTTCCACAGATGAGTTTGTCTGTCTGCCTTGAGCACTCATTAAATAAATGAGCAATATCTATATTTAATACTACATTTATGGAATATTTTGCGATGTTATTGTATTTGTCTGACCATATTTTAAATGATTGAAGTTTAATAGGGTCTTGTTTGCATCATTTGCAGTTGTTGATTTCTATAGAAATTTAGGATTTGAAGCTGATCCTGAAGGTATCAAGGGCATGTTCTGGTACCCAAGATTTTAGCAGCCTTTTGATGATGGCGGGATTTCTACACGTTGTTTAATTGGAAGCATCATCTTGGAATCAAAGAGCTACTGCACCTGTAAATCTATGGCAATCACACATCAATTCATAACTTATTTTAATATTTTGGAATTCTTCCTGATCCTTTTGGCTGTGTCTCAGTCTGTGAATGCTTCATATGTTGGCAAGAAAACGCCTACTCATAACAAATGATTAATATAGCTTCTTCTGCACTCTTTCTAATAGTTATGAGAGAGCGGAGAGAATAAGGGAGGTATGTTGGTTATTATCCCAGCATGGATGGATAGCATTATATCTACCCGAAAAAAGGGGGGATTATAGCTGTTGTTCAGGGAGCATAAACCTCCTCTTAGGGCTCATTTTCTTACTGAAATCGAGCTCTGTCAAGCATATGTTTTAAGATTCATGGAGTACCTACATGCAATATTTAAATTTTAAAGGGTGTTGTTCATTGCAATAGATCTTACGGCGTCCGGCCGGACTAACTCAAACTTAAATGGAGAATCTTATCTATGATATTCAAATTCTACGAGTGGATATTACAATGATACTTAAAATAATTATGAAGGCATGCCTGGACCAGCTTAATCATGCGTTAGGGGTCTTTTTTCCATTTAAACCCTACAAATAAGAATATTATATCCCAGTTCTTTAGTTTTTCAAAAAGTTAACAGAACCATCCTTCTGTATCTCCTCTCAACGTTACCAGATTCTTTCTTCCATGGCCATTCTCTTAAACCCTAATGGTCCCTGGAGGGCTCGCTATTAGTTTTTAGGGCTAACAATTTGTGAGCCAATAGCCCATCCTTTGCCAAACTTTATACAACATTCATGCATTCGAGTTATTCATATTGCAATACGTTCTATATAATAGATAAAATAAAATAGTAGAAGAGATTGCATGCCAAATATTATTTTTGAACCTTTCATGGGAATGGCTAAAAGTGGATGGATATTGGAAAGTTCCTCTATAGGATACTCACACACACCACAATGAAGTACAACAAGTTTACGGAGGTCTTTGTCTCCATGGAAAGCCTTATTAAAACAAGTTCTAAAACCACAAATTACTTCTAAAACAAGTTATCAACTAAGGTAAAGAGTGGAGGATTATTAAATTGAATTAAAAACTAAAACCTTTATATAAAAGACTAAGACCATTTCTATCCATTACATCATTGGATCAAGAAACTTCTACATAGAGCTCGTGGAAAAGCAAGACTAAAATCACAAATCTATATTAAACCCAAAGCCATCTCAAATTTTTATCCAAATCCTATGCTTTTATCCATTCAAAGTAAGAATTTGCTGCTGGTCTATCATGTAATTTGAACTCCATCAAGGCAACATATTGGTTTTTTTCTAAACTAATAATCCTAGCTAAATCCATGCTTCTTTCAACGAGAACTTTCTTTTAGTTATGTGATCGAAAGACCACATGCCGCACAGTGCTCTGTTTCTATGGGGTATGCTACAAATTGCAGGACATTGATTGAGCCTAGAAGTTTCTGCCTTTGTGTTTCTATAAACAAGCAGCTATCCAAGGATATTCCAAATTCTTCCATCTAACCAAATATTTCCATTTTCTCTTTTTGTTATATATGTTTCTTGTTTTCTATGTTGTCTTTTTTTATTGGGACATAGGGTAAGCCAATCCCAATACTAAGGGAGAGAAAAAAATTGGGTTTTGGAAGATTAAAGCTGTAACAACCCAGGACCTCACCCAAAATTGCTAGCCGGAAGATATTATTTGGGTTCCTTGATCCTGTATAAGTACCCAAGATCTACCCAACGAATAACCGATGTGGGACTAAACACACGCCCGCACAGGTCCTCACATACTCCCCCCGTTCAAGTCCTGACGTCCTCGTCAGGCTAAGGGTTCAAATCCATTCAAATCTAATCACAAACATCACGATCGGTCTGTGGTCAACCCCAATGGATCCATGCTGCAGTGTCCCATAGTCCACATAAGTTATGGGCCGAATCCGCTCTGATACCATTTGTAATAACCCAGGACCTCACCCAAAATGACTAGCCGGAAGGTATTATTTGGGTTTCTTGATCCTGTATAAGTATCCAAGATCTACCTAGCGAATAATCGATGTGGGACTAAACACACTTTCGCACAGATCCTCACAAAAGTATTCCTATATTCCTCTAAAATTGGAACAGGATGGACTCTTCCCAATCAAACACGGCTGAAATAGAGTAATTTATTCCCTTTCCCATCCAAAGTTCAACCAAACATGCCCTACGAGCCTTTATGGTTTGTACCATTTATTCGAGTGAGATATCTCATCCCATCGTAGTTGACATCAGAATGCCGACTTTATTGCATGGATTGCGACACAATCGATCCTCCTCGGCCAGCCGCAGCCACTGACTTTAGAAGAAACGTGTTTATACCTGTTCCCATTACTTATCTTGCTGTGCTTCAAGGCATTTTTAATAGAGAGCTAAATGACAGGGCGACACCTTTTTTCCCCCCTATTTGAATCGATCTTCCATGGAAGGATGGAATTGGCTAGAATATTAGATGGTGATTGAGGATGTTTTAGCCTAATAAAGAGCAAATTCCAACACCTGTGCTCATAAAGTCTAAGATTCCCAACAAGGAGCAATCTTCCTGATGTGGCCTTTTAAGCTGGACCCACCAAACAGATCTCATCACAGCTGACCCGAGTTCTATATGGATCATCTCCTTGCTTGCACACAAACAAGCCTTGAAACTTATCTTGATCGAAATCCCTTAAAAACAAAGTCTTGTAGGGAAAAAAAAGAGTACCATTTTTTCAAAAAAAAAAATCATTTTATTGTGATATCAATGATCCATTTTAAACTTCAATGAATGGCGGGTGCTCATTGGTTACCATTATGCCGTCATCTTATGTCTATATTTTGACTGCACCAGCTTTTTTTTTTTTTTTTTGTTGAAAACGGCAATTCATATATCTCTAATGTGAGTACATCCTGCCAAATCAGAAGACAATAAAGAGTACAAAAAAGACGGAAGCTCTACTGTGGGCGTCCACAAGAACTTTCCGGAATGTCTCGCAACATAGGAGGCGACCCAGTCTGCAGCCCTGTTCGCCTCTTGAAAAGCATGTACAACTTGGAACTCGCTCAGCTTCGCCACCAGTCTGCGTGTGTCACAAATAAGGGGGTGACAATCTTCGAACCTATCCACGCCCCGTATCCACTCAATCACCATCGATGAGTCTTCCTCGATGTACACCCATTCGGCACCGAGCATCTGCCTCACATATGATATACCCTTCCAAGCTGCTCGAAGCTCTGCCCTGACGACGGTAAGACCTGGAGTGCAATGATCATCTGCTGCAACCAAACCGCTGCGATGGTCTCTGGTCAGAAATCCAACACTTTCTTACTGCACATGCTTTAAACCATATATTTTGGGATGATAAGTCTTTCTATTACTACCGGCAAAACCTTGGAAACTAAAATAATGAGCCAATCATGAAGAGAAGAGGTCAATAGCCCGCTAGGTTTGTTTGGTGGACTAAATTATCGAGGAGTCAAACCACGAGATGGGACGACCGCGACTGCACGATTTCGTACCTACTGGGAAGTTGAGAAAACTCCACCCTTCTGACGCTCAAGTATCCACGTTGGTGGAGTAAAATTGTTGGCCATCGTTTCGAACAGGAAGCCAAAAACTCGGTCTAACTCGATGATTACATCAAGGAAAAAAATTAATCAGAGAAATCGCACGAGTCATTTCTACTTTGTACGGATATTTACGTAGATCCTATTTTAAGTTTGGGAATGCATCCTATTTGCTGGTTATTCAATCAAAAATTGTTAATAACATCTCAAGTCTTCAGTTGAGAGCGAAGCAGCGTGTCATATATACATATTTTTTTTAATGTAAGGGAGGCATAGCCACCCAAATTTATTAAAAGATGATAGAAGAGAGAGAGAGAAAAAAAAATCATCTAGAGGAAGAGTTGTTGAGATGGCCAAGTTGGTATAAGGTAAACCAAATTAAGCGGAACAGCACGTCATCACTTGCGTTAGGGGTCTATAATTATGAGTACCCACTTGATTGTAATTCCTTCCATTCCTTCAAATTGTTTTTTCCTAATAATCTTGACAATGCCAGGATAATGAAAGAGGCTATGCCATATCAAACATTACATATTTGGGTTCAAGAAATTGGGTTTCCTAAACAGGCACAGATACTTTACAATCTTAGTTCCAAGGAAATTTTGATGTCTTGTTAACCTATAAGAATATATAGAAAGATATTTTGTACCCTACTATTTTATTCTATAATTATGTAACAAATTTGATAATTATTTTTTTGATCGAAGTTTACTGTACCAATAGTTATTGGTGTACGGTATATTATAAAATACTGTCGGTACAGACTACAGAGGGCTAAGTATTTACGGCGGATATAATTCAAAGTTAATCGGAGGTTGGGCTTTTAGGAAAGGCATCGACGTTGCCTCTGAAGCACCACCGTCAGCGACGCCCTTTTTCACCCCCGTCGTTTTCCGCTTTGCCGTCCCCGTTGTCTCGTTTTTTCTATCTCCATCCTTCTCTCAATTAATTAATTATAATAGCGCCGCAGTTCACGTCGAACTCCCTACAAGTTGAAGAGCGATGTCCCTTTCCGAACTCCTCCTCCTCCTCCACCGCCTCCTCCCTCCCCTTCTCTTTGATTCGGTCGGAGAGCGCCTTCTTTCGCCGTGGAGGTGGCTTCCTCACCCGTTGTTTGTTTTCTTTCGAGGTACTTTTGTCTTTTTCCCGGGGATTACGGGCAGTATTCTCGGTTCTTGCGAACAGCAACCGGTTTCAAGGATTCGATTTTTGGGGGCTGGTTCGACTTCTGTCGTTGCATGGATCAAGAAATCGAAACGTCCTGAGTTTTTTTATCGTGATTGTGCTTGAACGTGTTGCAGGTTTTCAAGAATTTGGTTTGTGGAGTTTCCTGACGTCGTGTGAATCAGGGACGCAGACTCTTTGAGGTGGGTTGGAGTATTGTATCATTTGATTTCTGTTATTTTCTATTTTTATAAACAGTTTCTTGGTTTTCATGATTCCTGTGAGCTCGTTGGAGCGAGAAATCTTTGGGATTAGTCGGTATTAAGATTTTCTATCAGTCGGTATTAGCCGTTGCAAGAAATCCTAGCATCCCGATTGGAATGTTCTTGATCCCTGAGAGCTCGTTCGAGCAATCGAGATGCTATTTTGTTGATTCTGGGGGCTGGCTGGAGCAAGAAATTTTTGGAACGAAGACAGTCTTGATCTGTGTGTGTGTATGTATATATATATATATATATATTAATTTCTGGTTGCTTGCGAGAGCAAGAAATCCTAGTATTGGGACATTGTTAAGAGTTTCTTGATTTCTGAGGGCTGGTTCAAGCAAGAAATCTTAGTATCTGGACCAAGGTCCGAAATACCAAAACCGTATTAGTCTCGATGAAGGGTATGTATGATACATGCCATATCAAGGATCATGCTGACAGAAGGTATCCATGCATACCCATAGATATGCCTCAAACACCCTAAGTATGGCCTTTTTTAGCCTCTTAACTTTGATTTTGGGCTTTCTATCTTGTCTTGTCTAAATTTATGTTTTTGTAAGAAATAAGGTGGGAATATCGAGTTAAGGGTTCTAATCAAGGTTTTCTCTATATCCTGAAGTCATTAATATGCATAAATATTTCATAGCATCTCATAACTTGCAACATAAGATACATTAGAAAGATGTGTTAAAGTAAATAAAAGGAAAATATATTTATTATATTATTTAACTATACTATCATCAACGACCATGTACCAGGCACTAGCTTATTAATTTTTCTTATCAATTCTTGATCTTCAAAATTATTATAGCATGGCATGAAGTAAAAGTTATTACGTACACTTCCTTAAAGCATTCACCTTATTTCTTTTGGTGCATCGATTTATCTTCAGTTAGTAACTTAACGACGAGTGGTACGCAGGCATACCGCTCGGTTTGGGAGTGGTTTGGGGTTAGTTCAAGGCGAAGCGACCTTGATCTTCCCTCAAACTGCTTGTTCTGCCCTCATTTTGGGCGGTTTAGTGGCAGTTTGGATGGTTTCATCCAAATTGAGTCTCCATATACTATACTAAGTAGGCATACTGGTTGCCTATCGGACCGATATGGTTTTGGTTTGAACCGGTATCGAATCGGCCAACGCGCTGCACGCGTGGACACAAACCCGGGCGCACGCGAAAAAACAGGCGCGGATGCGTTAAATGCCACTTTGGAGCATTAAACGCCCCCGCACGGGTGCGCTGCCCCTGGGAATCGCGCTCGAAACCGTGCGTGAGTGCGGTTCCTAGTGCGGGGAATCGCGTGTGGGCGCGGTTCCCAGCTCGTGCCCGTGCGGGCGCGCTGCCCTGTGCGCGGGCGCTCTTCTCCTCACGTGGGCGCTCTTCCCCGTGCGCAGACGCACTGCCTCGAGGGTGGGTATCGGTGCGAACCGGTCCAGTTTGCACCGGTACTGGGCTTGTATTGGTGCGAACCGGTCCGGTTTGCACCGGTACCGGGCTTGTACTGCTCGGTTTCAGCTCCAAAGGGGCTGGAGCCGTTTTCCATGCTTGAAGGACTGGACCGGTTCGGCACGGGCTGAACCGGTCGGTACGGGCCGGTTCAGCATACCATGACTATGAATTTATTGATTTCTGAGGACTCGTATTTTTAGGATCACAAGAGTGTTAAGATTATTTTCCTCTATTCATGTTTTGATTGTTTTCATTTTGTAAAGTATGTGTAGTTTCTCTACTGTAAAAATTGGAATCTTTGACAAAGGTTTACTGTATTCATGAGTGTCACTTTTTTCTGAAGTTTCTAGAAGGATAATGTAGTGGTGCAAATATTTGTTTTCCAGTTCATCCACTGCTTCTTTCCCATAGCTAATATAATTACCAATGCATGTTACTTGTTATCCATTTCCATGTGTCTATTTCATTGCTTTAGTGAAGAAGCATCTGCTCAACAGCCCCAATTAGGATTTGGCAAGTATGGCAACTTAAGTCAGGTGAATGATATGAGTTCAACTAATGTAAATCACATTGCTAAACTAATAAACAGCATGTTTCCATGCAAAAACTTTATCACACTATGGATGTCCTAAAAGTTTGTTGTGCTTGCTTGTTTGTTTGATGAGCAATGCTGTCAGACTTGATATATTATAAGTCAAGCAGATGAGCAGCTCATCTGAGAAATCAACATCCCAAACAAGCTGCTCATCCCTCTGCCTCTAACAATATCTTACAAACTTCACAAACCAACTCAGCAAATTTGGTTATGATTATAATGGCTAGTAATTTAATTTGATCCATGCATAACCTGCTTTTTACTTTTAACTGTGATGGTTCATTTTATGGACTGTGTTGTGTATCTATAGTTTTTTTTTCAAATTGTCTAAATCATGGCAAAGCTCTTAGACTGTATATAAGTAGCATCTACATTTTATATTTCCTCTATTATCTGTATTGCATTATGTTTAACTCTATGATGCATATAATGCTCTTATATATATTTTGGATGTTGCAGTTATGGAATGCTTCATGCTTGCTTTACTAAGATTCTCAAAGTAGCTCAGTATGAGAGTAGAGAATTGGTTCCTACTCGTTGTATCGGTGATCATCATATATGATCTTTGAAGACTCCTGTTTTGATTCAGTTGTTGAATGTGACCTGATCTTATGGACATGAACCTATCCAGACATGGTCTGTAATAGGTGGCATTTGGGTCCTTCATGCCAACAACCAACTAGATAGATTTCAGGGGTCATCTTTTGCACTATGTCCTGTTTAACTAGCTTAAAATTGGTTGTTTATGGGCTCAGCAACCTAATCAAGCTAACCCCAGTCGGCCTGAGTTTGGATCATTGTTATTGATGACGTATTCCTAAATTTTGGTACATGTCATCTTTCAAACTACATAGTGTATTACAGCTTATCAGTTATATAAATTTGGCAAAAATCATTTCCTTCAACAACTTGAACTTTTTTAAATGTAAAGGAATCTTTTATATCCAACTTTTTTTAATAGTTAATATTTATAATTTACAGCAGTTTAATCTTGATTTCATGAGCCACAATATTTTTTCTGGAGGGAGATGGTTTCTCATCTAAAACGGCTTGCTGCTTCAGGTTTGGAGAGTTGCTGATATGCCTATCAGGATGTCTGGAGTTCAATTTAGATTACATGGGGCCATTCTGGGCATACTGTTTCCTTACTTTTTGTATGTTGCTGTGGCCAAGAGTACCGATCCATCAGAAGGTGTGGTAGACTGCCCATAACTTAAACCTTACGTAATCCATTATGCTGTGCTACTGAGTGCTTGTAATTTAATATTAAATCACTCATGCCATTTTACTCTTGCTGATGAAGATGCATTTGTTTGTTTACGGATTAAAATTTCATTTGATGTACTTTTGGTGTATATTTAGATGGAGAGAGTAGCTTTTTTTCCACATGCCCTAACAGCATTGATATTGTTACTTGAAATGGGTATTTTATTTATGCTCAGAATTTGTTGTTTCATTAATTTCATATTTCAACATATTCATGAAACATTCTAAGAGGAATCTGGTTCTGTTTGTTTGGGTTGCAAGTTTTTGTTTTGTTTTTTCCTTCTTTTCCTCAACCAAATGCAAATGTATAATTCCTTCTCTCAGTTTATTTTTTCCTTTGTCTTGTTTGGGAGATTATTGGTCCTTGGAACTCTAATTACACATTTTAAAGGTTGTTGAAGTTACTTTTGTTATCCCAAACATGATTTGCTGGAGACAAGTGGCGTGCATGGACGCACACGTATATTATGCATGCACACTAAGGGGCTGTTTGGTTATGAGTTTTTAGTGAAACAGATTTATACAAAACCTAAACTAAGTGGTTTTAATTAGAATACTTGGTTCATTGCTTTCATAGAACCTGTTTTGTAGAAACCAGGTCATAAAACTAGAAAAACGAGTTTGAGAAAAACAGGTTTCTCCCTCTGTTTTAAAACCTTTTTCACATAAAATCATGTTTTAGGATTATCCATTTAAAAAAATCTGACGGAATTAAACAGTCATAAGTATATAAAAGAAGACAAAATACTCATTTTTTTAAATTTATAAAAATTATTCATAGATAATGAAATTTTTTATTGAAAAAAATCTTTACTTGTAAAAATATTATGTGTTAATGGTATGAGTTTAATCAGATTTATTATGAGAATGCAAGTGAGATAAGCATTTAGTAGAGCTGGGGCTAACAAGGAAAAAAATATGACAGGAGAGGTTGAGAGAGAGGTAGGTGCCACTGAGAGTAGCATTAACATGTGTCTGAGAGACTCATATATAATGAGAGAGAAAGAAGTGGATGAGGATCTAATCAAGGTTTTAAATCCTATGGGATGTAACTATCCTAGTTTGCCGATGGAACGAGACCGACACTTGTAATAGGGGATGCCCCAAGATGTGCCGATTGGGACAATGGGATAATGGTGGGATGGTTCTGTCTCGATCCTCAGCACTGGAACCCCATCCCAGTGTTCTGCGGGACGTCTCACCAGGATTTGAGACCGTCGATCTAATAAAACCTCATTATTAATTTGGATATGTGTGAAGCTAGAATTAGGGGGGGTTCCATCTCTCTCTCTCTCTCTCTGGGTCCTTTTCGATGTTTGGACTCTCAATTATTGAATGCTCAAATTTCTAGTGATGGTGAGGCCTAATATGTAAGATCTATTCTTCTGCAGATATCTGAGATAGAGAAGGGGGTGCTAGAGATCTTTCTTGTGGGATTTTCAAGAAGAGAGACATAGAAAGGATATTTCTGGAGATTCATTTGGGATAAAAGGGCAAGTTATTCCTAGCAATTTACTAAAATCTACCATTATAATAGATCATTTATAAAACTTAGAAAAATTAAGAGTGGACTTGGAAGAAATTGATAGACTTAAAGGCACAACCATAACCATCAAGCCTTGTCCCTACTATTTGGCATCAGCTTTATAGGTTATCATTTAGCAAGCATTCCCATTTAGGGCTACCTATGGAGCAAGATACCTTTTAGGTTCTCACTTTCGGAACATCCTTTTCCTATTGTAAGCCATTGCAGTACTTGACATCAAAATTCGCCGTGCCGGTACTGGAGCCTATACCGACCCTCGTGTCGGGCCCGTGCCGACATAGCATAAAGGGAGAACAGGAGCGAGAAAAATAGAGAGAGGAAGGGGGAAGGGAGAGGGAAGAGAGGCTTTAGAGGTCGTCGGAGGGCACCGAAGGGCACCGGAGGGCCGCAGAGGGCTGGAGGAGGGGCTCTGCCCTCTGGACCCCTATTTCGAATGAAATAGATGTCCGTTGGGGCCCTTTTTTTATTTTGTAAATTTTAAATGAAGTCGGCAATTTGGGCCTCTGGCGGCCCTCTCTCCCTCTCCCTCTCCCTTCCTCCCCCCCCCTCTCTCTCTTTTTCTCTCTTTCCTTCTTCTTGTCCCCCTTTCGCCGGTTTCTCATTTTGAATGTCGGAACCATCCCAGTTCACCACCGACATGGCTCGGTACGTTCCGAACCGGGCGGTTCGGGATGGTTCCGC
The DNA here is from genome assembly GCF_009389715.1 of Phoenix dactylifera. NCBI lineage: Eukaryota > Viridiplantae > Streptophyta > Magnoliopsida > Arecales > Arecaceae > Phoenix > Phoenix dactylifera. The sequence continues at coordinate 18,916,495 of NC_052394.1, read as the reverse complement.
ATTTTTTGCTTGATAGTATATGTAATGCCATATTTGCTAGAACTTTCTGTTCCACCTGCTCAGCTAATTATTTTAAAGGCTTTTATTTTGCAACAGTTGCGGTATTGCTGCCTCAGCCATTCTATATAACTGCTCTATATTTACCTTTCTATATAATAGTTCTATATTTCAAAAAATGATGATGCTATACTATGTTGCGTATTGTAGATTATTATTTTTTTGATTCTTCAATTTTTATATATGAGAAAAGCAAAATCAAATAATAAATGCAGGCTAAGAAGCTCAATCTTGTATATGACGAACTTTGGCATGATATGTGTGTTGGTCATGAAAGTAACTTAGAAGTCTTCCCAAAATGAAGTTGGATGTTTAAGCAAAGATTTAGAACAAGGACCATGGAAATATATTTCTTCATGCTTCCACTTACATTCAACAAAAATCGCCTATCATTGAAAAAGATTTTTTCTCATTCTCACCATTTATTAATATGAAATCTCTTAAGATATGTTTTCTCAAAAGAAAGATGCTTATGAAATGGCTATAATCATTTTATCTTGATATGTTCATTTGGTTACATTTGATGAATTCTAGAGGTAAAAATTTAACAAAAAAATTACATACCATAAAAAAAGAAATTTTTTCATTTCTCACCATTTATTGTTGTGAAGTTTCTTAAGATACATTTTCTCAAATAAGTGTGCTTATGAAATGGTAATAATCATTTTATCTTAATATGCAGTTCATGCATTAAAGGCTATTAGGAGCAGTCTGATTGACCCCTTGAAAAATCTTGCTAATTGGAACAGTGGAGATCCATGTACATCAAATTGGACAGGGGTTGTTTGTGCGTCCATGCCAAATGATGGGTACCTGCATATAGAAGAATTGTATGAATGCTTGACTCTTTAAAATATTCATTCTGTGTTTTCTGGAGATACTTAGAAAATTTATTGCTGGTTACTGCTTAGGATATATTATTTGTTTCTATTATCTTGAAGGCTTTGAAATTCCCCTCCCCTCATGCTACTCAATGCAATTGGCTGTACATGTGTAACTTTCTTGTTAATCGGCTGTTTTAGCCTGATGTCTCTCAGTTAAACATAAACAGATCTAAGTACTATCTTGCAGGGCAAAACTCTTTTTTGAGAAATGGGAGCGAGAATACAACCCATTCCATTAAGTGAATGAAAGAAATAACCTTGCAATGCAAAAGGGGACTAACAGTTTTGTAAAGTTTACTGTCTTATGATCCATTAGTGCCCCTATTAATGTGCTTGCTTCTATGACAATGCTTAGTTGATGTCACTCTCAGTAGAAAATGATAACTCTTCAATAGGATAGAAGAGTAATAGGGTGTTTCATGTATTTATAGCTCAAAATTGTGGTATAAATGATCAACACAGTTTTGAGTCTCGACTTTGTATTTCTTAAAGAATTTTTAATCATTCTGGATTTATTAAACAATTCTCAAGTACTTTATAGAAGCCTTGTGGTTCTTTTACTTTTAAACCTGAATTGGCTGAAACAATTTTTAGGTTCATCATGCTCTATATTTATGTCAAAATCCCATTACATATATTGTACTTCATAGAAGATGTAAGATGGGGTGGAAAACATATTAGTTTGTCAGATTGCTTGTTGACATGATTTGGTCAACTTATGTTCTGTCAGCATTTATATATTTAGCTACCAGCTGCTATCTCTGGTTTGGGTGCTTGAATTTTGACATAACAATAAACTATTATTTTGCCATCTTGAAATGCTGTTGTGTCTCACTGTATGTACTGTGATACATCATTGTACTTCACTGGTACATCTAGGGCATGTTTTGCATAATCTGGTCCAATATTTGTGTTATTTCGTTGCCAATAAGGTTAAAATGATATATGATGTGTTATTCACTGGTAAGAAACATAATCATTACCTGTAAGGATTTTTTTTAGACCTCTAGAGGTCTCTAATAACGAAAGCTACTTTCCCACTCCAAAACATTTCATAGCATGTTTAACTAATCTGGATGGTAATACAACGTTTGACGTAAGAGGTCATAATGCACTGTTGAAATATTGTGAATCATTCCTGTAACAAGGAACCAGAAAACAAGCTATCGATCATATTTTGTAACTTTATTAGTGCTTTCCAATGTTTTATCTTCTTGTTGTCGTTCTTGTTCTTCAGACATATGAGCTTAGGCCCCCACCCCCACCTCTTTTCTTTTCTTTTACGGATTTAAAAAATGCATGAATCAATTGATTCATTTCTAAATTGCATATCATGTTACTTAAAAGTGCTTGTGGCATATTGTAGATACTAGATACACAAGACTAAGATCACATAGTTTCACCATATTCTCAAATCACAAGTTATGTTCTATTATCCATCAACATGTGCTTTTTCCTGTTCTCAAATCTTTTGGTTTGCTTTAATGACTTCTAAGCTAATTAAACACTAATGCTCTAAAACCTATGCAGTATTTTAATATTGATGCAGTGTCATGTAAGCTACTGTAATTACTATTATTTTATGTAAAATATAACAAGCTGCCATCTTATTGATGTTGGCTTTTATAGTTTATACTGATATCGAATTTCTCTGAAAATGTAGACAGCTTCTAAAGTTGAATCTCTCGGGAACTTTAGCACCCGAACTTGGTCTCCTAGCTCATCTGAGAATATTGTAAGTCATTGCATATTTTGGATTTATCAGCCAATCTAGTTAATTCCTCTGATGTTGTACAGTTATTAATACTTTGTCAGAACTGTTATTTCTATGTTTTGTTGTAAGTATCTTCCCTAAATTTTTCTGCATTGGTGATCCTTGTTTTACCCCCTTTCTTTTGAAAAAAGAAAGGGACCTAAGATTCTGGTTAAATCTTCTTTTTTTCTCCTGTTGAAGAGGCTTTATGTGGAACAACATAAGTGGAAGTATTCCAAGGGAGATAGGCAACATTACATCTCTTAAACTTCTGTAAGTTGTATTCTCATGACTCAAGGTTTCTGAATATGTATTAAATGTTGGTGATCTTTTCAATATCAGTTTGGATGCTTTAGTTACTGACCAGTTCTACAGTGCTGCACAGCACCCAAATGTTCAGCTTCTTCCTTCTGCAGCCTTCCATAATAATCTATCATGAATTCATGATGCATTTGTTGTAAGGCATGCTGTGTTACTTGTACTCCCTGGCTCTCCTCTAGCCCTCCCCCTCCCTTCCCCTCTCCCTCCCTCCCTCTCTCTCTCTATCTCCTTCTTCCTCTCCCTCTCTCTAGCCAGCTCTGTTGTGTCGGTATGGGCCCGACATGAGACGGCATGGTACCGTACCAAACCATGCCATCGGGCAACCGATATAGGTCCTGATACTGGCATAGGTCCTGGTACCGGCACAGCATACCTTGGGTTTAATGGAGACTGTAAATCAGATTAGCAAAAAGGAAAATCATGACAAGTTGCATCATCTAACTTGAAAGAGACAATTGAAGTACATTTTTTTATTATGTAATCTAGGAATACATAACTGATTTAAAACTACTCTAATCTCACAAATTGTGTGATATGAAGTCCTTCAATTCACATCACAATATACATTCAGAATTTAAACAAAACATAGGTACATGTGTTGAGTTTGTCCAAATGGAAAAAGAAGTTACTGATTTCCCTTTCTTGGCAATTTTATTTTCTTACAATTGTATTTTTTTGTCACTTCTTTTTGTTCCTTTTTGGGAAATATGGTGGCAATGCCACCTTCCATGATCAAACCAGGAACTTCTCCCTAGAGAATATGCTGAGAGGGGTGTCAACAAGCTGGATCAAGTAATGTTCTTATCAGATTATATTTCTTGGGTTTGATTGTTGAGAAAATCCACAAAGATGCTTTTCTCAGTTGCAGATGATTTACACCCCAAATTGTAGCATTAGTGGGATTTAAGGATTTCAGTATGCCAACGTTGAATGGCTCTCAACCTACATCAAATTATACAGGTATATGCATCCATCTCTGTGGCCACATGCCAAAGAGTCACATAAATATGCCAAATCTGAAATCCCTCTGTAAGACCCTTAGGTCTCATATAATTAGAAAAAGTTGAAACCAAGGTCAAAAACAAAGGACACCAAGGATGAAGAAGAAAACACAGACTTCAGCCCAGAACTCTTGTAAAAGGGCAAACGATGAACTGATAGACAAAAGGCTCATTTAGCATTTGTTGGTGAGGCACTGCTGAATTGTATATCAAATTGGGAGCTAAGATCAACTAACTATTCTTGATTTTTTAACCTATGATTGCCCTTGACAAGAAGTTTTTTTTTTTTGATTCTGAGTGGATAATTGGCTGGAGCCATACTGCTAATGTGGACTCCTTCATCACTGTCATTGGCTAGTGAATTCTGATGATTTCTTGGTTTCTTCTGCTTCAATGTAGTCCAACATGTTATGTTCGTAATAGGTTTTTCACCATTAAATATGTGAATACATCCATGTAAGAGATATACTGATAAATCAGGTGTGAAGATTTCGCGAAAAGGAGGATTAATGCAAACTTGAAATTATCCTTTTGAATGTACACATGTGGACACAGCAGGATGAAGCTTTCTGTGAAAAGATTCTTCCTTTGTTATATAATGTTGAACGAAGGCCTACATTCTGATCTTCAGTCGAAGGTTACTTGATTCAAGTCAGAAAATACTTAGTCACGTAACATACTGGCAAAGCATAGCAAATTACAAACATACATACTGAATATGTTTAGATAATTACTTGTTGATTTTGTGTTGTCCTGGTTAAGTTTGGTTATGCTACAAATAGATTATTGGTGTGCAACTACTTCAATTGTCATTGTTCTTCTTCTTATTTAGTAGCTTGATAGCACAAATTAACTGTTTGTTTCAATGGAATGCCTTTATGCAAGTTATTTCTACATATTCAAACGACATCTTGGAAATAATATTTATTTTTTCCCAGAAGAACTACTCATTTGCTGATAAGTTGCAGGATGTGCTGTATTTGCAGGCTTCTGAATGGTAACCAACTGTCTGGTTCTTTACCTGAAGATATTGGCTACCTTTCTAATCTAGATAGATTGCAAATTGACGTGAACCAAATATCAGGGCCGATACCTAAATCTTTTGCAAACTTAAGCCGTGTAAAGCATCTGTAAGTTGGTTTTGATTCACAGTCTTGCTCTTAGTTGTGAAGAAGCCCTTATTTTTCTAAGCTACCTGATTTTTTTTCTCCCATTTACCTGCAGCCACATGAACAATAACTCATTAAGTGGACAAATTCCACACGAGTTATCCAGACTACCTATTCTCCTTCACTTGTGAGTGTGTTTCTGTTTCATTTCCTCCTCTTTGGTGGGCCATGCTGTCAGATTTATGTGTATCTTTATTATTTCTTCTTTTTGTGAACTTTTGTAGGCTGGTGGACAACAACAACTTATCAGGACATCTTCCTCGAGAATTTGCAGAGCTGCCAAGTCTGAAAATTCTGTATGTCCTTGAATTCATTTAGGAAAAAATGCTGCTTCAGTTGACAAGCTGATCTTTATTTATTTGTGCTGGTATCTACTGTTCCTATATTGATATGCAAGGAGCTATCAGTCCTTTTTTTGTAGAAACTTCTATTCAAAATTTGAATTCTACAAAAAGTTTATTTTTTGAGTAGATGTTTAATATTTTATAATTTACTTTTTCAGAAACACGATGATTCTGCCACATTCAGTTTATTATATCAGGGATCTTCAATTCTGTTTTAAATTTCCAACATCCAAATCAGATTGTTTTACAGAACACTGTTTATTTTCACTAACATATTTGTATCACATCTACTTTAAGTAATGTTTCACTGATCCGAGTCTCCCAACTCCGATAAAAGGTGTCTTGTATTTGTTGATAATAGTTTTTGGGTTAATGAACCTCTTTCTAGGTTGTTGCATACCATCTTTTAGGGTTTTTGGCCAACCGACATATCAGTTATGTAAATGTTTAAAAGACACGGCATTTTATATTTTATGCTTTTCATTCAATTATATATTTTTTTTCAATTTTTTAGTTAGCATTTATATTGTGTATTATCAAGTTTCTTAGATTTTCTTCCTCAGAATCTTTTTGTGACTTTATCTTTATCTTGCTAAAAGGTGAAGAATTTTCTTTTCTTATCTTCATTCATTTTTTTTCTTTACCTTATAGTTACCTATTCCTTTTTCCTTCTTGGTTACTTGTTCATCTTTTTTTTTTTTTAATTTTTAATTTTTGTTTTCCACTATTGACCTCAAATAGGTAGGACTTAGGCCAAGGCTTGATGACTATGGTTACGTGTTGTTCCACCATGGTTCTTTAATATAGTTGTCTTGCTTCTGAGGTATGAAATCTCAATCACACCATAATTCCTCAACCCATATCGCAATCTGTATATTAAACCGTATCGACAAGGGGGTATATCTAGTTTGGCAAAGCATGAGTAGATACAAGAGGCATACTATCTCTTGTATTGTATTGATATGCGAACGACATGGGGGTTACCACAAGAATTCAAACCTGTCTTGCTTTATGGGGAAAGCTAAAATGTCACCACCATAATATTTTAAGGTATGGGAGTGTGTACAAAGAGAAGCATCTAGCTTTACCTCCAAATCCAATAACCTGACCTTACATATTAGAATTTTGGTTTGGCGGACATCTAGAATAAAAAAAATGTAAACTGAAAATAGAAATTTAATTGAATTGCCCCAAAAAGAAAATAACTAACATAAAATACAAAAGAACAAAAGATAGTCGCAAGCAAGGCAACTCCTTGAACAACGTAACCCTTGAGGACAAAGATAAGAACAGGCCCAAATTAGATTATTATATCACAAGTAGCATTTAGGCCATTCCCTTAAGGTAATAAAGGCTCTCTGAAATACCCTAGAAGTCTTGTCATGCTAGATACCCATAGAAGAAGATTAGCCACCATCTTTGCATATGCTATGTTTTCTTTAAAATTATTAGGTTCTGGCATTTAAAAATAATAATAACCAATGAAGTTTAAATGCAAAACCAATTTTGCCAAAATTTCTCCAAGAAGCATGATTCGGATATTTGGTGTAGGCAACTTAACCAGTCAGCAAGACCCTTTTTCTCTTGATTCAGTTTGCCACAGACTTAATATGAAATTATCACTCCAAATTATATGAATGGAAGCTCAGTTTAAAGCATGAGTACCTGAGACCAAACTTTATGTGTCAAAATTCTGGGAACTTAGTGTTCTAACTTTTTTTGAGAAATTTTTATTGTTGTTATTGGAATTATTTTTGAGACTAAATACCTTAGTTAAATTGACTTAATTCTGGGATTTTCACCTTGAATTCTTCACATACTTTTAGATGGTTTCCCACCTTGGTTGCTGTTTTGTGCTATTTGGAAAGGATAATCTTTCACTCACCTTCGTCCTCCATCTCTCCTTTATTTCTCTACCGTACACCTTGCCTTTGGTTCTTGCTTGCACTTTGATATGCTGAGCAAGAATAAAACCTATGATTTAGGTTCCTTCCAGAAATCAGAACACTCTAAAATTCTCACCCTTTGGTCTTTATTAGATTCTAGTTATCAAATCCGGGGCAAGCATTTAGATATCAATATGAAGCTCATGCTATATGCATGAGAATATTCTCAACTATTTTCCCCCTCTTACCAAGCTGATGCTAACTGTAAGCAGCTCTGTATTAAAGGCATAAAGTTATCCTGTTCCTATGTATTCTACACCTCACCCCCTTCACTACCTTAGAAACCTCCTTGTATCATCTTCACTACTCAATCTTATCACTCCTTAGAAGTTTCTGACCACTTCTAGTACCCTCTTTGTTTTTATTGCCCCCCTACACCCTACTCTCCATGCATAAGAATTATAAGATAGCACCTTGATACATAATTAAAATTGTAGTCCCATCTCTTTAATATATAGCCCGAGCCACATGCATTATTGTCATAAATTGATGAAAAATTAAATAAGATAAATCTAAATTCTAATTTTGATTCCTTATTCCTTAACTTCTCCTTGCATCTACTTTGTGGTTCTTTTTAATGAATTAAGTTTCTTTGTGCAATTGTTATTTTGGATTTTGGAGAGCTGTAGCCTTTTGATGCAACTATTTGGATTGTTAGGTGTCTAGGCTTTTATCTTAGTGGTTGAAAAGCGATCACTACTTCAATGCCATTTGATGGAACCTTCAGACTCCTTCCCACCACGTGCAACGTGTCGCCCCACCTTCCTCTGCATGTGCACACACATACACTCACAAACATGGAGAGAGACATACTGGGTGCTTAGATATGCTGACTTAACATATTACATTTTTTTTTTGTTATTTGCAGTCAGCTCGATAACAATAACTTCAGTGGCAGCTCGATCCCAGCTTCTTACAGCAACATTTCCACACTTTTAAAACTGTAAGTGCAATTTCCTTTCTGTAGGTTTGTCTTTAAAAAATTGGAGTATGGATAGACTATAACAAAGAATGATTATCTAAAATGTAAATTCTGGCTGCGAAGAACTCTGAATTCCTGATTTTTTAAAAGTTATTTCAATAGTAAAGTGCAGGGAAAGGAAGAGTCCTCTGGGTTGGAAGTGCCATTGATTCCCATTGTTGGCTATTTCCATGCCAATGGTTGCACCATGTTGGTTTTCTAAGATAAATAAGAAAAATTTTGCTCAGAACATCTACATTTGCCAAAAGAAAACTATGTATCCATTAATTTTAATTACATTCGGGCCACTTGTTGTTAGTTTAGGTTCATAACTTTCTAATGGTTTAAACTTTTTAAATGTAATATGGCAGAAGGAGGTTCTTCTTTGCAATATGGCCTTAAGTTTGTTAATATGTTAATCAACATACTTTTAATTTAATATTGGATTTTGATCCATGCATCCAAATGCTAATAATTAGAAATATTGGGCTTGGACATCATAAGCTCTTCCCTAGGGTCTCTTGAATCGTCTCGAACCATGTGGTTTCAGACATACCATATCAGACTAACTAGCAGATTCGGTCCTAGGTCAAAAGCGGCTTGAACTGTTTGGTTCTGCTAGTTTCAAGCCATTTTTGGCTATTCCAGACCGAATCGTGCTCAATCCTTTATAAGTTGCTTGTGACTCCTTTATACTCTCTCCCGATTCCCTACGCTCTCTCCCAATCCTCCTCGCCTCTCCCCTCTCTCCCTCTCTCCCGATCCTTTTCTCCCCCCTCTCCCAATCCTCCTTGCCTATAGCGAGTCGCAACTCCTCTACCCTCAAGCGATTCCCCACACTAGAGTTATGGTGTCGTCGCCGCTGCTGTCGTCGACATTGATGATCATAGACCACTATGTTTCTCTTTCTCTTCTCTCAAGTCGTGTTTCCTATGATGACGACAACGAAGTTGTAACTCCCTCTTCCTCTCCCTCCCTTTGGTTTCGGTATGCCTCAGGTCAGTATGGTACGTTTTGGTATAATACCAAACTAATAGCCGACTGGCATGACCCCTAGTACCGATTCGGCGAATCTTGCTTTTGCTTCATTGTTTTTAGTTTTTTTCTTCAAAAATCTTAGTTTCTTTGTCATATGTGTTAGGATATTAGGACTAATGCTTTTAGTTTTGGTATTAGGCCCTATACCAACACATTACCATATGATACATCTCAGTACTGAGATATAGTACAATGCTGAAGTTGGCATAGCACTTGTACCCATGTCTCGAGACAGGGGTTTTTAAACCTTTGTTAGGGCTAGAGAGGTGGATGGGTTCTTGCTTGTGTGAAGAGGAGTGGAGTTTAGAATATGGGTCCATCCATTTGCAAAATGTGAATTGCTAGTAGCATCTAAGTGTCAAATACAGGTGAAACACCCTCAATGCTTTGAATGGAGGCTTTCCACATCAAGGAAAGCCGTACCGGCCGGTACGGACCGGTACAAACCGGTCCGGTGCTTGACCGGTACCGGAGACAGATGAAAACCGGTATATCCGGTTTTCATCTGCGAACCGGCCGGTACGGACCCCGTACCGGTGCGAACCGGCCGGTTCGCACCGGTACGGGTGTTTTTTTTTTTTTTTTTTAAGAAACCACAGCGCTTCGCGCTGTGGTTTCAAAAACCACGCGCGGCGCGTGGTTTAAGGGAGAAGTGGCCCACGGGCCACTTCTTTAAAAAAAAAAAAAGTTTTTTTTTTTTTTGGGGAACCACAGCGAGGCGCTGTGGTTCCAAAAACCACCGGCGCGTGGTTTCAAAAACCACGCGCAGAAGGAAGTGGCCAACCGGCCACTTCTTTCAAAAAAAAAAAAATTGCTGTGGCCGACAGGCCACAGCTTTTTTCCTTTTTTAATGGGAAAGGGAGTGGCCTCGGCCACTCCTTCCCATTAAAAAACAAGGAAGTGGCCGGCTGGCCACTTCTTTCCGTACCGAATCAACGATCTTAAGCTGGGATTTTCTGTTAATCTGGGATTAACAGCACGATCTTAAGCCTCTCGTTCGGTTATAAAAACTGAACGAGGCTCACTTCTTTCCCAAACAATTTGAGGTTGAGACTTGAGAGGTTATATTTAAGGTGCGGAGACGGAAAGATTTGAGAGATAGCGAGGAGGAGGTCCTGCCCAAAAAATCCAGCGGAGACTATTTAAGGTGCGGTTTTTTTATCTTATATTATTTCATTAATTTTGTTAATAATTTACTTAAAAAAATAGTTTATAAATTACTTAAATAATAAGATAATGCAAAAATTTACTTTATTAGCTTAATTTTTTGATAAGTTGTCCTTTTATGATAGAAATGGAGCCATCAAGAAAAACGAACCCTGCAAAGCGTGATATTGGCTGGTCTTATGGGCGAAGACTTGGAAGTGAGGGGCAACGACATCAGTTTCAATGCAAGTTTTGCGACAAGGTTTTCAAGAGAGGAGGGGTAACCAGGTTGAAGCAACACTTAGCCGGAAATTCCGGTGAGGTTGCTACGTGCCGAAATTGTCCTAACGAGATTCGTGTGCTGATGAGGCAGAATTTTGCTGAGGCCAAAGAAGCGAAGGAGATGGCTTCCAAGAAGAGGGCGGAGGTCGATCGCCAAGCGGCAGAGCCACCTTCCTATCACTCTAGGGAGCCAGAGGAGGTCGAGGATCTAGATGAGGAGGAGGCAGATATTCAGGCGGCCATGCATGCAAGCCTGGATGATCAGTGGCAGCAGGAGGAGGTGGCCAGGCATAGGGCTCGATTTGGGCCCTCTGCATACGAGTCGGGCGGCGGTTCTCGAAGCACTAGACAAGATCCAGAGTTCTTGAGGACAACTTCAGTAAGAGAGGGCGTCGGCAAAGAACGTGGCCGGATTGCATCTATGCTGGGTGGTTTTGGTAGCCGAAAGAAGTCATCTAGAGGAGTTCCAGAAGGAGCGACAATTCATGATGTAGATCCGCATGCTCTCCCCAGTAGAGATTCAAGGCAGCAGAGGGTAGACACAATGTGGATGAAGGATAAGAAGAAAACTATGTGGCGAGCTATTGGATCCTGGTTTCACTTCAGCCACATCCCAGCGAATGTGGCAGACAATACATACTACAGGTCTGCCATTGCCGCCATACAAGCTGCCGGTCCCGGTGTAGCTCCTCCAGGCCCGAAGGATATATACGGTGAGCTTCTTGACAACAATAAGGAGGAGCTGGAGAATTGGATTGACTCCTACAAGAGCAAGTGGCCCATATATGGACTAACCATCATGTGCGATGGTTGGACCGGTCCGACCAGGCGGAGCATCATCAACTTCCTGACATACTGTGATGCTAAGATCTTCTTCCACAAGTCGATTGATGCTTCGGCTTATGTGCACAACACCTCGTACATGCTGAAACTTATGGAGGATGTGATTGATATGGTAGGAGAGGAGAATGTCGTGCAGGTCGTCACTGATAATGGGCCGCAATATAAGGCTGCCGGGCAGGTCTTGATGGAGCGGCGGCCACATATTTTCTGGATTCCATGTGCTGCACATTGTATCGATCTTATGTTGATGGACATTGGAAAGATCCGTAGGGTGCAACAAACGGTGGAGACAGCCCAACGCATTACGAGGTATATTTATAACCATAACTGGGTTCTTTCATTGATGAGAAAGTATGCAGGGGGAGAGATTCTGAGACCAGGAGTCACACGGTTTGCTACCAACTTCATCGCACTTGATAGCATACTCGAGAAGAGAGGAGCCCTACGTCAGATGTTTGCCAGTCCCGAGTGGTATGATAGTAGATATTCTTATGCCGGCACTGAAGGGAGCAAGATAGAAGACTTGGTGACGAGACAGCCATTCTGGCAGCGGGCTACTACAATAGTCAAGGCTATCAAACCATTATATGAAGTGCTGCGGGCCGTAGATAGCGAGATCTACCCTCAGATGGGGTTTTTGTATCACATGATGGTCAAGGCAAAGGATCAGATTATGGAGGCAGATCCAGCACATGGCCGGTCATACATCAACATCATTGAGCAACGGTGGGGAGCGCAAATGGGTACGGAATTACATCTAGCAGGTAAACTAAGATATAATTATAGTGACAATTATAGTGATGGATATAATTATATAATTATGCTAAGATAGTCTCGTATATGTGCAGCATACTACCTAAACCCCCGATTTCAGTACAGCATAGATGGAATTGGTATGGATGAAACACTTCTGGATGCTTTGCGTAATGTGATTTACAAGATGGAGGCAAATCCAGAAAAAGCGGCCCTATGTCTTGAAGAGGTAATTATGATTTAGTAATTACTAGCATGTGTAAGTATATCAGCATCTTCAATTATTAACATGGTTTTCTTATGCTTATTTTTCACAGAGCAAATTATTTAGAGAGGGCAGCTACAGTTTTGGCCAACGAGCGGCTGTCGTCAGCAAACACAATATGAATCCAGGTACGTGACACATCAGGAAAACATTCACCTGGTGTTACTTAGTTACTATTATGGAATTATCATATATGTAATTTTCATAAATATTTTTGCAGCTGAATGGTGGGTGCATTTTGGCGGATCCGCGAGAAATCTAAAGCGGATAGCTATCCGGATCCTCTCCCAAACAGTCTCCTCTAGTGGATGTGAGCGCAATTGGTCCACCTTCGCCCTTATCCACAGCAAACAAAGAAACCGTTTGACGCAAAAGCGCCTCAACGACCTTGTTTATGTGCATTACAATTTGCGGTTGAGGCTAAAGTGCATCCAGGAGGAAGTGGAGCTCAAGTATACAGATCCGATTTACGGGTCCTTCACCGCTGATGACGATGATCCACTACTCGGCTGGCTTGTAGGCCAGCAGCAGGAGCCCGAGCTTGACGAGCCAGGATCGCCTCCACGACCAGCTACCTTCATAGCCACCGAAGCTGGGGTCGATCCAGAGCAATGGGCTGAGCGCAATATTCCACGCACTTCCAGAGCTGATCAGCCGCAGGCACAGGGGAGCCAGACAGAGAGGGCCAGGAAAGGAAAACAAAGAATCCCAATGGAGAGTGTCGAGGAAGAGACTTGGACTAGCAGCGATGAAGGTTCTGGTGGTGATGGATCTTCTAGCCATGGAGGGAGCGGAGGACAGTATGGTACTCATGAGACACAGCCGGAGGGTGGTCTTTATTTCACCGGTGAGTCCCAATTTATGGGTGCTACACAGGATACGGACCACGGTCGACCACCTGATAGAGATCGTGAGGATATTATTGGATATAGAAGACGGGCTCCTCGAGGTCGTTCAGGAAGACAGGATACGACTGCAGATCCGACAACATACGGATACGGATTCAATTATCCACAGCTTCAGCCTGACGAATACGGACATGGTGCATTGGATTTTGCTTCCGCCATATTTGGATGGGCCCCTACACAATCAGAGGACACCTCTCAGAGCCAGAGCGTGAGCGAGAGATCCGACAGTTCTTATAACCTGGCGCGCGTTCCTTCTGATTGGGTTGATTTGCCTCCTCCTGATTATACTTATGATCCAGATATCTACGAGAGCCATCGGCACTCGTCCCGATTTTAGATATCCTAGAGTACTTTAAATGTATGTAAATGATTGTATCTTAATTTGAAGATATTTTATGTATATGATTTTATCATTTGGAACGGGAGGAAAACATAACATGCAATCATGCATCATATATGTTTCAAATTTCAACCCTAAATTTAAATATGAAAATATCAAAAATCATGAAAAAAGTAATAAAAAAACATCAATTTTCACTTAATTTAAGATCCAACAGAGACAACATTAAAAAAAAAAAAGTCTGGCTCGCGGAGCCCGGCCGGTACCGTACCGGTCCGGCCGGCCACCGGTACGCCGAGCCGGACCGGTACGGCGGACCTTGCTCCACATAATACATATATGAACCTCTACAATACGTCGACCCAACTAACGCGGAAGAAGCATGTGATTAACACTGGTCTCTATAGAGCCCAAGAGAGGACCTTTGTCCAGCATCACACTTCAAGGAGATCTTGGTTATGGGTCTTACCATACTAGGTCAAGGCATTCCTTATCTATTGCCCTTTCCAAGAGGTAAATTAAAAAAGAAGCAAAAAGAAAAGATGAGAGAAACATGTGATGTATGGCACCTGCTCGAGAATTATATAATAATAAAAATACCAGGTGATACACATCTAACATTTAAATAGATGCATTTTATATATGCATCATTTTGCAAGTTTGATATCCAAAAATGCTATTGTATGATGATGCATTGATTTATGTTGGTGCACTTCATGATGTCTACGTGTGCTAGTTATAATCTTTTCCTGTTTTAGTTCGATGGTATGTTGCCAACTTAAATTCCTTTCTAGAACTTAAATTTCTTTCTCGGCCATCCTTGCCTACTTTGTTGTATATTTTACTTTGTTCTTCTGCCTTGCTTCTCCCATCAGTATCTTGGCTTCCACTCTTTTCTTTCCCACCCACTATATTTTGCATCCACCTTTCTCTCATTGCACCTGCCATTTTCACCCCTTTTGTCATCATATTAGACTCTTTTCTATGGCAAGGTGCCGATTGTTTACCCATTATCATGTTATGGAAGGCCAACTTCAACGTGCAACCTCTTCTCAGACCATTTTAATTGATTTTCTTGCTTGCATCCTTGGCAAGGTCTCCTACTCCAACTGTAGATCTTCAATCCTTGAAGGTGTCATCTGTATTGATTTTAATATATCCACTTTGTGGATTAAGCAACAAATCACTTGCTTCTATCCAATTTGTGGATTAAGCAACAAACCACTTGCTCATTCTTGTGGCTAAAATTTTGTTGTTACTCAGCTTCTTAAGCTTTCTCCTAGCGTATTCCAATATGCCTTTTAGTGCAAGATTACATATGATATAGTCCTTACTCCTTAGTCAAACAAGATTGCATTTTGCATGATGATTTGGGTGGTTTTATGCTTCCTATTAGATACATGATCGCATTAGTAGTTTGATGGAATGACGTTGGAGCGCTTGCATGGATCGGGGTCCCGTACACATGGGTCTCAGGATACATCTAGTTTTTGATGATTAGTTATTTTTCTATTTCGTTGAGGCAAGTTTGATGTTTATAAATTCTAGAGAGTTTGATTTTTATGAACTTTCCTTTTGAGAACTTTTGATGTTATTAGGAAAGTTAGTAGTTAGGATTTTTCGAGTTAGAGGACTTGGAATCTCATATTGGAAAGTTGAAGAAAAGAGTCCTCTTGTGTTACTTATAAATACTTATATTGGGGCCCCTTTTGTAATCATACTTAAAATCTTTGAGTTATTGATTATTGAGAGTTCTCTTATGGGAATTATTCTTTTTTTTCTCTCTATTCTCTCTCTCTTCCCTTTTGGTGGATTTCTAGGATTTGCAAGTGAACGTGTGAGAGTTGTATCCTTGGAGTAGCCAGCCAATATAGTGTTTACGGCTTTGGAAGAAAGTGATCCACTCCTGCTCTTTTTTCAACTACCATCTGCCTCTGTGTCGTTCATGCCATAGTGGGGTTTCTACCTCGCGACAATCGGTTGTGGCGACATCTATTCTCCTTCGAGTTTTTAGCTTAGGTTCAACATCTTCTTGGCATCGGTACCAGAGCACGATTTCAAGATGCCGCCCCATCATCGCAATGTTGAAGAGTATGTTGAACGTAAGTAAGTTCTGCAAGACAAAATTTGATGAATTGTGCTGCCAGCGCTTGAGCAACTTCAAGAAGAAAATTAGTGACTTCAACAATGACAAGTGAACATCGTCATTGTCAAGGTTTTAATCACTACTCTAACAGAGCGTGCCCTTTGATAATAAATGAGTGTTCCAATGAAAAAATGGAAGATTTCAATCTGTTCTACAATTGAAGAGCATCTTCATCGAGTGAAGAAGATAATCATCGTCAAGGCGAACGAAAACTACATCACAACCATCGCGACTTTGGCATCAAAATAGATGTCCGTGATTTTGAAGGACGCCTGCAACCTGACAAATTTGTTGATTAGCTCCACACCGTTGAATGAGTTTTCGAGCTTAACGAAGTTCCCAACAATCGACGTGTGAAGGTAGTCGCCATCTAGCTCAAAAAATATGCATCAATTTGGTGCTAAATTTGAAGCGACGACGTGAATATGAAGGACAGAAGAAGATTTGAACGTGAGACAAAAAGCATTGCTAATTTAAATGTAAGTTATCATCAAAATAAATTTCTAAAGCTTCACAATCTTCAATAGTACGATATGATCATAGAAGAGTACACAATAGAATTCGAGCCTGAAGAGCAAACGTAGCGCGATATCTTGAAGCCTGAAATTTTGTAAGTTGTGTAACTTCAATCCTATTGGATATAATGACATGATACAATTGGCAACAAAGATTGAGAAGTAGCAGCTAAGAACAAGTAATTCACACTTTCTAAGATATAGAAATGAAGCATCCAACCAGGGAAGTTCTATGTCGAAAATGTTGGCGCCCTCTAAAGCCAACGCCTCCTAAACATCTCAGAAGAAGGACAAGGGCATCCTTAACAACCCCAGCTGTTCCAACACCATCGCTTCCAACCCTCGCAAGTGTTTCAAGTGCCAAGCTTTTATTGGTACCGGGCTTCTATTGCTTAGATCTCTTGCAACCAGGTACCTCTACTTCTACAAACCCCTTAAGTTCTTCAAGTTTTTCTTCTCTTTTTGAGGTCCACAATGGTGGTTCCAATCCAATCCTGCTAGAAAATGATAACCAAGATGATGCAGAAAGGTTAGTTTTCCTTGTGGATACACTTTTAGATGAAATTCAAATAGAATTGCTTGATGCTACATCAAATGCCCCTTCCTATAGACAAGACATAATTGAGGAAGTATTTATCTGATGTATACGTTGCAAGTAGCACAACAAGAGAAACTCATCATTAATGGGGAAAAACCAAAGAAGTCTCCGTACTTGTTAGCTCCATGGCGTGCAAAATCATTAAACAACACAACCTTTCCTCACAATCACCTTCTCATCCTCTTGGTGTGGCATTGGGTACTTCTAACAAGAATAGCCTTGAAATTATGCCGCAACCAGCATATTCTCATGCACAATCTCCAATTTCTTCTCCTTGTGAGCCTGTCGCCAATACTGACTTTCTCCATCAATGTTTTTAAAAGGATGCAATGCAAAGACTGGATGCCAAGACAATGTTGCAGTATTCATGGATCCAAAATGCAAGATGTGCTTTGCCATCCTCTATGCAACAAACAGGTGGATCAATTAGGAATATTGATGAAGATGTGGCTGATGACAACTCAAGCAGGGATAACCAAACTAGAAGTGAAAGTCCATCATTAGAGAGAACAAAAATAGAAGAATATGAAAAAGAGCTCTTGACTACTGATTCTGTTGAAAGGAATAGGACCGATAAAGATCTCAATTTAAAGCATAACCTTGCTTGGAATACTTGTTCAGACAATGCAGAAAATATCGTTGATGATGCGCTTCCAGCTCAGTGGTCTTTAATGTCTTTAAATTTGTCCTATGCTTCGAATGAGCCTAACTTGAAGATGTTGCAAAAGATGGCTAATCTTAGAAAGACTACAATATATTAGCACATCAAGCAAGCCCACCTATTGTGGTTGCCACCCATGATATCACAAGATCCTGAGCTGTACTTCCTATATCTCGCTACTCCATTCGACCCTGCATTGGTTTTATCAATCCTTCGGCTGCGTTGGACCTAGATCTTGTTTTCTTATCATACCTTGAGGATTATATCAACTTCTTGTGCTCATTGCGCATTCTTAATGCCTCTGCAGAGCGACCTACCACCGGAACACCATGTAATAAAATAATTGATGGCCCTTCCAAGGTTTTGAAGCGCATCAATCACAATATCTACAAAATTAAACTTTCTAGAGGCTATGGAGTGTTTGCAACAATAGCTGATCTATCCCCTTAATATGAAGACCAAAAAGATCTAGACTCGATAGCGAGTCTTTTCTAACTGGGGGAGTATTGACATCGGAGCGCCAAGTCGCGAGTCCCAGCCACATAGGTCCCGAGTTCAGGCTGCACGGATCACAGATCCCATATGCATGGGTTTCGGGTCTCATATGTACAGATTTTGGGATACAACTAGATTTTGATGTTGATGTTAGTAAATTCTAGGGAGTTCTGATTTTTGTGAACTTTCTTTTTAAGAACTTTTGATGTCATTAGAAAAATTAGTAATTAAGGTTTTTTGAGTTAGAATAGGACTTGAAATCTCATATTAGAAAGTTGAAGAAAAGAGTCCCTTTGTATTACTTATAAATACCCTTATTGGTGCTCCTCTTGTAATCATCCTCAAGATCTTTGAGTTACTGATTATTGAGAGTTCTCTTGTGGGAATTATTCTTTCCTCCTTCTTTCTATTCTCTCTCCTCCCTTGTGGTTGATTCCTAGGATTTCCGAGTGTGTGAGAGCTATACATTTGGAGTGGCTAGCCAAGATGGTGTTTTTGGCCTTGGAAGCGTGATCCATCCCTGCTCATTTTTCAATTACCGTCTGCCTTGGTGTCGTTCGTGCCGTAGTGGGGTTTCTACCTCACCATGATCAGTTGTGTTGACATATCCATCCTCCTTCAAATTTTCAGCTCGAGTTCAACACTTTCCCAACGTCATGGAAGCAGATCCTGCCATGGTTATTTGGTGGATTAAGAACTGATCGGCATGCTACAAAAGGTATCATCCATTTCTTGATGATAGTCTGTGATTATCCTCGAGGCTTACCAAGTTCGTCACCTCTAGGACCTACTGTGAAGTGAAATAAGGAGCAGACTAGTTGGCAGGCCTTGGAACATCGAGCAATGCATCCATCCTATAGACTGAAGATTTTCTAACACCTATCTCTTTTGGATAGATGCTCCAGGATGTATTTACTTAGGAAGTATATAAAGGGGCTGGACTCTCTCTATCTGTAAAAAAAATAAATAGAGACAGCTAGCATAAGCAATAAATATTTTTCAATGCCACATGATTTTCCCTCCTAGGTTACTCTCCTTAATATAAATAAAGAATTCCATGCTGGCTTTTAATATTTGTCCATAAGTAGGGAGTGTCAGTCCTCCAGGGAAGCCTTGCAGCTTGGACACTCTATCAGAAAGTAGACATGCCTCCTTTTCATTAGTTCCATAGAAGGAAGCTTCTCCAAAGCTACCTTCTGTAGAAAAGCAACTATTGTAGCTGCTGGAATAGATGAAACAACACATGATCCCGTGGTTTGTTTTTTGAGGTAGGTCTGGAAGAAAGTTACCAACCAACTAGATATGCATTCTTCCATCTCGAATATACAGCCATGAAGACACATCTTTTCCATCCCTATATTGAAAAGTAAATATGAAGTCATTATTTGTTTGAGGAAAAGAATCTTCTAGTAATATCCTCAGTCCAGTTTCCATGAGCATTTAAAAGTATATGACAGTGAGGTCCTCCTCAAGACATCCGGTTTAAGGGACTAACTCAATTATTAATTGGGTACCATAGAACTGATTGTCCAGTAATTTATGTTAGAACCATTCCCCACTATATATTGGGTACTCGGTCCTAGATTGTGCACCATCTTGATTATGATTTTAGCAATCAGCAACGCATTATGTTTTACCAATTATGCGTCTGATATTTGGGCCTCCAAATCATCTAAAACTTTAAATCTTGAATAGCTCTGCCTGCTAACTTCATGATGCAGGCTTTATGCTGCTACTCTTGATCTTTTGAATGCCAGCCCACCAATGTCTCTCCTTGCAATAAAACTTTTTCCTGGCAAGAATGCAATGACCTCTTGCTCCACACTGCAGGCAGCAGATGAAGGATCTCACTTTGTTGTTATGCTTTCATGAAGCACATTAATTAATGCCATGAAAGGACTCTCTGTTAAATAACATTGTACAGTAGTGGTAATACTTTAGAATTTAGATACTGGATTAGCAACTATATCTACTAATATGGAATCAAACTCTATCCAACCATTAGATTGCCTGTGTTTTTAATGGATGAACAAGACGCTCATCATCTTTAACTCATGTTTAAATAAAACCGAACAACATGACTATTTGTTTGAGTATCATTTATAACTTTGGTGTTAGATGACTGTTTATCAGTCACTTAGCATTTAAGTGAATGCTTTTGACAGTCTTGCTTGTATGTGTCTGTTTTCTTTGTTTTCCTTCATCCTTGCTTCATAAATTCTGAATTGTGGTTGATTAGCAAGCGCAATTTAATTGTTGCTTGATGATGATTTTGCTTTTTTTTTTTTTTTTATATTTTGCAGATTCATGCTCAATGATGATATCTATATGTCCCTTTATTTTTGAAGTTTGCACTTTTTCTCCATTAAGATTTGTGCATTCAGTGGTTGTTGCAATATTAGAACATGAAAAAGATGGCTTTTCATGATTTACTGTAATACCTTATTTTTTCATAGTGAGGTAACTTATAGACTAAATCAAGAAATTGACTGAGAAGAAATGATTGTTTTCCTCTTTATCAGGAGTCTTAGGAACTGTGACTTGCAAGGATCTATTCCTGATTTGAGTAAGCTGCCTCACCTAATGTACCTGTAAGTATGGGCAACTTCAAATTTCGAGTTTCTTGATGTGATGATTACTTATTAATATCGTGGCACCCTAAGAAACTTAAATGATGCTCTTTGGAGCTATCTTAAGTTCTTAACATCGAACCATGATCGCACCATCTTTCTATGAGAGATTTTGGCGCTTTAAGATGAATATGTCATGTCTGAGGACATGAATTGTTATTTACTATTAAGCTGGATATTAAGTTATATACAAAGCACTGTAAGACATCTGTAGTATCAATCTTATTGCTCTATTAGTTACATAGTAGCTCATATGTATAGCTATATGCTATACGTGCACAACCATGTATAAATGAACGGAGGCACGTGCAAAGTAGAGATGTGTCACCATGTTGGTTCCATGTGGATTGCTGTGTTAATTCTCCTGGACACCTCAACTCTTCATATCACCGGTCCAGGCAATATGGATTGTTGTTGTGATTTCTTCAGGATTAATTATATAAATTAGTTTATTTCATTTTGATTAGTTCGATGGTTATTTAGTAATTGATGGTTTTCATATTTCAGAGATCTTAGTTCGAACCAGTTGAAGGGACCCTTGCCATCTTATAAGCTTTCGATTAGTATGACGACGATGTAAGAATTCTCAACTTTGAGATTGAAAGTATTCTCAAACTGTGTTTGCTTTCATTTGCTTTTTCCGGATCTGTTGGTCAAATCAAATTGACCTATTTCATGTGAGTCATCTGATGTTTGCAGCAAACTGATAAATTTCTGGGCTCTATTGTATTCTGAAATTTTTGCAGTGACCTGTCAAACAACTTTCTTGATGGATCCATTCCTACAAACTTTTCAGGTTTTCCGAAGCTCCAGAGATTGTAAGCCTACTTTTCCCTGCATTTATTTTGTAACTATAAAACATCTAAGCCGGTGAATGGATTTTTGTTGCCTTTTTCTAGAATTAGCTATACTCTCTAATACAGTTATTAAAAAGGATATCTTTAAATTCTGACATGGCATGTCATGGTGTACCGCATTAAGATATTCATTTATATATGTTCATTTTAGGATCTACATTATAAGATTCATGCACATGAATGTCATTAGTACACTGCATTTTCAAGAAAATGTGTAATCCTTTTCTTTTTGCAGGTCTCTCCAGAACAATCAACTAAATGGTTCTGTTCCATCCTCCATTTGGCAGAATATCACTTTTGGTGGAAATGATACTCTTTTCTTGTATGATATGTTGACCAGCAACTCTCTTTTGATGGACCTGATATATATGAATTGCTAGCTAACACTAAGTGTTCAATTTTCAGGGATTTTGAAAACAATTCTCTCACAAGTATACCTGTTGCTTTTCATCCTCCAGCGAATGTTACCATGTTGTATGTTTCTTTTTCTTACAGTCCTGTAGGAATGCATTGTTATTATTGTTTTGAAATATCTGCATTCTCTTGTTGATGTTCATATGTATGTACATACTTACATCAAAATATGAAGGTATATATGGCAAAGAATTTGGATGATAACCAACTATTCCTGGCTGATAGGAGGAAAGAATAATTTGTCTATTCAGCCAACCTTTACCTTATCTAAATTTTGGCTTGGATGTCCTGTAGCTTTTTCATGCATTTTATCATTCCTTTTGCAAGTATGTACATTTTTTATGTTGAAGGCTTATTTTTTTTAAGATACATACAGACAAGCATGTGCAGCACGCAAACATGTGAATAGATATCTGCAGTGTGTATTCATCCAAAAATAGACAGATTAAACAAATTACGCATGTGCAAGGTTTTCCAAAATTAATATTTTAATTGAATCTGGGCATTTGGCTGATAAATTAGTATAAAATCATAACAAATTTCTGTCAAGATTATGGCTATTCTTGCTTCTCCCCTTTGTTGGCTGTGCTGCCTTTTGCCCTGCTGCTGTGCTGCTGCATGCAGCCTACCTCTTCGCCCTCTCTCTCTCTCTCTCTGTCTCTTTGTGCATGCTTCCTGTAACATTGGCCCATGTTCTTATACGCTATTAACTGATATCTATGGTTACATAAGAATTTACAGCAGATAATTGAGGATGATATTTTATTTATTCATATCAGTCATTGATCAATGCCTATACAAATTGAGACCTTTATATTGGCCCAGATGAAAAATTTGGCATTTGGAACCACTTCCTTGAGCTTAGGGATGAATCCCTTGGTGCAGTATGTTTGCCATACTATTGAATGAAAAAACCTGACAAATATATTCTACCTTCCAGATTTTTTACTTCTCTGAAATGTAAACTCATTCAAATGTATGAGCTCCATTTTATTCTTTTATTCTTCGCTAGAAGTAGCCTGCTTATATACTTTTGCACACTTGGCACAAACTTGTGGTTCCATATTTTACTGTTTTCTTGTACAGTGGCATCGTAACTCATTTAATCTATATATTATTATGCTCAGGTTATATCGAAATCCTGTATGTGCAAATGCAAAGCAGCCTGATCTGGTTCGCTATTGTCAGCCTCAGGTTGAAAAGCAGACTTCTGGAAGCTCGACCAACTCTAACATAAATTGCATCCCTTGCCCGACGGATATACCTTATGAACATAACCCAATGTCTCCTATACCTTGTTTATGTGCTGTCCCTCTTGGAGTTGGATTTCGGTTGAAAAGTCCAGGAATCTCAGACTTTCCTCCATATATTGCTGATTTTGAGATCAACCTGACTTCTCTCCTCAAGTTGTTTCTTTATCAATTACACATTGATAGATATATATGGGAGGTTGGACCAAGGTTGAGCATGCACTTGAAGTTATATCCAGATAAATCTAATTTATTTAATGTAACTGAAATTTTGCGAATCCAAAGGATGCTTAGGGGATGGGAGATTACGCTTTCAGATACTTTTGGGCCCTATGAGCTCCTCAACTTCACACTGGGGCCCTATGCAAACGGTATGTCCTCATTACCATACGAATAAATTGCACATGAACACCCACAAAAATTGATAGGTATATCAATCACTAAGGAAATAAAAATTTATGTACATGAAATCAGAATTATAATTGTACGATGAAAAGTTCATAATGAGAACAGTCTTACAAGAGAGCTAGAAAAGCCTACGTTGTTTTTTTGTTTTAGAGTTGAAGACGAAAAGGAGAAATGTAATTCTTTTGTTTGGTTATTGAAAGAAAATAAAACAAAGAAGAATAAAATATCAGGTCAAATTATCTCTCCTCAATAAGAAAGCTTTTATCTTGAGAGAAATATGCTACAATAAAACTTCAGTGCTCCATCTTCTGCCAATTTCTAATTTTCTGCAACCAGTGCCACAAACATTTGCTGTTACTACAACCACCACACATAAACACTGCCAGCTATGTTACTCCTGCAACTGTTCTCTCGAACATTCCTGTCACTAACGTTGCTCCTATTACAATTGTTGCCATTAACACCACTGTTGCCACTACCTTCACTATTTTGGTGCCATGGCCACTACTGCAGTACTGCTGCTCACTATACCACTATCCTTAGCATACCAAAATTTTACTAGTTTTGAGTATTCTTCCTTTTCTTTTTCTCCACTATTTTAAGTCTATAAAAATTGCTAATTTATTTGTTATTATTTTTTTAAAAAATTTTGTCCTCTGTTCTCTTAAACCAAAGAAAAGCTAAAAAAAAAAAGCAAGTATAATAAATTATGAATTTGAACATCAGGAAACAAAAAAGTGAAATTATTTACACAGCTTTTGAATTTTTCCAAGACCAACAGTTCTCATGTTAATCATGAGAAATTCTAGAAAAAAATCTGATTAATTGTTTATAAGCATGAACTCAGAAATTCTTGGGAATTATTGAACTATGTAGCCATGTCACAGTTGAGGTAGAATAGTCACAGAATAAGATCTGTTAAGTCAATAACTAGCTTTGTTAATTGGTGTACCGACTACCTCATGAAGCAATATCCTTCAACTCTCCTTTTTAAACCCTGGCTTCTAGTTTAGCCATTTCATAAGAGCTTGAGCCATGCTGCTCCTCCCAGAAGCCACATATACCTCATCTCCAAGATGGTTTAGAAGATACTTCCTTGGGGTCCGTGGTCCACCAATAAACTCCCATCTAGATTTACTTTTGTTATCTTTCTGGTAAATTAATCCATATTGGTGCAAAATTATTCTTTTTGTGGCCCATTACTGTGTATTATTAACATCAATTCCAGCCCATATTAGTTTTCTTTGGTATTTTATTTTTGTTTACTTTTTTGGTTGTGAGATTCTCTTGATTATAAATATTTCTTTTACTAGGCAACCTTATTTTGCATATTTTAAGCCAATGATATTGTTCCATATTGGTACTCAAACCATCCTTCGCCATTTTGGCATTATGCCTCTGACTAACTTGTCATTCTGTTCCCCAAATCATGATACTTGATACTTGTAATCTATAACAGGGTTTTCAAATGGTATGAGAATATTTTCACTTAGTTCCATTCAGAGCAGACTATCTCTTTAATCGTCCATTGTAGAATTCCAGATTCTTCAAGGCTAAAGGTTATATTATTTAAGCTAATCAAAGGCTCCATACCTCCTCGAGGAAGGTAGAGAAGTTGCTAAAACAAATGTTAGGAGACCATAATTTTTCCAACATAAAATATCATCATGCAATTTTTTAGACTTTCAGTGATTTCAGATTTTCAGATTCTTTTTTTATTTTTTCATTTGCAATTCCTAATTTGAACTTTATGTACTTTTGCAACTTTAATAGAGTAAAGCTGGTGTTAACTCATATTGCTATTGCAGAGATTCCAAATACTTCAAAAACGGGATTAAGCAAGGGGGCAGTTGCGGGCATTCTTCTTGGGGCAGTCGCTGGTGCAGGCACTGTATCTGCGTTGGCTACCATTCTGATCATGAGAAGACACTCTAGAAATCAAGTGGCTTCAAAAAGACGCTCATGTAAGTTTATTTATTTTTTTTAATTGTGAAGAATGACTTGACAACTCTTGTATTAACCCTCAAGAGGCATATATATGTTTAGTTA
Organism: Phoenix dactylifera; assembly: GCF_009389715.1. Taxonomy (NCBI): domain Eukaryota; kingdom Viridiplantae; phylum Streptophyta; class Magnoliopsida; order Arecales; family Arecaceae; genus Phoenix; species Phoenix dactylifera. Next base: position 18,890,461 of record NC_052394.1, on the reverse strand, counting down.
AATGAATAGTATCTTTTTAAGCAGCTAAAGTGAAGAAAGAAATACATAATTTCTAAAGAATGCCCAAAGTTGTCTTAGTCTAGTAACGCCTGATTTTGTTCTTAGTTTTTTGCCTTGCTTTTGCTTTGCTTAAGATCAACATTCCGTTCTGAAGACTTGAAGATTCTTCAACTCGAGAATTAGCTTATTATATACTTTCCGTAGTTTCTTTTTGTAGGAATCTGGAATTGAAAACCCTACAAATATGGTACGAGGAATATCAGCTGTTACATATTGTTCATAGTGATATCCTTTTGTGTTTGCTTACTATAATGCGTGAGCACTGTGCTAGATTTTGTGTTCTTGACTGCACTTGTGGGAAAGCTAATACACATGCTTGCCTTCCCAATATTCTTCTACTGAATCATATAGATAATGGGCCATCTACTGTCTCCTTTCATTCATAGAAACATTGTTTGGAGCAAATGATATACGAGTGTTTCCTTCTCATTTTAACATCTCTTTGCACCTGAACAACTATGTAGTGTTAACTCCACTACCATAACCAGCTAATGAAATATTCATGCATGTGTTCTAGCTGTGTGCCTTATAATTTCCTGTATTCATCTAAAGAATTTGGAAGTATCTGAAATGGCTGATTGAATAATTCAGGGATATAACAAGACAATGCATGGCTATGTAGAACATGCTTTTTATTTTCCAATCAAGAACATGATATCTAGATTGTCCATTTCAAGTTGCTGGCTTTAGCCATTGAAACCTTCTAAAAGCTTGCTTGTACCATTAGTAGCCTTTATTTCATTATTTTTTACATCTCGAACCATAACTGGAAGATTTTGTTCATGCACAAGGTTAGATAGATGACGTCACATTCTTCCTATTATCTTTTAGTTTATTTTAAATTGGTTTCTCACCCAATAGGAGTTTGCCAGTTTTTTCCCTAAACATCAAAATTTTAGATCCCCTTTGCAGAATAAAATATCTAAGAGTTACTGAAATACGTGGTGTCATTGAGGATTGAAATGAATTATCCAAAAATGGCATGATTCTTATCTTTGGATGCTGCATAGAATTAGTTAAATTGATCAGGCTACTTTAATTCATTTTCCAGATCTCAAATTCTTTTTTTTCTTTTGCAGCGTCAAAATTTTCATTTAAAGTTGATGGTGTAAAATACTTTACGTTTGAAGAAATGGCTCTGGCAACGAACAATTTCAATGACTCGACTCAAGTTGGCCAGGGAGGGTATGGGAAGGTATATAAGGGTATTTTAGCAGATGGTACACTTGTCGCCATAAAACGAGCTCAAGAAGGATCTTTACAAGGTTCAAAAGAGTTCTTCACTGAAATAGAGTTGTTGTCACGGTTGCATCACCGAAACCTGGTTTCTTTGGTCGGTTATTGTGATGAACAAGATGAACAGGTGTATCTCTGGTATCCAGCCTCATTTATCAGTGAACAAAAATATTTATATCGTACTTATTTTATGAAAGAAAATATCAATCAGTGAAAAAGATCAAGTTTATTGATATTCTAAAAGATAATATAGTAGCTATGTAAGAAATCATCTGGCCAGATGGATGAACCATGCAGTTATAGAAAAAGAAAATGTTATATATTAGGCTGGCACTTCTTATGCAATACCACTCATTATATTTAGCTAATATTATTTCATTTATTTTATGTTATAAAATATGATTCCAATGTGTGAAAATGACTTGAGATGATTCGACACATAAGCAACCTTAATCCTAGATTGTCTCTATACCATATGATTTTTACAATTCACATTCTCAAATCAAGTACAAAATGTGCTAACATTTTGTATACTGTTGTGCATTTGATTTTCTATTATCATATTTGAGGGTTTGATGGGGCCATTGCTGGTGCAATGGTAAAGTTTTGGGCTGACAACTGCAATGGCATGGGTTCTAAGTCCTGGGTCAGCCACTATATAAAAACTGCTGAAGATTTAGAGTTTAGATTGTCCCTAATCAGCCCCTCCGAAACCCCAGGAACGTAACTGGGTAATGACTGTTTCTATTTTTAAGGGTTTGATCTTGAAAGCTTCGAATTATTCAATGCAATGTTAGTAATTGTTAAACAGATGAAGGAAAGCATGTCCACAATATCATTTGTTATGACTAGGTCATGTAATTTCTTTGTGATAATTTTTACAAGCATGTTGTAGTTAATGTGGTCTAAAGGATCGACCATACTGCAGTATTTACTGGTCCATACCCGGAGATACCATGGTATGTACCAAGGTCTGCCGTAGCGGTACCGGTTGGCGTACCGGTGGCCGGCCGGACCGGTACAGTACCGACCGGTACGGAGCACGTATCGGTCGGCTCTACTATAAAAACAACCCGGTACTGGATTCCACGCGGATCCGGTACCGGTCTAGGGCCGGACCGGTATGTACTGGCCGGTACGGCAGACCATGCTATGTACTGTGGTACGGACTTTGCCTTACCACTAATGTAGACAAATTGTGTATAGATATGGGGGCATACATTGGTATGTAGATATAGTCACGTGGATGTATGCAATCTTGGTTGGTATGGTACATAGTAAGGTCGGAGGAACAGGTACCGGCACCGTACCGGTTCTCCAGCAGCATGAGTCGGTATAGACCGTGCCGGGCCTGTACCGACAGAGAGCACGGTTGATGCAGCATCGAAAACGGGAGAAGGTTGCTGTGGCGACAGAACAGAGTAACAGGGGAGAGAGAAAGGAAGAGGAGAGGAAAGAGAGGAAGAGAGGAAGAGGAGAGGAAAGAGAGGGGAGGAGGAAACGTGGGGAAGAAATCTCAAATTACTTTCATTAAAATCCTAATCACAATAAGGATCCTAGAGCCCAAAACAAGAAAATTAACACAAAACCTCTTATACACAAATAATTTCCAAAATAACACAAATAAAGCCTTACAACCATAAAAATGCAAACAAGCCCAAAAATAAAACAAAAAAATAAAATCCAAAATAAGAATGGTGGACTAGACGGGTCGATGATCAGCTCTGATGTCCCCTCAACTCCTTCCGGGTGGGAAAAGCTCGATCCCATCGAGTGCAGGTCTGGCCGGCTGTCGTACTGCTTCAGAAGGTCAAGGTCAAGGCGCTGCAACTCGGCTCTCGAAATTCACGTCACATCCGATTCTGGTCGACCTTTTCACCGAACAAGGTAACGTCGGTAACTTTCTCTCCTGATAGATATAACATGCTCATCTAATATATGTTATATGTGTTTTCTGCGAGTATGAAATTTTGAAGGTGGAGGCTTAACAACATGTAATGGGTCAGGATGATCAACAAAGGCGGGTGTATCAACAAAGGGGTCAGAAAGAATGAATGTTGTCTTTTTGTATGGGACTAAATCTTTAATATTAAATGTCGTACTAATCCCATAGTCTTCAGGAAGATCTACAACATAAGCATTCGAACTGATTTTTTTTAGGATTTTGAACGATCTCGCACTATGAGCTTGCAACTTTTTGAATGTTTCCGAAGGAAATCATTCAGGTCTAATTCTCATCATGACAATCTTCAACATTCAACTCTTTATAACGTATGTGCAAATCAGCAAGGGATTTATATTTTAAGTTATTAGAGTGAATGTGTTTGCTGATTTTCTGATACAATGTATGCAGGTGTGATGCAAATGATTGTGCAGACTCAGAGACTCTATGTTGATGAGACAGAAAAATCAGATCTATGGGCTGCCTAGGTTTATAACCATTCACCACTTCGAAGGGACTCATATCTAAGGACCTATTGACCGAACTATTATATGTAAACTCAGCTGTCGGTAACACTAAATCCCAAATCCTAGCATGTTCACCTACCAGACATCTTAAAAGATTTTCTAGACTACGGTTAACAACTTCTGTCTGGCCGTCAGTTTGCGGATGATAGGTAGATGAAAATTTCAATGTGGTGCTTATCATATGCCGAAGGGTCTTCCAAATATAACTCATGAAACATCCCTATCGGGCACAATAGATTTTGGAAGGCCATGGAGTCTAACGACTTCGTCAAAATAGAGTTTGGCAATTTTAGAAGCATCAGAAGTCTTAGAACAGGGAAGAAAATGAGCTATCTTTGAAAATCGGTCCACAACTACAAAAATGGAATCATGTTTGGTGGAAGTACGTGGAAGCTCTAACACGAAATCCATACTGACATCTTGCCAGAGACACTCGAAAACGGGTAGTGGAGTGTATAGACCAGTATTTTGTTTACGCTGTTTGGCTAGATGACATGTGCAACACTGATCGACAATTTTGGCCACGTCTCTCTTGAGACTCGGCCAGAAAAAATGTCTCTCCACCATTTCTATAGTTTTGTCTCTCCCAAAATGTTCAGAGAGTCCTCCAGCATATATTTTCCTTACTAGAAAATCTCTCAATGAGGTTCGAGGGATACACAATCGATTGGAGCGAAAGAGATAATCATTTGTAGGAAGAAATCATTCTGTTCTCTCTTTATTCCGTCTCGTAGGGTCAGGTATACTTCACCAAAGTCAGGAGGAAGATCCGGATAGGATCTTCCTATCAAAACCAATTACTTTAGTGCTCATCACGGATAGGAGGAAGATTCGTCGACTGAGCGCATCAGCTGCTTTATTCTCAACTCCGGCTTTATCTTTCAAAACAAAAGTATAGGCTTGAAGAAACTCGATCCATCGGCAATGTCTATGGTTCAATTTTTTTTTGAGAATTGAGATGTTTCAAAGCCTTATGGTCTGAATACAATATAAACTCTTGCGGTAGCAAATAGTGTCGCCAATGTCGCAAAGCTTGCACTACCGCATAGAATTTTTTATCATAGGTGAAGTAACGTAACCTGCCGTCGCTTAATTTTTCACTAAGAATGCGACATGGTGACCTTCTTGGCTTAACACGCCACCTATGCCAACGCTAGAGGCATCACATGCGACCTTGAATACCTTTGTGAAATCAGGGAGGCGCAAAACTGGAGCTTCGATCATTCTTTTCTTAATTTCATTAAATGCTTGGGATGCCGTTTTGGTCCAGATAAAGTCTCCTTTCTTCATGCAATCCATAATGGGAGACATTATCGAACTAAAACTCCTAATGAAGTGGCGGTAGAAAGTGGCTAAACCATGGAAACTACATACTTCCATTAGGGTCTTGGACTCAGGCCAATCTACTATCGTGCTTACTTTCTCCGGGTTTGCAGAAACACCCTTAGAAGACACTATGAATCCTAAGAAAGTGACATGATCAGTCAGGAAGGCACACTTCTTAGGGTTTGCAAAGAAGCTTTCTCTCCTAAGGATATCACAGACTTGCCTTAAGTGTGAGATATGGAGCTCTTGAGTTTGACTATATATGAGGATGTCATCAAAATACACAATGACAAATTATTCAAGAAAGGTCGAAAGATCTGCGTTATCACCCTCATAAAAGTACTGGGAGCGTTTGTTAACCCGAACAGCATAACTAACCATTCGTAGAGCCCATCTTTTGTTTTAAAGGCAGTTTTCCATTCATCCCTAGGACGAATCGAAATCTGGTGGTATCCACTCTTCAGGTCGATCTTGGAAAAGACCGTAGCACCAAATATAGAATCTAAGAGGTCATCCAGCCTAGAGATGGAAAAACGATACTTAACCGTGATTTTATTGAAGGCACGCCAATCAACGCACATCCTCCAAGAACCATCTTTTTTGGGGGTGAGGAGTACGGGTACAACACAGGAGCTTAGGCTCTCACGAACATATCCTCTTATGAGGAGTTCGTCAACTTGACGTTTCAGTTCAGCATGTTCGTTTGGGTTGAGCCTATGATGGGGAAGATTGGGTAAGGATGCGTCAGAAACTAGATCAATTGCATGCTAGATATCACGCATCGGAGGAAGTATATCCGGAAGATCCGTAGGAAAAACAGAATGAAACTCCTCTAGTAGGGGAACTACTGCCGGTGGGTGCTCAGGCTTCGATCCACATTGATGACTCTAGCCACAAGTGCAAACACAGGTGACTGGCTTTCAATATCTTTCATTACCTCTTTCGAAGCAATGATATGAAGTGCTTCATCTTTACGCAGGTTGGCACTCTTCATTTCAGGGGCGGGCTCTCTAGGAGGCAGTGAGTTCAGTATAATTTTCCGACCCTGGAACATAAAGCTACATAAATTCGAACGTCCATGAAGTGTGACGTCCATATTGTATAGCCAAGGTCTTCCTAGAATGACTTGACCTACATCCATCGAAATGCAGTCACACCAGATTTTGTCTTTATAAGATAGGAATTGAATTAGGACGAGGCATCTTTCCGACACGGAAATGGATGTCTTATCTACCCAAGCTACTTTATACGGGTTGGGATGAGGGGTAGATTTTAGGCCGAGGCAGGAGACAACTCGGAAGCAATGACGTTGATACAACTTCCGCTATCAAATAGGATTTTGCACATTTTACCATTAATCTTAACGAGAGTGTAGAACAGGGAGGTTCTACGCCAATCTTGTTCGGTCTTAGTCTGAGTTAGTGTACACCCAACCACATAGAGCCTAGGGTTTTGTTTACTTGGATCAGTGAGCTTCTTTTGTGATTCAGTCTGGACAAATTCTAATGCGGTCTGTTCGTCTCCAAAGTCTTCGATATAATCTTTGATGTTTGGTTCATAGACTTCTTCGACATATTCAGTCTCTTGGGTCCCAGCTTCTGGTTCAGTAATCAGGTAGGTCTTGGAAGTACATTGGGACGCTATGTGGCCGAACTTTTGGCACCAGAAACATTGGGTTTGGCTTCGAAAAGGAGGGTTGGGACCTAATATTTCTTTTCCTTTATCATTTGAAAGGTTCGGGACAGGCATCGGGGATGCCCTAGTCGGTGCTTGGATAGGGCTGGGCTGGTTAGGAGGATTGAGAAGCGGTCTGGGTTGCGGAAGATAATTTTGGTTAGGTCGAGCTCCCAAGGCCATTGGTCGAGGATCGATACGGCTCACCACAGGGGGCTGTAAGAAACTATCCACATCTTGAGCCAACTGGTATGCTTGGCTAAGTGTGGTAATCTCTCGTAGGATAAGTTCTTTCTGGATCTCCTCTCGGAGTCCTGCCCGGAACTTAGAGAGGATAACAGTCTCCTCTTCTATTACACCGCACCTCATATGAAACTCCTCAAATCGTGCAATGTAATCAGCAACAATTGATGTCCCTTGAGTTAATTCTGCCATTTATCCATAAGGCGTTGTTGATAAGAAAATGGCAGATACTTTTCATTCAATTTCTCTTTTATATCCTCTCATGTGGTAATACGAGGAAGCCTTTGGGTTTCACGCATATGTTCAACATTATGCCAGTACCAGTGAGCTTGCCCAATAAGTTTCATCTTGGCAAATCACACCTTTCGATCATCGGACATCTCATACCACTCAAAGTAGTTGTCCATGGCTGCTCTCCAATCAAGATACACACTTGGCTCTAGTTGACCAACAAAGGTAGGGGCATTTACTCTTACGGTATGCAATAGCCTTTTATTGAGATCGCGCTGGTAATCGGGAGGCTGTTGGTTCCTAAAGGGATGGGGAAGGCCTACAGGTGGTGCGGCCAAACCGAATTCAGGTTGGGCTGCAATTGGGGTCGGCGGTTCAGGGGTCCTAATGTTTTGCACTAGCGCACGGACCTCTCATTTGAATTCTTCATTTTCAGCTCGCATGGCAGCGAACTGTTCTAATAAGAACTTTTAGAGCTTCGAAATCCATGGTAGCTAAGGAGGCTTAGGTGGAGTGAAGTGGTACTCCCTACCGCTACGGGTTGGCATGCACTGACAACACTAGTTGATGATGTGAAATGCAATGTCACTAATGAACCCTAGTAATATGATGATTTCAACCAATATGATGCAGGGCAGCCTACCAATGCAACCTACTATGAATTTCGAAAATCAGCAAGCTTTCACAAAAGTAACTTAAAATTCAAATATTGTTGATTTTTTACTTCGGTTATTTCGGAGTTAAAGTATGAGATTAATCAAGTTAAGAAATTAGGTTGCAATCAAGTATTACGGTTGTTTTGATCCTAAAGAAATCTGATCGAATCGTCCTGTCGCTAGGGTGTGCTAATTTAATATCTAGATTTTTAAAGATAAATAGGATGGGTTTGGTAGTAGATGTTCTAGGTTCTGAATTTTTTTTTGACAGCAAAGTAAGTTTTCAAAAATACGGCTATCATGCAAGAGAACTAGAACATAATTAAATGAACAAGCCCAAAAAAATAGAAACCTATCACCTGTCGTGATGTAAAGACGACCAGAGTTGTTCGCTCGTGGGCTGGGGCGACAACCAGCAATGCGACGCAGCAAGTAGACTCATCAAAGGGCTCCAATTGGTTATGATCACAGCAATTCTGGGGGTCTGACTTCAGCAGCTCATGGGCCTGATCAATTTTGGTTGGCCCTTAAAGAAGAGGGGATGGTACTGTGCGTCCTGTAGTGGAGTAGGGTCTGGTGGTCCCTTACAGTGAATAGAGGCAAAGTTAGCTTGGGCCCTGAATGGGCGCAGTCCTACTGACTTGGCCCGTGGGAAGAATGGTCTACGGGCTGGGGTAGCTGGGCCCGAGGGTCTGCGGCCTGATGGGCCGAGGAAGGGAGGGACGTGAGGGGAGGGGGTGTGTGTGTTGGGGTTCTGGTGTTTTTGGGGCCTGAGGGCCTGTTGTGAAATGGGTGTGGGGTTTTGGGGTGGGGTGACCGGAGACGATGATAGAGGGAAAAAAAGGAGGGAAGGTGGGGGCTCTGATGGGGTCTGATGAACGCCGGGGAAGGGGGGCTTTGGGGGGAAAACTTGGATGGGGTTTGATGAAGTGGGGGCTTGCGGGCTAGAAGGGAATAGGAGGAGATAGGGTTTGGGGGGTGGCGTCACGGGTCAGACGGCGAAGATGAAGGAGGACGGGGGAGGGTGCGGCGCTGGAGGGGCAGAAGCGGCGGATGGAGGAGAGGAGCGGCGGTGGCGACTCGGAGAAGAAGGGGCGGTGAGCGAAAGGGGGAAGAAGGCGGTGGTGACGGCGGAGGCGGTGAAGCGAAAAGGCGGCGGCACTTGGGCGGCGATGGCGGGCAAAGGCGGTGGCGGTGAGAGTCTTGGCGGCACGGCATAGGCGGCGGCGGTGCGGCGTAGGCAACGACGACTAGGGCGATCGCGGGGAAGAAGACCAACAGGTACCTCTTTTTTTTCCCTCTTTTTTTTCTTGGACAGCACGTGCAGGTCACGTGCCTTCTTTTTTTTTGGAACGGATCCGGATTAATGGGTCTTCAAAAAAAAAAGGTTAACGGGTCTGCATCTTACCCGTTAGCTGACTTTAAACCTCCCGATGGTTTCGGGAGGCCGCGCCAAGACTCGCGCCAGCGGCTGCGGGCGGATCTTCGTGGTTTGCGGTGGCGGCCGGTGATCGGTCACCGGCTCCGGCCGGTGGTGGGGACTTCTTCCTTGGGAGTGGTGGCCGCCCGTGACCTCCGACTGCTACAACGGATCTGAGGACTGAGAGACAGAGACGAGGGAAGAGAGGTGAGGCTCCCTCTCTTGTTGGCAACGCGAGTTGCACGTGGCCCTTCCGCACGCTTCAGCGTTCGCGGCGCAATGGGTACAGAGAAGACCTCGTGCAGCAGCCAGGGACGTGGAATCGGAGGCTGCTCTGCCATACACCAGGGCCTGATGCTTTGGCATAGAGGCAAAGCACGGGCTCTGCCAAATTTGATGCAGCACCGAAAATGGGAGAAGGTTGTTGTGGCGATAGAACAAAGAAACAAGGGAGAGAGAAAGGAAGAGAAGGAGAGGAAAGAGAGGGAGGAAGAGAAGAAGGAGAGGAAAGAGAGAGGGGAGGAGGAAACGTGGGGAAGAAATCTCAAATTACTTTCATTAAAACCCTAATCACAATGAGGGTCCCATATATATAGGGCCCAAAACAAGAAAATTAACACGAAACCTATTATACACAAATAATTTCCAAAATAACACAAATAAAGCCCTACAACAATAAAAATGCAAACAAGCCCAAAAATAAAACAAAAAAAAATCCAAAATAAGAATGGTGGACTAGACTGGTGGATGATCAGCTCTGATGTCCCCATAAACGATATTGTGGAAGAGAAAAAGAGAGAGAAGGGGGAGAGAGGGAGGGAGGCTGACGCACGCTGGCGGAGGCCGCGGCAGGTGAGGTCGCAGCCGTTTTTCCTGCTTCGAACGAAATAGGGGTCCGACCGTGGCTTAAATTTTTTTGCGATTTTTAAGTGAAGTTGGCAACTCGGATTCTCGCAGCCTCCGCCAGCGTCCTGACCTCCCCCTCTCCTCCCTCCCTGCTCTCTCTCTCTCTTTCCTTCTCTATCTCTGGCTCCGGCAATGGTTCTCATTTCCATTGCCGGAACCGTACTAGTGAGCCACCAGTACGGCTCGGAACGGCCGGAACCATCCGGTTCGGGACGGTTCTGCCGACCTTGATATATAGTATATGCTGTACCATGGCCTTCATTTTAACTTTTCTTTTTTGAATTATTTAGTGTGTCAATTGCTAAGTTTATACAACAATATGGTTTGTTATTGATTTGAATGCTCAAATTATTCTAATGTCTGTGGTGCCCCTAGTACCCCTCAGGTTGTTGATAGTGCTTGAGCCTCACTCACCGCATGGTAATTGTACCCCAGACTAATGTATTTTAGACATTTGATTGAAAATCCAGATTTTAGTAAATTAAGTGGTATGGACATGATTCTTCTGTTATTAAGATTGCTTTTTCTATGTGAAAGCTTGTTCATCCTTATTTGGCATGTTATGTAGTACATAATCTAATTCAAATTCTCTTGATTTAGGGTCGGATTTTTTGCCAAAAAGAAAAAAAAAAGAGTAGGGAAGGCATTACCTAGCTAGAAACAATGTTCTAGCAGCTTCTTATTGATTTTTTTCAGCAATCCTAGCTCTTAGTGCTCAGAAACTGAAGGATGATGACTCTCATTACCCCACTAGCTTTCTCCCACCTGAAATGATGGGCAAAACACTAACTTTTGAGGTATCTTACTTCGTACTGAGTGCTTCACCCTTGGTTCAGGTTCAATCTGCTTCAGTCCAGCATGATATGGGCAGTTCAGGCCTGGTTTACCAGAGCCAAGGCACACCAAGCTCCCACCAGTTCACAGTATGCCTGATAGTATATACCATACATGATAAGAGTTGGATCCCAATGTGTTCTTGTATCTATGGCTATTGGCCCCATATTGGGAGCGCACATTTTGTAACCGTATTTTTTATGGCTATTGCACCAAAAGGAAGTAGAATTCATTAGTGTGCTTAATTTCCAACTTTGCTCGGCAGATTTCGAGGATATTCAATTGTGCATACTTTGTTGGAAATTGACTTTCATGGGGAGTTTATAAGGCAGTGTTCGAAATGGCTCAAAACTGCAGTGGAATTACATTATTGTTTATAGGTTTTGTTAGAGTGCCAGTAAATTGAACATCCCCGAAGCAATTAAAAGATCATGCATCTTTTTTATCTACAACTTCTCTTAGAATTTTGATTTCTCTCAATTTTTTTGAGTTTTTAAGAATTAATACAAAAATCTTCAACTGTGCACTTGGATATAGTGGAAATCCTCTTAGAAACTAGGTAATTTTACGGCTATGGCAGCTACCTTTCATAGCCCATGCAAAATATTGGGGTTTTCCCCCTTTTTTCTTGACTATAATGTTCTTTTGTCTCTCCTTTTTAACTATTTGTTTATTGCAGATGCTGGTTTATGAGTTCATGCCAAATGGTACACTTCGCGATCACCTTTCCTGTAAGCATTTCAAATTTTCAATATTGTCTGGATATGTGATTTCTTTGTTTTCTATATCACAATGTTGTTATGGTGTTTTAACAGAATTACTAGTGTATAATTTTTTTTTTCTTTTGAGGGGCTAATGTTGCCAAGGCATCAAAGAAATTTTATTAGAAACAAAGAGAGTACAAAGAGGGGAGAAAAGTGAAAGAAAAAGAGGAGGGAGTTGCATAGAGAACGTTCTTAGGAAGGTTTGACAAATACTTCCATCTTCATTATGGTCTTCCTCGCATTACACGAATTCTTCCTCTTGACCAGTACCAAAATGCTCCTAAGAAGAGTTTCTACACTCTGGATTATGGCCATACCAGAATGCTTCTCATCTCTGAAAATTTTTCCATTTTTTTCTAACCAGATATGCCAGAAAATGCAAATTATCACCATGTTCCAGCCCTTTAAGTCGGCTTTGGGGATCTTATTTTCCTTCCAACTTTCCTAAGAATCTGATGGTGAAGTAGGCATACCTTGTACTCCCATCATGTGCAAAACTGTTTCTTCACAGACCTTGAAAATCCACACAGCAAGGAAAGATGGTTGGCCATCTTCTGTTTCTCTCTCATAGTACACACAGCACTGCATTGTGGTCCAGCCCAATATCTCTTGATCATATTGTCATCCTTTAGAAATATGTTGTGAATCAAAACCCACAAGAAGACTTTCAGTTTACTTGGCCACAAGTGCTCCAGAGATCACCAATAATAGAAGAGAATGCTCATCCCTTGTGTAAAAATTTGTATGCAGAATTAATGGAGAATAAACGATTGGCCTTCCATCTCCATCAGATAACATCCCTAAATCAGGACAATAGTGGAACCTGCTTAACATTTGGCTTAGCTCTGCAAATTCAGCAGCTTTAGCCCATGTAGTTTATAATCACTTTTGCGAAGAAGTTTTGATTCATATCAATGCAGAAAAGCATTATGCCATATATTCGCTTTAGAAAAAGAGTGAACCAGGGTCGGCGGAACCATCTCGAACCAGGCGGTTCTAGTCGTACTGAGCCGTCCCGGCGGCGGATCAGGACAGTTCTGGCAATGGAAACGAAACCCGTTGCCGGAAAGGAAGGAGAAGGGAAGAGGAGAGAGTGAGCAGGAGAGGGAGGCCGGTGGACCCAGGCGGAGGCCTCCAACGGCCCTCCGCCGGCCTCCTTCCCTCTCTCCCCCTTCTCTTTATTTTTCTCTCTTCTGTTCACCCTCTCCCCCGCCTCTATTGTGTCGGTACAAGCCCGGCACGGCACGATGCGGGCCCGTATTGACCTGTGCCATCGGGCAACTGGTCCGGTGCTCGGTACCTGCACAGCAGACCATGGAGTGAAGTGTTTGGTAATCACGATGATGAGTACTCATTGTAACAATTCTCAAAGGTCGTTTAATGCTATAAAAGAAGTCTTATCCCAACTATATGTTGCCATATATGCAAACTTTTTCACCAAGGTAGGCCAAATCGGACTGAATCGCCCGGTTCGGCCTGTACCAAGCCGATCCAGTGGGAAACCGGGTTAGTTCGCCTATTCGAATTGGTTCTGTCCCCGAACCGACCAGAACGAATTCTGAACCGGTTGAAAAAGGCCGGAACCGTTCGGAACCGGACTGAACCAGCTGGAATTGTTCGGAACCAGTTGGAACCGTTCGGAATTGGACTGAACTGGCCGGTTCGTTCAAACTTGGTATGAACCGTTAAGGATGAGGCTGAAGTGTATTCAGAAGGAAGTGGAGCTAAAGTACACAAATCCGATTTATAGTGCTTTCATTGATGATGAGGATGATCCTATGATCGGATGGCTTATGGGCCAGCAACAGGAGCCGAAGCTTGATGAGCAAGGATTGCCTCCATGACTGGCTAATTTTGTAGCCAGCAAGGCTAGGGTCGATGCAGAATAATGGGCAGATAGTAATATTCCACGCATTTTTCCAACTGATCAACCACAACCATAGAGAAGCCGGTGACCACATGACTTCTTGTCCGAGATATCCTCTCAGAGATATGATTGAGAGATGCTTAGACGAGGCTACTATGCTACCGGTCGACTCAGTCGGCTCGGTTAGGAGGGCGACATACATCCTCCCAACATAGTCAGACAAAGAGAGGCATGAAGGATAAATAGGCAAAGAGTGACATGAAGGATAAGCAAGCAGCGAGTGGCACGAAGGGTATGCAAGCAACGAGTGGCATGAAGAATAAGAAAGCAGCTGTCCAGCACACCAAAAAAGAAAAACAAAAGGCATCTGCAGCTCCAATAGAGAGTGTGGAGGAGCCAGTTCACTTAGATTCAGAAATCAGGAGCAGCAATTCTGGTGGTCATGAATTTGCCAGCCAAGGAGGAAGTGAAGAATATGAGACCACCGTTTATGAGACTGGCATAGAGCGGTCTTCGCTTCACTGGTGAGTTCCAGTTTACGCATGCTATAAAGGATAGGGATCACGATTCATGATCTAGTAGAGCCTGTGAGGATCCGATTGCATATGGAAGACGAGCTCTTTGAGGTCATTCAGAAAGATACGATGTAGCTGCAGATGATCTTGCACGTGGAGTAGGATCTATAGACATATCAGATTTCGAGTCATATACTAGATCCTTAATCCGTAATCATAGGTAGCCTATGACTCATATAGGTATGGATATGGATATGGTGCGTCTGAGGCATCTTCCAGTGGCTATTATCCTACGCAGCCCAGAGCATCTTATGGGTCGAATTTTGCTGCCGGCTTATTTGGATAGGCCCTTTCACGTCCATTTTATCAGCTAGTTTATTAGCCAGAGGACACCTCTCAGAGTCAGAGCTTCAACGAGAGATCTGAGAGTGCTTATAATCCAGAGCGCGTTTCATATAGGTTGAACATACATGACTACAACGCCGCTCGGTTAGAGGAGTGGGCTGATGTGCCTTTTGACTATGCTAACGATCCGAATATTTACGAGAGGTATCACCAGTCGACAAAATTTTAGATATCGACATGTATGTTGTATTTTAAATTTACATAATTAATTGTATTATTTTATATTTTTTACCTCACTACTTGATTTGACGATATTTCATGTTGCTTCTTGTTGCATGCAGCATCTCACTAATCACTTTCTGTTTTGTATCATTTTAAGATAATAAGATGCATCATTTAGGTTAAACCGAGATCATAGAAATATCAAAAAATATCAAAAAAATATCAAATTAGACTTAAAATCATTAAAAAAGTTCAATAAGATTGATTACCAATTAAATCAACTTGAAAAACTCCAAAAAAAATTGGGTATGCCGGGCACGCCGAAGCGTACTGTATGTCGGTACGGTTCGGCCCGTCTGCTGACCGGTATGGGTCCCGGTACCGGTTCGGCGGGCCTTGCTTTTCACCATTCATTTCCAAATAAGAGCATCCTCCTCTATGAAGTCTCTACATGCTATTCTGAGTTCATGAATATAAGTTAAAAAGTTAATGCTATGGAAATATTAACAAGCATTATTAAGAATTGAAACATACAATGCGAGATAAAAATTTCCTCAATCATCATATAAGTTAACATTTCCAAAAACAATTAAAATCATAAGCACAAATTGATATAATTCTTGAAAATATATTACCTTTGAATTTTTATGCAATGTAACATATCATTTATTTATGTCTAATTATACAGGATATGTAATTTTAAATTAGACTCACTTTGAGATAACCTTCCAAGCTATGTTGTCCAAGATGGTCTAAAGGACAAAAAAAGAAGCAATTCTAGGAGTAGCTTTCCATCTCCCTTCCCCGCTGGAGGGAAATTGACAACTTCATGGCTTGAGATGTTGCCTCCATACATCTATACTTTGTGGATTTCCTTATGCTCTATACCTCCATTTCTCCTTATAGTTGTTGTTCGTCTTCTTATTTAACGGAGGCTGCCTTTCTGTTTAAAATCATCCATTCCACTTCCTCTAATAAGTTAAAATTCTAGTTCCAATATATTATACCAAAATAGATTATTCTTTTTTTGGAGAAAACCCTGATAAGATAGCAATGCGAAGATTCTATGGAGAAATTGGAACATCTAACTGAAACATATGGATTGGTTATGGACAAGGTATACTGAACCGGGCTGTACCGACCGGTTTAGCCCATACCGAACTGGTCCACTTCGGTCTTAAAAAATGGTTTCGGCCCTATGGGGCCTGAATTGGCTGGAACTGGCCGGTACTACATGCGTACCGGACGGTTCCGTTCCGTACGGCTAGGAACCGATGCGAACCGGTCGGTTCGCCACAGCGCTCCTGTGCATGCTGTGGGCAGCGCGCCAACCGGTTCGCACCGGTTCACCATAGCACGCCCGATGCGCTGTGTTATGAGGACCGGTTCGGCACTATGTTATGAGGACTGATTCGGCACTGGTCCGAACTGATCCCGGTACGCCTACCGGAACCGGTTCAGCATACCTTGGTTGTAGATGATGCGTTTGCTGGGAGTATGGTCAGTGATGCATGGACGTTGAGACAAGAACCAGCTTTGGACATGTATCCAAGTGTCTAATTCAACAAGAGGGAAAAAGGAGATACATGATATGTAGGATAAATGATAATTTATTATCTTTAATTTGTCTAAATATTAGAAATAAATATTAAGAAGATATTCTTTGTTAAGGCCTTTCAATGTATATATTTTCATTCAAACTTCTCAATTAACTTAAGAATGTAATAAAAATAATATTTTCCAAAGCTATTTCAATCCCTACATCTTTGGCTAATTACTACAAAAAAAGAATACTCACTTCTAACATGAAAATGGAAGGTCAAGCTTGTTATTGGAGGAGTTCAACTCCTCGCAATCTTAAAAAGTGGCAACTATAGAACTTCATAAGCATCCAAGTTTGATACTTTTTCGACTTGGATACTTTACTGATGCAGATTTTTAGAGTCAGATGTGAGTTCCTAGGTAACACAAAGCATAGTTCATTGTGCACTTGTACCACCTAGTACCAAGCGTACAATACTGTACTCGTAAGGTACTGGTACATTATCGAATTTCAATATAACGTAGGGGCTGAATTGACTTGTATTGAGTGGAACTGCCAAGTTCACTCAATGTCATGTTATACCAACCTGTACCTCTTGATTTTGATCGGTATCATGGCTGGATACGCGGAAAAGGGTCTCTGTCCTTGTGTTGGTACAGGGGGATTGTGCCATACTAATCAGGCATATTGTACCATACTAATAGGGTATTGGGATTGTACCTGGTAGCAGTACAAGGAACCTTGGCTAGGAGCAATAAAGATGGGCTAAATCATGGGATGCACAAGAATATGATGGCGGAAGAGGAGGAGGAACTATTGTGTTCTAGTGAGAAACTGTTGAGGAAAAATTGGAGCTGAAGAACTTCATCCAATATATTGTAGAAGAGACATTATCCTAGGAGGATTTCTAAAGTTGTGCTTGCAAATTCAAAGCTAGGTGACTTTTGTGTAAGGCATGTTTAGTTTGCTCTAAGTGGGCTTAGTAGGAATCCACTTCATCAAAGCGACTTTGGCTTCCTACTATTCTAAGTCAGTTAAGGCAATATTGAGTTCAATTTCTCCTGGAATGGGATCTCAGTTCATGTCATCTCGGGCCACTTTGTGGGCAACCAAATGCCCAAAGTGACTTCTCACCTACCTCAAGTGACTTCAAATGCCCGATTATGAACAATCAAACACAATAAAGGAAATTTAGTGGAGTGTAGAGATTTAAAAGGCAATCATGAAAATGTGCTTGAAGAAATGGCATGGAACAAATGCGATCTATTGTTTGGAGGAAACATACAAAGAACAAAAAGCTATAGGGAGGCAACAAACTACTAAGGCGAAGTATGCAGCTTATGGTGATCTATAAGGCTCTATTGAAGGTAGAGCTTAATTATGGGAAAGAAAATTTTAGTTGTTGAACAAAGGAATTGCATTGAAGATTGAGGTTCACAAAGTTTTTGTCAATATTTGTGAGACTAGGAAAAGATGGAATTGTTATCGCCAAAATCTGTTAGGTTAGGTCAATTAGACGATCTGTTTTATGAGGCCCCACAATTAGGGAGGTGTATATGTGCCACCATTTGTTACAGATCAGACAATTCAAATGGATGCCAAGAGATTGACTTAGATTAAGGTTTGATGCCATAGGAGAGAATGGACTAACTAGGTTAGCCAGTTTATAGGATAAGATCCTTAAAATAATAAAATGGACAAAAATCTTAAAATGAATGTTGTTTTATGCCATGAAATTCAACTATGGAAGTAATTTTCAAGGAAATTGATTGAAATAAGTATGAGAAAGAATCTATATATGGTCTATAGTCATACCATGTGTACTGTAAGATGTGTTTATGTGGGGAATAATAGAGAAAAATGCACATAAAGGGAATAGTGATATGGTGTGGCCGTTCATGAACAAGCAATGGTGGGTGCAATTGTATTGAGTGTGGTGAGACAAGTGAATCTCTACTTGCGGACGCCTACACAAAGGGCTGGGCCCCGAGTCCTATATTTTTTTCACTTGTTATAAAGAAACTTAATCAAAATATTAGGAGGACAATGGTAATTTGTAGCATTGACTGATGAAATGAGGATACGGTCGAGTGCAAGACTGCCAGGCTGGACGTAACTTTGGATGACAAGTCTTTAAAGAGTACTAGAGCAACACCGTAGTATATGGAAAGTATGGTTCAAAAAAAAAAAAAAGAGTCAGAATGAAACCTAGGCCTGCGAGCTTCTTTTGACATTTTCAGTATGAAGCTTCTTTTTTACCTGTTTGCATACTTGGACACCTCTTACTCTCCACAATGGAGATTATATTATTAAGCATTAAAGCTACATCTCTTTATTTGGTGCTCCCTAGTAACTTTTCTTGTTTTGATTTTTTCTTCCACCTCATTTCAGAAGTTGGTTCTGTCAAGATGTTTAACTTTGGGTTGGTGGTGAAGTTTCCTTACCACCATTACTACCTGCTTTTATGATAAATGAAATTATTATGGGATTCTTTGAAGCCTTCATAGAAAAAAAATGATGGCAAAATATATAACAAAAACTAATAAATGACGTTATAGTGATGCATATCGTTTTATTCTTCAAAGTTCAAAGGGGAAGTCATTAAGTTGCAGACTCCTTAGATAATGACTCTAGGTGGAACAAAAGATTCCACTTATGGATGTATAACTACCTTGAGGAACTCATACAATATCTTGATTGGATGAGTGACCCATGTATCATATTCAAACAAGTTCTTTAGATTTTAGGGTCAGAAATCCACAAAGTTAAAAAATAAAAAATAAATTTGTCTCTCATGCTATGTATTAGATTAGCGTAGTACTTACATTTTTTGTATGTAGTTAGGTCAAATTCTCAGGGTATAATGTCGAAAATTATTGTAGAAAGGTTGGCTACTTGCATAGTTTATTGCTAAAAGTGTTTATAAATGAACTAGATACTTATGCTGCAATGATTACTTAAATCTTCATTCTCTGTTGATTAGCTTTATTCTAATCAATATGCTTTGTCATGTAGCAACTAAATCAAAGCAGCCTTTAAGTTTTGCTATGAGGTTGCGCATCGCATTGGGTTCTGCAAGGGGCATCATCTATCTACATAGTGAAGCAGACCCTCCTATATTCCACCGTGATATCAAAGCCAGCAACATATTGTTGGATGCCAAGTTTAACGCCAAAGTAGCTGATTTTGGACTCTCCCGGCTTGCGCCAGTACCAGATGTTGAAGGGATCGTACCTGGTCATGTGTCAACTGTGGTCAAGGGCACACCTGTAAGTTGGAGCTTTGAACAAATGCTCATGCTATATTGCATTATAAATGTTCAAAAGCTAAAAACATCTTTCTTCTGTGTCTAATCCAAATACTGAATGTAGAAATCAATGAAAATCTCATCTATATATGAGTGCAGAACAGGATTCACTAGGACAGGGTAGAAATGTGATATTTCCACTGGAATATTTCTTTTCTCTTTCTTTTTTTTTCGGGGGTCGGGGGAGAGTTGGGTAAGCAATTGAAAATGCATTGTTTCTTGACCATCAGAATATTTTTTTCTGGATTATTTGGCTGCCTGTTTAGAAATACAGATGTTCATAACCAAGAAGCAGCATGAACTTTGCACACCCGAATTCTACTAAACATATTATAATGTATGAATAAAATAGTAAATTAAAGATGTTATCTTGCTTGAATCTATGGAATAATAGCAATGCTTATGCTGTGGCTTCATGCTGATTTATTAGCTTGGACTGTTTTGTATTTATTATTTTTATTAACGAAATTATTTGGCCCATAAATGCATAATTGGAGTTTAATGAACGTAAAAAGTATGCTTTGTCTTATCTATTTGTCTCCACTATTCAAAAAATCTCTTTTCCCAACATGTTTCTTCCAAGATTGTACTTTAAACTGAATGTTCTTAGACACCTTCTCACTCCTTCTGTTAACTCTCTTTGAGTCTCCTGTCTTCGTTTTCAACCATTCCACCTGTACAGATATTTTAATTGTGTCTGGGTTCATGTTCTATAGCTTTCATTTCCTGTCACCCTTATTTGTTCGCTGCGGCAATCGGCAATAAAATTGCCTTTCTGATTTTTTTTTTCAAACTTATATGCTTGATTATTTTGTAGAGGACATCATATAAATGTTTAAATAGAATATATATTTGATAGAACAGATTTGACCTCGTCATGTCAACTTGGAAGAACTAGATAGCTAAATTTTAGTCGACAACATGTTAAATGCTATAGATTTACTATACATTTTTTTGCGACGTGTTTATGATACATAGATAATTATTTCTCAATCATGACTTAAAATGAGGCAAAGATAGTAGAATCATTAAATGCAAGGTTTTAAATCCCGTGGGATAGGGCTGTCCCTGTTTTCCCATGGAATAGGCGGTGCTGTCATCCTGCCCTGTCCTAATACTTGGGATAGGGGATGTCCCAAACTGTGCCAATCGGGATGCCGGAATAATGGTGGGAGGTCCTGTCTCGACACTTGGGATGGTACCTCGTCCTGGTGTCCCATGGGACGTCCCGTCAGAACTTAAAGTTTTGATTAAATGAAAGGGAGGATTTTTGGAAGATAAGACTTTTGTATTGTGATAGCAGGGTGATGCATGGACTCACTGAGCTTCTCTCTCCTCCCCCCACCCCACCCCACCCCCCAAAAAAGCTCAAGTGCTTGCTTACCAGAACTTGTCAGATTGTCTCTTTTGTGGTGTACTCAGCTGTAAGATGGCTAGGTTTCTGTATTAGATTTACCATAGCTAGGGTTTTGAAGGGAATGCTACACTTTTACTCAGGTATTGAAATTCCACTGCAAATTCGGAGGCCAAGTAGCAGTAAGTGGATGCAAGCCTCTTATATGAGTTATTTCCACTGCTTGAGCTAGATATGAAGGTGGTCTAAGAAAAATACAGTTAGTAAATTATGGAAAGTTTACAGATCAGGCCCAAATTGCTCAAAGTAGCATATTAAACAACTAAATCACCCATTGAATTTTTAGGAATGGTTTTTTTAAGACTTTAATACATCAGCATATTTTAGAAATAGGCATCTTTGAGACACGGACAAACATGTAATCAGGGAGCAAATGTGCGGTAAAATGTTGGGATTTGCAGTAACTGTGTGCTAAGATGAAATTAACATTTGAATGAAGTAGCAATTTTGTTAAGTTGATTTCTGTTTTATCCAAAGAATTCTTTATCTATTTTTTTGTGGTGTGCATACATTTTAGATTCTAGAGCTGCTGCTAGTTAATGCACATTGATATGATATTAAAATCCTTTTTCATAGCATTGATTTCATTGTTAGATTCCCGTCAATGGAATTTTAGCTGCTGTTCAGCTTACACATACATTTTACTTGCAGGGTTACCTTGATCCCGAATATTTCCTAACTCATAAGTTAACAGACAAAAGTGATGTGTATAGTCTTGGAGTTGTGTTTCTAGAGCTATTGACAGGGATGCGACCAATTTTGCATGGCAAAAACATTGTCAGAGAGGTACATGGCTCAACTATTTCTTGACACCTTTAAAGTGCCTTTTTTCTCCATCTTGGATTTGCATCCCAGAATAATTATAAGCAAATTATCTTCATTCTATTAAACCTGGGCAGAAATGCATGCTCTACTGCTTGTGTCATCAACTAGACATAAATGTATGCAGTGGGACCAGGGAATTCAACTAAGAAGCATGTTGTGCTTCGTTGCTTGCATTTTCCTGCAGGAACTGATTTTTTATATTTATATTTGACATTTACTTCATTGATTAATGATGAGCAAGTTGTTCTCTTCATCTTACACTAACTAACACAGACATGAACTTATACAGTGGGACTTGGGTTTGAACCTGCAGTACTTTCATGTTAGAGTGAACGATTGCTGTGTTGGTATACATACATATAAGAAATTGTTGACATCAAATAAGGTCATATAAATCATCTCACATGAACTTGGAACATGTTGAAGACATCCAGATAGGATAATAGTTTGGTTATATATAGAACATATCGGTTTAAAAAAAAGTAAAAAAAACTCGAAAGCTAAGGTATTTCGAATGTTCAATATATAACTGAAAGTAAATCCATGGCAATTTGGATTCTCTGTATGAGTACTTGACATGGATATATGTAGGTCAAACAATTAATGGATTATATGCTATTCAGCTTGCATTTTTTCTTTGTGATGGTGTGCTCAAACATTGGTTACCTATCATTTCTGTAATATTTTGGTTGCTGCTGCTGCTGCTGCTATTTTCACTTTATTTACACAGTAATACAATTTCTATACATATTGTAGCATTTCAAACATGTCTCTCCTTAGTGAAAGAAACAAAATGTTCAAATTTCTTGATAACATCATGGAAAATATGAAATTCTAAAGTGTTTTTGTTTCTCAAGGTTAAGGTTTCTCTAGAGGAATCCAAAGAATCATCAGAGAAATGGAAGATCTAGAAGATAACCAAATGGGTCAAAATATTGAAAGAGTTGCTTGACATTTAAGGACTCCTAGGAGGAAGAGACCAATCCAAAACTTTGTGCTATTAACCAAGTGTAACATAGATTCATCTAAAGCAGTTTATTTGATTCAATCATTGGAAATCTTCCATACAATAACACCCATAACCATTATTTTGAGGCCTTCTTGTTTTCCAAGTCCATTGTTTTCACTTTGTTCACCGAACGAATGAGCTGGATAGGCTATGCAAAGTATTATATTGGGCAACCAAACGCGAAATCATTGTTAGCTTTACTCAACAGAGGACCAAAAGTTGGCAATGCATGGCTTTTTATGAAAGGACTAAATGCCATAAATAACTTGACAATGAATGGTTTTTATGAAAGGGACTAAACACCAGGAATGAATGAGAAGGAGAATGAGCTCCTAGATGGGTGTTAACCGACAAAGCTAGCTAGCTAGCACTATATAGGAACTTTGAATCTCGGGTTGAAATATAAATTGAAATATAAACGATACACTCAGCAAGACATTGTAAGCATCATTCTAGGAAATGTTGGTGGATGTGGCAAAAAAGTTTATTTGGTGTTTAGGATGGAAACATTGATGAGGATAAGTATAAGGTTTAGTTTTGGATTAATGAAGAGGTTCTTATATATGTTGTTCGGCCAACACAAATCTTGGTGGGAAAAATTCATCAAAGAGCAATGATTGCACGGAATGTTGCATGGCTCAGAATGTTGGTTGATACTTGGTAAAGAATGTCAAGAGAAAAAGTCAAATGTAACAAAAATGAGAATGTTGGTATGGATGTGCGACGAGACTTGACAAGAAGGATGAGGAATGTGTGTGTTGGAGCTATAGTACTTGCATCAACAAAAGATGAAGTAACGAGAACACGAATAAGATGGTATGGGCATATACAACAAAGATATAAGTAACTAACTTTGTCTAATGAACGTGGAAGATGGGAGGAAAACATATACTAATAGATGTGTAGGGCTTCAAATGGGTCGGGCTGGATCAATGCATGCTTGGCCCCAAACCCAACCCAATAGAAGATCAGTCAGGTCAGATCGGGTCCACAATCAAAAAATATAGACCCAATGGGTCATTCGAGTCAGGTCGAGTTCTTGTCTCAACTCGAAAAGGTTGAATTTGGATCGAGTCACGCACATTTCCCTATTCTTGACTCGGTTGAGGCCTCCCAAAGGTTCTCGAACACTTCGAAGAAGGTGAAGGGTAGAGCGAGGCCCAACGACAATATGCTTCGCCACCATTGTCTCCTCTAGTGACGACTCCATGTAGGAAAGAAGAAAACAAAGGCAGGCGGTGGCGGCGCTGGGTCGACAAGGTTGGTGGAGGCATCGGAGAGGCTGTAGAGGTGCTTGATGGAGAGCTCCTCGAGGAGGGCGCAGCCCTAATGAACGGCCTTGATGCCCTTGTCATCGAAGGTGCAAGAGCCATAGGAGTTAGGGTAGTGCTTGGCAAGTGCGGCCATGCTGCGCTCCATCAGGAAGACTCTTCCATATGCGGGAATACGTAAGGGCGCTTCAACAGGTACAACCTGTCTCTAAAGCTAACCCCGCGTGGCCATATGGACCGGGTGGTCTTCCATAGCAACTGGGCGGCATGCCTAATGCATATGCAACCCGTCGACCATGAGGCCTTTGTCGCTGAGTGCTTTCTCGCCCTCCATCACTCCCATGCCCACACCCTCTACCGATCTCGCCCTGCAAGACATCTAGGCCCTTCTTGAGGCCAATCCCTCCAATCACGATGCCCTTGACCTCGCTCACTACCTCAGCACCACCCTTGCCTCAGCCTCCGCCTCCCTACCCCCTAACCCCCTCAGCCTCTCCTCCCCCTTGGCACCTCCACTGTTTGCATCGCCGCCCTTGGCACCAATACTGTTTGCACCGCCGCCTCATCGCCGGCCTCAGCCCTTGCCTCCTCGCCCGCCCAATCCCCAAGAAGTCCTTGTCCTCGAGTCTCGCTAAACCCCTCATTTCCCTTTCTACGAAATACCTCTAGCGTCGCCAAGAGCAGTAGTCGCCAGGTTCCTTGCAATTCCCCAATGGTGCATGAGATTGGGGCAGCAAAGGGAGATGAGAGTGAGGGCCTCGTAGCCGATGCTGTCAAAGAGGTGGTTGCACTTGAGGGGTGAGCTTGCAGATGATGTCAAAGCAGGAGGTTGGCGTTCTAGCATTTCAAAAGAAGGGAACAGACCAATGGGAGAATCGGGATTCGAGGTTGGGGTTGGTGAGCCTGAGGCAGCGGTTAGTGGGTCTATTTAGGTTTGGGTTGGGTCAAAAGGGTCAAAATTTAATAAATCTAGACCCGACCTGGAATGTCGAACATGTCCAATTTTGGAACCAGCCTTGCCCTACGGGTCCTTAAATACAGATCGGATCGGGTCTAAATGGGTCAGGTCATATCAGGTCACGGGTTAACCGGACCCATTTGCAGCCTTATAGATGTGGAAGTTATAACAAACAATATGGAAAACTTGCAATAACATTATAGGAGCCGGATAGTTCCAAATAGGATTTATAAAGCCGATCCAAGCCCAAATAGTTGGGACGAGGCTTGATGGCTATGGTTATGGTTATTTTTATAAATTGAGAGATTGATGTTGTTTAAAATGGTTAGTGACAAAAAAAAGTCATGTTTTGCAATACTGTGTGTGAAAAAAACAAGGGTGGCTGAGGAAAAAGGTCTGGTTTTAATTGAACCATTGTATATTCAGCTACTTGTTTCATTACATCCTTGCTTCCCCATGTGTTGAAAAGGTTGTTACATTCAATGGAAAGTGATGACCTGAGAACATTATTGATAATTATAATTGTTGTACCAGACCATTGCAAAACCAAAACATTTTGAGAACTGTAAGTTTTAATCCGGAAATTACTCTGTTATTGCACTTATAATTGCTCGTAACATCAAATTCCCATCTGTAAGAAGGAATATTTTGCATTTTATGTATTATGCATCAGAATATATATGCAAATAAGTATTTTTTAAAAAAATTGAATATGTGGTGAATGTAAATAGTGATGGTGATTGTCTGTTTGATGGCATTACAGCAGCCATAATGCATATCCAATTGCTATTATCTATGTCCCATTATCTATGTTCATAACATAATGGAGGGGTATCATATCAAGATTATTAGAATAACTCTTTGGATATTATAAGAGTCATTTAGTCTATGTCTCTTCTCAGTTACATCCAGGTCCCAAGTACTCCCTGACCTAAAATATTAGGGGATATGAACTAGGACTTGGATGTTCTGACACCATGATATGTTAAATATCTTGGTTCACCAGAATTATAAACAGTTTTGCTAAAAGCTGATATTGTCTCTATGATATAGGTGAGCATGGCCTGTCAATCTGGTATGATGTTCTCGATCATTGACAACCACATGGGATCTTACCCTTCTGAATGCATTGAGAACTTTGTGTCATTAGCACGTAGATGCTGTCGAGATGAGCCTGATGCAAGACCTTCAATGTCGGAGGTAGTCAGAGAGCTGGAGTGCATATGGCAGATGATGCCAGAAGCTGATGCTACGCCATCAGAATCCATGGCAACAGATTCTGGCAAGATATTTACACCAAGTTCATCCTCGGTAACCAGGAACCAATACGTGTCATCCGTTGGCTCTGGAAGTGATCTTGTCAGCAGTGGATTCCCCCTCATTGCCCCTCGGTGATGTAGCGGTGCTGTATTCTTTAGAAACCATGTAATATATTATGGTGACATGAACTTCTTTCCCTTTTTTTCTGTCCTGCCCCCTTTTCTCCCATACACATAAAGATCTGTTTGGTGTGAGGAACAAAAGAAGCTATGTGGATTTGTTCTCTGGAGTAATATTTTTGTGAGGCAGTATCTGGTCATTTGCATAGACGCATGTACAGCTATGAAGTGCTGGATATATAGATCCACCGTTACAAGATTTTCATTGATTAGAACTCTCTTGTTGTTCATCAGTTGGATGATATTTTGAGCTTGAAAGCAACATTGTGTATGAATTGGTCGGATGAAAAACCCTCCTGGCTTATGGTATGGGTAGTGCTTTGCTTTGTTGTGACGAAAAGCCTGTCTGGACTCTGCCTTGTTTCTTTGATGAAGAAGAGATCTACGGATCAGCTGTGACCTGTGGCAGTCAAATAAAGCTGTAATGTCGAATACCTATTTTAATCCATTTCAGTTAACCATTCACTTTGAAATTACAGAAATCGTCCAGATGTTGATCTATTGTAGTCCACTAACTGATCAATCGTGTAAGAGGTAGTTGATATATTGCATCTGATATTAGCGTATGCATCAGAAGATATCAGATGGTACAGTATGAAGATTTGCAGGGAATTCTAAGAACAAAAGAAGAATACTTGTAATGATAGAATATGCGGAAAAGGACCATATGCATATTGTCTGCAAAAAATGATGCCCCATAAGAGTTGTAGTCAAGGTTCGCCGTACCGGTATCGAACTCCGTACCGGTGCCGTACTAGTATAGACGTACCGAGTGTCGGTATGGTATGGTATGCAGTACGCCAGGCGTACCGACATTGGCGTACCGATACCGGTACCCATCGGTACGGATATGGTACGTCCAGTACCGACCGGTACAGCATACTATATGTAGTGTACCACGATACCCCCTAACCGTTTAGGGGGGACATTTTTAACCAGTTTGTATTATATGTGCATCCTTCACCAATATGTGTGCACGGAGCAAGATGATACAGCTTTTCTAATCTAAAGATGGGATTGCAGTATTACGGTGTAGATTAACAGCGGAGCAGAGAGAGGAGATTGGAGGGGAGCATGGGTGGAGCAAAGTAGCTGCAGGAGTAGCAGTGGAGTAGATGGCAAAAGGGAGAGAGATGGATCATCAGCATCGAGATAGTAGATACCAACATATGGAACCAGGCTCTGCTGGATCCTGAGTGTGACGACAATCTCAATCAATCAATAGCTGGATTTAATTTGACTAATTTTGGAAGCACATGCTTACCAATTTAACCTCAAGACATATACTTACAAAATAAGTGACCATTTAATATAAAAATTTTTCATTACGCATAACTTTTGGAACCAAGCCACAATTTACATCCTTCCATTATCTTATAACTTGCGATAGTTCAGTTCAATGTGCATTACCAACATCCTTTCCTTCCTCTACTATTACAATAACTTCTTTAGCTACAAGCCTCACCTTAAGATCTCTTAACTCTGTACCAGCAGCTGCATTATATACACCAAAAATACTTCAAATCTCTTAGTAGTGTAAGTGAACAAGCTTCATACTCCTAAATATAATAAATAATTAAGTGAACTGCATAGCTCATTAAATAGCCAAACATAGCGGACAATATAGTATGAAGAAAAATAGAACAATAGGAACAATGAGCACCATACTTATTAAAATTTAAATAGTTACTAGACCATATCTTATAACACATATCCAATAAGTGCTCTAACATTAACTTTATTTTGAAACACTGGAATGCCTTTGAAAATAATCGGTATCGTCAACATACACTTAGAAACACTGCAAATATGCTAGGATACACTTCAAAACACTTGAATACGCTGGAACTTTGAAACGCTTATCTTGATCATTTCTGTACCAACTGGTCAGTGACCAATTATTGTACCCGCTAGTCAGAGGTTTGCTGAAACTAACTATTGAACCCATTGGTCAAGAGCTCACTAGTTACTGCGGCTATTAGCTAAAGGTTCACTATGATCAATTATTATACCTGCTGGTCTAGGATTTACTGTATTGTGCCTCTGCTGATAACATGAAGGCCAACAACTTATCCTCCTCTGCTGGTCAGGATCACTGCATTGTGTCCCTACTAAGAATATAAAGACCAACAACTTATCCCTTGCCGACCAAGGTTACTTGTCCTAAAATGATTGGCTTCTTTTCAATTCATAACCAATGGAAATTTTCACTTTTAGGCAATAAAATAGTTAAGGAACTTTCAAATGTCTAGAGGCAAAAAGAAATCTTGCTGATACATTGACATAAATTAAAACTATGATGACTTAACACTGATAAATTTGGATGTCGAAATAGCCACTCAAAGCATGTATATTTCAGAATTCACTTACTATAAAGTATTAGAAAAGATAACAAAGTTATGAAAATTTTAATCATTTACATAAAACGAAGATATATAAACCATAACAGTATTCATGTAACCAAGCACTATGATAAAATTAATATCAATAAGCTATATCAACTTTAGTTAGAAATAAAGATTTCAGAAACATCATGGACAATGGGGAAGAGAAACTTCTCAAACACCAGAAATTCAATGCAATCATTTACGTAAAATAAGATGCAGACTATGTGAAGATACATACTTTCCAAATGATTTACGAAGTTTCACACTACACCTTCATTTCTTTCTTCTATCTTGCCTCTTTTCCTCACTTTCTTGCTTCACTAGTTGCTTTCTGTTGGTATTTGGGATTTCTAAAATTGCAAGACTGTAGAAATTGGGCAACAGTCTCCTATTTATAGATGGCTCCTAAGCATGAGGTATTAACTATTAACCAACCAAAAATGCATCAAGATAAGCAACATTAAGATGTTACAAAGGTGGGGTATTATTATAGGCATAGCAAATGCATCACTATAATAAGCAAGGAAGAAAAGGAAAATGTGATGCCTTTTATTTCAACCAACATAGCCATCTGGTGTATGTGTGCTTCTATTGCATATGGTAGAAGGCGGACTCCAAGAGTGAAGCCGTTAGATAATTAATTATATTTGAAAGTTTTTAACAATAAATATTTCAAGAGTCCTTGTAATTAAGAAAGGAATTCTATGTATAATAATTTTCCTTTTATTTTTTCCATTATTCTCTTGCTTTTTTCTTGAAAAGATGTGCACAGCACTATTTACTATATATAATACCTGCATTGGCCACACGAATGGAGACTCCACTAAAGAAGCCTCTAAATAATTAATTACAGGTTATAGCTCTTTAAAACATATAAATATTTCATGGATCCACTTAATTAAGAGAGTTTTTGTATGATAACTTCCTTTTTCTTCATCCATCATTCACTCTCCCTTCTTCCCAAAAACACTTGCATAGCATGTGCATATACCAGATAATAATTATGGAAGGTTAAAGAAAAAAAAGTCTTGCAGTCCATGTCATCATGAGAAATCACAGAATAATTGGGTTTTTTTTCAAAAAAAAAAAAAATCCTTCTCGCATTGCTCTAGTTCAAGCTTAGCATAAGTTCCCAAGCTCCTTGCCCCAACTTCGGGGGAGTTGACTATGGCTCTTTAGGATCTAAAACTGCTAAATTTTGACAGGGTCTTTGACTGAGGGAAAAAAAAAAGATTCAAAAGCCCTGTAGAACGTTCATGGATTCGTTTTGATGTAGTGGAGCCGGGCGCGCCCCCGTCCGTCTTGATGTAGGGCTGTTCTCGTAGCCCCATTCCGCTGCCCCTTATCCACGGGAATTGCTGATAGATGATAGGATATGGATTCGTTTATTTATGCGGTTCTTCTCTCTCTCTCTCTCTCTTCTTTTTTTTGTATTTGTTTTTTTGGTTGTCTTGAGCTGAATCCTTTTAGATACATGGGTTTTGTTTTCTATAGTTTGATCTTTTACATGCCAATTCCTGTCACTCAATTACCATAGTGGTTCCTTTATGTTGTTGGATACTGATAGTCAACTTTAAAGACCACGCAATAGCACGTATCTAGTAGGATAGTGATTACGGGTATCGATCCACAGGGATTGGGGTATAATTGTTTTTCTTAAAAATAAAAATATTTAAAAAGGATGTATTTGTGAAGACTATTAAACTAAACAATTTAATAAAAGAAAATGCAATTAAAGGGATATCAGTTTAGGAGAACCTAGGGCAAGGAATTCACCACTAACATCGAGACAAGGGTTATTTATATTTTAATTTATTCTTGGATAAACATGCAAATTGGCTACAAGCCTAATAAGCATTTAAATAAAAATTCACAAAAGTAATTTGGGCATAATCCATCTTCGGTTGGCATGAAATGTCTACCCTAATCTAAAGTGGCAGCACATTGCATCTTCCCTAGGCATGGACTATCTTATATTTACCTAGTGATCATGAAGAACAGTTGTATAAACATCATATTTAAAATCACAGAAATTAAATATGAGATGAAATAAAATATTCATTAGAAGCAGAATAAGGTTTATACAACTCCAAGAATAGAAATCAAAAATATAAAACCCTCAGCCCTTTATTAGGGCTGCATCCAGCCCTAGAGAAGAAATTAGCCCTGCATGGAGTTGGAGACGGTAGCAGCAGCACAGCAGCGGGCTCCCATCTCTCCCTTCATGATCAGCTTCCTTTCTTTCTCCCTCAGCACTTCAATCTTATTTTTTTATATACATGGGAAGTTATTCCCAAAATAACCAAACTACTCTCTCCCTTTACTTTTTCTTTCTTCCCGTGGGATTGGCCTGTGAGGGAATTCATGCCTCCGAAAGAGAAGAACTCTTCTTTATATAGGCTCTCCCTCCTTCTCTCTTCTCGGTTGAGATGAGGATGAATCCCGCCAAAGTCGCAGGAGGTTGCTTGGAGCTCGGATGGCGAGGACGTGGACTGAGAGGATCTCGGACGCGGCTGGCGACGTGGCTCTGTTCGGCTGGGAGCAGGAGACTCGGAGAGGATCATGGGACGTTGGGGTTAATCCAAAAGAAGGTTAGCTTGGTTCGGAAGAGGAGAACGCGGCTGGGGGTTTGGATTCGGTTGATGGCTGGGAGATGAACCGCAGATGATTGGGATCAATCCGATCCGAGCTCATCTGCGTTGGGATGCAGCGGAGAAAATCTCGGACGCGGAAGGAAAGAAGACGCTGGGATTTGGAGAAGATCTCGGAGCTGTGAACGGTGGACACGGCTGATAGCGGGATGAGGATGACTCTGTTTGGATCTCGTGAATGCAGGGGAGTTCGGAAGGAGCTATCCGTGGGTGGTTGTCGAACGGGATCTAGCGGAAGCTGGGAGGAGATCTAGCGGAGATGAAGAGGTTGGGAACGGAATATAGCTGATGAACCTTGTATTGCGGATGCTGGGAAGAACTGGGAGTTGATCCCTTGAACTGCAGACGCGGGAGATTCGGTGGATGCTGCCGTTGGCTTTGTTTTGTTGCTGAAACAGGGGAGGATGATGCATGGGATTTGATCTTATCTCATGAGCGTTTGAAAGGATTTCGGAACTCGGTTGGTTTGGTGAGCTGGGAGCTGTGCTTGGTTTTGGGATCTCGGTTGTTGAACGGTATGAGGATGGGAGTTCGGCTGATAACAGAGGAGTTGGGATGATGGAATCGGATCCGTGATTCATGGAGAATCAGTGTGGAGCTGTTAGCTTCCAGACGCGGAGAGAGATGGAGGCTGGCTTGATCCGCAAACGGGAGGGAGAAACGTGAAGCTCGGGTTGCTAACAAATGCTGGGAGATGATCGCGGATGGGGAGTTGGGATCGATCCGGAAGAAATGGAGCAACGAGAAGATGCGTTGGGGCTTTGTATGCGGAAGGGATGTTGCTCACAGTTGAGAGTAGATTAGGGTGAATCACGGAAGAAGATGAGGATCGGTGGGTTTGTTCTTTGGAAGAGAAACGGAAGCTTGGACGTGAGAGGTTCTCGGCTGAAATGAGCGTGGATAGGCTGTTACTCTGTTCCAAAACAGGGGATAAGGATGCAAGGTTGTTCCGCTAGGAGGATTAGACGTGAAAATACGGGAGGACTGAGCTGGGAAGTGATCACGGAAAAGATGGGATGAGCTAGAGCTTTATCCCGAAGGAAGAGGATGCTGGGTTGTGGTTATGTTCCTTAGTCCCGTTTTGGGTCCGAATGAAGGCTGGAGTGTTATTTATTTTTTTATTTTTAAATGGGGAAGGGACTTGGTTTGGAAGGAATAAGGGAGTCGGTTGTTGAGCCCAATGTTGAAAGAAATAAGGAAGTTGGGAGAGTAATGAAACGGATCTGTGAGCTAAGATATTGGGAGATCAACATGGGACAGCTGGGATCAAACTTGGAGCATTAATTACTAAGCACAGGTTCAGCTGCAGACGTGACCTGCACACATTAGACTTAATCATTAAATAATTAAATCAACTCGAATCACCTCTTATAATTATTAAAATGCAATGATGAGGGTAGCACATCTTTTATGGTTAACTTGACCAAATATGTCAATTAAAATAATGATAAGTGCTATGAATAAGATATTAATTTATGCATTATTTAGCACTTATCAGATACCTGTAATTCCTGATAATGTTGATGCCAACCTTAGTTTTTTTTTCCCCGTACAAACCAATTACAATTCATTCTTTAACTGTCCAACAATGTTATATCGTTGAGGCGTTTCATTCATTTTCATATTTTCTTCACCTTTGGATTTGTTTTCTTTTCTGCTCTTTTCTTTGGATTTCCTTTGCCTTTTGCTCTCTTTTTCTTTCTGGTTGCTATGAGTTTTTGGGCGTCCTCAAGTTTACTGTAAGGGCTCGTTTGGTTCGCGGGAAGTATTTTCCCTCCTAGGAATATGATTCCTGGGAATCAGATTCCTAGGAAGAGGATACCTAGGAAAGTACTTTTGGCATGTTTGGTTAACCATGGGAAAGTGACAAATTTCCAAAGTGCTTATGTTTGGTTGACCATCCACTTTCCTAGGAAAGTTAAGTATAATTCCTATTATGCCCTTAATAAAAATTAGGTCTTTAATGCCTCTTTAATGCTTCTTTAATGCTGAAGGGTCTTTTTGGGAAAAAATAAAAAAGGAGTGATTCCCACCTCATGGGAAAGTAACTTTCCCATGTTTCTGATGGGAAAGACTTTTCCATGAAATGTGGGAATCATATTCCCATGGGAATACAACTTTCCCATCTCTCTCCTTTGAAAACTCCAACCAAACAAGAGGCATTTCATTACTTTCCCGTTGACCACACTTTCCCCCCTCCTTTTCGTGTGAACCAAACGAGCCCTAAGTGAAGATCGTATCACTACCTCGCAGGATGTGAATTGCTTCCGTGGGCACTCATCGAGTATCCAGTGATAAGAACTCGCATATTTGCAACACCGAAGCGAGTCTGCACCATTTGTTAGCTACCTGCTATAGCTATCAGTTAATATACAGGTGCTAATGCACATGCCTGACTTGGATTCCTAGAATTCTTTCTCAACCGGCAAATTGACGAATTCATAAAACCTATTAATTTGAGATCATTATTGAAATTTTTTGAAGTTGATCTCAATGTATACACTACTTATTTAGTTTACCAGGTCTCATTATAAATCTTCTTCTGGTCTCTTCATGTTTCATTTATTTTGCGTGATAACCAGATATTTTCCACAACCTCCCATCTGTTTCCTTTTCCATGCATGAACACTACTAATCTATCTGCAGTTAGCGGTGTGGTATTAATGCCATGTTGTTAGGAACACATGAACAAAGTTTTAAATGAGGTTTCATATCCATTATAATGGCTGTTATAATAACAGTTTCAAAGCTCCCTTTGTTATGTTTATTTATATAATATCGGGAGCACAAGATAGCAGCTGTCATTACAAGTTATTTAGTGTTATAGTTGTCTTTTGTAAATTATAGCGTGAGTAACAGCTATTATTTTTACTGGTTCCCTTCTCTGAATTGAAATAATATTTTTGAAAATTGTTTGTTTCATCAAATGTCTCTCCAAAAGTGATTGTATGGCCCCAAAAAGATAAATTTTTTAATCCAATGAAAAAAAATAATGATATTATTTTTTGCTATTGCTCATTATTTTTCATTATAATGTCACTATTGCTTTGACTCTAGAGAACTAAAAACTGGCTCTGCTTCTTTAGGCTTATCATTTTCAGGTTGACAATGACTAAGCTCAGACGTCAACATCGACACTGCTCCAATGAGGTGCTTGGTCAGAATACCTCAAATTAATGGAAACAGTAACCACTTTCAAAAAGCATATACAAATGTTTAGCAATATATAGCCAGTATCAGGTCCACCCACCTCATGTAATCTATAATAGTATTAGCCTGCATCAAACTAAAATGATCAAACCATGATAATCCATTCAGTTTAAAACGTAATCAGACCAGCAAAATGATACAAAATGGTCTGATATCGGGGAATGCTCGTATAACAATCCTATATCGCTATTCGGCTGTATGTGTGAGCTATCCTGGTCGACGTTTCCTAGCTCTTTCAGCTCGCCTGAAAGATCCATTGTTTGAGACGGGCTTTTGAGAAACAGTTGAGTCCTCAACAGATTCTTCTGCTTTTGTTGATATGTTAGTTCCTTTACTTTCCACATCAGCAATCCTGTCATCACTATCTTGACTTTCAATTGCTTTTATAATGTAAACCTGTGAAGATACAGAAAACAGTAGTTGTGAAGATACATGTTAAGAGCAAAATCATGGGGCAAAGGAGGAGAATCTATATACTACTAGCAACATTTCTCCCTACAGTAATTCAAAAAGTGGTTAAAGTTTGATTCATGGTAGCTTTCAGTCAGATATGATCATCTCAGATGTTTAATCAAGTACAGTACTCTGATTCCTATTTCTCACCATGCATAAATTTTGGCAGAATGAACAGCCTGAGCTAGTTCCTGAAATCAATTTCATTTGTATGACAGGGATTTATCACTCAAGATTTTACAGAAGGGATTTGTTTGTAAATTAGTTTTCTTCAAAGGTGCAGCATAATTAGCAACTCATCAAGTGTCATTATTGAGCAACCATATTGCCAATGAAATTATGTAACTTAGTGAAGGCTGTCAGAAGATTAAGCTAAGTTCCATGTTGACTTGGACCCTCCCTGCTCATCTTTATTTCAACTTGAAGAAGCTAAAACTTGCATCTTGGCTGAAGTTCTGGGTGCAGCTCCAATTTTAAAGACAGGCTATTGTGGAAATAATATTAGAACAAAGAGCATAAGCAGAGGAGTGACACTGATCAATTTTTTTCGAGTTCGTCAATGCAATTCTTTGTCATTGTGAACTTGCTGTTTTCCTGTCGTCTTCCGTCCTACTTTTCCTCTTAGTTTTTTGTAATATGCACTAAATCCTTTGATACTGAAAGGATGGCTGCCTGCTAAATCTAAAAGAAGGGTTCCATCCATCTATTGCAGACAATTCTGCCAGTCATCCCAAACAATTTCAAGAATTTGAAGCCAGTTCTTAGAACAATTTTGTTAATGGTTGAGAAAATTGTGAGGAGCTTAATTTGGAAACTAGCAAAAACAAAAGACTTGTTCGCGTCAACTAGGATCAGGCAATACTACCAAAAGAAGGGGGAATAGGCAAATGGAGAATGGTGTTTAATACAGGAAGCATTCCAAGCAAAAGATTTGCTGAATGCATTTCAGTGATGCAAGTTTATCAAGGGCTGTCATAAAGCATAAGTATTATCAACAACAGTATTATATACATGCCAAGTTCCTACGTCAGAAAAGATAAATCTAATATTAATCAGCTGTTAGCTGAGCCAGAATGCAGCAAAAATGGATTTTTAGCACATGTCGCAAGTATCTGTACTCGAAAAATGGCCTTCGGCAAATAGCTGAGTCCCTCAAATATGGATTTCAACTAAAAGGAGTAACAGCGAGCTTGCTCGTAAAAGAGAATATCAACTCTTAGGTGAGATGTTAAACTACTAAAAAAGATGCATTCCCACCCAAATAGGTTGTTGTACCAATTTGTGAGACAACATAGGCCATTTTAAAAGCAAAACTTAAATAAGTATGTTTCAGTTTGTTGTTATCCAATCCTGAGACACTTTCACTTCTGAACAAGAATTCGAATTCAATGGAATGAGCTATGGTACACGAGGGTACAAAAGATTGAGATATCACATGCCAATGCTGTGCCAGCCTGGCACCAGCATAGCATGTGATTTGTGTACCATGCCAATGCTTGGCACACCCTCACACCGACATGTCAAGTGCAGTCAATACCATGCCAATGATGCATGCTGGCAAGATACTAGGATAGTACATATCAAGCAGTATCAACCAAAATCCATGGTGAAATTGCCAAGCATATATTTCTGGAATTTGTCAATCCATAAGGCTTTGGGTTGGACAATCTGTATAGTAAATAGGAATATCTAGAGACTTTTCTCTGTACCTGGATTAATGGTCAATCAGTTAACAGAAGAGGACCAACTATATTATTACATGCTGAATGCAAGGGAGATGGTGCTAGAAACGTACAAATGCCTTGAATTCATGCTATTCAGGAGAGTAATAATTTAAGAGGGTTTAAAGTAAAAGCGGCAAAGGTGGAATCAAGTATAAAATTGGAGATTATTCATTAGCGAAAGCTTGTTTGGCCAGCTACCTTGAAAATTTTATTCAGCCATATGATTACAGTGTCCCTTTATCAAGTAAAGGTGACACATGGTATACTTTGGCTGACTGGTTTATTGGACAAGAAAATCTTGCAAGGTTTGTTTTCTGTAGGTTAAAAGTGTCCTTTTACCAAATGAAGGCGACACATATCCAGGCAAAGTATAGTTTGACTGGTTCATTCAACAGGAAGATTTTACAAGGTTTGATTTGTCTAATGAATTGTGGGATGTGGGCTTTTTGGCGCATTTATAAGAAAGGAAAGAAACGAAAGAAAACCTTGGGATCATCAGGCATGTTGTCAAAAAAAAACAGAGTGGATTTCAAAAGCAAAAAGGCATCAGCTTTGGATCTAATCAGCTGCATCACTTGGACTGTCCATTTAAGATGATGGCATCATAGGTGGATTTGTTTGTGTGCTAGGGCACCGAGTGCTTGAGTATGGGTCTGCACGCACATAAACTTCATATACCTCAAGTACAGTTTGCCCCACAACAAAGAACACAAAGCATGGTAGTTAGGTTTTGTATACTAGATTTATCTTATTTGGCATCAGATTTTCCTTTCCTTCTTACTGCACAAATATGCATGTCCAGTCCCACCATATGACCAGGTTAATAAAGTGGAATTCCAAACAGTATGAAGGATGTATTTTCTAAGTCAGATGGTTACAAAGATAAACACAATGAAAAATCCGAACGAATCAGAAATCGTCCTGCTTTTGATCAGAAGAAGTTCCTATAGTCCAGACTACTTCCAAACTCTGAAATAAGCTATTAATGTAAACATGGCTTTCAAAAATCAACTGAGAGAAAAATTTATAGCCACGTGATATGAAAATAGAAAGACTGGAGAGACATGATATATCGTCAAGTGAGGTTCACGCAATAAAAATGCAAACTATTGGTTGAGATCAATTTTCACATGAAGATAACGATGTAAAACTAAATAATAATGATTATAAAGCATCTTACATATAATACATAAAAAAAGGATTACCTTAAATCTGTCTGGCTTGACTAACTCAAACACTAAGGCATCTCCATCTTCCAACTTGTGGTCCATTGCGAAAGCTCTCCATCCACCACTAAGACCAGTTCGGTTCCCAATATAGATAGCATCATATTCTAAACCATTCTCATCTTCTAAAACCATTATCATCTCATGTGGAGGTAGGTTTTCCTTGCAGAACTTTGATGGAAGACCCTTGTGATCATGATATCAGAAACATCCACACACATAAGCTCTTATCCTTTTCAATTGACTGTGCATGCATATATGCATTTGTGTCTGTGAATGTGTGTGCATGCATGCATTCATCTACATGTGTATATGTATGTATGTGAAAACAATAACTTACAAGCCAAAAGCAACTTGATACGTGTGACCGGAGCATAGATTTAACAAAGGAGGGGTGGTTGGAATTTAGATCACTTTGAAGCTTCTCTGCTCTTTGTACTGCACCAATTTGTTCTTCATATGAAACAACTCTTCCAGTGTATACTCTTCCATTTTGGTCACTCCTAGAGTATCTGGTAGAAAGATAATAATCACCATTAGCATTTAGCAACATCAAGACCAACATAATAATTTTTTTAAAAAAAAAATCAACCAAGTAACTGGCCTGATTGAAAAGTATTACCTTTTGCGGTATGATCGGAGATCTATGTCACCAACCTGACACATCCTTAAGCACTTCAGAAAGCTATCTTTTTATACTAGATAAAAATTTCAGATAATAAATGATCCTAAAGACTTCCATACAATATAAAAAAATAAAAAAGAAAACTATCAATTATAACATAGCACAATTAATAGTGAAGTCTGCAAGGAGACGATAGTTTGAGCAGTTTGCTGGGGGCATAATTGATTCCAAGCTATAGAAAGAACTAATTTTACATGGTAATAGGCATTACAAATGATCCATCAAATGTTTAAGTTAGACTGAAGACGTGACAATGATGCACTGCCCTATCTAAAAATCTTGCCATCTGTCATCATGTTGATCTTATCCAGTCTAGAGGGACCTAGAAGTGTTGATCTCCAAGTGCGTAACTGTAATTAGTATGACAGGTTTGCTTTCAGTGCAGATGGCCCATTAGGTTTCACAGCAAGTTCTTTTCTTACCCAAACTTGCCTTGCCAAGAAAATCATCAGTCAGCACCAATTTCTGAAGGGTTGATGTCCACATCAAGAACCATACAAAATGTTCTCAAAATTCAATAAATCATGCATTCATGACTGATGTACAAGTAAATATCAAATAAATAACTTAAGAATAAGATGGTAGCTAATGATTAATAAACTGTTTAATCAGTGGACCTGAAAGAAAGGTGTACCACAAAGTTGGATTGGGCAACTTTTCACCAGTCAGCTTGTTTGTGTTTACTTAATAGGTGTTAATTTCTCGAAGTGATAGGTCAGTGCAATTGCAAATGGCTATACAGTACTAAGAGAAAGATAACAGATTGAAGTCAGCCATGAAGTTTCTAACAAGAAGAAAGAAAGTATGAAATAGCAGCCTTTTATAACTTCAATAAACATATCTATCTACCATTTTTATCCACTATTATGGATGTTGAACAAAGATATAATCCATTCTTCTATTATTAAATTGAAAAGATAGATGACTTACTTCATCACAGTATGAAGGAACTGGATTCCTTGCTCTTGAAGAGCGCCTTAACTCTGTCATTTCAAGGTTTTTCTTTGATTTGGGGCTTGCATGACATTTCTGCAAAACAAAGCAGGCCCTCAAAAAATCAATACATTCTCCTCAGAGCCTTGATTTAAAAGCATAATGTATGTCAAATTGCAGCACAGATGGATTTGCAAATTGTAGTGTAAAAATGGATTTGTTGTATTTTCATTAAACTTTGTAAGTTGTTTCAAGAAAAAGGGGTTGCCATCAAGATTCAGTAAAGAATAGCAATTTGAAACATTTTAATTTTATGAGATACCCACAGAAATACTCACATTCATTGAGCTAGAAGTCTCTTGAACTTGGAAATGATAATAAACCAAATCACATCCCACTGCGTTAAATACAAAACAGCAAACTTCTTGCATGCATTTTATTGATGTTTGAACTTACCAAAAGCTTGTACTCGCATTTCGCAACTTCCAATAGGCATTGTGAAATCTTCGAAATTCCTAAATCCTTGTTAAACAAAAAACAATGCAAATAGTGAACACAAGATATAAATTTTAGAATTGTTCGGCAGAAACTTTTGCATTCAATTTTCATTACTAGAGTGTATCGCGTATATTAAGAAAAAAGAAACAAGAATATGTGCATATAAAATCTATCCTTAATTAAAAAGAGGATAACAAAAAAGCTATGTTGCAGAGCTCCTTTCTCAGAATGGAATTGTAACTCAGGATTAGGCCCTTTCGTTTGGGACTTCATGAGGCATGATTTGTGATGGCATGGCCAGGCCAGTTCACTTGACCAGCACGACCTAGACCCATGCATGCGTCGCACACGATGAGCAGTAGTAGACTCCCAATAGGAGTCTGTTTTTTCATCTGAAGCAAGCGACTCCTAGTAGAATTAGAAGACCTAGGGCTGCTAGAACTTTCTTAGGGCGATGAGCAACAGTAGACTCTTGATAGGAGTGTGCTTTCCCATCCAAAGCAGGTGACTCATGGTAGAAATAGGAGGCCTAGGACCGCTAAAACTCTCCTAGAGCCGCTAGAACCCTATATCACCTCTATAAATAGGAAGCCCTTTTCCACCATGACCCTCCACCACGAGCACTGCACCTCCTCCTCTCTTCTTTCTCCCTCCTCCTTCCTTCGAACTCGCCATTCCCATCAAAAATCGAGGTCGAAGAGCGCCCCTGGAACCAAGGTTTCAAGGTCTAAGATGGAAAAGGTAAGTAAACCTAATACTCGTTACTAGTTTATTTCAATGCTTAGGTAAAGAGAAATGGTGATGACAAACAATTTCCTGGCCTTTATTTATTTTAATAAAGGACTCATTTTCAATTCAAAATTAACTCAAATTGTATATCTTATCCTCTAAATTAGTCTTATGTACCGAAGACAACTACTAACGTGATTTACCTCTACTTCTGTTGCAAGTATGACCCCACAAACCTCCACTGCTGGCATAAAAAAATTACTAAATGGTTAAAAACTGCTGATCGTCCAAATTAGACGTGCTGTTTTTCCATCATTATTACAATATAATCGCATACATCATAGCTTCCAAATCTATATATTAACAAGTTTCATCTGCGACAACGTAAAGGAAGATGGGCTTAAAGTGCACCCTAGGTGTAACTACACTAGTAAATGATAACTCGTTAGTCTAACCCCTACTTCTGCACTTGTTATCCACTGATTCATACATCTCTCAAAATCTCGAAGCTTCTCAGAAGAACCATTCATCCAGCACATCTAAATAAAAAAAGAAAATCCAAAAAAAAATTCTCCTCCTCTTGCTAGACCGTATAATAAACTATACAAAATGTAGAAGGAAAAAAACCAATAAATGAAAAATAATAAACTGGCCTTCCATTCCACTGCCAAAAATTTTCTCGGCAAGAATATAACCTCATAAACACCACCGAGCCATTGCCTAACCGGAAAACAAAGTGTATAAAAAACAAGGAAAAAAGAGGCAGTCTTCTTTTATTTTTCAAGATTTCAAATGGTTATCTACAAATCAGTCATAAAAATCGAAATGCATAAGTATTTTTGCATCAATAAC
Organism: Phoenix dactylifera; assembly: GCF_009389715.1. Lineage (NCBI taxonomy): Eukaryota > Viridiplantae > Streptophyta > Magnoliopsida > Arecales > Arecaceae > Phoenix > Phoenix dactylifera. The sequence goes on along the minus strand of NC_052394.1, from coordinate 18,848,579 downwards.
ATAGAAACAGGGATTAGAGCAGGATTTTCGTTCTTCATTGACCATTTTTTTAATGATTATTACCTCGAGATGCTTGAGATTTTCTTGGATCCTTTGCCTTCGGATCTCTTCGTAGGAGTTCTTATCATCTGCCATCACCTGTTGACCTCTATCCCACCACTAAAAAATTTTTTCCAAGTGCGCAAGAGATCGATTTTTCTCACAATAATCACTATTTCTTGTTTTTCTTTCTTTTTCCCTTCCCCTATTTTTGGGCGCTCGGCAGCTGCGCGCCGAGATGAGGAACCCCCCTTTCGGACCGCTCCAAGAGAAGGGATTTGAAGTCATTTGCTGTACTTCTTCCACAAGATAAGAATCTGTTGTGTAGACATCGCATCAGGAACCGTCCAAGTCAACTTGGATGGCGCGTAGAGGTGAGATTCAAAATGGTGGTTTCTGAACGCTTCGTTACCATTTTGGGGTAAACATACACACCCTCCAAAATAGCGGGTTTCTAGTGACTTCTGCTAGTTGGACACAAAAAGCCAAAAGTTCACGCGTTTTTTAAGAAGGTAGTTTTATATAACAAAAGAAAAAAAAATAAAATATAAAAGGATCAAGCAAACGTAAAGAGAAGAAAATGCTAGAATCTATTTTTTTTCAGAAGAAAATAAACTATTTTTTTTCAGAAGAAATAAACTATTTTTTTCAGAAGAAATAAACTATTTTTTTAACTTTCCTTCTTGTAAAAATGCTTTTCAAAAACCATTACTAAATTCTTTTTTTTATTTTTTGCTTTAAAGCCAAAAAGTTTTTTTTTAAAAGTAATACCAAACATGTGTTTAATAAATAAAAGTAAATTATGTGATTAAATGGATAACAAGATGGTAGCATTGTTACTTGTGAGGATAAATATACCGGCTATTCATGTATATTGGAATTGATAGTCATGGTTTTCATATCTATCGAGAAAACTTAACGATGTAACATATAAAACATTAGATCTCATCATCTTGGCTGGCGTAAATTGATATATCCTTGTAAAATTAGCCAGCATATTATATTATGCAGCATTAAGTGCTTTTTATTTTTAGTTTACTATCTTATTACAAGGATTTGATCACCTAAAATTATAACCAATTTATCTGGACCACCGTTGATCTAATCCAAGAAAATCCAATACATTGCCAACCAGCCAAGTAACCACAAAAGTTATTTAAAAAAGAGGAGGAAGAACTAATAACATAGAAAAGGAAAATAAATGATTGTCTTGGATGTATGACTTCATTTCAATTTTGTGCACAGTTGACAAATTGCAAACTAGACAATCAGCAAACAAAAAGGCGCTAGCTTTTTTTTTTCCATTTTTCCTAGAATGAAAGATATCCAATGATAAGGTAATCTGCTGTAATCAAACTTTAGCAAGTAATAGAAACATGACAAATATATTTTCATTTCTTTGTCAACTAACCATCACAAATTCAAGAGCATCATATATGGAATGTGCAATTTGTCTTTGTGCTAAACCATACATATTATACGATGCAACCGCTGTAAAAAATCATTAAAGTCTCAGCAATATTTCCATTGGCTAAATGATTCTCCAGTCTGTTCTATGCCAATCAAATTAATGAATAACTACTCGATTATACAAGAATTTTTATGATTTATTCAAGAAGTATGGATCGATCTTTTCAAGAAAAGGCGCATAGATTGCAAATCAACAGTTATGTCTTTCATGGTGATGGCATACATAGGACCTCTGTTGAGACCTCAATTTCAACATTCAACACCAGCACCAACATTAGGAGTCCTTTCATGCTGACCCATATCTTCTTGCTCGCTGAAGAGGAAAGGATTTATTGGGTTGGATTAGTCCTGTTATTCCTTTGTTCACAGAAAAAAGGAGTTAGTCCCATTTAGCTACCTAGAAACACTTGATGCAGCTCCACAAAACACAACACACTATGGGAAAAGCAGGATTTTTTTTTTCTCCTCTCTTTTCTGCAGTGGTTAGGGAGCTTTTATATGGGCTCCATATTTGCCACACAAAGTCAAAGGAAATTTATCTAAATAATTGATTAAAAATCATGTTATTAAAAATATTATTAAAATTTGTAGTTTGTCTATGTTTTATATTACTTTAATTACATATTCTTTGCATCATGTTATCCTACAATCGTTGTTTGTACCTAAAATGTGATGATAATTGAAAGGTACGGACATGTCTGAAATTATTGAACACAGATGAGGGAATTGGTTGACTAATTGATTTAAGATTAACGGTTGTGTTTGGAAGCAGAATAAAAGAATCAAAATAATTAGGCTAACTAGAATAAGTTAGAGTAAGAAGAGGAATGCTAGATTATTCCATCTTTTTTTTATAAGAATTTATGGTATACAAATTTTCTTGAAAGAACCATTCTGCCATTTTGAAAAATTATTTGTTCTATGGACTGTGACTGTTTGGCTGAAGAAGTAAGCAATTTTTGTTCATTCTATTCCATTTTTAAAAGTACAAAAGCTGCAGACTCCAAACTGCTTCTCTTGCTCTCTGCGACGACGCATCACTTTGAAAATCCTCCCTCTCATTCTTTCCTATTGCCCAGGGAAGCATATTTAGATAATAGAAAATCATTACGCTTGCTAAACTTTTTCGATATCAGAAGACTTAACAAAGCTAAGTTTGGCATTTGCAACTGAATAACCTGATTGCGTTTAGTTTGCTTTAACTTCTCAAAACCAGGAGGTCAAACAAACTGGAAAGCATAAGCTTACAGGAGCTCCAAAATTCAAATCAAAGTTAGCACATACAAGAAGAGGTAACACCAGTTTCACTTTAGTTGGTTTGACCTGACTTGACGCAAGATTCTGTCGATAAATTTAGTAAAACCTAGTATACCTGCTTGAAGAACTTCAAAAAAAAAAAAAAACATTACCACATAACGCTCTTTGAGTAATGTACAATCATGGCTTATCAACTTAAAAGTTGCAACTCAACATTGGGTCAGACACCTAATTGGTTCCTCTTTTCCAAGTAATAATAAAAATTTGGAAAATCAAAATAACGAGCAAAATTTGCCGTATCGAGCATACCGTACCATACCGAACCTTTATGCAATCTTGTACCATACTAACATTTGGTACACCTCACCATCTTATACTATACCACATACCGACACTGTAATAGAGTGGTACCGGTATGGGGTCCGGTACGAGACGGCGAACCTTGATGATGAATATATCTGGCATCCATTTTTTACAAATAAAGGGCACCGACAATTAGGAATTGCAATATCACCATCCCCTTCACCACAGAATATAAGACTGTAGACTGAGGAACTTCAATTCAAGGCTAAACAATTAAAGATGTGTGTGTATAGCTATAGCTTACAAATTAATAGTGCAATGGTACAGCTTAACTGAAGTCAAACAACAAGAACAATATTTAAGTTCAGGAATGTTCGTTGACAGTCAAACATAGCTAATGGACCCGGGTTAAAAGTAGAAAATGAATAAAATGAATACCCTAGGTTCACAACAAACATGGCTCAACATCAACAAAACAGGAAGACCTGGTAGATGTAGTCACAACAGATGCTGTGAAGTCTTCTTTCTTTCTTCTAATGAAAAAATTCCACTAGCAGATCAAACTCACCAGCTAGTTATGGTGTTCTCCACACATGCTTGACTAAGTAACTTGAGCTGAAGGCATGACTGGATAAAGAAAATTTGACAACTACTGCTGAGCTAATAATTATTCTCTACCGTCCTGTTTTTGCTCGCTTCATTCCACTATTTCCAAATGGAGAAACGCTGCCACTTGGATGGAGGCTATCCTCTCTTAAACCTGAATTCAACATGGCTAGCTCCCGAAGCTGCTGCCTCTTGTAGTAATCCTGCGATTCATCCTGTAGATGACAAGATACATGGTAACAAAAATGGAGTTGAATTGAATAATACTAATTAGGCCTATGAAGAACTTCAAAATTGCGGAAAACAGAGATTATGACTCCACATGGAAGGAAGTTCCAAAGAACGAGCTAGAGAAAGCTAGTAGAATAAGGAAATTGACACAAGGGTGTGTCAGGACATAAGGAATAGATGGTAATACCCATATTACAATTGGGAAAATAAATTGTATTGCATGGCGTAATTCATTGCAATGAAGTCTGCTCATTGTATGGTATGTTATAACATGCTTAAAAGCTTCTAAAACTTGGCAAATTAATGGGGTTGAACAATTAATACATGCTAAGAAATACTTACAATTGGTTTGAGCAACTCTTCGATAATTTCCTGTGCCTGTCTCAACCTAACATCAACAACATTCACAGGTAACTCGGCCTCAATCAGGATATGCAGCGGATCATTTAAGTGTTCATAGCCTGGTCTTCCCCTTAGTTTTTCCTCCTTGAAGTTTAGAAGAATAAATACAATAAGTTTTTAGCTCCAAGCTAAGAGAAAAGCAGCAAATGAAGAAAATAGTATATTAGACCAATACTTAATTGATGTACATTTCGTTTCTGTGATCAACCTAGCTTCATCAATAATATATTATATGTAATAATCAGAGACTCATTACTAAACCTGGAAAAAAGAGCACTGCATTGTTTGAGTGACATAAAATACAAATTTTAGAGAAAAATATGAGAAATGTCCCAAGTTTAAATATACACAAAAAGTTGACAAAATCACTAGCTAGACATGAAAAATTAGTCTGGAGGATATAATTTCATCATTATAAAGATACTGTATTATATGAAAATACACCTGCTAGGATTCGATTTGAATGGACAAGACAAAAAGGTGTCTGTGGGTGCCCTGTGGTGAATCCCTGCTTTCAAACTCATCAAACTACATTAGATAATGATACAACTAGCAATTTTATATGGTTTAGACTTCAGAGTGTCGGACAATAAAGAGTGCCCAAGCACACTAAACAAGTAGAATACGTCCGAAGTTGAAGGGGATGTTCAGTAAAACTAGGAAAAAAATAGGGTGACAAATGAGCATAATAGAGGATGTGATAGAAGGATAATGCAGTGAAGCTACTGAGATGATAAGGACATGTGCAATGAACATCTGTTGCTCCTATGAGGAGAGGTATTCAAGGGTCCAGAACAGGGAGCAGATGACCTATGGTAACCTAAATGAGAGTTGCGACGAAGGACTTGAAAAATTTGTAGTGATAGCAGAGAGCCCTTCGTATGAATGACTAAAAAGGAACACACAAAGCCAACTAAAATTGAAATAAGGCTTGATGGGTGTACTTATGGCTTTTTAAAAGTATTGGCTATTGATAGAACCACTGTACAACTAACATAGAAAAGCTAGTTTTAGTTTAACATATGAGCTCTGATAGCTAGAGACAGCCTTCACAAGAAAGGTGGACTTCAATCAAAGGGTCTGAGAGGAGGCATAATCTGAAAGATCAACTTGGAAGTGCTGAAAAATATATCCAGAGCTGCTCTTAGTGACATCTTATATTGTTTTTAATGGAACGGTCTTGGACTATAGTTCCCAATTCACATGTTGAATAACTGAACAAAGATGAATACCTGTTTCCATTGAAATTCATGTTATACTTACTTTTGGTTATGGTTGGTAAATATGACAGTATTGGAGAAGATGCAACTTATTTGAACATGGCATGTAACTATTCGACAATCTGTTTTGACCACACTGTGTTTACACACTTGCAAAGCAAAAGAATGCTAAATAGAAACATAAACCTATATTAAGAAGAGAAAAAGCTAAAAGTGCAACATATGAAGAAGACGTATCAAGCTCTTTTATGGACAATTTAATTATACATTTACATGCCCTTTGTCAAAAATGGTGAAACAAGATTGATTTTTCACCTATTACTAAATGTTTGGATAAAGAAGTAAAATCACCGAAAATTTCCAAACTTGTATATAAGCAACATAATCATAAATAAATTTATTTGTTAGGATGCTAATGAGTATTTACACAAAGAGATAACATTTATATTTAAGTATGCGAGTTTTACTTCTTAAATTTATGGTGGCATTCATATTAATATATATATATATAGACCAAGGTCCGCCGTACCGGTACCGGTCGGCGTACCGGTGGCCGGCCGGACCGGTACGGTACCGGTCCGGTACGTACCGGCCGGTACGGTACCGGTCCGGTACGTACCGGCCGGTACGCGGTGGTTTCAAAAACCACAGCGCGCGGCGCTGTGGTTCTAAAAAAAAAAAAAAATCGTACCGGTGCGAACCTGCCGGTTCGCACCGGTACGAGGCCGGTACCGGCCGGTACGGGCTCCGAACCGGCCGGTACGGGCCGGTACGGGCCCGTACTGGCCGATACGGATAAAAAACCGGAAATCCGTTCCGGTACCGGTCCACGGCCGGACCGGTACGGCATTCCATGATATAGACCATATTTTCCTAGTTGAGAACCTCTAGCATAAAAACATTCGTGACCAATTTGGTCGAATTAATGATAAGTTTGGTGCTTGTTCTGATGAAACTGGACTACTCTAATTAGTTATGGTGAGCAGGTGCACATGAAGCATATGTGTGACTAAAGAATGGAAGAATATCTGTTATATAATTGCAGCGAGAATAGCAAGAGAGATATGTTGAGGTAATGGACTAATATTTGCAAACAGGATCATATCTCTAACCGGTTGCAATCTCAAGGTCAAAGAATGAACATGCAAACAAATGTTAAGGCCTGATATACATTGTAGACCCCTTCAATAACAGCTTAAGATTTTGGGGTCTAGTGATTAGTTAACATGTTATCAATTATCAAAGCCATAGGTCATGGGGTTAAATCCTCCTCGGGCCAATTTGTCTTTAAACCACCTGCTTGCTATCTTGATTCTTCCTTTTCTTGACTCATTCCCGGTTCCTACCTTGAGTCATGCGAGTCTAGTGGTAAGTGAACAAACAAAAATATCCTTAGATGCAGAGTATCACCTTTTGCTTTACCCCGAAGCTACTAGGATATAAGATGAATAAAAAAAGGGTTCTCTAATATGATAGCTAGGAGAAATATCTCCTGGAAAACACCTAGGAGAACTTTCATTACCTTGCCAGGATCTTTTATTGAACCCTTTCCCCTAATGTAAACACGACAGCCTGTAGAAGCTTCCACCCGTTTTAGTGAATTGCCTCGGGGTCCCAGGAGACGCCCAACAAAATTGAACTGAACACCAGCAGAAAAGAGTTAATCATGAACCAGTAACAAGTATCCTATATCATCATGGAAAGGAAAGACCTACATTAGGATAGGTGTTCACTGGAATATCCAAGCGTAAGATCTTCTTGACAACATATGAACTTGGGCTTGGTGGTGCTCCTTGCCAGTCTAGATTCATTCCTTGTAGAAAACCTATTCTCTGCTTAAAGATTAAATGAAGTCCACAGATATGGTCAAAAAAGAAGCTAGCAAAAAGAAAGCCAGCACATAAAACTTATTTTCCTGGTGTACTATAATTAGTTAGGCAACACATTCTGGAGCAAACTAAAAAAAAAAAAATGAAGCAGGAGATACGCAATTCTATTGAAAATCCAAGCAATAAGCAGAGAAGAGATCATGACCAGACAAAAATACTACATATATTGATACAATGTCCACCAAAAGAAGATTTCATTTAATTATTATGTAGGACAGGGAAGTTCTAGCTCTATGGTAAGTTATTATCATATTGAACAACACTCTTATAAAAATCATAAGCATAATGAGATACGATATCTCAAACTTCTTCAAGAACCAACTGCCATATCCATATGCAGATATTAAATTGACTCCACCTCATCTATGTGGGACAAAATCATGATTGTTGATTATGTAATAGTCTCAAGGAAACTTCATGGCATGTATATAGACTGCGTGAGGAAGTGTATAACTTACAACGACTGACCAACATCATAAAACGGGAGCACTCACTGCAGCCTTATGCCTTATGCCCACAATTTCAAAAAATTTCAAGAAAAATTATTCATAACAGTATAATACAGCTTCCTGAAATTTTTAGCACTTGTATAGAATTACAGTAAGTTAAAGTTGTAGGAGCATATGGTGCCTCCAGATAGTATATGTCGAGCAACGGAGGATGGGAATTTCAAAGAAACTTGGATGACTGTTAGGGCGATATGAGGGCTTACAAAGAAGTAATCTTATATCTAAATCTTCAGGCCTTCAAAATGAAATCATGTTGATCATATTGGACTCAAAAATATAACTTTTCAGACGTAATGGCTTTGTAATATAATTGATCAAACAAGAAGAGTCTCGCATTTACTCCCAAAAGCAATTGCAATACATTAGGGTAGCTACCACACATATAGCAATAGTTCAAAACTATTTTGGCTTTGTGAGGTAAGAATGCTTCCATAAATAAAATATATGTAGGAAATATTGCAATAAAGGGATACAAAATATTCATCATACAATTAACACTGCAAGTGTCTAAGATCTATGCACAATGAGATCTCTACAAAATTCATGACCTCTTGAGGAATGCAGTTTATGAGATAATCTTAAAATAAATATGATCAAGCACATGAATATGAAATGAAAAAATACAGTTGATGAGATGATGGATAATGATAGCAATGAGCTTTATTTTTTATTTTCTGATTCTAGGTTTAGGGCAATATATGCTGGCTAGTTAAGGTTGAGAGACCTAAAAAAGTAGAATTCAGATGTGCCAGTATTTATATTTTATCCTGTCCATCTGATAATAGACCAAAAGAAGGCATTATCAGAAATAATAGCTTTATGGTATTTCAAATTTGATTGCAATATATCATATAGAAACATGACAAGAGTGCAAAAAATATGTAGAAACTCAAAATAAGAAGTACTTATTGTTCCACATCTGATGGGACCAAACCTATGGCAAATCAGAAAATTCACCTTAGAAATTTTTAATCCTTGCACTACAGTTGCATTCCTTCACTCTTTTCTGGGAAAAATAAGTTAGTAGAATCTTTTTTTCTTTGGTAGTTAGTAGAATCTTTGAAATTTACTGATAGGCATATCTAATGGGCGAAAGCTATTAATTATTTGTAACATTAGATTATTTATTATATGATGAAGACTGATTAAGTATAATATGATGATGTCATTAGGAACTGGAGGATATTAAGCTCTGCTGTACCTTTGAAAGTTTGAATTTGCAGTGCCGTGTTTTCAGTTCAAACCATATTTGATCCCTTTCTGGTAGAGCTTCAATTTTCTTAAGGAAAATCTCATTAATATATAATGAATTCTTGAACTTGCACAAGAGTATCTCATTTACTTTTAAAGGCAAAGAGCTATTCGCAGTAAAAGGTTATCCATACTAAACAATTCTGATGGAAAATTTGTTATACTCAGAGCATAATACGTAAATAGTCGAGGGAAAGAAATATCTCTTACATGAACTTTGTCTTGTAATTAGATAGACAAAAACATAAATTTAGGCATTCAAAACAATAAAACTAGTTGTGCAAATGGAAAAGAGAGCACATATTCACCTCGTGCTGAAGCCCACTCCAACCACCTAAACTAGTTCCCCCAACATTAGGAATAAGGTTTGAAGAAGCAATGGGACTGGGACTTCCATGCTGCATCCTGTCGAAATCCCCAAAGCCTTGGTTGGAGACCATTCCTGAGACTCGTATAATTTCTGTCAGAACAAAACAAATACAACTGTTCATTAAACATCAGACTAATAGGAAAACTAGAGATCAATGCACTTTTAAGGTAACAGCTAAAAAATATCTCCTCCTCCCTTCCTCTAATGATACATTTGGGGTCCTTCTAAATGATAATCTAGGCTGTCTAATGCAAACTTCAGGATATATTTTAGCAATCAAACTATCATTACCACAAGATCAATGAACAATTAAAAAGAATGCAAGATGAAGAAAGACTTTAATTTAATCATTCAAGTATCAGATTATCATATTATTTTACATATGTCCCTCCAATGGAATTTAGATCATTTAAAAGGGCCGCTGAGTATGTGCAGCTTATAAATAGCTAATACATGGGAGCATCACTTCCAAACATGCATCAAAATATATGACGCATATCATACAGATCCTTTTTCTATCTTATCCTTATGCGCAACATATTTAAGCTTCTTCTGCTGTTAACTATGAAAGAAAATTCCAATTGTAGCAACTTCCCAACAAGTAATAGTGATATCCATTTATTAGTGACAATTCATTAGAAAGTATTGCACCAAAACTAGCCAAAAAGGAAGAACCTGTTATCTATCAACACCTTCCACCAAATCACAAACTGTAACAAATTGAGAAATATAAATTCTAAGAAAATTTTATTTAGCAAAATGGAAGGACATAGGTTTTAGTTTTGTCTCTTTTTTGTGAAGGAAAGGTTCCTTTTCAGCACCCTATTATCTGGATATCACTAACTGATGGAGAAATCTGCAATATCTTGTCAAAATTTTTACAAGATTATCCTCAAAAAGCTGCAAGACACAATCCAGTTTGACAAGCAGCAAACATAATTAAAGTTGTATACTCATATCCTCTGTCTCAGCAAGAAAACAGGCACTATTATCATATTTCAAAAGATGATTTCTCCAGCAAGGCCCTTATAGTTCAAATAATTCCTCACAAGCTTATCCTGCCTAAATTCCAGAAATAGAAAAGGAAGAAATAAATCAAACTACAAACCATGCAACGTTTCCCCTCCCCGCCAGTATATCACTGAATGGCAGATTAGGTACTCAGGAAAGTTCTTTTTAGTAGTTGGGACGGTTCCTTATTGCAAATGCAAAATAACATTTGCAGCCGTGCATATTTCAGGATGCATGTCCAAGCATGAGTGGACTTCAAACTTATTTTTCCATGATGAAGTTTTTATTAATTTTGTTTACATATAGCTGAAACATTGCTCACATTGTTTCTACACGTAGACAACAACTATTATGAAACAGAAAGTGGGAAACAACTCTGTTCTCAGATCAAAGCATCTAATGCTGGACCACAAGATAACTTATGATAATATATCTGTTCTTAAGTGCCTGTACTATTAAAATGTATTGTAGCCTTCTCTTTTTTGTAATCAGAAAAGTGAAAGGAAGCACATAAAGAAGTATGTATTGTACATGAGTCGAATAGTCGATAAGTTGGTAGGTATAGTATAGTCGCTCCACAGCATGTAACTGAAGAGAATCGATTCCAGAGCATAGTCATGGCCTGACCTATCCTACCAACTATTGTCAGTTAACTTAATGAGTCCAGTTGCGCCTATGCATTGAAAAGTGCTCCCATAATGAATTCAGAGCATAGAACCAACAACAAAAGGACCACCACAGAAATATCAAAACAGAAACAAGAGTATGTGGAAGAAAGCGCTAAAATTAAAACATTGCCACAACCAAAACACAACAGGCAAGAAAACAGTAATATAACCAAGAATATCATTGCCAATCCAAAGAATTACCATCCACATGGAAGGGAAGTCTTCGTTTTAGCTATCTTGTCAGTTAAGCAAATAATCATCTAACAGGAACAGTCAAGAACTCCATCTCAGAAACAACAATAGACACCCTATAACATAATCTGCTATGCGCCAAAGGCACCTATACAACTAGGTCCAACTACTGTAGGTGCAAAGAGCAAACCTCTAACTATTATCAAGTTCCCAATCAAAGCAATACTTCATATCTAGCCAATATATTCTAGCAGGATAGTAGGTACAAATTAAATGTATTCAAAAAAACAACTGTGCGACTGCATCAGTTTAAACAACTGAACAGCTTCCATTGTACATGACCACATGAACAAAGATTATATATCCCAGATACGTTTTCCAACCAACAATCACCAAACAAAACCACATCTTAGAAAGCCAATAAGCATTTCTTATGACACATAACTAACATGAATAAAATGAGCTATCTCGGACAGAACTCTTTATAGAATAAGGCAAGAGACCTGTGAAGACAACAAAGCAGAAGATAATGAAGCAAAAAGGGTAAAGCAGCTATTAAGATCTACGAAGAAAGCAGTAGAAACTCTCAGACTGATCGGGGCACTTGTTAGATTGCATGAAACACTACACTTCTCTCGGTACAGCAGTCTTATCAATTGTAGCCATATTCACAAAACCCTTAGAAACACCTAAAGGCTCATATTTATGAACCACTTCGAAAATTCTACAAAGGAATGCATTATGACACCAGCCTTGGTTCTATAATTCCAATTCCCAATACGTCATAGCAAAAAGAAAGCAAAATTAAAGTAAACCGATCAAGCAATGACATCAGACAAAACAAAGATCGGTAAACACATCCTGAAAACCTGATGAACTAGCAATTAACTGAAAACCTAAACCAAGAATTCAAAGTAAAACCACGAGAAAACTCAATAAAGCACTCACCTTGATTCAACAAACGGCTACATATAGGAAGAACCTGCATGAAAGGCCCCAGCTTTTGATGCTCCGCCAACAGCTCTGCCAAGTACGGACTATACCAATAACAAAGAGAACAATCAAAGATTCATAAACGCCAGATATCATACAAAGATTGAAAATTTACGAGAAGAGACATCAAAATACTGTCTATAACTCTATATATCTTGTTGTACCTATCTATATCTGGCGTGCTTCTTATCTGTGGGGAGGGGGCTCTCGCAGGCGAGAAGCTGTGAGTATATAAACCCGACATGCTTGTATGAAGAAAGGTGTTGCAGAGAAAGAGAGAGGAGATAAGAGAAAGGTGATGAGGGAAAGAAAAAAAGAGGAGGTGGATTGTAGAAAGGTGTTGTCTGCGGGCGCTGAACGAAGATGGCCTTCAGGCTTCAGTACCCTTTCTCAAGGTGGGCAACCCTGCAACCCGTAAAAAAAAAAATAGGAGTAGGAATGAAAGAAGGCAAAGAATAGGAGCGTCATGGAAATGAGTGGCCCTTTGGGTTCTTTCTCTGGAGGTTTAAATAGGTCCCTGGGTTTAAGGGGAACTTTATGTGTCCAACTTTTTACAGCATGACAGAGAAAGTTGGATGCTGTTTAATTTTGGTCGGAGAGAGAGACTTGTGCACCCAATGACCCTCGTAGAGTGACACCTATATGTAGTGGCAAAAACTATTTTGATGGAGAATTAATTGGTTTAGTGTCTCTCATGCATAAAAAGTGCAGCAATCTCATCAGTCACTGCTGAAATGGTGCATATATTTCATGATGCATTACTGCAAAGATGCATTTCACATTGACATTGGTTGATTTTTTTTTTTTTTTGAAGGCACCGACGAATCCTATGGTTTGGACACACATTTTTATGCTTTGGTTTTTACATGCACATTGCCAGGAGACAGTTGTGCAAAGGGCCAAGGATGATAAGGTTCATTGAGGCTTTGAGCCAAGGAGCAACAAAGATACTTTAGTGCTTTAAATGGTCTCACATGAAAGAGTTGGCAAGGCACCACCAACCTAATATAGCCCATGAAGCAATAAAAACATATTTTCCTTCTTTTTTTCCTTTCTTGTGAATAAAATGGATAGCTAATTTTTAATTCTAGAGATGATAGTTGGATTAGAAACAATAATTAGTTACTACATATTGAAATTAACCCATCTCGTATATGTTTACCAAAGATTTTTTGGATAATATGTATATGTTTACTAAATTATTATTTTTCAAAATATGAAATCAAAGATATGAAATAGGCGACCGACTATGGTAAAGATAATGGATTGTGTATAGAGAAGATTTTGTCATTCAACTTATAGATATTGGATTGGAGAGAAATTATTCATTAACCGGAATCCATTATTTAGTTGCTTTCTAGGTCATACATTTATTGTAGCCAACAATTCATAAAATCAATAAAGTTGCATATGCTTTTTCACTAGATTGTTCATGTAAAAATGAGCCGACTATATTTCCTTCTCATTGCCAAACAACCACCTTATGCAATCCTATGCACATGGAGCTAAAGCTAAAATGTTACATTTTGTGCCACTCCATTTCATATTTGTATTCTTAGGATGGGACTAAAGAGTAGTTTCTCTAAATGTAGCAGCAATTTTGCCAACATCATATTCCATATTCAAGACATTCAAAAAAATATATCATTACCAGTTTTGAAAATATAATTCAAACATAATGTATACTCATAAATCCTCATACCAAATCGGATTTTTTTGGAGAAACACTTCATCATAACACGAGCAACAGCGAACGAAAACAAGAAAAGAAGCAAGCATCTGATCCGATAAAGATTCATATGGTAGTTTCTCTTGAAGCGAGGAACATTATGATGCGACAAAATTCGATATTTTTCTTCGAATTCAGCCAGAAATGGAAAATGCATGGGCGAAACATATAATTCAATAAGAAATTCTTTCCCGTAATACCGAACATTTAGATCACAATAATACAAGATCAAACCGAAGCCTAACATCTTAATCATTTATCAAACAGTAAAATTACAATATTGTATACACTTAAATGCAAGGGCATAGATTGCAGAGAGAGAGAGAGAGAGAGAGAGGGAGAGAGATAGGGGGTGAATAAGAAGAAGAACAGAGCATAGGATTCCCTGGTGGTCTAGCAGAAAAGTACAGGGCAGTGCACGTTGGGGGGCAGGGACAGAAATGTGGGGGTTACCACAAAAGCGCTTTGCTGCTCTGCTCCCCTTTTAATTTTATTAAATCACCCACACATGCGCATCTCTACCCCCCAAATTCCCATGATTCCATCATACGTTACAAACCCCCCGCTCTCCTCCTTGCCTTCTTGTCATCACTCTCACAGAAACCCACACCCCCTCGCAATAATATTATTATACCATCCATACTCCATGGATTTGGTACCCCATAATCCTACTTTGTCATCACCTAAAGCTCACACACCTCCCCCCATTATATCAAAGTATTCAGAGGCCGATAGGCAGTACTCTCTCTCAGTTTTGAGTCCGATCTTTTGGAGTGGCGAAGTTGGTGGCGGTGGAAAAAAGTTGAGGACCCTACAAGACTAACAACAGTCCCCATAAAAAAAAAAAACCTACTTGTGGCGAAATCTAGTAGTCCTCGTCACCGCCCAAAGCCCACACACCCCTCATCATCAGTACTCGTCTTAGCGTTTCAAATCTAATCCCGTCGAAGTGACCAGGTTGGTGGGAGTGGAAAGAAAAAAGTTCAGGATTCTGGAAGACTAACAACAGAGTTATCCATCGGTTTGACACCCACCCTATAAAACTACTCCATTGTAGCACAAATCTAGTAGTTCTTGTCGCACCCCTCATTATATCAAGTGCTCGTCATCCAATTCTCTTCTAGATTTCTTGTTAAGCTGCATCCGTAGATTTTGTACCGTATAAAACTACGTAGATGTTTCCAACCAAGAGTGTGAGTTGGCCGAATGGCTTAGGAAGACATTGTGCTTTGTGTATTCGGTCTTCAGGCTTGAACTAAGGTTGGGGTAAATTAACTCCTCTTTAGATTATCTTGTATTTCTCTATTTGGAATCAAATCAGTAATTTTTCTTTCTTTGTGCGCCTCATGTGTTAATACCACTTGACCGACCAAAGAGATAAGCTGCAGCCAGTAATTTTTAAACTTGTGATAGAAATCGAGTAGTTTTTGTGACCATCCAAACCCAAGCACCCCTAATTATTTCCAAGTGCTCGGAGGCCGACGGGCAATACTCCAAGAAGTGGGAAGTTGGGGAGGCTATAAGACACTGGATGGTCTCAAGTCTTCTAGTACTCCATGTTGTCCTGCCCTGACTTGTTTTTTTTTTACTTTTTGCGGGTAGGGCTACGGAGCACGAGACGGGCCACATGGGGGGTTGGGCGCGAGCGCGCGGGCGCGAGGGCTCGGTCCGAACGGAGGGCGCCGAGGGGAGAAGTCGTGGGGTTGGGGCGGTCCAACTTACGAACAAGAGCGAGACGGACAGGGACAGGTGGGCCGTCGGGGGTTGGACTGGGCTAGCTCGGTCCGAGAGCTGTCCCCTTGGGAGAGTTTTGGGACCACGGAGGAAAACGAGAGGCGGAACCCGGCCTTTCTACGGTTCCAAAGCTCTCTCTCTCTCTCTCTCTCTCTCTCTCTCTCTCCACAATTCTGAAACACGGAATTGGTCGATGAATAAAAGTTGAGTTTGAATGGAAATATAAATGATCCGTAGGTGATATTTTGAAATGATTTCAACGTTACACCAACCACATATCATGCTTCTCATGCGTGTTTGGAAATACCAATGACAATGATTAAAAATATCAATTTCATTTAATTTTAAGTTTTTTGCATGAATATCCTCCTAAATATCGAATTTTGTATGAATACCCTTTCAAAATGATATTTGCATGTATAGCTTTGTAAAATACTTGTTTTGTTAATTTATCTTTTTTTATCTTTATTTTTGCATATGTACCCATGCCATCTAATGTCGTTAAAAAATTAACGGATTCAAATTAAAATGACTAAAATATTCTTAATGAGTAGATGTGCAAAAAAAGAAATATTTATAAGACGACCATGATGGAAGACAAAAAAGTAATTTCAAAATTCTATTTTATTTTTAATTAAAATAAATATGGTTTTTATTAACGGTGTTAGAAAAATCGTTATGTTAGGGATATTTATGCAAAAATAGTGTTTTCTGATGGCACAGAAATAAATATAAATTTTAAGAGGGTATTCACGTAAATTTGATTTTTTAGAAAGATAATCATGCAAAAAAAAATTTAATTTTTACAACAAAAATATTCTTAGACTCATATTTAGAGAGAGAGAGAGAGAGAGAGAGAGAGAGAGATGCAGGTTTAGGTGAGTCTTTGTATTGGACAGATGGAGTGATGCGATTGCACTATGACAAAACGATAGCAACAGATCAATGAAGTCGGGTAATAGCTAGGTCCAAAGTGTTATGTGTTATGAGAGCACAGATGTATCAATATGGTAGGCTCAGCTTTGTGTCATGGAATCAAGTATGGCTTCAGTGGCATATGTTTCCAATGGCACGACAAAGACTTGAAAGCTCGCTAATTAGAAGCTTTAGAATTGTCCTTTGGCGATATAAATAGCAGACAAATTAAATCAGCTTAACAGAATTGTCTGTGTCAAGAGCTTCCCTTGCAAGGACATCCATTTCAATTTTGGCTCTTCTACAGTTGATGTTTTGATTCGCTGAATCATTTATATCATTTCAATTTTGTCGAAGGAAGCTGGAACATTAAGAAGTAAATGGAAAAGTCCACTCGTGTAACTGAAGACATCTCCACATTAGACCTTGTCCTTGTTTAACAATGAATTGGTTGGTCGGTACACCAACATCTTTTTTATTGAAGCTATAAGATTATATTTTATTTTTTGTGGTGTCATAATGATGGCAACCTCGCATATTGATGCAGGAATCCTGTGGTTATTCATTGAAGGTGCTATAATCTTTCAAAAAGAAGATAATTTGTGGCTGTAACATTTGATAACTTGTAGTCATGGGAACACTAAAAAACCTTGAGTTCTTTTCGAAAAATATGCATGCATTGTCGAAACTTTAGGTTCTATTTGGACGATACCCAAGATAGCTGAAAGAATAGAATTTTTGAACTCGAGGTGATCTTTCCAAGGAGCGATTAATGCAGCCGAAGAATTGAATTAGTCATTATTTATGCAGATTGAGTCTCTTTTCATGCTGATCAAGTCATGTTCTTTCTAGGGGCATAGTATGAGGTATGTACAAGCATGCAGATGCTCATTTTAGGCCAGGCATAATGCACTAAAAGTTGTACTCTTCACATGAGAAGATCATTGCCAATTTTGTTAAGATTGGGTCAATTCATAAATCATGGAGGGGCTTAGATTGGATTAGATCGTGGACTATGTCGCAGATTGCAATATTTTTTTTTTTTTGATTTTGTTCATAATTTTTGAAATATAAATGAAATGTGAAAATAGAAAAATGAGTCGAGTGAACTATAAAATGGATGAATGGGGAATAGAATGCCATAAGAAGTCTGCTTTTCGCCATCATAAACATAAACACCATGTCCAGTTATTCAAGATATCACAAACTTCCTATCAATTCAATTATCTTATTAGGAAGAATGTTCTAAGAAAGAACAAGGATAAGATTTTGACTTAAGGTTGTAAACATTTGTTAAAATCTTACATTCATGATCCGGATCATATGATTGGATCAAAATGGCTCTAAATAATCCAGATCTCCTCCTTTGGTCACAATTAGATAGGATCAGAAAAACCCAAATATATATTCTGAGCTATCGAATGTGATCTACCACCTCTAATTTGCTTGTAAGCTAAAAATTATATGATTTGAGAACCTCTGGCTTGTGCATCAAGCGGTCAAAGCATGCATTGCATCATACTATTTAAACAATCCATTTGACAACTTGATGCATAGGTTAGGAGTCTCTAAATCATATATTTTTTTATTTTAAGCTCTTTGGAGGTAGTGGATCATATTCAATGGTTTAGGTCATCGGTTCAAAGTTAAAAAATCAATGCTTAGGCAAGATTTGGTGTATTTATACCAGATATGTGGTATAAATATCTACACTGCATATGCATGTTGTACAAATACCAGGCTGGGCTAGCAGGCTCATGAACTACTAGCTTGAGCTTGGCCCAAAGTTGAGGATCCAAGCTCAGCCCATGCCATATGAAAGTAGGCCCAGCTCACTTAAGATGTGGGCTCTGTTGAGTGAGCTGTGGCCTTGGCCCAGCCTGAGATCCCCAGGCCTACTAAAACTTCATAGGGCAAATGTGTTGCACCTCTAGTTACAAGATCCAATCATTGCATATGCCTATTGCTTGGGTACTTATAATATTTTTGCATGTATTCTTGCAGTTTTGTGTTACCAGTTATAGCATAAATATTTTCTTTTTCAAAAATAATCAGATTTTTTCTTGGAAATTTTATGGAGGCGATAAAGCTGACATTGTCATCTATGGTCAACAATGTTGGATGAGGTTAATGGTTGGTCATGGTTAGCTGCATCCAATCATGTGGTTAATGATCAACTATAGCCAAAAGATAATGAGAGAAGGTGTAATCAAGGTCATTTCTGACTTTTGTGAACTTACATGAATGACCTTAGGTACATATATTTGAATGCTTGGAAGGGAACCACCAGTATAAATTGAGTCACCCCTAAGTCCAATTTCATGCAATGAAATAATCTGTGAGAGTTGCTTGTGTACTAAAATTTTATAAAGTCAAACTCCTTGTGTACTAAAATTAGGTATTAGTTTATCTGAGCATCGCTCGAGTATAAGGTGAGATGCTGATTAGTTCGATAAGAGAGTTCAATACTAAGAGATTTTCTTTTATATTTATGCGTTTTTATGCATAAATACCATTCTAAATATCGAATTTTGCATGAATATCCTCCTAAAATTAATATTTACATGTACACTCTCGTAAAACACTTATTTTGTTATTCTATCCTTTTTTATCCTTATTTTTGCGTATGTACCCACGTTATTTAATGTCGTTAAAAAATTAACGGTTTCAAATTAAAATGACTAAAATACCCTTAATGGGTAGACGTGCAAAAAGAAATATTTATAAGGCGATCGGGATGGAGGACAAAAATAATAATATCAAAATTCTATTTTATTTTTAATTAAAATAAATATGGTTTTTATTCGTGGTGTTAGAAGAACTGTTATATTAGGAGCATTTATGCAAAAGCAGTGTTTTATGACGGTACAAAATAAATATAACAAGCTTACCACCATGTCCTGTTGTAGTGGTTAAACCTTTGCATTTAGTAGTGCTTGATTGAATAAGTGCTGCCATGCATGAAGTAAAGTTTGATCTCATTAATTAACAAAACAAATTAAGGAAAATTAAAAAGCTTCACATTACCTTGGTTATCAGCATTTACCTTGTCTCATGCTGAGATAACATGTCCAAGTTCTTCAAGTAGAGTTCCCTTGAATTGAAAGAAAATAAAGATAGATAACATAGAACCCTTGATTGAACATCGAAATGAACTCTTCATGAACCCCAGAGTAATGTTGAAGATAAAAAAAAGGGATCTTGTTAAGAAGGCTCATGAATCTCTGCTAGGTATTTAAAAAGCCCCTCTAGTTATTGAAGCAAAAGAGCAAACCTAGAGATGAACCACAGAAGGTCAAAGGAGTGGCAAAAGTGTGGTGGATCTTAGCATAAAAACCATATGGTGCTACTTGAAAAAGGACTGCCACCTCTGTAGGGATCCATCATCATCTAGACATCATCATAATCGATGAGCTGAAATTTATCACGGTTTACACCAGTGAACTCGCAAGTGGGTGATGCTGGACTTTCTTCTTTTTCCACATTCTATTACTTTGTAATTGATTAGGATTTCTCTGTTCCAGAATCAGAGTTATATCATTGTTTTTTAAAGTTTAGCTTGAGGTTGCCCCAGGAGCAGCTCGTAGGCAGTCTTGGAACCAAATCAAGCTTACAAGTATGAGCCTGGCCCATTTCCAGCAGTAGGCACGTATGCAGCATTTCTAATGCATGCAGTATTATTCTTTGATCCCTTGGTGCAGGGAGTGATTTAAGGAGGGGCACTGCAAGAACAGGAGCCAATGTGCTTTGAGGCACCTCGTCCCCTGTTTTTGATTCGTGCTTTCTCGTATTTATGCGTATGAAAACCCCTGTTTAGTCGAAGTTGTTAATTCGGAGAATGTTGGATTGCGTTCTTAATTTGAATGGATATTAAATTACTCAACCTTTTCCTCAGATTAAATGATTTCCATGCCTTGTTGGGGGTTTGTGATGTTAAAGTTGAACTTCCAATGATTAGTCTAATGTTATATAAAAACAGCAAGCCACCCACCGGTTGGGCGACATTGCTTTGAGTGATTTGATTTTGCTTGATTTGTGCCTGACATGTATAGCAGAAGATTCATGGGTGAGTTCTTGTTTAATTATTGTCCATGCAGGGTCTTGCACCATATGTTAATACGACATCTGGCATCTAAATCGCAACCAGCATATGATTAATGCTCGATCCAACAAGCCTGCAGGCAGTATTGGTGGTCTTTGGTGTCATCATCATCGGTTGTTGCTTTTGGGAAGCTGCTGACTGAAGCAATATCAGATCTAAGAAACGGAAGCTTTGAATGTTTTATATAAGTAATCTCGTAGTTGTAATGAAAGATTTGAAGTGCAACCAGCAATTATCCCATTAAAAATTAACCACGTCAACTCTATACACACGTTTCTTGGGTGGCCTTTGGTGTCCTTGGCATCATTTTATGTTTTTGGTCAGCTGCTCATTGAAGCAAAGATATGATTTAACCAAATATACTAAGAAATACAAGCCTTGAATGCTTAATATAAGTAATGTCATAGTTGAAATGAAAATTTTGAAGTGTAACTACCAAGTCTCCAATTAAAAAATATCTAGTTCAATTCTAATAAGTTTAGCTATCAAGTCTCCTAATCTTATTGGTGGAAATCCAATCCAGCATTTCTCCTTCTTGCATCAACGTCGCTAGCATGCATGCATGCATCATGTATACTGGTGTGGAACAAAGCAAAAGTTTTTGATTAGATAACGAGAAAGAGGATTTATTGTTGCATTAATTCGTAAAGGCACATTAACTATCTTCATCTTATAGAGCAAAGAAAACGAGTTGCATTTTTGGTGTTTGGATGCATAACTTCATAGAGGGTTGTTCTTAACAGGGTGGGAATGATGCTGAAAATTTATGCTTTTAGAACCTCCTCCAAATTTAGGATGCAAATCTTCATTCCTCCTTGTCCTTAAAACATCTGTTTTGTTTTTGCCAGCCTTAAAAATAAGTATTATGTTTGCCCTTGACTAACCATGTCAACATATTTAAGACATCTAATTAATTATTTTAAAAAGCATTTTATGCAGGAAAAAATTTAGATTAGGACCCTTGATTGAGAAATCTGACTGCTCCAACCAAGTGTGTTACATTAATGATGCCGTAAAGAAAAGTTGTCTAAGGAAGAATAAAAATAATATTTTAATGCCTCCAAATGGTTGAGTCAAATATATTTCATTCTTTTTCTTGTAAAAGATGGGGACGGCGCCTCATAGAATTTTATTAATGCATCTCAAATAAGTACATTTCCGAGTATATGATAAATTGGGAGGTAAATGAGTTACGTCATAAGAGAATTTGAGAAGCCCTCAGCACCTTTCCCTGCCGACCAGTAGTCAGCAGGTCAGATTTCCTCCTCAGTAAATGTGAGAAATGTGATCACAATGAGCAGGAATTAATCCATGAATCTTCACACATCTTGCAATAGAGGATGAGTAGACTGTTACTCCAACTTGAAGTCTTTAATCCAAGATATGATATTTCGATAGATGATGTATTGTGATATTCTTTCAGAGCATTCAATCCCTCCCAAAGAGCTCAGAGTTCAGCTTGTGGGACTGCACAGAGAGGTATTCAATAAAAATATGCCCTTCATGGTCTCAAAACTTGGAATTCGTGACTGCCCCATCGAAGTTAACTGCACCAATGAGAGTGGGTACTCACAGATTAAAAGAATGCACAGGTGGTCTTTTGAGAGACTTCATCAGGCGATGTTAGCTTTCCTTCAAACAATCTTTCATACTTTCTGCTCCAAATAAGGATACCAGCATTACCTAAAGCTCTGTGCTAAAGATGGTGATAGTTCATCAAAAGATTGTGTTGAGAGTGGGATGTGCAGTTGCACTACAAGCGATCTACCGAACAACTTCACCAGCACAGCAATTGAACAAGAAAAGGGAAGCAAAACCAGCTTCCCATCTGAATTCTGTTTTCAAATTTCAGCTGGCTCTACGGGTTGCTCTTTTAAACAATTTTATTCACACACACACACACACACACACACACACACAGAGAGAGAGAGAGAGAGAGAAGTTATTTTTATTAAAGAAAAGAAGCCAACTTCTTAAGAGTTGACGGTTGAAACAGTCCATTTAGACTTTAATCTCCGTTTGGGTGCCTGATAGATTGGCTTATGACCTCTACGCCCTCGACAGGTCGCTTAAGTTTTCGTGTTCTTTTTGGGTGAAATAGCCGCCTAGCCTCGCCGACAACTTTGACGATGACTCGGGGCATGTTGGGTTGTTCTTAAAAATAGTTTAAGAAGGTTGTTGGGATTTGTGGCCGTGATCTAAACGTATCCAACCCTTTTAGAGGTCAGCTTTCAGAGGTTTAATTGTCAATGTCACCTTGTTTACTGGCATTGAGACGGCTTGTTCGCATGTTCCACTTAAACTTGAACAAAAATAACATGGGCAGGCACCATATAATATTTTTATAGGAAGGTACTCTTATTTTGTCATATTTCTTCAACACTCATCTTAAAAAAATATATATCTAAAAATCAAATAAAAGTCCGTCAATTTCATAATATTAAAAAAATAAATATAAAATAATTAATTATTTAATATGTATTATCTGGTCATATAGTACGTATCGTTAAAAAGCATATTCTGAAAATCTATGTATCGATTTATTTAAAAATGTGTATTGGATCTCTGCTCAGTGTGTACCAGATAAGCTTTCAATATATATCAGAAAGTCGATGAGTATGTATCACCAATCATATAATGTGTATTGGTGAATATGATATTTTAGAAACATATATTGATTTGTTTGGAAATATGTATTGATAAATATCATGTTTTAGAAATTATATATCGATTTAGCTAAATATGTGTATTAATTTGCTAAATAACTAACTTGTTTGATGTGTATTATTTAGATATATAATATGTACTATAATTTTTTTTATTCTTTTTAATCACATAACTATAACTCCGTCAGTAGAAAGAATATACGATTTTGGTTTTTTTTTTTTTTTGAGACGCGCACTAAAAAAAATTGACAAAATAGAAAATCTGTCTCTCTCTTCTTCTTTTTTTTAAATCTCTGGCGCCTGCCTCAATATGACTTTTGGTCATTAAACTTCCCACAATTTCTTTATATTCATTCTAAACGAAATGAAAAAGTAAAATGACTTCCCAGCCCCTGTTTAGCCTTCCATTTAATGTTCAGGGCCTGCTGACCAAAACATATACAGCAAGCGCAAGTATGTAAGATAAGTGTACACCACACACACATGAATGATATGTATGTATGTATGTATAGATCAATATACATGTATGACACACAGACCAAGAATTAAAAGGTAAAAGTATGTAAGATAAGTGTACACACACATGTATGATATGTATGTATAGATCAATATGCATGTATGATACACAGACCAAGAATTAAAAGTAAAGAAAGAGTTGGGGAATAGCTGTCGCATGGTAGTCCAACAAAGTGACGTGAGGTGATTTATTCCCCTTAACTCGTATGTCAACATTCCAAAGGCTCTCGTCTCCTGCCTTGTTTGTTTTGGTAGAGGAGACTACTATTTCAAAGAAGAAAACATGTAGCTAATGGCTGAGATCATATTTTTCATTCCAACTCTGGCTCCTGAGATGGCTCTGACTGGTTAAACAGAAGGGATAATGAGAATTTGATACACCCCCTATTTGCTTGATTTCATTTTGTGAAGGAGAAGCATCAAGAGTAATACTAATACGGTGCTTGCAAACAGGCACTTCAAAGGCAATGCTGGATAGCTTGTATGCTAGTTAAACAGTACATTCTTAGCTATACTTTACCTAAACTATACTAGACACCCACTTGAACTATGTTAAACTGAAAAAAGCCACATCACTTATGAGATATATTAGACCTAACACTGATGAGAAGCTGTATTAGATCTAGCACAAATCATGTAAACTCACACAAACTAACATGCAAACCAACCCTGCCGCTAACTTATGCTAATCTTGGAGACACCATCAGATTTGAACTCGACACCTTGCTGCTTCATTGGCTTTATGAAATACCAGTATAAGCAACAATAGTTTTAGATGTGCTACCATACTCAGCCCCACAGATGAGATCAGGATAGGCCAAGATGGCAGCCTTACCTTATAAATTCAAAAATTTATGTGAGGATGTTATTTCATTTTCCTAAGACTGCTAGCTAGAAAGCTGGATGCATCTCATTAAGAATCTCTGAAAAAATTGCAAGTCATTCCAGTAATAGATTAACCAGCAGGGCTCCGAAACATGAAAAGCAAAATCAGATAAAAATTAAAACATAAAGGCAACAATACTGGGCATGGGCATTAGGCAGTCCATCAGTAGTGCAAATATTACAGTGATTTGAGAATTGGGAAGCAGAATGTAAAATAATAACCAAATACAGTGTACAGAGACCTAAAGATCCCCCACCTCTTCTAAGCTTTGATTTTATATTCCCAAGCTCTACAGTGTTGTTGGACCACAAATATACCCTGGCCAGCTTGTCAATGATGCCATCTAAGATAAACATCCAATATGCTTGTTTCTTTGTAATATTAAGCTTCTGGCATTGTCTACAGTCTAGAGTAATGTTTCCATGTTTGTTTCTCTTTATTATTAAATTTCTAGATACATCTGCTCGTTATCCCATCCTCATTTTTCTTCTAAGTTCATCCGGATTTTGCTTACAAGAAGCAGGTTACAAAGCAATTTGGTAGCGTTTCAAATAATCACCTCTTCTTTTGTCTAAAATTTGTTAAAAAGCCTGGTTACTAATGTGCTTCAGAAGAAAAAAAAAGCACATTGTGATTTTATTTCAAAGAACCGACTCATGTTTGCCCCAAAAGAATCCTCCTAGAAGTGAAGCTATGATTTAGAAAATACCTTAGATGTTGAAAAGGAGATATCAAGTTTAGGTAAAATATGAATCTTAGGGTTTTCCAAAATCTTCACTATTTTTTTCTTCTCTTCATCATGCTTATAACAATCAAGAGTTCTAAATGAAAAATTGTAAGTTTCAAAAATTTAGAATTGAAAAAAGACAGAAATACAACCCCTCTATAAGGATGAAGAAATATGTGTATGGAAACCTGCAAAATCATAAATTTTGTAATTTTGCTCTTTCTTGAGTGGCGTTAGGCTGTAGTAATGAAAATTTATAAAAATCTTAGCAATTATGGAATCAGAGACTGCTTCCAAATTTGTCATTTTGCTTTCCTATCATCTTATAGTTATTCCCAAATTTGAACTTTCTCCTTTCAAAATTTAGGAAAAGTCCACTTTATTTTTGTTTTTGCAGAAATAAGATATGTTGTCCTTTCTTGCAAAGAGGCGGTTTTGAACTTAAAATGAATGCACACGTTTAGTTTATAAATGCAAAAGTGCTGGTTTACAAGTGAATCCGCATGCAAAGAAATGTTCTCACAGTAGCAGTTATGAGGACATCCAATAAAGTTCAAAATTGCATAGCAAAGGATGAAAATTTCGTGGCAGTTTCTTGCAAAATTCTATTCTTGCGATGGACAAAAACTTTCTGGAAAACCTTAAATTCTAACTCTAAACATTTTTGAATCAAATAAAGGAGAATAATAAATGTATCATGATTTGGAATTTTTTAAAAAACTTAACAGTGTTTCAAGAAAATTGCAACCAAAGCTTTTTCCCCCCTCTTTTCTTTCTAATTTTGGTCTATACCTATCACAGCTTTTGAAAAAGTGAGTTGATAGAACATACTTACAACTTACAAGAATCGACTGCAACGATCTTAAACCAGAAACGAAGACATGAGCATATCACAGAGGCACCAGATAGTGAGAAAAGAATAATATCTCATCTTTATTAGAACGCTGCATCTAAATACATTTACCAAATAAATAATCAAAACAGTTCCAGACCAGGCATAGTAAGAAACACCATCTCCTGCATGATGTGTCTACACAACAATTCAAACTTCACCCTGCATGACCATGCTACCATTGACACAGAAAAAAAGAATGTGTGATCTGATCTTAAATAAACGCCAAGCCCAGAACCCAACCAATATCACAGAAAATCATCCTCTTGGCCGGCACTTGAGCAAAAGAACATGGCAATGCTTGTGCACGCATTCTGTACATATCAAATATTTGAAAGAAAATCCTCATTTTGTTCCTCACATACCAGCCAAGAAAGGACACCAGTTTGGTACTCATTCTATGCAACAACTCAAGCAACATATTCATTCTCAAGAACTGGTTGTGTCCGTGTCCCTAAGGCCACTGGTGCCTGAGTGTTTCCAACCCTTGCCATTTGTAATGCTTCTCCCACATCAGCATGCCGTTCCATATCTGCCATCTTTCTTTCTTGTCTGTAACGAAACATCCATGCCACAAGCAATGCCAAGAGAACCAAAGCAATGAACCCGCCAACGACAGCACCGACAATCTTCCACACCTTAGACTTATTACCCTTAGCGTGACCAGGCCTTGGTGCAGGAGGAGGAGCAATGCTGCTGGCATTAACCACAATAGAGAAGTGACCCTGTTGGGATGTTGAACAAACATTGCTTGACACTAATTCTCTGAACACTGGCAAGCCAACCAAATTGAAATACACACATCTGGCACTCAGCCCAGCTGGCACTGGTCTTGCATCCGTGAAATTAATCAATATGGGCGATTTTGAAACAACAACAGTTAATTCTGGCAAGTTGGTGGCAGACAGATTTGCTGCATCATAAGCAAGAAGGCCGAGCACAGGAGTTAAGTGAGTGTAGCCAGGAAGGTTGTAGTAAGTAGAGGACCAGTTACCCAGATTTTGGTAAACCAGGACAAGCCTTTTGACATATGGCCGCACGATGACTCCAGTGGGGATTTGGAATTCCTTGTACCCCGGAACTCCCTTTCTACGTAAGCTCCCACTCCTGAGCCTTAATGCTGCTATCTTGATGCCAGTAATATTGGATGGGACTTGACCATCATAGGGTCTTCCAGTGTGGGGATGAACAAAAGCCCGGTAAGCATAGTCCTGAAGGAGTGCATCCAGTGATCTTGCAGGTGTCATGGAACCTCCGCTCGATTGGGCCTTATATTGGTACGCCGATAGAATCCCAATGAGCACAAGAATGATCATGAAATGCTGAATGGACTCCATGGATGCTTTAAGATTTCTGAAGACTGTTTCAATTGATAACCTTAGCCAATCTCCGATGGTTGTACATGGTTTAAAATATAATGCCCCAAATCCCTCTTTCTATCAATTTTTTTTTTCGTTTTTCTGAGGGACTGGGGCAAAACAAGAGGACCTCAGAACTGATTCAGAGACTATAACATGCTCCTACCCTCCTCATTTCTAAGGCCTTGAAATGGCAATGCACGAAGCCAAAAGGTGGAAGAAATGCTTTAAAATTACTCAAGAATTACTTCAGAAACTGAAAACTAGAGGAAACCCAACAAAGCTTCCAACTTCTAAAGCCAGGGACTCGTTCTCTAGTAATTCATAAGAATTCATCAAAGAAACAGTAGAGATAATGCGCAGAAACTAAACTTTATCCGAAGTACCTGAATCCCGCTCAATCGAAACCCTAGCACCGTCCAGACTGATTCTGTCTGTAGCAATGCCTCAGAATTTGGAGCCTCGTCCACCTAAATCTCCACGAAACCTCCGAAAAATCGAGCAGAAACCCCAATTCCTTGACCAAAATCTCTCTCTTCGAAACCCTCTAACTCAAAACCCAATAGCTTTCAGAAATCCAGTCCCTGTCGCTGTTCCAGCCTCACCAATGTCGGCAAATCGAGACCCCTATCAGCTTAAATTCAACTCCGGCCGCGTGAATTCCAAAATAATAATAATAATAATCAAATCCGTCCCCCTACCCAAAAAAAAAACCCAATCACTTGGAAGCCGCAGCAATGTTCGCCTTGAAAGCCGATTTCCACGCATAAACCTCCGCAGATCTCACGCCACGGAGCGCAACGCAATCGCTTCCGGATCCAATCCCACGCTCTCGCGAGATCAAGGGCAGATCAGGGCCTTCCAAAACACTCTCTCTCTCCCAAAAGAAGTAAGGAAAAAATTGGAAATACGGAGAGGAGAAAGGGTGGGGGGGACGAAGAAATCACGAGGCGTTGCAGAATAAAAACACATATAAACCCCACTGGCATGACCGGATTCCAAAACTACCCCTAACCTTCACAAAACGCCCCCCCGTTTTCCCCTTTTTGTCGGACAGGGACGAAAGCGTCGCCGTCGCGCTTTAACGGCGGCTTGGCCTTTGCCTCGGGGGAATATTTATTCTCACCCCTTTTCGTAACGTCTATATTCGATCCGAGGCCCTTTTTCTGGACTCCTTCGAGAAACCTTTTTCGATCGAGGGGCCTTTTTATGAAATTCCCGATGGAGTTCTCCGTCTCAGTTGGGCACTTGGACTTCGACCAAAAGGAGGAGACTACGTTGGAAATCGCAACTTGAACCCGTTCAAAGGACCAAAACCAGGAATAGCTGACGTGGAAAGATAAAAGTAAAAGGGTAGTATTGGAATTTAACTGAAGCCATCCCTCCCTTTCCCCTTCTTCCGCGTGCAATCCTCTCCTCGGATCCCCTTCGAATCCTCCCATCCCATCCCTCTTCCTCCTCTCTCTTCTGATAAAAAATCTCTTACCAAGTCCAGGTTCAGAGCTCCTTTGGTGCTGTCTATGGTAACGGTAGATATAGTTTATAAAGAGGGTCATCTCTTTTTTTTATTTCTTTTTTGATGCTATACTTTTTTGGACACTTTTTTGATGCTCACTGCAACATTTGCTCGCTGGGGATTTTAGACCCTTTTTCCTGTTATTCGAAGATGGGGTTCGAGAAGAGAGTGAAGAAAATAAACTAAGGTTAGGGGTGGAATGTGCGAACGCAGAGTCGGAAACCATGGGGTTTCTCTTCGAAGTCCCTCCCTCCCCTCAACGGGAAGCCTGGAAGAGAAATGAGGTTAAGGCGAGTAATTATGGCCCTGTTTTTTTTTTTTCTCGTTTAAGACGTCTTGTCGAGCTCATCGATACATCATCTCGCCAGGTAACAGGTAACTGTCCCGACTCACACGTCTCCGTCTCGTCTTTTGGGCCCAGCTCCAAGCGCTCGACTGCGTTGACGTCCAGATCTTAGAAGTCTCGATCACAGCCGTCCGATCACAATTGTATGGCTTATGGAAGGTGGGCCCACGAATCCAGCTCATCAATGGCCGCAGAACATAAATTTGACCCATGGAGACGAGGGGGTTGGAGCAAAAATCAGAGCGTGCTTTTTATTTTTATCATATTTCTTTTAGTATTTATTTTTTTAAAAAAAATTAAAAGTTAGAAAATTCTACCGTTAGTCGTTAATTTTTTTATTTAAAAATAATAATAACTAAAAAATCTCACACATTTTTTTTTCTTTTTCATCAAGTCTCTTCATCCTTTTTTTTTTTTTTTTCTCGTCCAGTAGCTCTCGTATACATGAGATCTTTTATCTTCTTTTCAAATTTTTTTCTCTCCAAATTCATCTCACTTTTCTAAAATATTTGTATCTATAAATTCTTAGAAGGTAAAAAATAGTATGTATATAATATCATATATTAGACAAAGTTTGAAAATTGTGTTATATATATTGGTATTGATGAAACGTATATTTTAAAAATTATTTTTAATTTATCTGGAGATATGTATTAACTTACTAGATGATTAATTTGTTTGGTGTGTAGCTATATAATGTGTACTAGTAAAAAAATATGTTCTGAATATCTGTGTATTAATTTACTTAGAGTTGTATGTTGGATCACTACTGAGTGTACATAAAAAAATATACACTATGTGTCATGAAGTTGACGAGTGTGTATCATCTGACTATATATGTTCTGAAAATTATTTATTAATTTACTTAAAAGTATAATTTAGGTTGCTAAATGATTAATTTATTGATTGTGTATTATCTATCGCCTACCGTGTATTGGCAAACATCATATTCCGTAAGCTATGTATCATTTTTTTAGATATATGTATTGACTTGTTAGATGACTAATTTTTTTGGTGTATATCATTGAGCTATGTAGTGTATAGTGATAAAAAATATATTTTAAAAATTAAAAAATTACTAAGTATGATTTTATTTTTATTAATTTTTTAGTTACGAATCTGACTACTTTCGTCAATAGGAGAAGGTTTTTATTTTTAGATTTTTTTTAAAAGATAAGCACGAGAGAAAATACGCTGAAATTGGAAGCCTGCCGCATATTTCTCCCTATGATTTTTGATGACCGTTTATCAGGGTTAAAAATGGAACATTTCCTTATATCTATTCATGCCGGATAATAAAAAGGTAATGGCTTTTTGAGAAATAATTGTTGCCAGCTCACGACTATTAAATTTCTATTCTTGATTTAATTTTTTTTGGGGGGAAGGGGGGGGAGCACCAGGAGTCGGGAGATGTGGTCCGCTGGGCCTTGTCGCCCCTATAATTTCTACAGTAGACCATCACGGGCGGGTCGCATTAAATCCCATCAATGAGGAAACGGGGACCATTCGATCACCGTGCCCGATTCCGTGTACGCGAAGGTCCATCTAATGGACGGTGGACCCATTTCCCTTGCCTTGTACCCGAAGGGAAGGGTCCAATCATTGGATGCTCGAGATTTTTGCGACGTCACGGCGCCATCGTTTCCCATCTCAGCCCGAGAAAATTTTTTATGCGTGATTTCACGATTCGTGCCAGGGGAAAGGCGGACGGTGGATGTGATGGTCGCGTAAGAATTTGTATGGAGGGCGGTGGTTGGAATCGGGGGAAGGGATAGTGAGGATGACGTAAAAAGGCTGCAGCGCCTCGAGGATATCTTCGACGGCCTCCTGTCGCCACGTGGCGAGCGGGGCCACGCTATGGGGGCGGCGGTCGTGTGGGCCCGGAGATGGGCTGGATGTCACTGTGGACAGAACTTTTTGAGGTGCGCGTCGTTCTGATGATCTAAGAATAGATTTTTGTTCTCTAAGAATGGGCTGCCTCTTTGTCTGATTGGGACACGTGTAATGTTTCTATAGGCTGGTGTTATTGCGATCTACTCCCTCGTGATGCTGGATGATTGGTAGAGAAAAGTTGGGCCCACATGCTGTGAGGATGGGCTCATGCTCTCGTGATGCCGTGAATTGCTTCTGAAAAGATAAAAAGAAGTAAAAATCTCTTAATTACATAACATATTTCGTTTTTTTATGAAAAAATAGATTTTAATCCTCCACTACTTACTCTCCCTTCATGGTTGGGACTTGGATGCTCTGAATTACTTATTAAAAAAATATAAAGAAATATAAATGTCTTAATAAGTGTGTAACGTGAGACTAAATATTACTAAAAGAAAATAAAAATACTATTTTTTGGACATCCAATTAATCATCTACTTTCTATTTGTATAGTTGGATTTTACTTCACAATAATGGATGATCAAAAGGGTCGTGATGTACTATAAACAGATTTATTTATTTATATAACCCAATATTTTGACCAGCTGGATCTATGTTGCATATTGCAACTATCCGATTTCCAAAATAACTATAATACATAGGGAATAGCATCATAATGATGTTATTTGAGTAATGTCTAAATTGCACCTCTAATTTATTGAAATCAATCATAAGTACCATAACTTTTATCTTATCTACATGTGCGTATTTTCATTTATTGCTATTTTTTTCAAAAATTTAAGACTTTCAATCATAAATAATGGTTTCAAAAATTTCTAAAAAGGATACGACACTCCAAAAAAATGGAAAATTGCCGACATATATATGCTGATTTTAGATAGAAGCATTGATAATTTTGGCTCCAGCGCCAAAATTTGATGATGCTTCTAAGTAGCGTCGGTAGGGATGAAACTAAGACGATGCTAATTAGCGTCGTCGAAAGCAAATAGTAAGACGACACTTATAAATGTTGTAGGACGCTAAGAATTTTTGGGTAGGAAAAAGAGCAGACGATGCTTAAAAGGAATCTTACACACCTCTGCCTCCATCCTCTAGGGATATTGCTGTTCCTGAGGAAGCGATCAATTATTTACTCTTCGTGCATAATTTCTTAAGATCGTTCAACATCCAATTATTTCTGAGTCCCTTTGGATTTGATGATTTTGTGGGGTCACTCAACTGCAATGTCCAGAATTCGTTAATGGATGCCATTTATGTCTCCCTCATGCGGGCTCTAAGGCGACATCTTCAAATGTTTCCGTCCGAGGGCTCAGATTTAGCCTCAAAATGCTTAAGGTGAGTATGCACTTCCTTTGTCTCCTTATTTATGAGTAACTACTTATTAATCAAATTTCTAGTGGTTTGAACTTTGGAGGTTAAAAGATTTTTGTTCTTTTTCTTTTCCACATTATCCATGGACATCAAGATTGGACCTTGCTCGATGCATTAACTTGGCTAGTTTTCTCAATGGAGTATCTCTACACAATGGGATACATCCATGAAAGGCCTTAGTGGGAAGGGATTTAGTACTGTCCTTTCAGAAAGAGAATATTATGAGATTTTTGTGGCCATAAAACTCAAAATTATGTAAATATTATGCGATGATATCATAGATTCTGCACAGCTAAAACTTGAACTAAAAAAAATATAACGACGCTTTAAGTATTGTTATAAAATATAACTGGTGACGCGATTTAGCATTGCTATTAGACGATACTTAAAAGCATTGCTAAATGCCGATACTAATAAGCGTCGGTAGTTAGTGACGCTTTGTTACGTCGGCATTTTTTTTTCGGCGCTCACATTGTCGACGCTTTTGCAACAATTTATAAAGCATCGCTAATAAAACTAACGGCGCTTATAAGCGTCGATATAAGCAATAAAAAGCTTCGACAATGTCTGATTTTTTTTGTAGTCGGAGTAGGTAATTATGCTATCTAGATCATATGCAATCAGTTCATAAAAATGTGAGTGGGTGTGTATAGTGTTGAATACAATGTTCTTATTATGATGCAAATTGATTACAAACTAATTGTAAGTATAAGCTAGACATAATGCCATAGGAGTAGATGGAGCTAATCTACAAAATTAAGGCTTAATATTATCAGCCAACGCCAAATGAACCAACTCATATGCTTAGTATTATTTTTGACACTCTTGTTGGAAACTAACACATACACATGTGAGTATGAACTTATGGAGGGACACCAGAACTAGTATTTGTGACACTCTTGTTGGAAACTAACACATACACATGTGAGTATGAACTTATGGAGGGACACCAGAACTAGTATTAGTAAATCAAAAAAAAAAGATAGAGAATTAATTTTACAACACAAAAATACCAACCAAAAATTTTATACAACTCACAGCCAAACTAGCCTTATTCATGTGCGTAAGGTTTGAATTATTTTTTTTTTCTTAGTTGAATGATGCTTTGAGATATTATTGATAAACAAATCAATGCGGAAAATTAAAGTATTCTCAAATTGTTCTTAGATTGTTTGGTTCATTCATGAGTTATATATGACTACTTAAAAAAATATTAGTTAGAAACTAATGATACTATATTGTCAATTTGTTTTTTTCTCTTTACTATCATTTATTCTGTTCTCTCTTCTATACTTATTTTGAAATAAACAAGTATACAAATATTTTGCAAGTTTTTCTTATTTTTATTATTTTATTTGTTCTTTTTGTGTATTTTTTCCTGATCTTTTTCTGAATTTATTGGGTTCTTTTTTTTGAATTCTAATCTTTACCTCTAACCAAATTATAGTACACTGGATTTCCAACTGTGGATACAAAGTGCTCCCAAATGCCCATATGAGCTTTTTTTTTATGATGATACCTGCCCATAGGAGATTTACAAGTCACCATTTACTCATGCGCTGGTCAGTGCTGGAGATTCGTGCTAAATGCATAAGAATATAATCATGATAATATGATTACCAAGTCCACATATGGCTGGTTCAACTAGGAATGAAATTTGGGCTGGATTTCTCCCAAGCCAATCCGTTCCCAATCAGTAGGTTCAGGTTGGATGTGGGGTCAATAAATAGCTAACTTGGAGTGGGAGGTTGAGCATGCCGATCAAGTCCATTAAGTTTAGATTTGATTGGGATTAGGTCAAGCATGCTGACTTGATGTCAAGTTAGGTCAGGTCTGAGGTTTCATGTAGCTAAAAACAATCTTACTTTCTATTTTCCCCGCCCAACCAAAGTGAGCTCAAAACAATGTTTTTGCAAAAGAGCTAGCTTGAATTTGCCCAACCAAACATGCTTCAACCCAAATTGCATTTTTGTTGAAAATTTTGGAGATTGGTCAGGTTAAAATTTCAGTGGAGAGTGCCAACTAATTGAGTTGGTAAAGTCACTGGATATTGGTTATTAGCAACTTGGGTTCAAAACGTTACCCTCACTTGACTTCATCTGGGCTGTATAAGAATAAATTTCCTTAAAGAGAAAAAGATAATGAAGGGCAAAAGCCCAAAGAATGACACAAGATTAACAGGAGAAAAATCCCAGCAACTAAAGAACCAGTGGGATTAGCAACATTTTTTTTCCCCTGAAGCAGCCTTGGTCCAATCAGAAAATAGTAAACGGTAGCCTAAATTTGGTCCCCCTAGTTTCAACCCAAGTAGACATTAATTAGAATCTCAAAGCTCATGAATCACACCACCAAGCTGAGTAGCAGTTACAGGACCATGGATGATGGCACACAAGACAAGAAAAATCCACATGATCATCATGAGCATATAAATAAGGATGACACAAATAAATGATGCCTCACGATTACAAATAATACAATCAAGAATGAATGAAATTCTACATGCACAAACAAGCCAAGCACACCCAAGTGGAGAAGGCTATAAACGGTCCATTCAGATCTCAGACAGGTGGGATTGGAGACTGCGGCTGCCTGGAACCTCGAGCTCATGGAGATGGTGATGAACTCCTCTCCTGCTGTCTGGGACATTCAACCATTGAAGATGACAATGGACTAAACTCCTGCTGCTTGCAACCTTCAGCCTTTGGAGATGGTGATGGACTTGTCTCTCTGTCTGTAGGCACAGGCTTTGCAAGTACCTTTGGAGGCGATGTAGGATTGGTGGGCGTTCTTGATATGGAGATTTCCTTTGGAGATGATAAAATAGTGGGGTCTGGAGCAGGAGAGGGAGTGCTAGAGAGGACAGGGAAGGGAAATTCAGATGCAGAACGAGATGATGATGAGTGGGAGGGGATCTGATAGACCTCCGTGACCTCTTCGATGCCCTCATCCAAGTAGACAACGTCCTGCATGGTAAGCTGATGGTATTCCACAATCTCCCTCAGGAATCGATTCTCTCGTGCATATAACGAGTTCTCATTTGCCAACCTTGCCTTCTCAGCCAATAACGTCTCCAGCTGGAGACGTATCTGTGTCAGACACATGATAACAAGCATCAGGAAAGAGAATATAAATATGGTCATAAGATCTCGGGAGAGGAAAATGACACTAGAAATCCACTGCATGAGTGTTGCTGTCCAGCCCCATGTAAAACTCAAGATGTGATATCCATTTTTTTTTTGGATGAAAGGAGATATCCATTTTTTTGATGTAACCATCTCCCTCAAAAGTGCTTAAGTGAACAATATCACAATTAAATGCCGAAGCAGCCTGGCTGCATGCAGTGAAATAGTAAATTTAATGATATATACAGAAATTCAGGTATTACGTCTACCCAGGAAGTAATACAAAAATTTCTGAATTGGAGGTGTTATTTTGACTTGCAAAAGCTATAAAGGAATAGGCATACCAGATCGTCATCTTCATGGTGAGTTCCCTTTTCACGGTTTTCCCGCAAGATTTTATTCTCTTCTTCAAGCTGAGAGCACCGTTGCTTTGCAAAAGCCAGGTCTGCTTTGACTGTTTTTAGTTCCCGCAAAAGAAGTTTGGCCTTAGCAGCCATTGCATTTGCAACCTGCAACAATAAACAAAAGGCTGTTTCGTATTTCGCAAAAGCAAAATACCGAAGGTGTAACATTTCTTTTAGGAAAACCAAAGGTGTAATATTTGATTTTAACTTTTTATTGTTGGAAAATAAAAAAATTCCAAAGCCAAATCTGCTACAAAATTTTAATAAACTGGAAACAATTATCAGGTACCAAGCAGCAAGAAACTGTTGCATGATAGCATAATACTTGTACCTTGATGGGCTAGACAAAACTAGGACAGACCGACTATGCTAAGATATGCCGATTGATGAGAGCAAATTGCATTCTGAAAGGACATAAGAGATGTGGATTCTTCCTGATTCTTAGGGGAACAATCCATTAACAATATGCATGAGCTTAACTCATGAAGCATAGTTACCTACGCCAGTTTTAAGCATTGACTGCGTTCATGTCAGTCTTTACCTGAACCTTTCCCATTTTCAAAAGGCTTTACTGCTTTGAAGAATATTTCCATGTAACACATGCTTGGAATTGCAAATTTGAAAACTTGAGCAAATCATAAAAATGTTAAAGATAAGGTCTGTATGATGCATTATTTGACAAAATAATCCGAATGACAAACACAGGACTGTTTCCTATGGGATCCAGTGATACACAGTTGCCACCTTACATCGCGAGAAGCCTTCAGTTGTATTTCTTGGTCAGTTTGAATCTGAGAGAGATTATCCGGAGCCAATGTATCTGAAGGCTGATCTTGTGAACTGGAACCACTTGCTTTTCTCCTAATTTGCAGCTTCTTGGTTTCCTGAATGATATCAGCTGTTCTATTCTCCACAATTGTCAGGCCCTCCTGACAAAAGGAGAACACAGAACTGAGAATGTAAACCAGAAATTTCAACATAATATCCAGATCTAGTTGCAGAATGTAGAACATAAACAGTTTTTGAAAACCAAAAAAAGAATATGCAGTTAAAAAAAAATTAGAAGTGACCAGATGATCTGATAAGCACAGGATAATAAAGAAGGGACGCATTTAATATGAGCCCAGCACAAGATTCCATTGTCGACTTGAATAACTATTGGAATTGAGGACAAAACCAAAGGTCAAGACTCAAGAGCTCTTAGAGAACTTACTTCAAGGGCATGTCTGATTGTACCACCAATGTGATTAAGGGAAGAAGCAATTGAATCTGATCCTTTATTAAATGCAGGCTTTTCTGCCTTCCGGTAGCCTTCAGAATAGGATTGATGGAACTGCCATCATCAGAATGAAGT
This sequence comes from Phoenix dactylifera, assembly GCF_009389715.1. NCBI lineage: Eukaryota > Viridiplantae > Streptophyta > Magnoliopsida > Arecales > Arecaceae > Phoenix > Phoenix dactylifera. The sequence continues at coordinate 18,810,637 of NC_052394.1, read as the reverse complement.
CAGAAAAAAAAAAACTTAAAATCCTACCACCATAAATGCAAGAGGTTCAGTAGTGATACAAGGCACAAAACAATGAAAAAGTAAAAAAGACAATAATGCAAGATTAGGCCTAATAATGGTAACTAAAATGAGTTAGAATCAACCAGTTTAAACAAGGATATTTTGCATATAAAATACAGAATGCTGCAAGCCTATCACATGTTAAAATTTATGCAAAGACTAAATTTTTTTCAGGCTCAGATTTCCCACAAGTTGAATACCGTTCTTACCAAAAAACTGGATGATCCAATTTCAGACCATTATTTCATTCATACCAATATCAGTCCAATGATTTTAATGTTAAAAGAGAAATTTGAACTCTCTTTCCGAGTCTCACCTGTCCACCTGTTGATGAGTCAAACATATGGAGCTGGTTCCTGCCATGGTCATCAAATTGCTGGGTTGCATTATCATCTTCAAGAATTGCTTTAGCTTTTCTAGCCAAAACCCCCCAAAATCCATGCTTAGGTTCATTCAAGGTTTTCATCGATGTGTACTCATAGGTATTTGAATCCTGAATGAAAAATTCCAGACATGATAAAACAAAAAATTGAATATACACCTAATAAATTAGTGTTACCATAATTTGCAGGAAGCAAACAAATCCGCATGCACATCATAATAAAGTTTCTAATGAAACCGAAAAGAAAGGGATTTCTTGTCCGCATTCACAGGAATTTGCGTCCTGCATGAAAAATTCCACAAGCATGACAAAACAAAAAACTGAATATACACCTAATAACTTGTTACCACCACAACTTACAAGAAGCTAACAAGAATTTGAGAAAAAAAAAGATTATTTTTTTAGTCTTTCACAAATCTTCTGAAAAAAATAAGCAAATTTAATAAACTTGTCCCATAAGAATTAGTCCAAAGAACACAGAAGAGGTTGGGTAAAGACCTAAGAATAACATTCAATCTAGATGGTGATGAGGTCCTCTTATACTATAATTGTCTTCATCAAGTCAAGCACTTGAGCTCGTAGTAAATCATTACTAGACATGCCAATCAGGCTGAGTAAACCAGAATGGCAAACCTAGGATGAACAAGAAAAAGAAGTAGTTTCATTTTTTCAAAAATTCTGATACAGCAATTAATAGCAGTACTGCTTTCTCTCAAAACCATTCACACCAAAGTTCATAGCAGTTTAGACAACATGTTCTGTAGAACTACCAGGTTCACACAGAAGTATAAGAAAAAAACAACACCATGATAAAAATAAATCAGCCAATCAGTTAATTTTCAAATGCCTTTTTCCAGTTATAAACAATGTCAAATAAGGTAATTTGTAAATTTATCTTATATTTGCAAGAAATGAATGTTAGATTCCAAAAGCATCATATGATCACATAGACATCATCCCAAGAAGAAAAACTAGCAGTATCTCATATCTCCTTGGACTTAATAATCCAATTGGAGTGTGTTCCTTCAATACTAATGATAGATAGATAACTAATTCTTGACAAATATGTAAAATGTCCTCATGGTTCTTGCATGCATAAAAGTGTGTTCTACCTTAACTGTTGAAAAAGAAAAAAGTTGAGGTATGCTTAAGCCCCCGAGGAACCAGAGGCCTAACTAAAATTGGTAAGCAAGAAATATTCCAAGATAATCACTCCCAATATCTAATATGCATTATATAGAAGAAAGGACAAAGAGAAGGCAATTAATATATGATATTCAATATAGCTTATAGATTATAGTGTGATTTACTCTTTAAGACCAATAGGAAAATCTTATAAAAAAACAACTACAAAACTGACAAGTTAAATGAATTATCACTTCAGCCAAAAATGAATTACTACAACATATAAAGCAAAGAGTTGAATTGATTTTATACAAAATAGTATGTGTATGAGGAACTATATAAGCTCCTAAACAGATAAATCTCAATTAAAAAAAAAAGAAAAAAGGATCAAGATGGGTGAAGATGACCTATACATACCAGGAGGATATTGCTAAGAAAAGTTTATAAAAAAACTGGTTGACTGAAGATGAAACCATACACATAAATAAATAAAGGAATCAGGATCCTGTTTAAGAGGACCTGGTTAAGGTGTGTTGGTCATGGTTATGATTATGATTGCTATTAAAAATTCACCAGGAAGTTGATCAAGATGCAGAAACAACCAAGCAGCAAAGAATGTGAAGATGACAATGACAAATAAAAAAAGGAAAACAAGGAAGCAAGGACACTCAGCTGCTTTCCCATCAAAACTGAAAAAATCTTGATGCAAGCGAAAGTTTGAACCGCAACCAGGAAATCAGATGATTTCTTCAAAGCATCTTCCAGCAACAAGTCCAAATTAAAGGTGGAAAACCACAATGAATTCCCGAGATGCAGCTTAGAGGTAAAATGGTCACAGCCAAGGATTGTAAATTCGCATAGATGTCCATCAATAACCAGCAGTTAGCAGGCAACAACTAACAGCAGCCAGCAGCCATGCAATTGCATCTCCATTATAGTCAGAATGAACTCCATCTTGCGAGGCAGGACCAATGAAACAATTTCTCACCCATCACGGACACAACCAACTCATGAATTACAACACAAACTCCAACAACTCAAGTATACTACCAGCCACGCTAATTCCTAAATAAACCAGAAAGTTAGATTACAACACAAGCTGCAATCCTTTCCGCAAGGCCAACTGCAACCAACGCTCCCCCGACAACCTCTCCTACACGCTTTTTTGCAACCCTCCTTGACCACCTTCAGCCCCTTCCCCTCCTCCCCCAACATGTCCTCACCCTATCTCACCTCCCCCGTGACCTCTCCTCCCCCACCTACTCCTGCCTCTTCCTTGGCCTCTCCTCCCTGCTCTCTTCCACACCCTCTCCTCCCCCACCTTTGCTACAGTGGTGACAGCAACTCTGATGCAAGGGGAAAAGAAAAGGGAAGAGAAAGCATAGACAAGGGAAGCCAGTCCTTCACTGTCAGTGCTTCGAGAAGAATGGAAAAGGAGAAGGGGGATATGAAATCATTGGATTTCCTCTGCTCCTTTTTTTATTTAGTTTCATTTGGAAATGGTGCTAAGTGTTATCTCTCCTCAACTTCCCTTTCCATTTGATTGCTGACCTGCAATTTTTAGCAATATGATAGTCTTCCACATGCATAGCCTAGTCTAGATCCTGTTTGAGCAAAAACAACTAAACTGCACACCTACCAATATGCAAATGTACACTATCCCAAAAATAAATCCCACCCTTCCAATCATTCAGCCATTTCCCCAAGTATCTCTCTCTCTATCTCTCTATCTATCTCTCTCTCTCTTCTCTCTCACACCCACCCTGCCTTTGTTCTCTACTTCTAATTGTGGTTCAGATCAGGCGAGCTTCCGGTTAAAATACATTGAAGAGTTTCAACATTCAATGGGTCAAGTTACCTAAACATGGTCGTCAGTCCTCTCATTTCCATCCTTAGTACTTACAATTCAATCAGATAACCATTCCCCCTTTTTTTGCCTTTGCTACAAACAAATGTTCTTCCAGTATGATGGAAGCTTTACAAATGTACCAACTTACCTTGATAACTTACCAAGAATTACGTGAGAGAAAAAAAAGGAATCTATCTAGCAACCTTACTTTTTTTTCTCCTTCCATTTTAACCATAACTGTCTTAATCCAAGTTCCCATCTAAAATATGAACATGTTGCCACAACTTCCATCCAACAACTCATAAACATTGTGCTACTAGTTTGATACTAATTTGAGTCACTTTTACCTATATTACTTCCTCTAACTTATTTATTCATACATATACTATTTTAGTCTTTTGTTCATTACCTTATCCTTTGATGGGAAAATTCCAAAAGACTCAACTGATGTACTAAACTTTGACCCCCTTTGTTTTACCAGGGTCTACTTGTAAACACTCATTTAAACTGTGCCCATCCTTTGTGCCCCAAAACTCTTTATTTTCCAACAAACCTATCCATAAAAATGCTGGCATCGCATTTAAGCTTACTAACATACACTAATCATAAAGCATGACTAAATCACATATCTTATTTCAATATCATTTTTTGCATCATAGATTTAAGGAAATTTAGATAATCTTGTGATGGTTCACTTGGCCCTCATTTTCATGTCACTAGCACTAAATTGAATTCCAAACCATTGCACTTGCTACAACTTACCATACCCTTAATTAGATTATCTGTATGTTAGTCCAACAATGACAACTTTCTCGAATATGACCACATGATACAGATATTACATGCGACAAAGGTATGATGGCTTGGGTCCACCAAAATCAGAAGCTGATTTAAGCCCCACATATTACAAATTTTTTAGTCCCTTCGTTCCCGTCTGAGAGACTGACATCAGACTTGTAAAACTAATTCTCAATCATCATTGTCCTTTCATACATATCTAATGAACTATCAAAATTACTGCAGCGCTGCATATCTTCCTAAATCATTCATGAATAATAAAGGAATCATACAATGAAGACGTGACCATCCTTGAATGCACATACCGAGGAGAATTATGGTGTAAACTCATCTCAACCAGAGAGTAAGCAGTCCTGCCACGATGAATTTTGATGCACGACCCTATTTCCATGTGCACAATTTGTGACATAAATATAAATAAATAATTCTAACATACAATATTATGCATTTCATCCTCAAATGTCAACTTGAAGTATAGTTGTGCATATCAAGAATATATGACTATCAGCTGATTAAGTAAACAGGGGTAATTGTTGCCACAGGGAGATCACATGCAAAAACTAAAAAGTCTCACTGAAACAGGTTCACACTTCACAAACTGACCACCTGTTCCAAATTGATGAATCTATTGCCATCAATTTTAACATCTAGTATCCATTACCTTAATGACAAGAACACTAAAAATTCTCATCACATAACTATCCCATAACCTATTTACATCCACTAAAAATGACCTTTTACAACTAAATAGGGAATCAAAATCCAATATCACAGGATTAGCATGGATGTATGCTCAAAGTTTATGTTAGGGAATCTTTTGTCACAATAATTTTGTTTGCAAAGACAATTAACCTAAAGTTAACTAAAGATCATATGTCCAAAAGATCAAGCAATAAATATCAGAGTTATTGACTAATTCCCTGAGCACTTGGATGCATACAGCCAAAACAGCACATTTCGTCTAGACAGCAACAGCAGAAACATTTCACCATCAACACAACTGCATATAGTCGATCTCCATAATTTCCAACCCTTTGTATTTTCCCTATGTTCGTCAAAATAATTTATTGTAAATATACTAAAATTTCGCAAACTTTCAATATCACAAATGACTACTATCCAAAATAAGCATCTCTGCTTTTAGGATCTTTTTGTATTTCGAATTAACTTATGAAACCAAAATATCCATCAGCTTCCCTCTTCCAGCTGTTCTTTCATCAATTGCCTTTATTCTTCCTTAAAATCAAGATGCATCTCGACCGATGGCACCTCAAATTACCAAAAGATCCTCTTCCACAACAACAAGAACAACAAAAACCACCTCACTAAATCCAAACAACGAATTCCTCAAACATCTCACAATAAACTGAGATTCCAATCATCTACTCGGGAATAAACATCCGATTCCCTTCGCTTTGTACAAAGAGGCTACGATCCGATCGAAATCGGATCCCCAGAACCAAAAGAAAATACAGAGAAAAGATCAAATGGGAAGAACCTTGGGGGACTTTGGACGATTGGATTCCCGGTAGGCGGAGGAGAAGGCGGATTCGCCATAGGCGGAGGAGAGGGAGGAATCGCGGTGGGCGGCGGAGGCGCGGATGGCCTGGGCGGCTAGCGACGACGGCGGTGGCGACGGCGACGGCAAACAGTCCTCCGGCGCCGGTGCAGATCGGAAGTCCTCGAAGGTGGTGGCCCTGTGCGTGCCGTGCTTCCTCCGATACGCCATAGCCGACGCAAAGCGATGAGAAGGGAGCACCGGAATACCCGTAACTCCGCTTCTTTAAATGAACTCTCGCCGCGTTTATAGGCTCGGACCGCGTGCAAGGCCCCCGAATCGGGCCGCCCATTCATTTAACGGAACGCACGAATGTCATTGGTGGGGATCTCATCATACATGGATCACCACAGCGCCATACCGGATGAACGGTGATGATGATTCAATTTAATGCGATCAGGAGCGAGACCACTAGGCCTATTAACCCAACTGGTCCGGACCCGCTCAGGCTTGGGCTTGTGAATGACTTCGATCATAGCTTAAGAGGATGGATTTTCTGCTCTTTTGGGGTGGGGAATAGGAAGGATTATTTGATTGAAACATGAGATTTTGTTCAATCGTGGATTCTGTCCATCACCTATTACTATTAGAGCATGTGCATCCCAAAAAAATAATATAAAGTTTTATTTATAATATATATTAAAAATAATATATTCAAAAAATATAAAATTTCTACCTTTCCATATTTATCTATTTTGACAAATATCTAATTAAATATTTTCTTATCTAATTCTGCTAGTATTCCTCTGGTTAATTTATGATATTTCTAATTTATTTACTCTCTTAATTTCTTATTATGGTATCCGCTCTATTTATTTGCAATATGATTTTATTTTTTTTAGTTTTTATTTATTTATTCTCTCAAAATGGCAGTGAGAGAAAGAGAACGAATGTTTTTTGGTATGATCTTAATATAAAAAAATAATTTATTATATTTTTTATTTGGTTATGGTTGGTATTTTGATGTAGGAGCATCATCAGACTTGATGTATATTATTTTAGTTAGAAAGGACTAGATAGATTCTATGAGGGAGATTCGTATGTCGAAAGGCTAAATTGTGACACCGACCTTATGGAAGCCATATTTAATTATTTAATTTAGGAGAAGGCATAACTTATCTTTCTACTATAATCAATGTTATGTCCTTACCATAGTCGAGTGCTACACCTCTATAGTATCTTAATGCTACATCATTCCATCCTAGCCTAAAGTTATATCTCCATCAATTTTTATATCATTTGAACGGTGGCAAAAGTCCTTAAAAGTCAAAGTATCTAAATCAACATTACTCTACATCATCATCCACACTTTTCCGACTAACGCAATGTCGATGGCATGCCCGTGTATGCATCTAGAGTTTGCTCAGTCAAGTTTGATGAGTCGCCTTCTACCTTATCAACCGAGCTACCTAAGGATTATGAATTCTTCAACTCATCCGAAAATGGTATGGAAAAGACAGCAATACTTGCCCATACAACATCCCACTGAAAAATGTTTGTTGAAATCAGATAATTTTTTAATCTCTATGATGTGACACCACTTGAAGTATGCAGTGCATCAAGTAGTCAATGCTAAATTTCAATCTGAGTCCTATAGGTCCATTAAAATATTTTTTTAAAAAAATATTTTTGACCAAGTATATCTTCTAATTTGGGAAGAATTAGGTAAAAATGCTAAAGATAAAATTGATATAGAAGTTAGGTAAGATTTTAGTTTTTTGGTAATTATTGGTTTTAGTCCTGCTTATTTTTAGAAAAGCATAACCCTTTTAATTAGAAGAAGAATCAAATTCGAATTACATAAGTGCGAGCCTTACTAGTATAAATAAAAGCTTTATAACTCAGTTTTATGATTTATTAATAAAAAAAGATCTAAACCCTATGTCAGCCAACTTTCTTATGTTTTAAAATTTTATTTAAAGATATTTGAATTGAACAGGTTGAAAAAATTTTTTATTCTTTTCGATCAAATCATATTTTTAGTTGCTTATTTATTTTGTATCATAATTTTTTTGGTATGATCTTGTACAACCACTTTTCAGTTTTCCTATTTGTTTGAAGTTGTTTATTTTTATGACTTTAATTAGGTAGAATTTTCTTTATCTGCCTAAACTAAAGTGGAATTTTAGTTGCCATCAAAATTAAAGTCGCTAGAGTCCTAAGAAAAAGGAACCTGGTGGGCCGGGCCATGTTTCACAAGCCTAGTCAAGTTCGATCGGCTTAAACAGCTATTATAACCTTCTTCCTTATGATCCCTTGACTTAAGTCCAGGTGGCTTAGTTCTTCAGGCAACTCCACTAGCATAGTTTGTTTAGCCCACCCTTTTGAGGGGCAAGAGTTCTCTCCTTTTTATTCTAGTCTCAGCTTCAACATTTTCAAGGTTTTGTTTGGATGTTCCTATAGAATCAGACTGAAAATTCTGTACGAATCAAACTTGATAGACCACCTAGCTTACATTTTCTAATTAGAGTTTTCTAAATCCAGCCTAGAACCTGGCCTTTGGGCTGCAAGGAGGAAAAAAAAAACTTTCCCATAGGATTTGGATTGGATGATTGTTGGTTGATACATGATAATGCTTAAATAGACAACCTAATTCCCAGATCTCGTAAAATTTTCAGCCCAATTCTATACAAATATCCAACTAAGCCATAAGGGGTCTAACTTTAATATTATTTTGTTGCAGGTCTAAAAAAGCTTCACAACCGAGTTAGTACATGCCTAAAATCATAGCAATTAGCAAGCAAATGCTTTCCTTTATGTGATAGCTAAATTCATGCATAACAAAAGAAAAGGTCAAACAAGATTGCATGTGTTTCGTTTTCTAGAAAAAAAATCCTGAAAAATTAATGTCAAACTTTCTAGCCGTTTGGGCAGGAAAACCAATGAGTTACTGAAACAAATTTTTCATATTTGTCTAGATTTTTCCTCATCCTTGAACAATTTTTTCCTTTTCTTTTTCCTTAGTTTTTCAAATAAGCAAACTTAGCCTAAAGCAACCATCATGTTTGTGAATAATTTATATCTAAAAATATTGTCAACAAAATTGTTTACATTGTAACAACCCATTACCTCATCTAAAATAGATAGCTAGAAGGTATTATTTAGATTTTTTGATCCTATATAAGTATTCAAGATCTATCCAGCAAATAACCGACATGAGACTAAACACAAGCCCGCATGTGTTCTCACATACTCTTTCCATTTAAGCCATGACGTCCTCATCAGGCTAAGGGTTTAAATTTATTCAAATCTAATTACGAATATCATAATCGTCTAGTGGTCAGCCCTAATGGATCTATGCAGCAATGTCCTTTTATCCACATAAATTATGGATCGAGTAATTCACTTTGATACCATTTGTAATAATTTAAGACCTCACTCAAAATGGTATTATATAAATTTTTTAATTCTACTTAAAATCTATCCAATGAATAATCGATATAGAACTAAATGCACGTCCTCACATATATTCACATCTCTTCAGCTCGAGTTAATCACCTTGCTCCACATTAACTTCTATTTTTAAGCGATGATCGACGTCTATCTGCTTCTCTTCGTCTGAATTACCTCAACTTATCTTGCTCCATATCAACTTCTCTTGTATGCATAAATTAATTGTGAAATGACTTGGTCCAATCCGGGGATCCACAATCCAAGGTGTCTCAGTCAGCTGTCTCAAAAATTTACTTTATTCTGAGATCATGACAAACCATGAAGTGCTGGAGCTTAATGACAGCTCCATGGTTGTGTCCTTCGACGGCACTTTTTATGCTGAACTACCTGTCGCTAAGCAAAAACTTGGACTGATCTCCAGTCCTGTACTTCTTTTTTTTTTTGACAAGAAGTGTAGTTGCCCAAGGCTTTCTTTATCCTTCGTTGGAAACATAGGAAGAATTCAGAAATAGCAGCCTGCACATATTCATTAGTTTTGCAAATGGGGTATATGTGCTGCTTGGCTGGTTCGTCATCTTCACTCCCTTACTTTCTCATCCATATATGCAAGAATATGATTACATGTAGATGTAAGCGAAAAATTTGGTAGCATAACAAATAAAAGAAAAATATTATGCAAGTCTTTCTCCATAGGGACATAAAGTCTTACCTCAAGGATTGTTTGATGGAAAGATGAGATTTCAGGAAAAAAAAGGATCATATATTTGTGGTCTTTCAACACTTTTTTGCTTTTATATTAGTGGTGCATGATATTAATGTAGCATGCGAAAAACAAAAAAATATGGAAGATAATTTTCAAACTAGTGATGCTCTAGGGATAGCTGATCCTTGACCATTCGCTTTTTATGGTAGCATAGATGAAATCAATGATCATTGATGTACAAAAAAAAAAATCGTTTCAACTGGTACAATCATATATCGTACACACACAATATATTCGGTACGATTAATTAAGGTGGTGTTAGACATATAATATAAACTAAATCCAAAATAAAGAAAGTGTTAATATATGTTTTAAGTCAAAATAAAGTGCTACAAAGCAACCTAGTTTCAGGCAGTCTCATATTACCCCTCAAAAAAAAAAATCTAAAAGTTATGCGCGCAGTCTCATATTTATCTCTCTCCTTGTGTTCTACCATACATTTGAGCGTTGGTGTAGTACTAACCTGCTATATGAAAAGTGGATGTACTGATACATAACCAAAGAAAGGTGGAGGTTTATTCTTTTGATATCAAGGGTGCAATCTCTAAATGACAAGTGCACTCCCATCTTCAATGTGGGAGACGGGACATCCCTTTTGGCCAAACATCTGAAACTTGCTTGGCCTTCAATCACAGCTAAAGATCAAGCCAACATCTACCCAACCCCTCACCTCATCCAACAACAACAACAACAACACAACTAGCCTCCAGGATTATTTAGATAAACGAGGAAGAATTAAAGAGCATGTAACTGAAGAGAATACTGGTGTCACTACTCACTCCTTGAACCTTTGCCAAGGTTATAATAGGGGAGAGCCCCAAACCACCATGGTGTTGCTCAGCGAGCACAATAAAATTGAGACATCCCCGTGCGTCTCAGGTGACTCGCGGACCCCAGAAAAACAGTAAGGTCATAAAAGAAACCCAGCAACATTATTGCCCAGAGGTATAGAGGTTGATAAAAGAGACAACGTTATCACGTTCAGTCCATAAACCCGAGCAAGTGTGGAAAAAATCTGTGACCACACCCTTTCTTTCACATGGTGATCAGTCTCAAAGTTCCATAGGCTTAAAAGGCTACAACCTTCTTCCTTCTCTCACCATCCACTTCGGTCTCCACTTCGCTCTGGGTTCTCTGGGCCCAGGCGTTGAGGCAAACTCCACTTAGTACTGTTTAACCCGCCCATTCCGGAGAGAAAAGGCAGTCAAAGGGGCGGTACACCCACTGAGCTTTCCCTGCGCTCGTATTCAAAGCGTTTGTGAACATAGCTTTGGACTTTTTGGGAACCCCCCATCTCCGTTAGATCTGCTCCAAAGATTAGATAACTCGAGAGATCCCCTCAGTTGAATCGCTTTTACCTGTGCTTAGATTTGGCAGCGGCCTCCGGTCGCTTTCCTCGTCTCTAACTCCCATGAACTGAACCGACGATCTCTTCTCTCTTATTTATAGACTTCCTACCTCTCTTCTGTTTCTCATATTGTATGTGGGTTTTTCCCTGTTTGGGCAGTAACAGGCCAAGAGAAAAAAATTCTCTAAGCTCTTTTATCTTTGATTTGGTTACTGTAGACTGTGTTGTCTTTGTTTTGCTACCTGGTTCTTTTGGACTGGCATGTGGTATGGGTCTTGTGTGTTTATATTCTCTTCTTTTTTGCTCTCTTTCCTTTCTGTAATCTCTCTCTCTTTTAGCTATACTGCAGGTCGATATCTGGTTTTATAAGAATTATTGGAGGTGTACCACGAAGCTTTAAAACTATAGCCCTTTATAAGAGTATTATAAGAATCGGCCTTGTTGGAATATTTGGTATTCAGAAGGGTTTTAAAATGGAAAGAATCTTTATTTCCTGGCATATCCTATAATAGCTCTTTTTTCTTTGCAATTTTAGAAGTTTATCTATGTAGATGCTCTGGTTCTTTCTTCTTTTTCCCTCTATATATGCAGCTCTGCTTGGCGTGAAATGGGAATTAGGGTTTGGCGGAGAGGGGGCCGAACAGCAGCCACCAACCATTTAGACCATCTGAGATCAAGGTTTCTTTGGAGGTTTATCTCACCTCCAAGAAAATGGCAAGATCCCTCCCTCCCTTGCTCTCCCTCTCCCCCCTCCCCTCTCTCCTCTCTCTCTCTCTCTCTCTCCTCTCTCTCCTCTCTCTCCTCTCTCTTTCTCTGTCCCCCCGCTCACAAAGACTTGTTTAGCTTCAAGTTCATCTACTTTGCTTTGTGATTTTTTTCTTCTGTTTGTGTATGTGGTTGGAAGATTGTTGAAAGATCTCTCGCAAGGGATCATGATCTTCTGTTATCTGTCAAATATATGGACTGTCTAGTTGTTCCACTCTTTCTTCCCTCGGAGAAAAAGGGTCGAGCTCCTTTTACATATTTTTGTTAAGATTCAGGACAATATGTTGACCTACGCTTAAAGAGTTTGATATGTTATTTCTATGTGGTTCCAAGGTGAACACGTCTTCTCTTGAGTTTTTTTATTTCTTTTGAGCAGCACCGAGGATTTGAAACCTAGACCTGCTCCAAGGCTAGCCCTTAGTGGGGAGGTGCCAACCAAATGAGAGAATAGCTGCTGGACTCTTGTATTTTTAATTTGCCATTCAAGGTATAGAAGATGTAGGTTGGCAATCTATCTTATATTTGTCGGAAATTTTGTTGGTTAGGGTTTGAACTTCTTTCTTTGAATAACTACTTGAACAATAGATTGAAGTTAGAATCGTGCTCGAAGATTGATCATTTCTTCTTCTATGTTTTTGGGCTTCAGCCTTTTCAACTTTTTGAGTTATTGTATATCATCTGTTTTTAGAACTGCTATTGTATATGAACTTGCGATCAACAATAAGGCGTTGACATGTTATATTTTTGAGAGATCATGATGACTTTTTCTACAAGGCTCAGGTGCTTTGGATCATGGTCTACCAGCTTTAGCGTAGATGGTTGGCTTTCCTCTCTACTTGGAAGAGGTCTAGGATACAAACCCTGGTGGCGACATCACCCATATTTCTCAGGTGCTCAGGATCATGAAAGGAGTGTTTCCTTTATGACAAAGTCTTAAATGGAATGATCTCTTTTCTCAAAACAAAAAAAAATGGAATAATATCATGTAGTAGTTCTTGGCATGCTATTGTTGCATGGTGTCTGATTCGGATGCTATATATTCTGCAGTGGTGAAATCCTTATCTTTCTCTTAGTTTTCATTTAATTGCGTAAAGAAAGACATTTTGTTACTGATATGTTTACTTTAGTTGAAACTTATTTTGGTAGGTAAATTTACAATCGGCATCAAGAGGAAAAAGTTGATTGATTAGAACTTATGCAAGTAATACTCATAGCTCACATTACATGTTCTCTTTTATACAACTTCTTCCTCTTCTTCTTTTCTTTTCTTTTCTTTTTTTCTTTTTTTTTTTTTGAGAGAGCGAGCATTTTTATTTCTTATTTCTTTCCTCCATTGGAGGAATTGAGAAATGGGTTGGAGAGAGCTTCCTTCAGTCCAGTCACGGATGGTTCTGGGGTTGGAATCAGCTGCCGACTCATTCACTCAAACACTCAGTAGAAATTATAGCACCACTTTACTCGAGCTCACCAACAGAAACGGAAGAACTTTTGTGCTACTATGTGAATGAGTGAATGATGCGGGAGCTATTCCTTCCTTTCCATTCCATGCTTGGACTGAAGGGAGCTCCCTCTTTCTCCTCTTTGAAACCTTCCGTTTTTTCTTTCTTCCATGCAAATCGCGCCTGCTTCTCTTTTTCTCAGTACTCTATTGATTTAGTGTTTTATCATATTCTATTGCCTACTTTGGTGCCTCTTTTCTTCATCCTCTCTTCTGAAGTAACTAGCTTCTGTTGGTGGATGTTTTTTCCAATGTATCTAACATCATGTCATCAGTTGCCCCAGAAGAAAAGACATTTACAAGGAGGAGGGAAAGAAAATGTATTACAAGGAGAGAGAGAGAGAGAGAGAGAGAGAGAGATGTAAAATGAGATCTTACAAGAGGAACTAGGTTCCTGGATTAGGCATCCAAGGACTAAGAAGGTTAACAAGTGGTTGGTGACTCTCTTTTCCTTTGCCACAAGAAGAAACCCAAAGATCTTACTCATTTTTACTGGAGGGTCCAGCTGATTCTTAACTTTATGGATTCTAATTACATGCCTTTTGTTCGAAGTTATGTATAGCATGAATCCAATTCTTTCTACAGGCTCTCTCTGGAATACCCTATTTCTTATTAAAGGAATGATATTATACTCTTCTCTAATCTCAGTCAAGCTCACAGGCAACCTCCCAGGAAGTCAGCAAAGAGTTTAAAAAGAAGTCTTGCTTCCCCACCTGGGTGTGTTTCGCGTCTTTATTTTGTTGTAAGTGACATAGGACTGTGGTAGCTTGGAACTAGAAATTTATTGAAGTATTCTCTACTTTTGTTGCTAGTGACCTTTTTTGCATTTCTTTTATAGTAACATATGTGGGGAACCCTCAATTCCCCCTCTATTTTCGGATTTCAAAATAGAAACTGGCAGCCACTTCTTGTATCTGTCCCACCCTGAAAATTTGTGTTGAAGAGGGTGGGAAGAGAAGCCTTGGATATGGGTGTTTTGAAGAGGGTGGGAAGAGAAGCCTTGGATATGTGTGTTTTGAAGAGGGTGGGAAGAGAAGAAGGGGGTTGGGGCTTTTCCGGGCTAGAAGTCATCAAAACAAGTGCTCTCTTTTTTATTTTAGTCTCACCTTTGTAGGCTTTTTAAAGGTCCAACATTAGTATTTCTTCAACTGCAGGTCTGGAAAAGGTTGAGGAAGGACCGAGTTACTGCTCTAATCTACAGTGAAAGTACCATCACCTCAGGGCTATGACTTTGTTGATCTTGAGCTGATTCCCTTGTTTTTTGGCTGATACCTATGCTGCGTAAAGTTCTTTGAGATTTGATGAAAAATGCTTTTCTTTCACATATCTATACATGGATGCACTCCTGCCGATGCGCCCCTCACTTGCCATTGCTCTCTCTTGAACATTGCCTTGAAAGTTGAGAACACAAAGGGTTGATTTCTTGTGTAAATTATGTGGTGAAAGTACAGATCAACAGGTTATTTTACTTTATGCTGAGAGTACGTGCTGTATAATGTATCAGGTTCCCTTTAAAGCCCGTGTACAAGTATATTTTTTAATTGCAGTATGCTGTTGGGTGTCTGTCTAATTGAAAAGAGATTAGCTTAGTTTCTTGGAGACCATGTTTTGTATTCTACTATTCTGCTTTTTAGATAAGAAATGGGGTCATTTAGGGTAAGGGACTGCCAAGTATGGATGAGGTCTCTATGAAAAGCCTGGTGGAGATAGGGTGCCTATATAAAAGGCATGCCATTTATATATGGAAGCTTCTCTGGAAGAGGAGGGTTTATTAGCCCATGTTTTGCCTTGTACTTTAAGGATTTTCTACGTTTACAGTCCATGGGTTTTTTTCAGCTATATATTATAACCCATTCAGGGGCTCGGCAAGAGTATTTTCAGGTGATATCATCTAAACTAGAATTCTATCAAACTCCCCCACTCATTGTGCACTGTTTTTCGAGCCAGATGTCATGCGAACAATTGTGTCTCAAACTTGGGTTCTTTAATCTCACCTTTTTTCCTATTCATTTAATATGTAGAAGTTCTGCAAATCTCAAACATGACTTACTGTTCAAATGGTTATAACAGTTATTTTCAGGTATCATGGTGCTTGTATATGAATAATAAGTTCTGAGATCTGTAAAAGCTCTACATTTTCATCCTGGTGGTAAGAAACTCGTTTAGAGATAGATTGGATGGCTAAGTGGGACTAGATTAAATTTGATCTAAATGGAACCACATTTCACCTGAATAAATGCAAATAATCACGTCCGGGGTACTAGAACGTCGGGTACTCCATCAACTTATCTTCTGCAGTGATAGCTACTAATAGCTTCTGGATGTTATCGAGTGGTGCGCTAGCTTGCTTTCAACAGCGACATCTCTGAGTTTGGTAGAACCTTTGGCTTGGTTTCCAGTGAGCCTCCTGCCTTCTGCTCCTTAAGTTCTCATAGAACCCATTTACAAATCTCTCTGCTCGAATGTTGAGGTTGGTCATGAAATGAAATCCCTGCAGATTAGTCCACAATTCAACTGCTTGCAACTTGTAATTTTCTCCAGAACTGGGAGAGATATCAAAGTTCGTTGGGCCACACGCAACGCAAAAGAGCACTGCTTGAACCTTCAGGACAACTAATCAGCATATTAAAGTGTTTTGCATTTGGAGAGACGGTGTATTCTGGAGGCAGCTACGAAGATTTGATTCTATGGAACCTCCTTTATTCTCTGCAAAAGTTTTCCTCATGGGAGATACAGGAGATTTCCTTTTTTCCAAATCCACGTATTTAAATTTAAACCATGATCCAGTCGAAGTAAGCTTAAGGAATAAGGTGAGCACAAGTCTCAAAAGAGCAGACATGCGGGCCTTGTTTATCATGCACCCAGCTTAGCACAAGATGTGCGTCTTTACTTATAATTATTTTTCGGAAAGTATGATGGAGATGTCGCTACCAAGATTCAAAATCTCGATCTTGCCTAAGTGGAAGGGGATTCTAACAAGCTAAGCTAAGATTGGCTGGTAAAGTTATAATAATATATAAATTCTTCCAACTTCGAACAAGCTGAACTAAGACTAGTTGGCAAGATTTTATTAATATATAAATATTTCTTAACTATAAGCTAAAAAGAATAGTTGAAAGATTTTGTTAAGAGTATTACTACCAACATGAAGTTGAACTTAACTCCCAACCATCAGTCGGGTGCGATCTTCTCTTCATCATATTACTTGCTATTTCATCTACTTTTTCTCATTGATTGTCACTTATTCTCCTTTTGCATTCGCATTGTGCATTTATACTTCACTTACAGATTCAATAAATTGGGCGGCTCAGCCTCCCCTTCCCTCAAAAAAAAAAAAAAAAATTTCCTGTCATAGCAATGCTCTGTTCACAAAGCTGATGTGGTAGTTGAGGATTGACATTGTATGTTGAGGGTTGGTGTTGTCGCTCAGGCTCCATCTAGCGAACTGAGTCGTTATCTGATGGGTGTTTTCTTAAACTTCAGTAAAACCTCATGTCCTTATTTCTCTCTTCCCAGCTTTCTACATTCTACATTGATTAATAAAAGAATGCATCCTCCGTTATTCCTCAAAACAAAAAAAAAAGGTAATGTATAATACGATTTTATAACTAGAAGCTTAAGAAAAGAAACCAACAAAGCAACAAAGAAACTTCACCAAATACCAGTCCCCATGGCGTCTCTTCTACATGGAATGAAGTATAGACAAAGAATTCTCTTACAGCAATCAATAAAAGGAGAGCTAAGCCATCATGAGGCTGATGCGTAAGCATAGATATATGTGTTGGTAGAACTGAGTTTAATGCCTGTGCAAGAACAGACACTGTATGAGCAGGTGCTGCCGTGGGTTTTCAAAAGTTTTCGATATATGTGCCACTTGAAGCCGGAAGTTTCCTGAAATTAAGTGTATGGTTTTAGGGAATGAGTTGAAAAAGACATGTCACTTATCCATTGCGAAGCATTTGATTGGTTGGGCAAAGCAGGTGGGAGGGCTTTCATTAATGGACCGGGGAATTCCAACTTGGGTCATATAAGAGGATTTCCAGTCCATGGAGCAGAGGGTTAAGCAGTGGTTCCGAGTGTGTGAGATCTGTCTTTGTATGAAGTCAGGCTGCCCGCCATACGGCTATCAAGGGAGATGGGCCCAAAGAGACAGGATGTGGTGGCCTGTCTCTGTCTTTGAAATAAGGGTGAAGGTGGGAGATATGGCTGGAGATTGATTACCACCAGTCCAATTTCCAAAATATTCTGTCCTGAGATAATGCTGTTGATATTGCTGAAGCATTTCAACTTTTGTGGCTAATTTATTGCTTTGTTCCAGAGGGAAAAAATATAACTAGTACTAGTTTTATTATTTCTAAAATAATAAATTATAGTATAATTATTAAATATAACAAAATACATAATATTTTATTATTTTGTGAATAGAAAATTTAACATTGGGAAATACCACTATCTATTAACTACTAGTTTTATTGTAACATGCGGCCTCTCCCTATCATTCAATCAAGCATGAACATGTGGCAGCAGTTGTGTGAGCCTCGCACCACCATGATGCTCATCTTCCCATTCTGGTAGCCTAGTAGTAATTAGGGATGACAATCATATTTGCTCAAACCAGGTATGGGTCGGGTCAGATACAGAATAGGTCAAAAATCTGTTAATGCAAACGTAACCTTTTTATTAAGTGGTCAAAATCTAAGCCTGGATTTGCTTACCTTATTAAACAGGTAACCAAATACAATCTATAATGACTTGAATCAAGTTAAATGAGTCAAATGGGTTAAGCAATGCAACCTCTATCAAAAATTATATTTATTATATTTAAAAAGAATAAAAACAAAAGAAGGAGCATAAGTTTTTGTAAGAGCATGATCTGGATGTTTTTTTTTCACTTCTTCTCTTTCATTGTTTAGCGGGAAGATATCTCTAGAGCTTGTCGGAGATCCTTTATCCACCCTATATCTTCATCCAATTTGAGCTTGATATCTTTACCTTTGGACAGAGAAATCCATGTTTTTGTGCCCTTGCCAATTTATTTATTGTAGTTTTGTTTTAATATACAAGTAGATTTAAGACTTGAATTTTTCTTGAAAAAGTTTTTGAGGGATTTTAGTTATGCGTTATATAAAAGTAATGGCAGTTGTTTTGTAATTAGGAGTAAAGTATATAAGATTAGGTTAGCAAAACAACATGCTGCTAAGCTGGCTGGAAATAAATGAAGGGTGAACTATGCATCGCTCCAAATTAAACCCCTAAGTCTCTTCAACAAAGATGAAATGGTTCTCAAGCCTCACATACAATCACCAAACTCAACTTGGTATCTGAGATTTTTGTGTTTAAAAGATATTTAGTTTTTAGTCAATATATTAGACTTATCACAGTATATTAGCACACCTATTCTAGTACGAAGGATCCCGATTTGCAACTCACAATGGTAGGGCAGCCACTAAATTTCTGGAAAAGCAAACTTTTTGCAAGAAAAAAATATGCAATTCTTTATAATTTTTTGAAATGAAGATAAATAGATAATAGTACGCGAGGGAGGTCTCTATTGTATAAATCTAGAATTTATAAAAAATCGAAAAAAGGTAAGTTATAGAGTGGCTATTTTATTTTTTTAATTTTATTTAGAGAGAGAACGAGTGGGAGGTCTATTCGTACTATAATTATTAAGATTCCCACATCAGGAGATACATCACCCAAATTTAAATCTAGAATCTTTAATTTCTAAAAGAGGGGCATGATGACTCCCAAAATCATTAGAGCGGCTATTATTATCTTCCACGACAATCCAAATTAAGTTCATCGGGCCTAGCTTGGCAGGGATTGGAGTGTGATTTTATGTAGTACAAATAAGCAAAATAGACTTTTCAATTTATCTAAGTAATGTTATCTCTCTCCATATATAAATCTGATTTGATCAATACTTGGTAAGAACAGGAAAACAAACTAAACAGAAGAAATTAAGTAAGTTACAAGATAATACAAAGAAATCGAAACTGATGAAGGCTGAAAATATTGAAAATAGGCCGAAGCAAAGATTCCACATTCCTCTCAAAATGACGACGGAAGATGGAAAAAAGGTTCCACCCCCATTTCTGGTCTTTCAGAGTAATGTCGAGTATGCACTGCCACATTCTTGGCAAGAAGAATGGAGTCAAATCCACCATCTAATCATATAACCTTGCTAAAGGTGCAACAAAAGATCAATGAAACTGCTGCAGAAAAGAAGCTTCGGATTCCTCGGTGAATTAATTCACTTTTACCGCTGGAAAAGACTCCTGTGCATGGTCGCTCAATGATTGCGAGGTAACCTCTTCTATAGTCTTCAACGCTGGCTCCCAAGGATATTTCTTCAGCTCGGTAGCCTCAGGCACCCAAGCCTGGCCCAGATGCATTACTCCATCGTTTCCCTCCTTTCTTCTCTTCTGCGGCATCAACCCCTTGGACTCTCCCACCCGCCAGAACTTCTCGTAGGTCTCTTGGCATCTCTCGGAGCCCTCGGGCACCAAGAAGTAGAGCCGGTTGCTCTCGAGCTGAACGGAGCCCATCACGACTGTCCGGTCAGAGCAGCAACGTACCAACCTATGGCCTGCATGAGCTTCCATGACCACACGTGCATGGACTCCCTTCTTGAGCTTGAGAAGGCTCCCATCTGATCTCAGTACCAGTACACCCTCAGTTGAGGAATTGGAGCAAGGGCATGTCAAGGAGTTACCCATTTTGGGACTTGGCTTGGGATGTTCCAAAGCTAGAGAAGTTTCGTTACTTGGCTTTGCATATAAACTTGGAAGAGGGTATGCCTTTGGTGCAATCCACTAAGAACCGGACAATTTCATTGAAGTTTACAGATTTTGGCGTAAAACAAGAGGATACGGTTGTGTTTGGTCTTTGGAAATGGCTACTTTGGAGCGAGAACGAGGTTTTGGATTTCTGATGGACTGCAAAGAACTTTCGTCTGTCTTTCATAACGACATATATATATATATACACACACTTTTGTTGTTTGTCATCTTTATCCACAAGCAGACCAGGAGAAGCATACGGATAGCCATCCTTTTGAATCAGCCTCAGTCATCACACGTCCAATGCTCGTTCTATTTTTGCAAAACCAAAGTGCTAGAAGGACAAAAAAGATTTTAAGTAAAGCATACCATTCTAGTCACTCCGTGTGGTGTGGTGTGGTATATTCTCTGACATCGTGAAGTGTGCCATTTTCAAGCACAGATTCTCTACGGCGCATGGACTACATCATAGAGTACTGTGCAGCTCTCAATAGCTATCATCAGAAGATGAACAACCATCAAATAAATTAGTCCATGAGTGTATTTTGTGCCATACACGGTGCACATTGTTTGATGGCACGATATGCACTTGTGGACCTTCTTATTTGATTACCAATCCATATTTTGATGATATTTATCAGAGGTTGCACAGAACTCCCATGATGGGCTTAATGAAGTAAAGTTATTGGTGCAAGACACCTAAGTGACTTTTCCTTTTTTTTTTTTTTTTTTTGCTTAAAACGGGTGCTTCAAACAACACGTGTCCGAATGCACCCAAGAACATCAAAATACAAAATCTCGCGAAGTGCCGATGGCAACTCCCGCTCTCCTGCCCACAGGGCGTATCCTGAATGGTGTGCTGCATATGCAGCTACCCAGTCAGCCGCCCCGTTAGCCTCCCTGAATACATGCTTAGCCTCAAAGGCCACAGCATCCCTCACCTTAGCGATATCTTCGAGTTACCCTAAAATTGCTTTGGCTGAATACATGACCATCTACTTTCTTAAATGGAAGCGTCATCTAGATTATGCCGGCATGCACATTAAGTTGGACATCTGCCGTTGAACAATGTGTTGATGCAATTGCACCTGCACTGATGTGAATACCATCATCACGTGTAACTAAGCTGATGCATAGAAAAAGAAACGTATGTTCATGAATAGCACAGGCTCAACTTAAGATCCTGCAAGCAGGCTTGTTCTACTAAGGAAACTAGCTTAGCTTATGCAAAGCATATATAACCGACTCAATTGCCAATCTAAAGGCAGCCGTGGAAATAAGTTAGCCATTAGTAATTCAAAAGCCATCTTAACAGCTGGTTTAAACTAGCACTAAGCTTAGGTGTCATTTTAATAGCTGTAATTGGGGGTGCTAGCAGGCTGGATTTGGCCATAGTACTCATGTCTAAATCCAAAATATATTTACTAGATTCAAAATCCAAACCCAAAACCAATCTCTATACTCACACCAATATTATTGGATATTAGAAAAAGTAAGGTTTCACGTAGAAAACGAGTTATTTTGCTATACTTGAGGACCATATTTCAAAGTAGTTAATGCTATTATTTTATTATATAATATGCAATGATATAACTAGGTAACCAATTTATATATAGTTATTATAGTTTGTGTTAGGATTATTGTTAAACCTAATTTCATGAAAATATGATGAACTGATAAAATTAATGTATACTCGAACAGATCCACCATAGATGGAATTGGATTAAGTTTGGATTCAACTTCTAGACCTGATTTAAAGATCAATTGGATTTATGTTGTGCTTATCCTCGATCCAATCCGACCTACTTGCAGTCCTAGTAGCATCTAAAACTGATTTATGAAATGAAGATGTTTGACTAAGAGTGCTTCCTCCCACATGATCAAAGAGTCTATGTACGTATTTCCTTTGCATAAGGTTAATTGGTAGTCTCATATATCCATCCTTGGACTAGGAATAGCAAAAGAACAGACAATGACACAGGGCAACTTCGAGGATACTGCTCCCACCCATATTCCATGATTCTAATCACAGATCCATAAACCGCCCATCTAACAGCTTGGACTCTAAATTCAACTTGGAGTTATCAACACAATTAATGGATGTCATTCATGGCGGCTCTTTAGCTCAAAAAAGACCTTGATGGTCCAATTATCATACTCACTTTTTGTTTTTTTGTACAAACAAAATGAGACAAACTTCGAATCATAGCTCTCAGCAACATGAGGATAACTTATTAAGGCATGGTAGCCTACATCCCTACCTGTTAAAATTATTAGTTGGATCAAAACCACCAGCTTAGTGGTGGATTGGTCCGACACACACAAGCCATGAATAACGTGGTATAGAAATTATTCTTGCATGGAATACAATAGCGCATTTCTATAGTGATGCATCGGAATTCATACTTGATAAATGAGATTCATAAAAATTAACGATTGTGATTGATGGCGTGCATGATCGCATGGTGCATGCAGTGTAGAAAATATGTATATTTTTTTCTTATCCATGTTGCTCTATAGTTGGGCTGATCTATTGTTGAGCTGATGAACATGGTCCATCCAATAATCCCGTAGCGACAACGAAATAGTTTGGCCGATCCAGTCTTGCCCATACTTTCTAACAAGGGGCAGCCTGGACTGCGTTAATTAAGGGTTAGATTCCGTTACGGGTCTCAGACCCGAAACTAATTCCCGGCTGTTACAGGTGTGTCCGTTGGACCGGACTTTGAGATGATCACCTCCTTCCACGTGTCACCTCATACGGTCATTACCTCTCACTGGGTGGTGACCGGAACCACATCACAAATCATAGCACTTCTGACGGTACCGATTCGACCACGTCTTCATCAATCACGCAGGTAGCGGAAGGCGGACCGTCTGATCTACGGAACTAAGGTACACGATACCGCCAGTGCTGTTGCCTTTCTCCGGGGCTACGTTCCGTGGTATATAGGGAGAGAGGGAGGACCTTTTCTCGGGGAGGGAGAGAGAGAGTGGGGAAATTTTTATATAAATCCTGAGCCCTCCTTGGTATTATTTCTCGGGGCTTGGATCCTTTCCTTCGCTTCTGGGAAAAGGGCTGGAGATCCGTGGAGCTTCTCAGGTACTCAGAACTTCCCCTCTCTTCGCTGTATTTTTCCTCTTTCTTCGTTTAATTTTGGTGGAATTTTGGATCAGAGGATGCTGCATTCATTTAAATCTTTAGGTATTTTTTCGAATTTGCCACCGTGAGATCTCCTTTTGGATTTTTTTTTTTCAATACTTGTTTCTTAATTTTTGCATTTCAGACGCTCAAGGTTTTCATTTTGATCTTATTTTTTAGCTGTCTTGGAGTTTTTCAGGAAAATGACGATTTCTTCGCTTCGCTTTTGATTTTTTTTCCTCTGAGATTAGGATTCTTCGGTCAGTTTACGTGGAGCTATTAGATAACTTTTGGATATTTGGTGGGTTTTGACGCATTTGTTTTCCTTCGTTTAAGGTTACTGTTAGCTATCACTTTTTTTTTGTCAAATTTGGATACATGTTCATGCCATCGTGCGTCAGTTCAATTATTCTGTTCATTGGTGTTATCCCTGAGTTCGTAAGCTTGCAAAGCAAAGAGCAGATGATTCATTGAAGTTTATTGCTTTCTAAAGGGTCATGGAAGAGTTTGATTTGCTTGATGCCGTATTCTTTTGATCTTTTTCTATGAAAAGAAATATGCGATCAATCCCATGCACATTGATCTGTCAAATCATGATATTTGTCAACCTTGTAGCATTAATGAATTCTAATCCTACCTTCTATTCGCTTAAGAAACTGGATGGCGTGCAGAGGAGTCCACCAGATTTTACAAGTCTCTTAATTTGATTTTTAGTGGAAAGGATAATTGAAATAATAAGACTATAAGTGATGGAAGAAGCAGTACTTATTGGATTCAGCACTGGAATTATTATCTTATCTAAAATTTTATTGAAGGTTGTCACAAATTATGCATAAAACCACCAAATTGATTCTTGAAGTAAATTTAAATATGCTCAGAAATAGTTACCTAGTAAGTTAGATGAACTAAGAGTTCTTGGTCAGCCTTGTCACTTCTGAGTTCTAAGTTCTTTCCTTGTATTGACTTAAAACTCTCCTAACACATTACATGCTCAAGCTATTAGTTATCAACTTACAATCCTCCAAGGCCTATCCTAATACGACCTAGACCCTCATTAACAGTTACAGTATCAAGCTAGATCTCCTTTTTTGTCAGATGAAAGAACAACTGTTACTTGGGCTTTTAGTATGAGTCAAAGTAGACAAACTCAGCAGCCCTCATCTAGTAATCTTGTTTCTGTGCTTTAGACCATATTTTAAAGCCCGGGTAATAAAAGCATTTTTTTTGGGTCTCATAACAAGCCACCTGTACCTCTGGGTTGACATTTTAACTTTAACTGGACTTTTGATGTTTAGACTGTAGTTGTTGTTACAAGTTGAACCTGACTCTTATTGTAGATCAAACTCTAAGGGCTCGTTTGGTTTGCGGGAAGCATTTTTCCTCCTAAGAATATGTACGTGGAAAGCAGATTTTTGGGAAGAGGATGCCTGAAAAAGTACTTTTGGCATGTTTGGTTGACAATGAAAAAGTGATAGATTTTCAGAGTGCTTATGTTTGGTTGACCATCCACTTTTCTGAGAAAGTTATGTGTAATTCCTGTTATACCCTTAATAAAAATTAGGTCTTTAATGCCTCTTTAATGCTGAAGGGCTTTTTTAGAAAAAAATAAAAATGGAGTGATTTCCGGCTTATGGAAAAGTAACTTTTCCATGTTTTTCATAGGAAAGACTTTTCCATGAAACGTTGGAATCATATTCCCATGAAAATATAATTTTCTATTTCTCTCATTTGAAAACTCCAACCAAACAAGAGGCATCTCAATACTTTCCCGTTGACCACACTTTTCCTCCTTTTCCCGCAAACCAAACAAGCCCTAAGAGGCACAAGCATCATAGTTATTAGTAATTGCTGTGCTCTTTAGGTAATAGTGAAGTGACAATAAAAAGTTCTTTCTTTTTCTTTTTCCTTCCCTCCCTTCTGTTGGCTAAGTTGGTTTTGCGTGATTATTCCCTAGGTGCTGACTCCAAGCTCTGATATGTATATAGTAAGATGAATATTGTTGAATTATCTTTTATCGGCTTCACTTATTCTTGATCATCAGAAGTCCTTGAAAGAATCTATGATTGCTAATTGAATCTTATCATTGAAATAAATCCAAGATGAAGTCAATCAGTTCAATTATACCTTTTGAGCTAAAGCCAAGCAATAGTTATGAGTCAACTGAAGCCCAGTTTCGTAAGGGCAGCTTTCATTTTGAGTCAACCATGAACTGTTGGAACAGGCTATCAATGCAAAAAGACCACCATAAGTTGCATCCGCATATCTAGTCATTTGCCGAGATTGATCTTTAGCTAATGCACTAAGTGGAGGTTAGTTAATGGCGCTCCCATCACTGCACAATGCTAGTGTGCCTTGAGACTTTTCAACATATATTGACAAAGCCACCTACCATATTGTCATACAACCTCTTTCATAACCATGTTTATCTTTCGTTATTTGTATTAAGATAACACGGTACTCAGGAAAGTCATGTATGAAATTATTTCTGTCTTTGCAGGATCAAACAAATTTGAACGTAGTTGCAACTGCTATTTAGCATGATCATTAGCATATTTGTTTTGGGTTTCTAGAAAAGCTTTTTTCCTTAACTTATAATATAGTAGCTGGGTATTTTCTCCTTCAAAATTTCAAGTCACCCTCAAGACCATCTTGCTATGTGTTGATTAAGTGACTTTTCTATTTAAAATTAATTTATTAACTTTGTATTGTCTATATATCTATGTATCTACTATTGAATCTAAACTGCAGATTGCATCTTATTATAAATGATTTAATGCAAGGGCCATTACTGAATGTGGAGAAATGGTCTATAATTATATGTAAAATCTTCTAGATCTTGATGCTGCAGGAATTTTGTCTACCTTAGGCAGCCTCTGAGGAGTTCTAGATTGTATTTTTTTTCGATGGTCTTTGGCCGGGTCCATCACTGGTGAGAATCATTTCAGTCCTCATGAGCTCGACGGTCTCAACATCTCAAGAAGTACTCCCACCCATGAGGCTTGGCGCACTGGAATCACCACATTCCCAGCAATCACCTGTAGCATTTGTTCAACCTCAAGTGAATATTACTAATGATGATGAAACTGAGTTGTTGTCCGTGTCGTGGAATCAGGACTACGGGTGCTTTGCTGCTGGCACAAGCTCTGGTTTTAGGATCTATAATTGTGAGCCTTTCAAGGAAACCTTTAGAAGGGAATTGAAGAATGGGGGTTTTGGAATAGTTGAAATGCTGTTTCGGTGCAATATTCTAGCTCTTGTTGGTGGTGGAGCCAACTCACAGTACCCACCAAACAAAGTGATGATCTGGGATGATCATCAAAGTCGGTGCATTGGTGAATTTGCATTCAGATCTGATGTCAGGGCTGTAAAATTGAGGCGAGACCGCATTGTTGTGGTTCTTGAGCGCAAGATATATGTCTACAACTTTTTAGATCTAAAGCTGCTTCACCAGATTGAGACTTTATCAAATCCGAAGGGGCTTTGTTGCCTTTCACATCATTCAAATACCTCTGTTCTGGCTTGCCCTGGTCTTCACAGTGGGCAAGTTCGTATTGAACACTTTGGTCTGAAGGTGACTAAGTTTATCAGTGCACATGATTCTCATGTTGCTTGCTTGACCTTGACTATGGATGGGCTTCTTCTTGCAACAGCAAGTGTAAAGGGCACACTAATAAGGATATTTAACACGATGGATGGAACCCGCCTACAAGAGGTAGACTGCCATGTATTGGCTATGAATCGATCCTCTTTTTTCTTCTTTTTTCTCCTTTTTTTTTTTGATATCTCCTGATTAATTTATATAGAAATTGCTTTTTGAATCATTAGATTTGTTAAAATTCATGTATGATCGCATCATATAATTGATCAAAGCATGAGAAAGCCTTCAACTAGAGTCCTCTGCTTCTCCTTAAGAATCTCTCAGTGTCTTGTTAATGACTCTTTTATTGGAAAAGTCCAGGACTAGACTTATTTAAGTTGCAAGCTCACTTTAGCACCCTTAAATCATAGCTCAAATGAGTGCTTTACTTGTGAAAATATGGGCCAGACTAGGGAAGGTGTATGCTCAGGCTCAACCTGAGGCCCCAAGTAAATACTAGTTCAGTAACAGGCCTGTATATAATTTGGACAAGGCCTGATAAGCATAAGCCAACTATATATTTTATGTACATGATGGGCTTTACTCACAGTTTTGAAGTCAGAATTTACATTAAGTTTGGCTGCTGTCTTGAGCAAATATTTGTAATTGTTGGTTTTAATGGGGCAGTCAATATCTCAATGTATATATCTGTGACTATAAAGGACTTCAATGTTATATCTTCCTCTTCCTCTTGCTGCTTGCCATTAAACTAGAGATAGACTATGATATATAGCAAAAGTTGTTTCTTTTTCCTAACATCTTCCTACTTGAATTATTTGTTGCTATCATCATGCACTTTCTTTTAATTTATTTAACTCATATTTGGTGATGGTGTAGGTTCGGAGGGGAGCTGATAAAGCTGAAATATACAGCATTGCTCTCTCTCCCAATGTACAGTGGTTAGCAGTTTCTAGTGACAAAGGGACTGTTCATATATTCAGTCTTAGAGTTCGAGTAGTAGGAGAGGATGCATCGAACCATCAAACTTTTGGTCAAGGCCCAGGAATGGTCCATCAGAACTCTTCAAGTTCTCTTGATGCCCTCATATCTCCAAACACTGGTGCTAACCCTGGCTCGTCATTATCCTTTATGAAAGGTTAGAAGAGATAATATTGCTGTATGATATATTCATTTTCTTTTTTATCTACAAAACTGGCGGGGAAGAAAATGTAGAATTTCTTGAACCATACTCTGGTTTCTTACCATTTCTTTGAGATATTTTTCTGATGTTGTACAGCTAGGATGTTTTAAGAAAAGCTTGTTCAGTAAAAAATTTCCCCACAAAGATGCAATTCTTGTTCACATCAGTAAACTTGGTCTTGACTTCTTTTACATTAATGTATAGGAAAATGTGTATGCATTTATCCTTAATCCTTTCTTTTGTTATAGGAAAGCAGACCCTATTCTGATGATCTTCTTGTAAGATTAATGTGCTCAACCTGACCCATTGTCTTAGCGGTATTCACCGGAAATGGCGGTGCCTGTAAAAATATCTCAAATATCATATTTCAAACCCAGTATGATAAAGTACCTTCAACTGTTTATTGCTTCAGTAGTGTAGAGATATTTCTAAGTTGGCCCGATTCCAACTTCCAAATCTGCATCTTTCATAAGTCAGGTATACTTTTTTCTTGTCAACCAATTAGCGATTACTGTTCAGTTGACCCATTTCTATATTTTCTAATCTGTGATTTCAGAAGAAGACAAACTGTTTCACAAAAACAAAAAAGAAAAAAAAAAAACTTGATTCATGAGCTGCACAGAATTGATTTTCTTTCTAATAGGATATTTGAAATGTGACAGCCAGTTTTAGCTATTTGTCAGTATCTCTATTTGATGTTGCTCATTATTACTGTATAAGCATGCAGTCTTTCTGTGAGAAAGGATAGTTATCTCATGAGTACTGAAAATTTTCAGGGGTATTGCCAAAGTATTTTAGTTCTGAGTGGTCATTTGCACAATTTCACCTACCAGAAGCCACACGCTATATTGCTGCATTTGGAGCTCATAACACTGTTGTAATTGTTGGCATGGATGGCAGGTGCAGATCTTTTTCCCTTTATTTTCGTTTTAGCTTAGCAAATTATTTCTTATGTCAATATAAGCACCTTTTAAGTTCTATGAGGCCATTTGAACTATTAGATTTTATGAATCCTCTTGGGTCCTTGACACATTTCCTCTTAAAAAAGAAAAGAAAAAGAACTCTTAGATTTATCATTTCAAAAAAATAACTTTCATCAAATAAGTTACATGTATTGTTATCTCTGTAAGACCAAAATTATGGTGCTAACAATAACCAAAAATCCAAATCTTCTGTGAGTGATCCATATTCTAAATTTTGCAACATCTCTTCTGGTATTTCATTGAAGCTTTACTTTCTCTCAGTACATAGAAATCTATATTCAAGGAATTTCTCACAAAGTTATCCATGTGATCTGGTTACCCTCTCTAGGATCTGGTTTCTTCAGGTTATGGTATATAGTTTAAGTCGAAATTTCTTAACAAATATCGTCGACTCCTGATCGTAGTTATGAATCAACATTACTTGTGTCACAGCCACCCACTCCTGTTCCAAAGAGAAAGTCAACCAGCATGATCTTAAAGCCAAAACCAACTGATACACAGAAAGTTTATCTTAGTTTTAGCTTACTGGATGTGGGAGATTTGGTATGCTTGCCTCACCTTATTGACAAGAAGCATGGGAAGAGAAGTGGAATTACATCCCTGTACAAACTAATGCAAACTAAAGGGATTCATTCTGTTTCTCAATCATTGCTAAACTGCTATACAGATAATGTTGGAACGAAAACAAACCATGTGGGTTGCCAATGATGCAAGTGGGTAAAGTCTCTTGTGTTGATACAAGAGACAAAACTTTGATCCTTAACTCTGGTATTTTGGTTTGGTTTCGACAAGTCCCAGTTCAACCAAAAAAAGGGGGCAAACAACCATATATCAAATGAAGCACTAGTCATTGGGTTTTATTCTAAATAAAGCATCAAGAGTCAACAAAAATGCATATAATTTAATCAGAACTTCAGGAAACTTATGAAAGTTATGTTAGGTGATATAGGTGTTTTTCATGTCTATGTGCAGATGCTATATGACCTGTAGTTAGTTTCCATCTATCTTAAATTTTTTTTTAAGCTGAGATTTTCCCTTGCTTTAGGTTAATAAACCTGAATGTACAAGATGTGTTTGCCAGAAGCCGTGCAGAGGGTGCCAATAACCTTTTTTATGACAATGAATCTGCTGGTTGATTTTGATAGCTAGCTGATACCTGGCATAGGCCCTCTTCTCTGTTGCTGGAACATCTTTTGCCCTTAGCAGAATTCCATAAAGTAAAATAGTACCTAATAACCCTTTTTATGACATTGAATCTGCTGGTTGATTTTGATAGCTAGCTGACAGCTGGCATAGGCCCTCTTCTCTGTTGCTGGAACATCTTTTGCCCTTAGCAGAATTCCATAAAGTAAAATAGTACCTACAACACATTTTTGCTCTTGGCAAAAGATGATCTTGTTGATTCCATTGAATGAATCTTCATGCCAGAGGGTCAAAAGTTTTTGGAAATGCTCCTATGTGCACGAAATTATTAGGATGTAATATGGTTAATAAGGAAAATAGAGGTGAGTTGTAGTTAATCAGGTGGCTTTAGGCGCATGTGATGAGCATGCAATACAGGGTTACCCAAGCCATGTCTGAAATGTGATCTTGGTGTAGTCCAAGAAGTTTAGGTGGAGGATAGTTTGGATATAATAATGGCAATCATTTTTAAGAGCCAATGCTTTTTTCCCCTAGAATGAGCTGTCTGTATATTTCTTTGTTCCCTGCGCCTAACTGCATAAATGAGGTATTACTGTCAATTGGGGGCTCCTATCTCAAAGTGTTATATTCAGAACTAAATAAGACACGCATTATGAATCTGTTGCTTATCAGAGTTTTTGGTTGGGGTGGTGGGGAGGTGGATTTTATGGATGGTTGTGATATCTTGTGGAGGTCTTTAGTTAGTGCACCATAATATAAAGTGGTTTGATCAATTACGACAAATTGGACAATTATAAAGTGTTGGGCCGAAGTGATGATGCAATTCATTTCTTTATTTTTAATTTTTTACTTTTCATTTTGATTATGTCTATATCTAACTATACTTTCTGTATTGGTGCACTCCCATTATATCTTTATGAACATTTGAGAGACATAAAGAAGACATTTACCTCCATCAGAAAAAAAGGTACTCACCTTTGGAGCCCCTTCTCATGGTGTAGGATCATGTGCGATGTCTGGCAGTTGGCTTAGCCCCACGATGAAAGAGAGTTTGCATTAGATAAAGGGCTATAGAATATGGTTAGCAGATGATAGCCTGTTACTTTTGCGCTACTTCTATTAGTACTCAATGATAGAGGGTCATGCAAGCCTTTCAACTACTACGATTAGGTGGAACAACAGAAGTTCTTCCGTTGTAGGGAACTGATGCCACAGATGGGACCAAGAAGAACTTGATGCACCAGGAACTCATAGTATTAAATGTTGGATATGCATAGAGTGAATATATAGAGTGGGCGCACTATGATATACACAAACTAGGAAGCATTGCTGCAGTGGGGGAAAGTATACGGCTAACAAAAGCAGATGTGAACTTGCATAAATTTTAATGCAGACATGACTGATAAGCCATTCCCCAACAGCTGAGGTTATTTTTGTTGTTCTTGCATGCAGTAGACTACAATTTAATTGACTTTGTATTCTTATGTTTTAGAATTTCTGATGTTTTTTGATTTGCATGACAACATTTTGCTAGGGGGTGCCGAGTTTGCCCCGAGTCCAATGGAAAGCCATTGCCTCGGTGATTTTGTTCTTTAACCCAATAAATATCTTAATATAAACGACAAATGACTCCAAATGGAAAGCCATTACCTACTGTATTTTAAATGGTCTTTGTATCTTTTCGTCCTACTTCAGTATATCTTATAATTTTTTGTTGTTTCTTTTCCAGCTTCTACAGGTGCAGCTTTGATCTTGTGAATGGAGGAGAGATGGTGCAGCAAGAATACAACCGGTTTCTGAAGGCTGGCAAACACTGACCAATACCCATTGCCTCATGAAAATTGTAGAGCAAACTCAGCCCAATTCACTGAATGTAATTATGAGATGAAATTTGTCTATATGCCCATCTGTAGATATGTGTTGCAGTTTACTTGGAAGTTTTACTTTAGCAACTGAAGTATGAAGAGCCCATCAATTGATTATATTCTAGGTCCATCTATTCATGTTCTAAATAATTCAGATGATAAGGTACCATCCTACGTCGTATGATGCGCTGTAGTTACGCCGAGATTTTGATCCAAATTGGAGTGACTATGATAATGTGGTACAGCCTGTGTGGGTAGGTTTTCAGAATTCTTCAAGCAAGTTGCGAGTTAGCTTTCACCTTGAAGTAGACAAGACTTGCAGCGAATAGTGGCTGTTCAAATGGACGCTTGTACTTGAAAAGGGCCTAAGTGGCCAACTCCAACTGCACTACTTTATGGTAATAAGGTGGCTGTCGCTAAGACTCCTGGATCCGGACCTTATTTGGGACCTACATGTGCCCAATCCAGACCCAGGGGCATGTGGGATGAGAACAGGTTCAAAGATGGTAGACCCTTCAAATCTTTTTTTTTTTGGTTAGAACCCATTAAATCTTTTCGGGCATATGTTGTTTTCTAGCAAAAAAGTGTACTAGACCTGATCTAACTCAATTGTATAGTAGTTCAGGGTCTGGTATCAAAGTTTATGAGCCTTATCAGGATTTGGACTGCATTCAGTCTGGTTAGCTTATCTGAAATAAAAGTTGTAGTTTACTCAACAACAAAAAACAAGGTGGAGTTTTACCTTGGTAGCTTTCACATTTTTTTAAAAAATTATCAATTATATTGTGAATCTATGTGTAAGAATCTGTGCGAGTCTGTGTTTAGTCCCATGTCGGTTATTTGCCGAGAAGATCTTGGGTACTTATTCAGGACTAAGAAATAAATAAACAAAAAAAATCTTCTTGCTATCTTTTTTGGGGGAAGTCATATGAATAATGGTATCAGAGTGAACTCGGCCCATAAACTATGTGGCTGGGAGATACTATAATATGGGTTCATGGAGGTTGACCATGAATCAATTGTGGCGGTTGTGATTAGATTTGAATGGATTTGAACGTTTAGTCTGACGAGGACGTTAAGACTTAAATGGGGAGAGTATGTGAAGACTTGTACAAGCGTGTATTTAATCCCACATTAGTTATTCGTCGAAGAAATTTTGAGTACTTATACAAAACTAAGAAACCTAAAAAAATACTTTCCGGCTTTTTTTTTTTTTTTTTTGCCTTTTCCTCCTAAATTTATCTTTTGTTTCTGCCTGCCTTTAGGCCGAGGTGATTTCTTTGGGGCAGCAGGGTGTTGGTGGCGGTGCTGTTGTTTAGCTTTTTTGAATCCAATAATCTATGGCCTGCTCTATGCTTGCCACACTCTTGTTTATTGGTTTGTTACGTGCCGGCAAAACCATTTTAAAGGGTAAGTTGAATTCCTTTAGTTGATTGGAAATTAATGGGCTCTTTTACTTCTATGGAACTAAGGACTCGTTTGGATTGTAGGAGCAAGCAGAAAAATATGGCCAACAAAAAAGTGAAGAAATACCTCATATCTGGTTGGTTTTTTTAAAGAAAAAGAAATTGGAAAAGTAACTTTTCCATAGGGATAAGATTTCCATATTTTATAGAAAAGAAAAAACTCATATAAAACATGAGAAAGTTCAATTTCCACCGGTCGAAAATAGGATAATTTTTTTCCATTTTCTTAAATTAAGGATATCATTTTGCATAATTTTTTCAAAAAAATAGATGCTCAACCAAATATAAGCCATATTGAAATATGTCATTTTTTCGTAATCAACTAAGTATGCAAAAATCACTTTTTCAGATATCATATAGCCAGGCATCGGTTTCATAGAAAAAATATTCCAACAATGGAAAACTTTTTCCTACAATCCAAACGAGCCTTTAGCTATTGCCATCTTAGAATACTCTAAAACCTAAAAGGATTGAAATGAAAATTGGGATCTAAGTCAGTCGGCTGGTTGCCATGCAGCAGTTTGATACTCACTTTTGAAGTTCCTGAGAGTGTTGCTGCACTGATCATATTCCACTGAAAAAAATGGAATGATTTCTAGTCCTCCATAAGTTGCTCTGGTTTAGGCCTTTGATGTAACATTAATGATTCCATGATATAAGAACAGAAATTTTTCATTAATTATAGAGACTAGCTGGAGCTGAAATCTTGTTGACAGGTGATTATGCACAGTCTCAGACTACAAGATACAGGAAGAAACAACAGAATCAGACTTTACTGAGACAACATCCTTAAAGATTAGAACTTAGAAGGGAGGATCTGTAGAAACAATGAGGCTGCCGCTTTCGAAGTCTGCTGGAATATTCGTGCTCGACATGAAGTCATCACCAAATATCGCAGCCCCAGCAGCCAAAGCCCCTGCACCAATCCCCATCCCAAAGCCTGGTCCACTGCTGTGCCCTGGAGGCCCTGAAGGTGGGAGATTCACATAGTTCTCCGGCATGCGGCTTGTTCCCGGGAATAATGGTGGCAGGAAGCCGGCATTCGAGGGCGGTGGAGGTGGAGGTGGTGGTGGAGCTGGAGGCCGGTGGTACCCTGTTCCTGATTCTGATGGGTATGGGTGGTTCACAGGGGGTGGGATTGGATGGCCGTAAGGATAGCTGTTTTGGCTGTAACCTCCAAACTGGCCAGGGGGAGGTTGCTCAGGTTGGGTTGGAAAACCTATCACAGGGCCATCTTCTATGGCCAGTCTGATTCCATTCGTATGATCTGAGTGCCTGGATCCTTCAACCAGACCTGCAAAGGGAGGTAAATAGTAACTGGTCATGCATTAAAAACCAAAGAAAAAAATTCGGTCAAAAACATATTTCTCATGATAGATCGTATCCATGTACATGGCAAGGATTTGAATAAGTTATCAGGAAAGTATCTTCTTTCAGAGAATCAAAAAGTCTGCAGCTTGATTGCCTTCTCTATGATCGTTTCCAATTCTCAGTTGCTCAAACTAGATTGTTAATTTTTTTTACTAGTCTCCATGAGTGGGTTAAGCTTGCAGCCCGTGAGGAGAGGACTACTTTATTTCTTCGACTAAACTTAATTTACCAACTATTTGGGTAGTTTATAATAAGGTTCTTTTCTTTGGCTTTGTTTTTTTTTCTGGTAAACCTGTTCTTAAGCCATTGCAGGAACAATTGGCATGCTACGAGGGGTAGAAATCATTGGAGAATGGTGGAATGAGCATTCTTGAATCAGATCTACCTAGGAACCAGCAGGATCATCATGAATAACGATATCTCTATAACTGGGTTCGCAGGCAGGTCTGGCTAACGCATAAGGAGCATAAAAAAGGTGGAGAAAGACATAACACCCATAAAAACTAGTTCTAAAATATTAAACACCATGCCTGCAGTCTTACTCAAAACATATTAAATTGTCGTTAAGCACCATCAATTTGATTCCAACTATTTGATGATAACTTTGTCAAAAAAAAATTCCAAATAATTTTTGGCAGATCAGCCTCATCAGCTCTCATGCGACCAGCAGCTCACACACATGGCCTACTGTGAGAGAATAGCTCGAGTTAAATTAGCATAAAGCTGTTCTTCACCTAAATAAAAAGGTCAGCAAACTGCTGTTAATGTCATATAATGGACCACAGTACCTGGGTGAGAAGCTACGACCTCCCTTTCCTCCATGATGCGAACAGAGATGTCAACAAATCCTCGTGGCTTCCCGGAATTCCGCTTCCTTAGTTGGAAACTTCCAGTCTCCTCAATACCTGATCTTGATGGCTCTGCATGCTTATAGAACTTGGCCAGAAATTCCCTGAGCTGCACAACTGCAGCTCCTTGTAAACTTTCCCTTAGGAATATCGGTTCTCTTCTGTACACTTCTATGGTCAATGACAGGCCTTGCAGGTTGGAGTTTGTGTCATCAATGGATACTGAGAATTTGGTTTCCCATGTTGGGTTCGAGCTCCCAGAGTTGTCTATCTTCGTGCAGTACTTGTTGTTGGGATCGATCCACCCGACAGCAAACCACTGGGGCTTCAAGAAAGATGATGATCGATGGAGGCCGCGAGCGGAGATCACGCAAACCTCGATGCGAATTTTTGCCATTTTGACGAGCTGTTTCGAAGGAGAACGAGATGAAGGTTAAACAAAACACATGCGACAAGGTTTCTTCTAGTAAAGTGGGGATTGGAAAGAAGAGAAAGAAACAGAATAAGACTGCTTTTCTTGACAAGGAGGAGATTCCTACCCACAAGACAAGCACTTTTGAAGGAACCAATCACCCTCGTCGTAAGAAGAATCGTATGCTGATCTGCTGAGTGTGGGAAACAGAAGATGCAAGTGAAAGTGCACGGAAAAGCAATTCATTAGACAAGGAGAATTAGATTTTTGAGGGAAAAAAAGAGAGAGATGATCAGAATAGAATATGTTGGATTTGCTTTTCACAAGATACAACAGAGTGAATGTTCAATTCTGTCCCTTTATCATGGTCTTCATTTCTTTTATATACAAACAAGTGAGATTGAGTCTTATCACTGAGAGTGCACCTCACTTGTCCTCCACTTTGTTAAAATTTCATGGCAAGGTGCCATGATTTGACTCAAAAACATGTGGGCCTTGCTTCCTCCTATCTTTCCTGATGGTTACATGGAACATATCACGCAGGAGAAGCTTTAAATTAGTACATCATCATGTAAGGCTGACAAAAAACCCTACAGGGAGCATGTCCAGCTGGAGTAAATAGACCATTCGACCACTAAAAAAAAGAATTACCAGAGAAATTGCTATTCAAAATATGGTTAAAATTTATCATTTTAGTTAAACATTCCCTAAACATAACAATAATGTCAATTTTGACTTTCAAATCTTTGACGATATGATTCCTAGGTAAGATCGAGATCGAGATCAAGATATATATATAGAGCGAGAGAGAGAGAGGAAAACTGCGTGACTGATTCTTAGAGACATCTCCTAATGTCTTATTCTTGATTTTTTTTGGATTATTCGTTTTAGATGTTAATGTTTTTGCCCTAACAAAAATATTTTTGAATCCAAACCTAAATATTCTAGAATATGGAAATTTGCTCTAGCAAAGATATCATGCATGGACCAGATGTTGGTATTATTGATATTCTAAATTCCTTTTTGTGCAAATTTCCTTAATATAAAATTAATTATATAACCATAATTAAGACAAGAATACCTTCTCAACATGTATGGCAATCTATACATGTACTCATGTCGTCAAATCTCAACCATACCAAATATCAGCATCAGGCATTCTAGGATAATAAACAAATAAATAAATAAATAAAATATTTAATACATTATGCACAAACCTATGAGAGGGGTACACGTATAAGATATCCCCCCAAAAGAGACGTTATCCGGAATAAATCCGGTCCGTTTCCAGCCCCAACGTGCCGGTCGGTTTGAGCGGGGTTGGTGAGAAGGATGGTAAGCTACTAAGCATCGGTCTTTACCGTTTCCTTTCCACAAAGAAGTCTTTCCGACGAAAAAAAACCTATTTTTCTACCCGTCTGCATCGAATCCCAATCTCTCCGATCCCTTAGATTAGATCCCTCGCTTGCAACGATTCGAAAACTAAAACCCTAGATCTTGACGACGAACCTAGGTGCCCCTTCCCCATCCGAATTTTCAATTTTTCCGACGCTTTCAAGTAAGGTCCTTGGTTCTCGATCCGATTCGTCCTTTCCTGACTCCACGGTTTCGTTTTGCCTAATTCGTTCTCAGGATCCTGGTCCTCCGAGCTGATCCAATGGAAGCAAAATTTTAGTGGGGTAATAAACATCTTACAATCTTCGAATCTTTATTTTATGTGAAATTATTATGTTCGAATGGCTGGTTTTTTAAGAAAAATTCATTTCCCCCTTTCTTTAATATGCTTTTCTGTTGTTGTTGTTTTTATACCAATTTTATTTCCCCCCACCCCGATGGATGTTATCAGAAGACATGCTTGTGAGGTTCTGGGCTTTTAATCTTATATTTTCTGGAATATGTCTGATAAGTTGCTTAGAGTTAGAAATCTAGAGTACTAGGAGTACAGGTTCTGTGCAAAGAGCACTATTTTGAGCGCAAAAATAAACAATGCCGTGTGTATAGAGTTGAGTGTTAGTGGAATTTGTATGGGACTGTAGACCATGAAAGGAAGATGTCTGTTGAGGTTTACTGGAGATCATACTTTTGCTGTGCGTTGGAGAGAAAATCATTGACTTTATTGGTTAATTGAAAGTGGGTAACTTTGTCTTCCTAGAAATATGAGTTTTATTTCTATGTTGTATAACATCTTCCAAGTATTAGATTAAACTATGCTGCTAGGATACTAACATGGATGTCAATGTTGGACATTGTGGATCAGAGAACAGGAGATGGATCACATATTGTTCAGAAAACATTTACTATAAAATTACCAAAATATGCAATAATTAATTCACAGATGAAGCATATTTTACTAACAAGAAGGATCTGGCAAGTATATGTATATTACTGACACCATTAGCATCTTGCAAGATAACCAAGTTAGATATTATATAATTAAATGTAATTTTGCTAAAGGATTGGATTATAGGTAAGCTAACAAAAAGAATAAAAGAAGATTTTAGATTTTTAAGATATAGCTTCTAGAATTTGAGAATTGTATGTTAAAAGTAAGGATCGTCCTTTTAGATGATGCTGTTAGCATTAAAAAATAAAAGAGCAAAAATACTTGTCAAGCCTACATGATGGGAACCTTGTTCTTGTGAATTCTTGACTTTCTGATAAATGAATCATTCCGTTACTTAATGTTGTTAGTCAAGGACATTAGCTGCCAATTTCTGCTTATAGATGTAATGGGTGACAACATTTGTTTAGGGAGAACATTAACTGCCAATTTCTGCATAATGGGACTTTTTCTTGGTAGATTCTTGAATCCTGATAGTTAGAGAATCATGTAATTAATTATGTTGCTAGTTAGCTCAAACTTTTGTTTGAGGATGTATTGATCCATGATATTTTATTCAAGCAAATCATCAGTTCATGTTCTAAGCTAAAGAAGTTGAGTTTATGCTTCAGGTTGGCCTCTGGGCTTGTAATTTGTACCTCAGAGATTAATGAGATTTTTCTGTGAATCTTATGGTCTTACCTTCACTTTTTGTCTTGACTTATTCCATGTCTAGGAAATATCTTGGCAGGTTCCTTTCAAATTTCATGAGTGTAAATTGCATAACCAGTAGGAAGGACTTTCATCCTGTTTCAGCTGGTCATTTAGGATTAGTGCCAGAATCTTCTCTTGCCAAAGTATTAGTTGAGAGTCAATCATGAAAGTTTCTCATCTTTTACTTGTCTCATATATTTTACCCTGCATAGACTAGATCTGTCTTGTAGGTTAATCCATCCTTGGTTTAAGAAAGTACCAGTTTATGTCATTGTTTTAGGGACATTGCCAGAATTGTATCCTAAATTAAGGATGTAACAGTATGCCTCATGAGTTTGTGGACATCAGCTCTCCATGTATTTAAGGACATAATCACTGTATCATTAATCGAGGGACATTACTATTTATTACCTTAGTTTAAGAACATAAAAAACCATTAGTTATTCTTAGAAGCATTATCTCTCTATATCACCTGATGAGGCTGATGTTGGCTGTTGAAATCTTTTTTGAGGAAACTAACTTGGAGAGCTGTAATGGATTCAAAAAATCTTTCTATGATGGAGAATATTGCTTTTGATAGGAACATATAGTGATATATATAAACCCCACTCTTGCAAGATGTCATCATTTTACTTGATTTTGGATTTCTTTGTTTTGATGGTTTTTGATGTTTATGAGTGCTTAGACTTCCTGTTACATATATTATTAAAGGAAAACACAAGGTGGAAAGGCATGGATTTGGTTTCATCATTTTGAGCCAAATGTGCTTGAATTCCTTATGATCATGTTGCAGAGAAATATGACTCTTTTAAATTCTTTATTCTTTTTTCTTGTTATCTCTATCTGATGGACAAATCAAAGGATTTATCATATGCATCTGGCATAGCTTTTGATGCGGCCAGCTTAGAGGAGCTGCAATGAGACAGGCTGGGCTTGCTTTGGGTGAGGGGACAAAAGAGGTAGGCTCGGTTGTTTGCTTTCACAGCAAATAACTTTTCCCTAGGCGCAGATTTCTTTGATTTGATGTTATATGAATAAAGACAAGGAGATCCATAACCTGAAATAAAAGACAAGTTGATCCATATGGGCAAGGACTCTTGTAGGCATGTGTTAGACCTACATTGGTGGTGCTCTAGGGAGAGCTTGGATACTCGGACAAGGGCTCATTTAGGGCTGACCACAAACTGACCATGGTGTTTGTAATAGGATTGTATTAGATCAGGACTGTTAGGTTGGCAAGGATACTAGGGGCTTAAACAAGAGGGATATATGACGACCTGTGCGGGCGTGTGTTTGGTCTTACATTGGTTGCGTGAGGGGAGATCTTGAGTTCTTGTACAGGGCTGAGGAATCTAAATGATACCTTTTAGCTAGCTTTTTTGAGTGAGCTCCTAGAATTAGTTTGTTTTGGATAGTAGCCACCTAATTCTTTGTTTAAAGATGTAAAAGTCGACTGCTAGTTCAGCAACATTGTATGTCTTTATTAACAATTGAGACATACAGTTCTTGAGTATTGACTCTTGATGTGATATATTAAAGTTGCATGTCCTATCTTCAGTTCTTCTTGTGATGTTTAAGGGAGATGATAAGATTTTTGATGTGCCTGATATAAGTAAAACTGCATTAATGCTTTTTTTTTTTTGGGAGCTTGCTTGTGGAGTGATGCATGCACAAGCACACTGCCATGTGGATAAGTATGTGCTAGCTTGTGTATATATTTAATTTTTCATCTTAATCGATTGCCCATCACCACAACCAAAATGGGAAATGGTTACTAGTGGTTCTGGCTGCTAATAAACTATGATATCACTGATGCTTCTATCTCCCTTAGTCAGTTGGTCCATGTTATGGTACTTTTGTTGGTTTTGTTCAACTTAAATAGGTTATGATGGGTATTCATATCCAAGTTGGGCTGTAGGCATTATCATAAGTTTGGTTGATTTCAAGCCATCCCATTTGTACCATTG
This sequence comes from Phoenix dactylifera, assembly GCF_009389715.1. NCBI lineage: Eukaryota > Viridiplantae > Streptophyta > Magnoliopsida > Arecales > Arecaceae > Phoenix > Phoenix dactylifera. The sequence goes on along the minus strand of NC_052394.1, from coordinate 18,769,304 downwards.
CATATGGCTTTGACTTTTGCTTGAACAGATACAAACTCCTAGAGTCAATTTCTTAAGGGCATATTATTTAAAGGAGTTTTTGTGGTTTTCTGTTGCTCATCATGTTTCACTAACCATTTCTGAATGGTGTTTTTAGTTTATGGCTAATACTTGAATGGATTAAGAGTTTTACTAATCTCACATGCCTGAAACTGGTTCTTCAGGACTATAAGCTCTATTTTTGATGATTTATATCAATAGAATATTACCTTTTTTTTATATCTTTGTTGTGCCAAGGACAACTATGTAAAACTTCACCAAATATCTTCTTTTGACTAACCTTCGACTTGGCAGGCTAGTTACTGCCAGAACTGCTTTGATCAGTCCTTGAGTACTTGTATCAGTAGCCACTAGAGGGTATTCTCCTTCCTTCAGTGTTTCTTTTTCTTCCTTTTCTTTTCCTCACATTAGCTTGTTTCTTGACAAATCAACTCACTTCTAAATCTTTCCTTTTTTGGTGCAGTCCAAATGGATGCTGAATCTCAGCTCGTATCTCATGAGTCCCCGCTGTCACTGGAGCATGCACAACTAAGCAGCAATTCATCCCATCGTTCCAGCCAACAGGAGACACACTGCTTGGTATGCAGAAGAGCTTTCTCTCTGGAGGCTGAGGTGAATGAGGGCTTTGAAGCAATATCCATATGCAGAGAGTGTAAAATTATGGTTCTTGAAGATAATGAGGGGAATGTCACTTTAAGCGATATACACCGGAGGAGGCGACAGAGAGGAAGATCCAGGTTTGGTAGCTCAGAATTGATGGAGGACTCATTCTCACAGCAGTTCTCTCATCTTATCAATTTGGCCAGCCAGAATCATGAGTCTCTTTTCGAAGGTGATTCCTCAGTTACTGTCCGGCAGCGTGCAAGATATTATGCAACTCGAAGCAGGTCTCGAAGATGGCATAGGACTTTATCTGATAATGATAGCGATGGTCTTGATCACATGGACTCCATGTTTGGTGAGAGTGACTCAAACATAAGTTTTGGAGGCTATGGAGGAGACTCGGATGCTTCCTTGGATAGAAATAGTTTACTCGATAGAGAAATGTTCGTTCAACTTGACGGTGAGAGCTATGTCTTTACAGATACAGATATCGACCCAATGCATGCAGGTCTGGACCAATGGAACTCAGATGACCAAGATGAAGAAGATGGAGAGTGGGAAGAGGCCGATTTTGATGAAAATAATGCTTTTGTGGACCAGCATCAGCAGTTCCAGGATGCTAGTAGTAGTCCAAGTGGTATTGGTGAGAGAGGAGCTCAAGATGGTGCCTGGGTTCACTGGAGGATGGGGGCAAGCCAACAAGTACAATATGTTGATATCTTTGCTGACTTAGAGTCAGACTTAAGACCTCCCTATGTTGGGAATCCAGGTGACTATCTTGATGCAAGAGGTTTTGAGGAACTCCTTGAGCAGCTTGCAGAAAATGATGGCTCAAGAAGAGGAGCACCACCAGCAGCAGCATCTTTTGTGGCGAGTCTCCCTTCTGTGATCATTTCCAAGGACCATGAGAGGAACGGTAGCTTGATCTGTGCAGTCTGTAAGGATCCATTACCCATCAATACTGAAGCAAAGCAGCTTCCTTGTAAGCACCTGTACCATCCATCCTGCATCTTGCCATGGTTAGCTGCAAGGAATTCATGCCCAGTTTGCCGGTATGAACTTCCAACAGATGACCCAGAATATGAGGGAAAGAGGAACATGATGAGCAGAAATGAAATGCATGATATCCAGCAGCCGGACCCGGCTGAGGAAAGTTCATATGAAATATTAAGTGAGATGGAAACTGATGAAGGTCATGAACCCAGTCATGGAAGAGTGCAGCAGGGTAGTTCAGATGGTACTGAGCAGGTAGCCGATAGATCAAGCAGAGGGGGTAGCAGAGGTGGATGGCTGTTTCTTGCTGCTGCACCAATTGTTAGTATTGTTGGTATGGTTCTCGTTCTATGGTTCCAAAACCCTAGGAGTGAAGGAAGGATCCACTGCAATACTCGGGAACCGGATTCCCAGCAGCTTCACAGGTCTCTGAGCAACCAAGCTTCAGCTGATAGAAACAGGAGATGGTGGTCTATTTTTTAAGTGTAATCACCGTTCAATTTATGTATTATTTGATTGTACTGGTTACTTGTTTGCGACAGTTCTTTGTGCTAACACTTCTGTAAAGTTTCATATTGGGGTGTGCTTTCCATGCTTGTCATTTTCTAACGCTGCTTTTCACCGAGTGTTGGTGCCTGCCACCTGGCTATCTTGTTTGATTTAGTTGCATATTGTCTGGTACTTGGATGCTTGTTTTTCGAGTTCACATCATATAATGTGAAACCTGAAACTAGAGGGGAAGTCTGAAGAACATGGAAGAGCACTTGGAGGGTACTCTTTTGGTGGTCTCGTGTGACATATCAGCAGAGCTAATCTGCTGGATTTAAACCTTGAAGTAGCATTTGGCTTAATCATAAAGAGTTTGTGATCTCGATAAAAGATGGAATTGGTGCAATTTTTTGATCAGGCATTTCTGACAAAGAAGTCGCTTATGTTTGATTATTTATTTACCTATTTGAATTGATGAGTGTTATTGCATCTTCTGCAATCACATTCCTGTCCTCGATTGTGGGAGGGCTGGCTTCCATCTGTTGCCCACCGGCAGCCTGCAGACCATCCATCAAAAAGATAAGGGAAAAGGCTTCATCTCCTGGTTCCCTTACCCAGCTGCCTACCTCCTGTGTATCTATACTAACATGTGGGAAGTGTGGTACATGGTGACCTCTGCTTTGAGGTTCATGTTGTTGCTATGGGTGCTACAGGTTCATGTTGTTGCTATGGGTGCTACCAGTTTATCAATGCATGAGTCTCATCCTTGTTAAGGTTTAACAGCATCAATCTAAATGACACTATGTAGCACTTGGCAGCATGGTGGAAACCAACAGCTTACAGTTCCACATTGGTTAATGGTAATTGATTCTTAAAAGAGCAATTCTATGGCAGAAAAATCATGCGAAAAAAAAAGTCACTCAACTGTTTTCTAGGCTTACCATCAAAATTTATCGTCTCGGTATCGAACTCTGTACCAATGCCACACTAACACAGTGTCAGTACGATACAGTACGAAATTATAATGCAAGTACTTAGAGAGTTACCAGAATTCAACATACCATCTGAGTCATAGAGTGATTTTGAGTGATATTTTTGAGTTACTAAAATATTTTTGTTTAGTTAAGTAAGAGTTAAAATATCTACGGTAAAGTTTAGTTTAAAGAGAAAAACTGCACACGATGCAAGATCATATAAATAATATTTTTTTTAAAAAAATACTTCAATTGTACTTTGAAAGAGAGAGAAAATCATGTTTATTTATCAAATTACGTGGACGAGAAGAAGGAAAACAAAAGGAAAAAGGCAATTGAGGATCACAGCCAACCATTTACTCGTTCGCCTCACGGTGTCCACGTGTCAGATTATGTTTTGTTGTACCATGATGGTGGTAGGCTGGCCTCTGCTTTGGATCCCTAGTCCATTGAGGCTCTGGGTTTAGCTCAATCACCGAGTTTAGGGCTTTTCTCGGCATCCTCCTGCGCCAATGGCGATGCTAGTCTGGGATATCTGGAGTACCGTCACGTGGCCGGGATATCCCGCAATGGAGGAGATGCTCGCGCGGCGTTTCCCCTGAGCCGGTGGAAGTCTTAGCGCGCCTGGTGCCCTGGGGTGCGAGAGTTATACCAATCTCAGGGAGGAGAGATGAGATTGCCGGCGACGCTCTTATCCCGATGGAGTCGGTCCCAATATCTTGGCTCGGCCATCGGAAGAGATGCCTGCATTAGGGTCTTTAAAAAAGATCTTTTCTTGATGGGAAGTTCCAGAGAAAGGAGCTGTCTTGGGTATCATCTCAATCGGTTTTCCAGCTTAGCTTCTTCGAGATTGATGAATTACCGGTTCTTGATTGCTCCTTCTCGGGTGAGTCTCTATCTCCTAGCTCTCTCATTTCCTAATGATCATTTACTTGTTTGTAATATGCAATGATTCATATTAGATAAAGAATGATTCAAGAATAAGTAACATGCTCTGGGTTGTTTTGGATCGTTGTAAGGGATATGTTTCTATTCACCAGAAGGAAAAAAAAAAAGAAGGGTTGGGGGGGGGGGACGTTGCTCAGGTGTTTGAGCTTAGAGAATTGACAGGAACGTAGATATTTCAGATAGTTGAAACTAAATTTTGACTTCAAAGTTGTCATTTTGGATATTAATTGTCACCTGTTTATTTGTATCATATAACGTGATTTTATGAGCAGGTCTTCTTCAAGAATCACTGCGGTCATTGTTTAAGACAGAGAAAGTATATGGAATTATTTAGGTTGCTTTGATTTCAATTCATATGAAGTATCATGATAAATTTTAGTCATGTCTTAATAACTTGCATATAGGAGGCATCCTCTTGTAAATGTAATTAAATTTTGTTGAATGAAGTTACTTTCTTCTATATGGTATTAAAGAGGGCTCACCATTGTTACCTGGACATGATAATATGTTATTCCAAGTCAAGACCTGGCTCTTGGATGCATTTTGCCAACATCAATTTTATCTTGGCCCTGTTGATTATTCGTTATGTGCATTCAAGCATATAGATATTGAATATTGATTACATGCAGATTTATAAATGTTGGGTTTGGTTAAAGCTATTTTATCAGATTCTCTAAGAATAATGGGTATACATAAGGTTTGACCCTAAGCCCGTAGCTATGTACAACTTACTGTTGATACTTAGATTGAGGTGCATAGTGTATGTTATTTGTATGTGATTTAATGTATATCAATAAGATTAGTGTCTGGTTGATCACTATTTTGAATAGCTGAGGAAATATTTAAGGAAGCAAGATCTTTTCTTATTAGAATGTTGGAGGAACTCATAGTGGTATTATGTGATCATCATATTGCCTTTCAGATTTAGACATAACATCTTTTCATGGTTCATGATGTGGAGCTACAAAAAGACATAAGATGAGCATGATGGGTATGAGAGGACTAAGGTGGCTGCATGGAATTGTCACATTACAAGGTAACGCATGAGTTGCTTTGATGATAAAATAATGATAGGGGGCATCGTTTTGTTGAAACATTAGAGAAGAGGTGGGGCCATGGATGAGTGCTATAATAAAAGATTTTCTAGATAATGTAGCTTATAATACCCATATATGGTGAAGCATGATTCATCAACCAATGCCAAATGGTAAAAGGGTTACTTTAATGCTTAACTCAGGGTATCTTATTTCTGTATTCATCAATTTGATAAGTTTTTCTAAACTATAAATAGAGTTATAACAAAGTTATGTGGGAGAAGTGGAATGCTGCCGTTAGTGCTTATTGTCGCATTTTTATCTTAGTAATTGTTAATTTCATGCTTTTGATAGCAGAAGGAACCCTTACTTTCCGTGCCTGGAATTAATAGATTTAGACAAAGTGCATCAAGTAGCTGGAAGTCATAGGGATGACATGCTGTTTTATGTCTTATGATGGCAAGGATCTGAGGGCACCCTGCCTCCTTTATGTAAGGATTGGACTTTAGCTTTTTGGGCTGTAATTGCCCTAAAGAACAAATGAATGTTGGGTTGGAGAACGATTATCCATGTAATATGGCCTTTGGATGTAGACTATTGAACATTTTATTTTTCTTTGCTAATCCAAGAAATATCAATGTATACTCGTTTACTATTCCAAGTGATGTCTTCTGTGCCTTTTATAATTCTTTAGGTGTTTTCTTCATTGCAGATAGGTTGCCTTCTAAACATCACCAAGAATTAAGCCTTGTTGGAACCACCTGTGGTCCTGTTGTCAGCACTTATAAAAGTAATGCAACATGGTTGCGAAATTGTCTCCATAATGTGTATAGTTTTCTCCTTTTTCATTGGTTCAGAGGTTTTGAGTCAAGTTAAGAAAGGTGATGATAAAATTATTCATGATAGGATTTAAAGATTTTAAAATGTCCGTATAATGCTATATATTTGGTATCAAGTGAGTAGGGACTAGGGAGCATATGTATTTTTAAACATATATTTCTTTGCAGCACTCTTCTGTGAATTTAGCATCTGGGAGGTGATTGCCATCCCTTTTATTCTCTAGTATAACCCGGGACATGATTCTGGAACCTTTCATATGGTATCATGGAGCTCACTTTTTCCACTATGTTCAAAAGGACTGATTCAGCCATTTAGTTAGCTGAGTCGGTGAAATGGAAAGTTGCTCGGTCGGCAGAATATTTTTCTTTTCCTTCTTTTCTTCTTTTCTCCTCACTCTAAGTCACTGACAACCTTTTCCGACTTGTCTTACCCAATCTGATTTCAACATCTATACGTTAGTGTTTCAGTTGAACAGAATTCTCAACAGGCGGGAGTACATTTTAGAATCTTTGAATCATATTGTCTCATCAATTAGCTGATTCTCTGTTTGTTTTGTTGCTTTTGTTTCCTACTTTTTGTGACTAAGTTCTTTAGTGGAGTCTTATTACATGCTTATTACTGACATTTAGTTTTGTTACTACAGAGATATATCGTGTGCATCCCATTTGTGGGTAATGATTTCTTACCTTCTGCTACCATCGAGTACAAGTTTTGTCCTCCACATAGGAATTCGCGGTCAATTATGACGGGGGTTTCTGTCGGTGAAGAAGAGGTGACCAGGGCTTTTGAACTTTTTCTTTCCACCGAGAAGGATGAGACTCTCTCTACTAAGGAAATATGTAGTATTTACATTGAGAGGCTCTGTAGATCAGGCAAACTATCAGATGCTGTTTGTTTGTTGAGGCTTTTGCATGGTAGACAGGTACATCTGGGCCTCAATATTTATAACATTCTCCTGAGTGCAGCAGGCGATGCAAACAATTTTAATATTTTTTCTGAGATCTTCAAGAATTTGCTACTTTCTAGTCTGCCTCCTGATTTAACTTCATATGTCAATGTTGCAAAGGCTTTCCAGAAGGTGGCTGACTCAGGTCTGGTACTCAAGTTTGTCAGAGAAGTATCAGAAATTACTATTCACAGAGATCCAACTGTCATAAATAGGATGATTTTCGTTACTGCTAGGTCTGGGCAGATTAATAAAAGCATGATGATATTTGAAGATCTGAAAAATCTGAACTGTAAGATGGATAAAGTTACATTCAACACAGTTTTAGGGATATTAGGTAAGGCAGGTCAAGTGGATCAAATGCTATCTGTGTTTACATCAATGAAAGATTGCGGTCATACTCCCGATATTGTTACATACAACACATTAGTCAACTGTCTACGGAGACTTGGTAGATTAGATTTGTGCAGAACTTTTGCAAGGGAAATGGTCGAGAATGGAATTCAGCTGGATCTGCAAACTTACACTGCACTAATCGATGGGTTTGGACGGACAGGGCATGCTGAAGATGCACTCAACATATTCCATGAGATGAAAAAATCACTCCATCCTTCAATATATGTCTACCGTGCACTCATTAATAATCTAAAGAAGGCTGGGAAATTTGAATGTGCACTGAATTTATATGCGGAGATGAACTCAAGCACTTCAAAGCTTGTTGGTCCTGAAGATTTCAGACGAAAAAGGCAGACAAGAAGGCATATCAAGCAAGTGGAAACAGGGGAATCATGATCTTTGGTTGCTAAAACTTTCAATTTTTAATTGCACTTGCTTATTTATGTGCCATTGGCATCACAGCTGAGAATTTTCTCAACAGGAGTATGTCCTCTCTTTTTTATGGGTCCTATGGACTGCATAACAATAAAACTTTTGAGTGATGAAAGGTGCACGGTCAAGGCAGCACAACAAAAAGCAGATTGCTGCTTGAGTTCTCAATTTCAGGACAAGTGTTAGCGAGTTAATGGAAAATGGATATCAGCAAGGATTCACAAAGAAATGTTTTCTAGAGAGAAGGAAATTGTCTCGATGATGCAGTTTTAAAGTTACCGAGTTTAAGGGGGCTCTCGTAGAAAGAGTGATATACTGAAGTCAGGATGGTTCTCTTGAAGGTTTCAGCGGCATTGATTGGTCTTGTACACTAACTGGAAATTTGATCTAATTTATGAGTAAAACTATTGCGGCTTGAAGGCAAATCAAGTTCTAAAAGAACAATGATTGAATGTATACAGAATTGGAAAACCTGTTGAATAAACTTGGTGGTCATGTGCATATGCAATTATGGGCCAGTATTAGATACAACAACGGGACACAAGCATATACTTTGTTCCAGCTGTCTCCCAGACACTAATGTTGGTGAGTCTAGAAGGGCAGAATTTCCTTGTAAAGCTGTAGAAGTTATTGTATACCATAAAAGAATTCCTGCTTGCCATGATTTGCCACTCAAGAAGCACCGTTTCAAGGACTGAACCATTTGCCATGCAACAAGACATGAAGCTGCACACCCCACCCCCCTATGAAGGTTTAAAAGCTATATTATTAGGATGCCTGAGCACTGATTGTAAATGATTCCACAGCCACTGGTGGGGAGCTCTTGAAAATAGCTATTATTGAATGACTGGACCAAGTTATTGTTGAGGGCTCTAGATTTTGCTCTAGATTTTTAGTACTCAGCTGCATGGATTTATGATCTCCCATCTGAGAAGCTGAACATCGTGCAGAGCGGTTGGCTAATTCTGAAGATACGCATCACAATATGCTAAACCAGAATGGAAGAAAACACCCACTTGATCTATGTGTATTATAGACTCTCATTTTTTCTTTTTTTTCTTTCTTTTTTCTTTTCTTTTTTGGGCTAAGGCGGGCATGTCAAACTACACGAATCCGAACACACCCAACAAAGTCAGTAAATAAAACATCACGGAATGTTCTAGGCAAATCCTCAACCTGAGTCCATAGGGTACCATCTGCGTGGTTGGCCGCATAAGCGGCCATTCAATCTGTAGCATCATGACTCTTTCTAAAAATGTGCTTAGTCTCAAGAGCCACTTCGTTTCCGCCCATCGATCAAATATCACACAGTAGGGGGTGGTCTCTTCCCTAGCCACTCGCCCCTCTAGATCCGCCTATAGCCTCTCTTTTGCCTCTCTTTTTCTAGTTTGGTAACCGATATTGTACTGGTGAGGGGGAATGTGTGCCAAAATGGAAGAATGGTGTTAAACTTCTGGAAAACTTATTGACCCAGTCCTCTCCCAATGCCAAATAAATATGCGTTATTTTTAGCACTCGCGCTCAGGAATCGCTTATTGGAAACTGCTGACCTCTTATTGGTCTGGCGGAAAAGCAATCTATGAGGAATAACGACCACCTCAGAGAAAAGAAATAAACTACACATGCTCCGATACCAATCATGCCATTGAAATTAATCGTTGGTTGTAATTTCTGCTGCCTGGTGGAGTTGCATGGTAACAGTAAAAGCACCAAGCTTATAAAAAGAGACAGCTTTAAGTAAATTTGAGGTAAATATTTATTTCCTGGGATAACCAATCAAAACTAGTGATTTGGTCAGAGAAAATAAAAAAATGGAGTTTGGCCGGTCTGGCACAAGCAGGTAGTGTAGCAGCAGCAATACTGACATAGCATCTCTCTTTATAATCTATCTACTTTCAAGACCCAGAGCCTCCAAAATTTAGAGGATAAATTATAGATCGTGATGATCAACCTATGAATAGATTGTGATTGAATGGCCATCCCTGTTGCCATGAGAATTTTGTAGGCAAAGACATGAAAATTCATGAAAGGTTGGATCAAGAATTCAGGTGCCTATTCATGCCGGGCTGGTTCGGACACCTGATACAAATCAGCGATGCAATTTTCAATTCTTTTTATGATGATTTTTCATTAAGATAAGTTAAGTTCTTTGTTTCAGCAAAATTTGACACTTGTGCAGGCACATCAACCAGCACCAGAAGTTGAAACCTTATAGTTGAGCATGTGATAAGAAGAATGTCGTTTCAGAAAATCAATTATGGATTTCAACTCTGTTCAAATAAACAATTTTGCACCCCCACAGATGCTGAGACATTGGACACTGTCCCTGAAGCTAGTGGCTGTGCGGCCTGTGTGTTGTAACTATTAGCGGCCACTGTCCCTGAAGCTAGCTGCATGGCCATAAATCTCATACTCTAGATGATGTCTCTACTATCAAGCCAGACCTCCACATATTTTGAGTTCTTCAGATCTGATCTGTACAATCTTAACTCCAGGTGCATGAATCTATTTGTGCTTCCATATGATACCTGGCAGTCACATAATGAAAGATTGTTAAGATGAGCAGGTTAAAATGAACCTTAGAACATTTAAATGCAATTATTAAGACAATGAAAAATAATTGCAAGAATACAGTAAAAAATGGGAGTGGCATATATATAATGTGATTGCATTTTATTTTCTTCGATAGAGAATACGTAAATAGCTGAGGGAAGACATTAAAGAATCAAATGTCATTAACTCGTACCAACATAATGATGAGTGTGGTCTTTAGAAGAGTAAGCCCAAATACAACAAAATCCATCCAGATATGGAAAATACTGCAAAAATGTGAACCCAGAACAAGACAGCAGCAGCTTCCTTTCCACAGCCTCTTAAATTGGCAACTGCGCCTGCAACCAATTTTTAATAAAAAAGTAACTACCGATGGATTTATTACCTTGTATTGTCAACACAACAAACTACAAGATGACGTGTTAAGGGAATGGGAGGGAAAGAAAAAAAAACTATCTAACCACCATATATCAAGGCTTTAATCAAAGTGAGCCTTGCAAGTTTATGCCCTTCTCTTAACACCTGTCTGGGAGGACATGTGATGAAAGGTCTTGAAATAAAGATAGGTTTCATAGATTTGCGATCCATGTAAAAATTAAATAATCAGATATCTTCTAACTGCATGTTAATTCCCAGCATCCAAGCATGGAATGTATGAAAAACTTCTGGCCCATTTCACAAAAAAAAGGGATCTATTTTATAGAGCAACACCATACTGTTGTGCCAGATGTATTCTTTGAAGTGAGAGACCATACCAGACAGCACAGAAGTTGGCATGCTATGCTGGAGTAGTAGGACAAATTTGAACATTTTGTCACCCTTTGGGAGGAATCCTAGTTTATCAGCTAAAGTGACAATGCCAAGCCCTGCTGGAGGAACCAAGATCAACCGCCCAAATACAATAGCAGCAGTTGTACGGAATCCAAGCTTTGCAGTTCCTGCACCTGGACCTGAAAGGAACAAAAGTAAAATATTTAGTGAAAGTCGCATTGCAGAATGTCAACAATAACACTTCTGATTAGTGGTAGAAAAATAAGAGGAAGTTTGGCTAAACTTTTAATACCCCTGCCTTTGATTCACAAAATTGCAGTATCAGGAGCTAAAAGAAGATTATTAACATCAGACGAGTGCAACAGAGACATATCAGATGGACTGCGATCCATAGGAGATACAAAAACTAGGCTGTCATCCCAAGAGATACGTGTCGACATGAATGTTCAAAATGGGGTTACTTTTGTCATTCTTGTGTAAATTATGATTTATATTGGTTGCCTCAAGGTTGCTTTACTTCCAAGAACACCATTAAGGAAAGGAACTTCAGAAACAAGAATAAAAAATCATAAATGTGATCGGTTGGTAAATTCATGGGATTACACCCCTTCATATAAACATTTTTGACAGTTACACCTGATTATTCATGTGAGCTTCCTCAAATTCATACTGAAATGACTACTCAAGAAGATTCTAAAGTTTCACTTCAGAGAGGAGCCAAGAAATCCAATCTCAACTAGTTTTGATTGGATGGCTTTTGGCTCATCACACGGATCCTCTCCCAGGACCGTGAGAGGGTTGAATGAGACCTTCCGGTGACTCGGTATCCGCCTCCACCTAACCTAACAAGTGTAGAGAATCTCTTCACTTGTTACTTTTGGTTAAAGGCACAAAGGCCCCAAGGGTGGTGCGTCAACATTGGACCATCATTTGGAGTGTCCAACATACCATCTAATGGCAAGAATGAATCATATGCTTGTAAAACCATTGTCAGCATCTGCCATCTTATCTATATTTTGCTCTTAAGTATTAGCTTGATGTAGGGCCCACATGCTAAAGACTTTAACAAGAATAGATAGACAGATCACACATGAGATAAAGACCACATTGGTTTGTAGTTGATATTATAGAAAAGTTCACAAAAAGATATTATAAAAAAGCAAAGCATGCTAGAAACAAATGTGAAATAAGAACTGCAATTGAAAGTAATTAAATGTATTACTTGGGGAAAAGTAAGAAAATATTTGAAGACAGATAAGCTTACCATCAACAAGGTTGCCACCCAGAGCAAGCAAAATACATGGGATCATGGCTTCCCTGAGAGTAGGATATCATTGTTAGGTAAAAAACACTTGAACTTCCACAAATTTTATACTCAAGTAACCTTATAATCAATTTGACAAGATCTTTCTAATCATCAACATCGTTTTTCAATACCAAAACAAGGCATACTTACTTGAGTAAGGTATTGTACGCAAATCAATCACTATTGTGATAAGCAATTACAGGCATTGCAAAATGCAAACCATGATACAACCATTCAAAATTGAGTCAAGTGAGTCCAAATGTTCAAAATAATTTCTCTAAGAATACACAAGAAAATATGTAACACCCTTTTAATGGTTCATTATGATAATATTAAAGCCAAAAGTCATGGGTTCAAATCCCCATTTAGGCCAATTCTTCTTTATATCACCTGCTCATTATCTTGAGTCTTTTCTTAACTCATTCTTTTTCTCTATTGTTTCTTGAGTTGTTCTTGACTCATTACTAAGTTGTTCTTGACTTGTTCATGCCTTCGGGTACGTGATCCAGGATGCATATAAGGAGGTTTTAAGGCTCGATATACATTTTGACCCCTTCCCTAAGAGCTTAAGCTTTTAGGGTCTAGGGGTCAGTTGCTGGTACCAATTTTATATCATTATAATATCTCTAAATACAATTTTATTACTCATGTTCTGTAGAATATTGGGATCAAGCATATGAAAAATTTCAGGCCAAATCTTGCTTTGAAGCGAGATGATGCACAGGTAGGTTTTCCAGAAAAGGTGCATAAGTTCCAATCTTACAAGGCAAATATTGGAAGAAAAATATTTATTGAGAACAATGGAAAAAGGGGAGGAGGTATAACTAAACTTTAAGCTTGATAATGGATGAGCTTATGCCAACAACTATTAGCACGGTTGGTTGGCACCTCTCCCCTAAGCACTAGTCCTTGGAGGAGGTCCAGGGTTCAAAGAATTTCAATTTTGTTAAAGGAGGTTCTTGCTATCTAGATTATTTGGTACTCGGAGGAATGTTACATGTAGCAAAGGATTTTTTTCTTGACATGATGATAAGCAAGGTACGCTATCTAGATATCGGGCCCCATACTGGTGCCATAGTATCATTGTATCGGTATGGTACGATATGGGGCTGGTTTGGCATACCGAGTGTCAGTACGCCTCCCATGCCGTGTACCGGACTGAATCGATATGGTACGTATGCCCCGTACCACACGGTTCGGTACAGTACGGCGAACCTTGATGATAAGAGTTAAGTAGGATATCTCATAAGACATGTTTAAATGGTCTTAAAGAAGTTTTCAATAAATAGAACAAGTTTGGATTTGAAGCTGCTAAAGTGGACTTAAGAAAGAAGGAAAAGCTGCTAGGTGTAGCATTGGAGGCTCTTATCTAGTTTGGAATATTAATTTCTCAAAAGTGGTTCCTTCATCAACCTATCAACTCTCTTTAAAACTTCTGCATGATTGAAGATCAAGGAGAATTTTCTTAATGGAAGAAGATAGAGAAAGGTTAAGCAACTTGAAATTGGGACTTTTTCGTACTAAGTATAACATGCCTCTAATGAGTAGAAAGCTATGTTATTTAATCAATGATTCATTTGTGACTAAAGAATTTTGTTTTTTTATTTCTTTTTCTGATATCTAGAAGAGGAGGGCGCCCAACTAAAGTTGAGGCGTAGGTAGGATTTGAAACCTGGGTCACTAGTATCAACATCTTATAACTTTATCCAAGGCCAATTGTCTCAAGCCGAACTGCTTGGTTCAAGGCATACCAACCTGCTCCAGGCAGAAATCAGATCAAGATGCAGGTTCGGTTCAGAACAAGCTACGAACCAACTTGAACTAAGCAGAACCAGCAGATTCTACTCGATTCAGGACAATTCGCTGCCTTTATAACACTCTTGGACCGGATAGTGAGTTGCCTTGCCTCCCGATCACCACTTGCTACCCCTCGTGTTCAGCTAAGGTTAGGATTTTGATGCCGCCCCCACAGCGCTGCCACCTCTAATGTCTACAAGTACTTGCTTCGTCCTCTCTCTCTCTCTCTCTCGCTTAGTCTCTCCCTCTCCCATGAAGATGATGACCTGGCAGCTCGTCCTCCCTTCTTAGTCTCTTTCTCTAGAAGAGAACGATGACCAAGGCGGCTTTGTCCCCATCCCTCCCCTCTCTTTCTCCTTTCTCCTTCTCCCTCTCCCCCTTCTCCCTCTTCGTCCCCTTAGGTCCAGTGCACGTTAGGTCGATACGATACAATACCAGTATCATACCAAACCGATCAGTACGACCCCCAGTATATCGGTTTGGCGAACCTTTACTTCACCAATTGAATCAATAGGCATCTTGGACTAAAGAATTTTGTTCTAATACAGAGGTACCATTAGATTTGTACCAAAAAGAAAAGTATCAGATTAAGAGTCAACGGGTAGTGCTAATTATTAGGGTAAATAACTATCGAACATATCCTATCCCACAGACCTGCCTTGACACCAACATCAAGCCTACTGTTCATTAGTTAAACTGAAAATCTTATCAGTGGTCCTATGTATACTACAAGTTTCAGCTCACTGGTTAGACTCAATACCTTCACCATATCTTATCCAAGCCTTCCCATTTCTCTGCTATACTACCTCATTTGCGATCCCATTTCTTTTTGGGGGGAATTTATTTGCAACTTCAACTCTATGTTATGGACCTAGTTTTAAGTAAATACAACAAACTACATTTTACTTTATGCATCAAAGAGGGAAAGTCTAATGAACAGTATTCTTTCTTTGTGATTTGACCTTTCATCAAGGTTAAATCAACTAATATGGCCCCACCTCATTGACAGTCAACTATATTTTCTAATCTCGTGATAGACAAGTATTTATCTGGTGGATTACTTTTCAGCAGGCTTGTGAAGGGGAAAAGAAAAGTTTTAATTTTGTAACTTAGATCAATCACGTCTGCTAGCCACCGTCAAGACTGCAAACTCTATTTCCATTAGATAAGAAATATTATTTATACTACATAAACAGCTAAAGTGTTATGATAAAAATGAACAAGAGGACATCATACCCGAGAATGAGACAGCTGTCAGTGAAAAAGAAAAATGGAGCATCGTCTGTAAGGATCAATTTCTTTAGGAAAGGTACAGTTCCAATAACAATTGCCAGGATCTGTTGCAAGATCAATTGTACAAATTAATAATGATAAAACAGAAGTTATATCAGTCAAACTCAAAAAAAGCAAATCCTTAAGCGTAACGAATTTTAATAGTAAATGACAAGCTTCACAAGAATCAGATTTTTTCTTTTAAGAAAACAAATCAACCATAAGAAATGAGGAAAACTGCAGATTGTCCCAATCCCTGTATGATATCATTTAAAGCCTTTTCCAGTTCTTGTCAACAGCTACTTCTCTGTGGAATAGAACTCTAAGTCGAGAAGGCTTTATTTAAGAATAGTAGAGTATGACTGGAATTTCATCCAAAGTATTAAAGGATTGTTGAATAAAGTGGAGATTTGACCGTACACATACTGAAAATATCTACCATAATTTATATTTGAACAGATTACTTACAGAAGCAGTTATAGGAGGCTGAAAAATCTGTTTTAGCTTCAATTTTTCAACAAGATAGTGCAGCCGGCTGATTATCTGCATCAGGAGTTTCAGTTGTTAAATCACCCAAAAAAGAAAAAACACAAATCTAGTAGAAAAAAGGATTGTAGTAATTGCAATCATCAGGAGATAAATTTGTCAAATAAAAAATGTTTCTTGAAAGAATAGCCAGATTTGCAACTATTTCATTACAAACTTCTCAGAAAATGAACAGATGGTGTTTAATAAAACAAAGATAGCTGAGAGTGATGGGAGGGACAGCGTAGGAGGAGAAAAATCTCCAGCAGTCCGGGAAGTAATCGATCCAGTAATCCCTAGAAAACTAGGATACTGCACTCCTTTTAAAAAGTGTTATTTCTTATTCAGACTACTCTGAATCAAATCTGTTTTGGTTAAGCACTCCTTTTTCTTTTGGTTTGTTCTCCTCAAACTCCTAAATGTTTGGATATAAGCATCTCTTATTGCTGGATACGATGCTCCAGTGTCCAAATAGGGCTTTAGAAACAATGTACCAACAATTTTTCAGGGGCAACTTTCCCGCCGATTAGCATGTATGCAATCCTGAATGCTAAAAAATACATACAATTTAGGAACCATGTGCTATCTAGATGGATCATGTTAAATTAATCAATTTTCAATTTTAGCAGATTACTATTGACACTCTGTACATGTGATTGCGCTTTTGTCAGCCATAACAACTATCTGGCTGTTTTAACACCTTATTGTTTGCGGTTGCTAAAAGAAGAAATTTCTTATCTATGCCTAGGTTATTAAAATATAAATCCCGAATTGTAACCCAAAATTGTAGCCCAAAATTCAAGTTGCAAAGTTTGGAGCTGCAGCTATTTATATTGTCATTGGACAACAAAAGCACTTTATCTTTATTTTCCAGTATGACAGGGTTGGATGATGTAAGCTTTAAATTGCTGCTGCAAAGCATGTCCAAAAAGCATTTAGATTGAAAATATTGTAAACTATAGCAGTTGAAATATGTTGTTTAATAGAGTTAATGACTTGGGTCTATTTTGACTGGTTGCTCTGAAACCAGACAAACCTGTAACCTACTGTTTTGGTCAAAACTGACCATATCTAATCTGCAAGGGGACACGTATAACTGAAAATTACTTGTTTTGAACACTTAATTTAGTTTGCTAGGACAAAATCCCCCTTCCCCCTGAATGAGATAGTTACAGCAGAATGTCCAAATATAGCAAGATAATATCAGGTGCAAGAAAATATCCTTACAAGTGTGACAGTTAGTAGTCAGCATGCAAGTTACAACATACATTTATGTTAATAAACTTCTTTGTATGATATCATAAATATATAGATATATTCACATCATAAACTCTCTCTAATATTTATTTCCCTTGGTGAAGTGAATGCTCTGTAATCTAACAATTGACCATTTCACTTGAATAGGGTTAACCAAGAAACGCTATCCTACAGAAAGCTAAAAAATTAGAATGAATGGAATCTAACATTGAAGTTTGAACCTCAATCTGCTTGATACTCTAATAGAGATACTGACAAGTTAGTTCTAAAGGAGAGAACTTTTAGAAATGATATCCAAGAAAAAATTACATTGGTCTAACTCTAAACACAATTTCATGTTGTCAGCCCAAACAGATCACTCTATTCAAAACGCAAATTCACAAAACAAATGCACAAAGTTGTGAACTATGGATAATTATAGAAAGTCTCTTTCAAAAAATTGCATAAAAACCATCATCTATGATATCATTCTAATCATGAATCTAATGTAAAATAGCAGAACAAGAACTCTGGAGTAGGGTGGCTCCATATTGGATTCACTATATTGAAAGCTAACGTCATGATAAGCAATTTCTTTTCGAAAAGTTTTTTCAGTTAGATGATTTGTTTAAGAAACAGTTAGATAATGGTCCTAATATTTGTAAACAGTATCATATCTTCATACAAAATACCAATGCATTTCCATGCACAAGTTGGTGAAATCTTCAACAAACCCATGAAAGGGGACAATTGTGAGTGCTTTCAACAAAGGTGACTATAATCACAAAGTCAAAAACCACATTGGCCCCACTAAAGCTACTAACCCATCTTCTTCATATCCTTGGATAATGCTATTCCAGAGATATATTCAGTTAGAGGTTGGAATCTGCCATCAACTCAGAACCTACTCTACAACATTATCATGACATAGATATGATGCCATGCACAAGCAAATGGGATTGCTTCACATAGGAAAGGAAAATGGTAGATCTAACCAGCATAGAAATTTCAATACACAATCAGAAGTCAGAATTGCCCTTGTCCACCCTAGCCTACCTTCCCATGATTCCATAGTGAATGCTAATGCCAGCTTCGTCCTAGCATAACTCACACCTAAGTCACCTTTGGCAATGGGTCCCTGATTTATTGTGTTTTCACAAGTGAGGAATTCTACTCCCGATCACTGGATGGAAAGAGTGATCTCTGGGACCACCAATAAGAGACTCTCCTAACCTGAATGATACTATTGTCAAGGCAACCTTGTGCCTGATGAGCTTGTGGCAATGAATATTATGCTTTAGCCATACATCTTTCTTGATGAGCTGCCCAACATGATGGAGTAGTTGCACCATCGCTGGGACCACCAGTGATGTTTAAAGAATTAGGCAACATGATTTCAGGCCCCATTCCAGGGTCATGCAGGAGTACTTTATAGCATCCCTCTTAATGAAGCATCAAATGCTTTGGAGATGGTACCCATGGTAAGGTTGAACGAGCAGGAAGAGATGGAGGCTCGTTGGACCGCTAACAAAAGAATGCGGCTCCTTGTTAGCTTGCAAAGCTTCTTATTTAGAATTACAAGTAATTCTTTTCTCTTGTTGGATTGGAAAGGATTTCTTTATGGACTTGTCTGGATTAATATTTAAAAATAGTAAAATTGGACTTCACAAGTCCAGCTATAATATGCATAGTTTAGCTTTCTCTTTAATTTCCATGAAATTATGTCTTGCAATTTGAGTCATTTGACCTTATGTGGGTTTTTATTTACCAGGGTTTAATCAGCAGGTACCTTTAAGTTTAGAATCAACTAAATGACCATAAATAAATAAAAATTCATTCTAGAACTCATGTCAAATTGTCAAGACTTATGAGGTTTGACTAGGTAACCAACCTAATTACCTAACCAACCTAATTTAGCTAATTGATCTTGACCTAAAGTATGCAAATAGCTTATTATGCATATGCTGTGATTTGAGCTCATTACAAATAAATGGAATCATTGTGTCTGAAATCTAATTTGGGATTTACGTATAAAATGGTCCAGATCTACTCATCCATCCTTACTAAGAGCCATGTCACATGGTCAATATTTCATCACAAATTATGCCATGTTGTCGAATGGATAGAATATTTGTCATGTAATCTAAGGGTAAGGGGGATATAAACTTTTTGTTTAGAGATCAATCACTACGATGACAATATCAAGAACCTAAAACCCTATGATAAACCATCTCTTAAGAGGCACAAGTTTGAATTCCCTAGTTCAACTAAGGGATGATATTCCTTTGATATGTTTTCAAATGGGGTTTCTTTTAAGACTAGCTTGCTCAAAAAGATACAGTACTTAGAATTAAAAATAAAAAACACCATAAATAAAATAAGCATGTGCCCATGCACATATAAGATTTTGGGTCATTCATTTGTGAAGCTACAAGAAACACAAAATGTTCTTACTTTTCCTCTTTTTGAAGATTCTAAGATTATTGCCTCAGGCTTTTGTTGAGTTAGCAACGGCACTTGCTCAGGTATAGCATTATTAATAGCAATAACAGGAGCCGCAATTGGGAGCTTCTCCTCCTCAAGGCTATCAAAGGTTTCTCCAGGGGGTGGAGCAAGCATCTGAAACACGTAAGTGTACAGAACAACTGCGCCAACCTGCCATATCACCAACTTCAAATTAAAAAATATCTATTTTGTAAATGAATACAAGGCAAAATGGTAAACTGCATTATGCTTGCGGGTCCTGATATCTTGGTGATTTTTGATCATTATCTCAATGAACCAGGTGGAGTTTACCCTTCCTCTGAATGATGGTAGGAATATTAATAACAACAAATGTCATTATGATGGATATATGATCAAAAGAATAAATGCACCTTCATTTTTATCCAGGAAAATGGCAGAGTAGCACATGAATTAATGCAAATGATGTTTTTCTCGGCCAGTACAAGCTTATATTCACAAATCAGCAGCATACCAAAAATATTCATTATTTCAATGCCTGAGGTGTACATATGGTGATAAGAACGATTATTGACCTCCTACAAATCATTCAAGACAAATATAATTCAAGTTCTCCATGAGAACATTCTTCACAAGAAACCTAAAACTCTTGAGATGCGAGAATCAACGATACTCGATCATTTTTCTTTTCGCTCTCAAAATACATATTTGAAATGGACCACTAAAAGCAAGCATCAAACTTCATTAATATATTGCACTGGGAACAAAACATGCATATGAAATTCACATAGTAAAGTTCTATTATGAAAAATGCATAACAGCTAATCTATAGAGATTCAAAAGCAAAAGTTGGTGCAATAAGGCCTCAACAGAGCGAATTACACTAGCCAACCATTATACAACTCATTCCAGATCATAAGCCTTAGAAAGTAAAATTGATGACCTTCTCTGAATTACAAAAGGAGGTTTGATAAAAGGCAGTGCATAACATTTTGATGCAGGAGCAGTTTAGATTTTGATAGGAGATCAAGGTTTAATTCAAATGAGGAGCATGTTTTGAAAATATTAATGATATTTATTTGGAAACCCAACTGAAATACAGGTGATAGAACTAACAGTTCTGAACAAACTGGGCCAGCTTAGTCTGTCAAGTATTTTCATTGAATATCATCTTTAGTGTACAGCCAAAGCACATTAGTGGACCCTACTAATTATGAGTTATCATGAGATATTACAAAAGGTTTCTTCTAGTAATTATGTTTGCATTGAAGTATATCCTCTTTTGTGCATTGTAAACACAGTGAGACACCAATTTATGCAGAATTGGTAGAACATACATAATATCTACAACTTCTTTGCCTTAAAAACACATCATATTTACATATGTAGTAGTTTCCATGTATAGTCTTGTTTATTATTCTGCGGTAGATGTTGTTAGAAATCCTTTGATCTCAAGCTGAATTGCAATCAACTCTAGAACCAAAAGTACTGGCTTCTCTTTTATCGTTGACACATGAGAAAGAACCAATAATGAACTATAGTTTGGATACCTTCTGAACCTAATTTCATACATATAAATCATCTTCTCTTTCCTAAAAGCAAAAAGAAAGAAAGAAAGGAAAGGAAAGATGGAAGATGGAAGATATTTAACTAATAATCATGAAACATCTTCAGTATTTGACTAAAATTTTAGAATTATAATTTATATAATTATGAAATATCAACCAATGGAAAGTTAATTATAGTACAAAAGTAGCATATGCACATATAGCATCCAGTTATCTAATTATTGTCAAGTCACATCCATATATGAGTCATTGGTATATTTTATAGTAAATATGATGAATATATGGGGCTAAGTTGGTTCTTCATGAATTTATCATATGTGATTTTAGACACAGCATTTATTTTGTTATATTAAATCTTCACATACAAAGGTATTGTAATGCCATAGATGAATAAGAGTATTTTTTTTTAATCTTTCATGTCATGGACTTCCACTTTATATTCTACCTTGTCTGCTGTTAACGCATCCAATAAACATGGAAAAGAGTTAAGCTAAATACAAAAAAACATTTTGCTCCATGATTTGAAAAATTATCAAATCTGCTTCATTACACTTTGTTTTGACAGGTATGCAAGCATTAATTGACTCTACAGAAGATGGGAAAAATTGTTCAGAATAAATTTCATTTTTGCATTCATAAAATGAAGCAGAAAAGTGGAAATTAGATGAAGAAAAATGCCATGGAGTAAAAATGAAACTGACTTTGCATCTATTCATAATAAGCTTTACTGATAATAAGAAATGGAACTGTCAGTCTCACATTCATTTACTGGAGAAGACAAGAAAAAACATGAACTATCTACTCTTCAGAAAAATAGATCAGACAGGTTAAGGAGAAGCAAAGATGGGTCCAAAAAACTTTCTTGACAGGAGTACTTGGAGTAAAGAAAGCAAAGAAATTAATATTTTTGTATTTGTACTTGAGAGTCAGCACCTACCCACTGACCAAATGATATATACGCGTTTCCATCTTGGCTACATTTGTTAGAGTCACCAAATGGATTGGATTCATCTCGACATAAAGCTGCAATAAGCACAAGAGGTATATTCCCGATGTTCCCTGTATTCAAGTAGAAACGATTCATTACTCTAAAGAATGCATACTGTAGCAGAATGTTGATAGGACATTGTCCACAAGTCATTCCGATCACACTCTCATGTGTAACAAATAGTGAAGCATGAAATCCTACTCTTTATTGCTGTATTATTGTTGAGGGCAAAACAAAGATGGCCGTAAAGATAGCATTCAGAGCATTGGTAGAGATTGGGAGATCCATCACCAAGACAAGAAATCACAAGCTTGAGGTATAAAATAGCTTAGCTTGCAACATGTCGAAGGTTCAAAACATGAAATCCTAATTCTTGTCTCAAATAACCCATTTAAGTTCAGATTCGCAGAAAATGATAGCATCAGAAGACACTTCATCTTGCAGACAATGGCATCAATTTAAACGACTATCTCAATTATAATTATGAACACAAACTCTTTCCCCTTAAGAAAGTAATATTTTTCCTTAAAAGCATATGAATATTACATCAATGATACAAACACATAAAACAAACTCAACATATACTTGTTCCATCTAGAAAACTTGCATGACTGTGAAACCAGTGATAATGGCAGATTCGATTTACAGCACACTCCAATGTTTTGTTGTTTAGTAAAAGAGAAGTTTAAGGTCCCCAATGCATTTATTTCAGCAATATAATACAAATCCAACAAACCACCCCATCACAGTTTGACCTACTGTTGCTTTCAATAGCATATTACGTGATGATTCAAAAAACCATTGCTTAAGAAATGCTTTGCTTCCCCAGGACTAATCCCTAAAGCTTAATATGGACCACATGAAGAAAGAAAAATCTGCCAGAGGAAATTATATGTTAAATGGTACTGGTTCATCCATTTTCACTCTGATCAATTGAGTCATGTGATTTATCTAGTAATCTATTTCTTTTTGAAAGCAACAGAGCCAGCATAAGTTGTTCTCCCTTGTTAGTTTCATTCATCTGTTTAATTACTTTCAGGAACTGTCCATACTAACTGTCATCCTAGCCCTCCCATTCTCTAGATCGAGATCCACCTCCAACTTTCCAATTGCACATGCAGTGCGAATGCCCAACACAACTATATTCAAATTTAAACTAAAGAACTATAAAACCAATATCTAAAGGACCAATATCAGTCAGTCATTAATGTGCATTGGAGATGCTGGGACAGTAATTAAGCATGCAAATAAATTTTCTGGAAAGAGACAAAATAACAATGTTTGTTTTCATACTAAGAAAGTAACTCACCAATTCCAATATGTATGATAGTGAACTTGAAATATGGATATGGGGGTCGAACAATACATGCGACAATAAAACCAATTAAGGATCCTGATATTGTAGCCATAATGACATTGACAGGAATATACCACCTGCATTTCCAACTTTGTTAGTTAGTTCCATGCTAGTATATAATTTATATTTTCAATTCGAAAATAAAGAAGCTATTTTACAAATTTATCATACCAAAACACCATCACTGGAAACACATCAAATAAAAGAGGAGAAATGACAATATCATAAAATCTATAAATCACCTGCTGTTACAATGTTAGGCATTGCATATTTTGAAAAAAAAACAGAGCATTAGGCAGGAACAGAAAAAAGGAGCATTCACCATCAATATAAAGATTATAAATAACTTTATGTAGGCTGAGAAAACACCCAAGTCCAGAAAATTGAAGGGGATGAAACTCAGAAAAGTAAGAACAAGCCCTCAATGCTAGAAAATAATTTCTTGGCCAATAGAAGTTACAACAAAAATTTACAAGAAAATACCTAGAAACATCGTGTCATGTCAAATGCTTTATGTCCAAAGGTAATTCCTTAACATCAACTTTCCCTCTTGAACCTCCCCATCCCAAAAATTCCAACCCCAGGAAAGAAGGAAAAAAAAATACTAGCATGCTTCTACAGAGGGATGGGTTTTTATTCCTGCTAATGGTCTTTTATATATCCTAAATTACCTTCGCCATGACTTCACACTAGTTCAAACTGGGATGACACCAATTTTAAGAGCAGAAAAGGTTCTAGAAATGTTATAAAGCATTCAGTGCTCTATGTAGCCGACCACCTAATGACTGCTTAAGACTTACCATTCTACCTTAAGATTGAGATATATTCTAAATTTGTGACATTTGGCATCATCCTCTCTCACTTACTCTAGCACACGTGTGTATGCACGCAGTTATTAGAAGATCCATAAAAAGGCCTACTAAGAAACTTAATATTTCACCAACAAATCAAGAAAGATGTTAAAGGACAATATCACATACTATCACAGTTTGCTTTTCAAACTTAAATATATTAACCAAAAATAAGTCAAGAAGCATTCTTACCACTCCAACAAATTTTCTAGAGTAATTGCTCTTCCAAGTTGAGAAAATATTAGACAAGGAAGGAGGAGAGAGAAGACTAGCTGCACAAATATCAAAACAGGCTGTTAACAACCCCACTGGAGAACTTGGAAAGAGATCAAAAGTAATTGACAAATTAACACGATTCCTTTTTTTATTTCCAATTGCTCAAAAACAACAGTCTAATCAGCATGAATTATGAAGCAGAAAAATAACACCTGCAATAAATTCGGCACTATTTGTGAAAATCAAAGCACTAAAATGATCTCATACGCTTTAACCAGACTTGCTACACGTGCCTGTGCACTTCTCATATGCATCTTATTGGTGTAAACAATAAACCAAGGTATCCATGGTTAGATGTTGCCAAATGGGTATGTAGAGGTGAGAAATTTTCTTTGCAGTTATTGTAAGGCCTCCAAAAATATCTTGCAGTTCAGATGTCCAAAAGGATAATGATAACTTTCTTCAAGCATGCAAAAGGAAAGACAATTAAAATTCACATTATCATTCAATTAAACGAGTCCCTTGGGATACATCTTACTAATTATATGCACGAAAGAGGACATAATTTTCTCCATCTAGATTCTAGGCATACTTAACCCATTTCCACCCATTTTTATCTACTTACCTTTCTCAACAATCAAACATAGAGTAAGTAGTAGTGCTGCCGCAGGTAATGAATAAAAAGACAACTTTCTTTACCCACTGCTCCCTCTGTTTTTCTTTCCACCTTGACCCATTAAATTCCTTTTTAATCAGTTTTGTACCATTCCATATTATTTAAATAACAAATTGACCTCTTTAAAATTAAAACTGCTGTGTCTCTGTGTGTTGTGTGTATGCATGCACGTAGATGAAATCAATTAATATATTTTGAGAAAAAAATTATTCAGTTTTTGCTGGAATTTCAAAAAGTGAGATCCGAACTATGTAAAACTTTCAAAATTTGCTAACCATATATAAACATTACTTAAATGTCAAAGCAAAGAGAATGTAGAAAAGGAAAGAACTTGTTTTACCCCTATCTTATTTATCATAAAACTAATAAAACAAACGAGCAATTAATAAAAACTAATTCTGCTTACCCCATTAAGAAGCCTACGGCCATTGGCAGGAAGGATATTCACATACTTGGAGGCCATGAGACACCCCATAAAGCAGATAGTGAAGACTTTTGCAATTGGCAGAATAGCAAACTTCATCGTGGCAAGGATGGATTGCCCTCCACCCCTCTGAGTGTCCACCAGGATGGACAACAAAGACTTCTCCATTTTACCTCCGTAATGAATCTCTCAACCCAGAGGCACAAATCCTTACTCATACACCGCAGCAGCTCCCAAATCACCAACAGAATCGTGAAAAGTTGTGGAATTCAGCATTCCACGAAAAAAACTCCTCCAAACCCGTAGCTTTAATAGAACCTATTGTAATGCTTATTCCTGCAACGAACAAGAAGAGCAGGCAAAGTTCACTCTTTTGTGAAACATTTTTTTTATAAAAAAAAACACTTTTTTAACTAATAACAAGTTTAGCACGACATATTAGAGATAAAAATAATACATTGGAAACTTACGTAAAGCTCAAGAACGTGGATAAAATAAAGATAATTCTATTAATGCAAGACGATTTCCAGTAACATATTCCTATTTCGTTAGAAATTCACGAAGAAAGGGGTAGAAAACCGCAGAAAGAAACCTCAAATCCTCCAAAGAAATCTCGAAAACCCCAAACAGAACCCTTCATTCATTCTCGAAAGGATTTTATCCTCTTCTTTTTTATTCTCTCTCTATCTCCTTTTCAGAGCAAAAACCTAAATATCAACCCCACCGCCAAAAAAAGAACAAGAAGATAAGCAGACCACCAAACAAAGAATAAATAAATTGGGTCCATTCTCGAGAATTCTCAGTAGAAAACGTCATTGCCGGACATAAATCCTTCACTAATCAGACGCGGAGAAAAGCTAATAAAATACCAAAATTTCATAACTCTTCCCCAATTCTTGAGTTCCAAACCCATTCCTCTCCCAAAAAAAAATACCTGGATTCTTCCAAACAAGAATTCAAACCAGAGCACAAAAATCCTCTTCCAAGTCCAAGATTTAAAGAATGCTCGAATATTTAATCCACTCCAAAGCCCTTAAGATTTGGGAGGAAACTTCGAAGAGGCGGGAGGAAGGGAGAGAAGAACGAGAACTCTTTCGAAGATTCGAAGATTCGCCTGCTGGCTTCCGGCGAGTTCCGTCCAACAGCCTACGACTCTGCAACTCTTTAAACCCGAGGATCGTTCCGTATATAAAACAAATACGGATCAGGTCAAAAGTTCTGCATTGCCCCCGACGTTTGGGAGAATAACGATGATACCATTCCGTACGAGAACAACCGGCCGCCCGCATAATTCTTCACTTCTTTGAAAGTACGAGCCGTGGGACCATGCAATCTCTCTCTTACTCCGGCCTGCCTGCCTGCCTGCCTCGCTGACTTTAGGAAGCTCTCCCTTCAAAGTTGGGAAGATTTTTTTTATTTATGATATCCTAATTTTCATACCATTTTGTGCAAGTGTAACTTGAAAATCTTACTTAAAATAGTCGTGTTACTGCATTTAATCGAGAATCTTCTTTGTAAGGACGTAAATTCAGTTTTAAATGTGACACATAGGGGATTTTGTAGTTTAATGTGGGTTGAAATTACCAACTCCATTTTTTAATGATTTGCGGTTTGTTTAGAAACTTTTCTTGAGAAAAAAAACATTTTATAAAACTATAATATTGTAAATGCGCTGATTCTGGTAATCTATGTTATGTCATATGTAAGCTCTCAATAAGAAATACAATGGAGAAATGTCATATTAGGAGTATGTTTGATGTTACTTTAAAAAAAAAAGTATGTTTATAATTTTTTAAAAAATAGGTTCTCTAAATATATATATATATATATGTGGTAAATTATCTAGAACTTGCTTTTATTAAAAAAAGATTAAAAAATATTTAGACGGCTACTTTTACAAGGAAAGAAAAAACTTTTTTTTTGCTGAAGCCAGAAAGAAAGAAAAAACTTTAAAAATCAAATTTGGGGGGGGGGGCGCTCTTAACTTTAGCGTGGGATTTCATAAATAAAAAAAAAACTTTGATGTGAGATTTGTATGTTATTTTATTTGACCCCTTCATAATCCATTCCACTCCTGTGGTTTGATTAGGTTATTTTTATTTTTTAAATTATATTAATAAGTGAATAAAATATAGCTCTAAAGAGTGGACCACCAACTCACTATTTTATATTTAAATCCGGTCAATTTTTACATATCTCTAGTTTGTCTTGTACCTACTTAGATAACACCAATAGGCTATCATAGCGAACTTTGTACTTGTTCATCCATCTCAACCTACTTTGATCTATAAAAATATATATTTTCTACAAATATTCTTTTATTCCTTGATTTAAGCATATGACCAATAAAAAAAATAACATATAATTAAGTTAAAAAAATGCTAACACAGCATGATTATTAAGGATCCCATCAAAAATATAATAGAAATTGCATCGAACATTAAAGCTACGCTAGATACATGGAGTTACAAGCACGCAAATGTTTAGATCTAATCAATTTTGTTCCCGTGTACAAAAATAATAGTTATTAGTTTCGTGATAGTTCAAACTCCGGCCAACTCATGCCCATCTCTAAGTCCAAGTTGAAGCTTGTAAAAAATATAATAAAAATTTCATCGAATATTAAAGCTAGTCTAGATACATGGAGTTGCAATCACACAAATGTTTAGATCTTATCAATTTTGATCTTGTGTGCATAAATAATAGTTATTAGTTTCGTGATAGTTCAGTTAAACTCAGAACTTCGGCCAACTCATGCCCATTCTTAGGTCCACGTCGAAGCTTGTGAAAAATATAATAGAAATTGCATCGTATGTTAAAACTAGTCTAGATGCATGAAGTTGCAAGCACATAAATGTTTAGATCTAATCAATTTTGATCCGGTGTGCATAAATAATAGGTATTAGTTTCGTGATGGTTCTGGTAAACTCGGAACTCCAAGCCAACTCATGCCCATGCTTAGGTCCAAGTTGATGCTGGTGACAATGATTGAATCATGACATTCCAAGCTAGGGATGGAGTATCAAACAAAAAAAGTGATATCTGAGAGGATAGGACCATGTTATGAAGAATAAAAGGAAAAGGAGACCATTCTCTGCCACAAAAGGAAAAAAATAGGACCACGTACCATGGTTTTCCTCGATGGTCTTTTTCATGCAGGCCCTTCGCGGCACCATCGGTCTCTCCCACCAAGGAAAAGTCCAAAGACTTTAATTAAACTAATGCGACGGGTGCAAAAATGATTTGCGTTCATTCACTACCATGGGAAGCTACCAAGAAACTTCTCATCCTATTTAAGTCGACAGCTCTGGTGGCTAAATTAGCCGCCGGAGAGCTCATGCTTTTCTCGTTTGTTCTCATCCAAACGAGGGCGGAGTCACGGCGAAGCTGGGTTCGGATGTCCGTTGGGTATACCGGAGCTGGTCTCGTCTGGACAGCGTAACGGGCCAGTTTTTGTCGTAGCAGTCAGGCTGGACGTAAGGTGGGGCCCGTGACAGAGGAGTAAGGTTCCACGAAGGCTGCAATATAGGATAACAAAGAAATCTCTCTCGTAGCCGAGCTAGTGAGCACTTCAGCTGATACGTCATCTAGAAATGACAGAGATATTTGGGGTTCTTTTTTGGCTCGTATAGCAATTAACTAGGTATGCGATGATATCGATAGTACCCTGGCAGCCTCACCCCCAATTTTTTTAAGGTGATTTTCGACGGCAATATATCAGATGGCGGCAGTAAAGGTGGCGTGGATTTTGTGATTAGAGACCAGGACTTCAAACTGATTATGACCGGAGGTCGGCATACATTTGGAGGATCCATTCCTGTGGCATAGCTGCACGCGGCGTGGGAAGATCTCGTTTGTGCTAGAGTGCACCTAGGCGCTCGGCGTATACTCCTATAGGGCGACTCGGCCATAGTGGTCGATTGAATCTGGTGCCGGCAGGCCGAGCCGGACCTACACCCTCTACTTCGGGATATTTGGCGCATAGTGGAGGAGCTCGAGTTATTTCGGATCTCGCATGTATTTCGGAAGGCGAACAGTACTGCAAACTGGGTCGCCTTCTATGCAACCCACCACTCCGGGTTTGTATCATGGGGTATGTCCGATTGTGTGCCGTAGGCATTTGATCGCGTTTTGTCTTATGATTGCTCTGAGCCTTCTCACGGTCATATGTAGTGAAACGCCGATTTACCAAAAAAAAAGAAAAAAGAAAAATGAAATCTCTCTCTATCTCTCTCACTCACTGCGCTGCTCTCTCTTAAATGAAAGGTAACAACAAAAAAAAAATCTCACACAGACAAGTTAGAAGGACAAGCTGTAGCTTTCCAATTTCTTCTCCTGTTGATAATCTGTACTGGATGTGGTATAGCTTTCATTGTAAGGGAAATGGAGAGAGATGCATTTATATTACAATAATTCAAATTTAATTTTTCGAGGATGCACTGGTTGCTAAGTAGAGAGGCGTAATTATTAGGACAGATTCTAATCTATCCGGATATGATGTAATTTAATTTTTAAGCAAACTGCGTATCTAATTTTAATTAAAATGTTCATTTTTTTATAATTGCTGCATAACCTTGATGAATTGGGATCGATCTTGCCTAATCTTTTTCAACAAATAAAGGGAGGAAAGAAAGTTGATAGTGAAAATTGGAGCGGGAAAGTTAGCTATACGGCTTTGTTCTGGTGTGAAATTTCTAGCACCGCTCAATTTGCAATTATCTTGGGGTTTAAACTTTACCGATCTTTTTTTATCATCAAGCAAAAGAACAAAAAACTTTATCCAATTTATTGAGATAAAGAAAGATGGAAAAAAAAGAAGAAATATTTTCTAATAAAGAAAAATAAAGGAACAAAGAGAGAATATACATCCTTGACTTCCTTAATTGAAAAAAAAGGACTCGGCTTTTCTGCAGTTTAAAGTTCTATCCTCTAAGAAAAGATGAAGCAATAGAAAAATAAAAGATAAAATTTATTTGATAATACTAAACTTGTTCAAGAAGATTCACTAGTTCATAATCTAATTCAAGATATAGGAACAATTATGGTATAATTTGATTAATATCTACAAAATATGAATTCTAAACAAGCTATTTTAAGTGTAGGAACAATGAAAAACTGAAGTAATGGGCATAATTTCTTTTATTTTCAGCTATGACCGGGGGCACCCTACTCTTCATCTCCCCATCTCTCACCACTCTTGTCATCTCATTGTACATTCCCCATGGCCTTTTGCTCTCACTCTGTGTTTTGATTCACTTCATCCTTCCATCAAAAAAAAAGACAAAAAGATTGGGGGCCCCCAAGATGGTTATAGCTGTTGTCATTTTAAATCAGGCCCAGGGACGTAGCTCTCTGGAATGGGGAGGTAGCTCTCAGCCTTAAAGCAGATAACCTAGATGGAGTTGATCTCAAGCTTTCGAAATAATATCGCTCTTCCATCTCAACTTTCTACTGATCTTAGAGTGCTCGGAGGTCAATTTGGTGGCATCATCTTTATCTGAAAAAAATGATGGCATCATCAAGCCACTGGTGTCACTGCCTGGACTCTTTGCTTCGTAGACTTTTGATGGTCGCTTGCTCTTGGGTGCGACCAAACAATCACAGAAAATGTAGCCAAGTATGTGAGCTTGCTCGGCCAACTATTTACTTAACAATTAACATGAGGTATGAGAGGATCAGTGTATGAGACCACTGGTGCCTCCATGTCCTCATGTTGGCATGAGAGGATCGGTGTAACTTGCAAGAGTGATGAAATATGTAGGAGATAGTTGAGTGTTGAATTGCCAAGCCAAGGTTTGATCAAACTTATTGTAAGGATCCGTGCGGACGTGTGTTTAGTCTCATGTCAGTTATTCGCTGGGTAGATCTTAGATACTTATACAGGATTAAGAAATCCAAATAATACCTTCCAGCTAGCCATTTTGGATAAGGTCCTGAGTTGTTACAAATGGTATCAGAGCGAACCTAGCCCATAACCTATGTGGATTAGGGGACACTGCAGCACGGATCTATTGGGGCTGACCATGGGCCGATCATGGTGTTTGTGATTAGATTTGAATAGATTTTGAACCCTTAACCTGACGAGGACGTCAGGGCTTGAACGGATAAAGTATGTGAGAACCCGTGCGGACGTGTGTTTAGTCCCACATCGGTTATTCACTAGATAGATCTTGGATACTTATACAGGATCAAAAAACTCAAATAATATCTTCCGAATAGCTATTTTGGATGAGGTCCTCGGTTGTTACACTTACATGCGTACTAACAAATGCCCAAAGCAAGTCTTTAATGTGCATTTTTTTTACTTTTCTAAGAACTAAAATAGAAGAAATTTGGGCAGAGATCGGGTGATGAAAGGATCAAACTTAGGTTACTTGGTTAGGGCAGATATGGTATATTGTTTGTGTGGGGAGATTTCATACGTACTACTTTCAAAAAAAATTCCATGGAGAGTCATGTGTTAAAAAAAAAAAAGTTAATATCTCCAACCAATTAGTCTCTTATATAATGTCAAGGCAATACTAGGATCTATCCTGGTTAATTTTTAGGTTGGTTCATGTTGTTGTCAGGTTGTAACTACGAAGTAACGTAGTACTGAGATAACATATATTAAAGTTTTTCTCAGATGGAAAACTCATCTCTAGCAAGAAGTAATGCAGCTAGTTCTCAATGAAATGGTAATGGAGACAATCAAGAGCGTGTTTGTCTTAGAAGACTGCCATCTCTAGCCCATCTTTATATAACAGTCAGATTCCTTTCTCTAGCTATGGTTGGTTCATCACACTATTAATAAAAACATATGGACTTAAAAAGGGCACTTGGATTCTTTTAGGGACAGCCACCACTGATAAAAACTGGGGCAAGTCTTCTTTCAGTCTCTTTCAGCGCTCAGATAAAAGCAACTGTCATTTATTGCTGTAGACCAATTTCATTGATCAATTCCTAGAAGAATATTTCTGCAACATATGAACCGACCCAAGTACTTGGACGTGAGACATATTCTTGGTGATAAGGCCAATCAGCTTTGTCTCAACTGATTTGTATGTCTATTCACCTGAGGAAGATCTAGAGTTTGAACTATGATTCTGCCACCCCCACCATATTTCTCAACTTTCTTTTTCAAAAAAAAAAAAATCTTGGATACAAGTAAACAGCCAAAGGTGGTTTACTTTCCTTGACATTGACCAAAACCCAAACACCAATTAGATTTGTGTTATATTTTTTTTTCTCATCCATGTATCATGTGATCTGGAAAAGCCCTAACATGCCATCAATCAACAATTACATAATGCAAAAATCACTATTTAAATAAATTATGGCAGCATGAACTATTAATAAATCTCTAACCTAGACAACCTCTGAAAGCAAGTGACAGAGTTGGATGGATGCTAACTTAATTAGGTGAATGACAGAGGTTTAGTTGTAAGTCCGGCATGTACCTATTTCAAGATTAGATAACCTTCTCTTTTGAGCAAAGATTTAGTTAATCTTT
This sequence comes from Phoenix dactylifera, assembly GCF_009389715.1. Taxonomy (NCBI): domain Eukaryota; kingdom Viridiplantae; phylum Streptophyta; class Magnoliopsida; order Arecales; family Arecaceae; genus Phoenix; species Phoenix dactylifera. The sequence goes on along the minus strand of NC_052394.1, from coordinate 18,736,115 downwards.
TCCTCGGATAACCCTATTTCACACCAAAATCATCTTAGTAAACAAATTAGTACGTACTGCTTTCACAAGAATTGAAACCTATTGATGTAGACTAAAACCTTTCTTCTTACAACGCAAGGCTGCTATACTCGTCTAATTTTCACAAAAAAAAACAAAGAAAGTAAAGGAAACAAAATACCGGGGGCAACCAAGTTATACATGACAAAGTTAATTGCGTGCAAGGCAGTGTCTCCCTCGTCAAAAAGCCTGAAATGGACTGATGGCTGATGCCCACTTGGAGAATTATACACCAAGTTCTTGTATGATGAAGTGTCCCTTTGCTCTCCCTTCTCCACCTCAGGAAGCCTTCAACAATCGCCCACTGATATAATTACTCCAAGCCTATTCATTACATGATCGTTATATTTAAACAGATAGGATGGATGTTGAATTATGATATACCATCAGGCAAATTTATTAACGTTTGACAAATCATTAAGATTCACACAGCGTGTCCTCTGTCTATATATACCTTAGGCTATTGTTTCAAGAGGTAGGAGGGTGGGGATCATCTGGTCCCCTTGGAAGATTTTAAGGAGTAGGTACACATGACATCTTGTCTTAATTAAGCCCTGTTAGGTGGCATTCAAGTTTGCTTGATATCTAATTGGCTTGGAAATTGAAATAGTACAGCTTCAGCCCAATCATGGCAGCCATGGTAAACTATTTTAGCTCTAATTTCGTTGACTGAATTCTCCCTCTCCATATATGTCTGTTTCATGTAGTATTTATTAGTATTTGGCCATCAAGCCAACATTTAGAATTCTATGACGCACTTTGAACAATCATGAATAGCTCAGCTAATGAACGTAAATTCTTTTTTCCCGTACATTTTTTGGAGTTAACGAATGAATGTAAATTCAAATACAAAATGGTGTGAAAATAATATTATAACATCTATAACTCCAACATTTTTTGGAGTTAACGAATTCTATAATATTTTTGTGGAGAGTCTACACGCAGCTAATATTGGGTATCTCTTCAATTAATGATGTGGAAAATTAGAGTTCTGTGTGCCCCTTGCGTTATGCCAAATGGTTCAAGCACATGGGCTGCGAGCAACTGGATTTAGCCGACAAGGAGCCATGGCGGCCGTGTGTTCCCTTGGGCCTTATCCATCTACCGTCCTATTAACCCAAGAATACGGCATCCACCGCAGCCCACCCTCTGATTCAAGCACATGGGCTGCAAGCAACTGGATTCAGCCGACAAGGAGCCATGGCGTCCGTGCGTTCTCTTGGACCTCATCCATCTGCCGCCCCATTAACCCAAGAACACGGCATCCACCGCACGTCTGATCGGTTGGTCTATTAGTTGGGCCCCTGAGCATGTCGTACGTGGTCCAATATTAGGATACATGTTCGCCCGCCAAAAGAGACGAAGAGCTCATGGTTGCACGAATTTTGAGTTGTCTTCCATCAGCCCGACATCATGTGGAAGTTGATAAGGATTTACATAAATTAGAGTATCCTTAGTCTACACACACACACACACACCCCGACCGTTTAAATCAGACATGAAGTAGGAATGAACCCAATTTTCTTCATCGCTTTGGATCTTTAATGTCTTAATATTGAACTGTAACAACTCGGAACCTCACCTAAAGATATTATTTGGGTTCCTTGATCCTATATAAGTACCCAAGATCTACCTAGCAAATAACCGATGTGGAAATAAATGCAAGCCCGCATGGATCTTCACATACTCCTTCCATTCAAGCTCTGACGTCCTCGTCAGGCTAAGGGTTCAAATCTAATCACAAACACCACGATCGGTTCGTGGTCAGCCTCAATAGATCTATGCTGCAGTGTCCTCTAGCCCACATAGATAATGGGTCAGATCCCTTTTAATACCATTTGTGACAACTCAAGACCTCACCCAAAGTGGCTAACCGAAAGGTGTTATTTGGGTTCTTTGATCCTGTATAAGTTTCCAAGATCTACCAAGCAAATAACCAATGTGAGACTAAATACGCGTCCACACGGATCTTCACACGAACAGTCTCTCCATATGCTTCCATATGTATATACATATGTACATACATACATACATACATATATATACATACATATATATCCATACATACATATATACATACATACATATATATACACTACTGGCTCTCCTTATTGCCTCCAAATGCCAAAGGCCTTATTGTATGGATAATTGAAGCCAAGGTTAAGCTCTCAAACCTCTTTCTATCCTGTCCCCAAATCTAGCCATTACTCATTAAGAGTCATTCGTATCTTGCTCTTCTTTTGCTTCCTATCTTTCGTCCTGAAGTCAAGGTGATAGCAGAATGTTTTAGTTAATTTGAGGATATGAAAATTGCCATTAGTTTCAAGCTTCTGAGTCCTTTTTGTTTTAAACTAATTCGGTGAGTTAGTTTGTTGGATGCAGAAGAAAGTTTGTCTGGAAGCCTCAGAGAACTAGCAGGCCCTCCATCAGATGCAGAATCACAAACTGGACAGCCATCTCAATAAGAGTCTAGCACAGTAGATAGAATGAAGTGATACTGATATTTAGAGCCACTTCATGCTTATTGTTCTTCTATTGAAAGTCACCGAAGTTTGTATTTGTAGATGAATGCTCCCTTTGCACATCACACGCACACAAAACCAGATACAATGCCATGCCCATGAAGTGTTATAATTAAGTAAACACAGTAGTCATAGAACAACCAATTTAAGCAAACAAGGAGAATGTAATAATAGAAAAACTTACAATATTTGTCTGATCTATAGTACAAACAAAGACATAATAGAAAAGAAATGACAGTTCAAATTGTATAGCAATATAGTCGATTCATTTGTTTTAGTTTTGATAAGCATTATTGATAGTTTCCAATAGCTTATTACTTTTTAGTGGCTTTGTCAAATGGAAATCCATTCCAGCGGAAATTGATTTCCTTTCTTCCTCAGGTGTCGCATGAGCAGTCAAAGCAATTATTGGGATGTGGAAACCATAATATTTTTCCTCTTCCCTTATTTTCCTTGTTGCTTCATAACCATTCATAATAGGCATCTGAGAGAAAAAGAATAAGATATCAGAAAACTGATTTAGTTAAATAAGACAATTATTGTGAAGGTACTGCAACATAACCATCATCCATTTTATATGAAATAAGAGAGTACAATGCACGATGAGATGCTTATGTGCAAGGTAAGTAGTAATAGCATTTTTAAATGGCTTGCAAGCATAGTGACAAATAAATACATCAATAGACATAATAACAAAAAGAAGATAACATAAAACAGAAATACAAGTCGATGCTTAACATGGTATTTAGTGCAAAACATTATAATATGTTATATATGCATGTGTGTGCATTCTAGCAGATAAGAACTATAAACATTAAGAAAAAAAACTGAAGGGACAAAAATCATCACAAACTTTGTTATTTTATTTTCAGAAAGACTTACCATAACAGGTGGAATTTAATGTACTTTCTATCTGAAAATCAATAAATAGATCCATATGAGCACTTATGTATTGATATTCGGTTACTCTAACGATGATTTCATATGCTGCTACTCAATATACTAAAACAATTTTATTTATTTGAGCAATGGAGTGGTAATGTGTTACCACCAAGGTTTAAATCCTAGACCTAGCCTAGGATCAAGCCCTTCGGAAAGGGGTATCAACATTGGACTCGAGCCCAGTTGACCAATACAGTCAAAAAGTTTTGTCATTCAAAGTCAGCCACTTAGATCCTTATTTTAACTTGGAGTTCTTTATAGAATTTCAAATCCAAGTAGTTACCTTCCTTTTGGACGACAATGATTATTACTAGTATAAATACATAATTGCTAAATTTTACCTCACAATCCATTAGAATAATATCATAAGGTAAAGGCTTTAAATCTCCTTGTGGTTGGGCAGTTCCATTGTGCTTATCAGATGTTCCTCGCAAAGCCTTTGTAACCAAGTCCACAGCATCCCGCCCATTTTCAGCATGTTCAACAGTTGCACCAAGTCTTGAAAGTGTGTGTTTAGCAACCTTAGATAAAATGGGCATATCCTCCGCAAGTAAGATGTTCATGCCACTTAAGGGTGTGTCATCATCCATACTGTATCTCGATCCAGATGTTTTGTTGGTATGTTGGCTTGATTGCGAAGCAAAAGAATTGGACAATAAAGTTTTATCATCCATAGAAGAACCAAGCTCGATAGATTGTTGTCGTGCTTGCATTGTATTCATAATCTGTATTCCTTGTGGATCATCTACATTTGTTCCTCCGAACTCTTGTAAAAGTTTCAGGAGTGCATATAAACGAGAACCATGTAATGGTTTTTGCAAAACAAGATCACATTTCTCCTGATTAGAACTACTTAAATCAGCGGCCGGAGTATTGAAACTGGCCAACCAAACAATCTTGCACTGGATATTATGAATGCTGCTAGTAAAATTCTTCAAAATCGAGCATATTTCTGACATATTTCCACTGCTCAAATCAATGACAATCAAAATGTAAGTTGGCAAACCACTAAAACTTAGCTTCTTCAGACGTTCCTTAGTGGTAAGAGGCAAAGTTTGATCAGCCACATCTACAGAGCTAGAACACCCCTCATTTTCTTTGTTATAATTGAGAGATGTGGTTCTGGACAAGGAATTGCTACGTGACACTGAATCGGGCTTTGCAGAGGCACAAAGGCTATTCTTGATCTTTTCGAGTGAAGGATAAAGAAGCTTGTGGTGGTCGATTGCCCATACCTTTACTCCAAGGCTTTCCATCCATCTTTGCATAATTTCTTTTGTTTCACCTTGAATCAAAAGTAGAGAGTGAATTCCTTCCATTTGAAGACCTCTTTTGAATGTCATGGCACGAATTTTTGATTGGGCAATCACATTTTTCCCAGCAAGTTGAGTACGAGCAACAGATGTATTTCTTGGATGCAACTGAGAATTGGTATTCTCTTCACCATCCAAAGATGCATCACTTGACTTGAGAAAAATGTTAAACCTAAAACATGTTCCTCTTTCACCAGGATCTTTCTCCTTAATGCAAATCTCACCACCCATCAGTCGCACCTAATAATAGTAAACGAAAGTAGGATATCAATTCAACGAACAGAGATATAATCAAGGTAAAGCATAGAAAATTTGCAACAAATTTGTAGGCAAAAAACACAGGAAAAAAACTTGAATATACGTTACAAAGAAGCAACAGATGTTATTTTTACTTACAAATGATTGAACTATTCCAAGTCCCAAACCAGTGCCCTCATGTCCTCCAGTAGTTGTTTCTTTGACTTGCACATAGTTCTCAAAGACAGAAGCTCTCTTTTCCTTGGGTATTCCCTTACCAGTGTCCTCTACCTCAAAAATAAATTCAACAGAATCTGGGCCATGCTGAACAGGATTAAGAATTTCCATATTAGTTTCATTCTTCCAAAGGCACCTTGTCAGATGGCTTAATATGCTAGGAAAGCGGAACTCATGGTTCGAAGAAAGTTTAAAATTTTCTAAGCTAGGCTTCTTAGCCCAAGCACGCACAACCACGTGTCCCTCGGATGTGAACTTCACTGCATTGCCAAGTAGGTTATCGAGAATCTGTTTAAGCCGTCGACAATCTCCTTTGACATTTGAACATCTAAGAATTGAGCAATCACAAGGATCCCAAATCACCTCTAGGCCTTTCTTAAGAGCGACAACATGGAATATATCTGCTGACTCCTCAAGCACTTGAGCCATATCAAATTCAACCTCTTCTAGTTGCATCTTTCCTGCTTCTACTTTACTTGTATCGAGAACTGAATTTACTATCCCTGTCAAAAAGGTTTCATCAAAAGAAATCAGTAATTTGTCTGTAGAATGTTTTCTTTCTGAATGTTACTAGAGTAACATGATAAATTACTAACAACATGAACTCCATCAGCACAACCCTTTAAGCTTGAATCAGTTGGGTATCGATAGAAAATTTTGATTTGAAGAGGAAGCTAACAAAGTTTTCCAAGATCAAGCATGAAAGAAACTAACAATGGACTACGAGCAAACATAAATGTTTTCTTTTTTTTTTAGGGGAAACAAAAATAATTTCTATACATGCATTTAGATTTATATGTATGTACATTTGTATGATGTTGAAAGTGGTTCTGTATTAAATACGCGTGTCGTATCATGAAGAACCAGATAAGGAAACTATATACCTAGAAGTTGTGATGCACAAGTACTCATCTGCTCCAAGTGCCTATCCAATTTGGAATTTGGGGTGGCATCAAGACGACAAAGTTCTACTAAGCCAGTGATGCCTGCGAGAGAAGTACGCACGTCATGGCTGGCACTAGCAAATGCCAAGCTCTTATTCATACTCTTCCGCTCTGCCTGTTGAATCGCCTCCTTTTGCTTGATGAGGCTCGCATATAGAAATGCTTCCTGTATTCGCAATCTCCTCAACAGTTGCAGCATGATGGAACTTCCGACAATCACACCGAGAATCATAAGTGACAGCAGTGAGACAACAACTATCTTCATCTTATGAACGAGGGGAATTACTTCCTTACAGGGAAAAGCAATTACATATACCTAGTAAATAACCAAAATTCGATCAATTTAGAGCAAGGCAAGGCATAACTATTAATGAAAAGGACTGAACTGAAAATGACATCATTTCATAAGAAGAAAGCATCAAAAAGCTTTAATTCCAGGACCAATATCCAATGCATTACCATTCTGATTCCAGAAACATCAAGATGAGCACAACCAAAATTGTATCTCTTGCCCCAAATGCTCAAATAGTTAGTATGAGATGGATCACTGCCTGTACCTTCAGGGTTATCAAGCTGGCATGAAAAATTATCATGCTTTTCAAGTGGTAAGGTATCACTCTTATCCATTACATGGATTGAAACTGTATTATTACCAAGCACATAGCGAGTATGCGGTGGTCCAGTCTCTGCTATGACATGCCCATCTTCTGTAGCTACATACAAGTGCCCGCCCCAAAGGTTGACACGAAAAATATTATCAACGAGATCTTTCATGGCAATTCCGATGGAAATAACTCCTGATCTGGCCACTGGAGCAGTGAAAAAGAGCATCTGATCCCTAGCTTTGTTCCAGCCAACTCCCCATGAAGCATACCTGCTCTTACCATTTAATGCATCTTGAAACCATTGGGAACCAATTTGTTGTGGAGAGCAAGGAATCACATCTCCATACACCATCCCAGTATCTCGATCTACTGATTGGCTGTACCATTTATGTGCAGCAGAATAAATGGAAGAATCTAAAATATTCGAAAACATCGTGCGCGCCTGGTTCTCATCATTGTAATAGGAGAGAAGCATTCCACCATGTATACCAACATAAGATATCTGTGATATCCATGGCATTGTTGCAAATGCCAGGAACAAATTTGGCGCCACCTGCAAATCGAAAACATCAATTCAGTACCAACCTACTCTGCTAATGGCATATTGCACTCTAATATCTACCTTGTCTGCGATGTTGGAGAATGCGGACAAGTCTCCAATGGAGCTTAGCACCCTAGTGACATGAAATACAGTGGCATTCGCCTGCATCAGGAGATCCGCACGGTCATGGACGTGCGCCAGCAACAACTTGACAGGATCATAAGGATCATCCCGCATGGCGGGCTTAATTTGCTGGGTCATGAGTACCATCACCGAGATCGCACTGACGCCCAGTGCCACTAGAACCTGCATGTGTTAATGATCACAGTAGCATCTAATTCCATTTTCACCTTATTCCATCTTCCAATCCAACAAGGACGAAGGTTATTTTTATAAGCATAGATTAATGGAATAAGACAGTATAGGGAATGCAACCACATGGCCAACTAATCCTATACAGAACCCTCTCCTAAGAGTATCTCATGAAAAAAAAAAGGAAAAATAATAAAGAAGAGAGATGGGAAAAAAGAATGATGAACAAAAAGAAGGGATTAAAAAACAATGAAGAAAATGATATTCATGAAAAAGAGAATGACATGAAAAAAAAAGAAAACAAAAAAGAAACACGATAAAGAGAGAAAGAATGATGAAGAACGAGAAGCGATCAAAAGAAAACAACGAAGAAAACGATATAGAAAAATCGAAAGAGAAGGATTACCAGAGGGAATATGATCCAGTAATGAAGAAAAGCGTTCATTTTCGCACTCATTCTTGCCTGCATGTCAAAAAGATCAAGAAGAAGAAGAGTAAGAGGATAACGCTGAAAGAAAACTAGATACGCAGCAAAGAAGATAAAGAGTTTTAACTCTCTTCCTTACGAGCGAAGGATTATGGATGCATTACCTCTTCTTGAAATCTTCTCTCTCTGCTCTTTTTTTTTTTTTCATGCACCTCTTATTTTTTTCCCTTCCTGCTTGTTTTGGAAATGTATAAATGCTTTATATAAAATTGATCACCAAAAACAACTCAAAGTGAGAATCTTCCCAGATTTTCTTTTTTTAGGTAACAACAGCGATAAGGCCAAAAACGATATTCACCTTCTTAAATATGTAAATTAAATAGGATACAGAAGCAAAACCCTAAGCAATGAGCATGAAATCGTTTAACCCTAGCGCATAGCAAGAAGTCGGTCCTTGGACTCCCGTTTAATTTTCCCCTTGACTCGTGTAGACCGGCAGCGAAAATATTTCTATTCATGCTTGACTCTGAGACGCTGCCACGCGACATGGAGCCCGAGCCCCCCAAACCGTGGGCCCCCACCGATTCGGTTGGAATCTTCGAGCGGCCCCCGAAACTAACGGACGCGCCGCGCGGCCTCCACCGGTTCGGTTGGAATCTTCGAGCGGCCCCCGAAACTAACGGACGCGCTGCGCGGCCTCCACCGTTGTTTTGGGCTTATCGAAAGCTATCCTTTCGCGCCTTCCCACCTCCGATCGGCGCCGGCCGGGGCACGGCGGCGGCCTCCGCGACGCGCGGAGCGTGTTCAGTGAAATGCCCGAGAACGCGCTACTCGCTGGCTGAGCCGAACAGAGCGGCTTCGCCGGTACGGTCTCGCCGGGTCTTCCGGGCCTAAGAGATTTTGAAGGCGCATATGCTCTCCTTCATGCATGATTGGATGATGCGAAGTCCAAGGGCGATGGTTTCTCTCTGCACATCAGAGGTAAGGAGTCATTGATACGATTCAGTCAATTTAAATTATAATAACTATATTAGTTCTTCATTTGAAATGTTTTATGACACATGGCAAGTTTGTAGGTTGGATCTTGCTGTGCAAATCATTTCATATCTTACCAGTCTTAAATTCTGTATGCTTTCTGTTTTTGCTCTTGCGTCTAGGTGCTTGTTTCTCAAATTTTGATGTTGGCTTTAGAAAATAGCATGATCCAGCTTAATTATTTTGAAATGTGCATAATTTTGCTTCCCTCACTTTGTGTACCTGGAAGAATTAAAAATTAATTTGGTGGGAAAATACAACTCATCATTCCATGCTGATGCTTCTATGTGTTTGAATTAGATTTTTTTATTAAAAAAAACTTGAGGAGACAAGGAGGATGCGCAATACTCCTCCCAAATGATCTTGACATCAATTGATGGTCAATCTCTAGGATTCAATGTCTGAGGAGGACTTAGTGATTTGTAATGAAAACTAAGTACTTAGGAGAGACAAGTGCGTCACGAATTGAATTTTTTTGTGTGTGTGTTTGTGTTTGTTGTATGATGATGAAAGCTTCAATAAATAAGCTTGCCCTTCTACTCTTGCATCAAATATGCATGTCTTCAACCTCGCAATTGGGCAACATGCCGTGTTTTGCGGTAAATAAGCACCTCATTAAGATGCAATGACCCCTCCATGCCTATATTTTCGCACATGAACTAATCGCTAATCAATTCTACGTTCCCATCATATGCCATATTGAGAATATTAATTTTTCATGGAAAGGATGCAGTATTTCTTTTTATTATAGCTTAAACAAAATTCACATGTTTGGATTCTATGTTAGTTCTATAATATATACCTTCATAAATGTGCGATAATTATCTATCAATGGGGGTGCAATAAAAATCATGCATGCTTGTGCACTAAATGCAGTATAATAATGCTGCAGGTTTCAACTCTTTCATATGATATCCATCATAATGCTAGCTTGTGCGCATTTACGACAATTACAAAAAAGTAGAAGTGTTGACTAGTTGGCTAGAGAGAGAACTTTGCATCTAACGACTTATATTTAGCTTCTCATTACCGAGTTCCTTAACTTGTGGATGGCTAATATAAGAAAATAAAAAATATTCAAATTTTTCAAATATCTATTTTAGAATTCTCATATCGAAGTTTTTTATCTTAGAATTGAAGAGAGGGGATTATATCTTATATTGATATCATGCACTTATAAATATGATATATCTAGAATATTGGTCCTCGTGCTTATCAATCTAATATATCTAAAATTATCATTTTTTATTATCTAGGTCAGTATAAACAAGTATATCTTAGAACATTCACTAATATATTTTTAATAAAAGTCGATCAAAATTTTTCAATCATATTCTTTTTACTATCTTAAATTAACTTTGACAAAAATATATAAAAAAAATAAATGTCCAATGATTGAAATATCAATTTTTGGTTTCCATCTAATGCTAGGATCTACAATTATCTTGTTTCTTTTTAAAATTTCTCCACCTTCCAACTTTCATCTCAGCCAATATATTCGTGATATATCTTGATATTGATCACTATATATAATGAGAAAACCTGGGCTCCCAAGGAGTGTAACCGCCTGAAAAGTATAGAATTTTTGGTAATAGAGTGAGGCCCATATAAGAGAGAGCATAATTGAAAGAAAGCAAAGAGAGCGCAAATTCTCTCTGCCAATAACAAAAACATGATTAAAACCCAAATCCGAATAATTTTTATCACCGGAGAAATCATCTTATAGGACTTGGGACATCTTTTATTTATATTTATAGAAATACTCATGAAAATAAAATCAACAAAATGGAAGACCATCTTTTTTAATAGAAGAACTCTCTTTTTATTTATTAAAATCTAAAAAATTTTGGAATCGTATACAAAAAAAGAAAAGAGAACTTTGGAAAGCCACCCTTTTTATCAATCTATTTGGCACATTCAATGCACCTGTCAAGATCCAGATCTCAACCTTTAAAAACCCTAGCCCTTGCTCTCTCATCTTGTTCTCCTGTAAAATCTCAAGCCCTTTCTCCTAAAATGACCTAAGGTAAGTCTCTCTAAGCAGGCAGGCCTCATCATCGTAAGTTCAACTAAGCTTAGTGTTTTTGGTCCTCATTCTTATCTTTATTTTTGCATACTTCGTGCTCATAAAACTTATGTATTCAAGCCAAGGTTAGCCTACCTTTTGTGTTCCTGCATTTAGCTTATGCATCATTATTTTATTTTAAGGAATAATATGGCGGATTCTGCTTTGCATTTCCAATATGGTGACAAAAGATTGAAAATTTACCTAGGCAAATAGATTGTTGTGGGAGTACCCTAGGCATTGAGAGGTTCTTGTTTGCTTGGCAATAAAGAGTGGTAGATCCCTGCTCTAATTTACGATTGTTTGGGTATTTTCGTAAGAATAACTTGCAGGAATCAAACCTATTAGACTTCCCAGCCTGCAATCTTTTTAAGTGCCCACCTAGGTCCCAGCCTAAGTCCCAACCTGTGGAACTATTTGGTTTACAACAAGAAAAGAAAACCTACGGAGGTCATTTTATTCCTTCTACAAAATTTGCTTAAAGAAAAACATTCGATTTGCTTAAAGAAGAATCTAAAACTAAATATTCTTTAGAATAATAATAATTAATTGCTACTTTGGCCTCCTTTGGATTTTTTTTTCTTATTATCTTTCTATTTTCATAAAGAAAAATTTATCCTGTCCCCTTTCGTTCAATTTTCCTCCATTGAGAAAACTATCAAGAATGGATGGGCATTTAAGTGACTCCCATCTATCCATAAACAAGAAGGAAAATAATAGAAGATGACATGACCCATACCAAGAAAAAAATGTTTCACATACTAATGAAAGGGGAAGTATCATAGTTGCACAGTCTGTCAACTTGAATAAAATAAAATTCACCGACATTTTCCTCAAGTTTTACAAATAGAAGTTCGCGGCATTCACTTTTCTCATTTCATTTTGAAAATAAGACATTGAATTCTTTATTTGAACTTTTGTTCAAAAGGAATTATTCTCACTCAAACCTCTTTTTCATGGAAGAGTTGTTCATAAAATCCCTTCAACGCACTTGACTTACCCCCTAACCCCAACTAATGCTCTTTTAATAAAAGATCCATACTTCACCATATCCTTAGACCTCAGGTATGAAAAAGATCCATTTTTTTGATTATGTTTATCGTTATGCGACCGAAACCTATCATCATGATGCAGCTAAACTATGGTGATTGAGGAGACTCTTCACTTCTATCCTCCTACTGCATTTGTGTTACGAGAAGCTTTCCAAGATATGAAGCTTGAAGACATTTGCATTCTAAGAAGGCATCACTCATAAATCTTCTATGTGTTACGAAACTGGTTTTTGCTGCATCCAACATAACTCATAAATCTTCTATGTGATTTAAATAAATGCACTGTGGATCAAGAACTTTGAGATCCATGAATGAGAGATCAGTGAGTCTGCATCTCCCCATGGAGTTATGATAAAGTATCCTATGTTTTTCTTTTGTTTTTAGGAAAAGTTAATCTTTTAAGCGAAACAACAGCAAGCCACCTAATACTTATTGATAAATGAGATCGAGCAAGAGAAACATACCAAAGGGGGATTTTAAAAAAAAACGAAAAGAAAAGGAAAAGAAAAAGAAAATGAAGAAGAAAGAAATGAAAAGAAAAAGAACATACCTTGCATGAATACTAAAAGTTCGGTCCAACAAAAGATGAACTTATAGATTAATCAAACTTGTCCATAATTTAGCATATCTCAGATTATCATAAAAGACCGGTTACATCCTAATTGATGACCTAACCATATTTCGAAATTTGAAATCTGAATTTAAAATTTTGAAATTTGAAATTGAAAGATTTGTCCACCGAGCAACCTATATATCAATTGGATTCATCCAAGATGAGAGGAACATGCAAAAGGAGAATTAGAAAAAGAAAAAAAAAAGGACAAGGGCAACATGGAAAAGGAGAATTAGAGAAAAAAAGAAAAAAAAAGAAGGAAGAATTGAAAGGGGCAAAGATGATATCTAGCCTAAATACTAAATATTCAGTCCAACAAAAGATGAATCCATAGATCAATTGGACTCATCCATGATTTAGTATATCTCAGTTGATCATAAGACCGGCTAGATCCCAATTAATGACCCAACTACATTTCAAAATTTAAAATTGGAAGACTTAGTCCACTAAACTTTGATTCTCCGAAACTATACACCATATAGCAAAAGATCGGCCTATAGATCAATTGGTTTCGTCCATAAGAAGAAAAGAGCAACATGCAAAAAGAAAATTAAAAAAACAAAAAAGCAAAAAGCAAAAAGCAAAAAGAAAACAAAGAAGGAAGAAATTAAAAGGGAAAAGATGTTACCTAGCCTAAATACTAAATTTTTGGTCTAACAAAAGATGAATCTATAAATCAGTTGCACTTATCCATAATTTAGTATATCTGAGCTGATCATAAGATCGACTAGATGCCAATTAATGACCCAAATACATTTTGAAATTTGAAATCTGAATTTAAAATTTTGAAATTTGAAATTGGAAGACTTGTCTGATTCACCGACTATGGACACCAATATATTAAATTTGGTTTAGAAAAGGCCAACCTATAGATCATTTGAATTCATCCATAGTGCAAGTCTATCCTAGCTTATTCTAAGATCGGACAGATCGCAATGTAACAACCCAACCATGCTCCAAATTTAAAACTTAAAATTTGAAAACATGTTTGGCATTACCCTAATTGAATTTTACCACCAACACACTAAAGTTTGGTCCAACAAAAAAACCAACCTATAGACCAATTGGATTCGTATATAATTTAATTCTATCGATCCTATTGCAGGACCAACTAGATCCAAATCTAACAACTCACCTATATTCCAAATCTAAAATTGAAATCTAAAATTTTGAAATATGAAAACCTATCGCTAAGCTCCAATTATGTAATCCTTTCACTCTAGCGTCACCATGTCACCCCAATGACCCTATTACATTCCACATAAACACAAGGCGCTGCCTAAATGAGTTTTCATTAATAAAAATATCATGCCCTAAATTCGACGCTTGGGTCTTCTGTATGATAGCCATATTACCTATAGGGTATAACCTTATAAGTATGTAAGACCTGACACTTAATAATAGAAGATAAGAAAATAAGATAAATTAAATATTATTATTAATTACAGATAATTGAAGTTGTCCATAATACAAGGTCAGATATATTTAATATGAGATATAGAATTTGATTGATATTTTCTAACCAGAAGTTCCAAATCAAACTCGTGAAACTAGGCATCCTATGGCTCTAAAAAGGAGAAATAATGGCATGACAAGAATAAACACCCACATATTCAAGTTCGGGCTAATGAAAAATCAACCTATAGATCAATTGAGGTCATACATAATTCAAGCCGATCGGAACTCGGTTCAAGACTGGCCTAATCACACTCCAAATTCAAAATCTAGATTTGAAATTTGAAATTTAAAAACTTGTTTGGCCACCTTTGAATTTGAAATTTTAAAAGGTAAGTTTCTTCGACATTACCACCTCGATATCCTCGTGTCACTCCAAAGGCACTACCTAACTAAGGGCGTGTTTAGATATTTCTACAGGATTGGGCTAAAAATCCTTTAGGATTTGTCAATTGGACTGTCCATTTAAATATGGCCCTGTATCAACTAAATACCACCTAATCTAAATTCTATGGGAAGAAAAAAAATCTCCATAGATCTTATTTGTTTTGTAGTCCAAAGCCTCGAATCTGAGCTGGATTTGGATAGGCTATTAGCAAATACAAAATGGATGATCTAATGGATTCAATTTCTACAAAATTTTTAGTTTAATTCTGTAAAAATATTCAAATAGATCTTGCGTAAATATACTCTATTATCTCTCCTTTATCTCCTTCTACTTAAATTAAATGCCAAAAGCGGAGAATAAGCTCGTCCTTTCTTGGATATATGGATAACTATTTTAATAAAATTAACTTAAACAATGAAACAAAAGACAACCATCTCTTTCAAACAATTATAGAATTTAGTATATATTAAATACATATATTTATCCTTTATATTTATCTCTTCAATGAAATATATAAAATTTTAATTCTGTAAAATTAATTTTATTTATTCAAACTTATTTAGATAACTTTTTTATGTCCTTTCATAATTTATTTTGCAATGGAACTCTAAAAAAAACATTGAACATATTAAATGTTAGTACTATATTTACCTCTTCAATAGAATATATAAAATTTGAATTCTATAAAATAAATTTTATTGATTCAGACTTATTTAGATCACCCTTTTTTTGTCCCTTCACAATCTAATTTGCAACGGAACTCTATATAAAATATATGTTGAATGCTAGTATTATATTTAGCTCTTCAATATAATATATAAAATTTTAATTTAATAAAATAAATTTTATTGATTCAGACTTATCCACATAATTTTTTTTCTTCACAATCTAATTTACAATCGAACTCTACATAAAACATTTGTTGAATGCTAGTATTTTATTTATATTTTCAATAAAATTTTAATATTATAAATAATTTTTATTTTTTATATTTATCTGGATATTTTTTTATCTTTTTATAATCTATTTTGCAATGGAACCCTACGAAAGACAATGCTCGTATTAAATGCTAGTATTATTACAGATAATGATTACGACAATTTTTTTTTACTAAAATAGATGTATCATACATTAACCCATCCCTTTCAAACAATTATAGAATTTAGTATATATTAAATACATATGTTTATCCTTTATATTTATCTCTTCAATGAAATATATAAAATTTTAATTCTATAAAATTAATTTTATTTATTCAGACTTATTTAGATAACTTTTTTATGTCCTCTCATAATTTATTTTGCAACGGAACTCTAAAAAAAAATATTGAACATATCAAATGCTAGCACAATATTTACCTATTCAATAGAATATATAAAATTTGAATTCTATAAAATAAATTTTATTGATTCAGACTTATTTAGACAACCTTTTGTTTGTCCCTTCACAATCTAATTTGCAACGGAACTCTACATAAAATATGTGTTGAATGCTAGCATTATATTTACCTCTTCAATAGAATATATAAAATTTTAATTTAATAAAATAAATTTTATTCATTCAGACTTATCCACATAACATTTTTTCCTTCACAATCTAATTTGCAACCGAACTCTACATAAAACGTTTGTTGAATGCCAGTAATTTATTTATGTTTTCAACAAAATATATAAAATTTTAATAATATAAATAAGTTTTATTTTTTATATTTATTTGGATATTTTTTTGTCTTTTTATAATCTATTTTGCAATGGAACCCTACGAAAGACAATGCTCGTATTAAATGCTAGTGTTATTACCGATAATGATTACGACAGTTTTTTTTTACTAAAATAGATGTACCATGCATTAACCCATCCCTTTCAAACAATTATAGAATTTAGTATATATTAAATACATATGTTTATCGTTTATATTTATCTCTTCAATGAAATATATAAAATTTTAATTCTATAAAATTAATTTTATTTATTCAGACTTATTTAGATAACTTTTTTATGTCCTCTCATAATTTATTTTGCTACGGAACTCTAAAAAAAAACATTGAGCATATCAAATGCTAGTACATTATTTACCTATTTAATAAAATATATAACATTTGAATTTTATAAAATAAATTTTATTGATTCAGACTTATTTAGACAATCTTTATTTTGTCCCTTCATAATCTAATTTGCAACGGAACTCTACATAAAATATATGTTGAATGCTAGTATTATATTTACCTCTTTAATAGAATATATATAATTTTAATTTAATAAAATATTTTTATTGATTCAGACTTATCCACATAACTTCTTTTTTCCTTCACCATCCAATTTGCAACCGAACTCTACACAAAACATTTGTTGAAGGCCAGTATTTTATCCATGTTTTCAATAAAATATATAAAATTTTAATATTATAAATAATTTTTTATTTGACATATCTATATACTTTTTTGTTTTTTTATAATCTATTTTGCAACGGAATTCTTAAAAAAAATCTTGACCATATTAGATGCTAGTATTTTATTTACCTCTTCAATAGAATACATAAAATTTTAATTTAATAAAATAAATTTCATTGATATGTGTTGAATGCCAGTATTATATTTATATTTCTAATAAAATCTATTTTTTAATATTATAAATAATTTTTATTTTTTTCACATTTTTTTTGTTTTTTTTATCTTTTTATAATCTATTCGTAATGGAACTCTCCAAAAGACAATGCACGTATTATAATATTTTTTCTAAAATAAATGTATCATACGTTACAGATATGAATACAACTAAAAAAATTAAAAAATAATAGATTTTGGAGTCAGGTAACCCTCTCGCCTCCACCCAAAGGTTATGGATCAGAGATATGAGATTCCCTTGCTTCCTTCATCTGCTGCCAACCGTGCAGAATGGAGCCTTTCGCTTGTATAGCCCTGCACCCCCATTGTCGGGTATATAAAGCTTATAGATCAGAGAGAACATAAAGAGCTGAGGAGGAAAAAGGAGAGGAAGAAGATGGAAGGTGCTCAGTGGGACACTTTGCTCCCATTCTTTGTTGCAGGATTTGTGAGCTTCGCTGTGTTCTACCTCTCTAACATCCTCTGGCTAAGGCCAGAAAAGATCAGAAACAAACTGAGGAGCCAAGGGATAAAGGGTCCTTCCCCTTCCCTCCTCTACGGGAACATATTAGATATGAGGAGGATCGTCAAGGAGGAGAAGGAGACCCAAAAGGGTGGCAGTCGGCATGTATCAGCCAGTTATACCTCTGCTCTGTTTCCTTACTTCATTACGTGGAGGAAGGAATATGGTATGGTGAAAAACTTGGAATAAATTGCATGATATCTCTTTTTTTTGGGTAAAAATTGCATGGTATCTTTTGATTTGCTCAAGTATGTATCTTTCTAAAAAAGAAATAATTAAGTTTTTTTTCAAGAATTCTGGTTCTACTTTTCTATTTGGAAGATTTAGCAAGGGAAAATTAGATGTTATGATTAGGGGAATAACCCATTAGATCATCTTCTATAAAAGATATCTTCTTTTTTTTAAGTAAATGATCCATTAGATTTGTTGTTTTTCCTGGAATAAGAAATAATATCTGTGTAATTTCATCGTTTATCTTGAGTACAAATGGAATAAGATCATGCTATTCATTCCACTAAGAGGTTGAAATGATCCTATAGTGTTTCTTTGTTGCATTCTTTTATAACACTGTGGAAAACTCAGGCAGCTCCTTAGTCACTGCTATTTGCTTTTCAAATCTTGCCTGAATAAGAAGTTTGGAATTGGTAGGTCCAATATTTATGTACTCAACGGGAAGCATACAACTATTGCATGTAAGTCACCCTGATATCGTGAAGGAGATAAGCCTCTGCAAGTCTTTAGATTTAGGGAGGCCTTCATACATACAGAAAGAACGCGGAGCTCTTTTTGGTCGGGGCATTATAGCATCAAATGGTGCTGTTTGGGCTCACCAGAGGAAAATTATAGCACCAGAGTTCTTCATGGACAAGGTTAAGGTAAGTTCAGCTCTTATTGGTATTTTCAAACCTTATTTGTGTTTTTGCACAGTTCATGCTCACAAAACTTTGGGTAATTTGGAGCCAAGGTTAACCTACTTCTTTAAGCCCTGACTTTAGATACTGTGGCATGGCACTGAAGCTGAATTTTCGGGCTTTTAGACATACACTGCTAATTGATCATGTGCCTAGGCTTAGAAGAGCGGCGGATTCCTGATAAAATTAAACATGTTAAGAAAACCACTAAATTGTTTGGAAAATTAGTTTGAAATTTTTCTCATAAGCTATTACCTTGTTATGCTTATACTATATTATATTGGTTGGCTATGATAATGTCAGACATTCAAAGTAGGGATTGGTAAATAATGGTGCCAAACCTTATCCATGAGATGTGCACTATCTCCGATCACTATGCAAATATATACTGTGAGCAGCGCAAATTCAGTTTTTCCTTTGATCCCCTCTTGTTTACACTCCATGTCCTGCTGCTCCCAGCCTCTAAGTGGTGGGCACATATAAACGCTTGCGCTCTTTCTCAAAACCTTATAAAGTCCTATTAACCAACCATTTCATGAATAGTGTCATAAAAATCACTTACATTTTGTTTATTTACTACAGCTGTATGCTTGTAATCCCTTTTCATATTGCTAGTATAGATATGTCTTCAGTCCTTTATGTTGACAGATTCCAACTCTGGTTAGCAACAATGTCAACCCCCACACAAGAGCCATATGAAACTCATGTATTCATGTATTATAAATGTAATATGAGATGTGGACAAGCAGAAGTTTAATATGAAATTGATTGTGAGAGAACAACTGTGATGACTAGCTATGAGTCCCCCCTCCCCCCCCCTCTGTCATCTTTCTTCCCGAGCTCTAACCATTTTTAAACCACATATATGTCATCACAATGTAGAGTGCACATATTTGCAGCACATGGTGGACTTAATTGTGGAGGCCACAATTCCATTTTTGGAGTCATGGGAGAGCCTGCTTGAGAGTGAGGGAGGCACTAGAGAAATTGTAGTGGATGAAGATTTAAGAAGCTTTTCAGCAGATGTAATCTCCAGAGCTTCTTTCGGAAGTAGCTATGCTAAAGGTGAAGAAATATTTTTTAGACTTAGGCAACTTCAGAAGGCAATGTCCAAGTCAAGCATACTTATCGGGATTCCTGGCTTAAGGTAATTTGGACCCTTCTGTTAAACTTCTTTTTAAATGCTTAAGCATGCTGAGAAGGGAGGGTCCGAGGGAGGGTCCGAGGATGACCTCGGCCGTGAAGGGAGGGTCCGAGGATGACCTCGGTTTGGGGCCCAAACAGAAAAAAAACATCATGAAATAAAGGGCCAAAAGAGGCTTACCGGTGCTCGACGGAGGCGGCAGGAGGGAGGTCTCGGCTGCAGCTGCTCGATCCGGTGGTCACACGGCGGTGGCAGCGGCGCTTTTCCGGAGAGGAAGAAGATTTCAAAACAGGGGAGACTCGCGACAGGGTTTCGGACAGCACTCGGCCGGGAGGGCACGCCGATCACCAAGGAGAGGAGGAAGAGGGAAGGAGGGAGGAGGAGGAGGAGCTTGGAGGTGCCCTAGGGAGGAGGGCTTGGGGGGTTTTATCACCCCCTTGTATCGGCTCTCCGCCGCGTGAATCGCGGCGGATTGATCGAAGGGGGGGGGGTGCCGCGGGATCCCTGCGGCGCCCTTGCCTCGTTTGTCCCCGGAGGAGCCGGAGAGGATCGCAATCGCGATCCTCTGTTCCGGCTCTTCCCAAAAGAAGACGCGGCTGAAGTCGGCTGGGGCTGCCGACTTCAGCCCGTATCTCACATGGGGGTCGAACAATACATGCGACAATAAAACCAATTAAGGATCCTGATATTGTAGCCATAATGACATTGACAGGAATATACCACCTGCATTTCCAACTTTGTTAGTTAGTTCCATGCTAGTATATAATTTATATTTTCAATTCAAAAATAAAGAAGCTATTTTACAAATTTATCATACCAAAACACCATCACTGGAAACACATCAAATAAAAGAGGAGAAATGACAATATCATAAAATCTATAAATCACCTGCTGTTACAATGTTAGGCATTGCATATTTTTGAAAAAAAAAACAGAGCATTAGGCAGGAACAGAAAAAAGGAGCATTCACCATCAATATAAAGATTATAAATAACTTTATGTAGGCTGAGAAAACACCTAAGTCCAGAAAATTGAAAGGGATGAAACTCAGAAAAGTAAGAACAAGCCCTCAATGCTAGAAAATAATTTCTTGGCCAATAGAAGTTACAACAAAAATTTACAAGAAAATACCTAGAAACATCGTGTCATGTCAAATGCTTTATGTCCAAAAGTAATTCCTTAACATCAACTTTCCCTCTTGAACCTCCCCATCCCAAAAATTCCACCCCCAGGAAAGAAGGAAAAAAAAATACTAGCATGCTTCTACAGAGGGATGGGTTTTTATTCCTGCTAATGGTCTTTTATATATCCTAAATTACCTTCGCCATGACTTCACACTAGTTCAAACTGGGATGACACCAATTTTAAGAGCAGAAAAGGTTCTAGAAATGTTATAAAGCATTCAGTGCCCTATGTAGCCGACCACCTAATGACTGCTTAAGACTTACCATTCTACCTTAAGATTGAGATATATTTCTAAATTTGTGATATTTGGCATCATCCTCTCTCACTTACTCTAGCACACGTGTGTATGCACGCAGTTATTAGAAGATCCATAAAAAGGCCTACTAAGAAACTTAATATTTCACCAACAAATCAAGAAAGATGTTAAAGGACAATATCACATACTATCACAGTTTGCTTTTCAAACTTAAATATATTAACCAAAAATAAGTCAAGAAGCATTCTTACCACTCCAACAAATTTTCTAGAGTAATTGCTCTTCCAAGTTGAGAAAATATTAGACAAGGAAGGAGGAGAGAGAAGACTAGCTGCACAAATATCAAAACAGGCTGTTAACAACCCCACTGGAGAACTTGGAAAGAGATCAAAAGTAATTGACAAATTAACACGATTCCTTTTTTTATTTCCAATTGCTCAAAAACAACAGTCTAATCAGCATGAATTATGAAGCAGAAAAATAACACCTGCAATAAATTCGGCACTATTTGTGAAAATCAAAGCACTAAAATGATCTCATACGCTTTAACCAGACTTGCTACACGTGCCAGTGCACTTCTCATATGGCCTTAAACTAACCACGGTCACGTTTTCAGCCCGTGACGGGGCAACCAATATCTCATAGTTAGTTTAGAGCACCACATCCATCAGTCCAATTATGTAGGTGTAAGTTATGCGCATGCATGCATCCATCATAATACCAACCACAAGCGAATACGATCATAATATCAACCACAAGCCAACACGATCAAAATATAATTTAATATAAAACTATTTTTGATTTATCTGGATTATAGCATATCATACATATCTAAGTATAAAAATATTATATCATGCAGGATTGGCGTACAAGGATCTTTACCCTTTATTGAAAACTCAGACAACTAATCACCCGCCCTCACGGCGATCTATGAACCGGAATGCACAGGACTCTGCTCAGCGTCCTCTCGTCCGATAGATTGTTCCCCTACAGAACCAAATCATCATTAAAATTTATCAAAGATATATGACGTTCTAGGACTCCAGTTTAATCCTCTAAAGGGTCTTCTAAAATCTAGCATCCCAAAACTATCTAGAGTCCTCAAAGCCATGATCTCCCCGGATCCATGTGTAAGGAGAGAACCCAATAACAAATATTATAATAAGAGGAAAGTATAATGAGAGAAAGGAAGTGGAAGGACCCTCTCTCTTTCTCTCTTCTTCTTTCTTCCCGACGGAAAGGGGAGAAGGGGGCTCGGCCGTAGGTGGCCCACGGCCGGCGACGTTCCCTGGTCGTCGGCCTGTGTGGTGGTGCCGGCGGTGCCACGCCCGGCGATGGCCGGCCGGAACGAGAGAGGAGAAGGCCGAACAAGGCATCGGCTTCTCCATCAACCCGGCGGCTTCCCGGCTACATTCCCAAGGAAACAGGGGCCAAAAGCGATGGAGGAGGAGGAGGAGATGCTTACCTTGCCTCCGGCGAGGTCCTCCCGACCGGATCGACGGCGAAAGCTCCGATCCTTCCCGCGGCAAGGTAGAACCCCGATCTCTTTTCCCCTTTTTTTTTTTTTTGTGTGTGTGTGGACGGCTCTCGACGGAAGCCCTAGAAAGAGGAGGAGGTCTCGGCCCGAGATTGCTAGGGTTTTTATCACCCTAGGATCCTCCTCTCCGGTGGATTCGGGAGGAGAGGGAGGATTTTCCGGAACAGGGGAGGGAGAAACTCCCTCCCCCTTTTCAGGCGTTGGGCCGTCCTTTCTCAGATGCCGGCCCAACCCAACGTGGGCCTTCACAGAATCTCTCAACCCAGAGGCACAAATCTTTACGCATACACCGCAGCAGCTCCCAAATCACCAACAGAATCGTGAAAAGTTGTGGAATTCAGCATTCCACGAAAAAAACTCCTCCAAACCCGTAGCTTTAATAGAACCTATTGTAATGCTTATTCCTGCAACGAACAAGAAGAGCAGGCAAAGTTCACTCTTTTGTGAAACATTTTTTTTTTAAAAAAAAGCACTTTTTTAACTAATAACAAGTTTAGCACGACATATTAGAGAAAAAAATAATACATTGAAAACTTACGTAAAGCTCAAGAACGTAGATAAAATAAAGATAATTCTATTAATGCAAGACGATTTCCAGTAACATATTCCTATTTCGTTAGAAATTCACGAAGAAAGGGGTAGAAAACCGCAGAAAGAAACCTCAAATCCTCCAAAGAAATCTCGAAAACCCCAAACAGAACCCTTCATTCATTCTCGAAAGGATTTTATCCTCTTCTTTTTTATTCTCTCTCTATCTCCTTTTCAGAGCAAAAACCTAAATATCAACCCCACCGCCAAAAAAAGAACAAGAAGATAAGCAGACCACCAAACAAAGAATAAATAAATTGGGTCCATTCTCGAGAATTCTCAGTAAAAAACGTCATTGCCGGACATAAATCCTTCACTAATCAGACGCGGAGAAAAACTAATAAAATACCAAAATTTCATAACTCTTCTCCAATTCTTGAGTTCCAAACCCATTCCTCTCCCAAAAAAAATACCTGGATTCTTCCAAACAAGAATTCAAACCAGAGCACAAAAATCCTCTTCCAAGTCCAAGATTTAAAGAATGCTCGAATATTTAATCCACTCCAAAGCCCTTAAGATTTGGGAGGAAACTTCGAAGAGGCGGGAGGAAGGGAGAGAAGAACGAGAACTCTTTCGAAGATTCGAAGATTCGCCTGCTGGCTTCCGGCGAGTTCCGTCCAACGGCCTACGACTCTGCGACTCTTTAAACCCGAGGATCGTTCCGTATATAAAACAAATACGGATCCGGTCAAAAGTTCTGGATTGCCCCCGACGTTTGGGAGAATAACGATGATACCATTCCGTACGAGAACAACCGGCCGCCCGCATAATTCTTCACTTCTTTGAAAGTACGAGCCGTGGGACCATGCAATCTCTCTCTTACTCCGGCCTGCCTGCTTGCCTCGCTGACTTTAGGAAGCTCTCCCTTCAAAGTTGGGAAGATTTTTTTTATTTATGATATCCTAAATTTCATACCATTTTGTGCAAGTGTAACTTGAAAATCTTACTTAAAATAGTCGTGTTACTGCATTTAATCGAGAATCTTCTTTGTAAGGACGTAAATTCAGTTTTAAATGTGACACATAGGGGATTTTGTAGTTTAATGTGGGTTGAAATTACCAACTCCATTTTTTAATGATTTGCGGCTTGTTTAGAAACTTTTCTTGAGAAAACAAAGCTTTTTATAAAACTATAATATTGTAAATGCACTGATTCTGATAATCTATGTTATGTCATATGTAAGCTCTCAATAAGAAATACAATGGAGAAATGTCATATTAGGAGTATGTTTGATGTTACTTAAAAAAAAAAAAGTATGTTTATAATTTTTTAAAAAATAGGTTCTCTAAATATATATATGTGTGGTAAATTATCTAAAACTTGCTTTTATTAAAAAAGATTAAAAAATATTTAGACGGCTACTTTTACAAGGAAAGAAAAAACTTTAAAAATCAAATTTGGCCTCCATTGCCAAGATCACCACCGGTCTCCTTGGCCTCGAGCTGGAGCCCCAGTTCGACAACCCCTTAGGCGCCTCCTCCCTTCAGGACTTCTGGGGCCGCCGCTGGAACCTCATGGTCTCTTCCATCCTCCGCCCCTCCGTCTACGACCCCGTTCAAGCCCGCTGGGGGCTCGACGCCGGCATCCTCGCCACCTTCTTCGTCTCCGGCCTCATGCACGAGCTCATGTTCTACTACCTCACCTTGGCACTTCCCATCGGGGAGGTTACCGCGTTCTTCGTCCTCCACGGGCTGCTCACGGTGGCGGAGAGGGAGGCCCGGAAGGCCGGCTGGTGGCGGCCGCACCCCGTCGTGGCGGCGCCGCTTGCACTCGGGTTGATCGTCGGCACCGGGTACTGGCTCTTCTTCCCGCCCCTCCTGAGAGGTGGGGCCGACGCGGTGGGGCTGGCGGAGTTTTCTGCTGTGATGGGAGTTTTCCAAACCCCCTCCAATATCCCATGTACTTTTTGCTGATGACATGCAAGTAGCAAGGGCGATAGTAAAGGATAGAATTCTACTTAAAATTCCTTGTTGATGCTTGTTAATTATAGCCGGCCAAGCTATTAATACATCTAAATCCCATCTTATCTTCAGCCCAAGAACCCCAAGAGCAATTAAGTCTAATATATGCAAGGTTTTTTCCATGCAGGAGAGCAGGGGGTGTGGAAATATGTAGGGGTTCCTCTATTAGGTATGCCTCTGGCCTCTTTGAATTTTAATTTTCTATTGGATAAGGTGGCAACGGAGATTGCAAGTTGGAAATGGAAGGCTTTATCTCTGGCTGGTAGAACAACCTCACTCCAACTTGTGCTTTCATCTATTCCTATCTGTTGTATATCCTGTGTCAGTGTGCCTTTATCTATCAATACAAGACTTGACAAGGAGCTTTCGGGCTTTGTTTTATGGGGACATACTTCTGATAGGAGGGGTCTTCATCTAGTTTCTTGAGCAAATGTTTGTATACCAAAAGACCATGGTGGTCTGAGTTTGTGTTTATTGGCGCAAATGAGGTATGCTTTCTTATGTAAGATGGCTGTGCATGTAGTCTTGAAACCTGACTCTTTATGGGCGAAAGTGAAACCTGACTCTTTTTTTTTTACTAGTTTTTGTTCTATCATTGCATCTCCAGAGTCTTTCAGAATATTTCGTCTAAATCATTACATTTTTTTTCATAATCTATAAAATTTGGATTTATAGCTGTACGTTGTCTATTTTGTGTTAATGCTTTTTGGTGGATAGCTATATTCTTCCTTAATTCCTGGGATTTTCTTCATTTACTTGCTGTTATCACTAGAA
Source organism: Phoenix dactylifera (assembly GCF_009389715.1). Classification (NCBI taxonomy): domain Eukaryota; kingdom Viridiplantae; phylum Streptophyta; class Magnoliopsida; order Arecales; family Arecaceae; genus Phoenix; species Phoenix dactylifera. Next base: position 18,709,889 of record NC_052394.1, on the reverse strand, counting down.
TCCGAGGATAAAGTATGGGCTTGGATGTCTCACATCTAATTCTATGTAATTCTCTTTTTCTTGGAGTTAACCTTTTCTTTTGTTGCTTTTTATTGACCGAAATTGGTCCATTGTATTGTTATTGCTTGAAGGTCTTTCCTCTGCTCTTTTGGTGTGCTTTTGAGGTTTAATTATTTTGGGTGGGAAAAATTATGTTACAAGCTCATGATTAATAGATAACAAGATTGTTCTCTTGTATTTCCCTCCTTCCCACCATTTGTGTTACTCGATCTATTGTTCTGCTTCTTTGTTTAGCTGACTGAGCTCTTTTTGCTTATTTTTCACTGAAATTGTGCCTCCCGTTATTATCTTGTTTAAAGCATTACTGAATGTTTTGAACTCTGATTTGATAACTCACTGGTGATATGGAACATTGAATGGAGATTTGTAGGAGATTTTTGGCCCAACACATACTCGTATGTTGACAGGGCTTTACACATATGGTGTCTTTTTATCCTTATGTTTGCACCAATAATGTGGCTTACATGTTCTTCATGTGATCTAAGAACTAGATCAGTTTCATATCATCTCCAACATGGCAATCATGATTGTCATGCAGAACAGCTTTACAAGCTGATTCATTACATTCAATGCTACTGTGCCTTTTCCTTGTCTTCTTTTTTTCAAGGAAATTGCTTCTTAGTACTATGACTTTATCTATAATCATATGTTTACATGTGTTCTCTTATGTTTATTGATCACTTCAATTGGACTCTATCATCTAGGTACCCATCATACTGTCGACCAAATATATGGCCTTCCATTTCTTTGCCTGAGCTTGAACAAGGTACATGGGCATCTCTCGTCTGAATCCATATATGTGAATAATACTGGAGAAGGTTCTTCAGTCTGTTGGGTAAATTGTATATTATCATCTTCATGAGATTCCTAAGAGGAAGTTATATCCATCACTGTGAGAACTTTGAGAATATGGTCCCTTCCTTCTTTTTTGCAAACCTACTTGCTTTGGAGCAAAGTTGCAGGAGACACGAGATGGATGTCACTGAATATACCAAGTTTCTGGATGCCATCATCAACACCTCAAGAGATGTGGAGTTGCTTCACCGGGAAGGGATCATTCAACCGCATATTGGAGATGACCAGGACATTGCATAGTGGAAGTACATTGCAAATGTAAATTGACAGTATGAATGTAATTTGACAATATGAATGTAATTTGACAATATGAATGTTTTGATAAATATGTTTGATTGTGCTATGAGTATAATCTCGTTTAGTGTGAATGCCTTTGATTTTGTAAACAGAGTTTTAAAAAAAAATTAATTTTTTTTTAAAAAAAATCATACTCTAACGACGCTTTAAAGCGTCGTTAAAATCCCGGTGTTTTAACTATTACCGACGCTTTAAAGCGTCGGTAGGTTTGACTTTAGCTAAAAAGCGTCGCTAGTTACCGACGCTAAAAAGCGTCGCTAATGACCGACGCTTTTGAAAGCGTTGGAAAATGTTTTATCCACTGTAGCATAGGCGACGCTTTACCGACGCGTGGGATAGCGTCAGGATGGTTTTTACCGACGCTTAAAAGCGTCGCTAATGGCCAAAAAAAGCGTTGCTAATGCCCAATTTTCTTGTAGTGTTGAGTTCTATTAATGTGAAATTTATTCCCATGATAGAACTGTTTATAAAATTATTTCATGAATAAATCAATGAATTCATTGTTCAGAAAATCCATAGACACCGCTTACTGTTGTTAAAGTACAAAAAGATCCATTGTTTGATGGTTTTTCTTCTCATGCAAACTAGAATTGTCACTGAAAATGCAGTTGACTATGGTGATCAGAGAGACTCTTCGCCTCTATCCTCCAGCAGCGCTTCTGGTACGAGAGGCTTTTCAAGACATGAAGCTTGGAGGCATCTATATTCCAAAAGGCATCACTCTATCAGTCCTGATATCAGTCCTGCACCATGACCCAGAGTTCTGGGAACCCGATGCTGATGAGTTCAACCCCGAGAGGTTTGCGCATGGCATCAGCAGTGCTTGCAAATCTGCTCATGCATACATACCATTTGGTATCGGGATTCGCACGTGTGCAGGTCAGAACTTTGCTATGCTAGAACTGAAGATTGTCCTCTCTCTTCTTCTGTCAAAGTTTAGCTTCTCTCCATCGCCAAAATATATCCATTCTCCAGCATTTAGATTGACTGTAGAGCCTGAGTTTGGTGTACCACTTATTGTAAAGAAGTTGTAACTGTCATAATGGTATGGTGTTCGAAGGTCATGACTCTTTAGCGAGCCTGTTTCGCTGATGATTTCGGGTATATATTTCATGAACATTTTGGTCTTGATTTGATAATCAACTGAGTTGATAGAAATAGTCAACTATTTAGCTTACAGAAAAGAAAAGGTAAATTGCTGATTTATATAGCTAAAGCAAGCTTGTGTTTCTTGTAACAAAATCTAGTATCATTTGTCACATGCATAACCCAAAACTTGGGCCTAAAGTATCATTCATATTTACTGGGAAATTTTTTCATTTATTCAGTTGACGCATAGCATGGCAGATATAAGTGATTGTTGTTGTACTGTAAGCAAACTTTATAACTTTGATTAAGCTAAGGTAATTGGAGATCAGTGTCACTCGAGTAATATTTTGCTGCTTGATGAATTACAGACCTTCCGTCATTGCTGTGCTTTTATTTGCAGAAACGATAGGTCTCTAACCATTTCAAGCCAGCAAATTTTAAGATCTGAATATGGTTCTCTGAAAGATTTTTCAGTACATCACTGAACATATGATTTTATTTACAAATCTCAAACTCTGCTATATATGGTAAGAAGGCCAAAGTGGGAACTTAATTTCCCCTCTGTAGAGGACCCAAACTGCACTTTTCATCAAGAATTGATCATTAATGCATTATGAAAGGATGCTTGCTAAATCAGGATTTCTATCACAAGAGATTCAGTGAGATCCACCGAATGAGCCAGGGTGGCCTGAAAGGCTCAGAGACACAACTCATGAGCCTAAGCTAGACTTTAAAGCTCCAAAATCTGATTGAATATGAAAGACAGGAAGTGCTTCCAACATCTGGCTCGTAGCCGGCTTGGAAAACTGAAAGCAGCCTTCCTACAGATTTTTCAATGCCCTGCATAATGTTACACTCATTCAAAATGTTCGCAAGGGTGAATTCATCCAAGCCAATCCGATCTCAACGCATCTCCTGAATAGCTAATACATGCACGACTCATGCATCCTAAATTACGAAGAAGAATAGTGCAACAAAATATTCCAAGACATTTTCCATGGCAAGAAGGCAAGTTAGGTGGATATACCTCGTAACTCATTTTTTGACTGCATCTTGGGCTGGAGTAGCTTTTCCAAGTAATAGGGCCTAGGTACTGATCTCATCTTCTGTTCTACTGACCTTGGGTATGATAGCAACAGCTAGTTCTTCAGGTTGATCACTATGATGTGGGCTCCCATGTTTTGACACTTGGTCCGCCTTCAGAGATGGCTGTTTGTGAATAATTTTGGATTCCATTTTTGGAGGTTGGGTGTACTAGTACACACTGTTCACGTTGCATTGTATGTAGATCTTTCTTTGGTTTCCACACTGGTGGGTTTGGTGGTTTGTACCCGAATTTTGTGGGGTTACGTGCTCTGCTTTTGCCAATATCTTATTCTTAAAGGGAGACTCTTGTTCTTTGGTGTTGCATTCCATTTCCTCGACGCTGAGGAGGCCTAATATATTTTTAAGTAAATTACAAAAGTTCTTCTGAAGTTTACGTTTATTGTACATACACCTAATAGTTTGAGCAAATTTATAGCGAAAAGATGGAAAGTTCCTGCTTTCATTTATTTACAAGTAAGAGAAATATGAACCCAATGCACCAATTTAATGCCAGGGATGGTACACCATTCCAATACAAAAGTAAGCTCAAGCAGAACCAGAAAGAGGAGTGAAGAGAGGAGATGGAAGGAGCCTCCAGGGAGCTCCTGCTTCTGCTCCTTGTTTCCAAACTGGTGGGCTTGGCTCTGTTCTACGTATAACATTCTCTGGAGGGCCGGAAAAGAACAAGAGAAGCGGAGGAGCCACGGCATAAAAGGCCCTCGGCCTTCCTTTCTCTAAGGGAACATAGTGGAGACGAGGAGTCTCCTTGAAAGAGAAGACGACCAGAAGAGAAGGCACTGGGCACATCATCACCGGCCAACCATTCCTCAACTCTGTTTCCTTTCATTAAATGGAGGAAAGAATATTGTACGTGAGAATGTGTGTTTCACGCACTACATATTAATGTGAGTCATTTGTTTTGCTAAAACTCCACCTAATTTTCTACATTTTGGGAACCTTTCTTTTCATCCAAGTTTAACCCAATTGTTTTCTATATAAGCATCTAAGATTTACCCATATATCCGATATTGTATTAGATGGAATTAGGTCAACAGAGTTCATTTCATTCTTTCGATGAAATCAAACATGAGATTTAAACTCATTTCTGTTCACAGAAAAATCCAAATAATACCTTCTTTTTGAGTAAGGTCTTAGATTATTAGAAATAGTATTAGAGCAAATCTGATCTATAAACTATATGGACCAGAGAACACTGCAACATGGGTCTATTTAGAATGACCACAAGTTAATCATGGTAGTCATGATAGGGTTTATAGTACTTGTAATTGAATTTAAATGGATTTGTATTCTTAGCCTGGTGAAAATGTTAATGCTTAAATGGAGGATCATATGAGGATCCGTGCGGACATGTGTTGAGTCCTATATGGGCTACATATTATATAGATCTTGTATAATTATACAGGTCAAAAAAAATTAAATAACATCTTACTAGTTTTTTTGAATGAACCCTTATATTGTTACAATAACTAAGGGACAAATGCAACTCTCACCTACTTCATCCACAAGGGATCTAATACAATCCATCATCAGAAATGCCTCTTGTCAACAATGGCTATCGTGGCCCGAGCGATGACTTCATTGTTGATAATTGCAAGAACAACTACTTTGCAGGGCGCAATTCAACTGCAATCACTGCTACATGGTGCTTGATGCCTCTGTATTCACACAAAGAATGGCAAACTCATGACCGTGATGTAAGTATTGGAGGTCTGTCAGGGAGGACCACCCAATGCTGACCTGCTTTATAGGCTGAAAACGGTATGTAAAGGGGGACATGGCCTTTTCACCCTCCCTAAATTATCCCCAGGTTCTTAGATGAACTACTGGCTTTAATGGGAATTGGATCATCTCATGTTATTTCACTGAAGTTTGAAAAGAAATGGGGTCTTGCTATAGAACAATCATTTATTTTTACATTATTCCTTCTTTTTGATTTTGTTTCCTCTTATGTTCCTCCCTTTTTTTTTTCCCTTGTACCCTGTCTGTAAAGAAAGATTTGCCTGTCTCTGTTTATTTCGTCTCATATTTATGTTTCCTTGACAAAATTGTTCACAGAGTTACTCAATAAGAGTCAAAGTATAGATCATCCAGAAGCAAGCTAGAAGCAACGATCCCAGAGTTAGTCAATGTAGTCCAAATGTTATTAACCACATAAGCCGCCACCCTATCAGCTTCATTGTTGATTTTTTTATAAACATATGTCATCTCAAAAGAACGAAAAAATAGCAGCCGTACATCAATAATCCTCTACAAGAGGATAAGAACTAGCAGTCTCTTGATGTCGTGCCAGTAGCCACCGTCTCTTATTTGATAGCAAGGAAATAAATAGAAAAGTTCAGAAAAAGATAAACCCACTAAAAAATTAAAGAAGCAAAAATAAGCTTACCAAATTTATTGATTTTTCAATTGAAACAAACAAATGGAAAGCTAATTTTTCCATGAAAATAGGTTTTCCAATTACTTTTCCATACAAGAATATACATATAGAGCATGATTAGGAATAAAATTGAAAAGCAAAGAATATTGTTTCGGAGGCTATAATTAGGGGAAAGAATTCAAGAAGCAAGTTCTTCCATAATTGGAGTCCAGCTATAGAAAGTTTTTTGAGTTATAAAAGAAAAATTGTCATAGAAAGCTCCTCTCCTATTTTGGTAGACCTGATGTTGGCTGGTGCTTCTTTGGGATTACTTTCCTTCCAGACTAATCTGGTTCTAATTTGACTCTGTTTCTTGCTTGTACACAGTTAGTACTAGCTGTGTATTCGCATTATGGAAGGAACACAATTCTAGAGTAATCCTAAAGAAGAAGACAACTCCTTTGAGGCTCGGCGTGTTTTTGTTGGGCTAGAGTTTCTGATAGCCATGTTCTCATTGTAATCTCTTTAAAGACTATTTCCTTGATCTAGGATGATACATCTTTTTTCCTTCTTTGCTTACGCTCAATAAGTTAAGGGGGGTATTTTACCCCTCTGCTCTCCTTAAAAAAAAAAAAAAAAAGAAAAAAAAGAAACTTCTCAAATTAAAGACATAAAATAAAATTAAAAAGATAGATATTTATAGTGAGAATTCCAATCTACCATTCTTCTATTATATTGGTTCTACACCACCTTAAGCATTGTTTATAGCTCTTTGATTGTCACATCATGCAGCATCCATTTTAGTTTTCCATGGTCCAGGTTCTATAGTCTTTAGAATTCAAAATCTCCATCTTACATATTAATCCAAGTCAGGATGTGACAACTTTCTACCCATCAGGCTCACTTTATGGGTGTTTACTAGCTGGCATGACCATGCTAATGCAAGCATTCCAAACCAATCCTCTCTCTCTCTCTCTCTCTCTCTCTCTCTCTCTCTCTCTCTCTATATATATATATATATATATATATATATATATATAAGCTACAACCTGAGGAGATTCAGAGCTTATTTACAATCGCCCTGCCCTGGTTACTAGCTTTTGTAGATGAAAGGTTATTTCATGAACGATTAGGTGCTATGGTAGACGGCTACAAAAATGAAAGCTGTAGCTTACGTACATGTCCTTCTAGGGGTAAATTGTGCAATGGATTGGTCCCACCAAGACTCTTTGACCTCAAGGGATGTGATCATTAAACCACCGTTGGTCCGTGATTGTTAGATCAAAAGGGAGACAACCTGCGTCTCCCTCTGTAAGGGGAGGTGATTAGATTGTTTGTCATGTCGTAAGGTCCTTAATATCTATGTACAGCTGATATGACAATCCATATCTAAAATATATGCTTATGTTCCATGTCAATTCGCTTTCAAACAATGAATCCTGTCGATTCTAATGAATCATATTAATCCACACGTCACACGGGATGATAAAACTTTTTACGCGACTAACGCCCAACTCCCAGCATTGGTTAGCTCTACAACCAAACAAAAATTTCATCCTAAGTTCAGCATCAGCCATCTTGGTACCAAGGTTCATGCAATGCCAGCCATTATGTGGCCCATCGGAGCTTGATTGTAAAAATTTATGTAGACTTATATTTAGTCCCATATCGATTATTTGTTAGATAGATTTTGAGTACTTATACAAGATCAAAAAATCCAAATAATACCTTTCGACTAACTATTTTGGATGAATTTATGAATTGTTACAAATGATATTAGAGCGACGGCACAGATTTAATGGGATTGAGCACGGCCTATTAATCTGACGAGGACGCCATCAAAATTATTATTTACACCTAGAAGTCAATAATCATAGTCGCAATAATAATAATAATTTTTTCACTACTATTCCTATTATAAAGAAAGGCCGTCATCGAATAGCCTAATATTATAACACAAACGGGGGGCTTTGGAAAATTATTAAAACAGCCTTTTCAAAATAAACAAAGGTTGATATCGCCGCGCCTGGGAACCAGGATTTTTTTTTCTCATGCTTGTTATCCCTCCCGTCAACTGCAGGCTAACCAGCAAACGCCTCGAGCCCAGGATTTGTGCATAAAAGCAAGAGAAAGGGAGAGAGGAAAGGAAGAGATGGACATCACGATACAGTACTTCTACTTTGTGGTCTTGATAGGTTCTTGCAGTTTGGCTGCATATTTGTATACTACCGCATGGCTGAGATTCTATGGTATCCAGAAGCAGCTCAGGAGGCAAGGGATTGTAGGCCCTCCCCCCTCGTTTTTCTTGGGAAATATCTCGGAGATGAAGAAGATGGAGGTGCCGGCAAAGATGGCTCCAAGAGATCATGGTTCCTTGCTTGAAGACTGCACCAAGACTCTCTTTCCTTATTTCGATCAGTGGAGAAAAGATTATGGTATGTTTCTTCTTCTTCTTTTTCCGTATCATAAATGACTCAGCTTTTTCTATTTTCATGTCCCACATTCTTAATTCTTAAAGTAAAGGGGGGCACAGTAATACAAGAATTACTTGCATCGAATATGCGAGAATTAAAACACCTTTCAAGATTCAAATACGAAATCTCCTTGGTTTGGAGGATAGGCGCCGCAGCCATCAGGCTGTAGCTCAATTCGTTTTAGATAAAAGTTTGAAGTCACGAATAACAACACATGCAGGTGATTAGAGATACAAAACCCATATCACAATTCCCAGCAACAATAATCCTAAGCATTCCTCCCCTTCTTTTTAAGAAATTTTAGTTGTTCTTGGAAATCCAAGCCCTTTCCTTCTCGTGTTAATCCAATGTTTTAAATCTCAAAATTTGGAACTGGTACTTGGATTTCAATTAATCATATGTACAATCGGATTCACAAGTCAATGAGATAATTTGCAGGTCAGTATCAAAACATGTAAATTAAACAAGTAAGATAATATAGTACATATATTAAATATTCCGAAAACATTGAATCAAAGATTTGACCTTTTTTTTTGATAAAACAACATGGAACTATTATAAAAAAAAAAAAAAACAGAAATGTATTCTGCTACGTGCTGAGCTTTGTGTTGCTGTTTGCATCACCAAGGGGAAGCCGAGCATATCTAGCGTCCAATCCAGCCAAGATTTGAACCAATTTAGTTTGATACGGCAGTCCCCAGGCCGGTTAGTCTTGATGCAGCACTACCTAGGTTGGACCACCGAGTTCTGCCATGCATGGTACATAATAGCTGACAACAGTCGGGAGCCGACCGTTGCCACAAAACTCGTACCTGCATGCTTGCTGACGGGGAAGCGTTCTAAGTTGTAATATATTCTTCTCCGGATCTTTTGTGGTGCACATTTTGCACCACATCATCCGATCATAGAGATAGATAGCTATCGCATAGAATATGATGTACAGTATACATAATGCGTCATGTATGACACGCAATGTCCATCTCGTTTGATAACCATCCATCAATCGGCTGATATCTGAGGTTGCGCTCAGATCGTAGAGAGTCCAAACTCGTATATGTCTACCACATTATATATATATATATATATATATATATATATATATATATATATATATATATATATATATATATATATATATATATATATATGCAGATACAAACATTGGAGATAAGATAGGAGGATTTGGATATAGCACTGATCTCCATTTGAATCTAGGAACTAGGATAACAAATAGGAGGCAGGGGATCTTTTTTTTTATGAGGGATATTGTATAGTTTAATGGAGTGCGTTGGTATTTAGCTTTTACATATAAATAAGGCAAACCCTGCTAGAGTTTTGCTAGTGGCCGTTCTTCAATGGACTTTTCTCTCTTTCATGGTATCAAAGCTTGTCTCGGGTGACCAAGAAATAAAAATAAAAATGGACCTTTTTTTTATACTAAATAAGACCTCTTTATATTGCATGCTAATTCCTTTCACTTTAACATTCCCAAAGTCAGAGTCCATTTAATTAACTTGTAGTGCTCCTAATTTCGTCTCCCATCTTGATGAAAGAGAGTGGATTGCCGCTGAATTCATGGAGGACTGTCTACAAGATTGGCGATCTATGGAGTTTACTAAATAGTGTAGTTATTTAGTCAAAATCTTCTAGTTATAAGCTTACCAATACGTCGAAGTCTTGGGAGGGGGTGTTAATCTTTTTTTTTTAAAAAAAAAAGAAGAAGTTAGATACTTCATATCTATTTTCCAAGTTGACAGCATTAGAATAACATACACTGAATTTTGTGAGTTAGGTATCCCCCTCACTTGGGAGTGAAAGATTCAAGTTATATTACCTATGAGATAAACTTACTGGGTTTCAATCCAATAATGAAGACAACTATTTATGCTGACATACCATGAGAGCATTGGTGCAATTCAATGTTGTTAGGCAATTCAAGAAGAGGTAGCCAAATCAAGATGATCAAGCAAAAACCTACAACACTTTGGTTTCTAATACGTGAGCAATTTTGGTGAGTTCTATTTTACGATCTCACCAATCATGAAGCAACCACATGCAAGGTCAAACTCCTAGGTTGGTCAGGCATATTCAAGGATTGACCTTTGGTTCGATCTTATGAAGGCAGCGGCCATTCTAAATATGTTATGTATTAATGAAATTAGACATAGTACTAACTGGTGTAAAATATTTATGGCATATTTGGTTAAAGGAAATTGGGCTTTGGAATAGGAATGGAAATAAGTGACTCCCATTAGGAGGAGTCTCATTCTCATTTCGAATTCCCGGGAGAATGGAAATACCTCAATCCTCCAAAATCTAATATGGATTCTCACCTCGTATTCAAATCTCATTCTGATTCCAATTTCAGTCACGAACCAAACATGTCAGAGAATATGACCATTCCAATCTATTCTGATTCCAATTCTAGTCGCGAACCAAACACACCTTTGAGAGAAATGAGCATTTGATCAATGATTTGCATTCCCATCAACCATTCAAGTCTAAGGCATATTTATCTAGAGTTTAAATCCTTGATCTCTAGTTGAGGATTGAAAGGGAGTGATCTAGTTCTAAATCACATTTTGTCCTTACTTTGCAGAACCAGAAGAGTAGATGATTAATTAGGAGTTGCAGTCCATGTATTGCAGAATAAATTGATCTGATTCAATCACAAACCATTCTGCAATACATATAAAATCTATAATACAAAACTTGACCTCGCCAATTCAACCACAAATTTGAACATAAATAACAACTCAAGAAGCCACTTGTTACACTACATGCAAACATAACATGGCTGGCAAATAGCAGCTGTTTCAAGAACTCTAAACAATCATTGCTATCTAGCGATTCTCTTGTTACATCAGTCATCAAATGACATAAATAAAGATCATCATCTGCCCATCTTGGTTCATGAATACAAATTAATATTTAAAAAATTCAAATTTCATGCCAGCTGAAGAAACTTAATCGTTCAGCAATGATTTGAACAAGCAACAATATTGTAGCTTGCTCAAGATATTAGTTTTCAGCAAAGAAAAAAAGCTAAAAAGTCGAGTTCAACATTCATGTGCAATTTTTTGTCTATATATATATATATAAATGTTTGTTTGATACAGGTCCAACATATCTGTATTGGATGAGAAGGAGACCAGCATTGTATGTGACCGATCCTGATCTAGTGAAAGACATAGGCATCTGCGTATCGTTAGATTTCGGGAAGCCCAAACATCTTCAGAAGGTGCAAGAACCTTTATTTGGCAGTGGCATTCTCAAGTCAAATGGGTTAATTTGGGCTCATCAGAGGAAAATCATAGCTCCAGAGTTTTTCATGGACAAGGTCAAGGTAAAACCTCCTTAAAATCTCTCTCTCTCCCTCCCTCCCTCCCTCCCTCCCTCCCTCCCACGCACACGCATATACATACACGCATTTAAACTTGTATTTAAGGGGTAAAATTAAGTTTGATGATTACTGATTTCAGTCTCAATGTTTGTAGGGCATGGTGGATTTGATGATAAAGTCTGCTGCCCCACTCCTGAACTCATGGGAAAGTATGATTGATAGTGAAGGTGGCATCGCAGATATAGTCGTTGATGATGACTTTCGGAGTTTCTCTGCAGATGTGATATCAAGAGCTAGCTTTGGAAGTGATTATTCCAGAGGCAGGGAGATGTTTCTAAAGCTTAGGGCCCTCTCAAAGCTAATATCAAAGCCAAGTCTGCTATTCGAAATTCCCTACTTGAGGTAAGTTTGATAGCATCTCTAGCCCCACACATTCCAGATTGCGGTTGAACACCACTGAGCGCTAGCTCGGATTGTATTACCTCTTTCCCAAGTCTCGAGTTCGGACGGAGGATGTCGGCCTCATTTCAATCCTAGATTAGCAAAGTCTTGCTTTTACAAGTTTTGGCTTGGTCCACTGGAGGAGAAATTATACCCTACGTCGTATGCACTATATAGCCATGCACCACGTCAATCACCTCGTCTCCTTTTAGTGGGTTCCATTCATCATGCACTTGTTTCAGTGATTGGCCCATATGAAGGAGACGAGCTGATTGGCATGGTGTAGAGCCACATTAATGCATGCAATGTAGGGTATAACTTGCTCTACCTCGGAGCCTAGACTCTATTCCGATATAGCATGGGATGGGTACGAGATATAGGGTAGGGTTAGAGCCCCTCCAAGTTTTGGATACTTTAGAAGAAAGAGAAGAAAAAAAGCGAATACAAACCAGTAGGGAATCAACAACTTAACACTAGATTTCAATGTGTTTGCCATTCATACTATTTGATTTGCCCATTGAAATCACTAAATATATTTATGTCGGTTTCTTGGTTGTTAAGGAACCCATGCAAAACATTATTTGCGGCGAAACATACTCAAGCATGCTCTTAGGAACGACAAGGACCTAACATAGAGTTTCCAGACAACTTCGTTTTCTTATACTCATCATTGTGTTTTTTCCCTGTGCTGCCTATATAGTTTTCAACATTACATCACATCATTTTCGATTGGGACAACTATGCTTTCAATCAAGAAAATTATACAGCTAACTAGGGTTATGAGCCAGATTTTTGCCAACAAAGAGCAATCAGAAGATACGAAGACTGGAGCGGGAGATTCGATCATCGATACTAGATCTAGTCAAGGAACGCAAAGAAAAATCCAAGGTTTTAATGGAGAAAGATCTATTACAATCCATCCTAGAGAGCGGCAACATCACTCAGGCCAGCTCCGATTGCTTCGTAGTGGATAACTGCAAGAATATCTACTTTGCAGGGCATGAGACCACTGCGGTCACAGCCACTTGGTGCTTGATGCTACTTGCCTTGCATCAAGAATGGCAGGACCGTGCTCGAGCCGAGGTGATGGAGGTTTGTGGGAGAAGACTGCCCGATTTTGACATGATCAACAAGATGAGAACAGTATGTGTGCCTCTTCTTCTATTGCTTCAATTACTCAACCTTTAGTGTTTGTTAAGGATCTCGTTGTTTCTCTCATGACCAGGTCCTTTGACATCCCTGATGCTTATTGGTTGGGTTGACACCAACGCCTCTAGGAATGGGCTTTTTCACAATAAATAGAATGGGCCTAGTAATTTTGGGGCTAGATTGGGACTATTAAATATGTGGAGTACTAAACAAAAGCCCACGAAGATTTAACCATCTGGGCCCAATTCTTAACTTCTAACATGGGAAGAGAGAAAAAGAAAGATATTAAGAATTGGATAAATTAAATTTCTAGAAATTAGAAATTAAATTCTTTGATGCAGGGAGTTGAAGTCCACGCCCCTCTCCTTTTCTTTTGGATTTTTTTATCCTTTTTCTTTTCACACGTTTGCTTTGAATGTCCTTTGCTTGTTGCAGCCTATTTTTTGACATTGTTAGCTTGGATATTTAGTCCAAGCCTATCAAATATCCTGCCAAATCCTCTGTATAGTTCGTTAGTTACGGCACCTTTTCTTGTTTTGATCGACGTTCTTTCACCAACCATGCTTGAATTCTTGTACAAAAGACATTTTTAAAAAAAAAAAAAGACTTACCTAACAACTCTACATGAAGCTTTCACATGTAGTATTCTTTAGTCCTAAAGTACTTCATTAAAATGATGAAAGAATATTCCATATATACTAGGGAAACATCTTCCAAGGTTTGAACATAAGGTCTCCTCAAACTCGAGGGGTTTCAAATTAGGAAATAGCATGTATCGCAATTTCTCTCTCGAGGGTGTTTTAGGTTTAAACTAGACTACAAGTCAAGTCAAATCCAATTCTAGTTTGGCTCAAATTTGGTTCATGCCGCTCTTTAGACCTACATCTAAGACATCACTTGGTAGGTCCAAACCTCCTTGAGGTTGGGTCCAATTAGATCTTTTCAGGCTTAATCAAGTAAATTCCAATATGACCAAATTCTTAACACTCAATTTATATGTTGCGTCCCAATTTGCAAACATGACTAACCAATACGTACGTTCTAACCATTACGCACCCCACCCAAAAATTAAAAAAAAAAAATCTATCAAATTTTTTGCATTGGCTACTTGTCATCCATGATTTTTTTTTTTTTTTTTTTTTGTGCTTGCAGTTGACAATGGTGATTCAAGAGACTCTCCGGGTCTTTCCACCGGTTACTTTTGTTGTGAGGGAGGCGCTTCGAGACATGAAGTTGGGCAACCTCCACGTGCCCCAAGGGGTCAATCTTTGGATCCCGGTTTGGACCATGCACCGCGATCCAGCCTTGTGGGGACCGGACGCCCACGAGTTCAAACCCGAGAGGTTCGCGCGTGGCATCACAGGTGCATGTGGGAACCCACACGTGTACATGCCATTCGGCATGGGTGCTCGCACGTGTGTGGGACAATATTTCGCCATGGTAGAGCTGAAGATTATCCTCTCTCTGATTCTGTCCAAATTCGCCTTCTCTCTTTCTCCAAGGTATCGTCATTCCCCAACTTTTAGGTTGATCATTGAGCCAGAGTTTTGTCTGCCTCTCATTATGAGGAAAGTGTGACAAATTGGCCTCTCCTGTTTCCTTGAAGGATTGATACAACGCAGTTCTCTGAAAGAGTTCAGATAAATCTTATATGCACTAGTTTCTAATGGCTGATGTTTTTCTTTACACTATGAGAGTCTCTCGTCTCATGAAAATTTAGTAGAAATGCTTGCTTAATTGAATAGTGATGGTATAAGATATCATTTTATTCTATTGTTAGAGGCTTTTTTTTGTGCGAAAAAGTATTAGACGGATTAGGTCCACCATGGACCCCATCAGTATAATCATCCTAGCACATACTGCTATTACACATTTTAAAAAAAAGAGAGAGATTAATTTCATCCTAGGTTTATGATAGGCCTGATTCATCTAATAAATTTTTTATATATACTTAAATATCTGCTATATTTTTTTTAAAAAAAGAAAGTTTTGAGCATGGAACTCTAAAATTTGGGGGCAATATTTTTATAGTCACTACTCCTTTAAAGGAGATTCGATCGTTTCCACTCATGCGCGGTAGCTATAGGCAAAACCGCATATGTATCTCGTCCCTTGCATGCTTTTGTTGGAATTATAATTGTGTCCCATATTTCCTCGTACGATATTAAGAACGCATCGTTTGGTGCAATTTCGTGGTACTCTTCTAGTTCAATAAACACGGCATGTCTTATTTGGCCGTACCAATCAACACTTTAGAAATGACCAAGAATAAAAGGTAAATCAAAATTTTCCAAGTAACACCAGAACTAAATGCCTAATAAGTGAAGTGATTAATTTGTTAATAAGGGACTAAGGAAAATTCTTCTACCACATAGTCAGAATGACCTAAACATCCAAGATTAGATGTATAAAAAAGTATATCACCCTGGTATACATAATTTACTGCCCCTGAACCTCAAACCAAAAAAAAAAGAAAAAGAAAATAACGCTTCCTGAAAATTTAATGCATGGTGTTGATAATGATGATAATAGAAATAGAATATATATATATATATATATATATATATATATATATATATGTTGTAGTGTCCTGGGCTAGGTTGGATGTTTGGGTTGACTTATCGATTTATAGGAATAATAGAATGTAATTTTTTTTTGCTTGGGCTTGTCAACTGTTCGCTTAGGAGAATTTTTGCTTGCTATGCCCTTTCTTATATGTGAAAATATTTTATTAGTTATTATTGTTGAATATAACATAAGTTAGTAATCACAAATAAAGAATAATCACTCTTTGATTTTTGAAAGACCAGAGCATTAAGAAAGTAACCATCATCAAGTCATATCTTGGTCTTGAAATATGGATCCTGCTAGTGCACAACAAACTATGACTATATTCTGACACACCGAGAGCATGTCTGGATATTTTCACAGAAAATTCTATAAGAATCGGGAAAGAAAAGAGGTGTAGAGGAGAGGGAAGAGGAGAGAAGAGAGAGAAGGTGGAGGATTGGTGATCATAAAGAGATAAAATGTCGAAAAATATAGGAAGAAAAAAAGATCCAGGGAAAGGGGTATAAAGTAGATATGGGCCATACTAAATAAGTTGTCCAATAGTTACTGAATTTTCAAAATAGACCGTAAATGTATTGTCACTTGCATGATAATGGACTATAATCTGTCATTAAATTTGGTTTTAAACTCAATAGGTATAATTGTTGAAAAACCATCTTGGGTTCCAATAATTCCTTTATCCCTTTCAATATAATTATCACTTCATTTGACCTGCAATCTCTTACTTTCCGTAACATTATCCAATAATATTCATAGATATATCAACGGCGTTGTGATGGTACAAACATGAAGACCATAAAGACAACAAGCGTTTCAAGGAAAGGGCAATCAAATAGCTCAAGTGGTGAGGGTATTCGAAGCAGCTTTAATATAGTGCACTTATAAATGATAGCATCAAAAAGTTCAGAAAAGTCAGGATGGCCGAGTGGTCTAAGGCGCCAGACTCAAGTTCTGGTTCTCGTGAGAGGGCGTGGGTTCAAATCCCACTTCTGACACGATTTTCCAATTATTTTGTCAAAATAACAATTAGCTGATTTCTTTTCTGACATTTTGTCAAAATGGTCATTAGCTTAAATATTTTTTAATAAAATGTTAATTATGTAACATAATTTTTTTTGTTAAAATGGGAATTAGTTGACTTATCCAAAAACTTCTAATTTTTGCAAATTTATATTGCATTGACTAACCCTTAAAGAAACATATCGTCCCTACTAATTTTTTCAAAGAAAAGCACTTATTTCTATTACTTTATATAAGAAAGGATATTTCAAGAAATGAAATTTATAATTGCTCTTATGCTTAGTATTTTGATTCAAATCCTTCTTTGGACATCATTTTAAACATGATATAACATGGAAATTAAGTGAGGCAAAAGTTTTCAAGTTTGTGGAAATCTTTTACTTTTTTCCAAATTTTATGCAAAAGATCTAGTAAGAGCAAGCATATATACATGTGTGTGTACATATATTATGTGTCTATAGGTATAGATGGATATAGGTATAGACAGAGATCGTACGTTCTAATTGGTTTATCAAAAGTAAAGCACTTTTCTATAATATCATATTTATGTCACTTTTTATAAGAAATGATGTTATAAGAAAATTGAATGTATTTTGAAATTTATTCTTATATTTACATTCCATTTCACAATGCATTGCAGTCCAACTTAGGCTAAAATATTTTGGCCTACTATTTTGCTCTGGTAGATTTCAGCCAAGACATACATTAACTGAAAAAAATCAAATTTTAAATAAAATATATAAATTAGAGAACATGATAGATATGGAAAATACATGCATTAACTTAAAAAAATCAATTTCTAAATAAAATATATAAATTAGAGAACTTGATAGGTATGGAAAATGAAAATTAAATAAAAAATCCAGCTACACATAACCTAGAATGCCAATGGAAAAAAGACAGTAACCCAATGTTTGTTACAATCCAACAAGCAGTTGGAGCATCAATTTGGGACCAAAAGACCAAATTATGCCTATTAATGATTTATTTCTGATTCCAATTTACTATTAATTATTATTACTGATGGGTCATTTCATATTACAAATTAGTCATGTGAAGGGATAAACAAAAGAAGTTAAAGATCTTGCAGATGTTTATTCATAATAATGGTATATATACAAGGGATTCTTTTTTTTTTCTCAATAACTTATTTGCTTGCTACACCACCAACAAGCAACAAGGTCTGCTTTAAAAAACTAGTAGTCAGGTTGAGATTAATGGCTAAAACCAACACTAATATTTAGTCCAGGCCAAGAGTGCACATATTCAAGCAAGCTTATTTTGTACCGGAGAAATTAAACCAAGTGGTGAATCTATCGTTCGTTGTCATAACCACCAAGTGACATTTTACAGTGGACTATTGCAGCGTTTACCGACCCATCCCTCTCCATGACTCTTTTTTCTCTAACACTTGTGTGATATGATGACTGCAAAATTGAGCTTGAGTAGCCCCCAAAATTTGGATTTCTCCTGCCTAAATTTGAACTAAGAGCATTGAAAGCATCTAATTTCTCAGCATCAGAAATCATTAATTTTCTTGCATGTTGGTTGTGGCTGTTGTTAGTTTTGTTATCGGCATTGCTGCCCTTCCAAGGTAGTATCCATTTGTAAAATGGAAGAGCAAGTTTCCAACGCCTAGGACTTCTTTTCTGGTTCATATAGTTGCTCCCTCTCTTAGCAGGGTGGTGGAGAAAACAGTATGACTTCATTGTAGAGATAAAAGATAATCCAAACTTTTCTGGTGGCAATTTGATCAAGAACTTCATTATGCCACCATTGAGAACTGATATGATCTTAGAATGTTTCCTGTAATAATGTCAAAATTAGATTTGCTCATCAGGCCGAGACTGCAAAAGATTAATATATGTAATGACTTTGCTGCATGTGATAACCAAAAGTACAACCATCAAGCTTTCGACTAAAATTTGGGTTGGCAATAACTTCGCTGCATGCATTTGAAAAGAAAAAAATACATATATTTAGAATTCATATAAGTAGGTAAAACGAAACGACTTCATATCATACTTGATAACTTGAAACAGAAGTTCAAGCCATATATATAATCAGCCAAAACAACCCAAAGACAGAGCCCAAGCACATTCTTAACCATGATAAGGATCTATAAAGAACAAAAAAGTGCACACATAAAACCACAAAAAAAAAAAAAAAAAATCACTGGAATATGAATTAAGAGGGGTTTTGACCATTAACCAAGTGCAAGCTAGAAATAGGTTTTGACCATTAATTTTCCTAAGTTATAACTATAGACCTTATCGTTACTTCTTACAAGGGCCAGAATTAATGGGTTGACCAAGCCAAACCGAAACCCCTAGAATTACGGCTTGAAGCTTGACCTAGAAGTTAGAAGGTTTGAGGATGCCACCCAGACCATTGCCCTTCACCAGGCAAGCGTCAAAAGGTGCCCTTCCTGGGTGGGAGCAAACAGAGTCCTGACTGACGAAACTCTGAGAAAGCGCCAACGGCTATCCCGCCGTTGACAGGTTACCGACGTTCACAACGGCTAGTATCCCGCCGGAGCACCTTCCGGCGGTGTGCTAGGCGACGGGGTCTCCCCGGTGTTGCGAGAGGCCAGCCGCCTAAGGTCTTCGGGCGGCGGGGCGAGCGACACGACTGCTCGTCTCTGAGAAAGTGGCCCTGAGACGAGGCCGGCGCAGCGGACCAGGGGCACTGAGAAACCGACGAACCCCTCGGCGGTGTGCTAGGCGACGGGGGTTCTCTGGTGTCGCGGGAGGCCGGCCACCTAAGGTCTTCGGGCGGCGGGGCGAACGACACGAACACCTCGGCGATCCCTGGGCTGCTACTACTTACTCTCCTCTTCCTTGCAGGGCCTCCGATGGATCCGAAGGGGAAGCAACCGGCGGGGACGGCAACGGAAGGACCGGCGAGAGGAAAAGGTAAGGGCCCTAACGCTTGGACGAGGCCGGGGCCGTGGGTGACTCAGTGGCCCACGGCTGCGGAGGTGGAGCGGCTGAGCCGCTGCTTTCCGGAGGTCTTGACTCCTCCGGAGGAACCGATTGCGGCGGCCCGGCTCGAGTGGGAAGGGAGGGCGGCGGTGGCCCGTAGCTTCGGCCGCCGCGTCCCAGCAGAGTGGGTGGCGAAAGATGTCGCCGCCCGCTCAAAGTTGAAGGAGGTGGTGGCCGTCCCGCTTGCGGACGGCTACCTGGCCCTGAGGTTCCAGCGAAGGTGGCACGCCGCCGGTCTCCGCTAGCCGGTGGGGGGGATGGGCTCCCGGCGCTCTCCTTCGGCCCCCTCCAAGCTGACTCGGACGATCTCCTGTCCGAGTTGGGGGACCCGGGGCCGAGTCTGTGTCTCGGCGAAGGCCCGAGTCGGGCCGATCCGGAGTCCAGCCGGGCGGCTGCGGCCCGCGTCCAAACCCAGAAGCGGCCGAGGCCGCTGGCGGGCCTTGGCCCAGCTGGGGAGTCTCGGCAGGGGGCCCAACTGGCCCTTACCGTTGTGGGCCGGGGCCAACAGCACGGGCCAGCCCAGCGCGCCCGGGCCCAGAGGGCCGGGCGTCGGGGCCGGGGCCGTGGGCCGGTGGGGGCGGCCCAGGATGGGGGCCGTGCGCTCGGCGCGGCTGACGCCGTTGGCGCGCCGCGCGCCGCTGTCGCGCCGCGCGCCATCGGCGCGTCCACATCCAGGGACGCACCGCCCGGTGCTGTGGTCGCGGGGGCCCAGGTTCCGCTGGGCCCGCGCGACGTTACGCGCGGCCAGCAGGCCGCGCGGTCTGCTGTGGAACCGCGGGTGGTGGGCCTTCCGACCCAGCCCGCGGTTGCATCCTTGGGCCAAGCTGCTGCTGGCCCAACGGCCCAGCCAGCTTCGGGCCCGGGGAGTTGCGCCGTACTCGCGGTGCAGGGCCTGGGCGAGGAGTCTGCTGGGCCTTTTCGGTACAGCCCCCTCTCTCGAGGAGAGCACGGTGGCCACGCCCCCCTGAGTGAGGTACAGCCATGGGCTGTGCAGGGTGGTACTGGCCCCGATGGAGTCTTCCGGTTTGGCCCTCTGCCCCTGGTTGCGGATGAGCAGGGGGAAGACTCCTCTAGCGGGAGCAGGGCCAGGGATCACCTCAGGCCTTTTCCGGAGGGGTGTCAGGCCGCGCCACCGAGACCAGGAGAGGGTACGGACCACATGACTACCGTGCAGCGTATCAGGGCGGCAGTCATGCCGTCCACTCCTGACGAGCAGGGGATGGGCCCAGGCATCGTACCTGAGGCTGGCCCCGCTTACCAGGGGGAGGACGGGTCTGAGGCCGACTATGTGGACTGTGATCCATGAGGATCCTAGCTTGGAATTGTAGGGGGGCAGCCAAGCCGTCCTTCATGTCTTCCTTCAAACGGTTAGTGCAAATTCATTGCCCAGAGATCTGCGTCCTTAGTGAGACCCGGCTATCTGGTGAGGGGCTTGCACGTCTGAGACGACGTCTGGGGAGGGACTGGGAGACATACGCAGTCGAGTCCCAGGGGTTGTCGGGAGGTATCTTGCTCCTGTGGAGGCGTGGGGTGGCGACTTTTGATGTCTTCCACAACTGCTCTCAGCAGGTAGTTATGGTTGTATCGGCACCTGATGCTCCTCCGTGGGTTTTGTGTGGGGTGTATGCGAGCACGAATCACAGGGTCAGGAGAGTCCTCTGGCAGGAGATTGCGAGTCTCACTGCCCAGGGTGTCCCGACAGTTGTAGTTGGTGACTTCAATTGCATCCTGAGTTCGGGTGATAAGAGGGGAGGGGCAGCCTTCACGGATAGAGTGGACAGGAGGGAGTTCCGGGATTTTGTGTCACGCACGGGCCTGGTGGACTTAGGTTACTCAGGACCTCAGTTTACTTGGTGCAATAATCAGCTTGGCAGTGCTAGGGTTTGGGAGCGTCTGGACAGGGCCTTTGCGTCCCCAGACTGGTTTCTTCTCTTTCCGACCTGCAGGGTTACTCACTTACCTCGGATCGCCTCGGACCACTGCCCCCTGCTGATTTCTACATCACTGGGACCCAGGCATCATAGCCCCTTTCGCTTTGAGAAGGTTTGGCTATCGTACCCCCAGTCCTGGGATATTGTACGTGATGCAGGCGTCTCCCGGTGCGTGGTGACGCTATGCACCGGGTGTCGCGCAAACTAGAGTTGGCCAAGAGGCGTCTCCGGCGATGGAACCGCGAGGTTGTGGGCGATATCTTCTGGAGAGTGGAGGGGGTTGAGACCGCGATCTCCGAGTTGCAGTCGAAAGAAGATTTGGAAGGCACGCTTTCGTCGAGCGATATGGGTGACCTTCGGGGGCTTCTAGCGACGCACCACTCCCTCCTACGACAGCACGAGATCTTCTGGCGTCAGAAATCTCGAGTCCAGTGGGTGCGTGAGGGTGACCGCAATACTAGTTTCTTTCACCGGACTACGATTATTCGGAGGCAGTGGAGCACGATTCACTCGCTGCGAGATGGGTCGGGACATCGGGTGGAAGGTGAGCCCTCCATTCGTCAGACCTTGTTGGATTTCTTCCGCACCAGATGGACGGAGGAGGAGGAGTCCGACGACAGTGATCCCATCCCTCCTCCGCGGGTGGATGTGAGGATCGAGGATGATGAGAACGTAGCCCTGGTCCGACCGGTGTCGGCACAGGAGGTTCAGGAGGCAGTCTGGGCTTTGGCTCCAGACAAGGCTCCGGGACCAGATGGGTTTCCCCCGTTTTTCTTTCGACGTTATTGGGGTATTATTCAGACAGCGGTGGTTGAGGCCATTCAGTGCTTCTTCTCCCAGGCGGTGATGCCGGGGGATTGGAAGGCTACCTTCATCACGCTCATTCCGAAGCGTCAGGAGGCGGCCGAGCCCTGTCACTTCAGACCCATTAGCCTGTGCACTACCTTGTATAAGGTAGTGGCCAGAATTATGGTTTGGAGGATGAAGCCCCTTCTGCCTGGCATCATCAGTTAGAAGCAGGGGGCGTTTATAGCTGGCAGAAACATTTCCCATAATGTTCTGCGGGCTCAGGAGATGATGTGGGACCTTCAGCGAGCATCGAAGCGACATAGCCTGATGGCTATTAAGCTGGATATGGAGAGAGCTTATGACAGGATCAGATGGAGATTTCTTCAGCAGACACTGGAGGCGTACGGATTCCATAGGCAGTGGATCGACTGGGTGCTGGGGTGTGTCAGGGGGCCAAAGTTTTCGATTTTGGTCAATGGCACACCTCCTTTCTTTGAGTCTACGATGGGGCTGCGTCAGGGATGCCCTTTATCTCCTTACTTGTTTATTCTTTGTGCTGATATTTTGTCTCGTGATTTGCAGAGGGTGTGTGCCTGTAGGGAGCTGGAGGCCTATGTTCCCGCCCCGGGGGCTAGTCCTCTTTCCCACTTACTCTTCACTGACGATTGTCTTCTTTTGGCCAGAGCGCGGGTTTCTGATGCACGGGTCCTTCGTAGGGTGGTAGCAGACTACTGTATGGCGTCGGGCCAGAGAGTCAACTTCCAAAAGTCAGCTGTCCGCTTCAGTCCGAGTACGGAGAGCAGGGTCAGACAGGAGATTCGTGGGATTTTGCAGATTCCTGAGCAGGAGGAGACATTGACCTACCTGGGAGTTCCCATCACAGGCCGCAGATTACGAGTGGCAGAGTGCTCCAGCCTGGTGCAGCGGGTGGAGAGCAGGTTGGAGGGATGGAGAGCAGTTTTCCTATCTATGATGGGGAGACTGACTTTGATCAGATCAGTGTTGGGGTCCATGCCAGTTTATCTCATGGCCAACACTGTGGTTCCGAAGACGACCTTACTGAGGATTGAGCGACTGTTGCGGTGCTTCCTGTGGGGGTCACATGGCGGAGGCCGCGGGGTGCATCTGGTAGCCTGGGAGCACGTATGCCGGCCTACCAGCGAGGGCGGTCTCGGGGTGCAGTCCCTGCTGGAGCGTCGCGAGGCCTTCATTGCTCGGCATGCAGCTCGGTTCCTGCTAGAGCCACACGGGTTGTGGAGTCAGGTGATGGCCGCCAGATATGGACGTGACGGCTCAGAGGTGGCATGGAGTGGGCGGCGAGTCTCCTTCATGTGGCGTGAGATTGGGAGGTATGTGCCGACGGTGTCGGCAAATACCAGGTGGATAGTAGGCGATGGGCGGAGTATTGATGTGACTGCGGACCCATGGGTGGACACTGTCCCACTGAGGTGCTGGCCGACCATGATTGATACTGCGGCGGCGGAGGGACTGCGGGTTTTTGATCTTCTGGCCCCAGGAGAGTCAGCATGGGATGTGGCCAGGTTACGTCAGCTGTTCGGGGTACATCTAACTGAGAGGATCCGGTCTCTTCCGGTGCCAGGCTATGGGGGGCCTGATGTTAGGGTTTGGGGCACTTCCTGCCGATCCAGGGTCCGACTGGGAGATCTCGCCGGTGTTATCCAGCAGGAGCATGAGCCAGGGCCGGACTACACTTGGATCTGGAGGTCAGGGCTTCACCCGAGGGCTGCACTTTTCCTATGGAAGGTGGCATGGGACCGTCTCCCGACGAGAGCAGCGCTGAGTAGGCGAGGATGTGAGATCCCTGCGGAGTGCGGGACATGCAGTGTGGAGGAGTCGGTCGACCACGTGCTTTTCCAGTGTTCGTGGGCGAGGTTGGCATGGCAGTGGGCAGGGTTCCCGCAGGAGGTCTGGCATGGGAGGCCTCAGTTTTTACAGACGATGCAGCAGTGGTTGGTCCGCCCTCGGACATGTCAGGAGGCTATTCGAGCGACTTGCACAGCACATCAGATCTGGCTGGCAAGGAACGCTCGTACCCTCGGTGAGCGCAGGGTGTCACCGAGGTTCGTGGTGGAGCTAGCGCGCGTACAGGCATTGGAGATCAGATCCTCTTCAGATGGACCTCTGATAGCTCGGGACACCTGGGGTTCTCTTTCTGCTTCGGCAGCTTCTCAGATGGTGTTCTTCACCTGGGAACCCCCACCCCCGAGTTTCCTCAAGGTCAATTTCGATGGATCGGTTTTGGATGGAGGTGCGCGAGGCGGTGCGGGCTTTGTGATACGGGACCCGCACTCCAAAGTCGTGGCAGCAGGGGGCTGTCAGCTGTTCGGCACGTCGGTCCCCGGGGCAGAGTTACGAGCTGCCTGAGCCGGTCTTCGATATGCGAGGCAGGCTTTGCAGGCTGGCTCGATTGTTTTGGAGGGCGACTCAGCCACAGTCATCAGTTGGATTCAGAAGGGGCTGAGGGGTGAGGGCTCAGACCACCCCTTGGTTCGGGACATAGGGATGATGTGTGGGGTTGGGGTGGCCATTCAGGCGAAGCATGTATTTCGAGAAGCCAATGGGGCAGCCGACTAGGTGGCTGCCTTCGCGGCTCATCATTCAGGATATACCTTGTGGGTGGGGGAGGGGGAGCTGCCTCTGGCTCTCCGTGAGCTAGTATTTTTTGACTTTATTGGGTGTATTCGTACACGTTTTGTATGAAAACCCGCTTTTAGCAAAAAAAAAAAAAAGGTGCCCTTCCTAACCTCCTATCTTTGTCTAATTTGTGTGGTGCTAAAAGATGCCCTTCCTAGCTTTTCTCTGTTTAGAACTTTGAATAGCATTAAAGATGCCCTTCCATGCTTTTCTATATGTATCCATCTTTTTTGTTTTTATGGTGAAATTGAATTTATTAAACTAGCCTATAGTAAATACATCCATGAAAATCAGAAAATAAAATATCCAATAAATTAGAAAGAATATCTATCATAGCAGTCCACAAAATAGTCTTCGTGAGATTGCTCAGTCTATCTATTCGAAGAGTGTTTAATGGTACCCTTCCTAGCTTTTTCTCATAGTCTATTTTCTGCGTCTATTTGTTCAAAAGTCCTACGTAGGGCAAGGTTAGCATAGCATTAGCCTTTGTATTTCCTAATTGACCTTCAAAAATCTGGCACCCTTTCAAATGGTGCATTTGACCTACCAAGGCCATTCTGGCCGAGACCTTGAATCATAGGCCAATGCTGACCGGTCAACGGGAAAGATGGAAAACTAGCAAGCCATGCATCCCTTAATCCAAAAGACTATCAATCAGACTTTCTGGAGGATTCTTCCTTGGGTAAAACTAATACATCATTAATGTTGACACGAAAAGTAACAAGCTGTTCGCATACCTGGTTTGAGCTGTCTCCTCCTCCTTGAACTCGCCGACTAGCCGCTGGTTCTCACCGCCGGCTCCATGGTTATCGGGGCTCAATTCCCTGCATCTAAGAAGCTCGACAGTAAGAATATCCATAGAGCTATAAGCAGTAGAAAATCTAGCCCTAGTATTTGGAGCCTGCGAGCTCTCTTTGTTGACAGTATCCATGTTCTCGAGTGGAACTATTTGCCCGTCAGGGAAGAGCTCATCGGCCGGGCTCTGATAGCAAGATTTAGGTGAATATTGAGATGAGGAAGAGATTTGGAACTCAAACTCATCGGATCCGATGTCTCCCTCAAGATTAGGTCGATGTAAGAGTCTTCCTCATCATCGACGAACTCTATTAGCACAGTGTCTGACTCATGAGAACTACAAGTGATGCCTTCTTTGATACCTTGAGCTTTGTTGAGGTCCATGAGGAGGGTGGGTGGAGAGAGAGAGAGAGAGAGAGAATAAAAAAGAAGGGACGTTTGTTTACTGTCGATGAGAACAAAGGAAGTCAGAGAAGAAGGCGGTGGTTGTTATTATACTTGTTGGTTTCGTCCGCGTCTACATTGTCTAAGCTCAGGGAATCTACACAGTGCCATTAGAAAAATTTGGGACATGAGACGAAACAACATCAGATGCTGATGAATTGATCTCTTGATAAGGCATTCCAATTAGTTGATCAAATGGACTTTTGAATGGATCATCCAAATGGCAACGTCGACCAACCTACCAACCTTTTGGAATGGCTCCATTAATCCATTGAATGGGAGGACAGGCACTCCAAATTAGACGACTTCTTAGCGTCAGTTACTGGAAGTTATACTATTTTCAAAATCTGGATTAGAAATTTTCTTTATTGTTTGGCCTGCTTTGACCCAAAGCCACGCCGGTGGGTGATTTGGTAATCGACAGGTGCGAAGGTGGAAGTTCTCGAATAATTCCACGGCAACGTGATGCGGAAGGTGGCAGTTCTTGAATAATTCCACGGCAACGTGATTGCTTCATGATGCGCGCGTATGTATATATATATATATATATATATATATATATATATGTATATATATATATATGTATATATATATATATATGTATATATATATATATGTATATATATATATATATATGTATATATATATATATATGTATATATATATATATATATGTATATATATATATATATGTATATATATATATATATATATATGTATATATATATATATGTATATATATATATATATATGTATATATATATATATATATATATATATATGCGCATATACTAATTTATTTGAGCAGTGTTGGACCATTGGTGTATAATTTTATGATATTTATGTTTATTTTAAAATTCATTAATTGCTATTTTCTATTTTTAAATTATTTATATTAGCATGGATATGTGTAAATTTTTATTGAGCTCTCATACTATCTCTTGTTTTTTTTCAAAGTTCCAGGATGCTTAATATTTAGCTATGGTTTGGAAACCTAATAAAAGAACGAATATTTAGAACGTCACCGATACTAATCAAATAATTAAAATTTAGAATTAAACAACTTATATTACTTATGAATGATGGATTATTTTATTTTTTTATCAAATAATAATAATATATTGTCTAACGATAGAGAGGTTATGATGATTTTATATGTCTTGCATATTTTTGTGGATCTTACTCAAAAAATTATGTGGTTGCATAAAGAATAGAGCCCGGATGTAGCAGACACTTGAAGCTTATTTTCCCCGTGCAAAAATTGGTGGATGTTATTGGTTAAATTGTCAAATTATTGAGATGTTTCGGAAATAGCAGCCGAGCCAGGTGCATGTGCGTGTGTAGTCACCACCCCACGTAGACATTGTGAAAGAGACTTTCCATTTACGTAAAAAGACTTGCTTCCACGTCTTAGACAAAATTTTAAAACATTTGAAACAATTAACAAATGGGGTAAGATTGGTTTTTTTTTAAAAAAAATCTAAAATTAAAATTCAACCTCTACTCTTGTGTATAAATGTGCAATTTGTGATTTCTAATAACTTGGATGGAGCATTGCCCCCATCTTTATTTTTCTTTTCTACTCTTATGTACAGGTTTTCTTGGGCTTCCAGAAGAAATTAAAAGTTTCTTGTTTTTGTAAAAGTATAAAAAAATAAAAAAAATTTGAGGAAAGATTTATTAGGAGGAATAGGGTGACTCCAACCAATGCAATCACATATGCTCGTATGGAACTTCTTGGGTTCTTCTTTCCTTTTATGCTTCTTCCTTTTTTTTTCTTCATGCTTTTTCAATTTTGTTAAAATTTTTTTATTACTTTCTTTTCTTATAGCATTTTTACTTGCCATTCTTTGTAATTATTTCATTAGCTAAATAAAGTGATAATGCTTATTCCCTATTTTTCGGTTAAAAATAAAATTATTACAATGACACATGTTCTCTCCGGACAAGAATATTTCAATGGCATATGCTCTCTTACATCATAGCCATCAAGCAATCGGCAATCCAAATCAAATAATGCAAATCCACAACAAACGTAATTGCACATGCATATTGAACAGTCAAAAATTTAGTTTTATAAACGCTAGATCTATACAATATAAACCACAAGGAGAAACATACGTCATGAGGACTTGAAATGAAAGCCTTACGCTAGAACCATCTTTAAAGTGCCCTTATCATTACGCGGTCTATGATTCACGCGTTATGGACGACTTTTAGCCCAGACGCGGTAGCAAAACCCCAGTGCTGCTCGTACGATTCGTTATCCGTCCCACTTGTGATAGAAGAAAATAAAATATTCCGACGTCTTCTTTAATTAAATCTTCCGTGTCGGGCTTCGATCACAAAAATTACTTTCTCCTCGGGCGACAATCACTTTAATTTGTTTTCCAAAAATTATAAGCGAGCCAAACCAGCCCAAAATTTTATAAATTTTTTTTATTCCGTACCGCGGTCTTCCCACTTTTTAACCCCATAATTAACTCCCAAAAAACGCTCCAACCACCTTTAAACCCATTTATTAACTCCTAATTAGAGCTATTATATTCTAAATTAGCAACTATCCGTCCACGTCCCCGCCCCCACCCCTGTCCCTTGCCTCTCCTATAAAACTCTCTCCCTCCCCCTCCTCCAACCCTAACGCCCATCTATTGCTTCCAATAACAGAGAGAGAGAGAGAGAGAGATTTTTTTTCTTGTCCTCTCCTCGCGATCCGATCTCGATGGCGAACGCGACGCCCCCGCCGATCTCCGCGCAGCTCGCCCGGCCGTCGCCGTCCTTCCGGCTCCG
Organism: Phoenix dactylifera; assembly: GCF_009389715.1. Lineage (NCBI taxonomy): Eukaryota > Viridiplantae > Streptophyta > Magnoliopsida > Arecales > Arecaceae > Phoenix > Phoenix dactylifera. Next base: position 18,680,739 of record NC_052394.1, on the reverse strand, counting down.
CACCTCGAACCTCAACAACCTCCGCCTCCGGCGCGTATTCGACCTCTTCGACCGGAACGGCGACGGCGAGATCACCGTCGAGGAGATCTGCCAGGCCCTCGACCGCCTCGGCCTTGGCGCCGACCCCACCGAGCTCGCCTCCACCGTCGCCGCCTACATCCGCCCCGGCGCCGCCGGCCTCGCCTTCGACGACTTCGAGGCCCTCCACCGCGCCCTCGGCGACGCCCTTTTCGGCGCCCCCCCCTCCCCCGCCTGCGAGGCCGCCGAGGAGGAGGACATGCGGGAGGCCTTCAACGTGTTCGACGAGAACGGCGACGGCTTCATCTCCGCCAAGGAGCTCCAGGCCGTGCTCGACAAGCTCGGCCTCCCCGACGGCCGGAGCATCGACCGGGTCCACCAGATGATCTGCTCCGTGGACCGTGATCTCGATGGACAGGTGGATTTCTCCGAGTTCGTGCACATGATGCGCGCCATCACCGTCCAGTCCAGCTGATTGATTAGTATTAATGCAGCCAACTCCTTCTAATTCATCCTCAGCATTAATGCATCATATCTCGCTGCTTTGGGTGCGTGACATGTTATTTAAATATGCTTGCTTGTTTTGATGTTTTGACCAGTTAATGGGACGGGGAAAATATTGTTATGTTATTAATTTTGTGATTAACTCCATTATGTATGGACGAATTGGACAAGTGGCAACGGAGTTTGTTATGTTTTGGATCAAAATGATTGATTTGGATTGGTCAATGTTGCTTCTATTTTGGTTGTTTAAGTTAATCACTTTGTGTTTAAAAAATAAATGTTGTTCATAGATTTAAACGAGGTAAGATGCCAAAGCTTACTCAATTAGTGCAGAAATGGATGAATGGTTATTTTAATATTAGGACTGCCGTTGTACCGATTAGAGAAGGCTTCCATCTATTTGGTATTTTGCACATCTGAGTGCACATGGAGAACATATGGATGGCTGTGATTTACAAAGCACGCCGATCCCTATCCCGGGCAAAGAAGCATGCTTATGCCAATAATAAGGCAGAAACAAGTGCATGTGCCATGGAGAATCTAGATATTAAAATAAAAAATTATAGAGATGTTTCTTCAACTTTGTGCGAGAAACATAATTGCCTCTTTCATTCTCCGGTGATGGAGGGCTCCCACCATTTTAGTCTTTTTTTATTAATATATACTTTTTTGGGGGGTCTCGAGAAAGCAGCCGTCAATAGAATTTTTCTAATTCTTTTGAAAGGAAGAATGTAAAACTATTTTTCCTTTCTGCATGGACAAGAAGATCTGATCTAGCCATAAAAAGAACACTCCGTATAAATAACTATTCATCCTAAAGTTTTAGTTTTTTTTAAATTAGATTTCAAATTAAAATATAGTCCCTCCATCAATAGCAGAGCAAAAAAAAAAAGAAAAAAAATGAAGGCAAGTTTGTTCCAAAGCCAGATTGGAGTTTGAAGACAGAAAAGAGAGAGAGGAAAAGAAATAAAAAAAAGATAGGAAAAGATGATGCCTTTTTTAATTATGATCCCTTATTTTCCACTATACTGGGCAGCTCCTTCTCGTTCTTTTCCCGTGAATATGTAAATGTTTGCACTATTCTTTTTTCTTTTTCTTTTTTTTTATTGAAAAAAAAGAGTAGGGAGGAGGAAGGGACAAGTCCACTCCCGCGTAGCAGCCCCCACTAGGCCCCCGCCCCGCCAAGAGAATGTTCTCTAAACCGGTTTTACGCATGCCTTCCCCATCCTGGGGCCCGGCTCAGCTACCCCTCTGGCTACCATGAGGTTAGAATCCCCGCCCAGTACCACCAAGGTACCACCTTGGTGGTTTTGCACTATTTTTTTCCCTTCAATAAAAAAAGGGTTTTTTGCATGGTTACCCTTCTAAATATCAGATATTTCGTGAATACCTTTCCAAAATTAATATTTGCATGTATACCCTCGTCAAATATTTGTTTTGCTATTCTACCCTTTTTTATTCTTATTTTTGCATATGTACCCATGCCATCTAATGCCGTTAAAAAATTAACGGTTTTAAATTAAAATGACTAAAATACTTTCAATGGGTAGGAGTGCAAATAAAAATTTTTATAAGAGTATACAAGCAAATAGTAATTTTATAATGATATTCATATAATTTTCTATATTTAGAAGGGTATATACGTAAAAAAAATTGATTGTATCTAACTTTACCTCCTGCAATTAATTTAATGATGGGATTAATATCATGGGCAGTGAGTCTACCGACTAAAGGTTTTCAATCATCTTAGTTTTTGTGACTTGACGTGTTGACCAACCCTGAGACTCACCTGTTTTCTGCATGTATCAGATTGCAGCTGATAGTTGAAGAGTTGACAGAAAGGCCATATATATTGATGGCATACATGATTTATTTTTTAATTCATACATCTCCTTAATCAATTCTTCAGAAGTTTTTTTTTTGTTTATCCGAGAATGATTCTGCTTTTAATCTCCTTAGGAGTATCAGAAGAAAAAAAAGGTCATATTTCAATATTCTGAAAAGAGATGATCAGAAATATCCTGTTTTCCAGCCAAAAAACTTAACATTTTATGAACCAGACTATCAGTATTAAGGGCTACATATGGACTAATATGAGAAAAATATCGGTCATCAGAAAGATCAGGCAAGAACAAGGCATTGGTTAAAAAGAAAATAATAGAAAATCGATCGTTTTGGGGTTAAAAGAAAAGTGATCTTTCAACAAATCTTAAAAACTCTAAATCAATCACAACTCTCACAAACACGATGATGGATGGATTAGGATAGAATTCATGTCATAATAAAAATCTACCAATTTGCCCGAGCAATCACATATTACAAGAAATTAAGATACAATAAATCATGAGAATTCAAATACAGAAATCAAAGCAGATCGAGTTCGTATCATGGCATTACAAACCTGGCTGCGTAATTGGAAAATTTGTATGCAACAATCCAACTCTGATGTGCTGAAAATTCCTGCAAAACACACAGTAACACAATATCACGTTTTAAAGATCCATACAAACAGTTCTGATTATTTCAGCAATGGTTGTTCTTTCCTGGGGGGATTGGTTATAAGGGCCAGATTCAGCAAGATTTAAGATTTGAAAAGAGCCTAATAGAAGCGAGCTATCTTTCCAATCAAGGACAGTCTTCTGCAAAACTCCATGATCTTTAAGTTTGTGGAAGATGATTTCATAACTTGTGAATAGTCCAAGAAGCTTGCAGTAGATTCTCTTGGTCCAAAAACAGTAGAAGTCCCTTCATACTAGTTGGCACGCTGTACTCGACACCCAGAATCGGGCCCTTATCCTATCAAGCACAGGTCACTTCATGTTCTGATTCTTTTGAACGCTTGACCCATCCTAAAGCAGTAAAGTGAACACAGTGTGGTTCATTCTTATCAAAAGCATGCTGCTGAAACTGTGATCTTATCTCTAAAAGCATCATTATATGCACTAAACGATGATAAGAATCTCCACTAAGAATCCATGAAGTGAAAGGCGTAGAGCAACCTCCCTCCGTTCTTTCTTAACATCCAAGTAAGAAAAGATCTGCGCACAGGGCACTCGAAAATTTAAAATCCTGTTCAGAATGCTCTGGGCCACGAAAGGGGAAGCATCGTTACAACACCCTACAAAACTAGGAAAGGTGGCCCCTTTTTTTTGAAAAAAAAGAAAAAACGAAACCACATTACCAAGGCAGTCCAATCTCCAAGCTCAAAACAATCTAAAGAAAGAAAAAGAAGTTAATCCCCACTCCCAGACCCAGCAGTCCAAGAAAGAAAGCAAGCAAAGAAGTAAGAACAATACCAACCAGTCTGAGAGAGAGAGAGAGGAAAAAGAGGAGTTGAGATGGCTGTGTACCGATTCAGCAACACGGTGATCGGATACTTGAACCTTTTGACGCTACTGGCGTCGATTCCGATTATCGGAGGGGGGCTGTGGCTGGCGCGGAGCTCGGCGACGTGCGAGTCGTCGCTGCAGACACCGCTGCTGGTGCTGGGTTTCGTGGTGGGGAAGCCGGACGCCAGGGGGAAGCCCGCGGGGGGTGGGGAGGCGCCGGGGGTGGGGAAGCCCGCGGGGGCTGGGGAAGCCGGGTGCCCGGGGGGAGGGGGGGGGGGGGGGGTGGAAGAGAGTGGGTAATAATATCATTTCATATTTTAATTTTGTTTTTAATTAATATAAATACGATTTTTTTAAACATCGTTAGAACATCTGTACAATAATAGAGTTTTACGAGGGTATACATGTAAATATCAATTTTGGAAGGATATTCACACAAAATCTAATATTTAGAAGGGTATCTATGCCAAAAAAATCTATAAAAAAATAAAGAAAGCGACACGAAAGAGGAGGAAGGGATGCTTCTCCAATGAAGAGATGGAGAAGCCCTTCCACTATACTAATGGGATTAATAAAGGAATGGCTCCCATTCCTTGTACTTTTTTCTCTCCCAAGGCAGCCTTGGTTTGGATTTCCACCATCTCCACCGTCCCCACTCCTACTACTCATCGTCATCCTTTTATTATACTTTCTAGCTAATAATTCTGAAGATGGAAGAGAAGGTATAAATTTTTAAATATTTAGAAAGCTTGTTAAGAATCGGTCATTGACATCGAGGCTGCGATCGTCATCCAGGTTGAAGAGTTTGAGGGTGTCGAGAAAGCGGTTGGCGGTGGCGGCATTGGAACGGTGGGCAAGAAGAAGAAAAACTTCTCCATGATCTTGAAGATGAGAGCCTGGTCTAATATGGATCAACATATGACAAAAAAAAAAAAGGTCAAGTTTTAGGATCTAATTGAAAAAAATTAAAGGTTTGGGGTGAATATGTTTCTTGCCCAAAGTTAAAAGGGTGTGGTTGTAAATTTCTCTTAAAATAATTGGTAGGAAGGATATTATAGATATGTCGTGGTCCAGCTATCCGGTACCAGAATTACAAAAGATTCGCATTATGCAAAACTGGAGTGCTGCACTCAGCATCTGGAAAGATAAGTACAATAAAGGTGCATGAAAACAGGATTTCTTATTTTTTTATTTGGGTGGGGTTTTTTTTAGTAAAGCACCAGAATTACACAGTCCGAGAGTAAATACAATCAGAAAAATTGGAGAACAAAGTAACATAGAGAGGTGGAGATGTAAATGCAATAAAATTCCAAATCACAGGGTGAAGCCTTTTTTCAAGGTCTTCCCTTTGAAACTAGTCTTCCTATATATATATACATACACACATATATACATGTATTTATCCATGAGTGTTTTTTTTTTATGAGTATATAACAATAAACCCTGCACTCCAATCAAAATCTTCAGTAGGATAGCAATGCATGAAATGGGTAGACTCAAGTCAAATATGAAATCATATTCAATCACACATTTTATATCAGCGTATGTTTACATTCCATTAATTTTCAGATATAATAAAGATTTAGTAACATAATTCTCAAACAAATAAATAAAAATCTATAACAACTTATATCAGTCAAGAAAAAAAGCAATAGAAAGTTATTCAATTGTCGTGCAAATTCATTTTGTAGGATTTCATGTTAGTAATCAATAGAAAAATATCACAAATGTTCTTTTTTTTTTTGGTACCTCATAAATATTTCTTCAAAAAAAAAAATTTATAAAAAAATTATATTGCAGATGTACCATCTTTCCATTGCTCCTTAAATTAATAGTTTGAATATAGTGACAACTTTATAGGAGAGTTACACATGAAATACTTATGTGAAATTTTTTTAAATCAACGTAGGGTCCATATGATTGCTATAAAAGTGTACATATGTATGCCATATATGGTTTGCAAACCTCTAAGCTAAGCATTAGTATTTTTAATAGAAATCTTTTATTCCATTCCATGTATCAAATTTTAAAATCATTAACTCTTAATATTCTTTGTCCTCATACTTGATAAGTACAAATGCATTTAATAAAATCAGAACTGTCGTCATTTTAATCTCCTGACCGTAGATAAGAAAAATCCAACGGCAGGAAACGGGGTTGCCGATAACTCTTTATCAGCTGTGCGGTATCGCTGAACAGAGTTCTTCTCTTTTCTTTTTGCATTGGAAGCGACTCTGAACACAGTTAATTTCAGAAAACTATTGGTGGACGCGAAACGCGGTAGTTTCCCATTGGCTGAAAGCGACATGAACGGATCCCGAGAGACAGGTTCAGTCTCATCCGTTAGATTAGCAGGCTTTGCCGCGTTGGTGGTCATAAAATCATTGCCACTTCCGCGGTTTTTAGAAGCTCCGCCGTCTTCTCCCGCCATTCCCAAAAGGCCAAAGCCCCATTCTCTCTCTCTCTCCCCCCCTCGCCTCTCCTCCTCCCTCTCTCTCTGTTTCTCTTCAATCTTCATTCTATGCAATTAGCCCTTGTCTAAAGGTACGCTTTCTGCTCTCCAATATTCCTCTTTATAATGCTTTCCGAGGTATTAGAAGTCGAATCGATCTGTCGAGGTTTTTGTGGGGTTGATGTTGTAGAAAGTTAGGTTAGGGATTAGGCTTTTTGCTAAGAAATGGGAATATTAAGGTCCTTTTTTTGGATCAAGATTGGATTTTTTTTTATTCTATGGTTATGTGAGTCTTGTTTGCTGGATTTCGTGATATAGATGTTTTACCAGAAATGTTGGGTTAACAAGGTTTTTGGTTGTTTTTTAAAGATTTCGATCGGTTCGAGTTTAAAAGTTCTATTTTTGAACTGATTCTAGGGTTTCTGGTGGAAAAAAAAAATCATCGGGTTTCCGAGGTTGTTACATTTTATGTGGTTTCTGAGGTGAAAGATTTGTTTTGTTCTTATTCTTAGGGCTTTTCTTGGCGAACGGATATGATTATCTCGTGTTCTGTTGGCTGATTTGATGGGAAGATTGAGAGACTAGGGTTTTGATCTGCTGTTCTTTTGGCTGGAGTATTCTGGAATTGAGGACTGGAGAAGAGAGAAATATAAGTTTCAGCTGCGAAAATAAGGAGAAAGAAGAGCTCAGGAAGAAGTTTTCTTCCTGTATTTCATGTGCAAAGAGAAAGCTATCGTTCCAGAAAAAAAAGCATCATCAAGATTCTAGAGATGGAAACTGAACTGATAGATGGTGTAGCAGACTCCCAGTCTTCCAAGGTCTCCTGCTTGGAGAAAGGTAGGGTTTTGGAAGGCAACGATATTGGGGATGGAAAAATGGGTTCCGGAGTTAAGGTGGAGAAAGAGGAGAATGGAGTTAAGGTGGAGAAAGAGGAGAATGGTGAAATTTTAGTTTCTCGCCAAGCTCCCTGTTCGAAGAAAGTAAGTGATTCAAAAGGTGAAGTTGCTGGGCTCCTCAAACTTAGCAATGGAAAATACCTCGGTCCGGCTACCCCTTTTATGGATAGAGAAATAATAGAGATTTCATCCTCTTCTGATAAAAATGAGGAGGAGGATACTGTTCTGGGCTGTGAAACTCCAACTGAAAGCATATTTGATCCATTTGCTCCCGGCCCAGAAGATTTGATGCTTGCACCGAAAAAGAAGATAATGAGGGAAAGTAAAATCCCTCTTCGCCGGCAGCTAAAATTTGACTCCAGTGAATCCATGGAGACTGCAGAAGCCAATGCCTATGAAGATGCTGCAGAGGAAGAGCGCCTCTTGGAATGTATCTGTAAGTCGTTTATTGATCTGATTGTTTCAAGTGAGGTCAGGGAGATATCTGCTCAGATGTTGCCTGTTGAATGCAATCCTTCAGAAGGTTCCAAGACGCCCACTTCTTTACCTGTCCTAACTGGCGTTGCAGAGACATGTCCAGCTGCACCTATTAGGCCACCTGCTTTGAAGGCAAGGAGGCTTAGCCCGGAAATATGTCAAAAGCTGGACTTTGGAACTAAGTTGGGCGGAACCATGTAGCCTTTCTCATGGATGTCATAGGTGGGGGATGGAAGAAGGATTCTGTTACAGAGTTCTTTTTGCTGTTAATGTAAATAATTTGTTTTAGATACAGGATACTAGTGTCTGGTGAACTTAAGTGTCAGTTCAGTGTTGGTCGATTGTTGCTATACCTGTCTGTTGCAGAGGTTCTGTGCCTGGAGGATTGTCGTTTCCTGGGTGAAGCTTTCAATTTTATCTGCTTTGGAGTATCTGTGTTGGTGGGTTTTATTTTGTCGGCTAATGCCAGGAGCAGCATGTCCGTGATCATGTCCATAGCATTGATCTTGTTGACTTTAACCAGGCTTTGAAGTCATAGATGTGGCATAATGTCTAGTTGAAATTATAGATGTCTTTTGCTTTCACCTGTGAAACATCCAAATGTTACAACTCTTTTCGGTGTTTATAAGTATACTTTTGTGTTTATGATTTGTCTCCTTTTTAAATTATATCTTTACTTTTGAAATTTGTAGCAGAATTGCATATCTTGCTGTGATATGATGATCATCTTTTGTTATCTTTGCCTTTTTTGTTATTCTTTATTATTGGTCTGACTTTAATTAAACGTTGTCTTGTCTCTCTGGATTACCGTTAGGAGGAAAGACACGGACAAAGGTGTTATCTGTCGGGTATCCATTTATTGCTTTTTCATGATGAGTAAATCTAAGAGTTATTATATCAAGGGTGCTGAAATTCCCATGGTGGCAGCTAATGATTTTTAAGTCATGTGGAGAAATTCTGTGCATACATTTCCAGTTATGTTTCTTTTTTAAAAACATATAATAATAAATTATGATGATATTCTATGATCTTGTCCTTTGGCAGTGATCGTGTTTGGTGCACTTTGTCATCTCTGTTTCAGTTCTAGAAGATGGTCTTTTGGTTGCTTGCATGGAAACAAGCACCAGGTGTAGGTATTTTGGCAGGCTGAGTGTAATATCTGCAAGCTTTAGCTACTAAACTCTCAAAGCCGCTCATATAAACTATTTGAGGTTGTTGAAAGCCCTCCATTATTTTTGGTGTAAAGTCTTATGCAATGGGAGATGCTAACAATATCTCAAAGCTTGATTTGTACTGTTGCTTCAACCAACTTGTCATTGTGAGGTGGAAGTTGATTTTTGGATGGCATCTTCTTTGTCTATACCTTGTCACTTTCAGCAATTTATTCAGGAATTTGACCATTGAACATGAATGTTGTTTAGCTGGATTTCTTTATGTTGTTTTCTGGTTTCTTTTATGTATATTTATTTATGGTCTTGCATGAGTGTTTCAGTTGCAATTTACCAGCCTTTAATTTTTGATAATGATTGAATGTATTTGTGAGAATGACATGCATAATTCTACTTTAGCATTCTTGCTGATTAAGTTGAATGTAAAGCAAGACCAATAGCAAGTCCCTAATCAGAATTCCTGTTGCTTGCTAATACTACTTCTTCTGTTGCCAAAGGAAAAAGTTATCTTAATTATGTTATTGATTTTTGGAATTTAGATTCCTGCACCTTTATGATAGTATTAGTATCCTTATTCAAGTGAAATGAATTAGGAATGCTTGCTCATTCTTGTAAATGTTGCTCTCTTTTATACTAGTTTTCAGATGTTTTGATATAGCAGCCTTCCTCATTCCGATTTGCCTGTCTGACTTTAATGATCTCATTACTTTATATTGAAATGTTTGTACTATTTCTTTGGACTTCAGAATTTTTTCTATTCTTTACCAAAATTAGGAATAGCGCAAATAGAACTGCTGAATCTACATGTGTGTTTGTAAAAAGTTTGTAGATTTGCTGTACACCACATCTGCCTTGTTTTTATCTAAGTTCCACACCAAGGGACAGGTAGGTCCATGTATCAAGCTTGCATTTGTTGACAAATGGAACGTATTGCTGGCTTCCATGTCCACGTAGGTTTAGCATTCATACTTATTTGTGGTCAGATGTGCATGTAAATTATATGTGCGTATATATTATTTTTGGAATGTTATACTGATTTAGTGATCTATTAGATCAGTGTAAATGACAAAACTGACTTTAAAGTGGAAATCTGTTTATTAAATATTTAGACTGCTTAAATAGTGCAGAGCTGAATTTTGAAAGGCTTCCACCAGGGTGGGGTACTGCCGGATCTTTTAAAAATGGCAGCATAATGATGTTTTGTATGTTCACCAAAAATTTTCTCCATCTAAGGAATGAGTTGAGAACAATCTAATTGTGGAAGATTAATATCTTTTAGATTATATGTGATTGAAACTCTTTTGTCTAGCTATAAATGTAATAAAACCCTCATTTTCTTTTTGCCTATTTTGTCATTATGTATTTGGCTCAAGTTTCTTCTTTTTGCTTAAATGGATGTTTTATCTTTAAACCATGTTTTGGTAATTCCATGTCTAGCTTCAATAACCTCTTTAATGGATCATGAAATTGAGGGGTTTCACACATCAGCTGGAATTAGGGAGGTCAGCTTCTGTCAAGAGTATACATTATCAGTGCTAAATGAAAAAGAAAACTTTATTGGATAGAAAATAGTACCTGCGAATCCGAACAAATAGGTATCCATCTGTTCCTTTTCTTTTATTGGATAGAAAATAGCATCAGCTGCACATGATCCTACATCCACCTTTCTGATGCAAAATTTGCTCATTATGTTCACTCTAGATCCTCGTCTCTGTCTCTCTATTTCATATTTGTTTTTTTACTGGGATGTGAACCGCTGATGCTTTTATAACTGGTGTTTTTTCACAAAATCCTAATTAGGATAGTTTTGTAGCCTAGAAGTATACTAAATGTTCATTAGCTGTCGTTTGTTACAAAAAAAAAAAAAAACGAGATTTAGCTAACAGTTCCTAATTAGGATAGTTTTGTAGCCTAGAAGTATACTAAATGTTCATTAGCTGTCGTTTGTTACAAAAAAAAAAAAACGAGATTTAGCTAACAGTTGATGCTAATCTTGTTTTTTCTGTGAGAAATGAGTAACATGTCTTGTAGACTGCAACATATTGGATGATCCATATTGACCCTATTTTACGTGCTCAAAGTTTATACTTACATTTATTTTGAATTTGTCTGTTGAATGTTATTGTCTCTATTTACTTGGATACAAAAGTAGTGGTTAAGTGGTTTGTGGTGCATCTTTGTTCCTGGTTCTGAAGGATATAATTTAGGGGTCTACTGTTTTAGAGCAGAAGTTCATGACTACCCGATAATTTTAATGACTATGATCTTTGATATGCTGTCACTCCTTCCAAGCATTATTTAATTCATGCTGTATAGAAACTGTCAAATACTCTGAATTTTTGAACTCATATATCTTCCCATTTGGAGTTGGTGCAATGGCAATCTGTCTTCGATTTTCAGCAAAGTGATACTCATGAAGATTTAGTTTGTATCAGTTAATATCAAGTGATAGATCTTGACAACTCTCATAGATTTTCTTCTGGTTGGAGTTGGACATGCATGATTGTGAAAATGATTTTTATTTATATGGCAGCTGGCTGAAACAGTAATGCAGAATATTGCTTTCAAAAGATGAGGGTCTAGAAATAGTGCATCTTTTGATAAATATTTCTCTACTCTCATATTATTTGCTCTCTCTCTCTCTCTCTGTGTGTGTGTGTGTGTGTGTTGGATGAAAGTCATAACTATTGCTTGACTTTTATGAAAATGGAATATAGTTTGCCAAGGAAAGGAAAAAAAAAATACTACAAGCTGCCTGTAAGGCCACATTTGCAATTGAGTGGCCAAATTTGCATTGGTTATTACATATAAGTATGACTAAGGTCCTATTTGGGGGAGCTGTTGGCAGTAGAGCTTTTATAAAAAGCTGTTTGTTGTTTGGTAACTATATTTCTAAAGTGCTGTGCCACTTTAACATGTGTTTGGTAAACAAACTGAGAAAATACTTTTGTGTAACAAAATTACCATAAAAAATATTGTATAGTATTATATGATATAGTATAATATTACTGTAATGTAATATGATATTATTGTAATATAGTAATATAACATTGCATAATAATAATTTAATATAATATTAAATTATTTAATATAATATATCAATGTATTATGATATAATGTAATATAATATTATATTTATAGTATAATACAATAATAAAGTATAAAATATTATAATTATTAGTGTACATTAATTTTTCATAATATAACATAATATTAAATTACTTAACATAACATATTAATATATTATGATATAATGTAATATAATATTATATTTATAGTATAATACAATAATAGGAAATAAGAATACCTTTTCTTGCACGGAAGGGAGTCTGATCTACGGCTAGGGTTCTTTATTAGGGCTCCAGTAGATTTTTAGGTTTATAAAGAGACAAAGTATGTAATATTTTATTATGGGTATTTTGGTAAAAAAATAGCTTTCCGACAAAGCTCAAAATAGCTTTTTCGGAAAGCTCCAAAATGGAGCTTCTCCCAAAAAGCTGTTTTTAGCTTTCTGGAAAAACTAAAATAGCTTTTTAAAATTTTTACCAAATACCCTTTTTCATCCAAAAGTGCTTTTGGAGGGTCAGAAAGTACTTTTTGGCCCTCTACAAGCTCCCCTAAATGGGGCCTAAATTATCTGCACAAACCTGTAGATTTGGACTGATTTTACGGTTGCAAAGTCAACCCCAACTGGCTTCTGACAGTTGAACTTCTACAAAGGTTGCTGTGCTGGAGAGCAAGAAAGGCCGAGGAGTTGGTATGTCTGGAGGACAGTGATATGTTCCATCTGGGTGAACTGAAACTTTCAGGCTATCCATCTCAACTGCAGTAACATAGTGATCTATGACCTGTGTATTGCCTCCAAATTAGCCTGTTAAATTTTTCCATTTTGCACAATTATTGGATGAGGATCCAATGAGCTCAATGTTTCTTTCTTTATTGTCTTAGGTGGTCCAGCTTGCTAATAGCGAGGGTATCCCCTTAGAGTGGGGAGAAGGCATATTGAATCCCCTGCATAAGATATGTTGAGATCATCCAGGTTATCAATTCAGCAGATTCAAGACGGTATCTGTTGCAGAATGCTGATGAGATGGCCATTGGAGGAGGCTACTACATCGTGTATTGGAGAGGTCTAGTCTTGCAATCATGGCTCTTTGCATAATGTGCGACGGTTGTGATTGATTATGCCAGCTCCATATATCATATAATGTGGTCTTATTTACGACTTGTAACTCTTTGTACACTGTGCGATGGTTGTGATTATGCGAGCTTCATGATATCATGATGTGATCTTATTTACTATATGGATTTCATGCAATCATGACTATAACATCTGTTATGGCATATATGAATAATTGAGCTGTAATTGTAGAGGATTGGATCAGAGACTCTAAGAAAGTTGCTTGCAATTCCCTCCACGTGTAACAGCCACCAACATCTCTTCCCTGAAAAAATAAGTCTTGACTTGACCATTAGATCATCAGATTATGCATTCCTATCCGTCCGATGGGCGTACCATAAAGGAACCTCGCCTTTGCTGGGTTTAGCTTCAGTTTCAGGCTTTGAGAGCAAATGAGAAGGCTTTGGTTGATGGATTCTTTATCGGTAAGATCTCCATATTTTTTTTCCAATTCTTTTTCAGTGATATAATTTTGCTTCTACTTTATATTTTATCAGTTATAACAAAGTTTGGTTGATCTATCCTTCTCCTTTCTTTTCCATTTGACTCCACTTTGTTCTGCAATTCTTTAGCATTCCTTTTAAAATTTAGAAGATCTTTAGGGAAGAATGGCAGAATCTACAGCTGAGGAGACGATCATTGTGTACAAAGATTCATCGTCTTCTGATTCTGAAAGCGAGAAGGCCCTATTCCCGGTTTTTAAAAAGAAACGGTTGTTTGGGAGGAAGGAACCGGGTGCATACCATCCTCGGAGGAGGAAAATGTAATGCCTTTTCGGAATTCTCGTATCAATTTCTTTACTTGTAGTCCTATTGGTGTAAAAATATTTTTTACAAGAAGAGTCTCGGAATAGCTACTCTGAATTTTGATTGTGTTATATTTGTAGGTTTTTCTTTTTATGCTAAGAAATCCAATCTCCAAATCTAATATTCTTCTCTTTTTTTTTTTGAGAATATTTTTCTATGATTGGATATTTAATAACTAAATATTAAACATGCAACTGTAGCATATATTGAGCATCTTTTAAGCTATATGGGAAATATTATATAAGCACTGCTAAATGTCCCTTCTCTTTTATTTGTTAATAGCTTTTTTCTTGGGAATTTCTGATTTAGCTCATAGTATTTATGAAGATTTCTGTTTCATTTAATCAATGTATTGTAGTTAACCTGGCTCGACCTTATGTTCTCCCTTGTATCTGAATTGCTAATCATCATCTTGTTGGATGAAGCTTCCCCCCACCTCAGATAATAAATAAATAAGCAATTATCAGCACCTGTTCTGTTTAAATACAATTTCTGAATTTGTAATGAGGCTATCCGGAAGCTTAGCTTATGTGACTTGACTATATCTGGTTATTTGGGCATGTAAGCAGTACAAGTTCATTCTCCATCCAGAAGAGGGTGGTTGCAATGGAGTAGGGATGTGAGGGAAGGGTAAAGGGAAAAGCAGAGTGAATATGGTTCACTGTGAAGTGTGAACCGAATAAGAGGTTCTTACTGCCTTCTCTTACAGCATTTGGTTGTATTTAGTGGATTCTCTCGATGAATTGGATGGGTTTCCCTCCCTTGTTATCAAAAAAGGAAGAAGAAGAAGAAGAACCAGGGAGGAGAGCATTGACAGCGGAATAGGTGGAAAAGAAGGTGGGGTTTGTTTTTTGTGGGATGTCATTAGAGAGTATTGAAGCAGCAGCAAAATTTTGGAAAGCCGAAATGGATGACAGTTACTGATCTGGAAAGACAGCTTGATTTGGTAAGTGACAGTTGTGAATTTCAAAAGAAAATGTTTGGACATCTATGCTGAGCTTAGAAAACCATTTTGTAATACATAATATGATGAGAGATGCTCATGTCTTCATTGCTGGTTCAGCTGTCTATATAAAACAACACATGAACCTAGTGAGTGATCTATTACAGATACAGCTGGACATGAGGGCCCTGTTGTCCTAGCCTTGCCCATATGCCGCTTTACTCATGTTCTCCAGTCATGATCTAAAGTCCGTATTTGTTGTGCCTGAACTTTCCGTGCGATGATGATTAATCCATGCACATTCAAATCTAAAAAAGATGATGTAAGTTCTTCTGACATATTAACTTGTGATCCACATGTGTAATAACAAATTTACTTGCCCAAGATGGCATTAGGCATTTGCTTCTGTATCTTGTTTTTTCAGAACTAGGACAGGAGAAAACTCGGCCTCAATTAGGTGCAGGAGAGATTTGAACCATCTCACTGGTGTCCGACAACCAGTGACTTTGCCTGAACTTTCTGCATGATGATGATTCCGTGAAAATTCAAATCTATAAAAAATGATGTAAGTTATTTTGAAGTATTAACTTTCTGATCCGCATATGTCATAACAAATATTACTTGCCTAAGATGCCATTAGACATTTGCTTCTATATGTTGTTTTTTCAATAACTAGGATAGGAGAGCTTTGAGGAAATCAGGTGGGGGGGAGATTTGAGACATGTCAGTATGTCACTGGTGTCCAACCGCCGCTGACTTTACCAACTGAACCAGTTGGCACCTTCCATTTGCTTCTATGTTCATCATATCTCATGTATCCTTCACTGCCACTATGAGAGCAAGATTTAATAATGACGATTGGGTAAATGTAGACAAATGATGTCTAATCTGTATAGTTTGTATGGCATTTTTCTTTGTTCCTAAAAATATATTATTAAGAATACAATTTATGCACTCATTTGGATGTTTTTCATCAACTGAAGCTTGTGATGGGCCTTATTGAAATTTTTTGCACAAAGCATTATTTTTAATTTATATTTGATTTTTTTTTAACAAAAATTCCTTTTTCTTGGCTTTGATCAATATAATGTACAACGTACCATTTATATTTGGCAGATGTTGGAAAGAAATCTCCACCATTTTGCTTTAAAAATAGAAAGATGTTGGGAAGGCAGACAAATGCTCAATGAGTTGCTTAAGTTTCTTAAGTTCTCTACTCCATTTTAGTATCTATTTTGTTGCTTGTAGCATACTTTGGACTGGTCGCTTAAATTGATAAATTGACATAATCTTTGCAGTTTATTTACCATATATCAAGTCTCATGTGATCTTTAAATCTTTCATATACCAATGCTGTTGCTTGAATTTATAATTCTTTTAACCCCAAATTTCTATAATAATGTATGAGAATGCTTTTGCTACGTTAAAACAACATCTAGTCGCTGATTTGTTTGTTCTGATTTCAGCTGCCGATATCATATTATGGAGAAACAAGCAAATGTCAGCGAGTATTCTTGCTGCTGTTACTGTTCTCTGGCTTCTCTTTGAATGCATGGGCTATCACTTTCTCACTTTTATCTGTCACTCTGTTATATTTTTACTGGTAGTATTGTTTTGATATTAATTTGATATATTACTAAATAGTCAGTTTGAGAGAATTGGATATTAATTTAACAGATTAGTAAATATTTGCCATAAATAATTCATCTACCTTCTTTTTACCTACTTATTCATAAAAGCTACATTACTTTGAAACAACATGAACGTAACACATTCTCTTCATTGTTGCCCCCTAGTTTACTAGCTGATGGAAAGAAAGTTGATGTAAGCAATGCAGTTTTCTGGTTGCCATGCAGCAAGCTTACATACATGTATATCAATTTACAATGATACAGTTTCCAGTTTATCATCTACAGTGCATAAATTAATTCCACTATTTTACTTATAAAATTCAGGTCCCCTCCAAATTTTTTGGAGGTTATCTTGCCCAAGGACGTGTTCCTAACAATAGTTCATTCAGTGAGCCATAAAATCAATGAAACTTTTGCGATTTTCAGATTTGTTGCTTCAGGAAAGGATTTGAAGAAATTCCACACAGTAAAGCTCCAACAATTGATCCTTGTTTTGTGTAATCTATGTTCAGTTCTCAGCAGGGAAAATTGTCATGCAGGTGATCACTGGCTTGTGGGTTCTTTCTGTAATTGGCAGTTGGTTCAGTTTTTTTACTCTTTTCTACATTGGTCGGTTCCATTTCATCCCTCCCTGCTTTGATGTTTTATGTTTTGTTTCATCTAGGATCCTTTGTTTCCTCCAATGCATACCTCATCTGTCCGTAGCTTGGAGGTCTAGATAGTTCCATCCATGGCATCTGTTTGAGAGGCAGGGTTGTTAGATAGCGATGTCCTTGGTTATTGATATTTATCATTCAATGAAATTAATACATGAATGGAGTTAGCTACATGTATGGTATATGAATATATCATCTTCTAATTATAGAGAAAACATGATCACAGGTGTTCATCAAGCCAGCACAGGTGCTTATCTATTTGTTGTTTGCAATTATATTATGCGTGCCTTTTTTTTGATTACCAGGATATCTCTACTTGACAGAAGTAGAAGTTTCAAAAATGCATTGACAGCTGCAAAGATACAAATACTTGTGGGATTCTTCACTTATTTCCACCAAACAAAGAACCAATTTTATAGGAATTAATTGAACTATTTTAAATGAATGTTATCAGAAGATTGTACTGAATTCAAGGTGGAAGCCTTTTTAACATGCCTTTTGCTATTCCTGTATATATATTTACTACTGCCTGTTCCTGCTCAGCTGTCAATTATTTGGGGCCCTCATACGCTCACTGGCTTTGGAACACACTGGCAATGAGGTTTGGTCAAAAGAATGATGATGCAGTATCAGTGTTCAGAGAAGCTGATACCTGTACCTCTTCTTATTATTTTCCTAATTGCAACCCCTAGATTACTAACACATACTGAAGAAACATGACACATAATGATGAAAGGTCAAGAGTTCTGTAGATATGAACATGGATGCTAGTTGGAATTCTTTTGAATTTCTTTTTGGTTGATTGATTTAATCTACAAGGAATTTTCCATTTGTGGTTGACCAATTTCAAGACTGTCTTCATGGTAACTATTTGACTGATGAATGTTATTTTCTATCTAGTAGTCCTTTTATATCAATATAACAACCAGTATCTTTCTCGGATAAGCATAAATTCAAAAAAAATACACATCGCCAAGAACTGTCAACTCTGTTTGGTGGCGCCTCTTCCCTAAGAAGTTGCCATTGCAGGATATCCAGGGGTTCAAAACCTGGTTATTGCTGGAAAAAAGAAAGATAACTATGTTTCTAAATCCTATATATGAGTTTGAATAATCTGAAATCTTATAAATCCATGCTGGTATGCAAGACAGTGGATATCTTCTTGACCATCAACTAGCACTAGAAACGCTCAAAACAATAGGGAAGTATTCAATTTTAGGTTCCATGGATATATTTCTCAGACTGCACTTGGCCTATAACATGTTGTCCACTCAACTGATGGACATTATGCATTAACCATATAATTATGACATACAGACAAATAGATATGGATCAACATTTTGGCCATGCTTGCTTGCATAGTTTTGGACATCTCCTAATGTAAATGGTGAGTCATTGCTTTCTTTATCAAAACTGTTTTCAGGAATGCCTATATCTAGAGAAGTATCCCCAGAGATTGACAGGGGGTTGCAGAATTAATTTTTCAGCTTGTTACTTTATTTTATTGCACTTTTTTTTTTGTAACAGATTTCCTTATGATCAGGGTACATTTTTGTGTCCGGAAATTTGTTAGTTGCCAGTAATGCATTACATAAATTTTAACATGTTTATCGCATAATTCTTTGCAGTTTTTGTGCTTCTGTATTCCTTACCTGCACTTTATGAGACAGATGAGGATCAAGTCAGACACAGCTGCTGGGAAGGCAATGATTGAAATGAACAAGCAATATGCTGTTTTAGATAAAGAAACTTTTGTGCAAAATTCCCCGATGCCCATTCTCTGATAAGAAGCAGCAATGAAAAGTGAACTCATTTCCTTGTCCATAGAATTCCAGAGCTTTCCCTCAAGCTTTAGTGTCTTCTTATGCTGATTGTTGGTTGATAATTTTATAAAGGGCATCCAGATAAAAGTTTATGGCTTGAAACGTTTGTAGATGCAAGTCATTGAGGAAGCTAACAATTTTGGGGACCGGTAGGTGGGTATCGTAGCCTTTTTATAACCCGTCCTATAAGAAGAGCTTTCTGGATTATTTACTGATTGGAAATTATGTTGTAGTTGTTTTATCAACAATCTTCTTTTTAATTGGTGTACTAGCTGTAGCTGGATCTGTTTTAATCATAATTTAATATTTAAGCTTCTAATGAGGGCATTTAGAATTCAAGGACCTTCTGTCACGACTCTGTTCTATTCTGTTCCACTCATAAAAACTTTCAGCCTTGGCCTTGTTTTGTCACAAATTTAGTTAGTTTATCCTTGTATTGCCCTAAAACACTTGTAATTAAGGTCACAAAGCTTTAGGTACAGAGTAGAGAAAGGAACGAAACATTGAACTCAACTTTTCTAGCCTTTTGATTCACAAAGATGCTACATACCTCGGAAAGATTATTGCAGCAGTTGCTGCAGGCTTTTACATGCTCTTCTAAGAAGCATTATTTTCATTCCAGACAGCATATTCGGACATCTAAACATATCAACAACTTGCAAGGATAAGAAATCAAACAGTAGGTGAGTTGATCTTTCTCGAACTGGCTGTTGACATTCTTAAATAAATTTCATGTGTTCATGCTTGTGTTGGTACATCCACGGGGATTGTAGGTGAAGAGCCCCCTTTTTCACCCCTTTCACCGACACTGTTATCTGCAAACTTTAAGCTTGCTGAGTGGTAACCTTTCTCTTTCTCTTTCTCATTCCATTCAGCTGAATAATATACTTCTTCTGTTGCATTTGGTTTCGGGCCACAGAACATTCCACCCCACTGTGGGAAATAGATGAGCATGATGGGTAGGGTGCAGCACAGGATCATGATGCCCATGAGGGTGATCCCTGTTTCCTTTGAGTATTTGGAGCCTCTGAAGAATATAAGCTGAGTTATGACTGCTCCCAGACTGCCACCTCCTCCTGTCATCCCAGAGATCAATCCCAAAGACCTGCACAAACATATCTTTTATCATGGTTGCTGGTTTTCATTGTTTTTAAGAAACTAATATCTATTCTTTCGAAAATTTTGAAAACTTGAAACTTGTTAGGGGCGGATATGGCCTCTGGTGAAAGAAATTAACATGTCTGAAACCCAGGACAAAGATTGTGCTAGAAGTTTTAGCCATCCATCCTTACCTTCTGGAGACGAAAGGGACGACACCGAAGGTGAGCCCACAAGCAGCCTGAACAAAGAATGAGAAGAGCACCATGACCACAATGGACGCACTGAGGGTGTCCATCCTCCCTAACATGATACAGAGAAAGCCACCAAAGCTCTGCACCACCCACAAACTCCACAACCTCCCCCTCATCCCAAACCTCTCGGACATCCGATCCGACAGCCACCCGCCACCGGGCCTCGACACGATGTTCGCCAGCCCGAAGCTCGCCGCAATGATCCCGGCAATCTGGAGATTGACACCAAATCTATCATAGAAATACTCTGCTATAATGTTGTCCACCGTCAACTCCACCCCAAAGCAGTACCCGTACGTTAAGGCCAGTATCCATCCCCTATAGTTTGAGACTCCATGGTAGAACACCTTATGGAAGCTGTCCTTGGGCTTGTTTCCGGCCTTCTCCAGATTCCGGTAGTTGCCGTCGGGCATGTCCTGGCCTGAAGCTAGGACGGCGATCGCCGACAAGGTCTGCATGACCCCCGGGATGAAGAATGCGACACGCCACGCAGTGAAACTCGCAGTACCGGTGTCGCGGATGAGGTCGTAGACGAGCGGCATGATGAGCTGGGTGGCGCCGCCGCCGAGGTTGCCCCAACCTCCGGCGAGGCCGTTGGCGACCCCTACTTTTGGCGGGGAGAACATGGAGCTCATCCAGAACTGGCAGGAGACGAAGGTGGCGATGGAGAAGCCGGTGAAGAAACGGACGAGCAGGTAGGAGGAGGCGGAGTTGATGATGGCGGTGAAGTAGACGGCCGGGGTGGTGAGGAGGATGAGGGAGGCGGAAGCGAGGCGGGGGCCGACGAGGTCGCAGGCAGTGCCCATGGCGAGGCGGGCGAAGACCACGCCCGAGACCGAGGCGATCCCGGCGTTGCCGATGTCGGTGGTGGTGAGGCCCAGGCTGTCGCGGATCACCGGGAGTAGTGGCGGGGCGGCGAACGTCGACACGAAGCAGCAGAAGAAGGAAAACCAGGAGAGGTGGAAGGCGCGCATGTGCGGCGCGGCGAAGGACAAAAGCCGGAACTCGGTGGCCTTGTGCTCCGAGTCGACCGGAAGCTTGAAGTGCGTCACCTCGGACTCCGGTAACTCCACTTGGAGCGAGGATGGTTTCTTTGAATCCTCCATGTCTCGCTCCTTGGGCTTCACTCGGTGGTGAATGGTAGCTGATCAGGAACTAAAAGTTGCACTTGTTTTTATGTAACTGGACCAGTCCAGACGAGTGTATTTGGGACTCTTGAGGGAGCATGGCCTCCTTCTCTGCTAGATAATAGACATTTAGGGGTTTGGGAGTTGTTGAGGGAATAGCGGAAAGGCGCATGCAGAAGAAAATTCTGTGTGTCATGGGAGAAAAGGAAGAAAACGAAGAACAAATTGAGGGGAGAAGAAAAGCTTGTGGACTTTTTGGTATGTCTTCCCCCCGCCGCGGTTGTGAAAGGGCAAGGAAAGAGAGAGACGGCAGCGGGCAATCAAAACGCCGCTTGGTCGCGTTTTTGACTTTGGAATCTTCAGCAACTCCAAGGGGACTGGAACTAATTCTTTTCGTGGAGAAAAATATCCTCAATCCTCCCTTTTTAAATTAGTTAATTACGTTAGGACACTATGACCCTTTTAAGTTGTTTTCTAATTGTTTCTAAGGTTCCAGCTTACAAACTCCAGGCTCGAATCATGCCTTCTTAGGGTCTTAGTCTTGCCTTCAATATGGTTGCAGGTGCTAGCTTGGAACAGGGTAATTTAAGTTTGGGTGCAGCAGAAATCCTTTTTAATTTCTTTGAGGACCTACGAGATTTTGCCAAGTATTGGTTGTAGGAATTTTCTATAGTGTGAGCTGCAGGCCTGTGGCTGTGAAGGATCCTGCGGCTGTGACAGCCATTTATGTTAGTGGCAGTCATACCTAATGTACCAAAAAAATAATGGATGTACCATTTTTTTTCAAATGACTAGAGTATCCTCATTTATAGTTCTATAATCCCCAAGGAATGTCAACAGCTATCTAGGTGGGTCAACATTACAGAGGTGATTGCTCCACAAAAGCTGAATTTTGATTTCAAGAGATTTACATTTTTTTTACAGAACCAAGAGGAAAAAAATCAAAGTCAAGTAAGAGAAGGATTCAGGCCATTGGTATTAAGCCTAATAACTTTACCAACCATTAGTATCTTTACAAAATATTTTTTTATAAAAATGTTCCATTTTTTTTTTATCGTAGCAATTAACTTCGATATGTTTGGCCTAAAATTACACTATTGCATAAACACCGGATTTGACGCAATCTGAATAGATAGGAAGAACGACAGAAGCAAGCAGCCTAAAGGGAGAGGGTGATGTCTCCATAGGTAGCAAGAAGCGAATGTCAGTCAAGCGGGCAGGCCTTTGTATCTAAGGGGGCTTGAAGAGAGAAAGGGTGGAACAGTGCAGTCATCTTGGATGAGAAGAAAGAGACCGACTTCATCGACTTCCAATTTTTTTATTATATTATGTGTATGTATTCATCATGCCTAGGTATATAGTCCAAAAGCAGTTAATATAGCTAATTATAATAATTATAAAAATAAAATATTTTTTATATATAACTTTGCCGGATGATGTTTAGTATTGGAGAAATTACATCCTATACTATCAATTATAATTGCTCGTTTATCAGACATGTTTTTTTTTGATGCATTGTTATAGGATTTTTTTTTCCTCCCTTAATAAGAGGCTAGTTTTGTTATTGCACACCGAGTGCTCAGTCTCTGTATCTCAGCAAGCCGGGCCTCAGTTGAATAGACACTCGTCCTGGGGTCTGGGGAACTGGGAAGGTGTCGTTTTCCGAAACATCCAAAGAGTCCAAAGGGCGCTGGTGCCCAACGTTGGCCTTCCAACCCAAGCTTTGGGCGACCACCCTTTCAGGTGAACGCGGGGATTCGATTGCAAGCCCTCCTTTCAACCCAGACGTACGTAGAAGCGCGGGGCTCCGTTCGAAAGCCGGTGCCAAATAATAATAATCATAATTACATGATATCTCTCTAATTTTGGACCAATCCCAATAAAACTTTCTCGGTTGCTAAAAGTTTCAAATGGACCTTAAGCTTTCAAACGGTTTCAAATTGATTTCACCATGCATCTCTATTAACATTAGTGATGTCACATAATCATCACATAGGATCATTCATCGCATAGTGGTGTCAAGACTCATCACGTACATATCTCAAAGTGCTCCAAACTTCTTTATCTATTCATCTGCACATATCTCAAAATAACCAATGCATGACCATAATAGATGATTTAGATTATTCACCTATCTGTACAAATCTCAAAACTAACATCTATAAATATAGCTAAATTTATCATATATATATATATATATATATATATATATATATATATTGGTATCTGCTGACCTCGTCTCTACCCAACAGGCCACTGTGGTGTTGCATGGGAAGCTGTTTAGGGACTTTAAAGAGGCTTGTTGTGGAGTACAGCTTAAACTATTTAAATACCTGTATTCCGTGAACTTCAGATACGATCAAATTAAAGAAGAAAAAGTTTGGTTGCTTCTTTTGTTGGTATCCTCAGTCTCTTTCTTTAATTCCCACAAAACTCGAGTCAAAGTCTTCCTTTTGAACAATTCGGATAAAAAATCCAAGTCAAGGGCCAAAAAAAGTGCACTAGGGGACGGAGCTGATGCTCCTTGAACAAATATATTGATTGTTCTGCATTTTGCGCATCTCATTTATACATAAATATTATCTTGGGTTGCATGCATGACTCAATCGTTTGACCAACCATCCCTTTTATATTGCACCCATTACAGGAGCCAATACTGTTTCCTTTAGACATGACGCTGGTGTGGCAACTCATAGCTCAACCAAATCTCCATATATTGTATTAATTTTCTATGCGAGTCACACCAGTCTTCTCATATCGCATGGTTGTAGAAGCCTACTCACGCAACTAAACTAACAAATACCGACCCAAGCTTTTTCCACACCCCATGGAGGTGGGTTTTTTCTTGTTTTTTTGGCTCTGAAGGAATAATGGAGGAGGTAAGGAACTTCCCCCAACTTTATTAAGAGAAAAACTCCATAGAGCACTTCTTTGGGCATTTGACATGTGGAAAGGTTGGAACCAAAAGGGCCAAGAGGCAATGACTCAAGGTCCACTATAGTTGAATGACATGAGCACTCCACAAGAAAGACATCTCAAATGACGCTCGCGGAGGAGTAGATTGCAAGTGGGGAGGATTGGCAGCTTCCTAACCAAATAGGCTTGGGGTCGGACAATTTCGGATCATGTTAGACCTAAATTTTGAGAAATTATATCCTGCATCGTGCCAATTAGATTGTTTCATTTCTATAGGATTCATTCATGATACGCTCATTTCGGTGATTGATCCACAAAACTAAGATGATATGATACATAATCTTATTGGTGTATATGGTGCTGGATATACTTTACCTTATATTTGAGAGACTATATTGGATTCTTCTTTATAAAATTCATTCGCTTGTATCATCAGGTACAGAAGGATTTGATCAAGCGTCTGCTAGGCTGAATTAAAGATCACACTGTAGTCCATCTGATCTTAAATTATGAGCTCAACTTTAGGTTCGAAATGAACTGCCCCGGCCTACTTGATCCACTTGCTCCTCTTATTTGAAGGTGTGAGGCTCGGGGATGCAATTTGCAGTCCTCGAATCGGTTGGCCACGCCATGAAGTTGTGGCTATTAGATGTCACACACATTGAAGGCTATTTCATAACTTCTTCCATGTACCAATCAAATCTATTAAATTCCAGGTGTTAATGCAGTGATAGCATCTCAAAATGGGCAAGAGGACTTGCACTATCCCTTTGATAAAACGGGCTGCAGATTGTCCAAGTAATAATCAACCAATATTCCACCGAGCTCTGGAGGGCTGCTCTGCTCGGATGAGGACTTCCTGTTGCGCTGCGAAGCAGAGGTCAGACTCTTTCTGGATGTTGGCGTCACAAAAATTCCGATTATCCTTAATCTACTTTTCTATGAAGATGAAGTGATGGAGCCCAGGCCTTTTCTATTAAGCCTCGCGTGTTATATTATGAGGTCAGGGCCATAATCGAGAGCTTATCAACTCTAGGCTTTCATCATATCAAGATTAACTTGTTTTGTCATGGATCGATAGAGAAGGGTTGCTTGGGACTTCTTGCAATGAGATTGTGAAACTAGTGATATGACAAGTAGTTTATGGAACAAATTCCTGTCACTAACGTCTATGGCAAATCAACCCTCCATGGAGAGGTTTTCCATTAGATGCATGGATACAGATGGGGAATGATTATAGTTATGTTCTGTCACAGGATTGCCGGCTACAACTTCAGGAGTCGTTGGAATTAATGCAAACGTACACCTTCGAGAAGGAAAAAGAATTTATGTCAAACATTGTCTATTTATATCAGTCTAGAACACTATATTTTCTCCTCCAATGGTTAGGTGATTTGATAAATATTTGTTTACGTATATTTGATAAATGTGCTATTCGGATATCTGCTTACAGAGAATCAAGAAGTGCAGTTATATTATAAGAAGATGTGACTGTAAGTAATTTAATGCCTTATCCTCCTGCATGACTTTATAAGTATGAAATATGCTTGTAAAGAATGGTAGGTGGGCAATTAAGCATATTTTGTTGCCTGGTTCACAGGCATTTGTGACAACAGTACTTGTCATTATGACTTCACAAGGCCATACGATTTTTTTTTTATTTAGTAAATCAGACAGAATTCAAGCGAGACTTGGGTCAATTATAGATTCCCCTTCTAATATTTTAAAAATATATATTCAACTATTTAACTTTTGCTATGTACATAACACATAACCTCCTACTATTATTTTTCTATTAAATAAGCTAATGGACTTGCTGACATCCTCACTCTCTAACCTATTTGAGTCTTAAGATATTTTATCTTTTTTATTTTTATTATTTTCTTTCTATTCCTTTTGTTATTTGAAATCCTTTTCAAACTTCACATTTTTTATGTTTAGCCAAATTATTCCTAAATGTGGAACTTGTGATGATGATTAGAACTCCACCAAAAAAAGGTATGCTTATTAAAATCCAAGATATTTATATATAATTTACCAGATTTAGACTTTGAGAGCCCAAATATGTTAAGTGACTATACATAGCTACTAGAATTTATAGCTAGAAGCAAGCATAGCCCATCTCAAAGCCTTAATTTGATAAATTATATACAAATATCTTGAGTTTTAAGAAGCATACTCCTTAAGTTGAGTCTTAATCATCGTCACAAGTTCAATATTTGAGAATAATTTCGCCAAACATAAAAAAAATCCAAATTTCAGAAAATTTAAATAATAAATAAATAAAGATTATAAGATATTTAACAGGAAGATAACAGTAAGAAGTTTATATTCCCGAAATGTTGGATAGAAATCTGTAACTGCCCTAAACCTTGAGAGCTTTTTTTTTTTTGAAACATAAGGAAAGTCCAGCCAAAAATGATTACATCATTGAGGTAATGTTACAAAGGTGAAACAAAAGGAAAGAATAACAAAAAACAAAATATTGGTGACGAGAAAGTGGAAGTCAAACAAACAAACCAAAAAAACAAGCTTCTTTCAGGCCCCTACAAGACTTTGTAGCGAGCTTCTGATGCAACAGTTCGGCTTCTTTCTTAGAAGAGAACTATAACAAAAATAGTTTTTTTTTTCTTTCTTTTATTTTCCTTTTCAAAACAATTATTTTGTTACCGAGAATACGCTTCCCAGCAGCACGGAGAAAGAAGATGCCATGCTGCCGAATCCTAGCCGTTCGATTCCATCACAAGGACCACGCACGGACCCAGGACTCCTCGCTGGCTTCCTCCGTCGACGGTCCTGATGAAACCACGTCACCAGACAAGCCCAACCTGGCCTCCAGATCCGCGAGGATCCGCTTGAGCACCACGAGCACCTCCGTCATCTGCGGCCGCTCGTTTTTATACGGGCGCACGCACCGGCACGCAAGCTTGAACGCCGCGCCCACCGAAGCCCGGTCCCACTCCCCCAGCCTCGGGTCAACGATGGACCCCACGCCTCCGTCACCGTCCGATCCGCCACGCGTCGTCGCCTCCTGCGCCTTGTGAACGATCGACTCCGCCCCGCCCGTTGGCGTGGGGACCACCGCCCGCGTCCCCGTCACTAGCTCTAGCAGCACGACGCCGAAGCTGTACACGTCCGACGCCTCGGACACGTGCCCGACGGAAAAGCTATCCGGGTCCACGTACCCCATGGTTCCCCTCACCTCGGTCGACACGTGGGTCCCATCTGTCGGAACGATCCTCGACACGCCGAAGTCGGAGAGCTTGGCGACGCCGGACTCCGTGAGGAGGACGTTGGTCGGCTTCACGTCCCGGTGGACCACGGCCCCCTCGGGGAAATCGTGGAGGTACGCCAATCCCTCGGAGACGTCGACGGCGATCCGTACCCGACGGTGCCACGTGAGCTCGCCGTGGAACAGCGCGCGGGAGAGGTTCCCGCCGGCCATGTACTCGTAGACCAGCGAGTGCTCACGACTCCCGAGGCAGTACCCGACTAACGTCGTTAAATTCCGGTGACGGAGTTTGGCGAGGATCTCGACCTCGCGGTAGAACTCGGGGAGTTTTTTCTCGCGGTAGATGCGTTTGATCGCCACGGGTTGGCCGGAAGGGAGTTTTCCCAGATAGACCCGCCCAGCGCCACCCTCGCCGAGAAGGAGGCGATCGTCGTAGCCGCCCGTCGCCTGGCGGAGCTCTGCCTTGGTGAAGATGTAGAGGCCGTCGGTGGGGAGCGGAGATCCGATCGTGACCGTCCGATCCGCATCGTTGTCGGTGGATCGCCGCCGTCGGGATCGGTGGATCAGGACGGCGAGGAAGACGATGGCGGCGATGGAGGCGACTCCCGCGGCGGCGGATCCGGCCGCGATCTTGATGGATCTGGAGGATGAGGAGGAGGGGGGAATCGGGGAGGCGGAGGAGGACGGCAGCCGCGGAGGGGGAGGGGAGGGGAGGAGGTTGCTGGTGCCGAGACTGCCGACGTTCTCGAGAATTTGGAGCATGCAGAGGGCGTAGGAGCGGAAGCGAGGGAGGGGAGGGGCGGCAGGGGACCAGATGCCGATGGTGGCGGCCATGCCGCAGGGGACAAACTCCTTGCTGTTGGTGATGTTGAGGAGGTCGAAGGTGGCGCCGACGACGGCGTTCTGGCAGTCGGCGCAGGCGGACTGGTTGGTTGAGAGGTCGGATTGGAAGGTGGCGCAGAGGCGGGTGGCGTTAGAGAGGTTGACGGCAGAGCGGATGGCGGAGACGGTGGTGTAGAGGCAGGGGCGTTTGCCGGCGGCCAGGTCGCCAGAGAGGTTGCAGGAGTCGCTGGAGTTGAGGAGGGAAGGGCGGACGAGGCCGCGCCTGATGAGGGAGGCGGAGAAGGCGGAGGCGCAGTCCGAGGCGGCGGGGTCGGGGAGGAAGGCGACGACGGTGTGGTTGGCGTGGCGGATGGCGGCGTAGATGTAAGCAGCGAAGACGAACCAGCAGCATCCGGTGGTGGTGGAGCCGGCGGCGGTGTCGGTGGCGTTGGCGTAGCACGTGGCGGGGATGAGGGGGGTGGCGGAGTCGAGGTCGTAGGGGCACGTGGCGTTGGAGCCGAGGATGGGGAGGAGGAGGAGGAGGAGGGAGAGGTGGTGGCAGTACCGGCGAAGCATTCTAACGGTTGGGGTGGGGGGTGGAAGAAGGGTGGATATGGGAAGGAAGAGACGATCAAAGAACAATTAAAGGGAATTTCTTCGGCTCGTCGCCAAAGATTGGGATGAGGAGAAATACTTTGTTCCCTGGTGGTCGCTGTTGACCGGCGAGACTGAAGGATTTGACTCCGTTTTATCAAAAAAAACCGCGAGACCGAAGGATTTGACTCCGTTTTATCAAAAAAAAAAAAACTCTGGACTAGTATTTTGATATTTTATACTCTCGTAAAGGAACTCAGCTATTTTTAGGTATTATGCCCCTGCCATCTTCAATGATATGTTATTTACCAAAAAAAAATGATGTGTCAACTATGTAATTGCGTATGCAAAATAATTTAACATCATCATGCTTTCCAACTCATATCAAGGGCACTATATTTGATATTTCATAAGTTATGTCAATCCTATGGAGCTCTTATTACGCGCATATAAACAATTCTCTGTAGCAAAAGAAGATTGGTATTTAGGCCGGTTGATCATCGAATTACCAAATCAGTAGTTACAAAATTGATGAACATTTCGTGTGCATACGATAAGAGTTTTGTTTCATGATTTTTGTTGATAGCTTTTACTTGGATAATGGTCAAATAGACTGTTTCAATTAAGCAATCTTAATCATGGTTTTTTTCAATGTCATTAGATTGAATATATGGACTATCATCATTCCGAGTGGTCCTGAAATTGATTTGGTAATGATTGTTGTTTAATACTTATGCATTATAGGTTTTTGCTTCGGATTGGTATATACTCTGGCGCACTAGTAAGCACTAAATGTAGGCTTCTCTACGGTTGTTAATTGGACAAGCTGGTTTAAAATTAACTAATGTTTGTCTCAACATGTTTGACTCGAAAAGGGCTATTAAATAGTGGTACACTTCTATGTAGTGCTTCTATAGTGGTGGATTAGTGAATGTTAAAGCGGGTATAAATTTGTCTCCCCCGATACCAAACACTAGTCCAAATATCTGCAACTTAAAATATTTTAAAAGGGATTTTTTGCAGGAATACCAATTTTGCATTAATACCCTTCCAAAATTGATATTTGCATGTAGACCCTCGTAAAACACTTATTTTGTCATTCTACCCTTTTTTTATTTTTGTTTTTGCATATATACTCATGCTATCTAACGATGTTAGAAAATTAACGGTCATAAATTAAAATGACTAAAATACCTTTAATGAGTAAACATGCAAATAGATTGCGATCCCAATAGCAGAAAAAAAAGACAGAGACAATAGCGTAATTTTAATATTTTATTTTAATTTTAATTAATATAAATATGATTTTTTTAACACCGTTAGAACAATCGTTATATTACATGCATTTGTATAATAACAGAGTTTGATGAGGATATATATATATATGTAAATATCAATTTTGGAAGGATATTCATGTAAAATCCGATATTTAGGAGGGTTTCCATGTAAAAAAACCCTATTTTGAATATGATCAGTATAATATAAACATATTAGCTGATATTTTAATCACTTTTTAATATATTTTAAAATAAAAGATAAAAAATTATTTAGTATGATAATTATTTGGAAATATTATAATTATTATATTAGAGATAAATGATAATTTTACTTTTCCAAATAGAAAGATTATCTACTTCTTTCAAGTTCAAAATCAATAATAAGATAAATAAATCGAAAATCATCATGATGTATTACTAAAATTGTTTACAAACTAAAAAATCAAGCATTTCGATAGTTTCTAGCCTATGTATCAAGTGGGTGTAGAAAGAAATGATTAAAGTAATGTCAGATCATGTTTTCCTTGTAATCTAAATATTAAAGTTTATTGATTTTGAATCTATATGTATATCCTGATTAATATAACGGATTCTCAATTTTAATGCTTTATCATGTATTTTAATAACTAGCACGACAAAAATCATTTACATTTACATCTATGTGTGATATAAATTAGAGACTACAAAAACATATGATATTTGATTTCTACATATTTTTTTGTGGTATATATCATAATCGTTTTCGATATAAATGCTCTATTATCGATCTTGGACATGAGAAGAGTAGTCTTAACCACCTATTGGGAGACTGAGATCTCAGTCATCAAAAACCTTCCTGTATTTGTAAAAATACACTTGGGGTATGGCAGCCCAGCTCCAATCTAAGTCAAAGGCTCCGGGCCCATTCAATCCTTCTTGTTCTCTGGAAAAGGCCCATTAAAGACCCACCCCACAACGTTCCTTCTTGTCCCAGAAATAGCCCAAAGCTTTGCTCACTTCGAAGATGTTGCATCCACAAATAAACAAAGAAGAGAGACGAGAATGAAGCATATGAGAGCAAACAGGAAGTGTTCCGATCAAATCCAAGGTTTCAAATAACGATGGTGTAACGGGTGAAAAATAACGGCAATTATAATGCATAAATTAGCATTATAATGGTCAGCAATAACACAAATAATGATCATTATTTTTATTTGCACATTTCTTTGAATAAAATATTAGTCTTTGTAATTTTTATATTATTTTTATTACATTTATCTCTAAAGTGATTGTATGTTGCCATTTTTTTTAATCTAATGAAAAAGTGAATAAAAAGATAATATCGCCATCTTCTTGTTATAACAGCCATTAAATAATTGTTATTTTAGTATTTGAAATGCTACTCTTCAAGACAAATCACAAATAACGTCTATATTTCAGTATTATAACAGTTAATAAAGGTGTTGAAGGGTCCGTGTAATGCATTATTTAGAAGCTCGATCAAGTCTACTCTAGAATCTAAACAATCTTTTTGATAAAACTACATATATTGCAAATGCCAAAACTAATTAGTCGAGATACAAAGGGTTGACCAGCTTCGCATGATGTAGAAATTGTTAGAGCGATTCTCTTCGGGTGTTGTTTTCGAATATTTTTGCCTGCAAATTATCAAACATTTGTCCAGAGCTCAGGATTTTCAGGATCTGAAGAGTCTGGATAGTTTTGGAGAATAGTAGGGTTTTAGAAAGTAGATCCAAAGGATCCATATTCCATGGGGGAACTCGCGTGGACAGGAAAGCGCTTCTTCTTGGTCCTCTTTCTTTGTCAAATTGACATGAATATTGTAGCTGCTACTATGTGCTCGATGTATGGATCATTTAGAATGAGATGACTTTTCCAGTGTTTCATCAATAATGATCCATCTCAATGATCTTTCGAAGCACAACAACTTATATAGATGCTCATGCACCATAAAACCAATCTAGAGTTTCACATTTCATAGAAAAACATGCTATGTATGTGCTTCATTGCTTTGATTGTAAACTTCTCCTTTGACCATACTAATTCTTTCACGACAATAAGCAAAAAAAATCTCTGGAGCCTTTAAACGAATGCTGATGCAGCTCTTCCATCCTCCATGCGAGATTCATGGCGCTATCCAGTCAGTCATTACTGACATAGTAAACCTTGGATGAAAAGAATTCTCTCACATCTTTAGGCTATATGATAGGCCTGAGCTGGCCCCGGCCGAAGTCCTTGACTGCAAGCACAATGCTCCTACTTGTCTTCGTAGCTTTTATAACACGGCCAATCGATTACCTTGGTTAATTGTCTCACCGATGTTTTAGTAGCAATCATGTGGGTGCCGATACGAGACTAATAGCAGAATCAATGGAAGTCCGATTTCCTTGTGGAACCACTTGGCAGGCCTAGTATGATGCATCTGGCCGGGGGTTGTTTTGCAAGACTTTAACTGGGGGTATGCTCCCCCACCGGAACCATTAAAGATCTGTTTAGAAAATTCAGAAAGATTGAGTTGGATTTCCGTTGGATTGTTATATAATCTATTTAAGTAAGGCACATCGAGCTCAAATCCTTAATTGCCTATGGACATAGAATGGCTGCTTCCTGCTTGAGTTTTGTTCACTGAGTGTATGAGTTCTTTATTCTTCTGGCACGCGGTTTATGGTTGCTGCCTTTTGTTTTGGACTAAGTCTGATGACCGTTAAGTACTTATGTACTGTGAGGATTGGGCTCACTCTGTTTTGTGGCATATTTTGTTTACTGTGTATGACCTAAACTTAACAACTGCTACTCTGTTACTCTGTGGTTAGCCTCCTATATACTCCGTGGTTTTCCACGGTTTTGCTATTTCTTTAATCTTTTTTGAAAAAAGAAAAGAAAAGTATTGAGTGCAAATTCTCCATCTTGCTAAAGATTAGAATCAAGTGGTTATGTATGTTTTGCAGATTTCCAATTGCAATCCAATGAATCTATCTTGTAATCTTTTTGTTGTTCAATGTTTACTGTAAGGCAAGGTAAGATAATTTGAATTTTTGGACAAAAATCTGCCAAATTTCTTTTAAAAAATTGCTCATTTTGTATAAATGATTTATTCTGAAATTCCTTATACTCCCACGCCTCTGTCCTCATGTCATCAACAGCCAGAACCATGATCATGAAGACAGGGGCAGAATAGTCTGAAAAGCTTAAAATGGATCATTCCTGGTAAAAGCCAAATAATCAATCCTTTTTACGAACACATCATTTCTATCTGAAAGAACGAGATAACGATCGTAACTCGATAACAAACTTTTCTTTTTTGCTGTTTTGAGGAAAAACCTGGGAATCTCACCACCCTTCAAAGCCAAAGGGGACTCAAAACTTTATTTAGATTCTTCTTTAATTCCTACTGCCAAACTGAACTAAAAAACCCCAAATAATGTCATCTTTGTTATCAGAAATAGGAAGTTATATATAAGACTATCGTGAGTTCCCCCTACGGAACAAGAATCGAAATATAGTTTATATCTTCCTGTATCGATAAATAAAGAACACTCGTCATCTACACGCGTACATAGAGGTGTCAACTAGACAAATCTCTATCTAGATATGGGAGCTCCGTGGCCAAGAGTTATTGAAGAGATATATTGAGACCCGGCACCGCCTGGTGATCAGAGCTTGGTCTTCTGGGTGCAATCTTGGCTCTTCACCCCGAGGTCCGGGACCCCAATGACCACGTTGCACTCGGACTTCGCCACCGCGTGGAACTTGATGAACCCCAGGAAGGTGATCCGTCCGGGGACCCTCGTCGATGAGTCGAACGGTAACTCGCCGGCGGCCACGTCCGCCAAAAAGCTCCCGAGCTGCGCCGTGAGCCGGTCGCCCAACACCCGGAGCTTGAGATGCACGTGACTGTCCCCCCGCTGCGCCACTCGGCCGGGGGCCACGTCGGCGTCGCCGACCTGGGTCCCGCGGTATCGGAGGATGGTGTGGCCCTGGCCGTGGTCGAAGGAGGCGCGGTTGGGGTTGTGGACGAGGACGTCGATGTCCAGGGTCATGTTGATCTCGATGCGGACGGCGGGGAGGGTGACGCGCGGGGAGACGCCGGCGACGCGGGTGGACACGATCTGGATGGTGGGCTCGCGAGGCCTGAAGAGGGTGAAGTAGAGGACGACGACGACGACGCCGAGGACGATGAGGAGAAGGAGGCAGCCGCCGCAGCAGATGAGGCGGCGGCGGCGGCCGCGGCGGTTGGTGGTGGAGTCGCCTGATTCCTTCATGATGGGTGGAGGAGGAGAGAGAATTTAGAGAGAGAGAGCTGGGACGGGGAATGCAATTACGGAGCCTCCATTGGCTTATAAAAGCCTTACGGAAAAGTTTATATAATATGTTTGAAGAAAAGTCTGAGGGCTGGGAAGATCGGCCCCTAAACCCCATAACGCGGGCACATCGATGGTATCATGTAATTAAATTCTATTAATCTGGCATGGATCGATTTTGATTCAAATTATTTGTTTATACAGCAAAAATCCCACTTGATGATGAAAAATAAGCAACTTAACTCATCACCACATGACCCGTCGGTGAAAAATAGAACAACGTCATATTTGTAGGTGAGGTTCCGTTATATCAAAAAAAAAAAAAAAAAAAAAACTACTTCTTTGAGTTGCCTACCTTTTTTTTTTGACACGGCTGGTTTTACTCCTGCATGATTAGTATGAGCAACCAATATACCAAAAAAAAATATATAGAGCAATTTAATACCCAATTTTTCTTTAGCCCAATTTTAACACATGGTTCCTTAATCAGTATTATTTAATTTTTAATTTAGTATATATTTATGCATAATTAGCACACACTTACATTTATTATACATATTTATGCTAGTTCTTATGCATATTTATATTCTTTTTGGATACATTTATTATGCTCATGCATACGGTTGTTTGCAATTATGTACGTATTGTATAATTAATTTATACTACTAGATATTAAAGAAACTTTTAAAACTTGAGACGAGTCCCAAAGACTAAAAGTTATAATTTGGTCAGCGGGGGGCCGGGTATCAATTAGCTGAAAAAATATTGTAACGGACTGTTTGCGGGGAGCAAAGCGGATTTAACTCTTGACAAACTAGCATCAGAAAATCTAGTATACGATTTGCTGATTTATTTTGATCTGCATCCAAGAACTACCGTGGTAAGCTTATATATGAATATAGGAAAACATCCTACAATTAAAATCCAAATCAAGTGTAGACCTCCGGGACAGGAACCGTTGGTTTGGCGGCCAACAAATAGTAAAAGGCATAAATGTGATCGTGTGTCAGTTAGAGAGAGAAAACGGCAGTTGAGGGTCGTGCATTCTCGAACTTATTATTTTTTAATTTTTTTTATATGTTTGTACCCGCTATGCATGATACAACTGTTTTAGTAAAAACAAAAAAAAAAGAGTTCGTGCCGTCGTGGCTCATGGGTTTATGGATACGAGTATTTCTCGTTTAAATCAATAAGAAGAAGTATTTCAATCACAAAGCACTCTTTTAAAGGCTTAAAAGGTGCTAAAAGAAAGTACATTGATTTATATATTAGGACATAAAGCTGTATATGGAGGAGCACCCTTAACTAAAAGTAATATTTCTAATTAGCATCACTTTTATTTTTAAAAAAAAATAAAGTTATAAAAATAGAAGATGTCAATCATATCCGATAGAATACATAATAAATCAAAAATTTATCAAACTGAACCTAACTTATTTATTAAACAAATAATCCAAACCGATATAATAAGTTAAATCAAGTTAAATAGATTAAACAGTTAAGTATTACCAGTTCTAACAGAAATTGAGATAAAAAAATATGTTTCATGTTATTATTTTTATATTAAAAATAATTTTATTATTTTTTAGTAAATAAAACTAAAAAATCTTAATTTTACTATTTTTAAAAATAAGAAACATTCTTACCACTACCACTGGCATCATCTCCACGTATATATTATTTTTATTGTCTCAACTATTATCACCATAATTATTGTAATTATTGTCACGTCTACCACTATTAATTGACGGTAATATTACTATTGTTGTTTATATCACAATTGTCGCTGATGAAACTATAGTCACTCCCATCATGCTTTTTGCAAATCCTCGTCATACTAATCATTATCGCTACCATATAATTTGTACCTCAACTATTCATATGCAGCTACCTTCATTATATTCATCATCATTATCATATTTTCGGCCATCA
This sequence comes from Phoenix dactylifera, assembly GCF_009389715.1. NCBI lineage: Eukaryota > Viridiplantae > Streptophyta > Magnoliopsida > Arecales > Arecaceae > Phoenix > Phoenix dactylifera. The sequence continues at coordinate 18,644,302 of NC_052394.1, read as the reverse complement.
TCATGCTTATATTTTTTAAAAGTGATGCGAAATGGCAGCTAGATATCCTTTCTTGGTGGTCGACGGGATCTTGGATAGCTTAGGCAAGGAAACGAAAATTATGGGATAGGTCCAATTCAGTTTACTGTCGTTCTTGATGGACATCGACCCAACTGTCGCTTTGATTACATCTTCTACCGATCCATCCGCAAGCAACCGGTTCTCGGGAACTGATCAGAAGGTGGTCTCCACTACCACACTGGGGAGTGATGCATGACACGTACTCCCATTTTTTGAAAGTGGGGGACCTGCGCCCAGTACACCTTGTGACGATATCATTGAAGTCTTGGAGATTAGGAGGAAGGAGGTTGTTTTTGGACTTACAAAAACGATCCAAAGGATGATAAACCATGAATTATTTAATTCCAACGGCCACCCGGAGAAACAGAAGAAGTGTTTTACGAGAATATACATGTAAATATTAATTTAGAAGAATATTTATGTAAAATTTAATATTTAGAAGAATATTCATGCAAAAAAAAAAAAATTATACAACGACATGGCATTACTATAAAGAAGAGAGAGAGGATTGGAAGAGTATACGGATGATTAACGAAAGAACTTTGGATTTCTCATGATTCATGCCGAACCCAAGATAGATGGGCCGATTAGATTCAAACCCTGCTGCACTTGAGGTGGCAAGTTAATTTCTCTCTCTCTCTCTATACACACACATATACATACATACATACATAGAGAGAGAGAGAGAGACAAATAGAAGAATGGTGATTTAAGAACAAGCCAGCTACACTGCAAATGAACAAAAACTTATCTAATTGATAAATAACTAGCTTTAAATCTATAGCTAGGGAAAAAGACCTTTCATCTTTTTCCTGAGAATTTTTTTTTGGACCAGTTGGAGATTGACCGGTAGATTAAACATAATAAAAAACCGAGATGGCGTGTAATTATCTCTACGTATAATTTTCTCGATCTTGAGCGATCATTGCTTGCAATAATTTTGGTCCTCAGCACGCGATGTTTTCTCCTTCGAACAATTCAAAGTTGTCATTAGTGATGACCGTATCTAAAAAAATTTAGTCGCATGGCCTTTTCTTCTATGGCTTATCTTTAGCGAGTATTTATGCTTGCTCACACTCGGTGTACTCATGGTCTCGCCAACAATTAAACTAATATATGAAGATATGCTAACTTGTCAATAAGCTAAATATCATCACCCTAATTTCCCGTCGCCTTCGTCTAATAATAATATGCTAATGGTGCTTTTCTCCATTCTCACACGAAGTCATTGTGATATTTTTTACTGCATTCAACTTTTATGCTGGTCATTGGTTGTTTTCACCACTTGCTTTCATATTATACTAATTCTTCTCTTGTTAAAGACCCGAAAAATCTAAGATATTTGATATATTAACTATTCAAGATCTATTGAGAGTATCCTTTACCGAGGGGTGGTGGCTTGGGTTATTCCTTGCTTTGAGACATCTGGATGATGGTGAGAGATCGAAAGGCTTTCCAGACCAAGCATGTATTTAGAGAGGTTAACGAAACTGTAGATCAGGTAGTTGCCTACGTGGTCAGCCATTCCGAAGACACTTTGTGAGCCGGAGAGAGGGAGTTGCCTCAGGCATTCCGTGATCTTTTGGTTTTTGACTTTATTAGGTATATTCGTACACGTAATGTATGAAATACCTACTTCAACACACAAAAAAAAAGCATTTTCACACTCGTCATTTTACATCTTTCAGCATGCGCAAATCTAGCACTGCACCTTGATTTTAACATTTCATCCTACACATCTTATTAATGTCACAAGCTAACATTATTTTGATAGAAACCATCTTTCAACTACCTCTTTCATGGACCTTTTTCCCTTTCCATGTTAGAGATAAGCCACGTTCGTGGACTTCTCTCCGGTTTGGCCAAAAAAGCCCTTCCAATTGGTAAGTAGTTCCACCGCGGAGATGATCAAAGGCTACTGATTCGCAATCAAGAAACTGGTGTAATTTCAAATTGCAGTCGCCAATTCTTGCTCACATCCCAATCTTTCCCCCGTCTCGTGCCTGATGGTCACTGAAACGGAGACTTTTCTTGGCTCCAGCAAAGCAGCAAATAAGAAGATTTCCACGTCTGGCTTCGAACGGGCGCACATATTTAAAAGCCTTCGGTTGGCCTTTCCTATGTCAAGATGTATCATTTTCGTTGACAAGTGTAGCACCGGAACAAATCATGAGATTTCTTCTTCAGCAAAGATGAAGTGGATGAATTTTCTTGACATAACATGACATGACCATTAAGCAGGATTTGAGCAATTTTGAGCTGGAATATTTGAGTCGCGTAATGTGCATTCTGGGTTAACAGTTGAAAGGCATCCAATGATGCATGTCAAAGTCTTGGGCCGAAAATCTTGTCGAATGATACATCCAGGCATAGGCCGGAGGTTTCAGCCCACCTGACTCAGCCCGATCTTTCTGCGCGCATGCATGCCCAGGCCAGGCTTGTGTTTACCAGCCTACTTCTCTCGAAGTCTGACTTAAGCTTCAAAGAATTGAATTCTTGTGAAAATAAGAAACTATTTGGATGATTAGGCTGAAAATCCTACAATATTCATAGGTTGAGATATTACAACTAATAAAATTATAGAATTTCAAACTGGGCTAAGCCTATATTCATAAATACCTAGGATTAATTTTACAGTAGACTGGTTCGAATTCTATAGGAAGAAAAAACTTTGAGAGCAAACTTTCTTGGCTTGCATTGGGTGGTATATGAGTCACTGGAATATCGTATCAATTAATGTCAAGGGGATTGAAATGAACCCATTAAACCGAACTGCGAAAAAAACCTAACATTTTAACAGCTAATAAAGCTGCTGCGTACTTGTGTGAGGAGATGGAAAGCCCATTCGGGCAAATATTCCCTGGCTTCGGCAATGATAAAAGAATAAAACTCAAATTTCTGATTGAAGATATGATCGTTCCTTTCTTTCCACATTCTTCACCAGAGCACCCGAACTTACAAATCCCAGCCCTTCTTGAAAAACTTATTTAATTCATATATATCTCTCTCCAATCTTGCAGTAAAAGGGAATGTAGCTAACCGAAGGCTCGTAAATTAAAAAATTAACCAAAGGCTGATGGCGAATACCCGTTTCTTTAGAAGAATCGCAAAGAACACAAGACAGGGAATGTTGTCGACAATCGCCGAATTAGAAGATTTTGATCTTGAGAGGAGCACCAGATTCCCAGATGTGACCAAAACCAACGGCCAAAATTGATACACAACCTTATTCCTGTTTTAAACCTCTTCTACTTTGAATTCATTCGATACGTCTATCAAGAAATAATTGGTCTGTAAGACTGCTCATGAATCGATGTGGTTGTGAAAGTTAAGGTTAGAGATCAAGCCAATACCAGCTAATAGGTTGAAGGCAACGAGCATGAAATGCCAGCCATGGCTGCATGGTTGCAAACATTCACTAATGGGCTGCAAGCAACAGGCCGAGTGCTCGTCTTTCGATCTCTTGTTTCCAAACTCAACTTGGTGTCTACTTTACTACTTTGAGTTTGAGGAAAAATGTTAGGATCATCATAGGACATTGTGCTAAACTTAGTCGGCCTTATCAAATTTCGTCCGTGCCAAATTTAGTCGGCCTTACCAAATTTTATCAGCTTTCTAATCTATATAAAGGCTGCTTCTGTACATTATAAACCCAGACAGAAATACAATTCTCTTTCTTCTTTATTTTTTTTCAACATCAGCCATGGCCGCATAGAACAGTATGTTGTGCTCGAGGAGTTTTTTTTTTATTATTATTATATATTGATGATAAGGGAGGCCTGGAAAGGGCCACCTGAAAGTTCTATTGACTGAAAAATATTTACAGAGGGCAGTAGCAAGGTGACTTCCTAGAGTGCTGTCTCCAGTTTAACAAGCAAACAGCCATCAAGGAGAACAAAGAAAGTGAGGCTAACCGTTACAGAGATCATCATAATAGGAAGGGGGAAGTAACCAAGTGGTTGAACACGTTCCAGGAGGCAGAGGCTCTAATCTTAGACATTGAAGAGCATCGACAGCAAAATTCCATGCCTGTCCGTGAGTTCTTCAGCTACCGAGGCTATGATGGTGTTCAAGAAACCTAAAGGATAGCGTTGATACTCGAGATGTAACTGTGGCACCCCACCAATACTCACACCTTCCATTGAGCTCTCCTCCTCCAAGCTCAAAAAAGAGAACCCTTCTCGGTTTTGCTTGCAGCCCAAATCCTTCCAAAATCGGCCCATTGTTTATCATTGCACAAGGAAGACCATTCATTAAATAGCGAAAGACTTGGGGAGCAATCGATCAAATAGAGGTGTGTGTGTGTTGAGAAAAAAGATTGCATGTTGTTGTAACCACCCAGGATCTCATAAAAAAAGACTAGTCATAAGGTATTATTTAGGCTTTTAGGTGCTACATAAGTATCCAAAATATTTCTGACAAATAACCAATGCAGGACTAAAAATACACCCATATGGATCCTCACAACTCGTATGGATCCTCATATACTTCCCCATTTTAAATCCTGGCATCCTCACTAAGCTAAGGGTCCAAATTCATCAAATCCAATCACAAAACATCACGATCAGCTTGTGGTCAATCAAATGAGCTCATGATGCAGTATCTCCCAATCCACATAAATCATGGGTTGGATTCTTTTTAATACTATTTGTAATAACTCGTGATCTCACCCAAAAAAAATAGCTGGAAAGTACTATTTGGGCTCCTGAGTCCTTTATAAGATCTCCTAGGGTCCTCACATTCGTTCTCTCCAACAAGTTCAAATCATTGCACCAAGAAGCATTAGGATTATAAGTTGAGTGGATTTGCCAAAGTTTTTTTTTTCTCCAATCCAAGCCGAGGTTTTTCAAAGGTGAATTGTGAATGAAGAACTCGAGGAGAGGAGCATACCGCCTCCAAATAAAAGAGAAGAAATTGTACATGGAAAGAGATATCTATTGATTCAAATGAATTTCGGCAAAGGACACAACCTCCAAGGATTTTTCCTAATTTTTTTTAGGGTGTTTTGCATGGATACCCTCATAAATATCGAATTTTGCATGAATACCCTTCAAAAATTGATATTTGCATGTATACCCTCATAAAGCACTTATTTTGTCATTCTACCATTTTTTTATTTTTGTTTTTGCATATGTACCCATGCTATCTAACGATACTAAAAAATTAATGGTTTCAAATTAAAATGACTAAAATACCTTTAATGGGTAGACATGCAAATAGATCGCGATCCCGATAACAGAAGAAAAAAACAAGGACAATAGCATAATTTTAAAATTTTATTTTATTTTTAATTAATATAAATATGATTTTTCTTAACACCGTTAGAATAACCGTTATATTACGGGTATTTGTATAATAACAGAGTTTTACAAGGGTATATATGTAAATATTAATTTTGAAAGGATATGTATGTAAAATTCGATATTTAGAAGGGTATCTATGCAAAAAACCCTTTTTTTTATAAAAGCATTACTATTTATTCAGAAAGCTATATATCTAATATGCAATTTCTTTCTTGCCCCTTTCAGACGAACATTGCACAAGATGCTTAAATGAGGAGTGAGTAGAGATTCAAATCTTTTCTTATAATAATTATTTATCTATATATATATATTATTTTTATAAAGACCAAACCTCTTTAGATCAAATGTGATCAAAATAAAATTTCCCCATGATCCATTGTATGCTGCTAGTTATGTTAAAGTAATTAGGAGACTTATCTTTCTAAGATTATTGGGATCCATTTCCATTCCTATACTTATGTTCTCTACAATTATGAGATTATTTTTTTATATCTTTATTAGGCAACCTAGTCAAGCACATGCTCTTTCATCTCTCCATAATCATCAACATCCATTTTTGGATTTACGTCCTCTACAATCATGGGTAATTATTGTGATCCATTTCTATAGTTGCGCTCTCTAAAATTATGAGATTTTTTTATTGTTGACTTCTATTATAATACATACCTTATGGTTCTTCCAACAATTATGGGATTTCTATTTCCAGGTGTCTCAGAAATTATGGAGTTTGTATTCTATGAGATTATATATTTTCATGGAGATATAAAAATAGACAGGATCAACTTATTCTTCCCAACCAATTTTCTTAAGGTATTGGAAAGGGATATCTAACAATCCATCTCCTCTCCATTTTAATCTATATCATATTTTTTTGCTTCCTATCACCACAAGCATGTCAAAAGAAATTGCCCCCAACAGAACAATGACAATAATATGGAATTTGACTTCAACTCCTCCTATTATTTCACTCATATTGATAGTTAAGGGACAATATTATTTCAAAAATGATATTTGCATGTATACCCTCATAAAGCACTTATTTTGTCATTCTACCATTTTTTTATTTTTGTTTTTGCATATGTACCCATGCTATCTAACGATACTAAAAAATTAATGGTTTCAAATTAAAATGACTAAAATACCCTTAATGGGTAGACATGCAAATAGATCGCGATCCCGATAGCAGGAGAAAAAAACAAGGACAATAGCATAATTTTAAAATTTTATTTTATTTTTAATTAATATAAATATGATTTTTCTTAACACCGTTAGAATAATCGTTATATTACGGGTATTTGTATAATAATAGAGTTTTACGAGGGTATATATGTAAATATCAATTTTGAAAGGATATTCATGCAAAATTCGATATTTAGAAGGGTATTTATGCAAAAAATCCTTTTTTTTATAGGAGCATTGCTATTTATTCAGAAAGCTATATATCTAATATGCAATTTCTTTCTTGCCCCTTTCAGACGAACATTGCACAAGATGCTTAAATGAGGAGTGAGTAGAGATTCAAATCTTTTCTTATAATAATTATTTATCTATATATATATATTATTTTTATAAACACCAAACCTCTTTAGATCAAATGTGACCAAAATAAAATTTCCCCATGATCCATTGTATGCTGCTAGTTATGTTAAAGTAATTAGGAGACTTATCTTTCTAAGATTATTGGGATCCATTTCCATTCCTATACTTATGTTCTCTACAATTATGAGATTATTTTTTTATATCTTTATTAGGCAACCTAGTCAAGCACATGCTCTTTCATCTCTCCATAATCATCAACATCCATTTTTGGATTTACGTCCTCTACAATCATGGGTAATTATTGGGATCCATTTCTATAGTTGCGCTCTCTAAAATTATGAGATTTTTTTATTGTTGACTTCTATTATAATACATACCTTATGGTTCTTCCAACAATTATGGGATTTCTATTTCCAGTTGTCTCAGAAATTATGGAGTTTGTATTCTATGAGATTATATATTTTCATGGAGATATAAAAATAGACAGGATCAACTTATTCTTCCCAACCAATTTTCTTAAGGTATTGGAAAGGGATATCTAACAATCCATCTCCTCTCCATTTTAATCTATATCATATTTTTTTGCTTCCTATCACCACAAGCATGTCAAAAGAAATTGCCCCCAACAGAACAATGACAATAATATGGAATTTGACTTCAACTCCTCCTATTATTTCACTCATATTGATAGTTAAGGGACAATATTGATTCCACAAGTTCTTGCTGGAGACAATTATGGTACTTAGAGATGCGTAATTATTGTTGTTCTTGGAGCAAAAGATAAGTTATGTTTTGTGGATGGTCTCTAACCAAACTAGTTACACCTCGCTCTATTGTCAAGGCATGGGAACGATGCAACCATATGATTATGTTCTATTTACTCAATGTTCTCGACAGAGATCTTGCTGACAGTGTTGCTAGCTTCTTCGAGACTGCTCAAGAGTTGTAGGTAGATCTTAAAGATCTTGTTTCTTTAGAGAATAGGCCTAAAATTTATCAATTAAAAATGAAACTTATAACCACACAACAGGTACAATCTTTTGTGCATGCCCCTACCAGGTATGAATTTGGAATGAGTTAGCCTCCTACCCCAAGATACCACCTTGCATGTGTAGTTCTTTCAAAGAACTACGTACAGAACGAATGCAGTGTGGAGAAGGTATATCAATTCTTAATGGGGTTAAAATGAAGTTTTTAGTCTTTATAAAAAGACATTTGCAGCCGTCACCAACCAAATTTGTCACAGTCCTCTCCCTTCTTGCTATTACGTTTGCAAAGAAATAGCAACTTCTTTAACTCGACATGAACGTCCTCTTTTATAAAAAAAATCTCTGAGAGGAAGTCTATATGAAACTACTTCCTGGGGAAACTTATGTTTGTAAACCACAAAAAAACATTCTATGATCTTAAACAAGCTTCTCATACTTGGTTAGAGAAATTTGCTCGAGCTTTTCATTGAGCATGATTTTAACAATCATATGCCAATTAATCCCTCTTTATCTCCAATAAGAGTTGCATGTTCCCTGCAATCATTGTTTACGTGGATGACATCGTTGTTACAGGGTCAGTGCCTCTATCACTGCCTTTCTTGATAACTTTCTATAATCTCATTTTCCTGTCAAGGATCTTAGCCTTTTGAAGTTTTTCAAAGGTATTAAGGTTGCTCAGTCTCATGATGTCATTTCATTTAACTAAAAAAAAAAAATGCATTCTCAACATTCTTTCCGAGATCGGATTTCTTAGCTCTAAACTAGTAGCATTTCCAATGAAGTAGCATTACTATTTAGCTAATGACACCAAATGGTTATTATTTGATCCTCGTCCATATAGTCAACTTGTTGCATGGTCGGTCTATTTTAGATCTTTTGCCTAGACACAGGGGCGGCCCAATACATTTGGGGGCCTTAGGCGAACTCATTAGAAGGGGCCTTTTTTATTATTATTTAAATAATAATTTTTTTAATAAGTATAAAAATATTTTAAAATTTTTATTTAAAAATAATTTGCCTAGCTTTTTGAGAAGCAAAATTACTAATTAAACTTTTATACTCAAGATCCATTAAAATTGACATAGTTGATCGCAAATAAGATTTTATCAACTTTAATTTTGAAAAACTTCTTTCAGCAGAAGCAACTGTTACAGGTATTGTTAATAATATCCTATATGCAATGCATGCATTTGGAAAAGAATCTGTTTTTTTTATAAAGCTTAAAATATCAATAGGGGTACTAGTTTCTGTTTGTAAAAATTCTTTTAAAATTTTTAACTCTGAAAACAGATCAATACCATCAATATCAGAATATTCACCATGCTTTAAAAAGTTTTCAAGATTAAGACAACACTTTTTCAAATCATCTTCATTCAAAGATTTTAACTTTCTAAAATTAAACAAAAAACCAAAAACATTTTCATATACGATAAATTGTTCAAACCTATTTTGAATTGAAAAAATAGCTTGATCTACTATATATAAAAAGTAATCAATTCTAAAAGATTCTTCAGCTGATCTTGTTATCTCATCGTCATTATTTTCATCAAAATATTTTTTTCTACGGATCACACGTTTTTCACGAAATATAGGTTCTATTTCCATTTCATTTGCAATTTCTTTAGATGAATTCAAAGCATTCATGAATCCATTTTCCCTATAACTTTTCAAATAAGAAAGAAGACCTTTTAATTGATCTATAGCAACATCAATATGCATGTCTTCAGATTGTAAAATCTTACTAACTGAGTTAACAGCAAACAATATATCGTACCAAATATTCATGCCTAATAAAAATTCAAAATTTTCAATCTCATATGTAGCTAAACATGTGGCTTCACTCTTTATTTTAGGATCTTCACTAGTTTCCGCTAATTGAACTAAAGCATCTCTTATTTTAGGAGTTTGGTTTTTAATTGCTTTGACACTTTCAATACGACTTTCCCAACATGTTTGTGACAAGGGTTTAAGAGTTAATGTGGATATATTATCTTGTAAAATTTTCCATCGTTTTGTAGAAGAAGAAAATAAGGTATAAATTCGTTGTATCACTCCAAAAAAAGATATAGCTTTAGGACACGAGTTAGCAGTATCACATAATACTAAATTCAAGTTATGACATCCACATGGTGGGTAAAATGCTCTAAACTTTATATCTAATAATTTTCTTTGTACACCTTGATGTTTTCCTTTCATATTAGATCCATTGTCATACCCTTGTCCTCTTATATCATTAACCTCAAGTTTATGTTTTTCTATTATATTTATAAGTTCATTAAAAAGGCCCTTTCCAGAGGTATCATCTATTTCTAAAAATTCTAAAAAATATTCTTCTACTTTTACTGAACTTGTTGAAGTATCTACACATCTTAAAACTAGGGTCATTTGTTCCTGATGGCTTGCATCAGGAGTGCAATCAAGTATTACAGAAAAATATTTTGCTTCTTTAATTTACAGCAAAAACAATATACTCTATCCAAATCTTTCGAATACACTAACCATTTTCTATCATGTTTTTCACCATTAGGTAACTTACGAATATAATATATCGTAGAAAAGTGTCTATTGTTTTCATCCTTAGGAAAATGAAAATCATAATCCCTAATTGGACCTCTTTCTACTATTAGATCTCTAAATTTTGTATCAATCATTTTTCATTGACCAGGATCATATAAATTTGTAGGAATAGAATTAGTTTCACAATCTTTTTCCTTATTTATCTTATCTCCATCTGATTCTCCATTGTGTTCTTCACTAGATATTGTTTCACTAGCAATCTCATTTTTTAACTCTATTTCGGGTGCCTGTTCTATTGCTAATTCTTGAGTTGAATTTGATGTAGTGTTATGTTTGTTTGTAACAACAAATCTATCTAGAGCTCCTTTTTGAGATTGTATGAGTTTATCGATTTTTCTTTTTCTTTTGAGTTTTTCATACCCACAGTCATATTTTCTATTAGACATTTTAATCTATAAATAATATTATCAAACTAAGCAATTAAAAAAATACCACAAACAAATCAAAATATAAAAAAGTTAAAAATGATAAAACTTAATTGTGTCAAGAAAAACAAACTCGGGTTCCGACAAGTAGTGCCGAACTTAATTGTGCCGAGAAGAGGTGGAATAGTTCCGAACTCGATGGCGAGAAGAGGCCGAATAGTGCCGAACCGCTGAAGTAGTGAAGTCACAACCAATCTACAATTGGATCAAAAAATAACCAATTCTAAATTAATTACTTGACTAAATAAAAATTAATTAGACAAAAAATTAATTAATAAACTAAGTAATACAGTTACTTACTAACTCACCTGCCTCACAGGCTCACACTCACAGTGAACCGCGATTCGCCGAACCGGGGGTCCGGGATCAGTGGGAACAGGGGAGGAGGTCGGGAGGTGGGACCGACCGTGGCAGGAGGTCGGGACTCGGGAGTCGGGAACCGGGAAGTCGGGAACCCCGAGGAGGCCGGAGCGGCGGAGGAGCTGAGGAGAGGACGGGGTCACGGGAGGAGGTCAGAGGCTCGGAGCGGCGGAGGATCGTGGGTGGGGGCCCTCCCTGGGCCGGGACTCGGGAGTCGGGACTCGGGAGGAGGTCGGAGACTCGGAAGTCGGAAGAGCCGAGGTGGAAGTCAGAGACTCGGAGTCGGAACTCGGAGGTCGGGAGGCCTCGCCGCCTCGGTCGCCGCGGAGCCCGGAGGTCGGAGGAGCCGAGGACGGCGACTCGGAGTGGACGAGGAGAGGACGGGAGGCCGGAGACTCGAAGCTGAGGAGGCCGAAGCTCGGAGCCGAGGAGGAGGCTGCACGGACGCACGGTGGACCAGAGCTCGGAGCTCGAAGGCCGGAGCTCGGAGGCTCAGAGCCGAGGACGGCGACGTCGGCGAGGAGAGCTGAAGAGGACTGAGAAGGGTTTTTGCCGTTTTGCCCTCGCCGCTCTGCAAGCCGATTCTGCCGAGAACCGGAGAAGGTTCCGGCATTAAAAAGGCAGGCCGCAGGCGGCAGATGGGCAGAGAAGGGGGGAGAGAAGGGGGGAGCCGGGGAGGAAATGCCCGTTGGACTTGGCCGTTGCGTTGCCCGTTGCTTGTCGACGACTCGACCGCTCGACGCCTCGACGTTGCCGGTTGCCCGCCCGTTGCTTGTCGACGACTCGACGTTGGCCGAAGGGACGCACTGCAGGCTGTAGGCGTGTAGCGGCGTACGGGCGGAGCTCGGTAGCCGTCGCCCGTCGCCAGTCCGTCTGCCAGACCGCAGACGCTTCACATCCGTCGCCGCCTAACTACTGCCCAAACCCACTCCTCGTCTGCCATAGCGCCATTATGGAGCAATTAAAAAAAAAAAAAAACCGTGGCTGGGTGGGGGCCTTCCCTGGGCCGGGGGCCTTAGGCGACCGCCTCGGTCGCCTAAGGCTCGAGCCAGCACTGCCTAGACATCGTTTTACACATCTTGATGTTGCTCATCAGGCCTCGCAGTACTTGAAGGTTTAAGGAATCTTACTACATTCAAAATCCAATTTACAACCTACTTCCTATAATGATTTGGATTGGGCCAACTATCCCATGTGTTGGTGTTTGGCAATTGATTATATTAATTTTCTTGGTATCAGTTTTATTGCATGGTGAATGAATGAACAAAGCACTGTTTCTCGCTCTTTTGCCAAAGTAGAGTATTGGGACATGATTTATGACTAGAATACTTGCTATTGGGTCTTGTTATTGCTCTTATATGAAGCTGGATATTTCTACTCTCTCCACAGGCTTACTTGAGAGGAAGTATTAAGCCCACCTTATATCTCTACAATCATCAGTATCTATTTTTATATACTTCAATTATGAGATTCTTTTTTCATATCTTTATTAGACAACTTGATAGATCATATGTATTCTTTTCTTTCTATAATTTTTGAAAATTATTTCCATATTTATGCTCTCTGTAATCATGAATAATTGTTGGGAACTATTTTCATATTCATTGCTATAATTGTTAAATTTTTTATTTCAACTTCGATTGTTGTACATACTCTATAGTTGTTTATAAGATTATATATTTTGTATTTTATGAGATTATATTAATTCAAGGAATATGATAGATAAGATTAAGTCATTGTTTGCAATCAATTTTATCAAAATTATTGCAATATGCAAGCAAAAACATATACTTTGAAGGATAATATGGATGGTATGGAGCCCGGAAATAACTTTCCTTTTTGGTACACAACATTGTCTACTCCATGCCATCTCATTCCCTCTGTGCATCATGAACATACCAAAATGAAAATTATTGAGGTTGTTTCAACTTTTTCTCGCTTTTCAAAAAGTGGACCCTTTCAAAAGCGGAAACTAAAAATTTGAGCCACAGCCCGGGCACATCCCCCTGAAATTCAAAGGGAGGAAAAATCTTTTTTCTTATCGGACGCCAGACCCAATTTTCAAATCCGCCCTGATCCCCTTTTCGGGCCCGCCCGTTCGTTTGGCTCCCTTTCTCCCTCCATCGCCTCCGGTAGATCGATCCCCCCTTCTCCCTTCGAATCCAAATTATTAAACACATATACAGACGCATATATATATATATATATAAAGCTTATATAAATTCGAACGATCGGTTCGAAAGAATTCCCCCAGCTTCTCCAAAACCCTCTGCCGGTCCCTTGGAGCTTCTCCCTAGGGTTTCCCCTCCCCCGGCCTTGTCCGGCGCTTCTTGGGGGAGCTTCGAGCGCGAGATAGCGATTCCGGGGCTCGTCTCGCCGCCGGCCGCTGGTAGACGTGATTGGGCTCTGCTGGCGCCGGGATTTGGTACGGTTCCTCGTGGTGTTTTGGAATTTCTTGGGTGGTGGTGGGAGGATGGAGGGGAGGAGGATCTCCGTCAGCCCGCGGCCCTGCAGCGGGCGGAGGATCTTGGCGCGGAAGAGGCCGCGGGCGGACGGGTTCGTGAACAGCGTCAAGAAGCTCCAGCGCCGGGAGATCAGCTCCAAGAGGGACCGCGCGTTCAGTATGAGCAACGCCCAGGAGAGGTTCCGGAATATCCAGCTGCAGGTCAGTTTTTTAGGGCTTGTTCTTGGCCTCTATGCTTTTTTCTTGGTGCCCTTTCAAGTTGTCTCCTTCCTTTCAGATAGTTTAGTTGTAAGATGAAGTTTATAGTGATACCAGGCTGTGTCTCTTGCCTAGGGCATAGTTCTTGATCGCTAGTTGGAAACTGGTTACAAGAAGTGTTCACCTTAGAACCCTGATTCGTTACCGATATTTGTAAAGAGACCTCAATAAACCAAGAAACCATCATCTTTATGACCTATACTTCAGTGGGGAGTCAACATGCTGTAATTCCAAGTCCATTTCTGGATATTATGTTGGATATATAGGTCATGCCCCGATTAGACATATTTGGAGGTGACATCCTTATTCTGTTTTTTCATGGATTCTTTATAACTCATTCTTGTTATATTTGACAGGAGATTTTGAGGATAGTCTAAGATAAATGCAGAATACTAAATCCTGTTAGGGTTGACATTTTTGAATGAGCAGATATGTTCAGCAATATAAAAGGCATATAAGATTTTCAATTTCTTGTTGAACAATACGTAAAAGATTTTTTCCAAGTCTGATGCAGATTATAGGGAGGCCGAGGAGCAACACTGATAGCAGATGAAATAGGACCATAATAGATGCTTGAAAACTTGATTGTTTGAGCGATTGAATAGACTAGTAAGAAATAATTGGTGCGAATCCAGTTATGTATCTGATACTCTGATACTCTTATGCGCTGGGGTTTAAATTCTATATCTCCTTGTTGGTTGAGATATGAATATGACTGTCTCCGGATGGAGCAACCTGCTATCCTATTAGCTAAAAGGGTGTTTCAGTGCATGAGGCTCCCACAATTGTGGAGTCGGCAGTTGGAGGGGTTAGATGTACTCATCCTTATACCTGCATGCGGAGTTGTTTCCGTGTTTTGAAGTCATGACACATGTGTCATAATAGAGCAACTTTATCATTGTGCTAAGGTCCTTCTTCCAATATCCTACTAGTTATTAACAATAAATTTAAGCATTAATATAGCTACTGGTTTTTTCTCTGTGTATTCTGGTTGCACTTCTTACTTGTCAGATCACAAATCCCAACTTCCCAAGATTGCAATATTTACTTTAAAAGACACACCAAGTTACATTCAGTCTGCAACAAATTAATCTCCTAAATAAGCAACAAATTAAATATCATGAAAATTATTTAATTTGAACTTAGGACCTTAAAATGCTTTGAAACAGCAATTGTAGATTCATGGTGGCCCCGTTTATTTAGAATAATTTGTAGCTTGGTCTTTCTCATCGTGTGAAGGATAACTATGATGGGATGAATAACTTTGTTGCTTTTTCTCTCCTTCACAGTGACATGCCACAGTCTTCCCTTTTTGAGAAGCCAAGCACCTTATGCGCGTTCCCTTCTTTTAGATACACATTCCTTTTGTCGCTTTTCTTCATCTATCTTATTGTAATTTTCTACATATCAATTTTTTTTCTTGGCCTAGAGTGTTGACTGATTTGTCTTTTTACACTTCCTGCAAATCAAATGCCAAGAGACCAGACTAACCATTGTGTAGATCATATCTTGGGTCTCTTTTTCTTAGCCTTAAATATGAAAGAACCACCCCTCCACTAGTGGTTGCTGTTGCATGATTCTAGTTCTGGTAATTTTAGTGGTTTTCTCAATCATTTGATAGGCAATCCTTTAGTGCTGAATGCTGGAATGATCATAAAGATTGCATGTCTTTGGTTTGCCTGAGCAAGAAAATTCCATTGTTGCGGTTTGAAGTTTGAATATATAAGCAAACAAGTATCCTCCTCAACTTGGGTTTGAGACTCCATTCCAATAAAACAGTATTTGACTCTTTGCCATTGTGAGCGAAGGACCAATTTACAGGTTGCTATCTTAAA
Source organism: Phoenix dactylifera (assembly GCF_009389715.1). Taxonomy (NCBI): domain Eukaryota; kingdom Viridiplantae; phylum Streptophyta; class Magnoliopsida; order Arecales; family Arecaceae; genus Phoenix; species Phoenix dactylifera. Next base: position 18,628,492 of record NC_052394.1, on the reverse strand, counting down.
TTAAGCAATAGGACATCCCATATCTGCTTGGAATTTTGGCCCTCCAACAGAAATAGTTAATGTCCTTGGTATTCTGTTAACATACAGGGCATGAATCCAAAGGAAATGATGTTTTAGAGTTAGCAGGCAGCATGCCACATAGGGTTTCAATACAAAAACCCTGATTTCTTCTACCACCTTTATTTTTCAGAGCTGGCACTAACTAGCCTATCTGTCATGTTTGACAAGATGTAATTCCTTGGGTTTCCTAAACGTAGAGATGGATTTAACTAGTTTCTAGCCCACAGGGGTGGAGGCCTAAGACCATTAGTCAACGACCTTTAAAATTGCTTTAGGGGATGGGTAAGCTCAAAATCTTCCGAATGAGAGCATCAAACATCTCCATTAACGATTCATTATTTTATTTATAAAATCAATCATAAGACCTGACCCTTAGCTTGGAAGTTACTTACATTGGGCATATTAAGGTAGGCTTGTGATTTACGGGAGTTACAAAAGGCCAAGTGCAATCACTGATATCAGAGGCCTGCTCATTGCTAGCATTGTAAACAAATCCTCTCACATTTTGGTAAGACAGTTTAATAAGGCTTGCTGGCACCAAGAAGAGTTAAACAAATCTTTGAAGGATGATATTTAGATTTTAATCAGTTGGTCTGAAAAAATCATGGTTTTCAAGAAGCTTGATCCCACAGCTGTTCATCATAACTATCTTGGCCTATCATATTTTGAGTGGCCAGCCCATTTTAGACCTTGGCATGATGAGTTCACTATAGCCACCAGAGTGTAACTCATGCTGGCAGTCACTTTTTGCCAAAATAAATAGTCTAATAATCTTTGCCATGCTGTCTAAAATACCATCACAGATCCAACTGGTTGTCATTCTATTGTTAGATATATTGTTGGGCACAGGGTTTACAAAGTAACCTGCCCATGAAGATAAACGGCAATTTTGCTTCCAAGAAGCCAGCCTGCTGTTAATCCAATCAACAATTTCAAAAAGGTCCTTCCTGACGACTTGGGGTACTAGCAAAATTAGCCCCTAGATACAACGTAATAGGAGAATCCTTTTGGGGGCCAAGGTTGCAAGAGACCAACCTTTTGAGTCTAGGAGAGAACCAAATAGGATAAGGTTAGCCTTGTTCACTCTTTGGTCGGTAAGTTGGTTATAATTATCCAAGACATCATTAATTTACATTGCAATCATGGATTGCTGCCTTGGTCATGATAAGCACATCTGCATACAAGAGATGGTGAAAACAAGCAGGTCACTAAAGTGAATATGACAAATATAACCAGTATTTACTTGAACACGAAACAGTTTAGTAAGGACTCGAGCACATAAAACAAATAGGTAAGCAAAAGGAGACACTCTGTCTTATGCCTCTATTAGGATATATCTGCATAGCAGCTTTACCATTGATAAGGAGGGAAACCAAGGTTAATTGCCTAATCTAGTCGGCGTACTAGGCCATGACATTTATATATGTAAACACCTTAAACAACTAAGCTTATCATAATATGTTTTTTTTATCAATCTTAAGTGGCATTTAAGGTATCTTATAAACCAAGAGTTGCATAAAAATGGAGAATCTCCTGCAGGACCATAATATTCTTGATAATTTCTTTTCCAAGCAACGAAAGTGGATTGCTTATGGTCAGTCAGGTTGGGCAAAAAAGGCATAAGCTGGTCAACCAAAAGTTAGCAAAAACTGCATGTTAAACATTGCATAAGGAGATGGACCTTTTATTCTGAACCTTTTGGAGGCTGGTTGTTTAATGATAAGAACCAAATGGGTCTTGTTCCAGTTAGCCCAAAGTTATGGATGTTCCTGAAAATGAAGGATCGTCTTACATAAATCTTGGCCCAGAATGTCCCAATGTCACATATAAAATCTAGCATGATAACCATCCTGCCCTAGATTCTTCATGGGCAGCATGGACTAGTGAGCCTGTTTTTTTTGGATGGTGAAAGGTCTGGTAAGTTGTTTATGTGACAAACTTAATTTCTATTATGATAGCTAAGACCAGTTGTCATTCATGACATCATGTTCCTTATTCGCCTAATGATCAGAATAGAAATTCATGAACTCATTCTCAGTCAAATTAGGTTCAGTCACCTAGTTCAGATTGTCTCATCTAATGATGTTGATGGAGTCATGGAGGCAATGAAGTTCGGGAGTTATATTGAAAGAACTTAGTGTTTGCATTGGTATCTGTTATCCATTTCTGTGCCTGCACCTATGCATGAACTTGTGCATGCGTATGTGATAGTTGTATGAATAAAACAATCATGAACATCATGTTGGCATGGCCCAATGCTGGATCAGCATTGGTTAAATTTTGTATAATAATTTGAAGACCATGTTTTGTGTGCTATGATGCAAGGGTTGTGAAATTGGGTGTGCGTCTCCATGCTCTCAATTTTTCTCATTTTTGTGCATCACTGTATCATTCAAAAAAGTTCACTTGCATTACATATGGAGGATATGCTGAGATAACAAATTATTGATTTGTTGTTGCATTAAATACATGTTTAATAACCCCTGTTTGCTGTCATTTGCTGTTCTATTGATACTAAAGATTGTGCCTCTCTTTTGGGTGTTTCTGTGCGCAACATTGCATTCATGCATGCATGCATGAGAGCAAGCATGGGATGAGAAGAACATGTTTATGCAGTCATGATAAACATCATAGTTTTAGGCATAATATTAGTCCAACAGTACTCATAAATAGTTCTCCTACAATAGTTGGCTGCCCAATCTGCAAGACTATTGGCTTTCTAGTAAACATGTAGAATCTTGTTTTTTCTTTGCAGTCAAATATGACCTTGGTCATCCAAAGGATTGGCTCTCTACCTTTCAAAAGGTTGTGCTATGTGGTTGACTATGTCATCTTTAATATTCTGTGTTTTTTAACTTTTAGGAGGAGTTTGACACACATGATCCCAAGGAACTCTGGTCTCAGTTGCCTTTTTTGAGGAAAAGGTCAAAGATTATTGAGATAGTTGCTGCCCGGGACATTGTTTTTGCTTTGGCACAATCAGGGATCTGTGCTGCATTTAGCAGAGGTTGGCATTACTTAATCACATTCTTGGGCACTATGCTTTCTGAGATTTGCATTTATAACAAATTTTCTTGAACTTATAACAGATACAAACCAAAGAATTTGCTTTCTGAATGGAAGTCCTGACGAAGTCATTCGCAGCTTGTTTTATAACAAGAATAATGATTCACTAATCACTGTGTCAGTCTATGCCTTTGAGAACTTCAGCTCTTTGAAATGCAGATCAACCAGAATTGAGTGCGTGCAACACCTTCTGTCTTATTCATTTAGTCATCATGTATGTGTCATTAATTACTCTGATTATTCGTTCAACTGCTTCCAGGTATATCCGGAGGGGAATGCCAGATGCTGGTTTTCCTCTCTTTGAGTCAGAATCATTAAAATGGCCTGGTTTTGTTGAGTTTGATGATGTAAATGGGAAGGTTCTTACTTATTCTGCCCAAGACAGGTGATTTAAGCTTGTTCAATATCAACAAATGAGGCCATGAAACTGTTTTTTGATGTTTATCTTCAATTTTGTTTAAAATCAGCATTTACAAGGTGTTCGACTTGAAAAACTACACGCTGTTGTATTCCATATCAGATAAGAATGTCCATGAAATTAAGATCAGGTCAGCCTCTCTCTCCCTCACTTTTCTGTGCTCAGTATTTACTTACCTAAAGAGCTGATAAGAATGCATGTCGGTTTTCTAGAAAATCTAACATGCTGCATCTGGATATTTTTAATTTCAAGTTCATGATCATGTCCTTCATTCAAAACCTTATATTTGGAGAACCTGAGTCTTATTTGGGTAATGTTTGGTTGGTACAATGGTCAAAAGTCACATAAATGTAAGATGATTGGGAGGATGAATCCGTGAACTTGAAATATTCTACTTAAAATAGAAATTTATAGTTCCATGATTTTATAGATTCTTCAATTTTTCAGTATACAATCAAACACCCAATTGTATGGACTCATAAACTGTAATTTCAGGAAACATGAAAATTCACCAAATATCAGGATTTGTGGTACATTGGGCATACTTATTAAATAAGAAAAAATTGTGATATTGTGCTTTAATGTTATTTTAGGCTTCTATCTTGAAGTTGCCATTTTTATTCTGATTCAATTTTGTAGCCTCAAAATGTTCTCTTATTCTAAATAAGTCTTTAGCTGTCTTTACATACCATTTCTACATTCAACATTCAACAAATTCTTCTCCCTTTTTTTTAAAAAATCTGGAACAATATATGGAGATGTGTAGCATCTGACCTAACAAGATTTAATATCCTACCTAGGGTTCTGTAGTTGTTATGTTGCTTCTGTACCGACCTCCACTTCCTAATGCTTCCAAGCCTTGTTTATAGATTATTGTTCTTTGTTAATTTGATTTGTTAAAAACAATCTTAGTCTGACTATAATTGCATTATTTGTTGTCGCATTTTCTTTCGAATCCCTATACCATATATTTTTTGGAAAATAGATCAGCTAGTAAGTATTCTTATCATACCGTAAGGTATCATATCATTTAACACAAATGCTTCTTCAATGTTTTTGAATCCCAACCTTTCTGAGCCCTGCTTTCTCACTCCACCACAAGAGTCTGCTTCAGTGTCTACTCTCTGCTTAAGCAACTAGCTTTTAAGCCATAAAATCATTAATTTTCTTCATGCATGTTGGTTCACTTCTATTTGTCCTTCTGGATTTTGCTCTATTCATTTCATTGCTTAAGTTTAGACAATTTGAATGAGAATGTAGGTAAAGGGGGATTTCATTAGGTCAGGTGCTAGGTTACTCCTCTGTCTTTTATGCGCTCTTACCTATTTGATCTAGAGGTTCCAGGTTGAAGCAATCAAGTGAATCTTGCCAATTTACTAACAAGTCAGCAAAAGAAGCTTGCTCAATGGTGATTTTGGCTAGTGATGTTGAGCGATTATTTCAGTAGAGGCTACTCCTTTATTGTGTTTGAGTACTACTTCTATGGTAATGAGAACTTTTATACTCAGACACTCCATTTTTTCGACTTTTGGGATTGTTGACCCTTTGAATACTTGTACATGACACGACGTGGTATGACATGGCTAGACACTTCATCTTGAAGTGAACTGCTTGCTCAACAAAAAGTGAAGATGCTTGGGATCTTTTTTTTGTCTGGGACTTTTAGTTTCACATGCTAGAGGACTCAACAAAGTGTCATTAAATTTTTAATATAAAGTTATCACAAATATTTATCAACTAAAGCATCTTAAGACAACTTATGTTACCGTACAACTACTGAAGGAATAACAAGTAACATAAGTTCCAATCTGACTAAAATAAACTTAAAGGATGCCTCTATATTGCATGTGTATGTACACTACAATTGTACATGCATATTTTTACTCATACACTCATATATATGTTATTAAACTCATATATGCTCTATCCTTATGCCTAGATGTTTTTGAGGCCTGCTATGTCTGACACTTGTGGATGCTTCGTCACCTGACTAGTGCCAAGTAACATCCAGAAACTCTTCCCATCACATTCACAAGTTCCCCATTGCAATAATTTCAAACGATGTTTTTGTTCTTGGAATCTTTCAAGATGAAACTTTATCTTTTATCACCAAAATTGAGGAATATGTGACCCTTGCCATTTTGCTTGTGGTTGATAGGTAAAGAAGTATTGCAACACTATAATGTCTGAGTTTTGTCTACAGACTCTACAGTAGACATTCTTGTTATCAATTTAGAAGGAACATGAAACACTAAAACTGATCTTCTGTTATAGAATATTGTAGCCCAGGCTACCAAGAAAGCAAAAGAAAGAAAAAAGAATATCAGGTACCATAAATTACTCTCTCTCTCTCTCTCTAGGGAGCTTACCAAAGGAAAGTGATTGGTGAACCTTTAGGCATGAAGCATGGACATGTGTATGGGATACAGATTTGACATGATGGACATGTTGATAAGTTGATCTAGTCATTTGAATATTGCAATATGGTGACTAAAGCAGGATGTGGCGTTCCTCGGGAAACTAAAACAATAATTTTTTTAAAAAAGTTTGTTATATAATTGTCACTTCTGGATATATTTTGAAATATTGTTTATTCGCATTCTGCACATGGTGTGTGTTTATTGTTTAGGTTGTTTACACTGGAAATCTGTAATGCCTGCAAAACCCATTATCCTTAGAACTTTGTTTGTACGGTGAGTGGTTTTCTTCTTATTTTCCTTCTATAGATTTGTTGAGATATTTATTCCTTGCCCTGCATCTGGATTTGTTCTCGCACCCGCTCTTGGTTCGAGGTGCTAAGGATGGTAACAGGACTGTATGGATCTAAGGATGGTATCTATTATTACTGTTGTCATAATTGCTGTTGTTACTGTTACTATTACAGCTACTGCAATGATTATCACTTTTGTTATTTTCATTGTTAAACAGAATGCAGTTTAGATGAATGCTTCAAGGAACTTGTACCAGCAAGATTTTCTGCAAAACACTTGATTATAATTTTAGTGCATTCCCTTGCAAAATGTCAAGTAAATTAATTTTCCGTATTCTCTGTCTTGTTACAGCCCTGGGATAATGTTGTTGATATTTAACAGAAACAACAGCCATGTCCCTCTCAAAATTCTTTCTATTGAGGATGGGACTGTTCTAAAATCCTTTAACCATCTTCTTCACCGGAACAAGAAGGTGGACTTTATTGAACAGTTCAATGAAAAGCTTCTTGTGAAACAGGAAAATGAGAACCTCCAAATTCTTGATGTAAGATTCTCATCGTTTCCCAAGTATATGAGGTTTTTGTAAATTGATCTGCTATCAATCTCCTGTATCTGTAACTCTCTGGCATTACATGTAGGTCCGAAACTCTGAATTAACTGAAGTAAGCAGAACGGAATTTATGACTCCATCGGCATTTATCTTTTTATATGAGCTACAATTGTTTTTGACATTTCGGAATCGTTCAGTGGCAGTTTGGAATTTTCGAGGTGAACTAGTTACCTCGTTTGAGGACCACCTGTTGTGGCACCCTGATTGTAATACGAACAATATCTATATCACCAGTGACCAGGATCTCATAATTTCTTACTGCAAAGCGGATGCTGATGAATCATCGCCAGAAGGCAATGGTAATGTTCATATGCCTCTTCTTTGGACATGTAAAAGTATTTTTTGTGTTAGCTGAAAATCTTAATGGTTCTGCTAAAATATTTTAGGTGTTACCTGTTACTTGGTACCTGCATTTTTGTATTAAAATTTTATTTGCCATCATGTAGCGTTACTGAACTAGTAAAACAATATGTCTACACCTGCTTTTCCTAGCTTAGAATGTTTGAAGTGGAACTTAAAAAGTCTTCTGATTACCTTTTGCATCTGAAATGCTTGTGGAGCACCACATGCAGCCTGCTACACAGATCTCTTTTCTCATGTTTTAGAATCCAAACAAAGCAGCTGTCTGAGTTTGTGATTTTCCTTTTGAGTGCTGGATTATCTGGCATCTATGGTGACCTTTCATTATTTAAGGAGTCAAGGAAAAACTGAAATTATAACTTGACAAAATGTTGCGCTATTGATACAACCATGGAAGAAATTCTGCTCATTTTTCTCCTGATAATCTTATATTGTTGCTTTCTTTGTTAAGCATACGAGCAATTTACTGACTTTAGTATGAGCTAAATTGTAATAGAGTGGTCAACTGCACTTACTCTATTACCTGGCTTTTAAAAGCTTACTTCCCTCGCCTCCATCAAACATTTAATGCAAGTACCTCTGGTACCAGTGATTTTTTTTTAAAATATTGCATGCATAGTCTGTTTTGGAGCCACTCATGTTTTTCTCCCCACTTGAAGCATGAAATTGGAGTTCGCATCACGATTTTTTCACCAATGGGCAGAAGGTCCTGGATTAGTTTGTACTGGCATTAACATTAAGCTTTCAGTTTGTCCATAATTTGATGCATTTATTCTATCTGAGCGGTTTTTCTTTACAATCATACTTAGAAACAATTAATGGTAATAAATAGAAAAGGCAGTATTCAGTTTTTTTTCCAACATTATGCTTGAAGTCCTGGGACATGAAACAATCTTTGTTAAATATTCAGTACTGCATCTTTGGACTCTTGTTTATGCTTTTGCTAATTTGATTGTCTTTTAAGCAGTTGGCTCCATTAACATTAGCAACATCTTGACTGGGAAATGCCTAGCAAAAATCCGAGCAAGCAGCTTAAGCAAATGCCCTCGTTCTTCTAGGTTCCGAAACACAGTTTCAGAAGCCTTGGATGACATAACTGCTCTGTATTATGATGAAGATCGAAATGAGATATATACTGGCAGTAGACAGGGCCTTGTTCATGTTTGGTCCAACTAATGAGATCTAAGCACTCAAACAGATCACTGATGTAGCACAGTTTATTGCTGATTGGATTGCTGACCTCCCTTTGGTGACGACACCGCAGCATTGTATCATGATATGCTTGTAGCTTTACCTTTTATTTCATCATGTCATTTGTTCCAGGACTCTGATCTAAATGTGTCTCTATTTCATATAGAGATGATCCCCTTTTTTTTGCAAGAATTTTATGTATTCCAGCCTGGAGAATTGGTAAATAGGAATAGTGTGTTAGGCAATATGTTATTCATTGTACTGCAATCGTTTTTATCTTTCTGATATAAGAGGCCTGTGAGTGATGATAAACTATATTAGCAGGGTGAAGTCCTTCAACATGCCAAACCTTTATGTGGGATGAAATAAATTTAGGACATGTTTGATTGGCAGTAGTTGGTTGGAATTGCAATGAAATAAACCTTTATGTTTAGTTGGGAGGGAATTTTATTTCTATTCTGATCCTAGGGGACTATGATAATCCAATCCATTCCGATTTCAGTCTTGGTTGTGAACTAAATGCATTCTTAAATTTCTTCCCTAAGGTGGTTTGGTGGAGGGAACCAGGACGGTGTTTCTAATCGGATGGTTTCTTATTCGGGTAAGTTGTAGCTTGCTTGACTAAGCTCTAATTGGGTTTTTGGGTGCAGAAGAGTGAGCCACGAATTAGATTTGTCATTTAAGATGGGTTTGTCTGTTTTTTTTCTTTTTTCTTTTTTCTTTTTAATTTTGAAAGTGTCGGAAAAGAGATAAAGGACACGTTGTAAATGAGACATCTCGGACAATTCTGTTCGGTCAATGAGGCCGAACAAAAGTACCCATTGATATGCATAAGCCACATTTTCGGATAAAGTTACCCATGGCCATTTATAGCCGTTTGGAAGGTCATTGACTATGGCCTTTTTTTTTTGTTTGTCTCCATCTGCGCTGTACATACAACTTTGTTCATTCCCTTCTTATGGTTTCTTTATATTTTTGAGTAAAATTCCACTTTATGATGGTATTGCACGAACGTGGCTCTCAAATCAGTGTACGCTACTGCGTGAATTGGGGAAATGAAAAGCAAAATAAAATTATACGGAATGGCAGCTATCGTTCCTCTAATCTGTGTATTCAGGTTACACCACCGACGTTCAAATTTGTGCTGCACCCAATTCAAAAAATTCCACGCCTGAAACTCTCAGTCCTCAAACCTTGAAAGGTTGAGGATCAGATGCTGTCCTATGGGGTGAAAATCTACTTCTCAAAGTGTGTTTATCCTATGGGCTACAAATAAACCCATACGGGCTAAATTGATTATGTCCTGCAGATTTAAAATAACGTCTGGAGTCCAGACTGGCGTATGCAGGTACATGAACGCTTCAATAAATTGGAGATCTCAGAGAATAAATTATGAACGCACTGAGATCTGGAACCTTAAAGCTGGAGAAGAAAAGGAAAAAGGAAGAAAAGAAAAAAAAAGGCAAAATGAGTGACAGAGATAGTGGCAGACGCTTATATTAACTAAGAAATAATGCACAGGTTAAAGAGGAGTCTAAGCAAACAAATATTTAGGAATTTGAAAATACAAAACACTCGTAACTTAGATCTTGACATTTTTTACGTACCTTTTTTATTGCCCAAGTTATAAATTGCTGCAGTATTTGATGTGCTAATAATATGATGAGAGATATCTTAAACCAAACTTTCAGTGCCTGAGATGACACTTATAAGCATATAAAGCCATCACGACAACAATAACAACAAAATAATACGTCTATCAATCAAAACGTCACATGCTACAGCAACTAGCAAAGTTCCCGCAGACACCAACACAACCCACTCTGTCAGTCAAATCTGGCCTGTGAATGATAGAGCTCCTAGTAAAACCAGTTCCAAGGATACAAAGGCACTAGAATTGTGACTTGTCAAGGCCATCAAAGTAGGGATGTTCCATTGCTGCTTTAGCTGATATTCTGTTAGCTGGGTTATATTGAAGCATTTTCTGCAAGATTTATGAAACAAATTCAGTTCTGAGGAAAGCTTTTTTTATGCAGCATCCAACTGAATGATAAAGCGTTTATGCAATTCACCGAAAAAAAATGCAATAGATCCAGAATAATAAGGGTCTGTTTGGTACTGCTCCTGTTTCTTGTTTTTGCTTTCCAAATCAAGAAAAATGAACTAGATTGAAAGTCTTGTTTTTTCAAATAGTTCATAAAGTATTTAAAACTTTTGAAAGTAAAGATTTATTGCTTTGAAAAAAAGTAAAAATAAAAGCAAGAGATAGCAGAAGTTCTGTGCAAATACTATATTACACTGATTTGTAGAGAAACAAAAACACAAAGACAACAATGATGCCAAACAAGCCCTAAATTATCGGCCCAGGGATGTTCAGCTATGCTTCAGAGATTTATTACTGCCATGCAAGGTTTTCAGTTGGAGAGCAGATTTTACTGGCACCAAAAATAAAAATATAAGATTAAAATGATCATTTGACAATTTCAATTTACTGCTGCTCCCTATTTCAAATCCCTCTTGAGTCATATGCGTCAGTCGGACTAGAGATGTTCCTAAAGCATTCACACAGTAGAATAGGTAGCTCATACAAGACTATTTCTGATCATTTTAAAATTTTAAAGTTAAGTTACTATTAGCAAGTAGATAGCTCCCAAATACCAGGGTTGATAGTTGGCAGATGCTTTTTTTCCCAAATGTCTAGGTCTTATGTGCTGGACTCTCAGAAAGGAACTGGCACCCAAGTTTCCTACTTGTCCGGGTATCTAAGTTCTAACATTGTTAAGAAACTCAGATCCAATTCCAAATATCATCATCTAAGACCAGCCAGAAGGATAATTAACTGAATTAGTTGACCTTTTCGAAAATTCACCATTCATTCAGCCTGGGGAGGATTACAAGACATTTAAATTATTTCAAGACGACAGCATGACCAAAGCAACAGTGAATGTCAAGAAAAGAAGCTTATCCAAATCATCTTTGTGCTAAAACCAGTTCAAAGTATAGTGAACTAATTCATTATCTCTTGGAAAATTCATCATTATCTCAGCCTGGAGGGACTTGTTCAAGGATCTGAATTCTAATCTGAGCCGTTTAAGTTAATTCTGAATTGAAGCATTGAATTACCAATAGAAGGTCAACGCCTTCAGGTTCCAAGGTTGGAACTGCACGTGCCAAGATCTGGGGCTTCCACTGTGGATATTCATGCCAGTCCCGAAGAGAGCTAACTCCAGGCCATTGTTCCTCAGTTGGAGTTCCCAACAACCTTTCAGAGAAAGCATCATGTTAACACAGATAAGCATAATAGCACCAGAATGGATATGCAAAAAATGTTTAAGACAAATCACATGTTAGAATTGCCTCTGTCTAATCCACAATTATAGAAAAGTCGATGCTAAGGTGCCCCTGAGCAGAGTAATAACAAAAATATCAATCTACATTGGCATCTTTCATTCTATTTTAATACCAACCACATGTTACTGTTGCCTCTGTCAAATCCACGTGTATAAAGAAGTCGGTGGGTGAGGTACCTCCGTCATTAACTGTATTCAACTAAATATTTCTTTATGGATTTGAGACGAAAAGGTCGGATGCTTCATCCCATTTCATTTTGTCAGAGTTTTTTGATCAAATCTTTCTCTGACATGATCAATTAAATTCAAGTAAATATACAGAACATTAGTCAAGCAAATCAACCTACTGATAATTAACTGCGAGTTTGCAACTCGATCAATTTTAGTTCTATGTGCCAAAGGAAAGGAGAAATAGGGTTTATGTAGCAACTGTCATTTACGTATTTTGGTTCTACATGCAGTTTATAATATACTAGAAGCAAAGACATGTGCAATGCATGTTGTGAAGAAAAACATAAAGAGATTATGAGAATTAGTTAAAGGAAAATATATTATAGTTTCTACTTAACACTTAAATGTGATTAAAGTCAACTAGCATCCCAAACGTGCAATGCATGTGAGCCAAAAAGACAAATTATTTAGCAGAATTGAGTTGCATCCCACATAAAAGTCATAAAGTCTTACCCTCTTAGAAAGAAAGGGTAATTTGGAAAATATCATATTAGTGGAGATATATAAAATCCTAGAGCAGTTTCTATGTTAGTAACTTTGAAGGTTCCCCTTCTTAGTTTCACCTTTTCTTCTTGTCAGAGATTACTCCTTATATATAGAGTCCAGCTCAAAAAGGGCAGTCCCATAACAGGAGGAGGAAAAGATGAACAAACGCTCTCATATTAAACAAAAGGCTCTCCTATGAAAATAATGATCCCTGCATGCAAAACTTTTGCGGATGGGAGATTGATGAAGTAAGAAGAGGATTGTAAAGTGTTTTTGGTATAAAAGATCATTTTAGATGGTATAATTTTTGCTCAGGTTGAAATGAATTGTCATTTGGTGTTCATTATATGGTATTAAATATGGTAGAGCACAGGTTAATGAGAAAAATGTTAGGAATGTAAACTGAATATGGTAAGTGAAATGGGACGAAGAGAATCATGCAAAATATATTACAAGTTATGGTAGAAAGAATGGGAAAAAAAAACAAGTATGGCACAAGGAGAGAAGGTCAAGTAGATTTTGAAGAGAAGCGACTGACCAAATCTAGATTGACATATCCCAAAAAAAACCTAACAACAGATATAAAAACTTCAGTGCGATACGTGGAAGGCTTAGAAGAAGGGGGAAGAAAGAAGCAACTTGGATAAACATTATCTAATCCTTAGTAATAAATTCTGGAGACCATCCAATTTACATATGCAAAGTTATATCTCAATCCAGTCTGATGTTTTTAATATTTCTGAAACTATTATTTCCAGAACTTGGTATTGCACGGTAACACAGTTACACAATAGAAATATGTTATATCAATGCAAAGGGGAGAGATTCTGTTTTGCTGCAGAGAACCTGAATATGTGAAGCAATTGCTGCAATTCTGAGTCACCAGGGAAAAGAGCTTGTCTCCTCACCATTTCAGCTGCATCAACAGATACACAAATAAGAGATTGGAGATATTGTAGCTCCAAAAGAAAGATTGCAGGATGCAACTGAAGTCATGCAACAATGTTCTATCCTTCTCCAGAAATATCTAAGAGTTTGTCTGGTTGTCTGTCTTAAGTTGATTCAAAACAGAGAATTAAAAAAATGATTTTACATAAAGCAAGATAAAATCTGTTATGTTTTTCATACGACTGATTTGTCAGGTTTTATGCCACCAATGCCTACCATAAGCTGGGATGAAAAATGTAAAGGGTTAAGTTGACAGCCAGTTGTAGAAAGCATGCCAAAACTGTGAAACAGATCCAGATTTGATATTCATGAGCACTAGGGTGTCCCTTGTTTTAGATGACACATCATGAAATCTGATTGTGGTTAGAAGTGGCAAGAAGTGTCTAGGTCGTTACTTGTAAGCTAAAATGCCACATGTGATCTGTTGTGATGAGAATGAGCAAAAAAGCATAAAATGACAACAGAGTAGGCACTACATAGCTTTGTGAATGAGGACTCGTAAAGCAGACCCCAAATGATTGGGGCAACAGTTAATTATTATAGTCATTATGGTTATAACATGTGGGCTTCTCTTAAATGGAGCTGCCGATACTTTTGAGATGCATAATAAAGAGAGCTTGTTTAAAAATAGTTCAGAAGCACGTGGCTCGTCAACTATTGAAGTACTTTGAGGATTTGTATTAATTAGCACACTAGGTCCCAAAGCACTCAAAAAGCACCACAACTCTGTACATAAATAACCAAGCCCCATGATGCAACTTAGGGTGCAGCCAGCAGTTACTCTGACTAGCTGGACTATGTCAAGCTTCGGAGCTAGCACATTTGTGGGTGAAGACATCAACAAGCAAAAAATTCCATAGGGACCATTATCAAATTTTAGCCAGGCTTTTATATTTGTAGTAGAATAATTCTTGTATATTTTCTTATTGTTGAGCCCTATTTCGAGTATGATTCTATATTGGGTTTAATGCCCAAATTAGGGTTAGGGGATCACATGCTATATATATGCATCTAATACATTATATGGGGCAGCCTTTGATATATTAAAAATTTTCATCAAGAGAATGTCCTTCACCAAAATGAAGGATTTTTCAATCCAATTTGCTGCTATTTGTGTATTAATCTCCGAAGTGTATTCTCGTCGTTCAAATTGCCCTTTCTACCTTATCAGCTGCATTAACATATGAGGTCATCAATGTCTAAAAACTTGGTTTCAGTTTCAATCGAGCTCATGGATTTATGATTTCAACAGCTTCAATGGCTTTAGCAGTTTCATTTTAAGTTTCAGAGTTTCTTAAAAAGGAAAAGCAACATAACCAGGAAGAATTATTATATAGTAATTTAAATTACTTTGTGTTACATAGAATTTATATATGTGTAATTTTAACAATTTGAGGCTTTATGTCATATAAGTGAGACTCCTCTAGCATATTAGTATTTTGTACTTTGGATATATAATGTATATAATCTTTCTTCTTGAACTTCAATTTATTAAAAATTTATCATATTGGCAATTGTGAAGATTTTAGTTCCTAGTGCAAATAATTTCTTCCAATTTTTACTAGCACTTGCATAGATGTTGAATTTAGGCACTCTTATTCACTATTCATGGTTAAATGGCTATATAACCAAATAACTATACTGTATAAAAAGAATGTTATTCCTATGAAATTAATTGTATTTAGTTGTTCACACTATTCTTTGTAGAGACAGCAATAAGGGTTTTTTCCAAGAGCTCAACTTGTCAATGTCTTGTTTATTATTATCCATACCTTATATTAACTCAAGAAGATGAAAGAACAACCATTGATAATTCATAATATATAGCCTATATATTCAAGCAAAAAGCTAAATGGCCCCAGTATGATATAAACATAAAAGAAAACTTAAATAAAAGCAAATATATTTGGTTTCCACCAGTTTTGTCTGAAACTGGCAGAAACCACCAAATTAGCTTAGTTTTAGCTGAAACTTAGAACTTTGGAAGTCATTTTCCATTTCGCTAGATTTTATCTCAATAGCAACCATTACAAAAAGGTTTATATAAGCAATCAAAAGCCTTAGAAGTGAAAAAATAAGAATGGAAACACAAGCAGAGTGGTTTTATTGCTCCATATCTATAGTTCACAGAAGATCCATTGGTGGACCCAACAAGGTTAGGTTGCTAGTGAGCAATAAGTGGAGCGATCTATACAACCAAGCCAAAGCCTCAAAAACTAGAAGCGTAAATGGAAACAGAAATGGGGTGATTGCATCTATTGTTCAAAGATGACCTGATAGTAGGCCCAGAAGGTATAAAAACTTTTGTATGAATGATAAATTCTATTATTATCATAGTTTAGAAAAGTACTTTATGTGGATCGAGGACCCAACAAGAGGAGTTGGACTGAGTCTAATAGGAAAAGTAGAAAAGGAATGCTAAAAAAGACTTCTCAAGAAAGTAAGATTAATCTAGCCAAACTGATGTTATCAGAAGCCAAGGCCCAATAGTAACAACAGGAGTAAAACTAGGAACAGAAGTGATCAAGAGCATTTTAATGTTAATTGTTGCAGTTTGTATTAACATTGAATGAGATAGGAGGAAAGGTTTAAAGCATAATTTGACAACAGTTTTTATACCATAATTTCACCGCTTATGAACCTAAGTAAATGGCACGAGAATGCCAATTTAATAGACCTTTGATATGTCCACATACTCTTGCAATTTCAAAACTAAAACAAACTACTGTTTCTAACTTGATCAATTCAATTGTAGCTAAATTGTAAAAATCAAACTTCATTCTCCAAAGGGTGTGGCATGGCATAGCATTAAGTAGTAAAGAATAGATCCAATAGAAGTATAATCTTTTCTGTAGAGATTTTTGAATGGGTAAAGTTGTGTAACTAAAATAACATTTTATGACAGAAACTGCAGCATACCAAATATGCATCCAACTGACCACATATCAACTCCAGTTGAGTAGTGTGTGGTTCCCAACAGAACCTCAGGAGCTCTATACCAAAGCGTGACAATCTACAAACAAAAAAGAATCTAATTCAGCAGAGACCAACTAACAAGCATAAGTAAACAAATGTATCATAGTCAGCCAACGCAGCTAAGAAAAATATCAAAACTAGGTTGAAGTTGATTTCTTGATAAGAAAAAGTTATAAAGGCTGATAATGCAAGACCTCGTGGGTGTAGCTCTTAAGAGGGATGGTAAAGGTTCTTCCTAGCCCAAGATCAGCAATCTTCAAGATTCCTTTCTCTTTGTCAACCAAAAGATTTTGAGGTTTCAAATCCCTGTTTTCATGGTATAACATCATATAGCAGATAATTCCTGCTTGACATATTTGGAAACCGAATCGAGATGAGAATACAACCTGTGAAGCACACCATGGCTATGACAATGGGCAACACCTTTGCACAACTGATATAGAAAGCTCTGTTTTGGAAAAAAAAATGGATCAGTCTGACATGCACAGATCCCAGAAGGGAGGAAAAAAAATAAAAAATTATTCATTGAAATTGCTGCAATGGCCGAAAATTAACTGAAACTCCAAAGAGCAAAACATAACCTTTAAAAGCTAGAATTTGTAAGAATTTCACCGCACATTGTTAAAAGTCATACCAAGTTATGGCGGAGAACCAAAAATCTGGAGAAAAAGTATACATTCACAAAACCCGGAATAGGGACGGCACCTCAAAGTTATTCCCATGAGAAACACTCATCTTTGTTTTTTTTTCTTTTTTTTTTTAAGAAAAAAATTGATTGAATGGATCCCTCGTTTTCTCCTTCACTTGCCAAACTGAACTCATTCAACCACACTAGGAACCAAAGATCCACTAAAATTTGCAGATACCGGGGTTAATTAGGGTTTCAAACAAAAACACCCACTGCACTACCTTATCACTCCAAAACAAACAGAAGTCACATGAGAAAGAGATACGAACCTGAATGACGGACGGTGGAAGAGGCCGGGGGTTGGGCCCCTTCCGGTGGGAATCGACGAACTTCTTGAGATCAGTGTCAAGATACTCAAACACCAGGTAGAGAAGGGGCTTCCCGTTCTTGTCTACGTGCTCCACATCCAACAACCTAGAAAACAATACCGTGAAAACCAAGGAAAAGAACCAAATTTCAATCAGAAAGACAAAAGAAGCCAGAAGAGAAAGATCCGGAATCGAAACGAGACAAGAAAATCAGGATTTTCGAACCGGACGACGTAGATGCTTCGGGAGAGCATCTGGAGGAGGGAGATCTCGCGGAGGGCGGTGGGGGGGATGCCCTCCTCGTCCATCTCGAGGCGAGTCTTCTTGAGGGCCACCAGCTGCCCCGTCGCCTTGTCCTGCGCCTTGTACACCTTCCCGTACGTCCCCTCGCCGACCTTCTCCAGCTTCTCGTACTTCTCCATTCCTCTTCGCCACCTCCAAATCGAATCCCCGCCTCCGCTCCGCAAACACCTAGAAGACCGACCGTCTGAAACCCGAGCAGATGATCGACCGATAGATCGATCTATTGATTCCTTCTTGGAAACAATTCCCGGAGGAGCGAAGCGAAGAGAACCCTAGATCGAGATCCGAGAGCAACTGTGGGGGTTTTGAAACGGAGGCAGAGGAGGGAAAAGGGAGGGACGGTTGAACTTTGCTAAAGGAGTGGGCCGCCGAGAGGGGAGCGGGATGGGCTATCTGGCGCTTTCGGAAGGAGCAGGGGGGTGGGTAAAGAAGCCCAAACCAGAGAGACACTCCAACGGTAACTTTTTTTGAAATTGGAAATGGGTTTGGGATGCAGAAAGCCGTTGTAAACTTGGGGGGGATCCTTGAACGGACAGTATTCATTAGAAAATGGATTTGCAATGGAAAAACAGCATGTTTTTATTGCAATGGCTGTTACGGAGGAAGAAGGTAAATGCTCTATAGAACCCATTATGGGCACACGAAAAGTTTATAGAAAAAGTCTATAGAGCCCGTAATGATTGATTGGCTAACTAATATTACCAACCAATCCTTATAATTGGTAACAAATCTTGGGAATTGTAGAATTGTTTGTGTGCATATAATGAGAGTTCTGCAGCATTACTCGGAGAAGAAAGGCGTTACGCTTGCGTTGTTCTACTGTTATTATTGTACTGTCATGAAAGGGTACTAAATTTCGACCTATTATTAGAAGGAATAAGGGATAGCAATCATCTTGAAATACTATAATAAAGCTAGATGATTGTGATTCTGATTATGAAAAGTATAATATGATATTACTATTATTATAATAATATGGCATCACTGTATAATACTGAAATATTGATGACATAATATTATAGTATTATAACATCAAAACATTAATTTAGTAATAATGTCATGATATGTTTTTAAGTGAATTACAAGGTGTATCATGGAGAAGGAGAAGGGGAACAGCGGTCAATTTTAACTATAACCT
The DNA here is from genome assembly GCF_009389715.1 of Phoenix dactylifera. Classification (NCBI taxonomy): domain Eukaryota; kingdom Viridiplantae; phylum Streptophyta; class Magnoliopsida; order Arecales; family Arecaceae; genus Phoenix; species Phoenix dactylifera. The sequence goes on along the minus strand of NC_052394.1, from coordinate 18,609,648 downwards.
ACCATTTGAAGATAACCAAACATTCCCTAAAAGATTTTCTATTTACTCAAAAAATTAACAATGATTCGCAACTAATCAGAATAAAACGAGCATAAATACAATGAAACAGAGTCAGTCTCGTCTCTCTAACAAGATTTCACATCAATGTTAATTCACAACAAGAGGTTATCAAACGTAGACCCAACATGACTAATAAAAAAACCATATATCTTGCCATTGTAAGTTCTGCCGCCATCATCTGAGCACTCCCCAAACAAACGGAAGCCAGCATCCAAAGCTTCCTCCACAAACTTCAACAACCAAACCTGCATCTCATGTTGGAGAGCTTTAGCGAGTTTGACAGTTTCATCCAAACCATATCCTCTAGTCCAAGAATTGCTGGTTGTGGAATTAATCAGGACTTTTGAGTGGCTCATGGCAGGGTTTCCAAGAGAGTTCCTCTTAGACACACTTATTCTTGTAGGATCCTTAGAGGGAACTGCAGGTTTTTCAGCACCTTTTCTTTTTGGTTGGTATTCAGCACCATTGTTTAGTAAATGGACAACTTCAAGATCTGTGGCTAATGCTGCGTCAACCCAGAGAGAGGCTGATTCGCTCTGTTCACTGGATGCGATGTCGTGAGGTCCGTTGCTGCTGCGACTAGCAGCAAGAGTTTCAGCAATGACATTCCGCTTCAGGACATCATCATAGATGGATAGGAAACGAGCAATTGTTGGCTGAGGTTTCCAGCCTTCGATGAACAACAAAGAACAGAAAACATGCCGCCAAGGAGAACATTAAGTCGTATCAGCCTTTGATACTAATAGAGAACCGGATCAAACATTTTCAAATTTCAATGTAAGAAAAGAGGGTTGATCAATCACCTTAGACCCCTGATAACCGACTCAGTAGCCAAGGCCTCTTCCAGAGCCTCAGCTGCAGCTATGGATGCAAGGTTCCTCCTTTGAAGAGCCTCCTGCATTTGCAAAGAAGAAAATTTTTCATGCAATATGGATTCATATTAAAAATGCATGCATAAGATCTTGGAAGCATATACTAGTCAGATCTAGCAGCTTTATACCTTCCCAAGCTTTGCAAGGTTATCAGGGACAGCATCAAAAGGGATGCCGCCATCAGTCTACTTGAGGTTGTGAACTGTAATTTTTGTGGCAGCACCTTGGCTTGGCTTCTCCGATTCGGAGGTTGATTCAATCTTGCTACTCGGTTTAAGCTTTTCAATGGGAGATGCTGCCTCATTGCTGGATTGTCCACCACTACGATCACTCAACCGCTGCGATATAGCAGCCTAAAATCATCATATAATACAGTTGGCATAAAGCATTTTTCATGTAAGCATGAACGAGCAAAGAAACAAGACACATGGATGTTGATCCGATCACAAGCAATGACAGGAAGCGCAAACAGAAGCAGCATTCAGATAGATAAAATTGCAAGCAATAAGGTTGAAAAAGATAAGTGAAAAGGGCTGGAAGGAATGAGTACAACAACAAAAGAGAAAGTAGCACTATAAGAATCATATTACCATCATGCTAAGAAGCACCGGATACAACCGTCTCAGATAACTATAACCGTCTTTAGAAATGAAGAGCAATCGACACCTTGAAGCTAGCATCTAACAAAAACAGCCCTCTGCCAACGGGTTAAAGTTGGCAATGAATATAAATTATGAAATCTTGTCGATTACGAAGACAACCCTGTCATGGGTTATAGTGATCGTAGCGCGAATATCTGTGATCAAGGTTTTGAAATATGATATGGCTAAATGGCAAAAGAATGATTTATTTGCAAAATAAACTTGAAGCTATATTTGTGGAAAATAAATGATTTATACATGCATGATTTGCTTTATGACTTGTATAATGTATTATGAAATGCTTATTTTAGAATATATGTTATTTTTCTTAAATGATGCATTAACATAGAAAAACTCATACTTGATTCAGTAGCATGGTGCTTGGTTACTTACTGAGCCGCAAAGCTCATCTGTCTCTTTATGTTTTTTTTTTCCAGGTAAATAAGATTGCTAGGAGCTGAAAAGAATAAAGAAATGGAGGTTGAAAGAATAAAGCTTGAAGCATAGTTACAAGCTATCATCGATGTAGCTATGAGTATAAAATTTGGGTTGTAGTCTTGAAGATTCAAATATTTGGTCTATGCTCTATACTTGCTTCTTTTTGATTAGCAAATAAAATTGAACAAATTTTATCATGCTATATAAAAGAATATTGTTATTATGGGTTTCGTGTTATTGTGGGCAATACGCTACAGTAGTACGGCCATATCATACTTCGGATCTAGGGCGTGACAAATTATACTTCGGCTCCGGATTGTGACAAATATGGTATCATAGCAGATTCGGCCCATAACCTATGTGGACTAGAGGACACTGCAGCACGGATCTATCAGGACTGACCACGAGTTGATCGTGGTGCTCGCGAGAGTCATGTATTTCTTCCAACTATTTAAACCTAGTCCTTCTTTCCAAAAAAGAGATGCATCACAAACACCAGGTCGTGGTTAGCTCCAAGGGCTAATTTTGGAAGATGGGTATGCATAAAAAAAGCCTATCCAGCCAATTCAGGAACAAGACGGGGATATTTTCTTGCTATCAATTTTAAGCAACATAGCAAGTTAAAGATTATCTTCTTCTAAATTTTGGGTGGACGGTCAAGTAGGAGAAGTTGGCATATTTTTGAAATCATTAATTCCAACAGGCCCCATAGCACATATAGGCTTCAGCCATAAAATTCTATTCAAAGCTTGCATGCCCTGATAGCATCCTATCAAAGGCTGTTGATGCAAACCAAGAAAAGTTTCAACTCCATAAGAAAGGCAGAAAAAGAATTCAACCCACCAATACATACTAACCCAAAGAATAGCTGATAGTGATGGAATCACATAGATTATACATAAAACAACTGCTGTTTGAGAACTACCACATTGAGATTTGACAGTTTGACAGGATTAAGCATGCAGATATAAAATAGCATGAAAAGAAAATCATGATAACAGAAAATGGATCGCCTATTTCAAGTTAAATAATTTTCCAAGGCACAAAACATTCAAGATATCCTCAAAGAGTGTCATGGTGGGAGAACCCCCACACAACAATAATTCACTGTAGAAGTGACTGTGTATCAGAACCCTTTACTGCTGCTCGCAAAAATGAAAGTTCCACAAAAAAATTATTTTGACCTCCCTGCCACACCTACAGTGTTGTTAGCAAAATTTGAGTAGGACTCCAAATGCACCAATATAATGCCTGCCTTAAGCTATGTTGCATTCAATTGTCAACTACTTCAATGAGGGTCGGCTTGTAGTCACTAGGAGCCTCAAAACCATGGAGATTCATAACAGTGGCAGCAACATTGGCAAGGCCACCATCAGGTACATCATTCCGGAATCTGACACCAGGTGCAAGGCCAGGGCCTCCAATGGCAATGGGAACCTGCAAATTTTTAGCAAGTTTATCACATTCATATAGAAATAAAGGATATCAAAAATAAACGGACAGCAAGTTTACAAATGGCTTTGCAATATTGATATCAAAAGATTTTTCAACCTAAAAAAAAAACAACCAAAAGCTTAGGTACTGTTTGACCTCACTTTCAGTTGTCAATTTTCGGTTTTTGTAAAACCTAAAACTAGTTTCTATATTTTTTTTGAAAACCAAAATCCAAAACTTGTTTGGTAATCATTTGGATTGTGGTGGCAGCAGCCGGCCAGCAAGCACCGGCAGCAATGGTGATTGCACGGATAGCGGCGGCACCCAGTGGGCGGTAACTGGCAGGTAGGGGTGGTGACAAAGATGGTGGTGGTGATTACGAATAGTTTTTATTTTTCAAAAAAAAGTACATTTCCCCGTATATTCAGAAAATCAAAAGGCAAAACAAGCAATCGAACAAGTTTCCAGCCCCGATTTTCATGTTTTCAAAAACGAAAATAAAAAGCAGGAAATTGGCAGCGATGCCAAGCAGGCCCTTACGATTCAATCAGTGGGGGATCCAGAATCTTATAAGGTTTATGAATAGAATTTCTATATTAATCTGTGTCATATAATTGTAATAAAAACTAACATACTCCACCAAAATCAATCTTATGACCAGGTTTGGGATGTTAACACTCTCATCCTTTGTTTGTCTCTTGAACATCTGATATCACAAGTATGAAAAGAAAGCTTCACAAAAACAAGAAGTGTTTCAGGGGAAACTTATGTTTTGTTATTCAAAATGCACAAAGAAATAGGCACACGCCAAAAAAAAATGAAAAACAAGAGAACATGGGCTGATGGGAAGACAAGTTTACTTCCTCCTTTCTTCTCTCTTTTTTTTCCTTCAATGTACACATGAAGTTCCTCCTTTCCTTCTTCTACTTCTTTCTTCAGTTTGGATATCTACTGTCTGATCTCTAAATAGCAAAAATCTAATTGAAAAAATATTGGTAGGACAAAGATGTGAGATTCTTAGAATACGTGAGATCAAGTAAGAAATGCACATCCCTCCAGTTAGAGAACCAACGAGTCATTATTACAGCCAATCTCATCTCAAAAACTTTACATCCCAGCCACAAGTTGAAGGCCAAAATTGTGGGGGGAGTTTTAAAAGGGCCGGGAGAGGAGGGAGGTGGGGGGTTGTACACATAGAACTATGATGTTGATAAATGCAACTTATATCTACTTGGAGAATGGGTGTTCCCAGATGTGATTGGGGCAGGCAAAAGAAAACAGAAGAAAGAGCAGGATCAATCTCAGGAATTTTTGTTACATTCTTCCAATCTGATGCACACTAATCCTGTCACTTTAGTAAGCTACAACATTGTCTAGCTTAAGTCCATCAGCTGCACTAAGCGCTGAAAAAAAAAATGCAACGTACTCGTGTTCTCCAGTTACCGGGAGGTGATACTTGCCACCTTGAAATACTCATGTGATTTATATTATCCTCGGAAGTCTATCATATGCAAGTCCAGACAAAGGCCATCCTGGTCAAGCTATCCATAGTATGCTCATAGTAAGACTTGAAGCTATAGTTCGTAATACTGTTATCTGGCTCCAGCTTCCATGACCCTATAAACGCATCTTAAAAGTCAACAACACTACACAAACCCTACAAGCTGCACAGGTTTGTCTATTTCCTAACGAAAGTTTTTGCTCAATAGAGGATGTTTCAGATAATCTCTGTAAAGGCATTCAACCATCAGTATTCTAATTTGATAATAATGCACTCAGCCACAGCACCGAGGGATGCAACTAGTTATTTCTATTTGTTAGACAATATCCACAATGCATGCCCAGATTTTGTAAAGAGTCTTCCTTAAGATCACGACCACCTTCTAACAATTCCATTAAGATTACATTTTAAACAAGCAACAGCCTATGTGACAATCTAGAAACTTATGCACATGATCTCCTACACCAATATGGCCTGAGAAACTCTAGCTTAATGAGCAGAAGACCTCAAATTGTTTTTAAATAACAACGGCTGGTGTTCAGATTATAGTGACTTCAACATTCAAATATTTTGTTATATACTAAATTATACTAAAAGATCAAAAAGTTATTCTTGTTGTTGAAGATGAAGATGTTCTTCAGTACACTTACTGGTTGAAGAGTGTGGGAAGTAAGAATTTGAATGTCCCCTTTTTTGTCAAGTAGGGGTTGGCCGGATTTGTTCCTCTTCACCATGTCCTCAGCATTTCCATGATCTGCAGTGACAACATATATTCCACCCACTTGCTCTATTGCATCCAGAATGATCTGTATAAAAAGTAATTGGTTTGTAACCAAAGAAAAACATGGGGTTCTTATCAATAAGAGCAATCTATTAAGCTCAAAACAAAGTCAAAGATCCACATAACTGGTTTACGATAAGGAAAACTCTTGCTACTAGTAGGAAGCATCTAATGTTACATCAGCAAAAGTAGACAGCACATTAGTTAAATTATATGTCACATCGAAAATTAACTTAATTTTGAATATTTATTGGTTTGAAAAAAAAAAAAAAAAAGAAGCGAAACAAGGGCTGTGTTCTGATTTGGTAATTGAAACCAATTAAGAAGCAGCTGAGTGTTCAAAAAGGAACTGTCATCAGACATGTCTGGCCCGAACATGTTGCAACTGCAGACCTCAAAAGAGACTTCCAAACATCAAATAAAACAGTAAAGTGTGAATAGAAAATAATATGGTGTTTAGCATCACTTTCACTTTTTCTATTTTTCTAAGAAACAAATCTTGTTTCTAAGTTTTTAGTTACCCAATATAAAAGTAGGAAAGATACTACATACAAGTATTTATGTAAACAAAATTACTGATAACCTAAAAAATTCCTAAAAACTAGGCATGTTGAACGGAAAGAAAGTCAAAGCATATCCAAAATGCTACCTTGACAGCATTATCAGCAGCCTTGCATGCCACAATGGTGGCCTCTATATCACCAGTATGTCCCACCATATCTCCATTAGGAAGGTTGACACGAACCTATAACCACAGAATAGTGAATGATGCGAGCCATAAAACTGAAAACCAACCAATCCATCTTATAATTCATATGTTTCTCTACCTGGTCAAACTTGCGGCTGAGGATAGCGTCCCTTGCCTTTTCAGCAATTTCCAAGGCCTTCATCTTGGGTTTGACATTAAATGTAATTCCTGAATCACTTGGAATTTCAACATATTCTTCCATTGACGGGTCAAAATACCCAGATCGATTGCCGTTCCAGAAAAAGGTGACATGACCAAACTTGACAGTCTCACTGTCGAGCAAATGTGAAAGGGTTTCATATGTGAGTGTAATTGTCCTAGATATGAAAGCAATAATGGCCCTAATGCCACATCTTTAAAGAACAGGTATTATATCAATTATAATAGTCTTTCTGGGTGATATAAAAATAAAGACCACTGCAAGTAACAAATAACCAGTTATAGAATGGCATCATAAAACTCAAAATTACAAAGTAGACATAAATTATTGGTTCTCGTATCAGAGTTAAAACTAGACATAGGGTAAATATAATTGTATCTTGCTTTGTTAGAGCTCCAAAAATGCGACCAGTAGATTGTGAGAAAGACGAGGCATATTGGTCATACCGAAGTTCTCTGATAAACTAATAACAAAATGACCACAAATGGTATTCCTTAGTGTCCCAATGATAATGTTTAAAGCAATTAAAAAGTTTGTGTTCTCCAAATATTGTTCCTGGATAACTTTGTGGTTCACCAAACTGAGGACAAAATGACCATGCATGCATTTGTTAACATTAAGCACTTGTTAATGTCAAGAAAAAAATCAAATGAATAACTGAAGTTTATTAGATTTGTTGGTTCTCTGGTTTTGCGAAAAATAAAATTTAGAATAGAAACCAGATATAAGTTTTATGAAAACATCGTCTCCACACTTTTTGAACCATTTGGAAAAGTAACAGTTCATTTAACTTCGAAATGGTTGTATGAAAAACAGGAACCCCACCCTTTTCTTTCCTAATCTAATTGATCGCCGAAAAACACATGGTGTTTGTTATAAAAATTCCAGCAACCTAAAATTTTGTGGTGAACAGTATGATACCTGCAAGCAAAAGTACGAATGCCATTGTGCACTAAGTATTCTCCTGATGTCCTCTCTATCTCTGGAGGAGAAACAAGATAATGGCTTGGAAGCTTCAATTCACCATCATACTGAAGCATTCCAGCATATCGAATCTTTGGAAAGCGAACACGGTCAAATTTGTCAAAATCTTCATATTCTAGTGCTTTAGCAAGCATAACCATACGATCTGCTCGGAAGTTCAATGTTACAACTGCATCACCATCCACTATTGGCCCAACTGCCTTGCCACTCTCATCAACTATAACAAAAGGGGGCAGGTACTGATCATTGGCTTTGGGTTCTTCCCTGAGCTTTTTCACAGCTTCAACAGCACTTTGAAACTTGTGTGGTGCTTCACCAAGAACCTGAGCATCCCAGCCACGTTTAACAACGCTCCAATCATTCTGCAAAATGAATAAAATGATCTTTTAAATCAGCAGCCCAATTTATTTGGTTGCTATTCAAGAACCCCGAGAATTCATCAAAACCAACTGTGTGAACTACCAACTCAACACGTTAATAAGAGCAAAATGCCAGATGAAATGCAAAATTTGAATCCACTGTACAAATAGCACACAGAACACAGGACTGCAGTGTCTAGCTAGAAAAAAAAAAGGCTAAAAAAATAAAATAGATATGTTCCTGAAGAAATGCTCCTTTATAGTGAACAACTTTACTTTCTAGGGGGAGCTCCACCTAGAAAGTGACAAATTATAAGCAAAAGATTTGAAGATATTTTCATAAATCAGTACGAGACAACATAGCCATCATATTTCTTTGGAAAACATTTGGTGTGTCCCAACCTAAGAAAGTCCCATGGGTGTCTCCTAGAGTGTAAAATATAAGAGGCACGAGTCTTTGAAAGAAGCATCAATTCAAATCCTCTTGATAAGATGAATCGCTATCTGATATACAGCTTATAGGGGATGTAATAGATTCGGATGTCTTAACAGATACCTCGTAGCGATCCATGGTAACATACATCCGACCTCCACCAGATGCAATCTTTGCATCAACACCTTTCTCTCGTAGCTTCAAAAGATCTTTCTCAAGTGTTTCTACAAAACCAACACTTGACCCATCCAAAACATCACGGCCATCAGTAAGAATATGCACACAGATTCTTTTTGCACCATTCTCGCTAGCACCTTTCAGTAGCAACTGCAAAGAAAATGATCCATTAAGGTAATCATAGGTACATACATAGAACATCCATCAAATAAGAACTGAGAATTCCTCATCTGTACCTGTAACTGATCAAGCCGAGAGTGGACACCTCCATCACTCAATAACCCAATGAGATGCAAAGTACCGTGATCAAAACATTCCTTGATGTACTTAAAACCTTCCCCTTCATATATCTTTCCAGAGGCAAGTGCAAGATCCACCAGCTGAGCACTGTATTTCAATATGTAACAGCATAAAACCAAGAAAAAATATTATAAAATAACAGGTGAACATACACCACAGCTCTTTGGTTCTATTTGATTTTTCATTAACTTAACGTCATTCTACTAGAAGTCTCTGCTTGGGGATTGATTAGGTTTACTTCAAGAAGTTTTGGTATAGCTACAAAAAAGTTCAATTAGAGAGTGAAAATACAGATTAAGTTACTGCTTAATCTTCATGTCTATTTGTTGTGATAAGGGCATTTGATTTTTGAATTATTTTACATGATCCAGGTAATAGAATAGTGCAGTAAACACATCATAACAGAAGGTCCGAAAAGTCCTTCAACGAATAAGAAACACGATTTACTTATCTTAATTTATTTAAATGCTTGTTCAGTTAATGATTCAGAATAAGAAGACTTGACAAATATAGTGGTCACAGTGAAATAATATAGAGATTGCCATGAGGCCCATACAGAGACAGACATAGGACCAACTTACATAATAAAACTAAATCACATTAAAGAGAAGGACATGTTCATCTGAAAAAAAAATAAAGATGTTTTAAAAAACCTTTTTTTAAATAACTTACATGATGGGATTTTTTTTGTAATTAAGCATGATAATATTAATAAGAAAAACACTTTTATGTGAAGATAGAAGGTTCAAAAGTGAGCATAACTACTAAAACGGTACTATAAGATAGCATAACTAGCAGATGATTGCCCTTATAAAGATAAAAGTTGTTTTGGTGAATACCGTACCCTTGGGCATAAATGCGTCCTGCACCAAGCGCATTGTGACCTACTTCACTGTTACCCATGTCGTCATCAGTAGGAAGTCCCACCGCTTTGCCATGAGCCTTTACCAATCTCCACCTTTCCAGAGCACCCTTTTGCAAGAACGTGATGAGTGTTAATAACTTATCTTTAAGTTGAAGTCATTAATGAAATTATTAAGTTCAATTTCAGCAAAAACTAAGAATCAGCAGATATTTACAACTTATATACTTTGAAGCGACAAATCAGAAAAGACATAGGAAACATAATGATGATCTAGAATAACAGCTGTTACCATAGGATATTGACTGTAATAATAGTTACAGAATCCCTACATCATATTATGCATGTATATGTGTGTTCCAGTGATATGCATATGTAGTTGTTATTCCATTATAATAGTTCTTATATAACTTATAATAATAGTTATTTGTTTTTTTCATCGTATATCTGATTAATATAACATTTTTTTAAATTTCAATTCCCATATCTTTATTATAATGGCTATCAATGGCAATCATCTGCTAGTTATGCTAATTATGCTATCTTGTCGGCGTGCCCGCTAGAAATCAAGGCCGAAGAGCTCGCTGGAGCCAAGGTAAGGCCCCAACCTTCTTCCCCTTTGTCCTCTCTTTCTTCCATGGCCTTAAACTACCGTCGACGATGGAGAAATTTGTTGGAAATTGGTCAGATTCCATCTCCCCTATTTTTACCAGTCTTTCTTTCCCCTTTTCCGATAACCGCCGCCACTGGCATTCGTCGCCGAGAGCCCTAGCCCCCTCCTTGCATCGGCCCCGAGCCCGAGCTAGACCCTTAGCTATTGGCAAGCGGGTTGGAATTCGAGAATGACAGAGCCAATAACCCCCCTTTTCAGCCATATTTTTGGGTTGAATTTGACCAGCTAGCTCCACTGCCGCTACCAACTCCCCCTCCCCTGCGCTGTCACCTTGCCGGACCACCATGATCACATCCACCAGCTGGCTCCCTTCCTCCTCCGTTTTGCCAAGAAAGAAGAAGAGGAGGAGAGAGAGAACCATCCCTCTCTTTCTCTCTCGTGTTTCCTCACTCTTCTTTCTCTCTCATCTCCCTCTTTCTCTCTCTAAAAAGATACATAGATCCATGAACTGAGTCCCATCGACTTGACGTACGAACCCAAGTTGACCCCTGCAAAGGGCCTGATCTGTCCTGGTGCCTAGGCCGCCTACTAGACCGATCAACCCAACTCTGTTGAATGTTCCTGAAATCTTCATTGATGAATCATGTTGATTGATCTTTACCTGATTGAGTCCAATTCATTGAGCGAAATATCTAGACTTGTCACGATTTTATCATATGATACTATGATTTATTCTATTTTGCAATAACTGTTATTTTCTCTATATAATGCATCAATTCATGTACAAACTTATGCTTGATCCGGTAAGATAGTGCAAGACTTACTGAGCTATGTTACTCATATATCTCTATTTTTATTTTTTTCTTTCTAGACAAATAGGTCGATAGGAACGAAGGAAGGTCCAGGTTTGGAGTTTGTGTTAGCAAGCTTGGAAATTTTGTAGAAAAAATTTAGCATTTTAATTAACTATGAATTTATAGTTAATGATTTTCTGAATATTAAGAATTATGGGTTTTGTATTTATGTCTGAATTTAGGTGCTATGAACCAGTATTGATTTTATTTAATGGATGATGAAATTGGATTTTTAATTATTATATTTTGTTTGTGATGGATTTGGAAATCTAAATGTAATATTGGCTTCGTGTTATTGTGGGTTGTATTCTTTGGTAGTATGGCTACGTTATGCTCCGAATCTGCGCATGGCATATTTGTGTTATTGTTGATTGTATTTTTCGGTACTATGGCTATGTTATGCTCCGAATCTGCACATGAAATACTGAGTTTAAAAAGCCATAAAATTGTTATTCAGAACTTGATATGATATGCATTAGTACATGCAGGATTTAATTGCTTAAGCAAATATTCTATATGCTTAGAAAACAAGGTTCAGGTACCAAGTCAATGATGGGATATTATCTAAGCATCAGGTCATGCCACAATCCAACGTATAAAAGAACAGGGTGGAGAATTCATGTTTTCTACTCCTATTGGTCAGTACGCTGCTACAGAATGTTAGGTGCAGCATACATAGTATATGCCGCTGCTAGACTATCAAGTAGCAATCCTGAGACGAGACGAGCCACAAAGAAGACTTGATTGCAGATAGCATTAATTGTTTCAAAATTCTGTAAGGATCATTCCAAGGCATTGTTTAATATATTAGCTACTACAATGTAATAACGGCTATTATACTGGTTTTTGAGGATCATTTGCAAAGGACATGCACACAGAATGGGTGACACATAATGATGATTTATTAGAAAAAGGAAACAAAAATAATGATTATCTGAATAATGGTGATGTTTATGTTTACGAGCATCCAGTTACAGTGGATTTTATCCAACAACCAATTTAGTTAACATTTTCCCTGTCATGTGGTTAATATATTAAAAAAGATCAAATCTCCATGCTGGTTTAAAAACCAAAATCTTACCTTTACTGTCCATTTACAACAGCTATTAGATTATTTTCAAAAAGATAAAAAACATCCAAAAGCTTCAATGGGCATGTAACAACCATTATGGTTTTAGAGGTTGTAGTTAGGGGATTTCAGCATGTTATGTAAATCTTGCTCCAAGGCAGTCTGTCGAGAATCAAGACCCTAACATACATGAACCCCATCGTGATGCAACTAGAATGTATGTATTCTTGCGGGGTTTGCTATAACGAGAATGAAAAGCAACGGAATTTGATAAGTTCCATCGTATAACAATCCTATACAAAGTAAAATAGGATTCAATAAATGATTCATTTAATATTGGATGCCCCATGATACATTCATGATATGCTGTTCATATAAAATTAAATATGAAATGAAAAGATGGATGCTTTATGAAATATTACAGTATCATTATAACTTTGCAGAAATTCTATTATTCTACATTTATAAAGATTTAGCAGGAAATTATAACTAAGTTAATGCGAGCCAACAGGAAACTAAGATCCCCGCAAATGCATTTGGCGAGGCCATAAAAAGGTCACGGTTCTCGACAAACTGAAGCAACAAATACAGAGAGTTAAAAAAAAAAACCAATCTTTATACCTGCTTGAGTGAATCCATGGTAGGGGTCTGGGCGACGTGAATGCAGTTGTACTGATCGGGACTGGCTTCGCCCCATCCATCCAAAACCACGACGGCCACCGTCTTCCCCTTTGGAAGCTTCGGGTGATCCGCCAATTTCCACGAAATCTCAGAGCTCCCCATCTCTCCAAATGCTTCCAAAATACATAAAAATTAGACCAAAAAAACCAGAAATCCAAACAGGAAAACGCGATTTATTCCGAAACCTTCTAACTAACTCACGGAAAAGCAAAATTTGATACAGAAAGATCAAATCCAAACTCCGCATAAAAACTAGCCGGATGGATTAGATCTCAAGAAGATAATAAAGTAAACCATTCGATAATCGCAATCAATAGCCCAAAACACGATTTCTAAAAAACAAAACAAAAAGAACATGTTAAAAAAAAATGAAATCGATGGATACCTTGCTAGGCTTCTCGAGAAGTCTTTATCGGATGCTAACGAGAAACAGGGGAGATCGAAATGAGGACCTCTCCGAGGGAAAGCTACGATCTATTTATGGTGGGAAAAAAAAATTCTTTGGAGACGGTCGAAGTACGGCGGCGAAGTCATAAACCGCGCGCATTATTTCCACCCACAGTTTGCGATGGTACACTCCCTTCATTCCATTTTCGGTAATACGCGTACCATGCTGATACAATGTACCCGGACTGGGCCGGCACCGGTCCCGCGGTTCACATGATTATTCGCCCCCTGCGGTTCACAGAAAAGCCCAGTAACTCGGCGTATCTTTAGTGTATCCCCTGGAAAAAAAAAAAAAAAATAGTGTGACAATATCTGTAATATTTCTTCTTTATCTTTTGGTGTTCAACCGTTTGACGCGATTGGTATGGTGAGCTGGAAGGTCCATGTTCCTGATGAGACAAGCGTCGCATCCAACGGCTGAGCTCTGAAATTGAGTTGAAATATGGAATTTTTAATGCTATTTGCCTTTTAGAAGGTATCTAATGCTGTTTTATGTTCTAGTGTCCGATTTCGGTGATTTTAAGTTAAATTGTTCCAATGCAATAACGTCCGTTCATTTGTATTTTTGAATTGATTGCTTATTTACTTTTCGGTAATGGGTGGGTGATGTGCTCTGTTAAAATGTGCCATCGGAACATGGCAACTGCGAGGAATGCTGGGTGACGTCGGATGGATTCCACCTGTTGTTATATTCTTGCGTGGCTCGCTTAAATGCCGAATTACTCGGAGATTGCTATCGTCGGGACGCTTGCATAGACTCTTTTACAAGGATGTATGATCTGCCGTTATTTTCGTCGAATGAAAATATCTTACCCGTCCAAAGGTGGTATTATTATGTTATGAACGGAGGATATGGATTTAGATGGTCAAGGCGGACGGTGGATCGGAAGGTCGCGGATAAAATTCTATGAGTACATTTTTACGCTAAACTACCCGGCTTCTGGTTAGGTCGCACGGGAGGGTGAGGGTGAGGAATGATCCACTGGATATGCCACTGGGCTCTCTGCTGGACTCCATAACAATTGAGAGCAAAACTTGTTGGGATCGCTGAGACTTGTGAGATTACTCACTCTGCTGGATCTTTTTATGTGATTAATGAATGTCTCGAGATTAGGTTTCTTTTTAGAAAATAAAACTATTTCAAATCTTCAAAATTTAATCTATACTTTTCTTTAATATTCAAATTTTTATTTTGATTCTAATTTTGATTTCGATTACGAACTAAACACATCAGAAGTTATGGTCATTCCAATTTTCATTCCAATCTATTCCGAATTCAATTGTGAGCTATACACATCTTGAAACATATGATTTTGGCTCTAAAGACGGACGAAGTAGGAACTTTACCCTTCGTGCTTGACATTAATTCATTCAAGGTTATGTAGTATACAACATTCACTCTACTTTCTGAAACTAATTGTTGATTTAAATAAAAAGAGAATCTACTTATGAAAGTCGTTTTATGTTGCATAGCTTGTAGGGACCAAGTGATGAAGCTGCCAACCTTAATGCATTGGAAATTGAATACATTGAAACGAGAGTGGACTTAGGTAAAACCCCGCATTCCATGCCGACCAATAGGGACCTAGGATGAACTTAGCCATCTTAGAATCTCGTGCTGGTCGAACCCGCACCACGGCTGTCCCCTCTTGGGGGTTTCAACCAACGGAACGGGAGCTTAAAGTTAGAAATCAGGAGGAGCACACGGAATGATGGAAATAGAATCGAGGGAATGCGCCGCAAGCCCTCTGGGTGCACCAAACCCAACTCCGGGGCACACAGGAAATAGACGCCGACGAAGGTTTCTGGGCCCGGTGGGACCCGTTGATGAAAAAGAGGAAGAAGAAACAGAAAGAGAGTGCAATAAAGAAACTTTTCTCGCATATGGGGATGTAGCTCAGATGGTAGAGCGCTCGCTTAGCATGCGAGAGGTACGGGGATCGATACCCCGCATCTCCATCATCTGTTTTTTTTTTGATTTTTTTTCGGCCCGCACGCCCTCATTGCACGTGTGATTCAATTATTGAAAGGATAGCCGTTCGTTCCTTGGGCCATGGAGCAACGAAGTAGTGGTTTTTGGGCCTCCTTGTAATGCCGTCTTGTCGAGCCTTATAAACTGCTGCTGTACGCCTAAACTCTTTCGGCTCCAAGAAAGGTCTAGTCCTCAAACATACCGTCTCTTGTAGTTTACATCATAGATAGAGTTCGCTTTAGATTGGATACTGCTTTAGCAAACTTTTTGTGCATATTCCTTGCCTATTACTAAGGGGTGGATGGTGGTGTAATGCAAATCCAAATGTGGGCAAAGGGAAAATTTCGTTGGGAGGTAAGATCATCATCACAAGAAAGACAGCAGTTCAGATATGTTTAGAGATCAAGTTGAGAAGCTTAGCATTTTAGAGACTTTGAATGAACTAAAAGACCATCAAACGGCGATCCAATTTGGTAAGGTTCAAGGATGTTGTGAGATTCGTGCATGCTGCTGCTGCATATGCTTTTGTTGGCACAGTGATGGAGATGCATGCATGCATGCAGCAGCGGTTTAGAATGGCCTTCGATCCATTATCTCTTAATGATTCAAGGATTCAGATGCATCAAGAGAATATTTTTGAGCTTGTAACACGTAGGCAGGCAGGCAATGGACATTGTCTTAAAAGAACTGACCGTCAATTGCTGAAGCTTTTGTATAGGATGGATAGTAAGATTGCAGTCTTTATATGTTCAAGATTCAAACCATTATTAGAAGCATTGTATTTCTGGGTCCATGAAGAAAGGCTTGATAAGCGTCGAATGTGGGTGAGAAGTCATTATAAGCTGAATTTTCAGGCTGGTTAATTCCATGTCACCTCCTTAGGGACGGACTCAATTGTTAGGATACTGGCAATTGGGTAACAATGGCTTGAGAAAATAAAAACAAAAATGAGGTGAAAATATCCCATTGCGCAGCACAAATTACCTAGGACTCAACTACACTCCATCCCTCACACCCACACCAGTAAAATTTATTAGAAGGGAGAGAGATAAAAAAAAAAGGAAAAAGGAAGATATCACTTGACATCAAATCTACGAGCAAATTTAATAGATCCTTAGTGATTAGTTACTTGTAAGGGTAGGGCTCGGAACCAAGAACTTCAAGCTCCAAAAGAGATCAAGGACACGAACTAAAATCCAACAAACTATTGCTTCTCCCGCTTGAAAAGAAATGGGACCCAAAATGTTGTAACCCAATTGTTTCTAAATTTGACTTCCACAACATGCATAAGAGGACCGGTAAGTTACGACTTTCAAGGCCATATTTTGAAAATCCAGCAGAATTGGGTAGAACTCGAGTCTGTTGGATTATCCAGCCTGTATTCTTCTAAAAGCCCATCCTAATCCTAGTCTGAATCCAATTTATAGATTTGTCGGTCTTCATGAAGAAAAAAGAAAACCTATAAAGATTTTCTTTTTCTTTCTTCCACAGGATTTGAATTTGGAACTTGGAAGAGGTGAGGTTATTAGGTTGATATGGCCTTCGCACAGGTTCTAAAAAGGCTTAGCCGAGGAAGTGTTTGTGTCCCACGCGCGAGGTTGTCATCAAGGGCCCTGCCATTGGGGTTGTCATAAATGAGTGCACCACTTTTCCACCATATTGACTCGACTTTGGCACAGCAGGAAGGTTCCTTTCTGTTCGAATTTCCAACATCTTTCTGTTTCTTTTTCCGAGTCCAGCAATCAATGCAAGAAAGGAACCCTCGTCTCCAAATTAAAGAGAAATTTGACCTACATGAGTTGATTTCTTGAAAGAGTCTGCCTGAGTAGCAGAGGTCATCTTCCAAAATAAATCTCAAATATATGATTTTTCCTGCAGGCAGAATATAAGAATTCCTAATCAAAATAACAAGTGGTAAGATCTAAAAGATTTGCGGTCATCGAAACCCTAGCATATGACATTGTTTTGGGTTGATAATGGCACTTGAAACTTAAATTTGTTCAAGAAAATCTCCTTTGATGGATGAGAGATATTTACAAGTTGTAGAGTGCTAATTGATCTTGCCTCTCTATTGATTGCTACGGAAGGCAGTCAAGTAGTTGATTCCAGTTACAGTGGAGGGCGACGTACCAGCTGTACAAGGATTTGAGCCACATAACCATCCATGAGGGATGTCATTGGACCATGTCAAGCTTGGAATGTGACAAGGACTCTTTGACCAGCCTCCATGATTTCATAGCTAGGTTGTAAAACTCGGCATTCAAATTTGGACCAGGTCATTCGACATATCTCATGATTTGAGCCGCTTATTGCGGTGGTTTTGATATTTTCTTGCTCTTTACAGTAAGAAGATATTTTTTCAACCGAATAAGAAAAGAAAACCAAGAAGGCTAATTACCCTAAAGCCTTACTATGGCTTCCAACTGCTTGTTGCTGAAAGTGATTCGATGTCGAAAAACAGAGAAAAGAAGTGAAGGGCTAAGACATAATGCAAGAATATTTTAGACATGTAATTAAAAGATATTTCATCTTCACAAAAAAAAAACAAGTGAGTTGGTATAAATCAAACCAATTATAATCCTATTTTACTTTATAATATTTACCTTTACAATAACAAAATATTCTTCGTCCATCACCCCATGCGCCTAATGCACAAGAATAAAGTTAAAGTGTTTGCTTGTCTAAGGCGGCAATATTTTATGAGAAATATTGAGCAATAAACAATTAAACTTTACTTGGAGAAGTTTGTATTTCTTCACTCTTTTAAGCTGATATGATTGGAATGGATTGGAACAATTGATTTTTTTGAAGGGAGGTTTGGAACAATTATCAAACCAACAAGGTAATAATCTAGGAATGTTCGTGTGGGTGGCTCGGAACAATTGTTAAATCAACAAGGCAACAATTAAGTTGATGCATCGTGAAAGCAACATTGATCAATTTTAAACTAAAAGCTTCATTTGAAACTTATTAGAAATCCAATCTAAATCAAGGTAGCCCATCCCTAAAATATTAAATCATACTTCAAATTAATTTATGCAAATTTTTCTTAGGTTCATATTGCTCATACCTAAAATATCTCAAAAAATTCAACTCAACATCTAAGTTAATCGTAAACCACGTAACTACCATAAGACAAAAATATTTTTTTTTGATAACTTAGGTTATCATTTTGTAAGGAAAAAAAAGTTTTTTTGGGGCTAAGAGTCAGAAATAAGAACACAGTTTCTCTTACTAATATTTCCATTGCGAAGAAAAAATATTTACACTCACGTAGCACTTGCCTTTTATTGGTACATGGTTTATTAAAAAATCAAACCGTGACACAATAAAAGGCTCCCATAATCATCCTTCCTCTCTTCCCAACACCAAAAAGAGAGAGAAAAAAAAGAAAAAAAAGGAAAAGAAGGAAAGAAAAACTTTCCCATGACCCTTCCAATCGTCACCCCGATCGAAACCCCACTCTCAATCTTAGCCCTTGATACGATAGCCCCGAGATCCGAACATCTGATCGAGGACGATGACGATGGCCATGGCGAGCGATGCGTCGAGATCTGGCTGCACGACGAGGCGGAAGACGTCGGCGCCGAACGCCGCCCCGCCGGCGGCGGCCTCCTTCCGGCGGACCTCCGCTACCGGCCGCCGCCGCTCGTCGTAGACCGCGCAGCTTCTCTGCGAGTACGACCCCTGGACCTCGTAGCCATCACCTCCGGCGCAGGCTCCGCACGGGGTCACGTGCGCCAAAGCCTTAGAGTGGAGGAGGTTCACGTGCCGCTTGACGGAGAACCTGGGGTTGACGGTCTCCTCGCCGTTATAGATCAGCCAGTGGTCTCCTAGGCTCAGCTTCTGCGCCACAAGTTAACGACGGCGTGTTAATTAACGGAGCTCAGTGACCGTTACTGAACCCAATACAATTTAGGTATCCCCTTGAAGCCCAGAAAGTTTTTTTTTTCCTTCAAAAAAATTTCCAAACTTCCATAGTATCAAAAAGACATTTTTAATTATTCTTAGAATTAAAGTTAATTACTTTTACACTCTTTATAGAGAATTTAAGAAAACAAAAAAAAATTTGTTTAATTCTTTTTGGGTTAATCATGTTTCTCCTTTGGATCAAATGCTTGTCTTTGAAGCTTGATCAACAAAAACATCCATTACAAAAATAATATCAAAACATAGACTATTTAAATAATTTTGTATAAGTATCACCCAAGAACTTTCTTGCGCAAGGCGCATTGGAAAACTTAAAAAAGACACCCCAAAAGCCAAAATGGAAAACTTCATTCTATTATATCCAACAAAGCTAAATATTCACTTATTGTATAAAAGAGATCAAATCCGATTGAAACATCCTTAACGAATCATCTCTTTTTTTTCAGTTCTCAACTTATCACCTTATAATTATTCTTGAAGTTGTTAAAGGATATCAAAATTATATATACCTTCCGCCGGATGGTGAGGAGCGGTTTCCCGGCGGCATCCATGAGCACGACTTCACCCTTACTCCCCGACCCGTAGTTATCGACTCGGAATACCAAGCTTCCCTTGGCATCAAAAACAGTAAATCCACTACAGTTGAATAACAGCGACTTCCGCCACACCGTCAGCACCGCCGCCTCCGGCAGGCCCACGGCGTCGCCTCTGCAAGAGACGGCAGGCCTCGGGAGCTCGAGGGCAGGAGAGGCAGCATTCGGGTGGACCTTCGGCATACCCCAGCGTCGGCTTCGGTGGCTCTCCGGCTGCCGGAAACTGGAAGAGGAGAGGGAGAAGAAGAGCTAGTCGGAATGGGACATGGAAGGAGGGGAGGGCCTCAGCTACCGTATTTATAGGTCGGGCGGACGGAAACGCCCCTGGGGGGCGATAGGATGGCTCGCACGTGTGAGGGTAGGGGTTTAATTATTTCCAACTTTGGGAGGGATTAATGATAATTAGATGTCGTTTAGCGATGTTACTTATGGATGGTTAATTGGAATATTGGGGCGGGCTGAGGGCCACGTGGCGGCCGGCAAGGGATCGGATGGGTTAAAGAAGTGGTGACGATAAGCAACGCGTCCTTGGGCGGTTTGGTGGGGCAAGCGTCGGAAAAAGGCAATTACTTTGGAGACTTGAGCAACTTCGGTATAGAAAAATAACAAACAAACAAAAATTTATGTACTATAAAGGAAGAATAGGTGTGGTGTTTTTGCAATTTCGTTATCATGTGGACTGTTCTGCAATTTTTTTTACAAAAAAATACTTCGGAGAGATGGGCCTATATAGAAAAATGTTTTTCTATAGATAAGCAGAAAAATCAACGTATAGGTAGGAAATAAAAATCATGATTGGTTTGTAGTCTAGTGGTAGCATCCATTCTAACTTAATTGGAAGTATATATTAAACTCACGTAGTTAATTTGGACTCATATATATATAAATATATAAAATATAATATGTGAGCAGAGATAGAGCTAGAGATCTATTAACATGCTTTGCTAATTGCTAAGATACCTGTTGCCGGTTGAGATTTGAAAGTTCTTAGTAAAGATAGTCATGTATATTATATACTTAATTATTCTTAAAAAGAATCTTGCAAAAACAATTTGTGATGGGACACATGTATCTTGCTTTGTCCATTTCTATTTTTTTTTTTTTCAAATCGAGCTCTAATATTTCGATCTTTCAAATTCCATTCCATGGTTTTCTCTTTACGGAGGTTGTTGTAATCGATCCATCAATGCATCAACGTGTCCACCTTAATTCCCTTGCTTTCAAGATAATTAATTTACAACTTAAAAAACATGTACTAGTTTCCTCATATGAAAAAACTATTCTTAAAGTTATCTTAAGAAAATAAAAAGAGCTTTTGATGGTATGTTCGACAAAATCTGGTGCCTCATCGTTAACTCTTTACAATTTACGACGTCAATGGTGGTTTAATGACTTAATCACAGTGGACGCAACATGTCCTCATTCTCATTTCTCTGTGGAATACATCCATGATAATTATGGTTACTTATTTGAATATGCAACATACTATAAATTTCTCCAGGGATGGATTAAGTGGTCGTCGACGTGAGAAGTATTACACATCCCTGACTAATAATGATGCACAAAATCGAAATATTGCGAACAACATTTCGACGGCCACTTAATCCATCCAACCAAGCAAAAACTAATAAGGGATACCAAGCAACATACTATAAATTTCTCCTGGCTAATAATGATGCACAAAAACTAAATATTGCGAACAACTTTTCGTTTGCATCGCTCCATGTCCAACCAAGGAAGTGCAAGAGTTGGCCAGCTTGAGTTGAGTGCATGAACAAATTATGCCTAAAACTTCGCTAGCTTCATTAAAGAAGCATGACATGTCGTTGATGATAAGGGATACCAAGCACATAGTTAGTTCCCTTAGCATTCTTTTAACGAAACAAATAGGAGACAAAAATAAAGCGTTCTATCATAAAAAGTGAGTTCAATTATCAGTGACTTCCTCCTTTTATGTGTTGAAAGGGATGAGTCAAGAATCAAAGGAAGGAGATAAGCAGATTTTGACAAACTACGTTGTGACAACTTTGATATGCCTTTTGTTTTGATCTCAGACAACCTTTTGTAAGCTAAGGTGGCGAGCTACGCCCTTATAAACTTGGGCACATGTAGTTGTTCCTTCCATATCTTCCTCTCGGGGGTAGCATAAGATTTGTGCCCCTGATCAATCCATAGAGATAAAGGCACTGCACCAAGATGTGCAGCTGGACCAAGAAACCATTACCTTCTTTCTTTTAGTTTGTTCGAGTTCTACGACAAAATTCAGGTCATTGTGTTCAATTGAGATTATTGCTTCTATTTTGCTCGTCGGTGTCAAGAGTTGGCCAATCATGTACATAGCCAGGGCCAACGAATCAATTTTAGGTGGACATTGGTCTAGATGATGCCATAATGTAAGATCATGTTCCCTACATAGTTTCGAGTTATTGGAATATTCTTCAATTATTCATGATTGTTTAATGATTCTTTGAATTATTTCCTAGTACTTGATTCATCAATAATTTAACAATTAGCATGTCTCATGATTTAATCACAACTTATGAAGTAACATGACAATCACAAAAGTCTTATCCAATTGAGAGGGGTTGGGTATATATAGAGCATAACTCAATAAAAGAAGATCAGTTCATCCAACTTGAACGTGTCTTCCAAGTTTAGAGCATAACAATGATTAGTCCATCATAATCAAATTAAATTAGCTGGGCTTATATGGTTGGCCTCAATTTCTCATTATTTCTTTTAGTACGTTGCATCTCTTTCCCTCTAGATACCAAATATGCAAACCTAATACTGCAAACACTTCGTGGATGAGATTTTGAGTTGTTGCTGTTGCCGCCGATTATGGAACATTGAGGTGGACAGCTTTCGTAGACCTGTGAGACAACAAATAAGGGTGAGAGCTCATCGGATTGACTTCTGGCGAGGACTCTGATGCTTAAATAAGAGACATTTTCTAGTTGAAATGAAGAAAGAAGAAAAAACAATAGAAAGACAGTCTTCCCCTAGTCCATTTCCTGTGGGGGATCCGAATTTATAGCTAGAGCTCCAAATTTTTTGAAATTGTATACTAACAGATTTAGGATCGTGCTGCACCAAACTGCTGATGTGGCGTAACAATTTTGGAGGCGTGATGTAATGATTTGGTACATGATGGAATTGCATGCGCTTTTGAGACAGATGAATCAAGAGGCATATCAAAGTTGTCACAAATTAGTAGCCGAGGTAATTGAGCTGAGATGAGAGGTACTAGCTTCGAAGGTCGGCCACTTCTGATCTGTTCGATTTGGCTTTTAGGTTAGCCCGATGATGCCCGACCAAAATGCCTTGGATAATTTCAGAATGCATCAGAGCGGAGCTGCCGCACAAATCATTAGTTGGACGAATTCTTGCATGCCATATCATACTAGTCATTTATTGCCACAACAACTATACGTAAATATAGTGCATTCTTTCATAAATTTGATGTGTTAACTAACTTCTCAGTCCTTCATCCCCAAAAGAAAATCTCGTTACTAAAGATGCAGGAAATTTAATGTTTCAAGTATGGTAGGCATATATTCTACATTTTAAAGCCATTTTAACTTGTACAACAGATGTCTTAGGTGGCTAACCTGCCCCGCTCTATTCTCTCATCAGGTCCTCAGCAAGGGGGTGCATTGTTTACTAATCCAAATTATTACAATCTGATCGTTTGTTTTCTCAGCACACGTCATTATATCTTTAAATTGTACATTCATGCCTGTCTTTTCCTATCAAATAAATAAAGCAACAAAGGCACGATTAAGATGTTATTTAGGGTTTACAAAATAAGTTTAAGTAATGCCTAAGAGTTGGCCTGTGACGCATCAGCAGGAGCAAACGGCAAATGTACGAACTTAGTATATATGCATTTCCACGTACCTAATATGTCCTTTATCTTCATCATTTCTTAAATAAAATAAAAGAACCAGGCTAAGGCTCAGGACCAAATCTAAATAAAAATTGTGTTTACTCTAACTGAATACGTGCAAATGTACAATCCAAAGCAGTTCATGGTCAACGCTTACGATAAAAGCATGCAAGAACTTGCTAGGTCTAACATATTTCTTTATTTATTCAAAAAATGGCGATGAACGATCACAAGGAGTTATATAATGTGAGCAAACAAATATCTTGTACCATTAAAATCCAATATCAACATTCATTGTTTTAATACATTATATCTATCAATGGATAGTTTTAAATGATATCTATTGATGCTGCAGGTGGGATGATTGAACCCATTAATCGTTTTTTAAAAGCATAAATAGCTGGCTTTGCATGGTGGAAAGGGTGTTTTAACAATAAAATTTGGAAAAGTCCACCAATTGGGTGGAGAAGCAGCACAAAACCTTAGATCCCCTTCTATCCAATAAAATTATTCCTTCATGAACGGTTGGAACATGAAAAGGATATTATTTAATCATCTATTTATATGATATATTCCAATTCCATGTTTGTTTTTTCTTTTTTCTTTTTTCTTTTTTTACTTAAATGGGAAAGGGTCCTATGACTCCACCAGCATATTGGGGATGGTCTGATATGTGTCCATCAGCAAACCATGAAAACATATGGTTTTCATAATGGTGTTATCATGCTATGATATTGCAAGGTCAAACAATGACATGGTAAGGATAGATGATCATAATCTTTAGGTAGACTCATCAGGGAAGATACTTAAATTTATATTGGGAGCGATTATCATACTAGAATACGTCGCATGCAAATGTTCATGGTTTTGATCGGACGGCTATTGCATGTATCACCTATTTCAGACATTTCTCTTGATTTCTTGTGGGAGAAATTTCACAATTTGACTTCAATTCATCATATCATGTTACCGACTGGGTATGCAGTAGTGGGCATTGTCATGATGTCCTTTTATAGGTCTAATAGATCTTCTTTTAAAAACAAATTATGAAGACAATTCCTTCTAAAATGAAGATAGTTATATTTAAACCAGTAAATATTTGTATGAGAGAGTTGGAAAATCTTAAAGCTTGTTATTATGAATAGAATCGACTCTTGCACTGGTTCTATTTGCTGTGCATTAGATATAAACCATTCTAAGACCTTGGTATTATCTTTATAAAATAATATACCAAACTTTAGATCGTCGGTATAGTCATTTATTAGTTGATGGTGAGGTTATATAGATCACCATGAGCATTGGGTAATGATAATGTGACTATTTATAATATATGAGCTCAAATTTATTAGTACTAGAAAATTAAATCACAATTGATAATTCAATAAAACCTGTTGCTGTATAACTATATGATATTCCATTAACAACCAAAAGAATACTCACCGTTGCAGGAGGAAGGAATCGAGCTTTATGCTTTTTTTTTTTTT
This sequence comes from Phoenix dactylifera, assembly GCF_009389715.1. Taxonomy (NCBI): domain Eukaryota; kingdom Viridiplantae; phylum Streptophyta; class Magnoliopsida; order Arecales; family Arecaceae; genus Phoenix; species Phoenix dactylifera. The sequence continues at coordinate 18,584,366 of NC_052394.1, read as the reverse complement.
GATATCTTTGAAAAATATGGCCGAAATGACACTGCTAGAATTTAAAACCTCAACCTTTTCTCTCTGTTATCGAACTCTTATTATCATTGGACATGTATATGATATTTTTTTGTAGAAAAAATGGTATATGTGACTTTTGTCTATCTGTTTGTGTCATAATGTGAATCTTAAGCTTTGACTACATGTTTGTCAATAGATGCCGGCAAATCAGCATTTTTTTTTCGTCCCTGCCGTTCAAAAGAAATGGAAAAATTAATTTTTTTGCCATAATTTCATAGCCATACATGGCAAGAGAAATGAATTACGTCATGGAATCATAAAATGTGCTACCTTGTGTGGACGCTATATTTTCACGAGCTATGCAGTTGAAATTGGAACAATCCATCACATCATGCGTGCGAGAAAGCTCTTACAATAGGCATTGCTGCCTTCATCCGAAATAAGAGCTAAAAGAAAAAAGAATATATTCTTATAGCACACGGCATGATGCTCTTGGTTGAGCCAATTGGTGGGCCCACGGATGCTGCAGGCCAGGTCAGCAGGCGAGGAATATAAAGAAAACCTGGGGTTGAGAAGACAAGGTGGCGGATGGAGGTTGACGGCCATCACAACGACGGCTACGAGGTGAACGTTGGCCAACATTAATGAGCATTATTTATAAGAGAATTTTATAAAAAGAGAGAGCGATGGGGATCCGATTCCCCGCAGCAAAGTAAAAATTCGGGTGGGGGATTCTTACGTTCATGATATGGTCTCTTTCGGTCACTAACATCTTTAATCTTTTCAATTCTTGTAAAGTAGAGTGCACTCCAAACTCTCAATCTAGTCATCTTTTTGTCTATTCATTTATATTTATGGATCAAGTTGATATATTTTAAACAGACAATGGATATATTGTTATACGATTTTTTTATGGTCTTTAACATATATATGCTAATTAGTTTGTATTTTTTTTAAAAAAAGGATAGCTAAAATATATATTACCAATCTCATATTCTCATAACAGATGCTACCAATCTTAGAATGTTGTATTGTGCCTCATCAAATTAACTCATGACTTGACCATAAGAATTGAAACCCAATTGAAGCTCAATGTTTCGCTTGTAAATATGTCATATCGACCAAATATAGGTGTAGCTTATAGGATCCTATGTCTATATTTTTTTTTTATTTTTTTGAATTTGATCTTGCCATCCATATGACATATATAACGAGCTAAATTTGCTAAAGCTATAATAGATCTGATCTACTAATGGTGAATATGAGTTGTAGGCTTTATTATTAGTTGGAAAGAATATAAGATTTTTCCACATTCTGCCGACTCTTCTCAGCAAGCGGTATTGAAAAAATAATACCGATTTTGACACTTTTGTCTAGCTAGCTTTCGGAAAAAGAAAAGGAAAATCTGATTAGCCAACTTCCATTTCTCTAGATAACTCTGGAGCTTCTAGTCTGCATTAGTTGAACTTTCACTTCAAAAGGACATTTAAGTTGAATAAACAATTTAATATTTTTTTTGAAATAGTAATAATTTTATTTTTGCTCTTCGGTAGCATGATTTGTCAAGGCATAATTGGATGAGATGCGCCGCCCCAAATCTACATCAATCACAGCATCGTTTTTCAATGAGAAATTACATCATACCAATTTGTCAAGGTATAATTGGATGTGATGCGCGGTCCCAAATCTAGATCATTCGAAGCGTTGTTTTTCGATGAAAAAATACATCATACCAATTTTCAAAACGTTTCCCATTTGGTACAGTAACCAACCAAGACTAATCAACATCCTCTAAGAGTGAGAGATATTTTTGGTTGTCGGCAGTATAATGACCTCCATGCTGCTATTAGTTGGCTTAAGCTTCAGTAGCCCTTTTTATGGCTTACGAAGGAGGGGGCAAAACTTTATTAAAAAAGGTTGAGAGGTTCTGCTAGATAACGACCACCTAGGCCTCGCTTGCCTTTCCTCACTCCTTTAGGACATGTGAGCCTGCTCTTGCATTTAGCAACACCACCTCGACAAATGTGGAATGAGGAGAGTTTTAAGAAAAGTAGGACAAGGACCTTCATGAAAATATCTTTCTGAGGAGCTTTCTTTTCATATGGACCATGAGAACCACTCCACCAGATATATTTTGGAGCCAACAGCCTAGTGGGGACAATGTTTGAGGCAACCTCAAGAAACACTCAAAGATCTTCATGTCCTTGTTGTTTCAACAAATTTAAGAGCATGGTCAAATTGAAGGCCACATGATAAATAGGATACAACAAGAGGATATATATGTGAATTTGGGATCATGGTGGCCACCCATTTTACTATACCAACATGAGCTCTCATGGCCTCTCAATCTTCGTCTGTCCATCACATGATTTGTCCTGTCTATAAATATAAATAGTTATTTTTTTTTGAAGAATTTGCTCATATCTATTGCTTAAGATCTGCTTTCATTCTTTGGACTGCATGCAAAAATGAGTTGCTATGATCAGTCCATGTAAATAACAAAGAAAACTTCAATCATTTAATGGGATCACAACCATCCATCTTTCTCGATGCACCGGGAACTAGTTTTTGTTTTGGCTAATAATAATGCTTTGACTTTGGTCTGATTCCTACAAAATTTTCAGCTCAATCTTATAAAAATATTCAAACAGGCCCTAATACATGCTCAACAATCATTCATCGAACATTCTTTATTAATTGCTTTTGTAAGGACCCGTGCGGGCGTGTATTTGAAGAGATCTTGGGTACTTATATAGGATTAAGGAACAAAAAAAAAAAACCATTCGGCTGGCGATTTTGAATGAGGTCCTAGGTTGTTATAGTTATAATTCAGAAAAACTATTGGCTTACAACCTCTATAACTCTTATAATATATGCTTCCAATCTTTTTTTTATTTTAGACAGAAATAATCCATGCCTCCAATCAAAAAATAAGATTTTAAATAAAACATATGTATATATATATTTCATGCTCCTACTTTTTAAATTAATAATTCTGCTCCATGCATTTATTTTTTTTTTTTTGTGTGTCTTTAATTAAGCACACAACTTTGTCGGTTGTCCCACAAAAGAGTTTCATTTAATATAGCTCTTTGCGCACTCCGTAAAATTAGGCAGCATGTCTGAGACATGCTAACCCCATCGTCCCAACGGGTTTGCTGTGGAGTTAGAGCGATGCAAACATCCATATATTAATTAAAACCCCACCACAAATAGCCTGCCTCCTTTACATAATTGTATCCCTTGGTTCCAGCGTCCTCAGGTGGGGGACCGAAACACACCACGAGCACCCAAAAACAAAAGGATTGGTATGAGTGGCAGTGCTGGCGAAGCGGATGGCACTTCAAAAAGTGAGGCTCCGAGAACAAGATCTGTGCATGAAGCTGGTGGCCAGCAGTACTGTGGCCCAAGGGGATGGCTGATGACACTGTAAGAGACTGCATTGCATGGCCAAGAGCAAGCCGAGCTTATCACCTTCTCAGGCAAGGGCTTTCTTGGTAATGTAACGTGCTCATGTGGATCCTGAAGGCTTTGTGTAGGTGATAAGGTGACCCAGCTAAGGAAAAAAGCTGTTCTACCAGAGCCATGCATTGATGCGATTTGAAATGCAAGAAAGCAGCACATCAGATTTTACCTAGATCCAAGTACTTGGAAATCCATCACTACGAGTTGAACACGGAACCTTAATTCGCTTATTAAGGGACAGGCCCCATGGAGTGCGAGAGAGCAAAGAGACGAGAGCCACGTATATATCACTTCGGCTATCAAAGTCTATATTTCAGAATGCTGCCGCACCGGTTGGGTCCCAAAAATGGATTTTAGCAAAGGAATTCCTGTCCTTCAAAGGCGGTGGAGAGTCCTATTTGAAGCCAACTTTGTTTTGTCATCAAAGCCTGAGCATTGAATTCACCTAGGTCGGGGCACTTTAGTCTTGTGGCTGGTATCAAGGCATGACCTGGCAAGTCTCTGCATCTGAGTAATTCTAGAGGCAATACTTCATGGAGGCTGCAGTGATCCTTTAAGTACATTCCAAGTTTCAGTTGATGATTCCCTGCGCTTGTTTCTGTCTTTCTGAATCATAACGCACCCATAATATATAAAAATATAATTGAAACGAGAAAAATATTTTTTGAGTTTCTGTCCTCTCCAAGTTTACAAATAGTTGCTCGTCCGAAGGAAATTTTTTTTTAGTAAACTATATAGATTAATTAAATCAATTTAGCAAAACAATACAATCGTGTGAATCATGAAAAAAAAATTAAGAAGCCCGGTCCGAATATTTGCCATGGCCCTCCAAAATGTCGACCTAGCATGATTAGCTATATATGAGGCTACCCAAATGGTTTTTTTTTTTTCTCTCTTTACCTCGATAAGTAAATTCTAGAAACCATGAAATGTGAATCAAAGTAGGAAGACTAGTCTAATGCTTATGTAACCAAAGATTGTTCAGAGTTGGCAACTTGAGCGGGAGGTATATATGTTGGAAGACTTGGAGCACGTGTGATCATGCTTGGAGATCGAATATGAAGCAGACAATGGGAACTTTGCTAAGAATTAAACAAATTTACGTGAAAGCAGCTGGTGCAATGCGGTAGCTTTCAAACTAGCCGCGCAAGTCTCTGTGAAATATCACAAGGCGGTGATGAGAAGATTCCCAAAACTCTGTTTCATAGACTTCCTGCTCCTCTCCTTTCATTTTGAACCATGTTCGCTCGTTTGTTGGCTCCTGTTTCTACTCTTAATTAATAGCCAGAAAAGGAGTGAACCCTTGAAGCAATCAAAGTAGACCAACTACAGCTACAGCTATCTAATTGTCGACAATGTTGCCGGCTAACCGACAAGAAAAGGAAGAAAAACTGTTGGACCTTGGTCTTGCATGACATGTGATCATTCGTGATAAATGTGGCTCGTCATTAATACTTGTTCGGTCTACACTGATCCTTGATTTCTATTTTATAGGATATACCATAGTTTGAGGAGTTCTTTCACCATGCAGTAGATATTGGATTCAAGCCATTAATTACATGTAAGATTAGTTTAGAGAAATGAAATTCAAAAAAAAAAAAAAACCATGAAGTTTAGAGATGTGAAATAATTACCCGCGTGGTATGTTCAGGATCATCAATAGTTTTTTTTTTTTTTTTTTGAGGATATGATTAGGCAAACCTAACCTCTTTCATTAAGAAAATTAAAATACAGAGAGATAAACCAACAATATTGTAATTAGTCATAGTTGCTGATTCTTTCAAATGCTCATCATGAATTTGTCTGATGATTATTTAGATTAATTTCAAATAAACCTGTCACCCACCAGATAACAATGGCTTGATCTATATCGATAATATTATCATCAATTTTGATCTGCAAAAAAAAAAAAAAAAAAAATCTTATGGCATATTAGCTTCAAGCTCTTTTTTGATTGAAAATGCATAATCCAAATGAAAATTGCTCAATCACAGATCTTTTATTTGGTTGCCTACCACCTTTCTTAACAGGTCTGATCATATTTTTACTACTAATCTTCAAAAGGAAACAGGACTTCCCCACCAAGTTTCTAAAAAGTCTTAAACTTGTTTGGCCTCCCAAAGCACTCAAAAGACCTAAGGTTCCTATCTCGATAAGGAGAACCAGTGAATCTGATTTCCTTTCACAAACGAGGACATAGATGAATGTGGAGCTGTATAGTTTAGTGGGGACCTTTGAGAGGTTGGCATCATATGTTCCTGCGTCTAGATATCTGAAATCCTTGGCAATCCGATCCAACCTTTTCTGAATTCCACATGACTTGTCTCTTTGAAATTGCGACATGCCAAGTGAAAAATGAATTACTCCAAGATGCCGAGAGGAAAACATGCTGGTCCCTAGGGGTGTGTCACTTGTTGCCTCCTAAAAATAAAACATAAATTTAAGGTGGTGGGGGGGAATGTTGGTATTGGAAGTAATTAGGAAACCCTGTAGAAGTGGGCCCGGGGTTCATGTCGATTGTAGTGGCTCAATGCATATGAGACATGTTTCATATAATTTTATGAGTTAATCCAATTGTAACGGACATTATATCTGGGTCCACAGTTAATAACTCATTGGTTCCATCCAAAAAAAAAAAAAAAAGTGGCGGACAACATCAAGTTGGATAACAAACGGTTTGGGACCCACTGCAGCAAGCTTGGAGGGAGTAAAAAGGGAGGAGGAAAACAAGGAAAAAGAAAAGGTTGCCATAATGTCCTTAGTAAATGTTTTTTGCCTGCTTTTGGAACCAAAATGCAAAAAATAACATTGTTTGTATGCTTTGAGGATTTTATTTTATATTGTTTTGAAAAAGTTTGGGATTTTGCAAGGCAAAAATCACCAGAGATTTTGAATATGATTTATTCAGGTCATCTATTAGAATGCCCATGCTAAGTGAACAATATTCATGATTTCATATTAATATCTTGATGATATTATAAGGTACCAGTATATGATATATTGATTCCATTAGGCTTCTATGTTTACAATGAAATATAAATAATCATATCGTATAAAAGATCCATCTGATCAAAATCTTAATGTAAGAAGATTTCAAAAGCCATCGGTCACCACGGGCTAAGGATTGTAAAAACTAACAGCACAAATTCTACATGGCCGATACAAATCTTCATGATTCAACAACTCAAATGGATCAGACACCAGAATCATGTGCATCACAATCGCAGGGAACGGTTGGTAAGGGAAATCCAATTTCTCCTTTGCACCAGCTTTCGCAAAAAACCAATCACGCAATTGGGAAAATTCTCAAGATGCCATAGTTCCATAAACGCATGATATGATCAAATCCTCAAGGATAAGTATAAACTCAACGAACTTGCTGCAACTCAGCCAATCGATCAATGTTCAAAAGACAGTCAATTAATCTACAGCTGACGATCTGTCTCAGAAATCTACGAATGCATCACTGAAAATTATACAATAGAAGCTACAGTTTACCAAATTATCCACAGGATTTTCATAACTTTCTTCCCACTGCCAAGCGAATTTAAACACCAAGACAAGAAGAAAAGCTAATGGGAAACACATGAAAATGAACAAGATTCACTAATTTTTCCACCATGTTCATACTGAAGTGCAGTTTCCAAAGTTTGTCTAGATTTAAGACGCACAAGTTCCTCCACAAATCTTAGTACATTGTAAAACAATATGAGGATAAAAACCACATACCAGAAAGGTTGCTACGGACCCTACTAACTCGAAAGAAAAAAGTGACTTTGAGCTGTGATATCAGAGCCACCATATGTGGTGTCCAAATCATCACTTAAATCCACCAGTTTGGGCCAGCGTTACCCACTCCACACTGTCCAGAAATGATATACATATACCACACTAATACAGATATGTATACATAACCCTATGGATCACCCCGAAAAGTCAATGGAAAGTGTGCTTTTGGGCTGCGTCCTCCTCAATCCGGTATAAAGAAACGCCCACCATTAGCAGGTCAATGCAGAGTGCTTGCTGATTCACCCAGCAGTGATAAAAGGGTCAATTCTCAGCCTTCTTGAGACTGGATTTCATCGCCCATTGGCAACTAGCGACGACGTCAAAGTCAGACCAAGATAAATGCAGGCCATCCAGTTCCCTAACAATGAATTCAGCTGATAGGCATCCCCGGGGAAACATGAAGTTCAAAACCTCTGCAATCCATGCTGACTGCTAAGAAGTGGAAGCTGTGTCATGTATTTGTGAGTGCTTCACCCACTTTCCACAGCTTTCAAATCTTGAAAGGTTAACAGTAATATATATTTGATGACTGCTGCACTGACCACATGGTGACAGGTCTTATGATAATGATTTGCTCAAATATCGTGCGATGATGCTCATTGAAATCAAAACGACAAGAAGAAAGAAGAGCAAATTTGATTACTCAGTTTAAAGCATAAACAATTTTAAAAAATGAATATCATGATAATAAGGGGATTCGAGAACAAAAACATATGCATGTTTTACATTTCAAGACAAAACTAGAAAGATACAAGATGTTGGAAAATATTCCTTTCAAGGTACTGGCAAAAGCATGGAGTGCTTGAGTAACAGGCTGAGAGCATCAATTTATGAAAAATCTGCAGATCAAAAAAACTGTCAGTTTCAAAATCAGGGGCCAGCCTATAAAAATAGTACCTTATCTACTAACAAATGAGACGACAGAGATCAAAATTGGTATAGGTAGTTCGTTAACAATCACAAACGAATAACAGAATTATAAAGTTCCTAAGGCTCTGGTGTGAACGGTTTGATGTTCATCCAGGCGTGGTTGCTGAACTGACTGCTCTTCTGTCTTTGTATCTTGTATCCTATCTATGTTCTGAAAAACCTATCTCTAGCATGTTTGACCACTTAATGAGATATTGATTATAATCCATGTTCCACGGTTTGATCATTAGTCTGAATGATGGTGCACTAGGTCACAGAGTACTGTTTACTTCCATTTTTTTGCTAGTTAATATCCAATAAATGGCAATGCACCATGAGTCCCAGAAGTGTGTGATAATACAATTATAGTCATCCTTATACAAGACCTAAGTAAGATGGATGAATTTTGTAAGACAGAACTCAGAAAAGCTTATAGTAATGTCAGAGTTGGCCCTTATATGAATGTTTAGTGAATGATTTACAAGCACAGACCCCAATACTTAAGGTTTGACGTTTATAGTTATGTTACTTGGGTATGGAAAGGGCAATGTTTGAGCTCAGCTCTTGTTGAACATAGATGAACTTTAGTTCTATGAGTTATATAACCACCTCTAGTACATTATTATAACCTTGGGGGGTTATTAATAATGGTGAAAGCTTTACCCTACTACCACCATTCGCCATCAAGATTGAGGTCAAGGTGTTAAAGGAAGCTATAAAGGAAAAGGAGGCCTTAAGCTAGGGGAGACCATGAGGGAAATGCGATTATTGCGTACACACCGTAAGCTGATGAATTTCATAATGAATATTTGATGGCACCTTCATGATAACCCCATATGGCTAACCAACCACTATTTCTGCCAACAATGATGGCATTTATACTTTATAAGACCAGCACCATCCATCTAGGCATGCATGCTTGTAACTAAACTTGTGGTGCTGCCACAATGTCACATGAAGAGTTGCCATATTGTCTCATGAATAGTATGGCAAGTGCAAGGCCTTCGGTAATCAGAGACCTCAACAGAGACTGTCATTTTCTCTGCAATATGTCTGTGTGAACTCGGGCAGCATAGGTGGAGTGTAGGCGGCAAGCAATTATATGGATATGGTGCTTCACCCATAGAGGCTTCTGCAGCTCTCGTAAGATTGTATGGGAGTCGTCCTCGGAAGGACTTCCCACTTTTCTTTTCCTTGTGCAGAAGGCCGAAAAAAATTTCATTAAATTTAATTATTTGATAAACAAGAACTCATATGTGTTCCCAATATTCATGCAAAAATATTTGTTACCCCTTTAACATCTAAACCTTGCCATCTTCTTTCTTTCTCTCAATTCTTTCCATGTTTAAAAAAATTTTAGAAGATTGCTCCCCGGTCAAATGTCCTTAAATTTCACAGTCAGCCACTCGTGCCCAAAATGTCCTTTTGCATGACTTCAACAACAATACAAGTTGAGTCGATGTGAGGTCGATAGCTGGTTGTATATATCTGTTTAATCCTTCCATGGAGCCTCCATAGATCCTGAAACTAGTTGAAGTACAGAAAAGTTGCTAAAAAGCTACAATACAGACATAAAAATATACTATAATACAAAACATTCTCTTAGATCAGATTTTTCTTATGATGTGTATCACAAGGTTGGATCTAATACAACAGTCAAGCATCAATAGGAGAAGCAAGAGAAAGCTTCACCATTCAAAAGCACTTATCGACCATTCTTGAAGCTAAACATAATGATCACATGGGTGGATCATAACCTATACAAGAACACCACCAAGACATGTAAAGGAATTATCTAGCTACTTAAAAATTGTGCACTATCGATCTCTAAATAAAAGCGAAGTATGCAACCATCACAAACTAAGTAGATAGTTTCTCATCCCTTAAACTCTTTGGGTTCAATTAAAGAAGAAATTAGAGTATTGTTCACTTAGATACTTGAGCCTAAGGTGTCCGGTATTATTGTGAAGGAGTTACTTGTTGGCTATCTACTGAGGCAACAAGCTATGCAGCATGGACTCTGGTACAAGTGTTAGGTTGTGGATGCCAGGTGCTGGATCATTTATAAACCCTAGAGAGTTCTTGTTCTTGACCTGTACCCAGGTGTCACGGCCTTAGCCAAGATGTACTAAATTGAGACAACTACTCTTGGGTTATTATAGCATAGCCCAGATGGGTTGTAAAAAATGTTTTGTTGAAGTAATTTCCTAGTAAAAATCCAGCAGCTTGTACATTGTAAACTGACAAGTAGCTTAGAATAATAATTGGCCTAAAGCAGCGTATGCCGAACCGGCCCGTACAAACCGGTCCGGCCAGCTACCGGTACGCCGGAGCCGTGAAAACCGGTACAAGCCGGTTCCTTGCCGGAGACGAAGAAGACGAGGAAAAAAAGAGAGAGGGCGGGGAAGAGAGGGAGGGAGCCCACCTTCGGCCGCCATCGGAGAGCCGCGGAGGGGCGTCGGAGGTCGATGGGGGGCGGCGGAGCCCGGCGGGGGACAGGGGAACCCGCAGGGGCGCTGCGGAGGCCGCTTAAAAAAAACCGATTTGCCGACTTCACTTAAAATCTCTAAATTAAAAAACACGGCCGCGGCCTCCGCAGCGCCCCCGCGGGTTCCCCCGTCCCCCGCCGGGATCCGCCCCCCCCCCCCCCACCGGCCTCCGACGCCCCTCCGCGGCTCTCCAATGGCGGAAGGTGGGCTCCCTCCCTCTCTTCCCCGCGCTCTCTCTGGTTCTCTTCTTCTTCCCCAGTTCTGGCGGGGAAGAGCTTCCCGGTTCGTACCGCCCGGAGCACGGTACGAATCGGCCCGTACCGGTCCGGTAGGCAACCGGTACGCCTACCGAACCCGGTACGGCGGACCTTGGCCTAAAGTATTACGGGTATTAGTCGTATAAAAAATAAAGGTACATTAAAAAAAGGCTACGCTGTAATTCAGCATGTTCACCTTCTAGGAGAAGTGTGGTAGAGGGAGCTAGAAAGACTAAGGAAAATAAAGATTTTCATTGCAAGCTTACACCAAGAATATTGACAAAATTTATTCAAGCTAATGAGGCAGGCTATATCTGTTGAGAAAAAGTTCCATATCATATAGGTTAGGGACTCTACCTAGCCTTGTATACTCTTGGGCCTGTCCACCTACTAGACATAACATTATGGAGTCTGACAGCATACATATGAGAAATCAATAGCATATGTGGAAGGTCCTCAAACTATGACATGCATATAAGGATTTATAAAAGTACTCAATGCACCAAAAAGAATACGCAACATTAATTTCTTTTGGTTCCACAAGTTGCCCACAAATGAAACTATCCCTTCCACAAAAACATTGAGCTAGATGAGCAATAATGAGCTAAGTACTTAAATTTGGTCATAAAGGTACCAGCAAAATATTGATGATTAGTTGATTAGCTGCAATGCTACAAGTCTTTATATTGGTTTAACTAATATTCTGTAAAATACAGTTTCTAGTTAGCATTAGATGGAATGTACAAGCAAAAATTACACTTTTTGGTGGATGCGTGCTGGAAAACAAAGCATAGCAAGACATGTAACTGATTTAGTTGCTATTGAGAACTTTACAACATTTAGAGTGTACCTAAACAAGCTCAATGTAAGCCATTGGCGCATTGTCTCCTCGTCTTGGTAGAGTTCTGATGATTCTAGTGTACCCTCCATTTCTATCACCATATCTGTCTTGAACCTCAGCAAACAAGGCATGGACTATTTGCTTCTCATATATAAAGCCCAGGGCCTGTCTCCTCTTATGAAGGGATCCTTCCTTCGCTAGTGTTATCATCTTATCTACATATTTCCTCATCGCACTTGCCCTTGCTCTGGTGGTTTTTATTCTACCATGCTTCAACAGCTGCGTTGTAAGGCCACGTAGTAGTGCTTTCCGCTGATCTGGGGGCCTGTTGAGTTTTGGAACACGTTTTCCATGCCTCATTGCATAGAATTTACTCCCATTGTTGATGTAGCTAAATCCCTGCTCAAAGCTGTCACATTCTGCAGAACTGAGAAAAATAAGCATCCACTCCAATGCACAGCAGAAATGTCAAACAAATAGTAGCTTGATACAATTTTTTTCTTCCCCATCCCCTGCTTCTGCGCATCATGCCTGGGTAATATTAGCCACACATATTAAAAGAAGAGCAATTGCTCTTCCATTCTCAATCATTTTTGCATCCTCTTAAAACAAATGGCATTTCAATCTGTGGAAAACAATTAATATGTAGGGGAGAAGCTACTAGATCATGTCATCAGAAAACAAGATGGTCATCGAACTCTCATATCTCAATATTTTTGTGTAATAAGAAAGCATATATTTGAATTCAGAGGTTTGCCATACTTCATTATGGTAGTTAGATTGAAAAGAAACATAGTTCAAATAACTGAAGCTGCAGATCCATTGATTATATTCACTGACAAACTTGGATCCAACCCATGTCTAGAACCAGGGGAGTTTTGTAACTGGATGATTGACAAAGACAGGTAAATGCTAGCAGAATTTTAGAAAGAGAAAAGTAATAACAGTTTCAGGGCCCATGCTTGAGATTTTTCACATCAGCAATAAAATATTACAGATTCAATAAATGTCACAAAAAGATTATCACATTTGTTAAGACAGATAACAATCATGATTCTTGTAGTTTATATAAAGCACATAGTCGCAACTAGCTATATTGGAGAGATAATCCAAAACTATTTTAGTACCTACCAATGGTGTCCAATGCTGTATAACATGGATTTAAGTACTATTTGCAAATTGAGCTTGGTTGATTGAAAAGGCAATCCTTACATTGACTTTACTCAGCAACAATCAAGGAAGAGAAGCAGATGTTCCAGTTCAACATTGCACAAAGTAAATAAACAGGCAAGTTACATTCAGTTTCTCTTACTGTATCTTTTGAGTTAATTTTACAAATTATTCTTCTATGAAAATAATGTAGAATATACAGGTTTTGTCCTTTCTCAGGCCGTTAGACTCCAAAAATCAAGCTTTAAGATTATCCTGACTGGGGTCAACCAGTTTAGAGCCACTACTCCTTCTTGTCAACATTATCTAGAACCTCTCAAATTATGTCACTTATGCAGAATACTGTGACCTCTGTAAAATTCCTTTCAACTACAAGTTACGACTGACATGATTTTCATCTCTATCGAAATCTTCAACTGAAAAAAATACTAATATCACCCTAGCTATCAGTCAGACTAATCTCATCAATCTTATCATCCTGCCAAAACAATGTTTTACTCCATAAACACATTGCACTGTACTCCATTTTATAAGAGGAGATTTTATCACTAAATATTTCCGAGGTAAATGAAATGTGTGTTTACTACTTCCCCTCAAGACCCAATAAAACAGTTATTCGGTCAGAATGATTAAATTATAGCCTTTCTCCAATATGTTCATGGTCAAGACAGAAAGTTGAAAGAAATCATCTGGAGAAATATACAGTTTCATCACGGTTACAGAAAAAAAAAACAATTTACTTCAGAAAATTATATACAAAATACATGTACCAAAAAAGGCCCCTCTGTTACAATTCATTAATCCTCAATGTCTGAGAATCCTACAAAGCATATTTTGTAAAACTATTGGCAATTTGGCACCAAACCCAACATGTTGATTCATATCAGGTAAAGAGGCGCACCAAAATAACAACCTAATCACATGCACTATATTTGCTATCTAAATTGACTCTTTTAACAGATATGGATGTAACACTGGAGAAGAATGCTTGCACTCAGCAGAACAAACTCAAAGGCGACCAAACAACACAAGGCAGCCATGCTCAGTTAACACCATCAAGATATTTCATTGTAGACAAATTACAGCACTAAATGTATATAGAATGAAATACTTTAGACAAAAAGATACATAATTTAATCTTCTCTCTCATTTTGCACTTTTATGTTTTCAAAAATGCAGATGCACAAATGAATGAAATAGAAATTGCATCAACAAGAACCCGGAAAAAGCTTCAAATCGACGAATTATCAAGCATTTCAAAAAACAAAAATACACCATCACAATTGATATAGCTTCATTCATCTTAGCTTAAATTTCCAAGACAACTATCTAAAAAGAGCAGAAAGATAGTATTAGAGAAAGAAGAACCAACGATATAGCAGCAATTACCGGAGCTGATGGAGAGAAGTGGAGTCATGGGAGCAAGTCCGGAGAAAGACCGCAAGAATTTGGCATCTCCGAGGCCTGACCGGAGCCGTGACGACGAAGGGAACGGTGAATGGGCCGGAAAACGGAGCGAAGGGACGCGAGACCTCGGGACCGAAGGGAGGGCAGAGCGAAGCGACGCCATATTCCACGGCGACGCAGACACCACTGGCGAGGAAGAAGAAGCCACCGCCATAACGAGTTCGCGAGAGAGAGCTCAGTAGAAGAAGGAGAAAGAGAAGCCGCAGCCCTAGCCTTCTTCTTGGCGAACGGGCGGTCCCTTTCCTCATCCAAAAGCACAAACGCGATCCCTTTTACCATTTGACCCTTCCAACCCGGACACGATTCCCTTTTCGTTTCTCTAGCGTTTCCCACTCCTCGGAGCAGTATATGCCCTCCATATAACTACTTGTCCCGTTCTATGAATCCCGATCACGGTACCAAACTAGTTGATACCATATGGCACAAGGAGAGTGGATAGCTTTACATAATTCTTCTAGAAATGACCAATAAGCACATGAAACGTGTAGGATGCCCTTGGTTGGGATCTTAATCGGCCCCGAAGCCGTTTTCTTTCTTAAATTTTGCCTCGCGGAGCAGCGTAAGCGGGATCCTCACGCTTCCACGGCAGGGGGGTTTTCCTGACCTTTCGTGGGGTCGGAGGGCGGCGCGTGCGGGCGAATGGTAAGCGTGCTCAGATTCCGAGGGCGTTTTATAGTAGCTCCCAAGAAGGGCGGGGGCGGGCCGGCGCTGTCTCGCGGCCGAGTCCCGGCTTCTCCGCGCCACCTCGCTCCGGAGCTCGTGCTCGCTCTTATTCGCCGTCGGTTCTGCGCGAGAGCTGGGATGAAGGCGGAGACGACCACCTATACGTTTGGACCGTACAAGATCGACCGCAGCGAGGTGTTCTACTCCACTCCGCTCTCCTACGCCATGGTTAATCTCAGGCCTCTTCTCCCGGGTACGAATCTGTCCTTTGAAAGCTTTCCCCTTCCTTTTGTTCGTCGAGCTCTGTTGGAAGATTGGGGAGTGGAACGATTCCTCTGTTTAGATTGAGATTGTCTTAGGTCTATGCATCGTTTTTAGTTGAAGAGGATGGTTTCATTGATGTCAAAAGAGGTTTTTGAGAAATATTTCAGTCAAAAATCCGTTGTTGCTTGGCAATCATGTTGGAAATTGGTCTGGCTGCAGTAGCATGATTGGCATTTAACAGTTGTATTTGCAGCCGTTTTATAGGTCAAATTAGTTTTAATAGTTAATGCCTCCTTTCATTTTACCTATGCCGTGTGATTTGTTAAAAATTGTATAAGATGATTTCTAAGCTGAAAAGTCAATCATCTGTTATGGTTCTGAATGTTGTCATGGATATTTTCTTATCCCTTTCTTCTGTTTTGGGGGGAAGAAGAAGGTTTGATGTCATTTGTCTTTCTCTGAGAAAACTTACATATGCAATTGTTCATTCTTTTTCCACCCTATTTACTGTGTCTATTCTAATTTTTGTCTTTAAACTTGCAGGTCATATCCTTTTCATGGAGGAACTAGTTCATTCATTTCCATTACTACATTAGGCGACGTTGATTGAGGATATGTCTATGCATGATTAGGTGTGGGAGTACATGCACATGCATGGGACTATCTTGATGTTTCTCTGTTGTTGTTGGCCAATTATAAATCCTTCAGGATGGCATATGTGAATCATCCAACTTTCATATTTGAAATGGGCAAATCTGACTAGGACTTCACCGCACATGACTGTTTCTTTGGACATCCGTGATTGCACACAAAGATGCATTTTTTCTGTGGTCATGCGAGATCAATAAGTTTGTGAAAGCTCTATGTGCATACACACACTGACATTGTAAAACTCTTACAGTTGCATTCCTACATATGCATGTGTCATGGATGCATGCGCAACATTTTTGAGTATATGTCCAGGGTACGCTGCTGGGCCTTTGGTTTGTATATGATAAAATTAGGCTGTTACATCAACATTCGTGCAAGGCACTTGTGTCAAAGAGTTGAACTTAACATTGTCCACATGTGCTTGTATGCCCAGGGCGTGAAGTGAAGCGCTTCGTTGATCTCAGTGCTGATGAGACTAGTGATCTATGGCTTACTGCAAAGGAAGTTGGTGACCATCTTGAGCGTTATCATGAGGCATCCTCACTGACATTTGCAATTCTAGTAATATAATTAGACTTCAATAGTTGTTGTGCATTATATAAGTTAATTATGTCTTATGTATTGTGTTCTTTTCTAATTATCATGTGCCTTGACATTCCTGTAAGAATTTTAAGCATTTCATGCTAGATCATGCTTGGGTGGGTGCTTTGCCTCTTAATTAGTGAAACTATGATTTTCATCAAAGTAACTATCTTTGACCCTCTGTTTTACAATTATATGCATTACTCTTATGAGAGGCTTTTATTCTATGCTATATAGAATGCACACAAGCAAAATAATTAGAGTATGCTATAATCTGCATAGCATTATTTGAGATGTATCGAGCTGCACCTCTGTTATGTCTAACTTAAATTCTTATTATGCTCCTCTGTTGCTTTGAAAGTTTCACTTAGTGGTATATAAATATATAGCATGTTTCCATTTCAACCTTGAAAATTTGACTCAAGTAATTCGACCATATGGCTATGGCCCATGGGTGTTTGTAAATGTTCATCCTTGATTGCTTGGATGGAACTCAATAAAAAAGTTTAGATTTTTTGATAGGTGAAGCCTTACGTGAAAATTGGAGTCAATCCTAGTACAACATTGAAGTCAATCGTAATTATACTGCTTCATCTGTGAATCGCTAGTTTTGAGTTACTAAGGTTTGCCTTTCCCCCAACCAAACCATAATTTCTGCTTGTCAACCTGTTGTGATTCATGTCTTCAATATCTGCTATTATTGGGTATTTTGTGAGTCTAGGCTCTGATCCTTAATGTTATACAATGATGAAGGATGGGTCAGTTTATATAAAAGATTCTAAATGTCATATGTCATTTGTTTCCTTTTAAAATGATTTATTTCATAAATAGGTATTTGGAGATATAGCCAGGTATAACCTTGTTGAAGTTAAGACTATTGACTAATTAGCAGTCAGTTTCTTCTTCCTTTAAATGCTTACTTGGTTTCATGTGTGCATTTTGTTGATCTTTCATGAGGCCCATATGTTTGGTCTAATTCATATATAGAATGATCTAGAAGCAACTGCCCTACATGGGGATCATTTGGTCATTTTACTGCCCCACAGTAGTCACCCCCAGTCACTCTGTTCAATCTGACAATCGCATCACCAAAGACATGCCTGATCTCCTTTCCTTCTTTCTAGTTCTCTTCCCTCTTCTTCTACTTCTTCCTACATTTTCTTTCCTTTTCTTTCCATCATGTAAGCTCAGTCCTTGCATAAGCCTCTAAACTTTTCTTCTTAGAGTGTTAATGGGCAGTGACTAACTGATCTGTTAGCTTCCATTGGTAAATCCAATCTCAAGTATTGATGCAGTGATCTTGAGTGCCAATGCAGTATTAAGCATTCGCATGGCTAGATTAGTCTAGCCCTATTGGCTACACCATATTTCACAGTTCAGTTCCTTAGCTTTCCCTTATCGGTGTCTTCGTTTCTTTTTGTCCTTCTTAAGTTTGTTATTGTCACTGCATCAAGAAGTCTGGAAACTGATTATAGTATAATAGCTTGGCGACCTGGCTGATTCTTTGCATCATTCTATTATCCTTTAAGGCAGTTCACATGATCAAAAAGTGGATTAGTGGAATCTGTTCTCTTATAGAAAGTAAATGGTCCTTTTTTTCTATTTTCTTTTAAGTATCAAGCATTTACTATTGGCATAAATTTCATTTGTCTTTCATGTTTGATGTCGCTTGAGGAATCTGCATTTACAGAGCCATGACATAGCAAATGTTGCCAGTTTAGCATGATGATGGGGGCCAACAACTGCTTCTTGGGAAATTAATTGATTGATATAGTTGTTAGGCTACCTTACAACATGGCCTTGGCAGGTTTTGTTTGCTGAGCAGGCTCTGGACAGCCATATAGGGGTTCTAATTTGACACTCATCTGACAGTGACAAAGTCGGCTTTGGCGTCAGCACATTTTATCCAAGGAGCAAGCTCACTTAAACATGTAAAATTCAGGTACTGTCAGAATTTGATGGAAATAAATTACATTACACTTATGTTTGTTAAGGAAATGTTAAAAGGCTTGGGCTGACAAGAGTAATGGTATGGCTCGAGTCCTGGGGCAGCCACTTTGTGCAAAAAATGCCAAAATTAGGCCTTTCCCTAGTTCGCCCCTCCTAGGACCCTGAATTGCTGGGACCATAACCGGGTAATGGCCTTTTTACTTATTTTTTGTTAACCTTTACATGTTTGAGTTCCAGAAAAAATTCAGGTTCGACATGCTGAAGTAAAATTGAATTGTTGTTTGCATGCTTGCCACTTTTTCTACTTGAGAAAAAATTGTGATTGAATGGTTGGTTAACCTATTATTACTCGAATCACTTGGAATATTTCATATATAGGATGCACTTAGTTGCATATCAAGGGGAGAATGTGTGATGTGAGGATAATTATTATATGTCACTGTCTTCTCATCTGCTTTATCTTTGACAAAGGGTGGTGCTTGTGTCAAATTTCTTTTCCAGAAAAGGACCTTGATATCTCTGATTATAGTTAAGGATTTTGCTAACCTCTTTCTTGTTAGGCACAAGTGCATCCTTTTCATTGGTCCCTCAGGATGGACCTCAGGCTGGACAGAGAGTTCCACATGTGCACATTCACATTCTCCCAAGGAAAAGGGGAGATATTGGAGAAAAATGATGAAATTTATGAAGCAGTAAGTGCTTTTGTGTTTTTTTGGGGCAATATTTAACTTATCCAGTCGATTGGAATTTGAGGCTCATCTATAATTTTGATCTTTTAACAGATAGATGAGAAAGAAAAGGAACTGAAGGAGAAACTAGATCTTGACAAGGAAAGGAAAGATAGAATGTCAGAAGAAATGGCTCGTGAGGCTGATGAATATCGAGCTCTTTTCTCATAGGAATTTCAGTTACTCATTAAACATGGTACATTTATTAGACATTCTTCAGATAAATTTCAGCATCTCCTTCGTAGTAATGATTTCTAAACATGTCATTAATCATTATTTGGTTTAGTTATGGAAAATTATTTCTTCAGCTTTAGTGTTTGGACTTCAACTTTGGTTTCCAATTGATCTGCCATTTGCCAGGTGAGATAGCACTTTGGAACTAACATGCAAGGGAGAGATGAGGACAGTGATGGGAACATTACATCATTTCTGTTGTGATGCATGAAATCCTGAGCAATTTTTTGGATTATAAAAATCCACAACATAAATTGTAAGAGCTTGTTATATTTTTGTTTTGACTAATTATTCCTTCAGTGGAAGTGTAACAATAGGTTGGATTGTATTTTAACTTCTGTTGATGTCTTAGCGGAATCACATTCTCCTATTCAAGGAATGTAATTTGACTGCTGATATGCATGGTCTTATATTATCACTTTTTCCATGCAAATTACTCTCTGGTTTATATAATTGTAAAATGGCAATTCAAATGGTTTGCCTTGATTATTGCTGAACAATCTTAACATGTCATATGAGTCTTTTTGCATTGTGCAGATAGGATTAACTTCACCATTACAAATACTGATACACTTTCCATGCTGTTAGGTCCTTACAGTAGAATAAGCGGGGGACTAGAAGTCTGGAAGACATAAAAGTTGAGATGGTGTGACATTGTTGATTTCATCATAATTTGTTTTAGAATCACAGCTCTGTCAATGTCCTACGAAAACAGCTGTAAGGAACTCTTTACCTTTATTTTTCGAAATAAATGAGAATGCTACAATACCAAATTACATCCATCTAATACTGTCATACCATCACAAGGATCTTTATCCTTGTAAGTGATACATCAAACCATAACATTTATTTCATGTTTGAGCTTCTTCTGAAGCTTGTCAACACAATTAAATCATCCCCTTCCGCTAGTAAGGCTAATTACTGGGCTCATGATTGAAATAACGTAAGAAAGCAATCTACAAATTTGTTCGGACTGCGATGCATAAGCTAGAGATATAATTCTAATTATTATTGCATCAAGTGAAGTTTTGATGATTTGGGGGAAGATGGTGAGATTAAAGATAACTTGAAAAGTTTATTTTGGTTAAAGAGTTTATTGGAAGAATGTATGCAGAAGAAACATAATGGATGAGTTGGCATCTGTATCATTTATCTAATGCAATAAAGCCTACTATAAGTCCATTAAGAATTTAGAATCATGGGCCAGTTGGTCGGCTAGCTTGTTCGATGCCACATTGGGATGCACAGCAAATGCTAGATAAATGTAACATGTATGTATAAGAACATAGGTGTTACACAAAAAATCATGCCTGCTGTTGGGGAAATAAACTTTTTGAATAGATGATGAGGCATCATGGGAGAGGGTAATCGAACAAAGATTTTAACAAAATTGATGTATAATTCAACAATGTCAATATTTTAAATGTTTAGAAAAAGGGGAGTTCTTTAAATTGATCAATCAATTATTGGAACGTTATAGAGAAAATTGATGGAGAAGACTCACACACGATCATTATGTCCTTCAGCATCTCTTCTTGTGCATTGGCTATTGGCATGTGCTCCACTAACAGTGGACTCATTAAATCCTTACAAATTCTACGGTTCTCAGTTCTTCCCATGCTAACCCTAGGGAATTCACTTCTCCCCTCAAAAAAACACTAATCTAAGGTTGAAGAGTCTTGGTTTGTATATGGTGCTATGTACAAAAGCAGTTTGTTTAACTTGGATTTGTTGACAGCAGTCCTAATAAGGCAGTGCTGAATGTTTTCTCCACTTAAAATGTAAACTACCCATCTTCTCATTCATTCTTCATGCTTACTAGCCATCGTACAAGCAAAATATAATGAAGGTTGATAAGTTCATGGAGCTGGCAGCCATCCAGGTCATTTTTTGGGGTTATCATTGTAAATCCATTTGCCCTCTTTATTTTCAGGTGCTATATTCTTCATTAACTATTGTCGTTCAAATCCTTTTGTGTAACTTCTTTGGCCTTTCACAATTCTTCTCCACCTCTTCTCAGAACTTCCTGCACTAATCTGAAGTGCTCTACTTGCAGGTTTCTCGTCCGCACTTCATTTTTATCATTTTGTTTTAAATTAAAGGTTTAAAGAAAATGAGCTTATTAGCAATTTCTTCTAAATCATTTGAAAGTTTCAACACATGGGGATTTTTTTTTCTTTTTTCTCATGGAACTCTATGTTAAATCTGCTGAGCTATTGTACAAAATTCTGGTGCAGTTTGCTGACAACTGCATCTACGTAGATGATTTCTAGGCGGCGCCACTCGCGCTTCCAAGGCAAGGAGTAACACCTCATACTATGATCAAGCTGAAACACCACCTCCAGTTTTCAAGAACACATCCAAGGTGTGAAGGGCTTCTGGCAGATGCGGTCCATGACAACAACGAAAGCCATTATCATCTCACAATCAACTCCTGGCTGAATCACCAGATTGAACACATCGTCGCCAAGCATGATTGAGGTTTTCACCTTTCTTCCGACATATCTGTGCCACTTCCTTGCCCATGCCGTTCCAGATCTTGCAGCATCTTCTCCTGAAGCAACCTTCGATCCAGAAGTCCCGGTGTCGGAGTTTGGTTAATAGGATTGCCCACGAACACCTCTGCCTCATCACTGCTTTGGAGGAATCGACCGCCGCCTCATCGAGAAAACATGAGATCTAGTCTTTGTCTTTGAGCCATCATCACCTTTGAATCCACTCCATCGGATCATGGCATGCTTAAAATCTGGCTAGTAAACAGAAAGCTTGCATTAGGCAAGATCAATAATGTTCCATCGGTTATCATTTAGAAAAAGGCAAAGATACGTTTTTATGTATTAACCGCTCTACCCTCCTTCTAATTCTCGAGACAATAACTGTGAGCACTCATGTGGGTGTGTGTTTAGTTCAAAAATCGATTATTCGCTGAGAAGATCTTGGGGTACATGACTAAAAAATTCAAAAAATTATCTTCTGACTAGTCATTTTTGGTTGAAGATTCTAAATTTATTACAATAACATTGGTGGTTAACCATCTCTGACAATAATTTAGAGTTTTTTTCTATTATTTTGCATCTCATGCAGTGGAATGTTGTGCGCGGATTCATGCAGATTGTGATTGAATGTTGTGCACGGATTCATGCAGATCGAGTCGCAACTCTTGGCTAACTTCTGCACTGGACTTGCTTGTGAAGGTCTTGGAATATGGTACCTTGTAATTTTAGTAGATTTGTGCAAGTAACATGACTCGCGTGCAGTCTTTAAAATAATACAAGTTGTACCCAAAACAAATATTAGTACACATACTGATGTTTTTTTTTTTTTGATTCGGAGGTCTTGGTGTTGCTGTGCTGGGGACTGGTAGCTTGTCGACCTATGACTAAAATAGGAGGAGGATGAAAACATGATTTAGTTTTCACATGAGCTAGGCTGGTGCAATTTGCTCTTTCTTTCTATTGCTAGATCTTCAACTTATTTTTTTTTTTTTTTCCATTTTTATTTTCTCGAAGAAAGATCTCAACCTTTTCTGGTGAGGCAAGTGATCAACAAAATCATGATTGTTATCATAATGTATATGTTTTGAATGAAGAGTTTTAAGCAGTAAGGCTCTCTATTTTTCGGCTAAAAAGCAGTTAGGTCTCATGCATGGGTTTTTCCTGGCATGATCTAAATAGCTAGAAAGCAATTGCAACCTTGATCCAGATCTATGCATCAATCCAGACCCATTTAGCATTTGTCAGTTAGATTTTTTTTTTTTTTAAGGTTAGAAACTTTTTGTTACATATAATTGGAATCTTCTTAAGTTTTGTTTGGAACTCTCCAATTAAAAGGTGATAAATAGAGATGCACAGAACAAACTAATTGGAGTTACAAATAGAGCTTCCAAATAAAAATTCTGAATCAAAATTTATAAGGTGATAAAATAGTCGTGTAAAGCAATGTACATACGAAAATTCCGACATTATTGTCAAAGTAATTCGCATAGGATGCCGTTAATGATCAAAATTTCGATCTGAATCTCATCAAAATGACATATCAAACTATATTGTATTTATAAATAAATATGCTGTAATGATAAATAGCATTGCTTCACTTAGTAGTTGACTTTGCTTTTACAAATCTGTCTAGGTATTACGAAATGTTCTGAGAACAGGAGACATATGTTGTTTGAGATATCATTTTTTGTAATTTATCTATAAGAGACATTACTAGCATGTACCAGCTGAAGTCATTGAGTGCCAATAAGATGGTAAAGGTGTGCTTAGGGGAGACTAAAAACAAACTAAAACGAAAATTAGCATCAAATAGCAGAAAATTCTCGGTCTTCATCCATTGGGATACCTATTTTCACCACTCTTACCATTTATGTCATTGGGTGGAAGCGTGCCACTAATGTCAAAGGTTTAACTCTAAAATATTACTACTCTAGTCATTGTAAGATCAGATCCTTAAAGGCAGAGGGATAATTGTCAAGTAGGATGCTACGTATTCCCTGTCAATGAGCTGCCACCATTCCTTGCTCAATGATGACAGCAATTTGGAAACCTGCAATGGTCGCCCTTCGTCCCTAGCGGGCCTTTCTGAAGAAGTAGCTCAGAACTACGTCTTCTTCAGCGCACACATACTGTAAAGCAACGGGTCAAACTTGTGCTGCACCTCATACTTTTCTTATATCGAGTTATGACTACGAGAGGCTAGAAGGATGTACGATGTAGTCCTACCTGAGGCCTAGAGCATGAGGGGTCCCATGGCCATCCATGGAGTAGAGCTCCCCTGTGAAGCACTGCGCCTTTTGAGTAATTGTCGACTCTAAAAGCTAGTCTTCCATTGCTATCATAAACCGAGACCATCTGTTCCTGGAAAGCATGCTGGACTCTTCCACACGTCCATCATGATGGATGGTGCTTGCCGTTGCAAGCTCTCCGAATTATCTTACTCTCTGTAGGTGTATCCTGCACATCCTATGGAGGGTTTTAGATGAATATTGGATAATTAATGAGCTCTTGGTACAGGGTTTTGCTTTCTTGCAGGCTTGGCGTTGAGAAGGAAAGGGAGATAGAAAAGGAGAGACGTGGGGAATACACAAAAGGGATGGAGGAGGAACAAAGAGATGGGGTTGTTCTTTTAAAGAGGTGGGGAATTTGCTAGCTGACCTGGATAAGAACAATCGGACTACGGAGCTTTGTTTAGGATTAAGATGGCTTGTGAATGGATGTTAGTAGGATTCCACTTATGATGCTATGGCCAATTGGCCACTCGAGGAGATATAAAAATAATGCGAAGGGATTTAATTAGATTCTAATGGTGTTTTTATTAGGCCGAAAGAGTAAAAGCATGGAGTGGCTGGCTGACCTTTTTTGTTAGCGTCGAGATCCAACTGATGACCCTTCTCATGCCTTTTAGCTCCAAGCTTCCAACCACCACATGAACGCACATGGTTGGGTGAAATATTGGATCATGCGGCAAGCGAGTAAAAGCAGCGTGGGCTACTTTGACATCTAATTATCTAAATGGGTGTGTGTTTAAGTTACTTACCCGCTACTGGACTTCTAAGGTGGTCCAAAACAAGACACGACCTGATAAACCCTAAGGTACTCATGGTATGCATCAGTGGTCCTCTTCTTGCAGGCGAGATGCATGAAAGCTGTGAAGGAGAAAATTACAGTGTGATGATGATGGGGATCTTCTTGCAGTGTTTGCGTAGATAATTAGTGAAGTTGGTGGGTCGGTATACTTATATAATTATGGTAAGAAAGGAAGGCTTTCATTCTTTCCCTCCTTTCCACGTAGCTTTTCAGCTGCACAACCACTTTCCACATATCTTACTTTCCATGCACGTTGTATGTGCAAGCTGCTAAACATGGAAAAAAAATTCTTTTCAATCGTTCCCAGTGGATGATAAGTAACGATTGGAATTGAGCATAAAAAATATGACACGGTTATTGTTCGAATACAAGAATAAGTAACGCATATTTGTTGTTCTTCTGGTACACATGGTCACTGAAATTTCTTATTACTTACAGACCAGGAGAATCATTTTTACCTCAAATGGAATTTATAGTCTGCAGGGGGAAAGGTTTGAACTGACAAGTTCGGCTAACCTTTTCAGATAGTGTGAACATCTTCATCGTTAAAGCTATGTCTAAAGAGTCATCACTACCCCGATGACGTGTTGTTTTGGCCAGAGTTTGGAAAACTGAGGCATGGAAAACTGAGTTCGCGCGACCATTTTATTGGTCTCGGTTTTAAGTGCCAGACTATCCGATCCATTTAAAATTACTACCTAATAAATAAATAATTGTCCAAATATCCCAAACCAATTCCATCAAAAATAGTAAATTTGTCAGATATGCAAACCCACACGATTAACTTTTATTTAGATTAGGTTATTCAAATTAGATCGGATACCAGATCCAAAATTATAAAAAAAATAATATCAATTAAAAGTAGATATAAATAATTTGGCAAATAATTTAAATACAATTAAGTATTGTAGCTTAGTGGTAAAGCTAGAGATTAGACATCCCGGAGGTTTGGGGTTCAGATTAGATACGCTAAAAGCAAATTAGATGACACCTAGGAGAAGAGTTTGATTAAGATCAAGTGTTTCAAACCGTCAATATATGGTAATACTCATAAAAGAAATGCCCGCCGCTAGGCTCAGCTGATGACGTACCATTGTGTGGCTTAACTATATATATATATATATATCCTTTCTTATGAACATGATATGGCAAAGAATAGTGCCCACCCCACTACGTCTTGCATGGCAACTCTACTCCTTTTGTATAAATACTAGCAGTTTTTATCACAGGGGTCTTAATAGTTGGTGCAAAATGCTGTTCGAATGCCACTCAAGTGGACTTGATTTAAACATAACTATAGATGTAGGGCCATCTTTGCGTTTGAAAGTCATTTACCTAGTCCAAGATGTAAAGCTCGCATTTCAGATCTTGTATTATCCTTCTATATATAAAATAACTAATAGCACTCAATTAACGTTCATGAATAATTTAGTTGGAGGAGGTTTTCAATTTTAGAAAGATAAAGAGAATTTATCCAAGTTTACGATAGAAACTGTTAATAAAAATTGAAACATTATGCTTGTTACTGTCTTGGTAAATGTGAAGGCACCGCATGCATTGTTGCCAGTAATATTTTTCACATTGCAAGTAATTAAGTTGATAAAAAAAAAGAAAGCGTGCATATGGGGAGTCTCTCACAGCATGGAAAATGCTCGATGAGTCCAAAATATACTGCTGGTATTTTAATACCAAGAATAATTCAATAGAAGGAAAAAATGGAATTTGAGAAAGATAAAAAGAATTTACCAATGGTTAGTAAGAATATAAAAATAAGAATACTGTACATGCGATATTACTGACAAAGTTTGCAGTCCTTGTAAGCAACCATAAAGCATTACACTTCCCCTGCAAGATAGAGCTTTTTGGTAGGCTAGCTCTATCGTTTATTGATGCATTTACAGTGGGCACAAATGAAGTGAGCTAGTTATATATCAACACCAATGTGAGTTTATCACTACAACAAAATGCCATATATTATTGATGTTTTAGAATATTTTACAATTTCATGAATTTCAAACAAATTACAGATATCCTTTGGTTGGGATTGGTCCAAAGAATCATTCAGCTCATAATAATTCAAGAGTAGCTCATGAAATTTTTGAGAATGGAGGGTAAAAGAGGCCCATGATCTGCAGAAATTGCATAATAACTCATAAAAACTAGTTATTATCATATTGTCAACCTCGACATTATTTAATGTGAATTAAAAGCACATGATGTAGGAAATATAATGGAAAATAATTTCAGAAATTGCCACCATAGGTTATTGAAGGAGCTTGAGGTTAATAAGCTTTTGGATGTTTGCTGTTAAATTTTGTGCTCAAAATGTGTTTCAAATAAAAATGTTTATATGTTTTACGTAACATAATTTTCAACTATTGCATATTTTGAAATATACGAAATGAGTTCACACCTTCCCCCTCGTGGCTTTTTGCCAATGCTCTTACGTGGCTCAGCGTGTGCATGCTTGTACTGTATGAACACTTGGTTCCAACTTCCAATCCTAAAGCAGTCTTGGCTTGATCCAGAATCATCCGAGTGCGAAAGGGTCTCGAGAAAAGGCATTCAAGAAGACTCCACTCAAGGTTCGGCTTTGCTCGGCAAAGATGGCGAAACTAGCTGAGACCACATGATATTGGTTATCTAATTTACTCCTACTGGACCACAACAATTTTAGGCATACAATATTTAATGAACAAAGCTAGACCTGCTAATTAATCCCCAAGAGCTTTGCTTAACTCATGTCTTTGTATTCAATGGAAAAGCCAACCAGCAAATCCAACAACTTGGACAAAGATTAGTGTCTAGGAAGAAGGATTAGCTAGCAACAAGATAGGCAAAACAGCTAGTTGGTCGTGAAAGGACAATCTTAAGGACAAAAAATTAGGTGGCGTTCATCACCTAATTTGGTTTTTTATTGTCAAATGGACTAACTTTGGATCACACGCAAGTAGGGGTGGCAAAATATGACCCGACCCGCCAACCCGACCCGCCATAAACAGGTTTGGGTTTGGCCTAAACAGGTTCGAGTCGTAAATAGGTCAACCTGTTTAACCTGTTTATTAATTGGGTCGGATATGGATTTTAAATGTCTGACCCATTTAATCCGTTTAACCCGTTTAATATATGGGCCAGGCTTTTTTTATTATCGAGAACAAGTGCCTCACAAGTCACAGCCTCAGCCCAACGGATCGTTTGAATAACCAAATCAAATACAAAAGCCCTAGCCCTAGGTGGAAATAAAACCTTCTCAGCTTCTCCCCTCGCCCCTCGCTCCTCGCGCCGGCCTCCACCATCCCCTAATCCACTTGCCCTCCACAGCTCCACGGCTCCACCATGGACGATGTCTGCAATGGAAGGGAGTTCTCCTTCCCTTAGAGCCCGTACGTGAGGCGTCGAAGACCCAGTTCATCCCGATCACGTCCGAGATGAAGCTGACAGCTGCCGTGGCCCCGAGGATGATGCTGATCTCGACATCGCTCACTCGCTCGCCCACCTCCGGCTTGCGCCGCACCATCTACTTGATAGCCGGTCGGACCACGAAGAAGCACCCGGCGACGAAGGCGGCGCCCGAGAGCGTCACCCACACTTCCGTCGCCATCGATGCCTCCTCCATCCCCAAATCCACTTGCCCTCCACGGCTCCACGACTCCACCATGGGCGATGTCTGCGATGGAAGGGAGTTCTCCTCCCTCAGAGCCCGTACGCGAGGCGTCGAAGACCCAGTTCATCCCGATCACGTCCGAGATGAAGCCGGCGGCCGCCGTGCCCCCGAGGATGATGCTGATCTCGACATCGCTCACCTGCTTGCCCACCTCCGGCTTGCGCCGCACCATCCACTTGACGGCCGGTCGGACCACGAAGAAGCACCCGGCGACGAAGGCAGCGCCCGAGAGCGTCACCCACACCGCCGCCGCCATCGATGCCTCCTCCCCGTAGCGCACGCCGGAGGCCATGGCGATGCCGAGTAGGGTGAAAAAAAGCACACTGTTGATGATGGCGGAGGCCATGGCGACGGGGCCGACCCCGGTGTTGAGGAGCTTCAGCTCGGTGATCATGCGGGCGAGGACGGGGAAGCCGTTGATGGAGACGGTGACGTCGACGAAGATGTGAAAGGAGACTGCCATGCCCACCACCGCGAGGGTCGGCACCTTCTTCCCCACTCCCCAGCGCCCGGATTAATTTTTTTTTTAATTAAATAGGTTAAACGGATTGGGTCGGGTTATCCGTTTAATAAACAGGTCAGGTTCAGGTTGTAATTTTCTGATCCGTTTAATAAACAGGTCGGGTTCAGATTTACAATTTTCTGACCCGACCCGCATCTGACCCGACCCGTTTATGTCTGACCCGACCCGATTGCCACCCCTACACGCAAGTTTTCTAACAACAAAATCTTCTCCTCTATTTCTTGGAAGTTCAGCTCGTCAAACCAATTGAGCAGTAAGCTATATGACAACCATCAGAGTTGGACATGCATGAGCTAAGAAACAATTTAATGGTCTTGTGCGATGCTCCAGCATGGTTGGTTGCTCATTGTTTTCCTCTGGTTTGAGCCAAGCAATCCAGTCTCGTGAAAAAAAAGAGACAAGAAAGAAGAGAAAGAAGGTATCTCATTTATATATGTAATCAAACTTAGATACTGTGGCCTGTCACCGCGTGAAGAATGTTAATGATCCATGAGTTCACGCAGTTTAATGTATCCGGTGACCAAAAATCACAAATGGAAGCAGACAAAACTTCTGAGAAAACAAAAATGTTAGTGCAAATAACATACCAAGCCTAACCATGACAAAGATTAGGATAAAGCTTATTGCTTGGGCCAAGTGTGAACATTATTAAGGTCTTTTTTATCTTTTGTGACCGCTTAATCAATGCCCTAAATCCAATCATCTCACTGGAGCTCACCATCTACTTTTTAGGAGACCTGCCAAATGATTTCATGACGGGATATAGCAAACAAACAACTGTAAAGTTTCTAGATTATGAATTTTCATGTTAAAAAGGAAGGAAAACTACTTCAAATTAATTAAATTGAGGGGGAAGTACCTCACTTAATCCACATTCCGTCAAAAAAAAAAAAAAGGAGAGAGAAGAAAAACATCTCGAAAACATGCAAGAAATCTTAAAAGGTCATTGAGATGTGGTCAGAAAAGATGTCTTTGAATATGAAGTTATTTTACACTATGCTTTCCCAAATTTACAGAATTGCTATACTTGTATATCATAATCATTTTTCATTCTATATTTTTGGGTAGCGGTATACCAAAAACACTACTTGAGAAAATTAATTCACTCAATTCCCTTGGGTTCTAAAAATGTTGTATTGCTTCAAAAATACAATGCCAAATAAAAGAAGCCATTATTTTCTCAATAAAATTAGAATTGTTTTATGGATTATAGTATGGCTAGCTATTATACCATATAACGGCTTAAAACAGCAAACTATAGCTGTGCAATAGCTGTTTTGTACTAAATGATCTTTATGATATTCTAAATTTCTTTTTTCATTCTATATTTTTGGGTAGTGGTATACCATAAACACTACTTGAGAAAATTAATTCAGTCAATTCCCTTGGGGTTCTAAAAATGCTGTATTGCTTCAAAAATAAAATGCCAAATAAAAGAAGCCATTATTTTCTCAATAAAATTAGAACTGTTTTATGGATTATAGTATGGCCAGCTATTATACCATATAACGGCTTAAAACAGCAAACTATAGCTGTGCAATAGCTGTTTTGTACTAAATGATCTTTATGATATTCTAAATTCAAATAAGATTATTATGCACTTAAGATATTAACATAGAAAAACATACTATGTAAATAATGACATTATTGAATAAAACCCTTGTAGTAACCATATTTTATAACATTGCTATAATATTGATCATCATGCATAAATATATTTGAGAGAGAGAGAGAGAGAGAGAGAGAGAGAGAGAGAGAGAGAGAGTTAGGCTAGTTTCTAGGAAGGAGAAATTATTGGTTTATTTTGGGATTGAAGTTTGTGGGTAACTTTACTGCAAACCCTCACGAGACAACACTCGTCCACTAGGGTAACCTAGGGGTTTAACGGCTTGTTGCACGTGCTAAGTGCAATCGTAATGCTCTACAAAAGTGAGTATTTATCTTAGTTCATGTATATTTATATATATATAATAATAAATAATACTTTTGCACTCTCATTTCTGCACTAAATTGCTAGAGACTAGCAATAAGTTAGTTGGAGGGTGTGATGAGAGCACAAAAGTGCAATCGTCATACCATCTTAATTAGTATTTTAGCTAATCATTAATGATAAAATTTACTAATTAACGTTGTATTTGTGTTTGAGTGCAAGTAATCCAAGAGATCCAATAACATTGGATTTGAGCCCAACATAGCCAGTAATCGTCCGCGATGCATCTATAGTCTTCTACGTGGAAATCCCAGCATCTCAGCCATTCGCACGTCACAGCCTATGCGTGCATCCAGTTCTTTCCATCTCCAAGCCATCCCACGTCTCAGACCCCTTCAGCTAGCTCTCCCGTGCCATGCAAGCCACCAGCCGGCACGTCCGAGATCTCCCAGCGCATCACGCCCGCGTGCCAGCCCATTTGCATCCCAGCAGCCCGCGTTCTTCACGCGGTGAACGTCCCAGCCAGCCGTCCGTGCGTCCCAAGCGCGTCTCCTTCCATTTCGACTTCATCCGGATCCCGTTCCTCCCAGCAATCCCGCAGCCAGCTCTCTTCCTGATTAGCCTCCTTCCCAGAGCGTTTCTTCCATGGTCCAAAGAGGGGAGGAGATCCGAAAGAAAAAGGAAAACAGAGCCATGCTCTGTTTTTGAAGGAAAGAGAAATATTAAAAAAAAAGGCCACCGAGCGTGCCACAGGTGGAATATTCTGATTTTTTTTCTTTCTTTCTTCCTTTGTTTTAGGTTTTATTTTGTAGAAGGAGGAAGCATTAGGCTTCCAATCTTCACTTTATTTTTGTACTTGTTCTTTTATGCAATCCATAAATCTCTTTTTATGCAATCTATATTCTAAGTTTCAGTTTCTGCAATTTATTTTATGTGTACTGGAAATCTTATTTAAATATTTTTTCTTACTGTTTGACCGCTACTCTGCATTGGACTTCGATTTCAAGTATCTGTCTTTTCGTTATTTTCAAATAGAAAACATTCTCTGGTAGACTAGAGAATCATTCAACATTCCCGACGTAATATTTTTCTTTTGTTATTCAAAAATCGGCTTTGAATCCGAGTGAATGTTTTAATTTTTATGCAACTCCAATCGCCTCCTTGTGGATCGACCTCTTACGACCACTATTCTTCGAGTAGAAAAGATAAGAGTATAATTAATTTAAACTTTGTTTGTCGATTCTAACAACGATCTGTTTAGCGTATTTTCAGGTAAACAGAAATTCGATAACAAAATTTTGGCGCCGTTGCCGGGAAGATAGTTGTTGGTGGCGAGAGAAATGACATCAACAATTGCATCATCATAGTAGAGCTAGCTAGTTCACTACAAAATGCTCGTGGTGTCACAAGAGCCACAGAATGAGTGATACAATATTCATATGGAACTGATCATCAGCATCAGACAAACTCTGGAAGAAAAAAGCTCAACTTCACGTGTTCGAACACCTCTGAATTCTCACCTAAGTCCTGACCAGTAGTCTATGAAAATTTTGCTGCAAATGTTGTAAATATTTCTTCATCTCCTTCTCCCTTTCTAATATCTCTCTAGATTGCCCATGAAATATGATCACCTTAGACAAATTTTTCTACTTCCTTTGACAAGAATGTAAGCCACCCAAGCATATATATTCCTTAGAATGCAATCAAGAACATAACAGGAACCTAGGTATAAAGAAAGCAAATAGGAAGAGCAAAAACTTAAGGAAGCTTTGCTTTATTAAATTGCAAGTCCAAAATATGTACCATAGGGGAATCCAATCAACAAGCTCAAACTTGTTTACCCATGCCAGCTACTCAATTTATTCAATTACTAAATTTATTCTATCCTAATGTATTTAGAAGCATTAATCGCATGAGTTATAGTTGCAGGCATCGATCACCATGGTGCATTTGATGCCAGGCGGGCCGACATTGGTGCATTCGACGTGATAACATCACTGCATATTGCACAGTTATTGGGGTTGTTGGTAGCGCAGCACCAGCATAAGTAACCTTTTGCAATTATGGAAGAAGTTACAATTCATTGATTTTGTTTTTTTTGGAGGGGTGGGGTGGGGGGAGGGGAAGGTTGTACGAAAATGATGATAGGAGGCATATCCGGCTATATGCTATAAATAATTGGCATAATCTAGTTTTATGCAGTAGGGTTCTAATAAAGAAAATAAGGTGAATAAATTCTTTAGAGGAAAACATAGAAAGAGATAGGCCAAAATGGTAAAAACTTTTAACTGCTACTCAAGTTCCTACTATAGCTCTAATTTTGAAACGTTGGATAGTTTTGGTTGCTTGATCAGCTCATCTCGTTCGACCTCTTCATTTTGTTTCAACAAAATTTATAGAAACTCATGGATTCACTAAAATGCCCTCTCAAAAATCACTAAATTCCTTCTATTATTTTAATTTAACAAATGAGAAATAGATGATAAGTCATATGAACCAATAAGAGTATTTGTGACGATACACAATGTATGTTATATGCATATAGGTTGAGTTATACTGGATGCTTGATATGAGATTTCACGATTTATGTTTTTACTTTCATACTGTTTATTTGGCTATTTTAAAATTTTATTATTATATTAGTGTGGGTGTGTGAGAATTCCTACTAGGTTATAAAGCTCACACCACTTCTTTTTTTTTCCTCTTTGAGAGTCACAAGATGCATAGTCTCGATTGGGTTGGGCATGGAGTTCAAAATGGAGTCATTAGTTAGTTAATTTAATTTTTGATATCAAATAAATATTTATAAATTTTGTAATTGATTAGTTCGATTATTTGATTATGATGGACTTATTTAGTTGGATTATTTGGCTATTATCTTTTGATTTAAATTTCTAGAGTTCTTAAGAATTTATTCGTCTTTGGCCTTGCATAATATCTAGGGTACCACCTAGGTATATGCAGCTTTATCACGTAACCGACCTAAGTGATGGGCTCTGGGTATGACATCTGCTACATTGGAAAATTCTACAAACAACCTAACCATCTCAAGAAAACAACCTAGTTTGTAGCTTAACTTTTCCACCTTTCTAAGGAAAAATTATTTCGAGGCAACTTCTG
The DNA here is from genome assembly GCF_009389715.1 of Phoenix dactylifera. Lineage (NCBI taxonomy): Eukaryota > Viridiplantae > Streptophyta > Magnoliopsida > Arecales > Arecaceae > Phoenix > Phoenix dactylifera. The sequence goes on along the minus strand of NC_052394.1, from coordinate 18,550,085 downwards.
CAAACCTTCAGGTAATATCTCTCCATTTTCACTAGCAGTAGTATATAAGTTGAATTATTTTTCCTAAGGTTTTAGAGAATAGTTAAAAAAAATTCCATTTCCATTTTTCTAGTAGGGCTAGATTCATAATTTTGAGATCTTAGATCCCAAACGACATTTGCTTTTAAATTTGGTATTTTTTTTCCAAATAATTAAACAAAAAATACTAGATATAGTGTGGTTATCTTTTTGGTCTAATTGAGAAGAAGGAAGATTTTCTTCAACTTGCTCAACTCGAATCTCTTAAGAGAAAACTAGAAAAAGATGGCGGAATCTCTAAAGTAGGACTTTAAGTCTCCTTTTTTTTCATTGATCCTTCACATCTCTTTAGTACATAATTTCTATTTATAATACTAGTGAGGTCTCCCCTTTCACAATTTAGATTGGATTGCTTGTATTAGTTCGAATGAGACTAGATATTTTAAAATAAATAAGATTAATAAAAATATTATATAAAAACTAAAATTTTTTAAAAAGGTAGATCTCGACTTCTACATCAACTCTGTCTTCTGTCGCTCCATCTGATTTTTTTCGGGATAGAGAGTTACACCCGGTCAAAGTCTTATCGGAAAAGAAAATTTTGGTTTAACGAGTCCATTTTGGAGCCTAAATAATAGAATTTTGGCCTAATTTAACCTTCTAGGAGGTTGGTTCAAAGTTGTAGATAGCGAAAAGATACCATTTTTTTTTAAAAAAAATCTCAATCGGGCATCCTGTGACTAAGTTATGAGCTCCGGTAGTTTGGCAGGTGACTCAATTTTTTGATGTGGTAGATCTCATTTTTTAAACCCTATCTAGCCCTACTTGTAGTGGCCAAAGTATTTTACATTCAGTCTAGTGATTCTTCTAAATATCCGTAGTAGACTAAGTATTCCACATCGAGTTGGGTGATCTCCTTGAATACTCGTAGTGGCCAAAGTATTATACATCGAGTTTAGTGATCCTCCTAAGTACTCGTAGTGGTTAGAATGGGACCCGATGATCCTCCAAAATTGCTTTTCATGCCAAAAAATGTTCGCTGTATGCCAGTTCAACGCTGAACCTGTGCCTAGTCCGACTAAAAATTTCACCTTAGGAAGATAGTTGTTGGCGGCAAGAGAAATGACATCAACAATTGCATCATCATAATAGAGCTAGCTAGTTTGCTACAAAACGCTCGTGGTGTCACAAGAGCCACAGAATGAGTGATAGAATATTCATATGGACCTGATCGTCAGCATCAGACAAAATATGAAAGAAAGAAGCTCAACTTCACACGTTCGAGCGCCTCTGAATTCCCTCCTAAGTCCCCGACCGGTGGTCTCAGAGATTTTGACAATTCTAACAAATTTACTATCTCTGCAGAAATTTTACTAATAAAATTATAGTGTCTTGCATGTACTTTAAGATTGCTTACTCCATTTCACCTAATTCTTTTATCATAACCTCTAGATCTTTATGTTTGAAGCTGTATTTATACTGGGATCACATTCAAGGATTGGCCAACCAATCATGCATGATCTACTTCAGAAGTACCTTCTAAAATAATTTTTTCAAATCCAAAAGTTGAGTATCTACTTGTAGATTAGTGTATCAGATTACGGTTCTGTTGCATAGATTAAAAAATAGTGAGCCAATCTATGAAAATTTCGCTGCAATGTTGTAAATATTTCTCCATCTCCTTCTCCCTTTCTAATATCTCTTTAGATTGCACATGAAATATGATCTCCCTAGACAAATTTTTCTACTTTCTTTGACAAGAATGTAAGCCACCCATGCTTATATATTCCTTAGAATGCAATCAAGAACATAACAGGAACCTTGGTATAAAGAAGGCAAATAGGAAGAGCGAAAACTTAAGGTAGCTATGCTTTATTAAATTGCAATTCCAAATAGTTACCATAGGGGAATCCAATCAACAAGCTCAACTTGTTCGCTCGTGCCAGCTACTCATTTATTCAATTACTAAATTTATTCTATCCTAATGTAATTTAGAAGGATCAACCGCATGAGTTACAGTTGCAGGCGTCGATCACCATGTTGCATTCGACGCCAGGCTGGCCAACATAGGTGCATTCGACGTGATAGCAGCACTGCATATTTGAACAGTTATTGGGGTTGTTAGTAACGCAGCACTTGCACGTTCCGCATTGAGATTTGGCGTCACCTTGACCATGCCGGGCGGTAGATATTTGATTCTCGGTTGCGGCTCAAGGGCAGCAACATCTCTTGCTTTGCATGTGGGTTGTAAAAGATTAGTGAGTTAGCGAGTAAGAAACAATAGAAAGGATGATTGTGATTGAAAGGAGGATCACCTCTCACGGGCAAGATAATTAAGAGAAGAGTGAGAGTGAAGACGAAGTGAGGGGTGACCTTGCCCATGGTTGTCAAGATGTGTTGGATAACACATCCAGAGAGGGAGAGGGTATAAGTAATTATTTTGCAAATTAAGGAAGAAGTTTGGATTCATTGTTTGTTTGTTTTTTCCATTCTCTATTATAAGTAAACTTTTGCAAATTCAGGAAGAAGTTACAATTCATTAATTTGTTTCATTTTTTCATTCTTTATTATAAATAATCCTTTTGAAAATTAAGGAAGACATTTCAATTCATTGATTTATTTTTTTGGAGTACCACTGCTCACCGGCAAGGTAGTTAAGAGAAGAGTGAGAGTGAAGATGAGGTGAGGGGTGACCTTGCCTGTGGTTGTCAAGATGAGTTGGATAACACATCGAGAGAGAGAGAGAGAGGATAGAAGTAATCGTTTGCAAATTAAGAAAGATGTTTCGATTCATTGATTTGTTTCTTTTTTTTTTCATTCTCTATTATTTTAATTTAACAAAATCACTAAATTCCCTCTATTATTTTAATTTCATAAATGCAAAATAGATGATAAATCATATGAAACCACTAAGAGTATTCGTGACGATACGCAATGTATGTTATATGCATATATGTTTGAGTTATATTTGGATGCTTGATATGAAATTTCGCAATTTATGTTTTTACTTTCATACTGTTTATTTTTTATTTTGAAATTTTATTATTATATTAGTGTGCGTGTGGGAAAATTTCTACTAGGCCATAAAGCTCACACCTTCTCTTTCTTTTTCTCTTTCAGAGTCACAAGATGCATACTCTCGATTGGCTTAGGCATGGAGTTCAAATGGAGTCATTAGTTAGTTAATTTATTTTTTGATACCAAATAAATATTTAGAAATTTTGTAATTGAATTAGTTTGAATATTTGATTATGATGGACTTATTTAGTTGGATTATTTGGCTATTAACTTTTGATTTAAATTTCTAGAGTTATTAAAAATTTATTCGTCTTTGGCCTTGCATAATATTTAGGGTACCACTCTAAGGTTCATGCGGCTTTATCACATAACCGACCTAAGTGATGGGCTCAGGGTATGACATCTGCTACATTGGGAAATTCTACAAACAACACAACCATCTCAGAAAAGAACCTAGTTTGTAGCTTAACTTTTCCACCTTCTTCGGAAAAATTATTTCGAGGCAACTTCTGCTAACTTCAGGCAATATCTCTCCATTTTTCTCTAGCAGTAGTATATATGTTGAATGATTTTTTTCCCAAGGTGTTAGAGAATAGTTAAAAAATACCATTTCCATTTTCCTAGTAGGGCTAGACTTATAGTTTTGAGATCTTAGATCCCCAAACGACATTCTTTTTTAAAATGTGGTATTTTTTTCCAAATAACAAGACAAAAATACTAGATAGAGTGTGGTTATTTTTTTTTTTAATTGACAAGATTTTCTTCAACTTGCTTAGCTCGAATCTCTCAGAGAAAATTAGAAGAAGATGGCGAAATTTCAAAAGTAGAACTTTAAGTCTCCTTTCCTTTCATTGATCCTTCACATCTCTTCAACTAAAGTACATAACTTCTATTTATAACACTAGTGAGGTCCCCCTTTTACAATTGGGATTGGATTGTTGCATTAGTTCGAATAAGACTATATATTTTAAAATAGATAAGATTAATAAAAATATTATATAAAAAAATAAAATCTTTTGAGAAGGTAGATCTCAACTTCTACATCAACTCTGCTTTTTATCGCTCCGTCTGATTCTTCTTAAATAGAAAGTTACACCCGGTCAAAGTTTTACTTGAAAAGGATACTTTTTGGTTTGATGAGTCCATTTTGGTGCCCAAATAATAGAATTTTGGCCCGATTCAACCTTATAGGAGGTTGGCTGAAAGTTGTAGATCTCGAAAAGGTACCAAATTTTTTAAGAAAAAATCTCAATCGGGCATCCTATGACAAGTTTTGACCTTCGGTAGTTTGGCAGGCGACTCGGTTTTTCGATGTAGTAGATCTCATTTTTTAAACTTGTCCAGCCTATTTGTAGTGGCCAAAGTCTTTCACATTCAGTCTAGTGATCCTCCTAAATATCCGTAGTAGCCACAGTATTCCACATTGAGTTGGGTGATCTTCTTGAATACTCATGGTGGCCAAAGTAATCTACATCGAGTTTAGTGATCCTCCTGAATACTCGTAGTGGTTAAAATGGGACTCAATGATCCTCTTAAATCACTTTCCAAAAAAAGTTCGTTGAATGCGGTTAATACACATTACAAGCCAAATAAAAGCAGAAAATTGAAAATTATATAATGGTAGGATTGCAGAGATAACAAGTCCTCATTTTGTCAGTTTGGAATCCAGGCCAAACAGGCAGGATAGTGCAGTGTATATGGAGAGGCCCATAGTGATTATTGCATGCCCCCTTGGATTTGCGCCACCAAGGATATGGTTTCATCCTATATGCTCATTATATATGAGATCAATTAATATCGAAGGAACGAACTTTTCCTTGGACTTCTTTCACGAAAAGAGAACGAAAAAGAAAAAGAAAAGAAGATCAAGAGATTTTGATAATTCTCATCCGAGATTGCTTCCATGCATAAAATTGCTTGGACCAAAATTATTTGGTTGACTCACAAGAATTGTGAAAATGTTGCTAAGCGCACCTTAAGATCCCATACATTCTTCAACTAAATATTTAATGAATGTGTACTAATCATATCTCAATTACGTATTAAGGAATTTATTGTATTCATCAAAAATAAAGTCTATTTTACTTTTTTAGATAATATAGTTTCAGAAAATTAATAAGAGATTTGTTTAAATGATCCAGACTTCCCTTAGTCTTACCAATCCAATTAGTCATGAACCTATTTCCACTCTCGGCATTAATCTACATAATATTTTGGCTTAAGGCCAGCTTACCCTACTCATTCGCATGCTACTCTCTCACTCTCTCCTCTGTCTCTGATTCAAAAATGGTGAGATAGCCCACCAGATTCGTCGGTTGCCATCACCACATGGATTCAAACTCTTACAACTATCAGTTTGAAGAAAAAAAAACTAAAAAAGAAACACAATGAACAGTTAGAATCAAAATAATGGTCTAGTTGAAGGCTCATTAAATCATAATTCCCCCTTTTCTTTTCCTCTTAATGGAAAAGTTAATTTAAGAAAGATTTTTGAGAAAGAAAGATTTTCTCACATTATGCATCTAACATTAAGAACACGCTATGAAACATCTTTTGATAAAAGATTCATATATAGCAACATATCAATCACTTTATCGAATTTAAAGAAAAGAATCTCTCTCTCTCTCTCTCTCTCTCTATTTTGATGCAATAGAGGTTAATGGAGATTATCTTGTTAGACACTAGCTTTTATTGGAATGAAAGGTTCACCTTATTTCTTTGTTGCAACCTACCACATATAACCCGATTATGCGAGGTATTTTACTGAATATATACTGAAATAATACGCTTCCTATGATTATTTCACAAGGACATGCACAAAGCAACATGAACAAAAACAAAAAAAAGAAAAAAAGCGCGATACACACCGCGTTTGTGTATGCTGCCTCACAGTTGGATTGGCTTGCCAACTTGACCTTGAACCTGTGGACCTAGTCCGACTAAAAATTTCACCTTAGGAAGATAGTTGTTGGTGGCAAGAGAAATGACATCAACAATTGCATCATCATAGTAGAGCTAGCTAGTTTACTACAAAACGCTCGTGATGTCACAAGAGCCATGAATGAGTGATAGAATATTTCATATGGACCTGATCGTCAGCATCAGATAAATTATGAAAGAAGAAGCTCAACTTCACATATTCAAACGCCTTTGAATTCTCTCCTGAGTCCCGACGGGTGGTCTCAGAGATTTTGACAATCCTAAAAAATTTGCAGTCTCTGTAGAAATTTTACTAATAAAATTGTTGTGTCTTGTATGTACTTTAAGATTGCCTTACTCCATTTCACCTAATTCTTTTATCATAACCACTAGATCTTAATGTTTGAAGCTGTATTGATATGGGGATCACATTCAAGGATTCGCCAACCAATCATGCATGATCTACTTCAGAATTACCTTCCAAAATAATTTTTTCAAATCCAAAAGTTGAATATCTGCTTGTAGATTAGCGTAACAGATATGGTTCTGCTGTGTAGATTAAAAAATAGGGAGCCAATCTATGAAATTTCGTTGCAAATGTTGTAAATATTTCTTCATCTCCTTCTCCCTTTCTAATATCTCTTTAGATTGCACAAGATCTCCCTAGACAAATTTTTCTACTTTTTTTGACAAAAATGCAAGCCACCCATGCGTATATATTCCTTAGTGTTGCCCAAGGTGACAATCCAAGAGGGGGGGGGGGTGAATTGGTTTCTTTTAAACTTTTGGTGCTTTTAAAAACTTTCTTAATTAAGTGTGGTGGATGCTTTCTTAAGCTATTTGAGTGAGTTAAGCTAATGCAATAATAGAAGGTAAAGCAAGTGAAAATAGAGACACAAGCACAATACAAACACCACAATATATAGTGGTTCGGTGCTCTCCTTAGCACCTACGTCCACTCCCCAAGCGTACCCTTGGGATTTCACTATAATCACACGGATTACAGTTGGATTGTTTTCCGGGCTCACAATCCAAAAACCTAGTTGGTTTTACGGGCTCACCAACGAACCTATACACTTGGTTTTGTGGGCTCACCAAGAACCTTGTTGGTTTTGCGGGCTCACCAACGAACCTATACACTTGGTTTTGCGGGCTCACCAAGAACCTTGTTGGTTTTGCGGGCTCACCAACGAACCTATACAACTTTGGTTTTACGGGTTCACCAAAAACCTTTGTTGGTTTTGCGGGCTTACCAACGAACCTTTACAAAGTGTTTAAGCAAATGAAAATAAAAGATTTAACTCCTAAATGAGCATATAAGACAATATGAACAACAAAGAAGAGTTTAGAAGGAAGTTATCGCTTTGAAGTTGCTTTGCTCTTCTTTGTCAAGGAAGCTTCACTCTTCAATGGGGGAAGGAGCTCTTGATGCCTCTTTGAATGTGCTCAATCCTTTCCTTTGATTCTTGGATGAAGCTTCTTGATGAAGGAGATTAGGGCTCTTTAGTATTCTTGTGTATTCTTTGATAAACCTCTCAAAAGATATTTCTCTCTGATGAATAGTGCCCTTTAAATAGCCTCCCACCTTCTTTGGTCAAGCCCCATCCGTCAGATTTGAAAAACTAGCCGTTCAAGCCTTGGAAGGACAAAAAAGTACATCTGCAGAACTAGCCGTTACTGTTCAGCCCGTGGTTGGGTCGGCTCATCCTGTCCTTGGGTCGACCCAACTTGACCTTGGGTCGACTCAAACATTCCTTGGGTCGACCCTCTCAGAGAACACAGAAACATGAATTTCAAACTTCCTTCACTTGGGTCGACCCAACCATTCTTTGGGTCGACTCAAAGTCTGCTTGGGTCGACTCAACTTCTTCTTGGGTCGACCCTCTCAGTATTCCCAGAAGATCAATTTTTGTCTGTCTTTCTGTCTTCAATTTGGGTCGACCCTCTCAGAGTTTGGGTCGACTCAAAGTTTACTTGGGTCGACTCAACTTCTTCTTGGGTCGACCCTCTCAGTAATTCCAGAGAACCGATTTCTGTCTGTCTTTCTGTCTTGCCTTTGGGTCGACCCTCTCAGGGTTTGGGTCGACTCAAGCTTGGGTCGACTCAACCACTGTGTGGGTCGACCCTCTCAGTAACTCCAGAGAGCATTTTTCCTTGGCATTTTGAGGTTCTTTGGAGGTTGGGTCGACTCATGCTTACCTTGGGTCGACCCAACTCACTGTTCATTTGTGCTGTTTTTTTGCAGGAGTGTGCCAGATGATTCCTTTAAGTGCCGGGGTCGTCCCAATCAACCTATGGGTCGACTCAATTCACACTTTGCTGCATTCTCAAGGTTAGATCCATTCAAATGAACAAGACCATATATATGTTTTCAATTTAAGCATATGTACTGAGAGTAATAACCTTATAAATGAAGTATCAATTTAACTTATAGCATGCTTTAAATAATAACTTGTTAATCATCAAAATAACACTATCATCCTCAATCTCCCCCTTTTTGATGATTACAAAATAAAGAGTATAAGCCTATTGATACTTGTCTTTAGAACCAGTTTATGAAAGGGATTGAATTTCAGAATTTCAGCTTTTCATATATATAAGTGAAATCTCCCCCTATATCATTCAAATGTTGCCAATTTGACTTTTTGAATTGCTCCCCCTTTCATTTATAATTCATTAGCAATGAAACTTCAAAAATTTGAGATAAAATGTGAGTTTCAGCTTATGTATCGGGGTGCGAGAGGTGCGTGCCAAATTCTGAATTTATATGTGCCAAATTCTGAATTTTGATGGAAATTTTTGATTTAGTCAATTTCATTGTTACAACTTGCTCCCCCTTAGATATATAATCTTTCTTATATGATTTTCAATTTGTTTAGCCCATTTATTTCTCTTTTCTTTTCATAACTTCTTTACTCACTCTTTCTCATAAATGAAATACTCTTTCTTTTCTTAGAGTGAATACTTTATCTTTTCGTCTCCCCCTTTATACTCTTCCTTCTCTTCTCCTTTATATACTGTTTCCTCTTCTCCCTTTATATACTACCCTTTCCTTCATAACTTCTTTTATATACTCTTTCCTCTTCTCTTCTCCCCCTTTTTGTCATCATCAAAAACATAGATATGGGAAAAGATGCAATAACGAAAAAGCTTTAGACTTCATTGATCAAAATAGGAACATTTTTCATACATTAATTCCCAAAATAAGTACAATGTTCCTCAATCAAGAATTAAAGATATGACGGAAAAGCAAGATACATAAGGAAAAAAGCAAGATACATATAAGAAAAGGCAAGATACATTTGAGAACTAGATTTCTAGCCTAGGCTCTAAATATAGATGCTAAGATCAGCCTAGGGAGAATCTAATGGCTGGGATCTAGTCCTCATCCGCCTAGCATAAGTAGCGAGGGGAGGTCGAGCCTGGTGAGACTGGGTCTGGCGTGGAGCACGTCGAGCTGGATGACTCTGTGCCGATATCTCTGACTCAGCAGCCTGTGGCACAGAAGGTCCATGTGTCTCTCTCTCTCTTCTGAGTGCTCCAATCTGCTGCCTCAGATCACTGATATCAGCAGACATGACATCCAAGCGGGCGTCCAATCGGCTCGTTTGGGACCCATTTCTCCAAGATCTTAAAGAAATCTACTGTTTGGAGGAGTTTAGTGGAGATTGGAGAGTGGGGACTAAGCTTTTCGGAAGAAGACAAAGGGCAAACAGTGCCCTAGATGTGCTCTCGGGCCCCCTTTTAACAGTGGGGTCCCGACGTTGGGTCGACTCAAGAATTTTCTTGGGTCGACTCAACGTTGGGTCGACCCATGTTCTGGGTTGGGTCGACCCAAGTGCAGAAATTTGTTTTCTCTTCCTTTTTGCTTCTAAAAAGTTTTTCTTGCTTCCAATCCTTATAAGCTCTTTATGGAACAATGATACATGAGTAAGAATCTATAGATAACAAATTTGACTCATGTTTCATGGGATTTTTGAAGTTAGAGGAATGTATCATGAGACTACTAACTTCCTTCATATTCATTCAATAAAAGGATCACATATACCTAATTCCCTCTGAGCATACAGAATCTATCTTCACTCAATGGTTTTGTAATATATCGGCCAATTGTTTTTCCGTGCATATATGCTCAATGCATACATTTCCATTTTGCACATGATCCCTAATAAATGGTACCTTATTTCTATGTGTTTGGCCTTAGAGTGCTGAACTGGATTTTTAGTGAGATTGATAGCACTCGTATTATCACACTTAATAGGAATATTATCTAGTTTAACTCCATAGTCCTCTAGTTGTTGCTTGAGCCATAATACTTGAGCACAACAACTACCAGCAGCTATGTATTCAGCTTCAGCTGTGGATAGTGCCACTGAATTCTGCTTTTTACTAAACCATGATACTAAATTGTTTCCTAAGAATTGACATGTGCCACTTGTGCTCTTTCTATCTAATTTGCATCCGGCAAAATCTGCATCTGAGTATGCAAGCAAATCTAGACATGAGTCTCTCGAGTACCATAATCCAATGGTGGTGTTCCTCTTAAATATCTAAGGATCTCTTAACTGCACTTAAATGTGACTCCTTAGGATCCGATTGATATCTAGCACATATCCCTACACTAAAACAATGTCGGGTCTACTAGCAGTAAGATAGAGCAAGGATCCAATTAGTCCTCTATAGAGCTTAATATCCACACTTTTCCCTTTTTCATCTTTGTCTAGCTTACTAGTGGGATTCATTGGAGTGCCAATTCCCTTATGATTTTCATTCCAAACTTCTTCAGTATTTCCTTGTATACTTAGTTTGATGAATGAAAATGCCTTCTTTGGTTTGTTTGATTTGTAATCCTAAAAAGAAACTTAGTTCTCCCATCAAACTCATCTCAAATTCTCCATGCATTAAATCAGCAAATTCTTTGCATAGAGTATCGTTAGTGGCACCAAAGATTATGTCATCTACATATATTTGTACCACTAATAGATTTTTGTCCTTTCTTGAGAAATAGAGTTTTATCTACATTTCCTCTACAAAATCATTATCAATCAGAAATTTACTTAGTCCTATCATACCAAGCCCTAGGTGCTTGCTTTAATCCATATAATGCCTTAAGTAATTTAAACACATGATTTGGCAATTCATGATTTTCAAATCCTGGAGGTTGTTCTACATATACTTCCTCCTCAATAATACCATTTAAGAATGCACTCTTCACATCCATTTGATATAATTTAAAATCCATAAACATGCAAATGCTAGAAGTAATCTAATAGCTTCTAATCTAGCTACAGGAGCAAATGTCTCATCATAATCTATTCCTTCTTCCTGATTGTATCCCTTAGCTACAGTCTAGCCTTATTTCTTATAACTACTCCATTTTCATCTAATTTATTTCTAAATACCCATTTTGTTCCAATTACTGAATTATGCTTTGGTCTTTCAGTTAATGTCCATACATTACTTCTTTTAAATTGATTTAATTCCTCTTGCATGGCATTTATCCAGTTAGTATCTTTTTCAGCTTCTTCATAAGTTTTAGGTTCTAATTGTGAAACAAAAGCAAGATAATCATTTAAATTTCTAAGAGAGATCGAGTTCTTACCCCTTGAGATGGATCACCAATAATTAAGTCTTGGATGTCCATGTGCATACCTCCATTCTTTTGGCACGTCTTGGGGTTGTGGTGGCACGCAATCATCTCCCTTATCTTGATTTGGCGTCATCAATTTTTAACTTCTCAAAGTCGATAATTCCTGTATCATCATCAATAGAGTTTTCTTTCCTAGCAGACTCACTATCAGACTCATCAAATATAATATTGACCGACTCTTCCACTACTAAGGTTCTTTTGTTGAATACTCTGTATGCCTTGCTAGATGTGGAGTATCCTAAGAAGATACCTTCATCTGACTTGGCATCAAATTTACTTAAGTCCTCCTTGCCATTATTTAAGATAAAACATCTACATCCAAACACTTTAAAATATTTTGCAGTTGGTTTCTTATTCTTCCAAAGTTCATAAGGAGTTTTCTTAGTTATAGGTCGTATTAAAACTCGATTTAGAATATGGCAAGAGGTGTTTATAGCTTCAGCCCAAAAGTACTTTGGAAGATTTGACTCACAACATTGTGCGTGCCATTTCTGCCAATGTCCTATTTTTCCTTTCAACAACCCCATTTTGTTGAGGCGTTCTAGGTGCTGAAAATTGATGTGATATTCCATTTTTAGTGCAAAATTCCTCGAAGTGTTGATTTTCAAATTCCGTGCCATGATCACTTCGAATTGCTACCAATGTGAGTTTCTTTTCATTTATTATTTTATTATATAGTTTCAAATTCTGAAAATGCTTCATTCTTATGTGCCAAAAATGAAACCCATGTATACCTTGAAAAATCATCAACAATAACTAGTCCATATTTCTTTCCTCCTAGACTTGTAGTTCTAGTAGGTCCAAATAAATCCATATGTATGAGTTCAAATGGTCTAGTTGTTGATACTACATTTTTCGATTTAAAGATGATCTAGTTTGTTTTCCTAATGAACATGGTCCACATATTTTGTCTTTTCAAAAATCAATTTTGGCACATCCTTTATTAATTCCTTCTTAACTAGTTTTGATATTAATTCCATACTAGCATGTCCTAGTCTTCGATGCCAAAGCCAACTAGTTTCATTCTTCTTTTCTTCATTAGTAATTAAGCATAAACCATTTTTCTTGCCTAATTCATGAAGATCTACTAAATAAATATTTCTTTGCCTTTGTCCTACAAGTACAATGCTATTATCTTTAGGATTTGTGATTAATGCATACAGATGCTTCAAATGTAACTTTAAATCCTTTATCACAAAATTGACTTATACTAAGAAGATTATGTTTCAAACCTTTAACTAATAAAACATTTTCTATAAAAATAGATGGAGCAATGAAAATTTTACCCTTTCCAATGATATGACCTTTACCATTGTCTCCATAGGTAACTACTCCACCTTTCTTTGGTTCCAAGTGACAAATTGATCTTCGTCACCGGTCATGTGTCTTGAACAGCCACTATCTAGATACCATCGTTTTTCCATTTTATCAGCTGTAAGACACACCTGCAATCAAGATCAAGAAGAAACTTTAGGTACCCAAACTAAGTTGGGTCCTTTAGGGTTAGTACTCCATGTTCCTTTTGGAACCCAAACTTTCTTAACTTTTGTTATTACTTGATTTGTTTTGACTAGATTTCTAAAGTTACATTCATATGCTCTATGTCCTATCTTATTGCAACAATAACAAGTAACATTTTCATTTTTAGCTTTTACAAAAATATTCTTTAAGAGTTTTTGTTTTGTATTTGTTCTATAACCTAAACCAGCCTTATTATATACAGCTCTTTGACTATCAAGTATCAAATTCAATTTGTAGAACTAAGAGTAAATTTATCTACCAAGGATTTATACTTTTCAGCATCTTCTTTTAACTTAATATTTTCAGCAATTAGATTTTTGGTTTCATTTTCAAGTTTCCTACTTAACGTTTCATAGTTATTAGACAGTTTTATTTATCTTTAATGAGAGATTGATTTTCTTCTTTTAGAGCTTTATTTTATTAATTACTTTCTTATGTTCTTCCATGAGTTCTAAGAAAGCATCATGTAATTCATCAACAGTAAAATCACAGTCAAGTTCAGAATCTACCTCATCGTCATTGGCCATATGACATATTTGGGCCGTGTCTTGATGATCTTCATCCTCTGAACTTGATTCCTCACTCTCACTCCAATCAGCCATAAAATTTTCTTTTTCAATTTTCTTGCCATCCACTTCAAATCTGGGCAATCTATCTTATAATGCCCGGGTTTGTTACACTCATAGCAAATAGGGGTTTCTTTCTCTTTTCTTTATCCTTACCCTTTTCTTTATCCTTACCCTCTCTTTGCTTGAACCTTTAGAGAAGGGCTTCTTTATGGAATCTATTTTACCTCTCATGAATTTTCTGAATTTCCTCCCAAGCACTGCCATCCCTTCTCATCAATATCTTCATCATCATCTGAATCTTCTGATTCAGATTGTTGTCTAGGGGTGGTAGTCTTTAGGCTAGGGCTTTCTTCTCTTGACCTCATCTTCTGAATTTTTGCCTCATGTCAACTCATGGGTCATGAGTGACCTAGAAGCTCCTCTAGCTGCAGTGTGTTGAGGTCCTTTGCTTCTTGTATGGCGGTTACCTTGGCCTCCCAATTCCTTGGTAGAGACCTGAGAATTTTTCGCACCAAATCAGAGTTAGAATAAGATTTTCCTAAACTTTTAAGCCCATTTATAATATCAGTAAAACGAGTAAACATATCAGTTATGGACTCGGTAGAATCCATTTTAAACAATTCATATTTTTGTACTAATATGTTTATCTTTGATTCCTTGACTTGATTGGTCCCTTCATGTGTGACCTCAAGTCTATCCCAAATTTCTTTGGCAGTGGAGCAAGTGGATATTCTATTGAATTCATTTACATCTAAAGAGCAATAAAGTATGTTTATTGCTTTTGCATTTAATTGTGCTAAGTCTTCTATCATTTTCATTCCAATCCATTTCTGGTTTGGATGATAGTGCCTTCTACATTGAGTGTGGGTGTGTGAGGTCCTCTAGTGATTATTTGCCATAGTCATAATCTGAAGCTTGAATGAATATCCTCATTCTAGCTTTCCAATATGCATAGTTTGTGCCATTAAATAGAGGTGGTCTATTTGTGGATTGCCCCTCACTCATTGCACCTCCCACTTGGGTTGCCATGATCTTTAACTCTTGATTGTTAGATCAATGAGCACTATTAGAGCACCTTGCTCTGATACCACTTGTTGCCCAAGGTGACAATCCAAGAGGGGGGGGGTGAATTGGTTTCTTTAAACTTTTGGTGCTTTTAAAAACTTTCTTAATTAAGTGCGGTGGATGCTTTCTTAAGCTATTTGAGTGAGTTAAGCTAATGCAATAATAGAAGGTAAAGCAAGTGAAAATGAGACACAAGCACAATACAAACACAACAATATATAGTGGTTCGGTGCTCTCCTTAGCACCTACGTCCACTCCCCAAGCGTACCCTTGGGATTCACTATAATCTCACGGATTACAGTTGGATTGTTTTCCGGGCTCACAATCCAAAAACCTAGTTGGTTTTACGGGCTCACCAACGAACCTATACACTTGGTTTTCGGGTCACCAAAACCTTGTTGGTTTTGCGGGCTCACCAACGAACCTATACACTTGGTTTTCGGGTTCACCAAAAACCTTGTTGGTTTTGCGGGCTCACCAACGAACCTATACAACTTTGGTTTTACGGGTTCACCAAAAACCTTTGTTGGTTTTGCGGGCTTACCAACGAACCTTTACAAAGTGTTTAAGCAAATGAAAATAAAAGATTTAACTCCTAAATGAGCATATAAGACAATATGAACAACAAAGAAGAGTTAGAAGGAAGTTATCGCTTTGAAGTTGCTTTGCTCTTCTTTGTCAAGGAAGCTTCACTCTTCAATGGGGGAAGGAGCTCTTGATGCCTCTTTGAATGTGCTCAATCCTTTCTTTGATTCTTGGATGAAGCTTCTTGATGAAGGAGATTAGGGCTCTTTAGTATTCTTGTGTATTCTTTGATAAACCTCTCAAAAGATATTTCTCTCTGATGAATAGTGCCCTTTAAATAGCCTCCCACCTTCTTTGGTCAAGCCCCATCCGTCAGATTTGAAAAACTAGCCGTTACAAGCCTTGGAAAGGACAAAAAGTACATCTGCAGAACTAGCCGTTACTGTTCAGCCCGTGGTTGGTCGGCTCATCCTGTCCTTGGGTCGACCCAACTTGACCTTGGGTCGACTCAAACATTCCTTGGGTCGACCCTCTCAGAGAACACAGAAACTGAATTTCAAACTTCCTTCACTTGGGTCGACCCAACCATTCTTTGGGTCGACTCAAAGTCTGCTTGGGTCGACTCAACTTCTTCTTGGGTCGACCCTCTCAGTATTCCAGAAGATCAATTTTTGTCTGTCTTTCTGTCTTCAATTTGGGTCGACCCTCTCAGAGTTTGGGTCGACTCAAAGTTTACTTGGGTCGACTCAACTTCTTCTTGGGTCGACCCTCTCAGTAATTCCAGAGAACCGATTTCTGTCTGTCTTTCTGTCTTGCCTTTGGGTCGACCCTCTCAGGGTTTGGGTCGACTCAAGCTTGGGTCGACTCAACCACTGTGTGGGTCGACCCTCTCAGTAACTCCAGAGAGCATTTTTCCTTGGCATTTTGAGGTTCTTTGGAGGTTGGGTCGACTCATGCTTACCTTGGGTCGACCCAACTCACTGTTCATTTGTGCTGTTTTTTTGCAGGAGTGTGCCAGATGATTCCTTTAAGTGCCGGGGTCGTCCCAATCAACCTATGGGTCGACTCAATTCACACTTTGCTGCATTCTCAAGGTTAGATCCATTCAAATGAACAAGACCATATATATGTTTTCAATTTAAGCATATGTACTGAGAGTAATAACCTTATAAATGAAGTATCAATTTAACTTATAGCATGCTTTAAATAATAACTTGTTAATCATCAAAATAACACTATCATCCTCACTTAGAATTCAATCAAGAACATAACAGGAACCTTGGTATAAAGAAGGCTAATAGGAAGAGCGAAAACTTAAGGTAGCTATGCTTTATTAAATTGCAATTCCAAAACATGTACCATAGGAGAATCCAATCGACACGCTCAAACTTGTTCGCCCATGCCAGTTACTTAATTTATTCAATTACTAAATTTATTCTATCCTAATGTATTTAGAAGGATCAACCGCATGAGTTACAGTTACAGGCATCGATCACCATGTTGCATTCGACGTCAGGCTGGCCGACATAGCTGCATTCGACGTGATAGCAGCACTGTATATTTGAGCAGTTATTGGGGTTGTTGGTAGCGCAGCACTTGCACGTTCCGCATTGAGATTTGGCATCGCCCTTGACCTTGCCGGGCGGTAGATATTTGATTCTCGGTTGCGGCTCGAAGGCAGCAACATCTCCTGCTTTGCATGTGGGTTGTAAAAGATTAGTGAGTTAGTGAGTAAGAAAAAAATAGAAAGGACTGACTGTGATTGAAAGGAGGATCACCTCTCACGGGCAAGATAATTAAGAGAAGAACGAGAGTGAAGACGAGGTGAGGGGTGACCTTCCCCATGGTTGTCAAGATGTGTTGGATAACACATCCAGAGAGGGAGAGAGGGTATATGTAATCCAACTAAAATGCCCTCTCAGAAATCACTAAATTTCCTCTATTATTTTAATTTAACAAATGAAAAATAGATGATAAGTCATATGAAACCACTAAGAGTATTCATGACAATACAAAATGTATGTTATATGCATATATGTTTGAGTTATACTGGATGCTTTATATGAGATTTGGCGATTTATGTTTTCACTTTCATACTGTTTATTTGCTATTTTGAAATTTTATTATTATATTAGTGTGGGTGTGTGAAAATTTCTACTAGGCTATAAAGCTCACACCTCCTCTTTCTTTTTCTCTTTCAGAGTCACAAGATGCATAGTCTCGATTGGTTTGGGCATGGAGTTCAATTGGAGCCATTAATTAGTTATTTTTTTTTGATACCAAATAAATATTTATAAATTTTGTAATCGAATTAGTTTGAATATTTGATTATGATGGACTTATTTAGTTGGATTATTTGGCTATTAACATTTTATTTAAATTTCTAGAGTTATTAAAAATTTATTCGTCTTTGGCCTTGCATAATATTTAGGGTACCACTCTAGGGTTCATGCGGTTTTATCACGTAACCGACCTAAGTGATGGGCTCAGGGTGTGACATCTGCTACATTGGAAAATTCTACAAACAACACAACCATCCCAGGAAAGAAACCTAGTTTTTAGCTTAACTTTTCCACCTTTCTTTGGAAAAATTATTTCGAGGCAACTTCTCCTAACCTTCAGGCAATATCTCTCCATTTTTCTCTGGCAGTAGTATATATGTTGAATGATTTTTTCCCAAGGTGTTAGAGAATAGTTAAAAAAAATGCCATTTCCATTTTCCTAGTAGGGCTAGATTCATAGTTTTGAGATCTTAGATCCCCAAATGACATTCTGCTTTAAAATGTTGTATTTTTTTCCAAAAAACAAGACAAAAAAATACTAGATAGAGTGTGGTTATCTTTCTGATGTAATTGACTAGAAGGAAGATTTTTTTCAACTTGTTCAACTTGAATCTTTCAAGAGAAAACTAGAAGAAGATGGCGGAATCTCGAATGTAAAACTTTAAGTCTCTTTTCTTTTTATTGATCCTTCACATCTGTTAAACTAAAGTACATAACTCCTATTTATAATACTAGTGAGGTCCCTCCTTTCACAATTTGGATTGGATTTGAGAAGGTAGATCTCGACTTCTACATCAACTTTGCCTGCTGTCGCTTCATCTAATTTTTCTCGTATAGAGAGTTACACCCGATCAAAGTGTTACTCGAAAATGAAACTTTTGGTTTGACCAGTCTATTTTGGAGCCTAAATAATAGAATTTCGGCCCAATTCAACCTTATAGAAGATTGGCTCAAAGTTGTAGATCTCACAAAAATACCAATTTTTTCTTAAAACAATCTCAATCGGGCATCCTTTGACCAAGTTATAACCTCCAGTAGTTTGGCAGGCGACTCGATTTTTCGATGTGGTAGATCTCATTTTTTAAACCCTGTCCAGTCTTATTCGTAGTGGCCAAAGTCTTTCACATTCAGTCTAATGATCCTCCTAAATATCCGTAGGAGCTAAAGTATTCTACATCAAGTTGGGTGATCTCTCTGAATACTCGTAGTAGCCAAAGTAATCTACATCGAGTTTAGTGATCCTCCTGAATACTCGTAGTGGTTAAAATGGGACTCGATAATCCTCCTAAATTGCTTTCCAAAAAAAGTTCACCGAATGCCGTTAATACACAGCCAAATAAAAAGCAGAAAATTAGAAATTAAATAATGGTAGGATTGCGGAGAGAACAAGTCCTCATTTTGTCAGTTTGGAATCCAGGCCAAACAAGCAGGATAGTGCAGTATATATGGAGAGGCCCATAGTGATTGGTGCGTAACCCATTGGATTTGCGCCACCAAGGATATGGTTTCATCCTATATGCTCATTATATATGAGATCAATTAATATCAAAGAACGAATTTTTTTCTTGGACTTCTTCCACGAAAAGAGAACGAAATAGAAAAAGAAAAGAAGATCATGAGATTTTGATAATTCTCAAAATCAAAATAATGTAAGCATCCCATGCGAATGTATTCCTTAGAATGCAATCAAGAACATAACACGAACCTAGGTATAAAGAAGGAAAATAGGAAGAGCGAAAACTTAAGGTAACTATTGTGGACCCTAGAATTGATTTTAATGATCACAAAACTTTATGAATTATATTTACTAATGATTGTGTTTTGCAAGAAAGAAAGAATGAAATATTTTGTAGGAATCATAGCCAAGTCAGGAAGCAAAAAGGCCACAAAAGTTTGCAAAAAAGCTCCTTGAATGAGCTGATCTCATTGCTGAAGAGTCGACCCCAAGTGGCCAAAGTTAAAGAAAAGAAGAGCCAAGAACAACGAGCGAGTCGACCTCAATGTTCTCAAGTATCAACCCCAGAGTAGGAGTCAACCCCAGTAAAAGATAAGTCGACCCCAGACAAACCCGCAGAGAAGAAGACAGAAGATAGGCTTTCTGTCCGACTGAGAGAGCTGTCTCGAGGGATTCATGAGACGTCTCGTAAGGAACACGAGTCGACCCCAGAGCAAAGCGGGTCGACCCCTTAAGTGGCACAGGGCAAAGGCAGAGAGCCGTTGAAAATAGCCAAGCTTAAGTATCGACCCCACGTAGAAACAAGTCGACCTCTAGATAGCTCGAGTGGACCCCAACATTGAGGGAGTCGACCCCTTAAGAGGTATAGAGAATTTCAGAGAGCAGCTAAAGTCGCAGGCAAGCAAGAGACGACTCCAAGTCTTGCTGAGTCGACTCGTAAGGAACACGAGTCGACCCCTAATTTTCCAACAACTCTATTTCATCTCCAACGACTCTATTTCGTCTCCAATGGCTCTAAAACAGTTCCCAAGGACGTGTAAGCTATAAATACAAGAAAACCAGATGGATTAAATTGAGCTTAACTACCAAGCTCCAAAATCTATCCTTGATCAGCTCATCTTATTCGACCTCTTCATTTTGCTTCGATAAAATTTATAGAATATCATGGATTTACTAAAATGCCCTCTCAAAAATCACTAAATTCCCTCTATTATTTTAATTTAAGAAATGAGAAATAGATGATAAGTCATATGAAACCACTAAGAGTATTCGTGATGATACACAATGTATGTTATATGCATATATGTTTGAGTTATACTGGATGCTTGATATGAGATTTCGCGATTTATGTTTTCACTTTCATACTGTTTATTTGCTATTTTGAAATTTTATTATTATATTAGTGTGGGTGTGTGGGAATTCCTACTAGGCTATAAAGCTCACACCTCCTCTTTCTTTTTCTCTTTCAGAGTCACAAGATGCATAGTCTCGATTGGCTTGGGAATGGAGTTCAAATGGAGCCATTAGTTAGTTAATTTATTTTTTGATACCAAATAAATATTTATAAATTTTGTAATTGTATTAGTTTGAATATTTGATTATGTTGGACTCATTTAGTTGGATTATTTGGCTATTAACATTTGATTTAAATTTCTAGAGTTATTAAAAAATTTATTCGTCTTTGGCCTTGCATAATATTTAGGGTACCACACTAGGGTTCATGTGGCTTTATCACGTAACCGACCTAAGTGATGGGCTCAGTCTATGACATCTACTACATTGGAAAATTGTACAAACAATACAACCATCTCAGGAAGGAAACCTAGTTTGTAGCTTAACTTTTCCACCTTTCTTTGGAAAAATTATTTCGAGGCAACTTCTCCTAACCTTCAGGCAATATCTCCCCAAAAGAAAAAGAGCGCGATACACATCGCGTTTGTGTATGCTGCCTCACAGTTGGATTGGCTTGCCAACTTGACGTAGAATTTGTGGACGTAGTCCGACTAAAAATTTCGCCTTAGGAAGATAGTCGTTGGTGGCAAGAGAAATGACATCAACAATTGCATCATCATAGTAGAGCTAGCTAGTTCACTACAAAATGCTCATGATGTCACAAGAGCCACAGAATGAGTGATAGAATATTCATATAGACCTGATCATCATCATCAGACAAATTATGAAAGAAAGAAGCTCAACTTCACATATTCGAATGCCTCTGAATTCTCTCCTGAGTCCCGACCGGTGGTCTTAGAATTTTGACAATCCTAACAAAATTTGCAGTCTCTGTAGAAATTTTACTAATAAAATTGTTGTGTCTTGCATGTACTTCAAGATTGCCTTACTCCATTTCACCTAATTCTTTTATCATAACCTCTAGATCTTTATGTTTGAAGCTGTATTGATATGGGGACCATATTCAAGGATTGGCCAACCAATCATGCCTGATCTACTTTAGAATTACCTTCCAAAATAATTTTATCAAATCCAAAAGTTAAATATCTGCTTGTAGATTAGTGTATCAGATATGGATCTGCTGTGTAGATTAAAAAATAGGGAACCAATCTATGAAATTTCGTTGCAAATGTTGTAAATATTTCTTCATCTCCTTCTCCCTTTCTAATATCTCTCAAGATTGCACATGAAATATGATCTCCCTAGACAAATTTTTCTACTTTCTTTGACAAAAATGCAAGCCACCCATGCGTATATATTCCTTAGAATTCAATCAAGAACATAACAGGAACCTTGGTATAAAGAAGGCTAATAGGAAGAGCGAAAACTTAAGGTAGCTATGCTTTATTAAATTGCAATTCCAAAACATGTACCACAGGGAATCCAATCAACATGCTCAAACTTGTTCGCTCGTGCCAGTTACTCAATTTATTCAATTACTAAATTTATTATATCCTAATGTATTTAGAAGGATCAACCGCATGAGTTACAGTTGCAGGCATCGATCACCATGTTGCATTCAACGTCAGGCTGGCCGACATAGCTGCATTCGATGTGATAGCAGCACTGCATATTTGAACAGTTATTGGGGTTGTTGGTAGCGCAGCACTTGCACGTTCCGCATTGAGATTTGGCATCGCCCTTGACCATGCCGGGCGGTAGATATTTGATTCTCGGTTGCGGCTCGAAGGTAGCAACATCTCCTGCTTTGCATGTGGGATGTAAAAGATTAGTGAGTTAGCGAGTAAGAAAAAAATAGAAAGGACTGACTATGATTTAAAGGAGGATCACCTCTCACGGGCAAGATAATTAAGAGAAGAACGAGAGTGAAGACGAGGTGAGGGGTGACCTTGCCCATGGTTGTCAAGATGTGTTGGATAACACATCCAGAGAGGGAGAGAGGGTATATGTAATCATTTTGCAAATTAAGGAAGAAGTTTTGATTCATTGTTTGTTTGTTTTTTCATTCTCTATTATATATAACCTTTCGCAAATATAGGAAGAAGTTACAATTTATTTATTTGTTTCATTTTTTCATTCTCTATTATAAATAATCCTTTTGAAAATTAAGGAAGACATTTCAATTCATTGATTTATTTTTTTTGGAGTACCACTTCTCACTGGCAAGGTAATTAGGAGAAGAGTGAGAGTGACGATGAGGTGAGGGGTGACCTTGCCCATGGTTGTCAAGATGAGTTGGATAACACATCCAAAGAGAGAGAGGATATAAGTAATCGTTTTGAAATTAGGGAAGATGTTTCGATTCATTGATTTGTTTCTTTTTTTTTCATTCTCTATTATGAGTAGCCTTTTGTAAATTAAGAAAGAAGTTACAATTCATTGATTTGTTTCTTTCTTTCATTCTTTATTATAAGTAACCTTTTGCAAATTATGGAAGAGGTTACAATTCACTGAATTGTTTTTTTTTCTAGAGGGGGCGTGGGAGGGCGAGGTTGTACGAAAATGATGATAGGAGGCATATCTGGCTACATGCTATAAATAATTGGCATAATCTGGTTCTATGTACTAGGGTTCTAATAAAGGAAATAAGGTGAATAAATTCATTAGAGGAAAACATAGAAAGTGATAGACCAAAATGGTGAAAACTTTTGACTGCTACTCAAGCTCCTACTATAGCTCCAATTTCGAAACGTTGGATTGTTTTGGCTGCTTGATCAGCTCATCTCATTCGACCTCTTCATTTTGCTTCGACAAAATTTATAGAATCTCATGGATTTACTAAAATGCCCTCTCAAAAATCACTAAATTCCCTCTATTATTTTAATTTAACAAATGAAAATTAGATGATAAGTCATATGAAACCACTAAGAGTATTCATGACAATACACATTGTATGTTATATGCATATATGTTTGAGTTATACTGGATGTTTGATATGAGATTTGGCGATTTATGTTTTCACTTTCATACTGTTTATTTGCTATTTTGAAATTTTATTATTATATTAGTGTGGGTGTGTGGAAATTTCTACTAGGCTATAAAGCTCACACCTCCTCTTTCTTTTTCTCTTTCAGAGTCACAAGATGCATAGTCTCGATTGGCTTGGGCATGGAGTTCAAATGGAGCCATTAGTTAGTTAATTTTTTTTGATACCAAATAAATATTTATAAATTTTGTAATCGAATTAGTTTGAATATTTGATTATGATGGATTTATTTAGTTGGATTATTTGGCTATTAACATTTGATTTAAATTTCTAGAGTTATTAAAAATTTATTCGTCTTTGGCCTTGCATAATATTTAGGGTGCCACTCTAGGATTCATGCGGTTTTATCACGTAACCGACCTAAGTGATGGGCTCAGGGTATGACATCTGCTACTTTGGAAAATTCTACAAACAACACAACCATCTCAGAAAAGAAACCTAGTTTTTAGCTTAACTTTTCCACCTTTCTTTGGAAAATTATTTCGAGGCAACTTCTCCTAACCTTCAGGCAATATCTCTCCATTTTTCTCTGGTAGTAGTATATATGTTGAATGATTTTTTTCCAAGGTATTAGAGAATAGTTAAAAAAATGCCATTTCCATTTTTCTAGTAGGGCTAGATTCATAGTTTTGAGATCTCAGATCTGCAAACGACATTCTGCTTTAAATTGTGGTATTTTTTTCCAAATAACAAGACAAAAAAATACTAGATAGAGTGTGGTTATCTTTTCGATCTAATTGACAAGAAGGAAGATTTTCTTCAACTTGCTCAACTCCAATCTCTCAACAGAAAATTAGAAAAAGATGGCAGAATTTCGAATGTAGAACTTTAAGTCTCTTTTTCTTTTATTGATCCTTCACATCTCTGAAACTAAAGTACATAACTCCTATTTGTAATACTAGTGAGGTCCCCCTTTTACAATTTGGATTGGATTGCTGCATTAGTTCGAATAAGACTATATATTTTAAAATAAATAAGATTAATAAGAATATTATATAAAAAAACTAAAATTTTTTGAGAAGGTAAATCTCGACTTCTACATCAACTCTGCCCTCTATTGCTTCGTCTGATTTTTCTTGCATAGAAGTTACACCTGGTCAAAGTCTTACCTAAAAAGGATACTTTTGGTTTGACCAGTCTATTTTGGAGCCTAAATAATGTAATTTCGGCTTGATTCAACCTTACAGGAGGTTGGCTCAAAGTTGTAGATCTCGAAAAGATACCAAATTTTTTAAGAAAAAATCTCAATCCGGCATCCTATGACCAAGTTATGACCTCCGGTAGTTTAGCAGGTGACTTGGATTTTCGATATGGTAGATTTCATTTTTTAAACCTTGTCCCCCTTCGTAGTGGCCAAAGTCTTTCACATTCAGCCTAGTGATCCTCCTAAATATCCATAGTAGCCATAGCCTAGTGATCCTCCTAAATATCCATAGCATTACACATTGAGTTGGGTGATCTCCTTGAATACTCGTGGTGGCCAAAATAATCTACATCGAGTTTATTGATCCTCCTGAATACCTGCAGTGGTTACACTACAAAAGAAAGGATATCTCCCTGGCGGTTTTTTTGATGCTCTACCGACGCTTTTAAGCGTCGGTGAATTTGCAGCCTACGCACCCCAAAGCGTGGGTCAGACGTCGGGCAGCGTGGGCGTGGGTCCTTAGCTGACGCAGATCAAAAAAGCGTCGTCGGTCTATACTGACGCTTTTAAACGTCGTTCTTCTTCGATGGTACCCGACGCTTAAAAGCGTCGGCGTACTTGCACCGACGCTTCAGGCGGTAGGTTGCTATTGGACTATGCCGACGCTTAAAAGCGCCGGCACTATGCTCCTTGACCAATGCTATACAGCGTCGTTAAAGCACGTCGCCAGTTTTCGTGCCAAATTGCTTTTCTCCGACGCTTAAAAGCGTCGGCAATAATATATTTTTTAAAACTTTTTCGTTAAAAAGTAATTTTTAATACTCTGTATACATATAAATTCTAATCAAATAAATACACTAAATCACCATATATAACAAAATACACGTCACAAACAAGAACTTTGATTACATTCATATTATATATTTGATTACATTGTACTTCAAAAACATTCTAAAACATACATCTCAAATTTCTAAGTACACATCATCTACGATATGTATCAAGGGTCGACGGCATCATCATCTCTACGAGTAGATGAAGTATCATCAACCTACAAGAAAAAAAAAATATTTTAGAAACTAAAAATACCAAAGTCATCACGCTCATCACAAGAATACATTATAATTACATAAAATATTCAAATAGATTAGTTACGTACCAGAGGAGCAAATCTCTGCAAAAAGGATGAAATATGGTCAAGCTGATCCTGCAAAGTTGTATCTTCAACTCTGGCTTTGCTTCAACTTCGCCATATCAGTCATATGACTCTGCCTCATCTCCTGCTCATCTGACTCAGCTCTATTCATTATGAACTGCTTTATCTATGCCATCTCTGTCTTCAAACTACAAACCTCTGCAGTGCTAGTACCTTGTCTAGCATCTTGGGGTATATCGGCTCACTGCAGATAGCCTGAGTGGGGGTAACTCCGACACCGTAAACCCCTCACTGACAATAACGTTCTGGGCTCATCAATTCGGCATAGACCTGAGCCTTCAAACGCGACTGGCCGCGTCGGATGATGATGACTCCCCGACGCGCTCTGAAATAATATTTGTAGCTCTTTTCCTATATCTCCTCTCTAAAAAAAAACAGTTCACATTAATATTTAAAAAAGTAAAATTAATAAAAAAATATGATCAAATAAAAAATGATAGCAATACCTACAACTATATCTCCTCGACTCGTCCCCAGACAAAGCTGCCATCTCGGTGAGTGTTGGGTCATCTTATAAAACTTACCTCACAGGCTCCCTTCCCATGCTCTACTATCTACACATATAGAAAGTATATTGGCAAACTATATTTCATGATACGTGCTATATGTTAGACAGTTTCAATAGTTTCAAAAGAAGACTTACGAATTCATTTCTACGTCTCGCATAACTCTTCGAGCCTGAAGTATGAGGAACTGCTTGAGATGCTCGCGCTGAGATCCTGACTCATCTGCTGGTGATCACATGGCTGCTGGGATGCAGGGACTGCTCAGAAGTAGATCCCACCTGAGAATGCTGGAATTCCACATTCTAAATCGTCTCCCTCGGGCATATTGTTTACCTGTATGCACAAAAAAGAATCAATATTTGGTTAAATGATAAATTTATACTAAAATAAAGGCTATAATAAAAGAATACAAATAACTCATTCAACATATGCTTCAATAAATTTTACTTACCATTATGAAACTACATTCTCATTCAACAATCCATCCTAATCAAACTCGTTGGCGCATTTACTTCATCAGTTGGCACAACATTATAAGGCATACACTGAGTATAAGTATCATCAGTCCTCCTCTTCCACTTTTTTCCCATATCATACAAGTCCTTAGGTTTCGTTTTAATAACAAGAGACCAATTTTTATCTTTTGAGTCTTGCACAAAAAATACTTGTCGGGCTTGAGATGAAAAAACAAATGGATCATCTTTCAATAACACACCAGTATGTATCAACCTTAAAAAATTTACAAGTGTGAATCCATTTATGTCTTGCCTCAAACTCTAGGTGAGTTTATATCCATCCAATCACATCGAAATAATACTACCTTAAAATTTTGCATTAATAATCCAGCTCATAAATATCTGTTAGAGCACCATAATAATTTTTTCCGTCCGCCTCAACCATAACTCCACTATTTTGGATTTTTTCTAAATTTCTCACGCTCTTTAGTATGAAATTTAAAACCATTTATAATGAACCCATCATATCTGTTGACAATATTATTCGGACCTCGAGCAATGACTATTAACTCCTCAGAACAATTCCTCTCCATCATCACTGGTACCTAAAAAAAATTATGGAAGTAATGATTAATTTCTCTCTATAAAAATTTTTCAAAAAAAGCTTAATATATTAGACATCAAACCTGTTTGAAAAGCCATTCTGGAAATAATTCAACCAACCATCGTTGCTCAATCCTTTGGTGTAGGACAAATGTTATGGTTGAGACTTCGCTGAGCTATTAAAAATTCTCTACATGATCAAGATTATCTTTAATTAAATACCAAAAATTATATTCTCCTGACATGACAGTAAATTTAGATTTCAATTAACCGTACTAACCTGCGAGACTCGGATATTATATCACTATGAAGTAGACATAGCGATGTGCCTGTGCCAACGATTTCTGGTCAAGAAACAACACTTTCAACTTTTTCCAAAATTCTTCCACCAGATGAGAACTTGTAAACATCTGCATTCTCATGATATCACAATTCCTTTGAGGTCGATTGAAAACCGTTTCAACACCTTCAAGATATCTCGAACAAAATATCAAACACTCCTCAGCAATATATCCTTCAGCAATCGAGCCCTCGGATAGGCTCGATTGCGTACATAATCTTTTAAGAGCATAAGAAACCTTCAACAATAAATTTTTAAATAAATATCAAAATCAAACTGATTATTAAATAATTACATTAGAGTTTAGAAAAATTACCTCTCAATAGGATACATCCATCGGTAGTGAACCGGGCCACCAAGTTTAGCTTCCGCCGCTAAGTGAATGAGTAGATGAACCATAATAGTAAAAAACCCAAGAGGAAAAATCTTTTCCATATTGCATAGTATAAGTGCAACATTAGACTCCAATTGATCAAGCTCCTTAGGATCAAGAACTTTGGAACATAATGCCTTAAAGAATGATGACAATTGAGAAACAATTGCAAAAACTTGTTTCGGTGTTGACGATCTTAAAGCCAATGGAAAGATATCTTGCATCAAAATGTGACAATCGTGACTTTTAAGATTTGAAAGTTTTCGCTCTTTGAGATTTACGCATCGTGAAATATTCGATGAGTACCCATCAGAAACCTTCAAATTTTTTAGAACTGTTAGAAAAAGATTTTTCTCTTGAGTAGACATTGTATAACATGCAGGAGGTGTATAAAATTTATCATTGGCAAGCTCTGTCAGATGAAGCTCTTGTCTTATGCCCATATCTTTCAAATCAAGACGCGCTTTCAAGTTATCTTTGGTCTTCCCATCAAGATTTAACAATGTTCCAATCAGGTTATCACAAATGTTCTTATCTATATGCATCACATCAAGGTTATGTCGAAGAAGATTATACTCCCAATAAGGTAAATCAAAGAAAATGCTCTTTTTTTTTCCATAGTTGTTTCTGTGTAGATGCTGCCATTGAGTCATCATCATTTTCCTGACCATATATGTTGTCTTCATTCTCAAAAAAGTAGTTAGCATCCTTAGCAACCTCTGCTATTAATCCTTCATTCATTGTGCTGCCAACATGCTCCCCCCCCTCTTCTTTGAACATTTGGCGACCTTACCCGGTATATAATTGGTGTTATGCATTTGTCTAAAGACTTCAGTTCCAGTTGGTGGAACAGGGGTAGATCGTAACTCTATGGTACAATCAAACAAGTCTTTCTGAAATCGAAATGGATGGTTTGCTTCTAACCACCGACGATGGCCCATATAACAGAACTTTCCTCCATGTTTTAACCAATACGAATGGGTTGAATCTCCATAAGAAGGACATGCAATACGCCCCTTAGTGCTCCAACCAGATAAATTAGCATATGCAGGAAAATCATTGATAGTCCAAATAAGAGCTGCACACAATTTGAAATTTTGGCCAGCAAAAGCATCAAATGCGTCAATACCCTCCATATTTGTTTCAATTTCTCTATTAGAGGCTGTAGAAAAACATCAATATCATTACCTGGGCCCTTGTCACCTGAAATAACCATTGATAGAATTACTGAAGACTGTTTCATATACATCCATGGTGGCAAATTATATGGAATCAAAACAACCGGCTAAGTGCTATATGTTGAGCTCATCGTTCGGAATGGATTAAACCCATCAGTAGCTAAACCTAGCCTAACATTGCGAACATCAGAAGCAAATTCGGGATGCCTATCATCAAATGCTTTCCATGCGGGACTATCCGCTAGGTGTCGTAACATTTCATCCTTTGTACGGCTTTCGTCATGCCATCTCATCGAGGAAGCCGTCTTCGGTGATGCAAACATCCTTTTCAATCTTAGTATAAGAGGAAAATACCTCAAAATTTTAGCCGATTTTTTCTTAGTCGGTGCAGCATCCACTTCAGTCAACGAATCATTCTCGTCTTCTTTATGTTTTCCCCATCGTGAAGTTCCACATATTTGGCACGACTCTTGGTTCCTATTTTCACCACGATATAAAATGCAGTCATTCGGACAACTGTGTATCTTCTCATATCCAAGGTTCAACTCTTTTATCAGTTTTTTGGCTTCATATGAAGATGATGGCAAGTAACACCTTCCGAAAATGCATCCTTTAATAATTGAAGAAGCATGGTAAAAGACTTGCTGGACCACCCATTCAAATATTTCAAATGTAATAAATGCAAAAGAAAAGAAATCTTCGTAAAATTCTTACAACCCGGATACAGTTCTTGATCATAATCTTTCACCAAGTTATCATAATGAGCTGTGTCATCAGAATGTATAGATTTCTCAACATGCATGGACTGATCAATAACTGCACGCTCATCTTCTCCTACAGTTCTGATATTATGTCCAAGAGCATCTCTAAGTAGGCCCCTTATATCATCTTTTTCTACAGAATTTTGTTCCGTGTCACTACATCCAAAATTAAAGGTGTCTTCTAGATCGGAGGGTTGGTTACATGAAGGTATGAACTCTCCATGGAGTACCCATTCAGTATAACCCTTTAGAAAACCATTCCATACCAAATGTTCTTCAATAATTTTTGGATCAAGAGCAGAACCGTTTACACATTTTTGACATAAACAAAAATCTTTCCGTTCATATTAGATTTCTCAAAAGCAAACTTAATGAAATTCTGAACTCCATCCAAATATTCAGCACTAGATCTTAACTTATTTATCCAACTTTTGTCCATTCTATTAGAATACCGATTGAACTGCAGTTTTTTTAAAAAAGATAAACAAAATTAGAAGGATGGCCTACATATAAATTTCAGAAGATATTTTGCCTTGCAAATTTATATATCTAACTGGAATGCTACTTCTTGTATCAATGTCCATATAAATCTTAAAGACGCAACATTTCAGACTTTCAGCAATGTATGCCTTATGTTGTAAAATCATAACATAGAGAAAGTGATGTAAATTTTTCTTCTGAAAGTATAATAATTCTGAAAATTGAAGCTTCGTTTACCTATCAAGTCATCATTAGTACATTGAAAATCTACTTCTGATGCAATATAGAAAAGAACAGTCTCACTTCCATTGTCATTTGCAGCTCATATAAATATAAATTGCGTAAGTGGTCTGACCAACAATACGTGTATCTTGCTCTAGTAATAATGGAAGTTATAACACTGAGGCAGTTGATGACCTCTATGTGCTCTCTCTCTCTCTCTCTCTCTCTCTCATTATTGATAAACATGTTGATAGCATAACTTTGATCAATCCAAGAATGCTACATATTCCTTTGATGAAGAAACCATATGACCCCCTACAGTTCTTTGATGAGCTTGTTGCACAAGTTAACAATAAGATTCGTGGTTTTGAGGTAGTTTCTGGTCTATAGCAGATTCCTTTACATTTAAATGATTTTGCCTTTTTTTCCGAGTAGGCTTGAACCATATGATTGCCAATATGTTAAGTCCTTATTTGTTCTCATACCCCA
Source organism: Phoenix dactylifera (assembly GCF_009389715.1). Taxonomy (NCBI): domain Eukaryota; kingdom Viridiplantae; phylum Streptophyta; class Magnoliopsida; order Arecales; family Arecaceae; genus Phoenix; species Phoenix dactylifera. Next base: position 18,518,896 of record NC_052394.1, on the reverse strand, counting down.
GAAACATATTTATGGCTGCTAAACTTTAAAGTTTATGGCTGCTAAACTTTAAGTTATTGGAGGCTCCATAATGAATAATAATTCATAACCTTCCTAGAGAGAATAACTAGGCTTAGGATCACTTGATTCATTTTCCATAAAATAAACCCTGCTTACTTGTAATAGGATTTAGAATACTATCTGATTCAAGTTGACCAAAACAAATAATATACTTTCTAATTTCTATAGATTCAGAGAATTACCTCAGAACAAGCTTAACGGTTCTTTATTCTGTTAGCAGTTAACCATGAAAGGAAGCCGCCCCCCTGCTCCAACCCACAAAAAAAGGAAAAAAATAACTGGCCTAGACAAGTGTTGCGCTTTCATATTATGCATCTAGATAACCACTGGTTTTTTTATGCACCAACACAACAAATGTCATTCCATTGGCATAAGGACAGTGGAGGACATCTTTTTCCAGGAAGCTCCACAATATATGAAAAGAATGTTAAAGAATCTTACAACTTCCTATCAACCTAATGTCAAAAACTATGCACAGTTTTCTGCATGACAAAATTTCTGGTTGGAATAATAGGACACTAAATGGAATATTCCTAGGAGCCATTAGCAGCGGAGGCGAAGCTCGATCAAGGCTTATACCAAAGAAGAGGAGAAGGAGCGCGTTGGGGAAGGAGGAGAAGGAGGAGAACAAGCGAGACGGAGGGAGAGGAGGGAGTAGGAGAAACTACCTCGGGTGGAGCGCATTGGGGTCGGTCGGTCAATGCCGGAGAGGAGGTAGGAGTCGGACGGTGCGCGCCGGAGAGGAGGGAGATGGGGGCAGCGCCGGAGACGAAGGCAAGGGCAGCGCCGGAGAGGAGAATGAGGGGTATCGGGAGTAGCTAGGGCAAGTATGCGGGCTTGGGTCGGCCACTGGGTTTTAAGGAGGCTTCGGCGACGCTTATAAGCGTCGTTTTAGCATTTCAATTAACCACACTTATAGCCGTCGTCTTAGGCAAAAACAACGACGCTTTAAAGCGTCGTTTGGCCTCAAGTCTACGACAACACTTTTAAGCGTCGTCCACTACTTCAAATTACCCACACTCACCAAGCGCGTCGGAAAAGTTTGGCGAGGGAGGAGAAAATGCCGACGCTTTCCCTAGCGTCGGCATTTAAGCGTCGGCTTTTCCCACTTTTACTGTAGTGTTAAAATGAGACTCGATGATCCTCTTAAATCCCGTTCCAAAAAAAGTTCGCCGAATGCGGTTAATACACATTACAAGACAAATAAAAGCAGAAAATTGAAAATTATATAATGGTAGGATTGCAGAGATAACAAGTCCTCATTTTGTCAGTTTGGAATTCAGGCCAAATAGGCAGGATAGTGCAGTGTATATGGAAGAGGCAGATAGTGATTGTTGCATGCCCCCTTGGATTTGCGCCACCAAGGATATGGTTTCATCCTATATGCTCATTATATATGAGATCAATTAATATCAAAGGAACGAACTTTTCCCTGGACTTCGTTCACGAAAAGAGAACGAAAAAGAAAAAGAAAAGAAGATCAAGAGATTTTGATAATTCTCATCCGAGGTTGCTTCCATGCATGAAATTGCTTGGACCAAAATTATTTGGTTGACTCACAAGAATTGTGAAAATGTTGCTAAGCGCACCTTAAGATCCCATACATTCTTCAACTATATATTTAATGAATGTGTACTAATCATATCTCAATTACGTATTAAGGAACTTATTGTATTCATCAAAAATAAAAGTCTATTTTACTTTTCTAGATAATATAGTTTTAGAAAATTAAAAAGAGATTTGTTAAAAATGATCCAGACTTCCCTTAGTCTTACCAACCCAATTAGTCATGAACCAATTTCCACTCTCATCATTAGTCTACATAATATTTTGGCTTAAGGCCAGCTTACCCCACTCATCCGCGTGCTGCTCTCTCTCCCTCTCTCTCTCTCACTCTCTCTCTCTCTCTCCGTCTCTGATTCAAAAACGGTGAGAGAGCCCACCACATTCGTCAGTTGCCGTCACCCCATGGATTCATACTCTTACAACTATCAGTTTGAAGGAAAAAAAAACTAAAAAAGAAACACAATGAACAGTTAGAATCAAAATAATGGTCTAGTTGATGGCTCATTAAATCATAATTCCCGCTTTTTCTTTTCCTCTTAATGGAAAAGTTAATTTAAGAAATAATTTTGAGAAAGAAAGATTTTCTCACTGTTGCCCAGTAGATACAACCCAAGAGGGGGGGTGAATTGGGTCTTTTAATACTTTTAACCTACTTCTATAAGTTTTTGATTAATTATGCTAAGTTGTATAGATGCACAGTGAAAGTTAAACTTAGCAACAGTTTGATGTGTAGAATGTGACTTGATTGAATATGCTTGCTACTAAAGAATTTGCGGATAATAGTTAAGCATGCTATTTATCTAAGTGAGTAAGTGTGTACGTTAGACAATAACAAGAAGCATTACAAACACAACAAGCATATAGTGGTTCGGTGCACCCCAGCACCTATATCCACTCCCCAAGACCTCTTGGAAATTTCACTATAATCCTACAGATTACAGCCGGTTGTTTTACAAGCTCACAACCCAACTTGTTGTTTTACGAGGTCACAACGAACTCGGTCGGTTTTCCCAGGCTCACCGACTAGAACCACCCCGATTGTTTTCCCGGGATCACAATCGAACCCTTACACCGTTGGTTTCAACCTAGGCTTACCAACAAACCTATTACCGTTGGTTTTTCCTTTGGCTCACCAACAAACCTTAACTCCTTGATTCAATCCCTTGATTGAATCAAGTTACAAGATATTAAAAACAAAGTTTAAAACAAATCAAAGCTTCTTACACAAGCAAATATAACAATATAAACAAAATAGTGTAAAGAGAAGCCCTCAACCGAGTTTTGAAGATGAAGGAGCTCGGCTTCTTCTTTACTTGACCCTCTTCTGATTTGGCACGAAGTAGAGGATTTCCGAGGCAGCACACGGATGAAGAGGAAGCTTTGGGATTCACTTAGATGCTCTTCTTCTCTCTATTTCACTTTGAATGGCCCTTTTTGTGCTTATGGGAGATTTCCCTTGTAATCTCTTTCCTAAATATTTTCTCCCACTTCCATACCTTCTCCTCTAGCTCTCCTCTTGTTTTTATAGCTTTAGATGACGTGGAAACAAGAATCTAGCCGTTAGAGACAAAAATAGAGCCGTTGGACACAGTCTGCACCTCCTGACAATATTACCGTTGGGATCGGAGTCGACTCGCGCGATCAGGAGTCGACTCGCCTATTGCAGGAGTCGACTCGTGCTTCACTGGAGACGACTCGGCTACTGTTCCAAATTTGAATTAAAGTGCATGCCTTTTCCTCGGGTCGACTCGGACCAAACTGGAGTCGACTCGCCAATAGCTAGAGACGACTCGGCCACTTGGGGGTCGGCTCATTCTCAGGAATCCAGAGGACATACTTTCTGATTTTCTTCCTCGAGTCGACTCGGATTTTCTTCGAGTCGACTCGGCTCTCAGAGCCCGCAAACTGATCCTCTGTATTTTGGCTCGTCTGGTCTTGGAGTCGACTCGAACTGTTCCGGAGTCGACTCGGCTCTCAGTTTCCGAAACACAGCCTTCTGCCATTTTGGTGTAGCGCTGCCTTGGAGTTGACTCGAGCTGTCTGGGAGTCGACTCGGATCTCAGAGTCCGAAAAACTGCTCTCTGATTTTTTCTTTGTGTACCACTGAGAGTCGACTCTCACTTTCTTTGGAGTCGACCAGCCAACCATCGGAGTCGACTCGCGTTCCACAGGAGTCGACTTGAATCTCAGGGTCGAAAATCGCTTTCTGACTTTTCTGTCTGTTACACCCTGGAGTCGACTCGTTCTACTCTGGAGTTGACTCGACAAGCATTGGAGTCGACTCGAATTCTTCAGGAGTCGACTCGGAGACTATTCTTTTGAATTTTCCTTTGAATTTGCTCCTCTAATTTGAATCCTTTGAACTTGAGACTTGGGCCAATAAACTGCAGCTTTCTTACAACTTTTCTTGAGAGCTTTGGAGGCCTTCTTGTGTTCTTCCAACTTGCTATGTTCCTTGCAAAATAAATATCCTTCTCCTTGCAGCACAAACATTAGTATTTATACTTCAAGGTTTTGTGATCATCAAAATCAATCTTTAAATCAATCTTTGGGTCATCAGTCTCCCCCTTTTTGATGATGACAAAACTTGGAGTATATGCAATATAAAATATATTGTGTTCTGGAAGTAATACATAGCTAAGTTGCATGAAGTAGAAAACATATATATATTTAAACATACTTCATGATAATGCTTTAGATTTAATTAGCTTAACACAATCAACATATTTCAATTTAAGCTGATTTGTATTCAATTCAAAACATAAAAGCATTTATGAGCACATATAGCATTTATGAGCAATATACTAGGATATTTCTCCCCCTTTTTGACAACATCAAAAAGATAGTGAAAACATTAAGCACAAAGATAAGAATACTCAAATATTTCTTTTCCTTATTATACTCTGATTTGCATGTCAAATTATTCGCAAGGATATGAATCATCATATAAATCAAGTCAATGATGTTAGAATCAGATTAAGAAGCATAGATCAGAGCCAATTTAAGATAATTTCAGAGCAGAACACATCGAATGTGATTTCAAGAAGTTTTTAATTTGATACCACAGATAGTTTTCTAATCAAGTGTAGGTGAAATCTTTCTTAAGTTAATTGATATTCAAGGAAAACACGAATGGAAATCTGCCCTCCCTTCAATAATAAGTATGAAAGCTTGTTCATTTAAGATCTTTTGCCCAATCTATTAAGTATTTTATCAATATGAGAGCAATTTAATTAATTTTCAGAGTAAAAGATCAAAACTTATATACTTGAAAAACATATCATCATGTTGGATCATTAATTCTTAATGACTTCAAAATTAATTCTTTTATGATAATAAGAGCATTCAAAATTGAAGTTCTAAAGAGCAAGCCAATTAGGACTCATTAGTGAAGTTCAAAATAGATTTTCTAAGAGATACTCAAGAAAATTTAACACATTATTCTCCCCCTTTTTCATTAAATTAGAGGCTCTTAAGATCAACTATTTGAATTGCAATTTGGTTCATGAGTGATGCATAAGAATACTAACCAAATAACAAGCCTCAAGGTGTATCATAAAGATTTTCAGATTTAAATTTCAGATGATACATATTGGAGAGTATTAGGATCACTTTTCATTTAGTATTCTTTCCCTCTCCTTTAGTTATAGATTTATGCAATTAAGTTCCATAAGACCTTCCTTCTGAAATTTTCTTTCTCCCCCTCAATTGATCATTCCATTTAAGAGTTTAGAATTTGAAGATAATGTTCAATAAAATTGTCAATCTCAAAAATATATTTTCTATAAGTTTCAGCTTATTTTCATAAGACTCAAGGTTTGAGATAAGACAACCTTTATAGAACTCATCTCAAGGTATAAGCTTATAATTAAAGCAAGTCTTGCAATATAAGGAGGTTCATCAAAATCAATCCATAAAAATCAAGGTATGCTTCAAATTAAAGTGACTTTAGGATAAGATACTGAATATCTAAAGCTCCCCCTCAAAAGATGCATTCTTCTTTAATCATTCTTTTCTTTTGTTGAATTTCAGATTTTAATGATAAACGTGAATAAAACTGAAATTTATGATATCAAGAATGTAGAGTGATCTAGAATTATTCAAAATTTATAGCAATACTCTTTCTAATCCTTTCAAGAACAAGTTATGCTTTCTCTTAATCTTAGAGAAAATGTATAGAAATATTAATCAGAAAATGATTCATTTGAAGCTCAGTTTCTTTCAAAAGCATTTACATTTTCTTTCTTTTAGAATCATTTGAGTGAGCTGAAATATTTCTAGCTTTAAGATTTTATATATATTTGATGGAAGTCTTTAAGAATGTAGGAGAGAAAAACATATAGATGATCATTGAGGTATATATATTTATAGAACTCAATTTCTTAATCATAGTTTTTCAGCAATGTATACATGAACACAATAAATTTTTTAATATCAAAATAAAATCATATATTTAAAAATATTTTTGCAATCAAGATCATTGAAAGACACATCATTTAGACCAATATTAGTATACTTTGAAGATAAGAAATGATATGTTTCGGATGCGTATCGGAGCAATCAACCAAAGGCATCAAAATTAATTCTGTTTTTCTTACATTAAGATTTTATTTAGAAATCATATGGAGTTTAAGCTTTTATACAAAATCAGATTCTGAATTACATAGGATTTTCAATGAGGCTTTCAAAATCATAATTTGAGATATGTATCTTCCACATTAGCTCATCTTAAATCATTACGATTGAAAACACATATTTCAAACATATAAGAGCATATTCAGAATATTTGTATTTATGTTGAGTTTTGGTATGAATTAGAACATTATATACCAAAGTTAGCAAGTTGAAGGAAAAACAAAATCAATTCATTTTCCCTAAATAGAGATATCCTTCTCTTCTCCTTTTTACAAATTTATTCAACTTTCAGTTTTAACGATGATTGTAACGACAAATCTGAAATTTCTTTTCAATAACCAAACAAAAATTTATGTATATTCCAAACATTCAATCAAATTGTCCAAGCATGGAGCATTACAAAATATTGAGAACCCATAATTCAAACATCATGCCACATGCAAAATATATTATGTGTTAAGTCATGCATTAAATATTAAGAACAAGCATGTCAAGGATCAAAATCAATTCTTTTCAAATAAACTCCCCCTATTTAAATATAATCTTGCATTGATTTCATCCTTAAGGTGTGTTTCCAAGTGACAAAGAAATTGAATTGATTCTTCTTATATATTTCATTTACTTTGTCTTTCATTTTTACTTTCTTATGCTCTATACTCTATTTGCTCCCTATCCGGTGGAGTTGGAAGGGGCACGAGGTACTACCACTAGCCTCCCTCTTGTGCCGTCCCTAATATGCCCTACACCGAATAGTTGGGTCAAATAGTGCCGGGTACTACCACTAGCCTCCCCATTGGCACCATCCCTATGATGAGCAATATAGAAAGGTTAAAATGTTCACTTCAAACTCTCCCTGTTTAAGTGTAATTAATTATGGATTTTATCCCTTCCAAATGTGCCAAATATATTATGCTTGTTTTGCTTTTCCTTAAGATTGAAGTATTTGCCTTTACTTAGATTTTACTTCTCTTGAATAATATCCATTTTCTTTTCTTTATCTCTCTCTCTTTTTGTTATTCTCAAGTAATTTACATGAAAGAGCAGAATAAAAAATTAATCTTATGTATCATATATATGTATATCATGCAAACAACATTTTCATTATGCTCAAGGATTCATAACTTCTCACAAGTTATTTTACATCAAAATTTTAAGCATATACTTGTGTATTTCATGGTTATGATATAGGCAAAGAAATATTTAGTTTGGGCAAACCATGAAACAGTTTCTAAAAGTATAAGTCAGTCAATACACATATAGACATGATATCAAAAATAATAATTAAAGAATTTTAATCATGTCATAATAAGATTTAAGTTATTGACTTTTGCTCAACTAATTTATGAGAAAGGTATCTAAAAATTACCTATTCATTATATATTCTTCAAGCCAAACTAGATTTCTTATGTGTGAACTTTTGGCTGAAGAGGATCGTCTCTCTTGTTTGCATTGTGAATGTTTATGTATCCTATGTGGAGGTGTCCTTCAAGTTGAAATCTCTCATTTTCTTGCTCAAGGATTCTTGCATTATTTAACAAACTCCTTTTCTTTCTTGAAGGAAAGTCTTTAGTTTCTTTAAGATACAAACCATTCATCCAACATATTTCTAACTAGATGACTCAATATAAAGAATATGACAATAGTTGCATTGTTGAGTCTCTTTTCTCAAGAGATTGCCTAAATATAAGCAAGCACATATCACTTGAACTAAAGAGATAGTTTCATTAACCAAAAATGGTTCAAGGACAAGCATGTGAGGCAATAGGAAGATAAATCAATTTCTTATTTTCAAAATCGATTTAGTTTAGATTTTATTTGCTTAAGATAATTATCAATAAGATATGTTAGCTAAGTTTTAATCAACTTATCTTAAACGGTTGTTTCTATCAAAATTCAGATTATAATTTTTTTGTTATCAATGAAATATGATTCATTAAAGTTGGATTGAAGTCTTGCATAAGGGCACATAATAAGCATACATTCTGGTCTACTAACTGTATGATAAAATAATTATTCTATCATGCTTCAATACAGCTTTAACCAATAGATTCTACTTTGCTCATCCTTTTCAAATTCTACAAGATGGGGTCATAATATACCTTCTTCATGCCAATCTTCTATAAGAGTTTTCTTGTGGACTAACGGTTGGTCAATGAAGATCCCCTTTCTTGTTTGTCTTAATTTGAAGTTTGAGAGAAGATGTTAATTCATTCATCATACATATTTCAAACTCACCTTACATTGAGCTAAGTAAAATCTTCAATAACTCTTCATTAGTAGAACCAAAAATGATGTCATCAATGGCATAAGATATCACAAATTCTTCTTTTTGATGCATAGATTTATCACTTATTACTTTCTATCAAAAAGGTACTTAAGACTTTTATATATCATGCTTTTGATGCTTGTTCCAAATCACATATTGCTTTATCATATTTGTGATTGAGTGTTTTCAAATATCGGTGGTTATTTAACATATATCTTCTTTAATAAAGTAAGCACCTAGGAGTGCATTCTACACATTCATTTGATAGAATATAAAGCTCATAAAGCAACAAATGATAATGATGATCTTTTCTTCTAATCATGCAAGAATCAAGATCTATTCCATCTTTTCTTGATTTAGTCTTTTAGTAGTCATCAATTTTCTTCATTAAGTGCATTTCTTGAAAAACTCAATTTTGTTGTAATATTAAACACGTTTTCAGATTGTTATATGAAAAAAGATTAACCATTATACAATATAATTTAATTTTAGTATCTTGATAATAAGTCATTAGTCTCATTAAAGAATAAAATAAATTGATATTTCTACACTCGAATCTTTTCATTGAATGTTCTATATGCATTGCTTGATGAATGATATCCAAGGATAGAAATATCTTTATCAGATTTGGCATATTATCATAAGAGCATATCAAGCTAGTATGTACGACTGAAAAATGTGAGAGAAATGCAATAGTTCATTTTCTATTTTTCAGAAAATCAAAAGGAGTTTTCATCAAAAATAGTTCTAATAGAAATCATATGTATGACAAGCAGTGATGATAGCTTTTAAAAATCATTTAAGTAGATTACTATTATACACAATTGTCGTTTTCATTTCTTCAAGAATTCTATTAACCCTATTTTACTTAAGGTGTCCTTGGTGCTGAAATAATTAATTTCTGTATAAACTTTATCAGGATTTTGGTTTTTCAACACTGTGCCATTATACTCTTTATCTTCACAGTTTGGAACCTTTATCATTTGAAACACTTTTACAAGATTTAGCAAATACAGAAAATATTTCAATTTTATTTGCCAAGAACAAATCCAATGTAAGCTTTTGAAAACTTAGTGATGGAAACAACATCTTTAGATTTAGAAATTGATTTTTGTTTGTTTCTTAGTTAGCATGCATAGCAAACTTTGACCTTTCAGAAGATAATCTAAGTAAGCCAATGGTAAGGTCTTTTGAGATTAAGTACATACTAGCATGAGTTGATTTTATATGCCAAAGATGGTTTCTTTAATTTTGGTATTCATAGTGCATATATTCAAAAGCACACCAAGTACACATTATCATATCTATGATCAATAAACAATAATGCCATGGATAAAAAAACTCTCAATCAAGCATATAGAGAATTCATAGAGTTATTCTTAATAAATTGATTAATCATTTAGCAACTTATCCAATAGTGAGTAAAGTATACTATAAAATGAAGTGATTTGATTATATTTCCAAAAGTATTTTCTATATCACAAAATTGATCAATACATGCAATTCATATTTTAATCAAATACTAAAAACAAAATAATGATGAGATGCAAATATTACTGATTTCATTATTATTATTATTTTATTTAAAATTACTTTTTCATAAGTATATTTTAAGTTTCATTTTTGACATTGTGTCTAGAGCACCCATTTGTATGAAAGTTCTATTTGTTCCATGGGTATCTTGACACACCTATGTCTGCATTCTCATAATTTTATTTTGGGTACCCAAGCTTGCTTGGGTCCTTGAGAGTTAGGACATATGGTTCCTTTTGGAATCCAAATCTGTTTGATAGTAATACCTTTACCATTTGATTTAATAGTGTTAGAACGATAGGTAAAGTTGTTATGCCCATTCTTTTTATTTTTGAAATAGGTTATCTTATTTAATGGTTTGTTTGGTGAATTGATAACCTTTTTCCCTAGAGATTTATGGCTAAGTGAAGGAGTCAAGCTAAATTTTGATTTATCAAAATCAGCATGTTGGCTTTCAAACATCATTTTTAATCTTTCTGAACTTACAGTAAATTTGTTAATAAAAGATCTTAATTGGTTAATTTCTTCGCTTAAGTTTTGATTTTCTTTAATTAAATTCTGATTTTTCTGGATCAATTGTTCTGAATTTGACCTTAAGCTTTCATTTTCTGAATTTAGTTTCTTAAGATTTTATTCTTCATAGCTAATTTTCTACATTCACCATACAAATCATGAAAAGCATTTAAAAGTTCATCATAAGAATATTCTTCATGAAATTTGTCACGCCCCAAATTCGGATCATGACACGGCCGTGCTATTGCAATCTTATGCACACAATAACACGAAGCCATTTAAAATTTCATAATAAAAATAAATAGTTTCATTTACTAGTGTCATAACATTATTCATGAAGTTGGAACAGTACAGAGCTTCTAAAATTATATATTACATAACATTTTCAGTTACCCCAACCCTGAATAACACCAAGCTCCCTGCTCCTAGTAGTCTTATTCATCTGTAGAAAAAGTGGATAAAAAGGTATGAGCTACACAGCTCAGTAAGTAACCAGGTACTATCTTATTTGATCAAGTACAATTATGCCAATGCAGTGATTAAAAAGCCAACAGTTGTGGTAAAATAAAACATTTTATAGATGATATACACAAATCAGGTCATAAAGCAATGCATGATCTATCCATGAAAGTTCATAACCATGATAATGCAAGTCATATAGAAATATTGCCATTTATCCATACTTTATAAAACATACTCTCAGACGGATGTGCTGCTATGGTCACTATAATCCCGTGACAGGGCCTGTTAATCTTAGTCGACTAATTCTGTTATTCGTTACCAACTTTAACCCGTTGGCAGAGGGCCTGTTATTCTTTGGATGCTAGCTTCAGGGTGTCGACTGGCCTCTATTTCTAGATGTGGTCATAGCTATCTGAGAGTTCATAAATCATATTCTTTTTCTTTCATAAATCATAATCATCATAAATAGGTTTGAAAATGATAAATGGCATTATATAATTTAAAATACATAAACATGCCTCAAATATCATTTTTCATGCAGTCTAACATAATCATAATTTCATAACTCATACATCATCAAATATTCATGAAGGATGCTCTTTAATCAAATTCATGTATCACATGCAATCATATACTTGATCCTAATTTTGAGAAAAATATATCGTAAGCAATACATTTTCATAATGATGAATAAATAGTAATTTAAAAACTTTAAGATCAATGCCAAGGTTACTTACATTGATTCGCTCACGAATCCCTAAGTACAGTTGGGCAACTCCACTGTACCTATTAATATCATATAAAATCAATTATTTGCTATTCTCAACTTTACTATTTATTTTATTTTATTTTATTATATTTATTTATTTATTATTATTTTATTTCTTTTCTTTTCTTTTCTTTTCTTTTCTTTTCTTTTTCTTTCCTTTTTCCTTCTTTTTCTTTTTCTTTCCTTTTCTTTTCTTCTCTTCCTGTTTCTTCCCGAAGCTTCTCCCTTGCTTTCTTCTTTCTTTTTCTTCTCCTCCTCTTATCTTCTCCCGACTCCTCCTTCCTCTCTTCTCCATTCTTCTCCCACGAAGGGAGGAGGGCGAGGTCTGCAGGAGCTGAACCATGGCCGGCGGCGTCCATGGCGATCGGCCCTCTCCTTCTTCTCGCGGAGGAGACGCGCACCGGAGAAGAAGAAAAGCCGCGGCAGTTGGCCTTCTCCTTCTTCCCCTTTTTCTTCTTCTCTTCTTTTCCTTTCACGATTCATGAGATCTCCCCTCTTTTCCTGCGAAGCAAAGGGGGAAGACCTCCATGCCGGATCGCTTGGGAGGTGATCGGCCGAGGCCGACGACGCCCGCGACCGGCCAGCAGCGCCCGCAGGACGGCTGTGGCTGAGCCTGCGACCGCTTCCCGCGATGGATCTGCCGTCGAAGACCACAGGTAAAGCCCTTCCCCTTCCCTTCCTCTTCTTCTTCTTCTTCTTCTTTTCTTTTCTTTTTTCTTTTTTTTTTTTTTTTGTAATTGATCTATCCTCCCATGTGGATCGGGAGGAGGAAATGCAGGAAAGAAAACGAGGTGGTCAGGGGCTTACCTGGCTTCGGGGATGAATTGCGACGCCCCTCTCCGCGGCATGAACGTGGGTACAGAAAACCCTATCGCTGAGGAAGGACGTGCGAAGCTTTTATAGCCCCCGAAGAGTTAGAGGCCGCAACGGCCAATAGGCCTGGCCCACTGGTCTAGCTGTATGCGGCCGGTTAATGAACTAGGCTCTCACAAAATTCATTTGGTGTAAGATTAGATTCAGATTCTACTTTATCTTCTTGTACCATAAGACATAAATTAGTTACCTCTTGTAGTTCATTGTTGCTCCTAACTTTCAATTCCTTGTATGACTTTCTCTTGGTCAGGGCTTTCTTGCGTTTTACCTCTTTCTTCCTTTCTTCTTGCTTCCTCTTCTTCTTTGTCTTTAGGAAGCTGATTTGCCTCGGAGTCGACTCGGACCTTATTGGAGTCGACTCGGTTAACTTGAGGGTCGACTCTGAAATACTTGGAGTCGACTCGACTGAGGTGGGAGATTCAACATCTTTTTCTGCAGTCTCATTGTTAGTATGTAATTGAAGCACATGTGAGCTAATCTGAGATTTATCATAAATATTTTCTAAAGTATCCCAGATCTCCTTAGCAGATAAGCATGCAGAAATTTCATTAAACTTTGTTTCTTGAATAGCACAATATAATATGTTCAAAGCATTAGCATTTAATTGTGCTAAGTCCTTTTCATTCATAGTTTGAGAGAGTGTGTGAAGGTCATTTATTATGATTTTTCATAAATAATAGTTTTGTGATTGAATAAAAATGCGCATGCGTATTTTCCAATGTGTATAGTTTATGCCATTAAATAGTGGAGGTGTATCAATTGATTGTCCTTCTCCTAGAAAACTATCTATTTGAGTTGTCATGATCTTTGACTCTTGATCGTGAGATCAATAATTAAACTTAGAGCACCTGCTCTGATACCACTTGTTGCCCAGTAGATACAACCCAAGAGGGGGGGTGAATTGGGTCTTTTAATACTTTTAACCTACTTCTATAAGTTTTTGATTAATTATGCTAAGTTGTATAGATGCACAGTGAAAGTTAAACTTAGCAACAGTTTGATGTGTAGAATGTGACTTGATTGAATATGCTTGCTACTAAAGAATTTGCGGATAATAGTTAAGCATGCTATTTATCTAAGTAAGTGTGTACGTTAGATAATAACAAGAAGCATTACAAACACAACAAGCATATAGTGGTTCGGTGCACCCCAGCACCTACATCCACTCCCCAAGACCTCTTGGGAATTTCACTATAATCCTACAGATTACAGCCGGTTGTTTTACAAGCTCACAACCCAACTTGTTGTTTTACGAGGTCACAACGAACTCGGTCGGTTTTCCCAGGCTCACCGACTAGAACCACCCCGATTGTTTTTCCGGGATCACAATCGAACCCTTACACCGTTGGTTTCAACCTAGGCTTACCAACAAACCTATTACCGTTGGTTTTTTCTTTGGCTCACCAACAAACCTTAACCCCTTGATTCAATCCCTTGATTGAATCAAGTTACAAGATATTAAAAACAAAGTTTAAAACAAATCAAAGCTTCTTACACAAGCAAATATAACAATATAAACAAAATAGTGTAAAGAGAAGCCCTCAACCGAGTTTTGAAGATGAAGGAGCTCGGCTTCTTCTTTACTTGACCCTCTTCTGATTTGGCACGAAGTAGAGGATCACGGAGGCAGCACACGGATGGAGAGGAAGCTTTGGGATTCACTTGGATGCTCTTCTTCTCTCTATTTCACTTTGAATGGCCCTTTTTGTGCTTATGGGAGATTTCCCTTGTAATCTCTTTCCTAAATATTTCTCCCACTTCCATACCTTCTCCTCTAGCTCTCCTCTTGTTTTTATAGCTTTAGATGACGTGGAAACAAGAATCTAGCCGTTAGAGACAAAAATAGAGCCGTTGGACACAGTCTGCACCTCCTGACAATATTACCGTTGGGATCGGAGTCGACTCGCGCGATCAGGAGTCGACTCGCCTATTGCAGGAGTCGACTCGTGCTTCACTGGAGACGACTCGGCCACTGTTCCAAATTTGAATTAAAGTGCATGCCTTTTTCTCGGGTCGACTCGGACCAAACTGGAGTCGACTCGCCAATAGCTGGAGACGACTCGGCCACTTGGGGGTCGGCTCATTCTCAGGAATCCAGAGGACATACTTTCTGATTTTCTTCCTCGAGTCGACTCGGATTTTCTTCGAGTCGACTCGGCTCTCAGAGCCCGCAAACTGATCCTCTGTATTTTGGCTCGTCTGGTCTTGGAGTCGACTCGAACTGTTCCGGAGTCGACTCGGCTCTCAGTTTCCGAAACACAGCCTTCTGCCATTTTGGTGTAGCGCTGCCTTGGAGTCGACTCGAGCTGTCTGGGAGTCGACTCGGATCTCAGAGTCCGAAAAACTACTCTCTGATTTTTTTCTTTGTGTACCACTGAGAGTCGACTCTCACTTTCTTTGGAGTCGACCAGCCAACCATCCGGAGTCGACTCGCGTTCCACAGGAGTCGACTCGAATCTCAGGGTCGAAAATCGCTTTCTGACTTTTCTGTCTGTTACACCCTGGAGTCGACTCGTTCTACTCTGGAGTTGACTCGACAAGCATTGGAGTCGACTCGAATTCTTTAGGAGTCGACTCGGAGACTATTCTTTTGAATTTTCCTTTGAATTTGCTCCTCTAATTTGAATCCTTTGAACTTGAGACTTGGGCCAATAAACTGCAGCTTTCTTACAACTTTTCTTGAGAGCTTTGGAGGCCTTCTTGTGTTCTTCCAACTTGCTATGTTCCTTGCAAAATAAATATCTTTCTCCTTGCAGCACAAACATTAGTATTTATACTTCAAGGTTTTGTGATCATCAAAATCAATCTTTAAATCAATCTTTGGGTCATCACTCACATTATGCATCTAACATTAAGAACACGCTATGAAACATCTTTTGATAAAGATTCATATATAGCTACATATCAATCACTTTATCGAATTAAAAGAATAGAAGCTCTCTCTCTCTCTCTCTCCTCTCTCTCTTCTCTCTCTCTCTATTTTGATGCAATAGAGGCTAACGGAGTTTATCTCGTCAGTCGTTAGCTTTGATTGGAATGAAAGAGTTTCACCTTATTTCTTTGTTGGAACCTGCCACGTATAACCCGATTATGCCAGGTATTTTACTGAATATATACTGAAATAATACGCTTCCTATGATTATTTCACAAGGACATGCACAAAGCAACATGAACAAAGACAAACAAAAAGAAAAAAGAGCGCGATAAACACCGCGTTTGTGTATGCTGCCTCACAGTTGGATTGGCTTGCCAACTCGACGTTGAACTTGTGGACCTAGTCCGACTAAAAATTTCGCCCTTAGGAAGATAGTCATTGGTGGCAAGAGAAATGACATCAACAATTGGATCATCATAGTAGAGCTAGCAAGTTCACTACAAAATGCTCATGATGTCACAAGAGCCACAGAATGAGTGATAGAATATTCATATAGACCTGATCGTCATCATCAGACAAATTATGAAAGAAAGAGGCTCAACTTCACATATTCGAACGCCTCTGAATTCTCTCCTGAGTTCCGACCGGTGGTCTCAGAGATTTTGACAATCCTAACAAAATTTGCAGTCTCCGTAGAAATTTTACTAATAAAATTGTTGTGTCTTGCATGTACTTTAAGATTGCCTTACTCCATTTCACTTAATTCTTTTATCATAACCTCTAGATCTTTATGTTTGAAGCTGTATTGATATGGGGATCACATTCAAGGATTGGCCAACCAATCATGCATGATCTACTTCAGAATCACCGTCCAAAATATTTTTTTCAAATTTAAAAGTCGAATATCTGCTTGTAGATTAGCGTATCAGATATGGATCTGCTGTGCAGATTAAAAAATAGGAAGCAAATCTATGAAATTTCGTTGCAAATGTCGTAAATATTTCTTCATCCCCTTCTCCCTTTCTAATATCTCTCTAGTTTGCACATGAAATATGATCTCCCTAGACAAATTTTTCTACTTTCTTTGACAAAAATGCAAGCCACCCATGCATATATATTCCTTAGAATTCAATCAAGAACATAACAGGAACCTTGGTATAAAGAAGGCTAATAGGAAGAGCGAAAACTTAAGGTAGCTATGCTTTATTAAATAGAAATTCCAAAACATGTACCACAGGAGAATCCAATCGACACGCTCAAACTTGTTCGCCCGTGCCAGTTACTCAATTTATTCAATTACTAAATTTATTCTATCCTAATGTATTTAGAAGGATCAACCGCATGAGTTACAGTTGCAGGCGTCGATCACCATGTTGCATTCGACGTCAGGCTGGCCGACATAGCTGCATTCGACGTGATAGCAGCACTGCATATTCGAACAGTTATTCGGGTTGTTGGTAGCGCAGCACTTGCACGTTCCGCATTGAGATTTGGCATCGCCCTTGACCATGCCGGGCGGTAGATATTTGATTCTCGGTTGCGGCTCGAAGGCAGCAACATCTCCTGCTTTGCATGTGGGTTGCAAGAGATTAGTGAGTTAGCGAGTAATAAAAAAATAGAAAGGACTGACTGTGATTTAAAGGAGGATCACCTCTCACGGGCAAGATAATCAAAAGAAGAACGAGAGTGAAGACGAGGTGAGGGGTGACCTTGCCCATGGTTGTCTAGATGTGTTGGATAACACATCCAGAGAGGGAGAGAGGGTATATGTAATCATTTTGCAAATTAAGGAAGAAGTTTTGATTCATTGTTTGTTTGTTTTTTTCATTCTCTATTACATATAACCTTTCGCAAATATAGGAAGAAGTTACAATTTATATATTTGTTTCAATTTTTCATTCTCTATTATAAATAATCCTTTTGAAAATTAAGGAAGACATTTCAATTCATTGATTTATTTTTTTTGGAGTACCACTTCTCACCGGCAAGGTAATTAAGAGAAGAGTGAGAGTGAAGATGAGGTGAGGGGTGACCTTGCCCATGGTTGTCAAGATGAGTTGGATAACACATCCAAAGAGAGAGAGGATATAAGTAATCGTTTTGAAATTAGGGAAGATGTTTCGATTCATTGATTTGTTTCTTTTTTTTCATTCTCTATTATGAGTAGCCTTTTGTAAATTAAGAAAGAAGTTACAATTCATTGATTTGTTTCTTTCTTTCATTCTTTATTATAAGTAACCTTTTGCAAATTATGGAAGAGGTTACAATTCACTGAATTGTTTTTTTTTTCAGAGGGGGCGTGGGAGGGGCGAGGTTGTACGAAAATGATGATAGGAGCCATATCTGGCTATCATGCTATAAATAATTGGCATAATCTGGTTCTATGTACTAGGTTCTAATAAAGGAAATAAGGTGAATAAATTCATTAGAGGAAAACATAGAAAGTGATAGACCAAAATGGTGAAAACTTTGGACTGCTACTCAAGCTCCTACTATAGCTCCAATTTCGAAACGTTGGATTGTTTTGGCGCTTGATCAGCTCATCTCATTCGACCTCTTAATTTTGCTTCGACAAAATTTATAGAATCTCATGGATTTACTAAAATGCCCTCTCGAAAATCACTAAATTCCCTCTATTATTTTAATTTAACAAATGAAAAATAGATGATAAGTCATATGAAACCACTAAGAGTATTCATGACAATACACAATGTATGTTATATGCATATATGTTTGAGTTATATTGGATGCTTGATATGAGATTTGGCGATTTATGTTTTCAGTTTCATACTGTTTATTTGCTATTCTGAAATTTTATTATTATATTAGTGTGGGTGTGTGGAAATTTCTACTAGGCTATAAAGCTCATACGTCCTCTTTCTTTTTCTCTTTCAGAGTCACAAGATGCATAGTCTCGATTGGCTTGGGCATGGAGTTCAAATGGAGCCATTAGTTAGTTAATTTTTTTTTTGATACCAAATAAATATTTATAAATTTTGTAATGATTTAGTTTGAATATTTGATTATGATGGACTAATTTAGTTGGATTATTTGGCTATTAACATTTGATTTAAATTTCTAGAGTTATTAAAAATTTATTCGGCCTTTGGCTTGCATAATATTTGGGGGTGCCACTCTAGGGTTCATGCGGTTTTATCACGTAACCGACCTAAGTGATGGGCTCAGGGTATGACATCTGCTACACTGGAAAATTCACAAACAACACAACCATCTCAGGAAAGAAACCTAGTTTTTAGGCTTAACTTTTCCACCTTCTTTGGAAAAATTATTTCGAGGGCAACTTCTCCTAACCTTCAGGCAATATCTCTCCATTTTCTCTGGCAAGTAGTAATATGTTGAATGATTTTTTCCCAAGGTGTTAGAGAATAGTTAAAAAAAATGCATTTCCATTTTTCTAGTAGGGCTTAGATTCATAGATTTTGAGATCTCAGATCCCGCAAACGACATTCTGCTTTAAATGTAGTATTTTTTCCAAATAACAGGACAAAAAAATACTAGATAAGTGCGGTTATCTTTTCGATCTAATTGACAAAGAAGGAAGATTTCTTTTCAACTTGCTCAACTCCAATCTCTCAAGAGAAAATTAGAAAAAGATGGTGAAATTTCGAAGTGGAACTTTAAGTCTCCTTTTCTTTTATTGATCCTTCACATCTCTTAAACTAAAGTACATAACTCCTATTTGTAATACTAGTGAGGGTCCCCCCTTTTACAATTTGGATTGGATTGTTTAAAATAAAAAGATTAATAAGAATATTATATAAAAAACTAAAATTTTTTGAGAAGGTAATCTCGACTTCTACATCAACTCTGCCCTTATTGCTCCGTCTGATTCTTCTTGCATAGAAGTTACACCTGGTAAAGTCTTACCTGAAAAGGATACTTTTGTTTTGACCAGTCCATTTTGGAGCCTAAATAATGTATTTCGCTGATCACTTATAGGAGGTTGCTCAAAGTTGTAGATCTCAAAAAGATACCAAATTTTTTTAAGAAAAAACTCAATCCGGCATCCATGACCAATGTTATGACCTCCGGTAGTTTGGCAGGTGACTCGAATTTTCGATATGGTAGATCTCATTTTTTAGACCCCGTCCAGCACAATTTGTAGTGGCCAAGTCTTCACATTTAGCCGAGTGATCCTCCTAATATCCATAGTAGCCATAGTATTACACATTGAGTTGGGTGATCTCCTTGAATATCGTGTGGCCAAAATAATCTACATCGAGTTTAGTGATCCTCCTGAATACTTGCAGTGGATTGCTGCATTAGTTCGAATAAGACTATATATTTGAAAATAAATAAGATTAATAAGAATATATATAAAAAACTAAAATTTTTTGAGAAGGTAAATTTTGACTTCTACATTAACTCTGCCTCTATTGCTCCGTCTGATTTTCTTGCATAGAAGTTACACCTGGTCAAAGTCTTACCTGAAAGTACACTTTTGGTTTGACTAGTCCATTTTGGAGCCTAAATAAGTGTAATTTCGGCTCGATTCAACCTTACAGGAGGTTGGCTCAAAGTTGTAGATCTCGAAAAGATACCAAATTTTTTAAGAAAAAATCTCAATCCGGCATCCTATGACCAAGTTATGACCTCCGAAAGTTTGGCAGGTGACTCGGATTTTCGATATGGTAGATCTCATTTTTTAAACCCTGTCCAGCCCAATTCGTAGTGGCCAAAGTCTTTCACATTCAACCTAGTGATCCTCCTAAATATCCATAGTAGCCATAGTATTACACATTGAGTTGGGTGATCTCCTTAAATACTCGTGGTAGCCAAAATAATCTACATCGAGTTTAGTGATCCTCCTGAATACTTGCAGTGGTTAAAATGAGACTCGATGATCCTCTTAAATCACTTTCCAAAAAAAGTTCGCCGAATGCGGTTAATACACATTACAAGACAAATAAAAGCAAAAAATTGAAAAATATATAATGGTAGGATTGTAGAGATAACAAGTCCTCATTTTGTCAGTTTGGAATCCAGGCCAAACAGGCAGGATAGTTTAGTGTATATGGAGAGGCCCATAGTGATTGTTGCATGCCCCCTTGGATTTGTGCCACCAAGGATATGGTTTCATCCTATATGCTCATCATATATGAGATAAATTAATATCAAAGGAACGAACTTTTCCTTGGACTTCTTTCACGAAAAGAGAATGAAAAAGAAAAGAAAAGAAGATCAAGAGATTTTGATAATTCTCATCCGAGATTGCTTCCATGCATGAAATTGCTTGGACCAAAATTATTTGGTTGACTCACGAGAATTGTGAAAATGTTGCTAAGCGCACCCTAAAATCCCATACATTCTTCAACTATATATTTAATGAATGTGTACTAATCATATCACAATTATGTATTAAGGAACTTATTGTATTCATCAAAAATAAAAGTCTATTTTACTTTTCTAGATAATATTGATTCAGAAAATTAATAAGAGATTTGTTAAAAATGATCCAGACTTCCCTTAGTCTTACCAACCCAATTAGTCATGAACCAATTTCCACTCTCATCATTAGTCTACATAATATTTTGGCTTGAGGCCAGCTTACCCACTCATCCGCGTGCTTCTCTCGCTCCCTCTCTCTCTCTCTCACTCTCTCTCCTCTGTCTCTGATTCCAAAATGGTGAGAGAGCCCACCACATTCAATCGGTTGCCGTCACCCCATGGATTCATACTCTTACAACTATCAGTTTGAAGAAAAAAAAAACAAAAAAGAAACACATTGAACAGTTAGAATCAAAATAATGTCCCAGTTGAACGCTCATTATATCATAATTCCCGCTTTTTCTTTTCCTCTTAATGTAAAGTTAATTTAAGAAATATTTTTGAGAAAGAAAGGATTTTCTCACATTATGCATCTACATTAAGAACACGCTATGAAAACTTTTGATAAAAGATTATATATAGCTACATATAAATCACTTTATCGAATTAAAAGAATATAAGCTCTCTCTCTCTCTCTCTATTTTGATGCAGCAATAGGGGCTAACGGAGTTTTATCTCGTTAGTCGCTAGCTTTTATTGGAATGAAAGAGTTCACCTTATTTCTTTGTGGTGGAACCTGCCCCGTATAACCCGATTATGCCAGGTATTTTACTGAATATATACTGAACTAATACGCTTCCTATGATTATTTCACAAGTACATGCACAAAGCAACATGAACAAAGACAAACAAAAAAGAAAAAGAGCGCGATACACACCGCGTTTTGTGTATGCTGCCTCACAGTTGGATTGGCCTTGCCAACTCGACGTTTGAACTTGTGGACCTTAGTCCGACTAAAAATTTACCTTAGGAGGATAGTCGTTGGTGGCAAGAGAAATGACATCAACAATTGCATTATCATAGTAGAGCATAGCTAGTTCACTACAAAATGCTCATGATGTCACAAGAGCCACAGAATGAGTGATTAGATATTTCATATAGACCTGATCGTCATCAATCAGACAAATTATGAAAGAAAGAAGCTCAACTTCACCATATTCGAACGCCTCTGAACTCTCTCCTGAGTTCCGATCGGAGGTCTCAAGAGATTTTGACAATCCTAACAAATTTTGCTAGTCTCTGTAGAAATTTTACTAATAAAATTGTTGTGTCTTGCATGTACTTTAAGATTGCCTTACTCCATTTCACCTAATTCTTTTATCATAACCTCTAGATGTTTATGTTTGAAGCTGTATTGATATGGGCATCACATTCAAGGATTGGACAACCAATCATGCATGATCTACTTTAGAATTACCTTCCAAAATAATTTTTTCAAATTCCAAAAGTTGAATATCTGCTTGTAGATTAGTGTATCAGATATGGATCTGCTGTGTAGATTAAAAATAGGGAGCCAATCTATGAATTTCGTTGCAAATGTTGTAAATATTTCTTCATCTCTTTCTCCCTTTCTAATATCTCTCTAGATTGCACATGAAATATGATCTCCCTAGACAAATTTTTCTACTTTCTTTGACAAAAATGCAAGCCACCCATGCGTATATATTCCTTAGAATTCAATCAAGAACATAACAGGAACCTTGGTATCAAGAAGGCTAATGGGAAGAGCGAAAACTTAAGGTAGCTATGCTTTATTAAATTGCAATTCCAAAACATGTACCACAGGAGAATCCAATCGACACGCTCAAACTTGTTCGCCCCGTGCCAGTTACTCAATTTATTCAATTACTAAATTTATTCTATCCTAATGTATTTAGAAGGATCAACCGCATGAGTTTACAGTTGCAGGCGTCGATCACCATGTTGCATTCGACGTCAGGCTGGCCGACATAGCTGGCATTCGACGTGATAGCAGCATTGCATATTTGACAGTTATTGGGGTTGTTGGTGGCGCAGCACTTTGCAACGTTCCCGCATTGAGATTGGCATCGCCTTGACCATGCCGGGCGGTAGATATTTGATTCTCGGTTGTGGCTCGAAGGCAGCAACATCTCCTGCTTTGCATGTGGGTTGTAAATGATTAGTGAGTTGCGAGTAAGAAAAAAAATAGAAAGGACTGACTATGATTTAAAGGGATCACCTCTCACGGGCAAGATAATTAAGAGAAGAACGAGAGTGAAGACGAGGTGAGGGGTGACCTTGCCCATGGTTGTCAAGATGTGTTGGATAACACATCCAGAGAGGGAGAGAGGGTATATGTAATCATTTTGCAATTAAGGAAGAAGTTTTCATTCATTGTTTGTTGTTTTTTTTCATTCTCTATTATATATAACCTTTCGCAAATATAGGAAGAAGTTACAATTTATTTATTTGTTTCATTTTTCATTCTCTATTATAAATAATCCTTTTGAAAATTAAGGAAGACATTTCAATTCATTGATTTATTTTTTTTTGGAGTACCACTTCTCACCGGCAAGGTAATTAAGAGAAGAGTGAGAGTGAAGATGAGGTGAGGGGTGACCTTGCCCAGGGTTGTCAAGATGAGTTGGATAACAGATCCAAAGAGAGAGGATATAAGTAATCGTTTTGCAAATTAGGGAAGATGTTCGATTCATTGATTTGTTTCTTTTTTTTCATTCTCTATTTTGAGTAGCCTTTTGTAATAAGAAAGAAGTTACAATTCATTGATTTGTTTCTTTCTTTCATTCTTTATTATAAGTAACCTTTTGCAAATTATGGAAGAGGTTACAATTCACTAAATTGTTTTTTTTTTCTAGAGGGGGTGGGGGAGGGCAAGGTTGTACGAAAATGATGATAGGAGGCATATCTGGCTATATGCTATAAATAATCGGCATAATCTGGTTCTATGTACTAGGGTTCTAATAAGGGAAATAAGGTGAATAAATTCATTAGAGGAAAACGTAGAAAGTGATTAGACCAAAATGATGAAAACTTTTGACTGCTACTCAAGCTCCTACTATAGCTCCAATTTCGAAACGTTGGATTGTTTTGGCTGCTTGATCAGCTCATCTCATTCGACCTCTTCATTTTGCTTCGACAAAATTTATAGAATCTCATGGATTTACTAAAATGCCCACTCAAAAATCACTAAATTCCCTCTATTATTTTAATTTAACAAATGAAAAAATAGATGATAAGTCATATGAAACCACTAAGAGTATTCATGACAATACACAATGTATGTTATATGCATATATGTCCGAGTTATACTGGATGCTTGATATGAGATTTGGCAATTTATGTTTTCACTTTCATACTGTTTATTTGCTATTTTGAAATTTTATTATTATATTAGTGCGGGTGTGTGGAAATTTCTACTAGGCTATAAAGCTCACACCTCATCTTTCTTTTTCTCTTTCAGAGTCACAAGATGCATAGCCTCGATTGGCTTAGGCATGGAGTTCAAATGGAGCCATTAGTTAGTTAATTTTTTTTTTGATACCAAATAAATATTTATAAATTTTGTAATTGAATTAGTTTGAATATTTGATTATGATGGATTTATTTAGTTGGATTATTTGGCTATTAACAGTTGATTTAAATTTCTAGAGTTATTAAAAATTTATTCGTCTTTGGCCTTGCATAATATTTAGGGTACCACTCTAGGATTCATGCGGTTTTATCACGTAACCGACCTAAGTGATAGGCTTAGGGTATGACATCTGCTATATTGGAAAATTCTACAAACAACACAACCATCTCAGGAAAGAAATCTAGTTTTTAGCTTAACTTTTCCACCTTTCTTTGGAAAAATTATTTCGAGGCAACTTCTCCTAACCTTCACGCAATATCTCTCCATTTTTCTCTGGCGGTAGTATATATGTTGAATGATTTTTTCCCAAGGTGTTAGAGAATAGTTAAAAAAATGCCATTTCCATTTTTCTAGTAGGGCTAGATTCATCGTTTTGAGATCTCAGATCCCCAAACGACATTCTGCTTTAAAATGTGGCATTTTTTCCAAATAACAAGACAAAAAAATACTAGATAGAGTGTGGTTATCTTTTCGATCTAATTGACAAGAAGGAAGATTTTCTTCAACTTGCTCAACTCCAATCTCTCAAGAGAGAATTAGAAAAAGATGGCGGAATTTTGAAAGTGGAACTTTAAGTCTCCTTTTCTTTTATTGATCCTTCACATCTCTTAAACTAAAGTACAAAACTCCTATTTGTAATACTAGTGAGGTCTCCCCTTTTACAATTTGGATGGGATTGCTGTATTAGTTCGAATAAGACTATATAATTTAAAATAATTATGATTAATAAGATTATTATAAAAAAAGTAAAATTTTTTGAGAAGGTAAATCTCGACTTCTACATCAACTCTGTCCTCTATTGCTCCGTCTGATTCTTCTTGCATAGAAGTTACACCTGGTCAAAGTCCTACCTGAAAAGGATACTTTTGGTTTGACCAGTCCATTTTGGAGCCTAAATAATGTAATTTCGGCTTGATTCAACCTTATAGGAGGTTGGCTCAAAGTTGTAGATCTCGAAAAGATACCAAATTTTTTTTAAAAAAAATCTCAATCGGGTATCCTATGACCAAGTTATAACCTCCGGTAGTTTGGCAGGTGACTTGGATTTTCGATATGGTAGATCTCATTTTTTAAATCCTGTCCAGCCCAATTCGTAGTGGCCGAAGTCTTTCACATTCAGCCTAGCGATCCTTCTAAATATCCATAGTAGCCATAGTATTACACATTGAGTTGGGTGATCTCCTTGAATACTCGTGGTGGCCAAATAATCTACATCGAGTTTAGTGATCCTCCTCATTTTGTCAGTTTGGAATCCAGGCCAAACAGGCAGGATAGTGCAGTGTATATGGAGAGGCCCATAGTGATTGTTGCATGCCCCTTGGATTTGCTTCATCGAGGATATGGTTTCCTCCTATATGCTCATCATATATGAGATCAATTAATATCAAAGGAACGAACTTTTCTTTGGACTTCTTTCACGAAAAGAGAACGAAAAAGAAAAAGAAAAGAAGATCAAGAGATTTTGATAATTCTCATCCGAGATTGCTTCCATGCATGAAATTGCTTGGACCAAAATTATTCGGTTGAATCACAAGAATTGTGAAAATGTTGCTAAGCGCACCTTAAGATCCCATACATTCTTCAACTATATATTTAATGAATGTGTACTAATCATATCTCAATTACGTATTAAGGAACTTATTGTATTCATCAAAATAAAAGTTTATTTTACTTTTCTAGATAATATAGTTTTAGAAAATTAATAAGAGATTTGTTAAAAATGATCCAGACTTCCCTTAGTCTTACCAACCCAATTAGTCATGAACCAATTTCCACTCTCGGCATTAGTCTACATAATATTTTGGCTTAAGGCCAGCTTACTCCACTCATCCGCATGCTGCTCTCTCTCTCTCTCTCTCTTTCTCTCTCTCCTTCTCTGTCTCGGATTCAAAAACGGTGAGAGAGCCCACCACATTCGTCGGTTGCCGTCACCCCGTGGATTCATACTCTTACAACTATCAGTTTGAAGAAAAAAAACTAAAAAAGAAACACAATGAACAGTTATAATCAAAATAATGGCCTAGTTGAAGGCTCATTAAATCATAATTCCCCCTTTTTCTTTTCCTCTTAATGGAAAATTTAATTTAAGAAATATTTTTGAGAAAGAAAGATTTTCTCACATTATGCATCTAACATTAAGAACACGCTATGAAACATCTTTTGATAAAAGATTCATATATTGCTACATATCAATCACTTTATCGAATTAAAAGAGTAGAAGCTCTCTCTCTCTCTCTCTCTCTCTCTCTCTCTCTCTCTCTCTATTTTGATGCAATAGAGGCTAACGGAGTTTATCTCATTAGTCGCTAGCTTTTATTGGAATGAAAGATTTCACCTTATTTCTTTGTTGGAACCTGCCACGTATAACCCGATTATGCCAGGTATTTTACTGAATATATACTTAAATAATATGCTTCGTATGATTATTTCACTAGGACATACGCAAAGCAATATGAACAAAGACAAACAAAAAGAAAAAGAGCGCGATACACACTGCGTTTGTGTATGCTGCCTCACAGTTGGATTGGCTTGCCAACTCGACGTTGAACTTGTGGACCTAGTCTGACTAAAAATTTTGCCTTAGGAAGATAGTCGTTGGTGGCAAGAGAAATGACATCAACAATTGCATCATCATAGTAGAGCTAGCTAGTTCACTACAAAACGCTTATGATGTCACAAGAGCCACAGAATGAGAGATAGTGTTGGGAATTATATCCTAAATCCAATCAATTGTTGATTGTAAATGTATTTGAATCAATTATAAATAACATGGTATTTATTCATCACCAGAACATCTTCACAAACTCCGATGTGATGAAGTCCTTAGGACTGCTTTGTGTAATGAAATATGATTTTGTCACACAGGTCCTTAAATGTTCATGACCGTATGATATACTATTAATAGGACGATGGTATTATCGGGCGTAGGTCATTGTGTATCATAATTGTTGGTTGTCTTCCAAACCAAAGAGTATAGAGATACTAGTTTGTTATACAGGTGAATGGTAGTGTACGTTCACTGAACGTGACCAATTGACGGACTCTCTCTTGTCAAGAGTTGTTCCGAGTGGATATGGGTATATGTATCCTTTAGACCTGAGATTGCAACCGGTGGCTTGCAAGCAACTCACTGTACTTTGGTGCCGGACTACCTGGATTTCTAATCCAGCAATGAAAGATTTCTGGGTCCAGTCAAGTACTTGTGGTAGTCAGTTGCAAATCAAGATGGGATTGACCTCCCTTAGGAATAAGGGTGAATGCCTTGTGTTTTCAATTAAGTAGTACCCTGGCCAGAAAAAGTCAAATCTCTATCACTTTATTGAATTGAAACATATTTCCGGATGGATCGTTTCAGGGTAGACAGACTCTGAACCCACCCTGGACATTTTCTGGTCAAGAGGAGGAATTATGCGGTAACCATGGTCCATAGGTTCTAGAATGTTGCTTTGCATCTATTCGGCCTATCCGGTCGTCGGGTCCCATTGCTAGATGGTTACTTCGATTAGTGCAGGAAGTATTCTTGTACTACCGGCTTAGGCTCGAACCTATGAGGTCACACGCTTATAAGTTTCTGAATTGATCAAATGGCTGATTGACGATTGAGAATCGTCTAGAGATAAAATAGTCAATGTGATTGACTGGTTGCCCTAAGCAATTGTTGCTTGGAAAAGTTAATTGGTGATTGGATCACTGATTAGACTCAATTTGCCCCCAACCAAATTAGATTTGGCTTGAGTCAAATTGGACTTGCACGTCCTGCCTATGTGGGACCCACATACTGTATGTAGGACCCACGTCCTGCATATGTGGGACCCACATACTGTATGTGGGACCCACGTCCTGCTTAGGTGGGACCCACATACTGTATGTGGGACCCACATCCCGATCGCCCTTCAGGCCACCTCCCCCCTTTGCATGCATGACACGTGGCGGAGCAGGACACCTCTTTTACTTGCATGTGTGACATGTGGTGGGCTTGGACACCTCACACTCCTCCTGATGTCATCCATGACCTCATCTGCTTTATGAGGTCATCCATGACATCGCCCTCCAGGCCACCTCACCCCTTTGCATGCATGACACGTGGTGGAGCAGGACACCTCTTTTTCTTGCATGTGTGACATGTGCCCTGGCAGGATACCTCACAGGACACCTCATAGGGACACCTCACCTTCTTCTTGGCCTATAAATAGGCCACTCCTCTTCCTTCTTCTCTACACAAAAAAAGGGCACTAGAGAAAGAGAGTGAAAGGAGAGAGTAGCTCTGAAGGTGAAAGCCCAAGAAGGAGTTCTTGAGCTGTGAAGATCCATCTTCTTCTTCTCTCTTTCAGCCAACCTTCTGCCTCCCTGCGAGCTAGCACTCCCCGGGAAGCTGATCATTCTGGAGCTTCGCGTGGACGAGTCATCAATGCCGGATGCTTGTGCGGCTGCGAAGCATCCTTGAAGGAACCCCCTTCTAAAGGTAAGAGATCTGATCTCTTTTACGGTTGAGATATGATCTCAATCTTCAAATCACAAGAAGTTGTGATTTATGCATATTTATTTGAATCACACAATCCTCGGGATCTGAGGGCTTTGTGATATTTGGTGTCAAAGCAAAGGATTAGTGAAGACTATCCGATTCCCAGGAACTCTCACACGTGATAGTGTGATGAAGCGTGGCTCTCCACCCGGGGGCTCATATGATGAGTGCTTTGATAGGCACGCACGGGTGTCACCCTATGTATTGGGACTGAGCCTGCGCCACATGTGATGTGCAGTTGAAGACTGTCTTCGACTGGTACCAGAGTTAAAATATCTAAAATATCAAGCATGTTATGGGTCAAAATGCTTAACCCGTTCTTTCCGCATAAAAATTTTCTGAAATTCATGCTTAGCCCTCTGCACGCATACTTTCAGTGGTATCAGAGCCAGGTTCAGGTTCTTTGTGATATCAAATATCTATGCAAAATGTGATCTTTTACATATGATGTAAACTGATTATATTATTTTATGATGTTATTCATATGATGAATAGACATGTTTGTATGCATGTGGAAACCATTTAACTTGAACATTAAAAGGAGTTTTAATGATTCAAAGTTGTAATGCATGTAAAACCAAGATAAGACATGAATAATGCAATACACTTAATTGTGAATTAAGTATTGATGTAGATCTTAGATTTTAAATGTGATTTAAACATCTAAGACATTGCATAAATCATGGGGATAATGGGTTATCTAATCAAATCTGGTTGGGTTAGACCCAATGGTCAAAATCAAAATATGGAACAATAACTGGTCAAATCTAATTTAAAATATTTACTTTGGATTCGATCAAGGTAACTCTTGATCTTTGCAATAGTTGTAGTTGATCAAGTCCATGTCTCTTGATAAGACCAAATGGATGTTGATTTGGGCTCCGCGGTTGAGCACTGAGTTTTGATATTGATCGAATTGAAATTGATGAACCAGTTGGTGTCTAAGGCAACTGTTATCAGTAGGTTTTTAATTGGGAGCTACTTGCTGGGTTTCGGTCCAGTCAAGTTAATGGCATACCCTTTCGCTGATTTCACTTACCTGGCCATCTAGGTGAATCTCTTTTGACCAGATCTCTGATTAACTCTTGTTGACCCATGCCCAATAAGGAAATCGATCGGACCAATTTAGGTGCACTGACTCAAACCTGTTCTTATTAACCTCTGATTTGAAGAAGTCAGTGGGAGGATCAAGGTTAGTCAGCTTTTCCTGTTTCATAAAAATCCTCTAAATTATCAGGTTCTTAAAAATGGTGCGGTTAATGGAAGATGACCGTGTCATAGCCTCCCATTACGTTGAAATGATAATGAGTCCAATATGTTTATGATCATTGGAGGCGATACACGCCTGGTGCTCATCGGCTATTGGGATTGTCACTCAATTAATGTTGAATCGGTTGCATCCATTAAATAGGTGGTCAGGTGAGCCGAGCCACACTCGGGCTTGGTCATCTACTGATGTGATGAACTTATTGCAGCAAGTTGATGGTTGGACCTAACCAGGTTTTTCAGTGGAGGTGACACACATCTGCTGAAGTGGCCTGTGGCAAAAGGATATTACTGGGAGTTGTTTGGTGAAACAATTGGTTATGAACCTACCCTTAGAAACAGATGGGTTAGCCGAGACACGCTCGGACCCATCTGTAGTCTATGTGGATTCCGGTACCCACTAAAGAATTAGGAGTAATTCTTCGGATTAAAGTAGAGGCTATTGATTCGTACAAAATGGTGGGAGGATCTTTGGACTAAAATCCAAATTTCTTGATTATATTGATTCATTTATTGATTAGGCTTTGTTGTCATTCTTTGCAGAAATGGCCACTCAATTGTCACTTAGGTCATTATTAGATAATGATAAGTTGACCGGTCCCAACTTTTCAATCTGGCTTAGAAAGTTTAAGATCGTCCTGGAACACGAGAGGACCATGTATATAATTACTGATCCGGCACCTGAATTGCCTCCTGCTAATGCACGGGTAGCAGTACGTGACGCTTACCAGAAATGGACGAGTGTTCGGATCACTGTCCGGTGCATTATGCTAGCAGCAATGAGCGATGAATTCTCGCGGAGATTCGAGAGTGCTCAGCCGAACGAGATCATTCAAGTGTTGAATGAATCGTTTGGCGTCCCTGATGACGATAAAAGGTATAGTACCAGTTGCTGTATCTTCAACGCCAAACTCAAGGAAGGGGCCTCTGTTACAGACTATGTACTGTACATGATCGAGTTGATAGAGCGCCTGAGCAAACTCGGCTTTTCCCTGCATGAACAATTAGGAAAGGACGCGATTTTGAATTCCCTACCTGATTCCTACCGACCATTCCCCACTCATTATAGAATGACAAAGCCTGTACTCAACTTCCATGGTCTTTTGGGGTTGTTGCAGAACTTTGAGAAGGATAACCAGCTCAGGAAAGGGCCGGTTAATGTGGTTGGTGGTGGGGCAGGACGTCGTCCCTTTGGGAAAGGGAAAAACAAAAATAAAATTAAAAATAAAAATAAAAGGAAGAGAAAGGTGCTAAGTGTCGGGACATCTTATCAGATGATAAGAAAGCGGGCTGACCCTAGAAAGGCGGTGTGCTACCACTGTCAGAAATCGGGACACTGGAAAAGGAACTGTCCTCTGTATGTAGCCACCCTTGATCCAAACAGGCCCAGGAGAAATGAGCAAACAATTGCTGGGCAAGGTACTTATATGATAACTTCTTGTAATTTCTCCATATATGATAAATTGACCTGGTATTGGATATCGGAAGTCCTTATAATATTTGCAATTCATTACAGGGACTGCATGTCAATAAGAGATTTGAGGATAATGAGAGGTTCCTGAATGTTGGAGATGGAAGGACTGTTCCAGTTCTAGCATTGGAAGATCTTAAGTTAGTTTTCAATTCTCATGTAATCGTCTTAAGTGACTGTCACTTTTGTCCGTCGTTCTTAATGAACGTCATTTCTGTAGGGCTTTTAGCCCAAAACGGTTATGAAATATCAATAAAGAATCGTTCTTGTAATATCATTGTGAATGGTGTTATTATGGTTGATGGACAATTAATAAATGGCATTTACACAATATCACATCCTGTTAGTGTAATGTACACATCAAGTAAGCAACCCAGGATAGATAATGTCTCTGATACCTACCTATGGCATTGCCGGCTAGGACATATTAACAAGAACAGGATCAACAAGTTGGCCAAGTTGGGTATTCTAAATATTAATGATCTTGAATCATTTCCAACTTGTGAGTCTTGTCTTCTTGGTAAAATGACCAAATCACCCTTTACTGGAAAAGGTGAGAGAGCCATAGATATTCTAGGACTCGTACATACTGATGTATGTGGACCTATGAGTACAAGTGCTAGAGGAGGGTACAGCTATTTCATTACGTTTATAGACAACCTGTCAAGGTACGGGCATGTGTTTCTTATGAGGCATAAGTCCGAGTCCTTTGAAATGTTCAAATTATACCGTAATGAAGTAGAGAAACAAACTGGAAAGTATATTAAAATTCTTTGATCTGATCGAGGAGGGGAATATCTCTCCAGTGATTTTTTGACTTATCTGGAAGAGAATGGGATTCTGTCTCAGTGGACCTCTCCTGAAACACCTCAACATAATGGTGTATCTGAAAGGAGGAACAGGACTCTGTTAGACATGGTCCGGTCCATGATGGGTTTCGCTAGCCTGCCTTTATCCTTTTGGGGATATGCTCTAGAATCTGCCTGCTATATTTAAAAAAGGTTCCTAGTAAATCTGTAATTAAAACTCCACATGAGATGTGGACTGGGCGTAAGCCAGTGATCACTCACCTAAGAGTTTGGGGGTGTAAGGCTTATGTCAAGTGTTTGAAAGCAGATAAGCTGGAATCCAAGTTTGATAATTGTTTCTTCGTCGGATATCCAAAAGAAACCTTAGGGTATTACTTCTATAATACTGATACGCAAAAGTTGTTTGTCTGTAATAGGGCTATTTTCCTTGAGAAGGAGTTCCTTGGTGAAGGAGCTAACAGCTCTGATGTTGCACTTAAGGAAGTTCAACGTATAGAAGAACCAGTACAGACTAAAGAATCGGATTTGATTAGATCAGATCCAGAACCCATTATAGAGACATCCGTGAGACGATCCGGTAGAGTACCGCATCAGCCGGACAGATACTATGGTTTTCTGGTCCAGGACGGTGAACCTGTTGGTCTCGATGAGAACACAGAGGATCCTGTCACCTACATGGATGCTATGCAAATGTCTAATTCTGAGAAATGGTTTAATGCCATGAAATCCGAAATGGAGTCCATTGAGGTCAATGATGTGTGGACATTGGTTGACCCACCTGAAGGAATCAAACCTATTGGGTGTAAATGGATCTTCAAGAGGAAGAGAGGCGCAGACGGAAATATGAAAACCTACAAAGCCCGTCTGGTTGCCAAGGGATTTCGCCAACGTTATGGCATAGACTATGACGAGACGTTTTCTCCTGTGGCAATGCTGAAATCCATTCGGATCATGCTTGCGATAGCTGCACATCTGGAATTAGAGATTTGGCAGATGGATGTTAAAACCGCTTTTCTGAATGAAGATTTAGAGGAGCAGGTGTATATGATACAGCCTGAAGGTTTTATTTCTGCAGATGAATCTAAAGTATGCAAGCTTCAAAAGTCCATATACGGACTGAAGCAGGCTTCTCGGAATTGGAACATACGCTTTGATACGGTGATCAAGACATATGGCTTCGTTAGGAACGGAGAGGAACCTTGCATATATAAGTAGGTAAATAGTTCAGTAGTGATGTTTCTTGTACTGTATGTGGATGATATTCTTTTAATAGGGAATGACATTCCTGCACTACAGGGAATAAAGATCTGGCTGTCATCACAGTTCTCCATGAAAGATCTGGGAGATGCATCCTACATCCTAGAGATGAAGATCTATAGGGATAGGTCTAAAAGGTTGCTTGGGTTATCCCAGTCCACGTACATAAATACTGTGCTGAAACGATTTAGCATGAAAAATTTCAAGAAAGGCTATCTTCCGATAGGTCATGGAATCACTCTTTCTAAAGGAGATTGCCCGACAACTCCCCAAGAAAGAGAGCGTATGAGTATAATTCCATATGCCTCTGCTGTGGGATTTATTATGTATGCTATGATATGTACTAGACCAGATGTGGCGTATCCACTAGGAGTAGTGAGTAGGTACCAATCTAACCCAGGAGAGAGCCACTGGAAAGTTGTAAAGACTATTCTCAAGTATTTGAGAAATACTAAGGATAAGTGGCTTGTTTATGGAGATACTGAGTTGAGACTTGTCGGTTATACCGATTCAAGTTTTCAATCAGACCGTGATGATAGCAAGCCTATGTCTGGTTATGTGTTTACCATGTTAGGTGGGGCCGTGTGCTGGAAAAGTTCCAAGCAGCATACCATGGCAGACTCTGTATGCGAGGCTGAATACATTGCTGCATCTGATGCCGCCAAAGAAGCTGTCTGGTTACGTAAGTTCATTGCTGAGCTAGGAGTTACACCCTCTGCTGATGGACCAGTCCCACTATACTGTGATAGCACTGGGGCCATCGCTCAAGCTAAGGAACCAAAGTCACACCAGCGCACCAAGCACATTCTGCGCCGGTATCACCTTGTCCGTGAGATAGTAGAACGAGGTGATGTTGATCTTCAAAAAATTGACGGGAAGGATAACTTAGCCGACCCCTTCACTAAGGCCCTCAGTGTAAAGGAGTTTGACCATCATTACTTGAAGATGGGTATACGATACTGTACTGATTGGCTTTAGGTCAAGTGGGAGTTGTTGGGAATTATATCCTAAATCCATTCAATTGTTGATTGTAAATGTATTTGAATCAATTATAAATAACATGGTATTTATTCATCACCAGAACATCTTCACAAACTCCGATGTGATGAAGTCCTTAGGACTGCTTTGTGTAATGAAATATGATTTTGTCACACAGGTCCTTAAATGTTCATGACCGTATGATATACTATTAATAGGACGATGGTATTATCGGGCGTAGGTCATTGTGTATCATAATTGTTGGTTGTTTTCCAAACCAAAGAGTATAGAGATACTAGTATAGTATACAGGTGAATGGTAGTATACGTTCACTGAATGTTACCAATTGACGGACTCTCTTTTGTCAAGAGTTGTTCCGAGTGGATATGGGTATATGTATCCTTTAGACCTGAGATTGCAACCGGTGGCTTGCAAGCAACTCACTGTACTTTGGTGCCGGACTATCTGGATTTCTAATCCAGCAACGAAAGGTTTCTGGGTCCAGTCAAGTACTTGTGGTAGTCAGTTGCAAATCAAGATGGGATTGACCTCCCTTAGGAATAAGGGTGAATGCCTTGTGTTTTCAATTAAGTAGTATCCTTGCCAGGGAAAGTCAAATATCTATCACTTGACTTATTGAATTGAAACATATTTCTGGATGGATCGTTTCAGGGTAGACAGACTCTGAACCCACCCTGGGCATTTTCTGGTCAAGAGGATGAATTATGCGGCAACCATGGTCCATAGGTTCTAGAATGTTGCTTTGCATCTATTCGGCCTATCCGGTCGTCGGGTCCCATTGCTAGATGGTTACTTCGATTAGTGCAGGAAGTATTCTTGTACTACCGGCTTAGGCTCGAACCTATGAGGTCACACGCTTAGAAGTTTCTGAATTGATCAAATGGCTGATTGACGATTGAGAATCGTCTAGAGATAAAATAGTCAATGTGATTGACTGATTGCCCTAAGCAATTGTTGCTTAAAAAAGTTAATTGGTGATTGGATCACTGATTAGACTCAATTTGCCCCCAACCAAATTAGATTTGGCTTGAGTCAAATTGGACTTGCACGTCCTGCCTATGTGGGACCCACATATTGTATGTGGGACCCACGTCCTGCATATGTGGGACCCACATACTGTATGTGGGACCCACGTCCTGCTTAGGTGGGACCCACATACTGTATGTGGGACCCACATCCCGATCGCCCTCCAGGCCACCTCACCTCTTTGCATGCATGACACGTGGCGGAGCAGGACATCTCTTTTACTTGCATGTGTGACATGTGGCGGGCCTGGACACCTCACACTCCTCCTGATGTCATCCATGACCTCATCTGCCTTATGAGGTCATCCATGACATCGCCTTCCAGGCCACCTCACCCCTTTGCATGCATGACACGTGGCGGAGCAGGACACCTCTTTTTCTTGCATGTGTGATATGTGTCCTGGCAGGACACCTCATAGGGACACCTCACCTTCTTCTTGGCCTATAAATAGGCCACCCCTCTTCCTTCTTCTCTACACAAAAAAAAGGGCACTAGAGAAAGAGAGTGAAAGGAGAGAGTAGCTCTGAAGGTGAAAGCCCAAGAAGGAGTTCTTGAGCTGTGAAGGTCCATCTTCTTCTTCTCCCTTTCAGCCAACCTTCTGCCTCCCTGCAAGCTAGCACTCCTCAGGAAGCTGATCATTTCGGAGCTTCACGTGGACAAGTCATCGAGGCCGGACGCTTGTACGGATGTGAAGCATCCTTGAAGGAACCCCCTTCTAAAGGTAAGAGATCTGATCTCTTTTACGGTTGAGATATAATCTCAATCTTCAAATCACAAGAAGTTGTGATTTATGCATATTTATTTGAATCACACAATCCTCGGGATCTGAGGGCTTTGTGATATTTGGTGTCAAAGCAAAGGATTAGTGAAGACTATCCGATTTTCAGGAACTCTCACGCGTGATTGTGTGATGAAGCGTCGCTCTCCACCCGGGGGCTCATATGATGAGTGCTTTGATAGGCACGCACGGTTGTCACCCTATGTATTGGGACTGAGCCTGCGCCACATGTGATGTGCAGTTGAAGACTGTCTTCGACTGGTACCAGAGTTAAAATATCTAAAATATCAAGCATGTTATGGGTCAAAATGTTTAACCCGTTCTTTCCGCATAAAAATATTCTGAAATTCATGCTTAGCCCTCTGCACGCATACTTTCAGATAGAATATTCATATAGACCTGATCGTCATCATCAGACAAATTATGAAAGAAAGAAGCTCAACTTCACATATTCAAATGCCTCTGAATTCTCTCCTGAGTCCCGACCGATGGTCACAGAGATTTTCACAATCCTAACAAAATTTGCAGTCTTTGTAGAAATTTTACTAATAAAATTGTTGTGTCTTGCATGTACTTTAAGATTGCCTTACTCCATTTCACCTAATTCTTTTATTATAACCTCTAGATCTTTATGTTTGAAGCTGTATTGATATGGGGATCACATTCAAGGATTGGACAACCAATCATGCATGATCTACTTTAGAATTACCTTCCAAAATAATTTTTTCAAATCCAAAAGTTGAATATCTGCTTGTAGATTAGTGTATCAGATATGGATCTGCGGTGTAGATTAAAAAATAGGAAGCCAATCTATGAAATTTCGTTGCAAATGTTGTAAATATTTCTTCATCTCCTTCTCCCTTTCTAATATCTCTCTAGATTGCACATGAAATGATGAAATATGATCTCCCTAGACAAATTTTTCTACTTTCTTTGACAAAAATGCAAGCCACCCATGTGTATATATTCCTTAGAATTCAATCAAGAACATAACAGGAACCTTGGTATCAAGAAGGCTAATAGGAAGAGCGAAAACTTAAGGTAGCTATGCTTTATTAAATTGCAATTCCAAAACATGTACCACAGGAGAATCCAATCGACATGCTCAAACTTGTTCGCCCGTGCCAGTTACTCAATTTATTCAATTACTAAATTTATTCTATCCTAATGTATTTAGAAGGATCAACCGCATGAGTTACAGTTGCAGGCGTCGATCACCATGTTGCATTCGACGTCAGGCTGGCCGACATAGCTGCATTCGACGTGATAGCAGCACTGCATATTTGAACAGTTATTGGGGTTGTTGGTAGCGCAGCACTTGCACGTTCCGCATTGAGATTTGGCATCACCCTTGACCATGCCGGGCGGTAGATATTTGATTCTCGGTTGCGGCTCGAAGGCAGCAACATCTCCTGCTTTGCATGTGGGTTGTAAATGATTAGTGAGTTAGCGAGTAAGAAAAAAATAGAAAGGACTGACTATGATTTAAAGGAGGATCACCTCTCACGGGCAAGATAATTAAGAGAAGAACGAGAGTGAAGACGAGGTGAGGGCTGACCATGCCCATGGTTGTCAAGATGTGTTGGATAACACATCCAGAGAGGGAGAGAGGGTATATGTAATCATTTTGCAAATTAAGGAAGAAGTTTTCATTCATTGTTTGTTTGTTTTTTTCATTCTCTATTATATATAACCTTTCGCAAATATAGGAAGAAGTTACAATTTATTTATTTGTTTCATTTTTTCATTCTCTATTATAAATAATTGTTTTGAAAATTAAGGAAGACATTTCAATTCATTGATTTATTTTTTTTGGAGTACCACTTCTCACCGGCAAGGTAATTAAGAGGAAATAATTGGCATATGCTATATGCTATATGCTATAAATAATTGGCATAATCTGGTTCTATGTACTAGGGTTCTAATAAAGGAAATAAGGTGAATAAATTCATTAGAGGAAAGCATAGAAAGTGATAGACCAAAATGGTGAAAACTTTTGACTACTACTCGAGCTCCTACTATAGCTCCAATTTCGAAACGTTGGATTGTTTTGGCTGCTTGATCAGCTCATCCCATTCGACCTCTTCATTTTGCTTCGACAAAATTTATAGAATTTCATGGATTTACTAAAATGCCCTCTCAAAAATCACTAAGTTCCCACTATTATTTTAATTTAACAATTGAAAAATAGATGATAAGTCATATGAAACCACTAAGTGTGGAGTGATTGATTAAGCCCCTATTTGATTTTGATGAGCTCAAAGCATTTGATTATATTTTATGTTATACTAATGAATTCAATCTATTGTTTCAGGCAAATATTTATGTATTTTTTAATTTAGTGCCTCAAGCTATGGTTCAAAATAATTTGGACAAGTATTGAACTCTATATGAACCAAAGTCTGAATCCCGAGTTGACTCTGGAAGATTACGAGTCGACTCCAAGTGGTTTAGAGTTTCTGGCACGAGCTCAAGTCGACTCCGATACTCTACGAGTCGACTCCATCTAAGAACAGGAAGAAAGACAGAAAGATAGTTTTCAGACCCTATCAGCGAGTCGACTCCAGAAGGCTTCGAGTCGACTCCGATGCTTGCCGAGTCGACTTCCGACAGTTTCGAGTCGACTCCAAGGAGTAACAGACAGAAAGATAGAGCGATGGATTTTAGACCCTGTTACCGAGTCGACTCCAGAAGGATGCAAGTCGACTTCGACGTTTGGCGAGTCGACTCCTAATTATGCCCGAGTCGACTCTCAGAGAAAAGCAGACTGAAAGGCAGAGAACCAAACTCAGTAACCCTGTGTACGAGTTGACTCCAAGAATTCCAGAGTCGACCCCCAAGTCAGCCGAGTCGACTCCAACAAGTACGAGACGACTCCGAGGCAGTTCAGATCAATAGATAGAGGATCAGCTTTTCGAACTCTGAGAGCCGAGTCGACTCCAAGAGAACCCGAGTCGACTCGAGAGAGAAAAATAGAGAAATGGATTTCTGGAACTCTGAGAACAAGCCGTCTCCAAAAGTGCCGAGTCATCTCCAGATATTGGCGAGTCGACTCCAGGTTTGGTCCGAGTCGACTCCAGGATGGGACAACACTTTAATTCAAATCCTGAACAGTGGATGAGTCGTCTCCAGTGAAGCATGAGTCGACTCCAACAACAGCCGAGTCGACTCCAGATTGAGCGAGTCGACTCCGACCCCAACGGATACATTGTCAGGATGTGCAGACTGTACAGAACGGCTACAAATCAGTGTCTAATGGCTATTTTCCATAGAAAATAGTTTAAATAGCCAGAGTAAACAGTAGTAGACTAGGATTGAGCTATTCCATTGTGTGCATTAAAGCTTTTCAACTACCAAGATTCTCTAGAGAGAAAATACAAGCAAAAGAAGGAAGAAGTGCATTCAACTCAACCCGACAAGTACTTTCTTCGCAATCAAGGCTCTACTACTGTCATTCAATCTTCTGTGTATTCAAGAGGAGACTCAGAAATCGAGAAGCCCCTACTTCCCCTTCCAAAATCTGTTTGAGGGCTTCTAACCTTTCTCTATTAATATTGTTCACATTTGCTTTTTAGAAGCTTTTCTTGTGATTTTCCCAAACTGTTTTTCTTACTTGATTCAATCAGAGGATTGAATCAAGGGTTGTAAAGTTTGTTGGTGAGCCAAAGTTAAAACCAACGGTGTAAGGGTTTGATTGTGATCCTGAAAAAATAATCGGATGGTTCTAGTCGGTGAGCCTGTGAAAACCGACCGAGTTCGTTGTGATCTCGCGAAAACAACAAGTTGGGTTGTGAACTTGTAAAACAACCGGCTGTAATCCTAGGAATTATAGTGAACTCCCAAGTGCGGCTTGGGGAGCGGACGTAGGAGCAAGAGTTGGATCCGAACCACTATAAAGTCTCTTATGTTTGTATTGATTAATTGTCTCTTCCACTCTCTCCATTCACTACATCTAGTAATCTATTTAACCTGCTTGCAATAGATTTAATTAATTACTCATTAAGTTTTAATTTGTCAATAATTAATTAAAATCCAATTCACCCCCCCTCCCCCTCTTGGGTTGTCTCCTTGGGCAACACTAAGAGTATTCATGACAATACACAATGTATGTTATATGCATATATGTTTGAGTTATATTGGATGCTTGATATGAGATTTGGCGATTAATGTTTTCACTTTCATACTGTTTATTTGCTATTTTGAAATTTTATTATTATATTAGTGTGGGTGTGTGGAAATTTCTACTAGGCTATAAAGCTCACACCTCCCCTTTCTTTTTCTCTTTCAGTGTCACAAGATGCATAGTCTCGATTGGCTTGGGCATGGAGTTCAAATGGAGCCATTAGTTAGTTAATTTTTTTTTGATGCCAAATAAATATTTATAAATTTTGTAATTGAATTAGTTTGAATATTTGATTATGATGGATTTATTTAGTTGGATTATTTGGCTATTAACATTTGATTTAAATTTCTAGAGTTATTAAAAATTTATTTGCCTTTGGCCTTGCATAATATTTAGGGTACCACTCTAGGATTCATGCGGTTTTATCACGTAATTGACCTAAGTGATGGGCTCAGGGTATGACATCTGCTACATTGGAAAATTCTACAAACAACACAACCATCTCAGGAAAGAAACCTACTTTTTAGCTTAACTTTTCCACCTTTCTTTGGAAAAATTATTTCGAGGCAACTTCTCCTAACCTTCAGGCAATATCTCTCCATTTTTCTCTGGCAGTAGTATATATGTTGAATGATTTTTTCCCAAGGTGTTAGAGAATAGTTAAAAAAAATGCCATTTCCATTTTTCTAGTAGGGCTAGATTCACAGTTTTGAGATCTTAGATCCGCAAACGACATTCTGCTTTAAAATGTGGTATTTTTTCCAAATAACAAGACAAAAAAAATACTACGTAGAGTGTGGTTATCTTTTCGATCTAATTGACAAGAAGGAAGATTTTTTTCAACTTGCTCAACTCCAATCTCTCAAGAGAAAATTAGAAAAAGATGGCGGAATTTCAGAAGCAGAACTTTAAGTCTCATTTTCTTTTATTGATCCTTCACATCTCTTAAACTAAAGTACATAACTCCTATTTGTTATACTAGTGAGGTCCCCCCTTTTACAATTTGGATTGGATTGCTGCATTAGTTCGAATGAGACTATATATTTTAAAATAAATAAGATTAATAAGAATATTATATAAAAAAATAAAATTTATTGAGAAGGTAAATCTCGACTTCTACATCAACTATGCCTCTATTGCTCCGTCTGATTCTTCTTGCATAGAAGTTACACCTGGTCAAAGTCTTGCCTGAAAAGGATACTTTTAGTTTGACCAGTCTATTTTGGAGCCTAAATAATGTAATTTCGGCCTGATTCAACCTTATAGGAGGTTGGCCCAAAGTTGTAGATCTCGAAAAGATACCAAATTTTTTAAGAAAAAATCTCAATCCGGCATCCTATGACCAAGTTATGACCTCCGGTAGTTTGGCAGGTGACTCGGATTTTC
This sequence comes from Phoenix dactylifera, assembly GCF_009389715.1. Lineage (NCBI taxonomy): Eukaryota > Viridiplantae > Streptophyta > Magnoliopsida > Arecales > Arecaceae > Phoenix > Phoenix dactylifera. The sequence goes on along the minus strand of NC_052394.1, from coordinate 18,476,745 downwards.
AATATGGTAGATCTCATTTTTTAAACCCTATCCAGCCCAATTCGTAGTGGCCAAAGTCTTTCACATTCCGCCTAGTGATCCTCCTAAATATCCATAGTAGCCAAAGTATTACACATTGAGTTGGGTGATCTCCTTGAATACTAGTGGTGGCCAAAATAATCTACATCGAGTTTAGTGATCCTCCTGAATACTTGCAGTGGTTAAAATGAGACTCGATGATCCTCTTAAATCACTTTCTAAAAAAAGTTCGCCGAATGCGGTTAATACACATTACGAGACAAATAATGGTAGGATTGCAGAGATAACAAGTCCTCATTTTGTTAGTTTGGAATCCAGGCCAAACAGGCAGGATAGTGCAGTGCATATGGAGAGGCCCATAGTTATTATTGCATGCCCCCTTGAAATTTTACTAATAAAATTATTGTGTCTTGCATGTACTTTAAGATTGCCTTACTCCATTTCACCTAATTCTTTTATCATAACCTCTAGATCTTTATGTTTAAAGCTGTATTGATATGGGGATCACATTCAAGGATTGGCCAACCAATCATGCATGATCTACTTCAGAATTACCTTCCAAAATAATTTTTTCAAATCCAAAAGTTGAATATCTGCTTGTAGATTAGTGTATCAGATATGGATCTGCTGTCTAGATTAAAAAATAGGGAGCCAATCTATGAAATTTCATTGCAAATGTTGTAAATATTTCTTCATCTCCTTCTCCCTTTCTAATATCTCTCTTGATTGCACATGAAATATGATCTCCCTAGACAATTTTTTCTACTTTCTTTGACAAAAATGCAAGCCACCCATGCGTATATATTCCTTAGAATTCCATCAAGAACATAACAGGAACCTTGGTATAAAGAAGGCTAATGGGAATAGCGAAAAATTAAGGTAGCTATGCTTTATTAAATTGCAATTCCAAAACATGTACCACAGGAAAATCCAATCAACATGCTCAACCCATGCCAGTTACTCAATTTATTCAATTACTAAATTTATTCTATCCTAAAATATTTAGAAGGATCAACCGCATGAGTTACAGTTGCAGGCGTCGATCACCATGTTGCATTCGACGTCAGGCTGGCCGACATAGCTGCATTCGACATGATAGCAGCACTGCATATTTGAACAGTTATTGGGGTTGTTGGTAGCGCAGCACTTGCACGTTCCGCATTGAGATTTGGCATCGCCCTTGACCATGCCGGGCGGTAGATATTTGATTCTTGGTTGCGGCTCGAAGGCAGCAACATCTCCTGCTTTGCATGTGGGTTGTAAAGGATTAGTGAGTTAGCAAGTAAGAAAAAAATAGAAAGGACTTATTGTGATTTAAAGGAGGATCACCTCTCACGGGCAAGATAATTAAGAGAAGAACGAGAGTGAAGACGAGGTGAGGGGTGACCTTGCCCATGGTTATCAAGATGTGTTGGATAACACATCCAGAGAGGGAGAGAGGGTATATGTAATCATTTTGCAAATTAAGGAAGAAGTTTTGATTCATTGTTTGTTTGTTTTTTTCATTCTCTATTATATATAACCTTTCGCAAATATAGGAAGAAGTTACAATTTATTTATTTGTTTCATTATTTCATTCTCTGTTATAAATAATCCTTTTGAAAATTAAGGAAGACATTTGAATTCATTGATTTATTTTTTTTGGAGTACGACTTCTCACCGGCAAGGTAATTAAGAGAAGAGTGAGAGTGAAGATGAGGTGAGGGGTGACCTTGCCCATGGTTGTCAAGATGAGTTGGATAACACATCCAAAGAGAGAGAGGATATAAGTAATCGTTTTGCAAATTAGGGAAGATGTTTCGATTCATTGATTTGTTTCTTTTTTTTGCATTCTCTATTATGAGTAGCCTTTTGTAAATTAAGAAAGAAGTTACAATTCATTGATTTGTTTCTTTCTTTCATTCTTTATTATAAGTAACCTTTTGCAAATTATGGAAGAGGTTACAATTCACTGAATTGTTTTTTTTTCTAGAGGGGGCGGGGTAGTGCAAGGTTGTACGAAAATGATGATAGGAGGCATATCTAGCTATATGCTATAAATAATTGGCATAATCTGGTTCTATGTACTAGGGCTCTAATAAAGGAAATAAGGTGAATAAATTCATTAGAGGAAAACATAGAAAGTGATAGACCAAAATGGTGAAAACTTTTGACTGCTACTCAAGCTCCTACTATAGCTCCAATTTCGAAACGTTGGATTGTTTTGGCTGCTTGATCAGCTCATCTCATTCGACCTCTTCATTTTGCTTCGACAAAATCTATAGAATCTCATGGATTTGCTAAAATGCCCTCTCAAAAATCACTAAATTCCCACTATTATTTTAATTTAACAAATGAAAAATAGATGATAAGTCATATGAAACCACTAAGAGTATTCATGACAATACACAATGTATGTTATATGCATATATGTTTGAGTTATACTGGATGCTTGATATGAGATAAGGCGATTAATGTTTTCACTTTCATACTATTTATTTGCTGTTTTGAAATTTTATTATTATATTAGTGTGGGTGTGTGGAAATTTCTACTAGGCTATAAAGCTCACACCTCCTTTTTCTTTTTCTCTTTCAGAGTCCCAAGATGCATAGTCTTGATTGGCTTGGGCATGGAGTTCAAATGGAGCCATTAGTTAGTTATTTTTTTTTTGATACCAAATAAATATTTATAAATTTTGTAATTGAATTAGTTTGAATATTTGATTATGATGGATTTATTTAGTTGGATTATTTGGCTATTAACATTTGATTTAAATTTCTAGAGTTATTAGAAATTTATTTATCTTTGGCCTTGCATAATATTTAGGGTACCACTCTAGGATTCATGCGGTTTTATCACGTAATCGAGCTAAGTGATGGGCTCAGGGTATGACATCTGCTACATTGGAAAATTCTACAAACAACACAACCATCTTAGGAAAGAAACCTAGTTTTCAGCTTAACTTTTCCACCTTTCTTTGGAAAAATTATTTTGAGGCAACTTCTCCTAACCTTCAGGCAATATCTCTCCATTTTTCTCTGGTAGTAGTATATATGTTGAATGATTTTTTCCCAAGGTGTTAGAGAATAGTTAAAAATAATACCATTTCCATTTTTATACTAGGGCTAGATTCATAGTTTTGAGATCTCAGATCCGCAAACGACATTCTGCTTTAAAATGTGGTATTTTTTCCAAATAACAAGACAAAAAAATACTTGATAGAGTGTGGTTATCTTTTCGATCTAATTGACAAGAAGGAAGATTTTCTTCAACTTGCTCAAATCCAATCTCTCAAGAGAAAATTAAAAAAGATGGCGGAATTTCGAAAGTAGAACTTTAAGTCTCATTTTCTTTTATTGATCCTTCACATCTCTTAAACTAAAGTACATAACTCCTATTTGTAATACTAGTGAGGTTCCCCCTTTTACAATTTGGAATGGATTGCTGCATTAGTTCGAATAAGACTATATATTTTAAAATAAATAAGATTAAAAAGAATATTATATAAAAAAACTAAAATTTTTTGAGAAGGTAAATTTTGACTTCTACATCAACTCTGCCCTCTATTGCTCCGTTTGATTCTTCTTGCATAGAAGTTACACCTGGTCAAAGTCTTACCTGAAAAGGATGCTTTTGGCTTCACCAGTCCATTTTGGAGCCTAAATAATGTAATTTCGGCTCGATTCAACCTTATAGGAGGTTGGCTCAAAGTTGTAGATCTCGAAAAGATACCAAATGTTTTAAGAAAAAATTTCAATCCAGCATCCTATGACCAAGTTATGACCTCCGGTAGTTTGGCAGGTGACCCGAATTTTCGATATGGTAGATCTCATTTTTTAAACCCTGTCCAGCCCAATTCATAGTGGCCAAAGTCTTTCACATTCAGCCTAGTGATCCTCCTAAATATCCATAGTAGACATAGTATTACACATTGAGTTGGGTGATCTCCTTGAATACTCGTGGTGGCCAAAATAATCTACATCGAGTTTAGTGATCCTCCTGAAAGCTTGCAGTGGTTAAAATGAGACTCGATGATCCTCTTAAGTCGCTTTCCAAAAAAAGTTTGCCGAATGCGGTTAATACACATTACAAGACAAATAAAAGCAGAAAATTGAAAATTATATAATGGTAGGATTGCAGAGATAACAAGCCCTCATTTTGTCAGTTTGGAATCCAGGCCAAATAGGGAGGATAGTGCAGTGTATATGGAGAGGCCCATAGTGATTGTTGCATGCCCCCTTGGATTTGCGCCACCAAGGATATGGTTTCATCCTATATGCTCATGATTTTGGTTGACTCACAAGAATTGTGAAAATGTTGCTAAGCGCACCTTAAGATCCCATACATTCTTCAACTATATATTTAATGAATGTGTACTAATCATATCTCAATTACGTATTAAGGAACTTATTGTATTCATCAAAAATAAAAGTCTATTTTACTTTTCTAGATAATATAGTTTTAGAAAATTAATAAGAGATTTGTTAAAAATGATCCAGACTTCCCTTAGTCTTACCAACCCAATTAGTCATGAACCAATTTCCACTCTCGGCATTAGTCTACATAATATTTTGGCTTAAGGCCAGCTTACCCCACTCATCCGCGTGCTGCTCTCTCTCTCACTCTCTCTCTCTCTCTCTCACTCTCTCTCTCTCTGTCTCTGATTCAAAAATGGTGAGAGAGCCCACCACATTCGTCGGTTGCCGTCACCCCATGAATTCATACTCTTACAACTATCAGTTTGAAGAAAAAAAATAAAAAAGAAACACAATGAACAGTTAGAATCAAAATAATGGTCTAGTTGAAGGCTCATTAAATCACAATTCCCCCTTTTTCTTTTCCTCTTAATGGAAAAGTTAATTTAAGAAATATTTTTGAGAAAGAAAGATTTTCTCACATTATGCATCTAACATTAAGAACATGCTATGAAACATCTTTTGATAAAAGATTCATATATAGCTACATATCAATCACTTTATCGAATTAAAAGAATAGAAGCTCTCTCTCTCTCTCTCTGTCTCTATTCTGATGCAATAGAGGCTAACGGAGTTTATCTCGATAGTCGCTAGCTTTTATTGGAATGAAAGAGTTCACCTTATTTCTTTGTTGGAACCTACCACGTATAACGCGATTATGCCAGGTATTTTACTAAATACGTACTGAAATAATATGCTTCCTATGATTATTTCACAAGGACATGCACAAAGCAACATGAACAAAGACAAACAAAAAGAAAAAGAGTGCGATACACACCGCGTTTGTGTATGCTGCCTCACAGTTGGATTGGCTTGCCAACTTGACGTTGAACTTGTGGACCTAGTCCGACTAAAAATTTCGCCTTAGGAAGATAGTCGTTGGTGGCAAGAGAAATGACATCAACAATTGCATCATCATAGTAGAGCTAGCTAGTTCACTACAAAATGCTCATGATGTCACAAGAGCCACAGAATGAGTGATAGAATATTCATATAGACCTGATCGTCATCATCAGACAAATTATGAAAGAAAGAAGCTCAACTTCACATATTCGAACGCCTCTGAATTCTCTCCTGAGTCCCGACCGGTGGTCTCAGAGATTTTGACAATCCTAACAAAATTTGCAGTCTCTGTAGAAATTTTACTAATAAAATTGTTGTGTCTTGCATGTACTTTAGGATTGCCTTACTCCATTTCACCTAATTCTTTTATCATAACCTCTTTATTATAAGTAACCTTTTGCAAATTATGGAAGAGGTTACAATTCACTGAGTTGTTTTTTTTTCTAGAGGGGGCGGCGGAGGGCAAGGTTGTACGAAAATGATGATAGGAGGCATATCTAGCTATATGCTATAAATAATTGGCATAATCTGGTTCTATGTACTAGGGTTCTAATAAAGGAAATAAGGTGAATAAATTCATTAGAGGAAAACATAGAAAGTGATAGACCAAAATGGTGAAAACTTTTGATTGCTACTCAAGCTCCTACTATAGCTCCAATTTCGAAACGTTGGATTGTTTTGGCTGCTTGATCAGCTCATCTCATTCGACCTCTTCATTTTGCTTCGACAAAATTTATAGAATCTCATGGATTTACTAAAATGCCCTCTCAAAAATCACTAAATTCCCTCTATTATTTTAATTTAACAAATCAAAAATAGATGATAAGTCATATGAAACCACTAAGAGTATTCATGACAATACACAATGTATGTTATATGCATATATGTTTGAGTTATACTGGATGTTTGATATGAGATTTGGCGATTTATGTTTTCACTTTCGTACTGTTTATTTGCTATTTTGAAATTTTATTATTATACTAGTGTGGGTGTGTGGAAATTTCTACTAGGCTATAAAGCTCACACCTCCTCTTTCTTTTTCTCTTTAAGAGTCACAAGATGCATAGTCTCGATTGGCTTGGGCATGGTGTTCAAATGGAGCCATTAGTTAGTTAATTTTTTTTGATACCAAATAAATATTTATAAATTTTGTAATTGAATTAGTTTGAATATTTGATTATGATGGACTTATTTAGTTGGATTATTTGGCTATTAACATTTGATTTAAATTTCTAAAGTTATTAAAAATTAATTCGTCTTTGGCCTTGCATATTATTTAGGGTACCACTCTAGGGTTCATGCGGTTTTATCACGTAACCGACCTAAGTGATGGGCTCAGGGTATGACATCTGCTACATTGGAGAATTCTACAAACAACACAACCATCTCAGGAAAGAAACCTAGTTTTTAGCTTAACTTTTCCGCCTTTCTGTGGAAAAATTATTTCGAGGCAACTTCTCCTAACCTTCAGGTAATATCCCTCCATTTCTCTCTGGCAGTAGTATATATGTTGAATGATTTTTTCCCAAGGTGTTAGGGAATAGTTAAAAAAAATGCCATTTCCATTTTTCTAGTAGGGTTAGATTCATAGTTTTGAGATCTCAGATCCCCAAATGACATTCTGCTTTAAAATGTGGTATTTTTTTCCAAATAACAAGACAAAAAGTTACTAGATAGAATGTGGTTATCTTTTCAATCTAATTAACAAGAAGGAAGATTTTCTTCAACTTGCTCAACTCCAATCTCTCAAGAGAAGATTAGAAAAAGATGGCGAAATTTCGAAAGTAGAACTTTAAGTCTCCTTTTCTTTTATTAATCCTTCACATCTCTTAAACTAAAGAAACATAACTCCTATTTGTAATACTAGTGAGGTCCCCCCTTTTACAATTTGGATTGGATTGTTGCATTCGTTCGAATAAGACTATATATTTTAAAATAAATAAGATTAATAAAAATATTATATAAAAATACTAAAAATTTTTGAGAAGGTAAATCTCGACTTCTACATCAACTCTGCCCTCTATTGCTCCGTCTAATTCTTCTTGCATAGAAGTTACACCTGGTCAAAGTCTTATCTGAAAAGGATACTTTTGGTTTGACCAGTCCATTTCGGAACCTAAATAATGTAATTTCGGCTCGGTTCAACATTATAGGAGGTTGGCTCAAAGTTGTAGATCTCGAAAAGATACCAAATTTTTTAAGAAAAAATCTCAATCGGGCATCCTATGACCAAGTTATGACCTCCGGTAGTTTGGCAGGTGACTCGGATTTTCGATATGGTAGATCTCATTTTTGAAACCCTATCCAGCCTAATTCGTAGTGGCCAAAGTCTTTCACATTCAGCCTAGTGATCCTCCTAAATATCCATAGTAGCCATAGTATTACACATTGAGTTGGGTGATCTCCTTGAATACTCATGGTGGCCAAAATAATCTACATCGAGTTTAGTGATCCTTCTGAATACTTGCAGTGGTTAAAATGAGACTCGATGATCCTCTTAAATCACTTTCCAAAAAAAGTTCGCCGAATGCGGTTAATACACATTACAAGACAAATAAAAGCAAAAAATTTAAAATTATATAATGGTAGGATTGCAGAGATAACAAGTCCTCATTTTGTCAGTTTGGAATCCAGGCCAAATAGACAGGATACTGCATTGTATATGGAGAGGCCCATAGTGATTGTTGCATGCCCCCTTGGATTTGCGCCACCAAGGATATGGTTTCATCCTATATGCTCATTATATATGAGATAAATTAATATCAAAGGAATGAACTTTTCCTTGGACTTCTTTCACGAAAAGAGAACGAAAAAGAAAAATAAAAGAAGATCAAGATATTTTGATAATTCTCATCCGAGATTGCTTCCATGCATGAAATTGCTTGGACCAAAATTATTTGGTTGACTCACAAGAATTGTGAAAATGTTGCTAAGCGCACCTTAAGATCCCATACATTCTTCAACAATATATTTAATGAATGTGTACTAATCATCTCTCAATTACGTATTAAGGAACTTATTGTTTTCATCAAAAATAAAAGTCTATTTTACTTTTTGAGATAATATAGTTTCAGAAAATTAATAAGAGATTTGTTAAAAATGATCCAGACTTCCCTTAGTCTTACCAACCCAATTAGTCATGAACCAATTTCCACTCTCGGCATTACTCTACATAATATTTTGGCTTAAGGCCAGCTCACCCCACTAATCCGCGTGCTGCTCTCTCTCTCTCACTCTCTCTCTCTCTGTCTCTGATTCAAAAATGGTGAGAGATCCCACCACATTCGTTGGTTCCCGTCACCCCATGGATTCATACTCTTACAACTATCAATTTGAAGAAGAAAAAAAACTAAAAAAGAAACACAATGAACAGTTAGAATCAAAATAATGGTGTAGTTGAAGGCTCATTAAATCATAATTCCCCCTTTTTCTTTTCCTCTTAATGGAAAAGTTAATTTAAGAATTATTTTTGAGAAAGAAAGTTTTTCTCACATTATGCATCTAACATTAAGAACACGCTATGAATCATATTTTGATAAAAGATTCATATATAGCTACATATCAATCACTTTATCGAAATAAAAGAATAGAAGCTCTCTCTCTCTCTCTCTCTCTCTCTCTCTCTCTATATATATATATATATATATATATATATATATATATATATATATATATATATATTGATGCAATAGAGGCTAACGGAGTTTATCTCGTTAGTCGCTAGCTTTTATTGGAATGAAAGATTTCACCTTATTTCTTTGTTGGAACCTACCACGTATAACCCGATTATGCCAGGTATTATACTGAATATATACTGAAATAATATGCTTCCTATGATTATTTCACAAGGACATGCACAAAGCAACATGAACAAAGACAAAGAAAAAGAAAAAGAATGTGATACACACCGCGTTTGTGTATGCTACCGCACAGTTGGATTGGCTTGCCAACTCGACGTTGAACTTGTGGACCTAGCCTGACTAAAAATTTCGCCTTAGGAAGATAGTCGTTGGTGGCAAGAGAAATGACATCAACAATTGCATCATCATAGTGGAGCTAGCTAGTTCACTACAAAATGCTCGTGATGTCACAAGAGCCACAGAATGAGTGATAGAATATTCATATAGACCTGATCATCATCATCAGACAAATTATGAAAGAAAGAAGCTCAACTTCACATATTCGAACGCCTTTGAATTCTCTCCTGAGTCCCGACCGGTGGTCTCAGAGATTTCGACAATCCTAACAAAATTTGCAGTCTCTGTAGAAATTTTACTAATATAATTGTTGTGTCTTGCATGTACTTTAAGGTCGCCTTACTCCATTTCACCTAATTCTTTTATCATAACCTCTAGATCTTTATGTTTGAAGCTGTATTGATATGGGGATCACATTCAAGGATTGGCCAACCAATCATGCTTGATCTACTTCAGAATTACCTTCCAAAATAATTTTTTCAAATCCAAAAGTTGAATATCTGCTTGTAGATTAGTGAATCAGATATGGATCTGCTGTGTAGATTAAAAAATAGGGAGCCAATCTATGAAATTTTGCTGCAAATGTTGTAAATATTTCTTCATCTTCTTCTCCCTTTCTAATATCTCTCCAGATTGCACATGAAATATGATCTCCCTAGACAAATTTTTCTACTTTCTTTGATAAAAATGCAAGCCACCCATGCATATATATTCCTTAGAATTCAATCAAGAACATAATAGGAAGCTTGGTATAAAGAAGGCTAATAGGAAGAGCAAAAACTTAAGGTAGCTATGCTTTATTAAATTGCAACTCCAAAACAAGTACCACAGGAGAATCCAATCAACATGCTCAAAATTGTTCGCCAGTGCCAGCTACTGAATTTATTCAATTACTAAATTTATTCTATCCTAATGTATTTAGAAGGATCAACCGCATGAGTTACAGTTGCAGGCGTCGATCACCATGTTGCATTCGACGTCAGGCTGGCCGACATAGCTGCATTCGACGTGATAGCAGCACTGCATATTTGAACAGTTATTGGGGTTGTTGGTAGCGCAGCACTTGCATGTTCCGCATTGAGATTTGGCATCGCCCTTGACCATGCCGGGCGGTAGATATTTGATTCTCGGTTGCGGCTCGAAGGTAGCAACATCTCCTGCTTTGCATGTGGGTTGTAAAGGATTAGTGAGTTAGCGAGTAAGAAAAAAATAGAAAGGACTGACTGTGATTTAAAAGAGGATCACCTCTCACGGGCAAGATAACTAAGAGAAGAACGAGAGTGAAGACGAGGTGAGGCGTGACCCTGCCCATGGTTGTCAAGATGTGTTGGATAACACATCCAGAGAGGGAGAGAGGGTATATGTAATCATTTTGCAAATTAAGGAAGAAGTTTTGATTCATTGTTTGTTTGTTTTTTTCATTCTCTATTATATATAACCTTTCATAAATATAGGAAGAAGTTACAACTTATTTATTTGTTTCATTTTTTCATTCTCTATTATAAATAATCCTTTTGAAAATTAAGGAAGACATTTCAATTCATTGATTTATTTTTTTTGGAGTACCACTTCTCACCGGCAAGGTAATTAAGAGAAGAGTGAGAGTGAAGATGAGGTGAGGGGTGACCTTGCCCATGGTTGTCAAGATGAGTTGGATAACACATCCAAAGAGAGAGAGGATATAAGTAATCGTTTTGCAAATTAGGGAAGATGTTTCGATTCATTGATTTGTTTTTTTTTTAGCATTCTCTATTATGAGTAGCCTTTTGTAAATTAAGAAAGAAGTTACAATTCATTGATTTGTTTCTTTCTTTCATTCTTTATTATAAGTAACATTTTGCAAATTATGGAAGAGGTTACAATTCACTAAATTGCTTTTTTTTTCTAGAGGGGGCAGGGGAGGGCAAGGTTGTACGAAAATGATGATAGGAGGCATATCTAGCTATATGCTATAAATAATTGGCATAATCTGGTTCTATGTACTAGGGTTCTAATAAAGGAAACAAGGTGAATAAATTCATTAGAGGAAAACATAGAAAGTGATAGACCAAAATGGTGAAAACTTTTGACTGCTAATCAAGCTCCTACTATAGCTCCAATTTCGAAACGTTGGATTGTTTTGGCTGCTTGATCACCTCATCTCATTTGACCTCTTCATTTTGCTTCGACAAAATTTATAGAATCTCATGGATTTACTAAAATGCCCTCTCAAAAATCACTAAATTCCCTCTATTATTTTAATTTAACAAATGAAAAATAGATGATAAGTCATATGAAACCACCAAGAGTATTCATGACAATACACAATGTATGTTATATGCGTATATGTTTGAGTTATACTGGATGCTTGATATGAGATTTGGCGATTTTTGTTTTCACTTTCATACTGTTTATTTGCTATTTTGAAATTTTATTATTATATTAGTGCGGGTGTATGGAAATTTCTACTAGGCTATAAAGCTCACACCTCCTCTTTCTTTTTCTCTTTCAGAGTCACAAGATGCATAGTCTCGATTGGCTTGGGCATGGAGTTCAAATGGAGCCATTAGTTAGTTAATTTTTTTTGATACCAAATAAATATTTATAAATTTTGTAATTAAATTAGTTTGAATATTTGATTATGATGGACTTATTTAGTTGGATTATTTGGCTATTAACATTTGATTTAAATTTCTAGAGTTATTAAAAATTAATTCGTCTTTGGCCTTGCATAATATTTAGGGTACCACTCTAGGGTTCATGCGGTTTTATCACGTAACCGACCTAAGTGATGGGCTCAGGGTATGGCATCTGCTACATTGGAGAATTCTACAAACAACACAACCATCTCAGGAAAGAAACCTAGTTTTTAGCTTAATTTTTCCACCTTTCTGTGAAAAAATTATTTCGAGGCAACTTCTCCTAACCTTCAGGCAATATCTCTCCATTTTTCTCTGGCAGTAGTATATATGTTGAACGATTTTTTCCCAAGGTGTTAGAGAATAGTTAAAAAAAATGCCATTTCTATTTTTCTAGTAGGGCTAGATTCATAGTTTTGAGATCTAAGATCCCCAAACGACATTCTGCTTTAAAATGTGGTATTTTTTCCAAATTACAAGACAAACAAATACTAGATAAAGTGTGGTTATCTTTTCGATCTAATTGACAAGAAGGAAGATTTTCTTCAACTTGCTCAACTCCAATCTCTCATGAAAAAATTAGAAAAAGATGGCGGAATTTTGAAAGCAGAACTTTTAGTCTCCTTTTCTTTTATTGATCCTTCACATCTCTTAAACTGAAGTACATAACTCCTATTTGTAATACAAGTGAGCTCCTCCTTGTACAATTTGGATTGGATTGCTGCATTAGTTCGAATAAGACTATATATTTTAAAATAAATAAGATTAATAAGAATATTATATAAAAAAACTAAAATTTTTTAAGAAGATAAATCTTGACTTCTACATCAACTCTACCCTCTATTGCTCCGTCTGATTCTTCTTGCCTAGAAGTTACACCTGGTCAAAGTCTTACCTGAAAAGGATACTTTTGGTTTGACCAGTTCATTTTGGAGCCTAAATAATGTAATTTCGGCTCGATTCAACCTTATAGGAGGTTGGCTCAAAGTTGTAGATTTGGAAAAGATACCAAATTTTTTAAAAAAAAATCTCAATCCGGCATCCTATGACAAAGTTATGACCTCTGATAGTTTGGCAGGTGACTCGGATTTTCGATATGGTAGATCTCATTTTTTAAACCCTGTCCAGCCCAATTCGTAGTGGCCAAAGTCTTTCACATTCAGCCAAGTGATCCTCCTAAATATCCATAGTAGCCATAGTATTACACATTGTGTTGGGTGATCTCCTTGAATGCTTGTGGTGGCCAAAATAATCTACATCGAGTTTAGTGATCTTTTTGAATACTTGCAGTGGTTAAAATGAGACTCGATGATCCTCTTAAATCACTTTCCAAAAAAAATTCGTCGAATGAGGTTAATACACGTTACAAGACAAATAAAAGAAGAAAATTGAAAATTATATAATGGTAGGATTGCAGAGATAACAAGTCCTCATTTTGTCAGGTTGGAATCCAGGCCAAATAGGCAGGATAGTGTAGTGTATATGGAGAGTCCCATAGTGATTGTTGCATGCCCCCTTGGATTTGCGCCACCAAGGATATGGTTTCATCCTATATTGTAATACCCCGGAGAAGGAGGAAAAAAAAAAAGAGGGGTGGACGGGCCGGCCCGAAAAGACCGGGCCCATCCACCATTTACGATCGTGCCCTAGGCACGATCGTGGGAGAAGAAACGGGAAGAGGTGGGAGGCGGCGGCGTTAGAGGAGGTGACCCGCCAGAGGAGACCGAGCGCCGGAGAGGCGATGGTTCCGAGATCCGGCCGGCCGCGGAGGAAGCCCCAAAGCCCCCTTTCCTTCGGTAAAGACCATCCACAAATCGGGAGAAGAGAGGAGGTTGATCCGAGCTCGCTCCCTTCAATTTCTCGCCGGAAAGATCGTCGGAACACCCCGTCGGACCGAGGTAAGCGTGGCTCCTTCCCTTATGCTTCCTTTGCTAGGGGTAGGGCCGTGTGAAATTGGGTTTTAGCCGGTGAAATCGCCGGAGAGGAACCCGAAACAGGGTACCCCTATTTCAGCCTCTCTCTTTCGGATTGTGCCGCCGCCGGCCACCGGGGTTGGCCGAGATTCATGGCAGATGGGGTGGATCGGGACTGTGGAAGGGATTTCAGGTTGGTTGGAGATGGGGGATGGCGGATCCGAGGTCTTCTTCCTCGTGATCCCGTCCTCTCCTCCTTTTCCTCTCGTCGGTTAGCCACCGGCGGCGACGGCGGTCGTGGGCCACCGTGGCTGCCGTCGGGTGGGGGGAGCCGAGCCACCATCATGGTGGCTTTCCGTTGATGATGGAGAAGGGGGGGAAGGGAAGTCCATCCGATTCTTGGGGGGGGAAGAAGAAGAAATTTCTTCTTCTCTCCCTCTCTTGGCCGGCCATCATCGTCGGAGTGGTGGCCGAGTTGTTGGGTTGGGGAAGGAAGAGGGCACACCACCATGGCTGCTGCCCTAGGACCAAGGAAAAACACCTGTGAAGAGAGAAGGGTCTTCCTCCCTTCTCTCTCATCCACTCCCTTCTTTTGGTCTTTTCACCGAGATCGGCCACCGTCGCCGGCATGGCGGCGGCCATGGCTGGCATCGACATAGGCCGGTGGTATAAGGTAGGAGTCGAGCCACCCCGACTGCCCTAGATCTGGAGGGGTTGAGATGATTGGGGACCTGATAATAGGCCCCAAAGTATATGTAAGTTATGGTTCAGAATATTTTAATATTAAATAATTTAGTTCGTGATTTGTAATTGATGTTGTAGGAGAAGAGTCAGCGGTACCAGAAGGTTTGGATCAGGAGACTCAGCACCCCAGCTCGTAGGTTGTGATTCGGATCTGTGTTTGTGTCAGTCTACAATTTCTGTAAGAATTCCTACAACTGAACACCTCTATTTATGCATGTATGGAATTTATCGTTGGTTATAATTTATCAGTACGTTGATATTAATTTTATGAGCTTGTATAACACATATGAGATGTGCATTTTGTTATGAAAATATTAAAATAATTAAATTGGAAAGAATTAACATATTTTTGAGAATTTATGAAAATATGTGATGTGATGGAAATGTGATTAAACATGTAAAACTAGACATGTAAAATGGGTTGGACTAACCTTATCATGAGATAGCCTCTACGAGCTTATGCGTAGGATAGCTGCCACGAGCTTATGCGTGGGATAGCCTCTACGAGCTTATGCGTAGGATAGCCTCCACGGGCTTACGCGTGGGATAGCCTCTACGAGCTTATGCGTGGGATAGCTGCCACGAGCTTATGCGTGGAATTTGTGCAGTCTTGGACTGGGACATGAACTTGGTTAGTCCAAAGCCAGAAGTGAAAAGTCTGAAAACTTGAGAATCAGAGTATTACGTGAATGGATCACATAATGTGAAAAAGGATTTATGTACATGAAATGGTTATATATATTTGTTGTTTGTTGAGCTTTTGAAAAGATGAAATGACATTTATTTGATGATTTGATTATTTTATTATTATTACTATGTGTGGCTGTTGGGATTCTTACTGGGTTGGAAAAGCTCATACTACTCTTACTTTCTTTTTCAGAGGCACTGGATTTGTAGAGTCCATCGGGTGGGACGAGAAATGAGATCAGCATGGAGTCTGACTGCTAGATAAATAAAAGTTAAATTATCTTTTGCTTATGGACATTTTGAATTATGTAATTAATCAGTACATTTTGGTTGGATTTGATTTAATTACATTAATCATTAATTTTGGCATTTATGTGAATATTGTACCTTCTAGGCCTTACATGATCTCTAGGGTTCTACTTTAGGGATTATGTGGCCATGTCACGTGGTCGACCCGGGTGGCATGGAGTCTGACTGCCAGATAGTTAGAAGTAGCTTATCTTTTATTGATGAACATTTGAAAATCTTGTAATTGAACCGATTGTTTATTTGGACATGTCGGATTTGTCTATTTGAATTACTAAATTAATTGTGGATCTATTGGAATTTTTGTTAATCATAGGCCTTGCATGATCTTTAGGGCACTGCTCTAGGGCTCATGCGGCCGGTCGCGTGCCGGATCCGGGAGTTGGGTTCGGGGCGTGACAGATTTGGTATCAGAGCTTAAAGTTAAGATATCCTGAGGTTTAGGTTCAGGTGAGTGTGAGTAGGGAATTATGATAGAAAAACTATCAGAGCCTTGGTTTATTATCACTAGAGATTATAAGAGGAATGATATTATAATCAAAGGTTTAAGACCACTAGGTACTGTGGCCTTAGTGGCATTAGAGTTTGAGGTTTAAGATTATTGGGAATTGTGACAAATTGGAATCTGAGTATATGTTTAAGATCACTAGGGATCGTGACAGAAATATATCATAGCTTAAGGTTATGATCACTTGGGACATGATAATTAAATTCAGTGCTTACGGTGTAAGATACCTGGGCATTGTGATAAAATGGATGCATCGGATTTGGTTTTCGATGAGTGTGGAAGGAAAGTATAAATTGTCTTTGATCATGATAAGAGAGGTTTGACCTAAGATAAGTGTAGGTCAGCAATGGCATATCGGTTATACCATGTTCAGATATTATTTAAATGATCTGGAAGTTCAAACTTGATATGGGTTTCGATGTGATCGTACTTTTGGTTTTGCTGCTAATTATTAGAGTGGGATTTGTATGTTGATTTAGTATTGAAGTGAGCTAAGAAGATTTTATAATATTGAAAAGAATGTTTTTCGAGGTTAAATCTATATGTGGATTATATTTGGAATTGACATGTTTGAATATTGTAAATTGGCGTATTTTTATTAGTGGATTAAATTCTTAAGGCCATATAGTATGCAAATTGGTGGAGTATTCTAATTATTTGAATTTGTATATTTGGATTGGGCTCCTGAATTTTTCTTATAATTGTTGGAGACTATTGGATGTGTTAACTTGAAACTCAAGTCTAGGTTTATGATCTAACCAGAAATCTTTGTCATTGTAAAATACAATATTGAGTAGAGATTTCGATTTTGAGATGCTTATGTGAGTTATTATGTGTAGCATTGATCATAGACATTAAGGATTTTGGTGAAGAAGGATTTGGAGGTTGATAGAGTTAATTCCTACTCATAGTGATATTGGCTCAACAGTTCTAACCTATTGAATTTGAAGTAAATTCTGTTGGAAGGAAAATCAATGTAGATTTTCTAATTAAATTGCTAAGGGAATACAAGAATTACCCCCTTTAAACTAAACCTAGATATTTTGGATTCTCAGAAGGTTGTGGAGATCACGTGGTGACCTTAAACTTGACTAAAGGATTGGGGTTAGTTATGGTAAGTATACTCTATATAAATCGAGGATAAAAAGATCTAGAGATTTTGCTCTAGTTCTACTTGAAAATTTAAAATTTGGATTTTCTTAGTCTTGATGCAAAGTGATACTTTGGTCAGAAATCATTTTGTGACTTTAGAGAATTTGATGAGTTAGATCAGAGTGCGCAGCGGAAGTGTAGTGGTTTGAGTTATTTTGAAACCGATTAAAATAATAATAATAATAATAATAATAATAATACCTTGATATGAAAGGTATTATTATAGAAGGACTTGAGTTAGTTTTCTAGTAGAGAGGAATGTCGTTGATTCTTTGCCTACTGGAAGTAGTTGTGGGCTCTCCTATTTTTGATAATTTTAAGAAGAATTTTGGGGCATCTCAAATTTAGCGTTAACGGATTGATAGGTCTGTGATTAAGCTTGGGCCTGGAATAATTTAACATAGTTCTTCGACTCCTAGCTCTGACATTGTTAATATACCTATTTGAACAGGTTTGCGGTTTTCCTAGGATAAAGGTTGATCATTTAATCACAGGCAAAGTTAAGAAAAGAAAAATGATTATAGAATATTAAGAGCATTTGATACTAAAGATTTCTCCTATTTATGTTAAGCCAATTATGATCTCTATGTAGAATCAAGAGAAATTAATTTCTTTGGGATATAATTATGGCATTTTAATCCAAGGTTGGGAGTTTGGAATTCTTTTGAAGGATATCAAAAGAACTTACTACGTGTGATAAATAGAAAGGATCAAGTTTTGAGATGCTGTGATTTTTGTATGTCAAAATCTTGTGAGTAGGTACTCCGAGAGGGAGACTATTTGAGATCTCGGGATGATATAATGGATGCATTTTTTTTTTTTTTAAGTTTGAGGTTTCAAGTAAGTTAATTTCGAGGATGAAATTTTTTAAGGGGGAGAGTATGTAATACCCCGGAGAAGGAGGGAAAAAAAAAGAGGGGTGGACAGGCCGGCCCGAAAAGACCGGGCCCATCCACCATTTACGATCGTGCCCTAGGCACGATCGTGGGAGAAAAAACGGGAAGAGGAGGGAGGCGGCGGTGTTAGAGGAGGTGACCCGTCGGAGGAGACCGAGCGCCGGAGAGGCGACGGTTCCGAGATCCGGCCGGCCGCAGAGGAAGCCCCAAAGCCCCCTTTCCTTCGGTGAAGACCATCCACAAATCGGGAGAAGAGAGGAGGTTGATCCGAGCTCGCTCCTTTGGATTTCTCGCCGGAAAGATCGCCGGAACACCCCGTCGGACCGAGGTAAGCGTGGCTCCTTCCCTTGTGCTTCCTTTGCTAGGGGTAGGGTCGTGTGAAATTAGGTTTTAGCCGGTGAAATCGCCGGAGAGGGACCCAAAACAGGGTACCCCTGTTTCGGCCTCTCTCTTCCGGATTGTGCCGCCGCCGACTGCCGGGGTTGGCCGAGATTCATAGCAGATGGGCTAGATCGGGACTGTGGAAGGGATTTCAGGTTGGTTGGAGATGGGGGATGGCGGATCCGAGGTCTTCTTCCTCGTGATCCCGTCCTCTCCTCCTTATCCTCTCGTCGGTTAGCCACCGGCGGCGACGGCGACGGCGGTCGTGGGCCACCGTGGCTGCCGTCGGGTGGGGGGAGCCGAGCCACCATCATGGTGGCTTTCCGTTGATGATGGAGAAGGGGGGGAAGGGAAGTCCATCCGGTTCTTGGGGGGGAAGAAGAAGAAATTTCTTCTTCTCTCCCTCTCTTGGCCGGCCATCATCGCCGGAGTGGTGGCCGAGTTGTTGGGTTGGGGAAGGAAGAGGGCATAGCCACCATGGTTGCTGCCCTAGGACCAAGGAAAAACACCTGTGAAGAGAGAAGGGTCTTCCTCCCTTCTCTCTCATCCACTCCCTTCTTTTGGTCTTTTCACCGAGATCGGCTACCGTCGCCGGTATGGCGGCGGCCATAGCTGGCGACGACATAGGCCGGTGGTATAAGGTGGGAGTCGAGCCACCCCGACTGCCCTAGATCTAGAGGGGTTGAGATGATTGGGGACTTGGTAATAGGCCCTAAAGTATATGTAAGTTATGGTTCAGAATATTTTAATATTAAATAATTTAGTTCGTGGTTTGTAATTGATGTTGTAGGGGAAGAGTCAGCGGTAGCAGGAGGTTTGGATCAGGGGACTCAGCACCCCAGCTCGTAGGTTGTGATTCGGATCTGTGTTTATGTTAGTCTACAATTTCTGTAAGAATCCCTACAACTGAACACCTCTATTTATGCATGTATGGAATTTATCGTTGGTTATAATTTATCAGTATGTTGATATTAATTTTATGAGCTTGTATGACACATATGAGATGTGCATTTTGTTATGAAAATATTGAAATAATTAAATTGTGAAGAATTAACATATTTTTGAGAATTTATGTAAATATGTGATGTGATGGAAATGTGATTAAACATGTAAAACTAGATATGTAAAATGGGTTGGACTAACCTTGTCATGAGATAGCCTCTACGAGCTTATGCGTAGGATAGCTGCCACGAGCTTATGCGTGGGATAGCCTTTACGAGCTTATGTGTAGGATAGCCTCCACGGGCTTACGCGTGGGATAGCCTCTACAAGCTTATGCGTAGGATAGCCTCCACGGGCTTACGCGTGGGATAGCCTCTACAAGCTTATGCGTAGTATAGCCTCCACGGGCTTACGCGTGGGATAGCTGCCACGAGCTTATGCATGGAATTTGTGCAGTCTTGGACTGGGACATGAATTTGGTTAGTCCAAAGCCAGAAGTGAAAAGTCTGAAAACTTGAGAATCAGAGTATTACGTGAATGGATCACATAATATGAAAAAGAATTTATGTATATAAAATGGTTATATATATTTGTTGTTTGTTGAGCTTTTGAAAAGATGAAATGACATTTATTTGATGATTTGATTATTTTATTATTATTACTGTGTGTGGCTGTTGGGATTCTTGATGGGCTGGAAAAGCTCATACTACTCTTACTTCCTTTTTCAGAGGCACTGGATTTGTAGAGTCCATCGGGTGGGATGAGAAATGAGATCAGCATGGAGTCTGACTGCTAGATAGATAAAAGTTAAATTATCATTTGCTTATGGATATTTTGAATTATGTAATTAATCAGTACATTTTGGTTGGATTTGATTTAATTACATTAATCATTAATTTTGGCATTTATGTGAATATTGTACCTTCTAGGCCTTACATGATCTCTAGGGTTCTACTTTAGGGATTATGTGGCCGTATCACGTGGTCGACCCGGATGGCATAGAGTCTAACTGCCAGATAGTTAGAAGTAGCTTATCTTTTATTGATGAACATTTGAAAATCATGTAATTGAACCGATTGTTTATTTGGACATGTCGGGTTTGTCTATTTGAATTACTAAATTAATTGTGGATCTATTGGAATTTTTGTTAATCATAGGCCTTGCATGATCATTAGGGCACTACTCTAGGGCTCATGCAGCCGGTCGCGTGTCGGACCCGGGAGTTGGGTTCGGGGCGTGACAGATTTGGTATCAGAGCTTAAGGTTAAGATATCCTGAGGTTTAGGTTCAGGTGAGTGTGAGTAGGAAACTATGATAGAAAAACTATCAGAGCCTTGGTTTATTATCACTAGAGATTGTAAGAGGAATGATATTATAATCTAAGGTTTAAGACCACTAGGTACTGTCCTTGAATACTCGTGGTGGCCTCTCCTTGAATACTCGTGGTGGCCAAAATAATCTACATCAAGTTTAGTGATCCTTCTGAATACTTGCAGTGGTTAAAATGAGACTCGATGATCCTCTTAAATCACTTTCCAAAAAAAGTTCGCCGAATGCGGTTAATACACATTACAAGACAAATAAAAGCAAAAAATTTAAAATTATATAATGGTAGGATTGCAGAGATAACAAGTCCTCATTTTGTCAGTTTGGAATCCAGGCCAAACAGACAGGATAGTGCATTGTATATGGAGAGGCCCATAGTGATTGTTGCATGCCCCCTTGGATTTGCGCCACCAAGGATATGGTTTCATCCTATATGCTCATTATATATGAGATAAATTAATATCAAAGGAATGAACTTTTCCTTGGACTTCTTTCACGAAAAGAGCATGAAAAAGAAAAATAAAAGAAGATCAAGAGATTTTGATAATTCTCATCCGAGATTGCTTCCGTGCATGAAATTGCTTGGACCAAAATTATTTGGTTGACTCACAAGAATTGTGAAAATGTTGCTAAGCGCACCTTAAGATCCCATACATTCTTCAACTATATATTTAATGAATGTGTACTAATCATATCTCAATTACGTATTAAGGAACTTATTGTATTCATCAAAAATAAAAGTCTATTTTACTTTTCTAGATAATATAGTTTCAGAAAATTAATAAGAGATTTGTTAAAAATGATCCAGACTTCCCTTAGTCTTACCAACCCTATTAGTCATGAACCAATTTCCACTCTCGGCATTAGTCTACATAATATTTTGGCTTAAGGCCAGCTCACCCCACTCATCCGCGTGCTGCTCTCTCTCTCTCTGTCTCTAATTAAAAAACGGTGAGAGAGCCCACCACATTCGTCGGTTCCCGTCACCCCATGGATTCATACTCTTACAACTATCAGTTTGAAGAAAAAAAAAACTAAAAAAGAAACACAATGAACAGTTAGAATCAAAATAATGGTCTAGTTGAAGGCTCATTAAATCATAATTCCCCCTTTTTCTTTTCCTCTAAATGGAAAAGTTAATTTAAGAAAGAGTTTTGAGAAAGAAAGATTTTCTCACATTATGCATCTAACATTAAGAACATGCTATGAAACATCTTTTGATAAAAGATTCATATATAGCTACATATCAATCACTTTATCGAATTAAAAGAATAGAAGCTCTCTCTCTCTCTCTCTCTCTATTTTGATGCAATAGAGGCTAACGGAGTTTATCTCGTTAGTTGCTAGCTTTTATTGGAATGAAAGAGTTCACCTTATTTCTTTGTTGGAACCTACCATGTATAACCCGATTATGCTAGGTATTTTACTGAATATATACTGAAATAATATGCTTCCTATGATTATTTCACAAGGACATGCACAAAGCAACATGAACAAAGACAAACAAAAAGAAAAATAATGTGATATACACCGCGTTTGTGTATGCTGCCTCACAGTTGGATTGGCTTGCCTACTCGACATTGAACTTGTGGACCTAGTCCGACTAAAAATTTTGCCTTAGGAAGATAGTTGTTGGTGGCAAGAGAAATGACATCAACAATTGCATCATCATAGTAGAGCTAGCTAGTTCACTACAAAACGCTCGTGATGTCACAAGAGCCACAGAATGAGTGAAAAAATATTCATATAGACCTGATTGTCATCATCAGACAAATTATCAAAGAAAGAAGCTCAACTTCACATATTCGAACGCCTCTGAATTCCCTCCTGAGTCCCGACCGGTGGTCTCAGAGATTTTGACAATCCTAACAAAATTTGCAGTCTCTGTAGAAATTTTACTAATAAAATTGTTGTGTACGTCTTGCATGTACTTTAAGACCACCTTACTCCATTTCACCTAATTCTTTTATCATAACCTCTAGATCTTTATGTTTGAAGCTGTATTGATATGGGGATCACATTCAAGGATTGGCCAACCAATCATGCATGATCTACTTCAGAATTACCTTCCAAAATAATTTTTTCAAATACAAAAGTTGAATATCTGCTTGTAGATTAGTGTATCAGATATGGATCTGCTGTGTAGATTAAAAAATAGGGAGCCAATCTATGAAATTTCGCGGCAAATGTTGTAAATATTTCTTCATCTCCTTCTCCCTTTCTAATATCTCTCTAGATTGCACATGAAATATGATCTCCCTAGACAAATTTTTCTATTTTCTTTGATAAAAATGCAAGCCACCCATGCGTATATATTCCTTAGAATTCAATCAAGAACGTAACAGGAACCTTGGTATAAAGAAGGCTAATAGGAAGAGCGAAAACTTAAGGTAGCTATGCTTTATTAAATTGCAATTCCAAAACATGTACCACAGGAGAATCCAGTCAACATGCTCAAACTTGTTCGCCCGTGCCAGCTACTCAATTTATTCAATTACTAAATTTATTCTATCCTAATGTATTTAGAAGGATCAACCACATGAGTTGCAGTTGCAGGCGTCGATCACCATGTTGCATTCGACGTCAGGCTGGCCGACATAGCTGCATTCAACGTGATAGCAGCACTGCATATTTGAACAGTTATTGGGGTTGTTGGTAGCGCAGCACTTGCACGTTCCGCATTGAGATTTGGCATCGCCCTTGACCATGCCGGGCGGTAGATATTTGATTCTCGGTTGCGGCTCGAAGGCAGCAACATCTCCTGCTTTGCATGTGGGTTGTAAAAGATTAGGGAGTTAGCGAGTAAGAAAAAAATAGAAAGGACTGACTGTGATTTAAAGGAGGATCACCTCTCACGGGCAAGATAATTAAGAGAAGAACGAGAGTGAAGACGAGGTGAGGGGTGACCTTGCCCATGGTTGTCAAGATGTGTTGGATAACACATCCAGAGAGGGAGAGAGGATATATGTAATCATTTTGCAAATTAAGGAAGAAGTTTTGATTCATTGTTTGTTTGTTTTTTTCATTCTCTATTTTATATAACCTTTCGCAAATATAGGAAGAAGTTACAATTTATTTATTTGTTTCATTGTTTTCATTCTCTATTAAAAATAATCCTTTTGAAAATTAAGGAAGACATTTCAATTCATTGATTTATTTTTTTTGGAGTACCACTTCTCACTGGCCAGGTAATTAAGAAAAGAGTGAGAGTGAAGATGAGGTGAGGGGTGACCTTGCCCATGGTTGTCAAGATGAGTTGGATAACACATTCAAAGAGAGAGAGGATATAAGTAATCGTTTTGCAAATTAGGGAAGATGTTTCGATTCATTGATTTGTTTCTTTATTTTCATTCTCTGTTATGAGTAGCCTTTTGTAAATTAAGAAAGAAGTTACAATTCATTGATTTGTTTCTTTCTTTCATTCTTTATTATAAGTAACCTTTTGCAAATTATGGAAGAGGTTACAATTCACTGAATTGTTTTTTTTTTCTAGAGGGGGTGGGGGAGGGCAAGGTTGTACGAAAATGATGATAGGAGTCCTATCTGGCTATATGCTATAAATAATTGGCATAATCTGGTTCTATGTACTTGGGTTCTAATAAAGGAAATAAGGTGAATAAATTCATTAGAGGAAAACATAGAAAGTGATAGACCAAAATGGTGAAAACTTTTGACTGCTACTCAAGCTCCTACTATAACTCCAATTTCGAAACGTTGGATTGTTTTGGCTGCTTGATCAGCTCATCTCATTCGACCTCTTCATTTTGCTTCGACAAAATTTATAGAATCTCATGGATTTACTAAAATGCCCTCTCAAAAATCACTAAATTCCCTCTATTATTTTAATTTAACAAATGAAAAATAGATGATAAGTCATATGAAACCACTAAGAGTATTCATGACAATACACAATGTATGTTATATGCATATATGTTTGAGTTATAGTGGATGCTTGATGTGCGATTTGGCGATTTATGTTTCCACTTTCATACTGTTTATTGGCTATTTTGAAATTTTATTATTATATTAGTGTGGGTGTGTGGAAATTTCTAATAGGCTATAAAGCTCACACCTCCTCTTTCTTTTTCTCTTTCAGAGTCACAAGATGCATAGTCTCGATTGGCTTGGGCATGGAGTTAAAATGGAGCCATTAGTTAGTTAATTTTTTTTTTGATACCAAATAAATATTTATAAATTTTGTAATTGAATTAGTTTGAATATTTCATTATGATGGACTTATTTAGTTGGATTATTTGGCTATTAACATTTGATTTAAATTTCTAGAGTTATTAAAAATTTATTCGTCTTTGGCCTTGCATAATATTTAGGGTACCACTCTAGGTTCATGCGGTTTTATCACGTAACCAACCTAAGTGATGGTCTCAGGGTATGACATCTGCTACATTGGAAAATTCTACAAACAACACAACCATCTCAGGAAAGAAACCTAGTTTTTAGCTTAACTTTTCCACCTTTCATTGGACAAATTATTTCGAGGCAACTTCTCCTAACCTTCAGGCAATATCTCTCCATTTTTCTCTGGCAGTAGTATATATGTTGAATGATTTTTTCCCAAGGTGTTAGAGAATAGTTAAAAAAAATGCCATTTCCATTTTTCTAGTAGGGCTAGATTCATAGTTTTGAGATCTCAGATCCCCAAACGACATTCTGCTTTAAAATGTGGTATTTTTTCCAAATAACAAGACAAAAAAATACTAGATAGAGTGTGGTTATCTTTTCGATCTAATTGATAAGAAGGAAGATTTTCTTCAACTTTCTCAACTCCAATCTCTCAAGAGAAAATTAGAAAAAGATGGCGAAATTTTGAAAGTAGAACTTTAAGTCTCCTTTTCTTTTATTAATCCTTCACATCTCTTAAACTAAAGTACATAACTCCTATTTATAATGCTAGTAAGTCCTTCCTATCATAATTTGGATTGGATTTGAGAAGGTAGATCTCGACTTCTACATCAACTTTGCCTGCTGTCGCTTCATCTAATTCTTTTTGGATTGAGAGTTACAACCGGTCAAAGTGTTACTCGAAAAAGAAACTTTTGGTTTGACCAGTCTATTTTGGAGCCTAAATAATAGAATTTCTGCCCAATTCAACCTTATAGGAGATTGGCTCAAAGTTGTAGGTCTCAAAAAAATACCAAATTTTTTTTAAAACAATCTCAATCGGGCATCCTTTGACCAAGTTATAACCTCCGGTAGTTTGGCAGGCGACTCGATTTTTTGATGTGCTAGATCTCATTTTTTAAACCCTGTCCAGCCCTATTTGTGGTGGCCAAAGTCTTTCACATTCAGTCTAATGATCCTCCTAAATATCCGTAGTAGCCAAAGTATTCCACATCGAGTTGGGTGATCTCTCTAAATACTCGTAGTAGCCAAAGTAATCTACATTGAGTTTAGTGATCCATCTGAATACTTGTAGTGGTTAAAATGGGACTCGACAAAAAAAAGGCAGGATAAATGCCGAAAAAGTTCACCGAATGCCGTTAATACACATTACAAGCCAAATAAAAAGCAGAAAATTAGAAATTAAATAATGGTAGGATTGCGGAGAGAACAACTCCTCATCCCCGGGACGGAAAAGCCACGATTCCGCGGTTAGGAATTTTGTCGGTTTGGAATCTAGGCCAAACAGGCAGGATAGTGCAGTGTATATGGAGAGGCCCATAGTGATTGGTGCATAACCCCTTGGATTTGCGCCACCAAGGATATGGTTTCATCCTATATGCTCATTATATATGAGATCAATTAATATCAAAGAATGAATTTTTTTCTTGGACTTCTTTCACGAAAAGAGAACGAAATAGAAAAAGAAAAGAAGATCATGAGATTTTGATAATTCTCATCTGAGATTGCTTCCATGCATGAAATTGCTTGGACCAAAATTATTTGGTTGACTCACAAGAATTGTGAAAACATTGCTAAGCGCACCTTAAGATTCCATACATTCTTCAACTATATATTTAATGAATATGTTCTAATCATATCTTGATTACGTATTGAGGAACTTATTGTATTCATCAAAAATAAAAGTTTATTTTACTTTTCTAGCTTATATAGCTTTAGTAAATTAATAAGAGATTTGTTTAAAATGATCCATGCTTTCCTTAGTTTGACCGACCCAATTAGTCATGAACCAATTTCCACTCTGGGCCTTGGTCTACATAATATTTTGGCTTAAGGCCAACTTACCCCACTCATCCGTGCGCTGCTCTCTCTCTCTCCCCCCCTGATAGCAAAACGGTGAGAGAGCCCACCAGATTTGCCGGTTGATGTCACCACATGGATTCATACTCTTACAACTATCAATTTGAAGGGAAAAAAAATAAAAAAGAAACACAATGAACAGTAAGAATCAAAATAATGGTCTAGTTGAAGGCTCATTAAATCGTAATTCGTCCTTTTTTCTTTTCCTCTTAATGGTAAATTTATTTTAAGAAAGATTTTTGAGAAAGAAAGATCCTCTAACATTATGCATCTAACATTAAGAACACGCTATGAAACATCTTTTGATAAAAGCTCCATGTATAGCTACATATCAATCACTTTATCGAACTAAAAGTATAGAAGTTTCTCTGTCTCTCCCTCTCCCTCTCTCTACATGTAATAGAGGCTAACGAAGCTTATCTCGTTAGTCACTAGCTTTTATTGGGATAAGAGTTCACCTTATTTCTTTGTTAGAACCTACCACGTATAACCAGATTATGCTAGGTATTTTACTGAATATATATCGAAATAATACGCTTCCTATGATTATTTCATAAGGATGTGCGCAAAGCAACATGAACAAAGACAAACAAAAAGAAAAAGAACGCAATACACACCGCGTTTGTGTATGCTGCCTCACAGTTGGATTGGCTAGCCAGCTCGACACTGAACCTGTGGACCTAGTCCGACTAAAAATTTCGCCTTAGGAAGATAGTTGTTGGTGGCAAGAGAAATGACATCAACAATTGCATCATCATAGTAGAGCTAACTAATTCACTACAAAACGCTCGTGGTGTCACAAGAGCCACAGAACGAGTGATAGAATATTCATATGGATCTGATCGTCAGCATCAGACAAACTGTGGAAGAAAGAAGCTCAACTTCACATGTTCGAACGCCTCTGAATTCTCTCCTGAGTTCTAACCGGTGGTCTCAGAGATTTTGACAATCCTAATAAAGTTTACAGTCTCTGCAAAAATTTTACTAATAAAATTGTAGTGTCTTGCTTGTACTTTAAGATTGCCTTACTCCATTTCACCTAATTCTTTTGTCATAACCTCTAGATCTTTATGTTGCTTGCGCATCTACTGCAACCTTCCCAACAAGCCCCCCGGCACCTGCGCCTTTGTGCCCCAGGCCTGCAACTGTAACTCATGCAAGTTGATCCTTCTTTAAATTGATTAATCAATTATTGGAAGGTTATAGAGAAAATTGATGGAGAAGACCCACACATGATCATGGTGCTATGTACAAAAGCGGTATGTTATAGTGAAGAATAGTCATCTGCCACCTCCATTGTTAACTTGGATTTGTTGACAGCAGTCCTAATAAGGCAATGCTGAATGTTTCCTCCCACTAAAATGTAAACTACCCATCTTCTCATTCATTCTTCATGCTTACTAGCCATCATACAAGTAAAATATAATGAAGGCTGATAAGTTCAAGGAGCTGTAGCCATTCCAGGTCATTTTTTGGGGTTATCATTGTAAATCCATTTGCCCTCTTTATTTTCAGGTGCTATATTCTTCATTAACCATTGTCATTCAAATCCTTTTGTGTAACTTCTTTGGCCTTTCACAATTTTTCTCCACCTCTTCTCTGAACTTCCTGCTAATCTGAAGTGCTCTACCTGCATGTTCTCGTCTGCGCTTCGTTTATATCATTTTGTTTTAAATTAAAGGTTTAAAAAAATGAGGTTATTAGCAATTTCTTCTAAATCATTCGAATGTTTCAAGACATGGGGAATTTTTTTCTTTTTCTCCTCATGAAACTCTATGTTAAATCTGTCGAGCTATTGTGCAAAAATCTGGTGCGGTTTGCTCGCAACTGCATCTACGTAGATGATTTCTAGGCGGCGCCACTCGCACACCTCGAAGGCAGGGAGCAACACCTCATACTATGAACAACCTGAAACACCACCTCTAGTTTTCAAGAACACATTCAAGGTGTGAAGGGCTTCTGGCAGATGCGGTCCATGACAACAACGAAAGCCATTATCATCTCACAATCAACTCCTGGGTAAATCACCATACTGAACTCATCGCTGCCAAGCATGACTAAGGTTTTCACCTTCTTCCGACATATCTGCGCCACTTCCTTGCCCATGCCATTCCAGATATTGCAGCATCTTCTCCTGAAGCAACCTTCGATTCGGAAGTCGGGTGTCAGAGTTTGGTTATTGGGATTGCCCATGAATGCCTCGGCCTCATTGTTGCTTTGGAAGATCGACCGCTGCTTTATCGAGAAAACATGAGATCTAGTCTTTGTCTTTGACCCATCATCACATTTGAATCCACTCCATCGATCATGCATGCTTAGAATCTGCTAGTAAATTGAAACCTTGCATTAGGCAAGATCAATAATGTTCGAGCGGTTATCATTTAGAAAAAGGCAAGGGTAGGCCATTCACTTCATTGTTCTAGAACTAGTAGCTCATTTCGTACTCAAGAGCTACAATGTTTTTATGCATTACCGCTATACCCTCTTCTGATTCTCCGGACAATAATTCTGAGGACTTTTGTAGGCGTGTATTTAGTTCCACATCGGTTATTCGTCGAGAAGATCTTGGGTACTTATACAGGCCTAAGAATCCAAAAAAAATACCTTCCGACTAACCATTTTTGGGTGAAATCCTATTTTGTTACAATAACATTCTGGTTCACCATCCCTGACAATATTTAGAGATTCTTTCTATTATTTTGCATCTCATACATTGGAATGTCGTGCATGGATTCACTCAGATCGTGTCATAACTTTTGGCTTGTGAAGGTCTTGGAAAATAGTATCTTGTAATTTTAATAAAATTGTGCAAGTAACATGACTCATGTGCAAGTGTTTAAAATAATACAAGTTGTACCAAAATAAACATTAGTACACGTACTGATGTTTTTTTTTTTTTTTTTTTGATTCGGAGGTCTTGGTGTCGCTCTGCTGGGGGGCTGGTTGCTTGTCAACCTAAGACTAAAACAAAAGGACTATGAAGACATGATTAGTTTTCACAGAAGCTAGGCGGGTGCAATTTGCTCTTTCTTTCTATTACTAGATCTCAACTTTTTCTTTTTTTTTCCTTTTTTAATTTTCTCGAAGAAAGATCTCAACCTTTTCTGTTGAGGCAAGTGATCAACAAAATCATGATTGTTATCATAATGTATATGTTGTGAACGAGAGTTTTAAGCAGTAAGGCTCTCTTATTTTCGGTTAAAAAGCAGTTAGGTCTCATGCATGGGGTTTTCCTAGCATGAATCTAAATAGCTACAAAGCATTGCAACCTTGATCCAGATCTATGCATCAATCCAGTCCCATTCAGCATTTGTCAGTTAGAAATTTTATTTTTTAAAAAAAAAATAGTTGGAAACTTTTTGTTATATAATTTGTGATCTTCTTTAGTTTTATTTGGAACTTCTCGACAGATTCTTAAGAAAGCGTCTTTAGAAGTGTTTTTGATTGGCAAAAAAATTGAACACATGGTTTATAGATTGGTGTCCCCATGCTGAAAATAAAACCCTCTGTTTCCCCTGTTTTCCTCTGTTTTTCGTGAAATAAAATCTGATTTTCTGTTTTCTTCTTTCTCTACCCCGTTGCTTCTTCTTCTTCTCCCAATATTTGTGGTATCAGAATAGTATTCTGATCATGGCTTCCAACGAAAACACATTCAGCCTTTCACAACCCCAAATTTCAGTTTTTAAAGGAGAGTGTTATGAGTATTGGAGCATTAAAATGAAAACTCCATTCAGGTCCCAAGATCTATGGAACTTAGTAGAAAATGGGTACGTTGATCCTGATGATGAGACCCGGTTGAAGGAGAACAGGAAGGACTCTAAGGCACTATTCTTCATTCAGCAAGCCATCGATAAGTCAATATTCTCAATGTTTGCAGGAGCTACTACCTCGAAGCAAGCATGGATAACGTTGCAGATGGAGTTCCAAGGGTCATGAGTTTGAAACATTGCTTATGAGAAATAATGAATCGGTGCAAGCTTTTCTGTCTAGAGTTAGTGCCATTGTTAGTCAGATAAGATCCTATGGTGAAAACCTTACAGATCAAACTGTTGTTGAAAAAGTATTGAGGAGTTTAACTCCAAAGTTTGATCACGTAGTTGCTGCAATTGAGGAGTCCAAAGACCTATCTAAATTTTCATTTGATGAACTAATGGGTTCTTGCAAGCCCATGAAGCAAGGTTGAATAGATCGCTTGAGAAGCGTGAAGAGAAGGCATTCCAAGTAAAGGGGGAGGCATCTAATCAAAAGAAGTTTGAAAAGGCAGCTGGTTGATCAATCCAACTGCAAAGTAACATGCACAAAGGCAAACAAAAAGGAAAAGAGCGTGATACACACCGCGTTTGTGTATTGCGCCTCATAGTTGGATTGACTTACCAGCTCGGCGGTGAACATGTGGACCTAGTCCAACTAAAAATTTCACCTTAGGATGACAGGTGTTGGTGGCGAGAGAAATGACATCAATAATTGCATCATCATAGTAGAGCTAGCTAGTTCACAACAAAACGCTTGTGGTGTCACAAGAGCCACAGAACGAGTGATAGATTCATTCATATGGACCTCATCAGCGTCAAACAAACTATGGAACAAAGAAGCTCAACTTCACACGTTCGAACGCTTCTGAATTCTCTCCCGAGTCTTGACCAGTGGTCTTAGAGATTTTGACAATCCTAATAAAATTTACAGTCTCTGCAGAAATTTTACTAATAAAATTGTAGTGTTTTGCATGTACTTTAAGATTATCTTCCTCCACTAAGAATGAAAAGCAAGATGTTTTTTATTTTATCTTACTCCATTTCACCTAGTTCTTTTATGATAACCTCTAGATCTTTATCTTTGAAGCTGTATTTATACTGGGATCACATTCAAGGATTTGCCCACCAATCATGCATGATCTACTTTAGAAGTACCTTCTAAAATATTTTTTTTCAAATCCAAAAGTTGAATATTTTCTTGTAGATTAGTGTATCAGATATGGTTCTTCTATGTAGATTAAAAAATAGTGAGCCAATCTGTGAATATTTTGCTGCAAATTTTGTAAATATTTCTTCATCTCCGTCTCCCTTTCTATTCTCTCTTTATATTGCACATGAAATATGATCTCCCTAGACAAATTTCTCTACTTCCTTCGACAAGAATGTAAGCAACCATGTGAATGTATTCCTTAGAATGCAATCAAGAACATAACACGAACCTAGGTATAAAGAAGGCAAATAGGAAGAGCGAAAACTTAAGGTAACTATTGTGGACCCTAGAATTAATTTTAATGATCACAAAACTTTATGAATTATATTTACTAATGATTGTGTTTTGCAAGAAAGAAAGAATCAAATATTTTGCAGGAATCATAGCCAAGTCAGGAAGCAAAAAGGCCACAAAAGTTTACAAGAAAACTCCTTGAATGAGCTGATCTCATTGTCGAAGAGTCGACCCCAAGTGGACAAAGTTAAAGAAAAGAAGAGCCAAGAACAGTAGGCGAGTCGACCTCAAGGTTCTCAAGTGTCGACCCCAGAGCAAGAGTCGACCCCAGCAAAAGATGAGTCGACCCCAGACAAACCCGCAGAGAAGGAGACAGAAGAGAGGCTTTCTGTCCGACTGAGAGAGCCGTCTCGAGGGATTCACGAGACGTCTCATAAAAAACATGAGTCGACCCCAGAGCGAAACGGGTCGACCCCTTAAGTGGCACAGGGCAAAGACAGAGAGCAGTTGAAAACAGCCAAGCTTAAGTCTCGACCTCACGCAGAAATAAGTCGACCTCTAGACAGCTCGAGTCGACCCCAACATTGAGGGAGTCGATCCCTTAAGAGGTACAGAGAATTCCAGAGAGCAACTAAAGTCGCAGGCAAGCAAGAGACGACTCCAAGTCTTGCTGAGTCGACTCATAAGGAACACGAGTCGACCTCTGAATTTAGGAGTCGAGCCCAGGCGACGAAATGAAGCTGCAACGGCTAGTTTTCCATGGCAACGACTAGTTTGCTTTTCACTCCAATAGCTATATTTCGTCTCCAACGGCTCTAAAACAGTTCCTAAGGACTTGTAAGCTATAAATACAAGAAAACCAAGTGGATTAAATTTGAGCTTAACTACCAAACTCTAAATATCATTAGTGAGCCCCAAAAACCAGAGTATTGAAGTGAACAAACTGTTGAAAGCATTAAAGCCAATCATTCAACATCAATCCTCAGCTCTGGAAGTTGGTGAAGCATTCAAGGACATCTCTCAACACCACTATTGCTTCTATCTCTATTTGTATTTATTCTTTTAATGTTTGAGCAATAGTCTGTGCATTAAATTCTTTCAATCTTATTTGTACAAGTTTCAGTAGGTTCTGAAACTTGGAGAAAGATTTTGTCCAAATCTTAATTGGACTGTGTATAGATTTTGGTCTGTGAGCCCGCAAAACCAATTGAGTTGTTTGTGAGCCCGAAAGATAAACGGATGGATTTTGGTTGGTGAGCCCGCAAAACCAACTAAGTTGTTTGTGAGCCCGAAAAACAAACGGATAGGTTGTAGTTGGTGAGCCAGTAAAACCAACTGAGCTCGTTGTGATCCCATGAAAATAACAAGTTGGTTGTGAGTTTCTAAAACAACTAGGCTGTAATCGAAGAGATTATAGTAGAATTTTCAAGCGGTCCTGGGGAGTGGATGTAGGTATAAGGTTGGCACCGAACTACTATAAAATCTTGTGTTTGTGATTGCCTTATTTACATTGCTGCAATTGTACATTTACTGCTTTACTTTAATAATTGCTTTAGCTCTTTCTTATGCAAACATATCCCATCTTGCTTAGCTATTTGAGACATTGCTTGATCACCTAGGGATAATCCCAACGGGGAGGCTACTAGTAGTACCCGAGGTTAATCCTAACTAGTCTTTCTATAGTTATCTAAGACGCCGCACCAAGGGAGGCTATTGGTAGTACCTAGTGCGCTCGCTGACTACAGGGGATTAGGAAACAAGCATTGTATCCAAAGAGCTCAAGCAAGATATCAATCCGCTGCATCTAAGTTTAAATCTATAAAGTTTATTTTTAAAATGCCCAATTCACCCCCCACCCCCCCTCTCCTCTCTTAGGCTGCATCTCTGGGCAATAACTATGCTTTATTAAATTGCAATTCCAAAACATGTACCATAGGAGAATCCAAACAACAACCTCAAACTTGTTCACCCATGCTAGCTACTCAATTTATTCAATTACTAAATTTATTCTATCATCATTCGTTTAGAAGGATCAACCGCATGAGTTACAGTTGCAGGCTTTGACCACCTTGGTGCATTGGACGCCGCCAGATGGGGGAATAATGGTGCATACGACCTGGAAACAACACTGCATATCTGAACAATTTTTGGGGTCATTGGAAGCGCAGCACCGGCACGATCCGCATTCATTTTGGACCTGGTCCTTGACTATGCCAGTCGGTAGATATTGGATTCTCTGTTGTGGCTCGAAGGAAGCAACATCTCCTGCTTTGCATGTGGGTTGTAAAAGATTAGTGAGTTAGCGATAAGAAGAAAATTAGAAGGGACTGACTGTGATTTAAAGGAGGATCACCTCTCACGGGCAAGATAATTAAGAGAAGAGTGAGAGTGAAGACGAGGTGAGGGGTGACCTTGCCCATGGTTGTCACGATGTGTTCGATAATAAATTGAGAGAGAGAGAGAGAGGGTATAAATAATCATTTTGCAAATTATGGAAGAAGTTTCGATTCATTGTTTATTTGTTTTTTTCATTCTCTATAATAAGTAACCTTTTGCAATTTTAGGAGGAAGTTACAATTCATTGATTTGTTTCATTTTTTCATTCTCTATTATAAATAATCCTTTTGAAATTTAAGGAAGACATTTCAATTCATTGATTTTTTTTTTTTTTGGAGTATCACTTCTCACGGGCAAGGTAATTAAGAGAAGAGTGAGAGTGAAGATGAGGTGAGGGGTGACCTTGCCCGTGGTTGTCAAGATGAGTTGGATAACATATCCAGAGAGAGAGGATATAACTAATCGTTTTGCAAATTAAGGAAGATGTTTCGATTCATTGATTTGTTTCTTCTTTTTTCTTTCTCTATTAAAAGTAACCTTTTGTAACTTAAGAAAGAAGTTACAATTCATTGATTTGTTTCTTTTTTTCATTCTCTATTATAAATTAACCTTTTGCAAATTATGGAAGAGGTTACAATTCACTGAATTGTTTTTTTTTTTTCTAGGAGTGGGGGGAGGGTAAGGTTCTACAAAAATGATGATAGGAGGCATATCTGGCTATATGCTATAAATAATTGGCATAATCTAGTTCTATGTAGTAGGGTTCTAATAAAGGAAAGAAGGTGAATAAATTCATTAGAGGAAAACATAGAAAGTGATAGACCAAAATGGTGAAAACTTTTGATTGCTACTCAAGCTCCTACTATAGCTCCAATTTCGAAACATTGGATAGTTTTGGCTGCTTGATCAGCTCATCTCGTTCGGCCTCTTCATTTTGCTTTGACAAAATTTATAGAATCTCATGGATTCACTAAAATGCCCTCTCAAAAATCACTAAATTCCCTCTATTATTTTAATTTAACAAATGAGAAATAGATGATAAGTCATATGAAACCACTAAGAGTATTCGTGACGATACACAATGTATGTTGTATGCATATATGTTTGAGTTATATTGGACGCTTGATATGAGATTTCACAATTTATGTTTTCACTTTCATACGATTTATGGCGAAATCTCAAAAGTAGGACTTTAAATCTTCTTGTCTTTCATTGATCCTTCATATCTCTTAAATTGAGATACATAACTCCTATTTATAATATTAGTGAGCTCCCTGCTTCACAATTTAGATTGGATTGGTGTACTAGTTCGAATAAGACTAGATATTTTAAAATAAATATTATTAATAAAAATATTATATAAAAAATAAATTTATTTGAATAGGTAGATCTCGACTTCTATATCAACTCTGCCTTCTGTTGCTCTACCTGATTCTTCTCAGATAGAGAGTTACACCCAGTCAAAGTCTTATCCAAAAAAAAAACTTTTAGTTTGACCAATCCATTTTGGAGCCTAAATGATGAAATTTTGGCCTATTTTAACCTCCTAGGAGGTTTGCTCAAAGTTGTAGATCTTAAAAAAATACCAATTTTTTTTAAAAAAAGAACATCTTAATCGGGCATCCTATGACCAAGTTATGGCCTCCGAAAGTTTGGCAAACAACTCAGCTTTTTGATGTGGCAGATCTTATTTTTGAACTCTGTCCAGCCCTGCTCGTAGTGGCCAAAGTGTTTCACATTGAGTCTAGTGATTCTTCTAAATATCTGTAGTAGCCAAAGTATTTCACGTCGAGTTGGGTGATCTCCTTTAATACTTGTAGTGGCCAAAGTGATCTACATCGAGTTTGATGATCCTCCTGAATATTCGTAGTGGTTAAAGTAGGACTCGATGATCCTCCTGAATCACTTTCCAAAAAAAGTTTGCCGAATGCGATTAATACACTTTACAAGCCAAATAAAAAGCAGAAAATTGGAAATTAAATAATGGTGCGATTGCAAAGAGAGAACAAGTCTTCATTTTGTCGGTTTGGAATCCAGGCCAAACAGGCAGGGTAGTGTATATGAAGAGGCCCATAGTGATTGTTGCATGCCCCGTTGGATTTGCGCCACCAAGGATATGGTTTCATTCTATATACTCATTATATATGAGATCAATTAATATCAAAGGAACAAACTTTTCTTGGACTTCAAAAAAAGAAAAAGAAAAGAAGATAAAGAGATTTTGATAATTCTCACCTGAGACTGCTTCCATGCATGAAATTGCTTGGACCAAAATTATTTAGTTGACTCACAAGAATTGTGAAAACGTTGCTAAGCACACCTTAAGATTCCATACATTCTTCAACTATATATTTAATGAATATGTACTAGTCATATCTCAATTGTGTATTAAGAAAATTACTATATTCATAAAAAATAAAAATCTATTTTACTTTTATATATTATATAGTTTCAGTAAATTTTTAAGAAATTTGTTTAAAATGATCAAGACTTCCCTTAGTTTTACTGACCCAATTAGTTATGAACCAATTTCCACTCTGAGCCTTAGTCTACATAATATTTTGGCTTAAGGCCAGCTTACCCCACTCATCCCGTCATCCGCGCACTGCTCTCTCTCTCTCTCTCTCTCATCTCTCTCTGTGTGTGTGCGCGCGACAGCAAAATGGTGAGAGAGCCCACCATATTTGCCGGTTGCTATCCCCACATAGATATTCATACTCTTACAACTATCGGTTTGAAAAAAAAAAAAAAAACACAATGAACAGTTAGAATCAGAATAATGGTCTAATTGAAGGCTCATTAAATCCTAATTCCTCCTTTTTCTTTCCTCTTAACGGTAAATTCATTTTAAGAAGGATTTTTGAGGAAAAAAGATCGATTTTCTCACATTATGCATCTAACACTAAGAACACGCTATGAAACATCTTTGATAAGAGATCCATATATAGCTACATATCAATCACTTTATCGAATTAAAAGAATAGAACTTTTTCTCTCTCTTTTTCTTTTTCTTTTTTCTTTTTTTTTTGATGTAATAGAGGCTAACGGAGTTTATCCCATTTGCCGCTAGCTTTTATTGGGATAAAAGAGTTCAGAATGTACAAGATATACTCTGTGATATATACAAGATGTAAATGAGCTTTGAGCGTAAGTGATTTTACAAAAGCAGAGAGAAAAACTTCCTTCTTCAACAAAGGAAGAACACAGATCAATCTAGAAAGTCGAATCCAAAAGAGACAGAGAGGAAGAATCATGGAGAAAGATCCGAGAGTTCCTTTCTTTCCAACACATCCAAACAATAGCTGCAGTTAACATAGAGATAGCCAGCTTCACATCGTTTTCAAAGAGTAAATCCAGGCAAATCCACGAGTTTCTCTATAAATATTATTTGGCACCATTTTGGTCTATCAATTCCTGTGTTTTCCTTTATAAAGTAAATATTCACCTTATTTCCTTTGTTAAAACCTACCACATATAACCAGATTATACATGCCAGGTCTTTTGCAGAATATATAGCCAGATAATACGCTTCCTATGATCATTTCGACCCCCCCCCCTTCTTCCCATGAAAAAAGAAACAAATCAATTAATTCCTATCATCATTTCGAGCCCCTCCCAAGAAAAAAGAAACAAATCAGCTAATTGAAACCTGTTTCCTTAATTAACAAAGGATTGCTTATAAAAACAATGAAACCTCACCCCCCTTAAGTCCTATACCCCGCCCCCTCTCTCTCCTTCCGTCGTCCTGCCCATCTCGACAGCCATGGGAAAGGTCACCCCCCACCTCAGCTTCGTCCTCGCTCTTCTCTTAACAACCCTCGCCGCGAAAGGTTATCCCTCCCTTCATCTCCCAGTGGATCCCTTCTAATTTTGCTCTCATCTGCAACTCACTAACCTTTTACAAGCCACATGCATGCAGGAGACGTTGCTGCTTTGGAGCCGCAACCGACCAACGACCAATTCGTGCCGATGGGCACGGTCGAGTACCGCCCCATCCACAGTGTCATCGGCGCGGGTGTTGATGCTGCCAACCCCCCCTTCCGTCAATGCGCGAAGTGCCAGTGCTGTCAAGGCAACAACAAGACGAACTGCCCGTCGATGCAGTGCTGCTTCCGCATCAAATGCAACCTTCCCAACAAGCCCTTCGGCACCTGCGCCTTCGTGCCCGAGGCCTGCGACTGTAACTTATGCAGTGGATCCCTCTAGATGCGTGCGATAGAATTAATAAAAATCTAATTGCATTGGGATAGAATAAATTTGGTCATCGACGTCGGTGAATAAGTTTAGTGTCGTTGAATTGATTCCCTTGTCATGCATGTGTTGGAATCGGAACTTAATTTCTAATCTGAACAGTTTTAACTTTCGGCTATTCGTTTTTGCCTTCTTTTTGCATGGTACGCATGTTATTGACTGCATGCCGAGGAGTATATGATGGCTTCTATTCTTGTCAAAGGAAGTAGATTGATTTGCCCGTGGAGATCGTAATGCATGTGTGATCTAGAGAGAGAGAAGATAAAAAGGGAGGAGCAGGAGAAGCATTAGTTACTACGTACATTTACAGCGAAATTTTCATAGATTGGCACACTTTTCTATTATGCACAACAGAACCATATCTGATACACTAATTTATGAGAACATACTCAACTTATGGATTTGAAAAATGTTTCAATAGGTATATCTGAAGTAGATCATGATTGGTGGGGCAATCCTCAATGTGATTCCAGTATAAGTACAGCACCAAACATAAAAAGCTTGCGGTTGTGATAAAAAGACTAGGAGCGATGGAGTAAGATTAAAAACATCTTGCTTTTCGTTCATAGAGGATCAAGACTTTCTTAAAAGTACATGAAAGACACTATAATTTCCATTAGTTTTCCATTAGTAAAATTCTACACTGGCCGTAAATTTTACTTTCACCATAATAGGTTCTCTTTGGCATCACTTTTATATTTTTTAATTTCTTAATTAAAAAATAGAAATTTAGTTTCTATTTTTCTAAATTTTAACATATAAGTATGTTTAGTATAGCCGAGTAGTTTCAAAAATATAATTAAACATGATTATTTTGGTGGAGGTTGTAGTAGTTTGTGTAGGAGATTATTCAATAATATGGTAGAGTTAGCAATAATGGTGACAACTAGAGGCTATGATGATTGCAGTGATGGTGGCAACATTGAGATGGAGGCACCAAGAGTGGTAGTGGTAATGATAGTGACTGCAGTAGTGATGGTATGGTCATTTCTTATTTTGAAAATAGTAGAAATAATGATTTCTTGTTTTTATAAATAACAAAAATAATTTTAAAACTGAAAAACAATAGTGCCAAACATATTTCTTTGCCTTGGCTTCAATGCTCTTATTTTAAAAATTAAAAAATAAGGAATAAATGTGATATCAAATAGGACCTAAATTCTATGGATTTCTGTATTTTTCTCTAATGATAAATTATTTGCCTTATCATATTTATTGATATCCTACAACAAAAAACCAGATACACTTTCTATTTTAGCAACAAATCACTCTTTCATATCTTGTAGATGTGGTATCACCTATTGTATAAACCCCATGTAGTACAAGATTCTACTTACAATTTCTTTTATGAGTAATTATTGCATATGAAAAAATCTTTTCAATTCTAGGAAGTGATTCTACCAAAACATGCAAAAATACCAATAATGGAACAAAAGCACAAGATGAGTTATGAGATACAAACATATAACTAAAGATGCAAAAGAAAATTTCAAATTAGATTAATGAGTTGAAAATAGAAAGATAAATTAAATGGAAGTAGAAAAAAATAAACTAAAATATTAAATTGTAAAAAGTATGCATTGATATGATAAATGATGAAGTTATAAAAAATTGAATATATAAATATGGGTACTAAATTTTAAAAAATTAAAATCACATAAAAATAAAAATAAAAAGAATATACGCAACAAATGAATGAAAATTCATCAACCAAAAGTATTATAAAAATAAAACATAAAATTTAGAATAAGTTCAAAAAATAAAACTATAATGAAATAAAAAATATAAAAACGTACATAAAATACAATAATGTAAGAAATAAAAAAATCATCAACAAATTTTTGAAATATATATATGTGTGTGTGTGTGTGTGTGTGTGTGTGTGTGTATGTATTTATGTATATATATGTATTCATATAGAAGAATATGAGAAAGCTCTTCTTTAAATATATTTTCAGTTTTTCTTTATTTAGAATTCTTTCCAATCAAACCATGTTACCATAGGCAACATTCAATAGTATAAGATAAAATAGAGTCTTTTGCCTTCATCTCTTAATTTTAGCACTGCAGAAGTCAAATGGGTTGTTGAGATCACTAATGCCAATATAATTTTGTATAACATTAATATTCTTTAAAGAAACATATGTATTCTCCATATCATATTGTCTTGAATTGTTGGAAAAAAATGGAGAGGCATTACCCAAAATTTTGTAGAAATTGCCCGAAATAGTTTTACCTCAGAAATGTGGCAAAGTTGAGGCGTGGACCAGATAGCTCTCCTGATACAATATTTGCCATCTGAGAAATTTTCCAATGCAATATATCAATAATTTTTTGCACGCCTTCCCCAATATACAACAAGCCCAACCACCCAATTGTATACCTTACAAGTTTGTGCACTTGTAAGGTGAGAAGCACTTCGAATAGCATCTTCTTTACCCAAAAAATATAATATCTTCACCCTTGATGAAAAAGAATTGCGAAAGGTATAGATAATATAATGGAGGATAGTGAGAAAGCAAAACTAAAGTTAGAATTTTTCTAGAGCCCATGATTATTCAGCCTTGCTCTACTTACATGCCGATAGGGAGCATCTGGATTAAATAAGTTTTAATGTGCAAACATTTTTTTTCAAATTTTTTAACTAAGCAATGAATGAGATTTTAAAAACGTAAAACTGAAATCATTATATCTTAATAGCTAAAGTTTAAAATTGAATTTGTAACCCGCTAATGAATGTGATATAATGAAATCATTCTACTTTAATGGCCAAAGTTTCTCAAATTCAATTTTAAAACTGAAATCAGCCAACTTCAATGTAATAGTTGATACCAATCAGCTCCCAAAAAATCTCATTCATTTTTTTTTTTTCATTTTTATAAAAATATACCAAGAACTCCCAAAGGCAGCAGCTTTCTTCCCTACATCTACAAATTTTAAAGCTTCCGCCTCACCTTTTTGAAAATTAATGCTCTAATATGCGGATAGATTTCTATGCAATCTAACCAATCTCCACAGGTACGATTCTGGAAAGACCCACGTTGGAGTCTTAATTACAAGCCTA
This sequence comes from Phoenix dactylifera, assembly GCF_009389715.1. NCBI lineage: Eukaryota > Viridiplantae > Streptophyta > Magnoliopsida > Arecales > Arecaceae > Phoenix > Phoenix dactylifera. The sequence goes on along the minus strand of NC_052394.1, from coordinate 18,434,912 downwards.
GAAGACCAGTTTTCCCGTGGCTGGCTCTTGCGGCACACCTTTAGAACATCTCTGTTATAAAATGAATAACCTTCTCCATGGAGATTGCCTTTTCAACAAACTATTGGACTTTGAGTCTAATAGGGACCTAGTTGATGTCCTGTAGTTTGTAGTAACACAGTTAAGTATGGCCCAAACACCATAAAGTGGCGTTGGACAACTCCCAGGTCCAGCTTCCCAGTCGACTTCAACTTTTTGTGACAGCTCCATTGAAACCTCGAACCGTCTGAATTGGAGTACTGATCTTCTCCATCCTCTCTGCTAATCTACCATCCTTGCTGGGCCAACCAATCAGGATATTATCCCTCCTTTTCTGCACATTGTGCAATTTGGAAGGAGTGTGATAGCCAAATCTCTAACAAGAAGAACAGAAATCTTTAACAAGTGGTCAGCTTATTACTTTGTAGTCCTTTTGCCCTCCTCTCCTTTATCTTCTACATTGTTCAACTTGTAGAAGGGATGCCTGATACCGCTCGGATCGATTTGCAATCCAATAGAAGTGGAAAAAAAGACAAAAATATTTTTTTTTGCAAGGAGGAAGATAACTTTAATTCAAAAACTTGGATGTCTCCTTATTACAATTCATGACTATTTATAGGCAAGCCATAAGTAACATGAAAAGACAAAAAAATAAAAGGTTAAGAGTAACTTACATAATAAAAAAACATCAAAACTAAAACCAAATTTTTTCAGAGAATTTAAAAAGTCAAAAGACATCTGCTTCTTAAAATACCTATAACTTCCCAACTACAACTCTGATTTTAATGTTCTTGGGCTTGTTGGAAAGAAGAAAAAGAGATCTGAAATTTTCATTTCAATAACTTTTGCAAATTCGTCCATTTAATATTCTTAAAATGGCATACAAAATTATATGGCGTTCATCCACCTACATCAATGCCACTCTCCAGTTGCTCCATCGCCGCTCCCCACCGACCTCCCAGCCAATCCTTGCCACCTACCGACCATTCCTGGCTCCGCTCCTTCCAAGGCAGCACCAAAGAAATGCAACCGTCGTAAGACACCCTCACCATCATCTGGGTGGGAACGTCCACTCTTTCGTTCATGCTACCAAAATTTACACCAGATCCAGAGGGAAGAATGCAGGTTTGGACGCTCAACCCCGAAGAAGGCCGGCCACTCCATCAACAGAAGGCACCATACCCTCTTTGGCATAGCGGCCATGTCACTGCTCGGCGATTCCGCATCACTCTTCGTTAGAACTCCTTTTTGATCTAAAGAAAAGACATCCACGCTTTCTGAAGCCACCATGACCTGCACCACGAGGAGCATGGACCCTAGTGACTTCTAAAGCCAATTGGAACATGGAAGTGGGAAAATACAGGCAAAGTCAACGTCGAATCCCACGAAGCTGACACGACTATATGAACAGCAGGTCATGGTGGCTTCAGAAAATCCATGGTGACCTATGAGATGAACAAAATCAATCATAAAATTCAGCCACAATAATATAACTAAATAAATCCATCATTTATCAAAATAATAATGTTTACTCAATTACAAAATTTTAAATGTTCATCTGGTATCAAAAAAAAGCACTAACTAATTAACGACTCCACAAAAAAAAAAAGCAATAGTCGGATACGAGCTTTACAACTCAGTAAGAATTCTCTACACATGCACACCGGCATATAGATGAAAAACAACTTTTAATAAATATATAGTTGATAGAAAAATAATAAGATTTATACATCAACAATTTGGTAATTGAATAAATGCATAACGAATCTAGTGTATATATTTATATAGCACGTATATAAGCCATGCCAACATACACATAAAGTTTTAACCCTATAACAACTCAATTGCATATATATCACCATAATAGCAGTCTCGAGATGCATGTCATAATTCATTACAGTTTTATGATACACATCGTATATCACCCAATCAACAATTCCATATTTCAACAGTAACCAACGAGATTACTTATCATTAACTAGTTAACATAGGTCAAATCATGATAGCATTATCATCCTGGTATTGCACTAGTCCTACTTATGCTCTAGCCCATGGCAGGCCAAACACACCATGTTTCCGCCCATGGCCAGCAACCATAATTTCGCAATTTTAACCCACAGTTGAAATCATATTTACTACATTTTGCGTATGCCGACTAGTCCAAATGCTCTTCTTCACCCCGATCTTATAGTTATGTAAAAACTTGGTTTACTTAAAATTAAACATAATTTAGCATTTGATTTGATTTCGCATGGGACTAGTCACAACCATACTCTAGCCCGTAGCAAGCTAAGCACATGGCATGCTTCCATCATGGCTGGCAACTACAATATCATATCTTAGCCAATGGATAATACACCATATTTCACACATGGCCGGCTAATCCAGATGCTCCTCTCTTTTCCACTAGTACAATTATGCAAAATTCAAATTAATTATGTCACAACTATGACAAAGTGCACCTCATTATTTGGATTTGATTTTTCAAAAGTGGATTAGTTACAACCATGCTCTAGCTCATGGTAGGTCAAAACACAATACTGCATTTCAGCTCAAGGCTGTCACAACATATGCACCACGTCTTTTGCATAACCGACCAATCGAGATGTAGCCCATACCCCATCGTACGATATATCAAAGTCATGATTTTTCTTCCTCTAAATTATTTCTATTTAAGCTCCAATTAAAAAATTTCATACAAAGCTAGACTAAGTAATATTATAAGCCATACAACATTAAATAATCAACACATAATGTACATACCAATATATAAAATATATCCACAATCATACCGGATATATCTATATGCAAAACTTTCTATAATCATGTAGGTGATTGCATCGAAAAATTCTTACTTCAACCATCATAAATTCACAATCAATAATCCTGAACCCTCTACGTACTGTGTCCATCACTTGTCCTCTAGAGCATGGAGAGAGAAAGAGAGAGAGAGAAATCAGAGTGAGCGAGAGATTTTTTTAAAAATTTCTAGAGAGAGTGCAAGAGTGAAAATAGGGAACTCCTCCCCTTTCAAAAAATTGGAAAGAGGAGCTTCCATGGCCCTCTCAAGCAGCGGAAGAAGGGAGGAGGGCCGGCGACCGAAGGGTATTGGTGAGGAGCACCGACGATGGCAACAACCGGAAGGAGAAAAGAAAAACAGGGCCGGCTGCTCCTTAGATCCGGCAATTGTGAAGCAGAGAAGAACATGAATAAGGAAATCCTCTCTGAGTTTCTACACTCCCTTTCCGGAAAAGAAAAAAACAGAATTTAGGACCGCTTATTATTGTAGGCATCGAATCTAGTGCTTTCTGAGTGAGTTGTTAGATACCAACAAAGACTTGGCCTAATGGTTGCTATCTTAGGCATAACTTGATAATGGCATCAAAGATCAATCTCTTCCCAAAGGAAGATAACTGGCAGCAAAATTCAACCTTTGGGAGAGGTGTATCCAACGGCCCATTGGGCCAGGTGGGTTTGTTCATCCCCCCCCATTGTTTAGTGACAGCCATGATTTGATCTAGAAACCTACAAGAAAAAGACAATCCACCCAATCCAGCTAAGCCGTGGACTATCTTCCACGTACTGTCGAGCACATCTTGTCCTCCACAAGAACTTAATCATTAGCTCGAGGGACTGACCGGGCTTGGCATGGCTTCGAAGTCACCGAGTTAATAGATAAGGAGGAATCATATACTACTCGCACGGTTCCATGACAGCGATGCTCTCTTGGGAAAGCAGACTTGGCTAATATGGACAATCGATGTGCCACCATAACAAGCACAGACACTTTTGTTCCATCCCAGAAATGAAAGCGCTACGCAACCTAGGCAGCTCTTTTCTTTATTTTTTGTGGATAATTAAAAATTACAGGCAAGCATCTTTCAGATAATCATAGTAGTTTCTGAAATGAACAATGATTGTTAACCAATATGAATCTCGGCTGGATCCCTCTCTATTCCAAGAGAGGGCCAAAGTTTGAATATAGCTAGAAAGTTAAACCGAGAAACATAGACAAGTTATTGAGAGGAAAAAAAAACCCCACTAATAATTCTTAAATTAACAAAATAGTTTTAAGTTCCCCATCCTTCCAATAACAATCGAGCTCCACCGTATCTATGTTACTAGTTACGACAAAATGTTTAAAGCAAAATCTGAGCATGCATGGTCGTTTATGTAATTGGAACAGAATGTAGATTGAGATGGAAACAACTGATCACTTCCCCATAACACAACCAAAGCTTGATTGGTTACCAGGTTTATGGTACGACCCTTATATTTAAATTTGCTGTTCGACTTAACGAGAGAGATATGTTAAGAGGAACAAAATATTCTGATAAGATCCACTGAATTCTCATAGTTGTGCACGAATCTTACAGCTGACAATAGCCTACACATACACAGTTTTGGAGTTTACAGACCTACTCCTCTCTTCCTTTTTTTTTTTGGAAAGGGGGTTGGGGGACTGTGAACAGTGATAAACAGTATTAATATGATGCTTGAGAAAATTTCGAGTGGGATCAAATTAATAGATTTTTGACCTATCCTGTCTGAACTCATCCGTATTTGGTCCAACCCGATCTGACCTGAAAGTCACACAAGTAGTACTGGTAAAATGAAACATTGCTTCGTGCTGTGTTATGTTGAGACTTGTAATATATATATGTGTGTGTGTGTGTGAGTGAGCTGGAGCTGTTTGTTTAGCTAAGTAGAGCATAGACTTTGGTTGCCTGTTGAAGGTCATCAGTCTTTTTTTTTATAAGTTTTTCTTGATTTTGGTCTTACATGGCTTGTGCAATTCTTTATTAGCAGATCCTTTCCTCCACTAATCTGGATTTTGGAAGTATCCCATTTTCCAGAACCGTGGACTCTGCTCCCGCACTCACTCTCTCTTTAGTAGATCCTCTTGGATCCTGTAGGATATTCCAAAATAGGTTCTTGATAGCTAATCACAATCTTGCATCCCCATGCTCTCCCCCTCCTCTTCCTGCACTCCCTCGCACTCTCTTTATGACAGATCTATCAAATCCTACAGGGTTTTCTCAAACAAGCTCTACGCGAAATCAATACCTAGTCAGGGTCCTGTCCAGTTCATACCTGAATTGGAGAGGGTCAAGTATCCAATCACAACCATTCATGATTGGCACGATGGCTATGATTGGATGGGCCACACCGACTTACTGTCCATATACCTCGGATCTAATCATGTTCACCATGCCAATTATGAATGATGGTGATTGGAGAACAGACACTCCATAGTTTAGGTCTGATTATTATGGGGGATTCGAACTCATCAGCACCTTGATATTCATAAAGTAATAAGTATTAGATATTCATAGGTAAAGCTAAAAAGGCAATAAATAAAATTTACATTTCTCAAACAAATTTTTATCAACAAATTTATAAGGTGAATAACTTAACATCAAAAGAATATATATAGAAATTGATAGACCAAAATGGTGGAAAATGAAATTAAAGTGAGCATCTTGCTAACTGTATGTCTAGTAATTGAAATTATTCTCTTGTCCATCACTTTAAACTTGCCATGATTCTCATAGAAAACTAAGTAAGATGATTTTTATTTTACTCCATTACTCCTAGTGTAAATTATTTTCTTAGAATCATAAGTTATCTTTGTGTTCGTTGTAGTCTTCAGACTGGAACCTATGTTCAAGAATTGCTCCATTGATCATTTTCTACTTCAGACATGCTTTTTGAAGTTTTCTGTTTGGTGAATTCCGAAGTTTGTTTCAAATCCAAAAATTCAATATCTTCCCCCGGATTAATGAATCAGGTTATGTTTTTTCTTTTCTTTTAGGTGCAGAATGAGAAGCAGTGTGTCAATTTTTGAAAATTTCATTGCAAATGGAGTAAATATAAAATACTACTAATTGAAGAATTTTTTTCTCCTTTGCTTAGCTTTCTTGTTCTTCCTCTCTCTCTCTCTCTCTCTCTCTAGTGACCGCACATGGTACATGGCGTTTCTAAGCAAATATACCTACTTCCAGGGACAAGAATCTAAGCCATCCATGCGCACATATCCCTCAGAATGCAGTCAAGAGCATGCGTACCATGACATATTGAAACCACACAAAAAAAAAAAGAAGAAGAAGAACAAAAACTCTTAAGTAACTGCGCATAAGACATTCCAGTTCCAACGCATGCATGACAAAGAATCCAGCGCAAACCCACCAAACTTTTATTCACCCCCATCCCGGCGACCAGTTTTATTCTACGCCATCATCATCCAAAATCATGTCTTTTTTCTATCACATAACTATGTATCCGTCCGCCCATATGGGTCTTGCGAGACACCATCTGAGGAAGTCCTAACATGAATCTTTTGTATACCTTAAATCATTAAGAAGAATCAACTGCATGAGGTGCAGTTGCAGGTCTTTGGGACGAAGGCGCAGACGCCGAAGGGCTTGTCGGGGAGGTTGCAGTCGATGCTGAAGCAGCACGGCATCGACGAGCAGTTGTTCGGATCGTTGGTGGCGCAGCAGCGGCACTCCTGGCAGAGTTGGAAGGGAGCCAACTCGCGGCGGTTGGCATCTCCATCCATGGCGACGGCTCTGTCGATGGGGCGGTACTCGACAGCAAAGGCTCCTGCATGCATGTGGCTTATGAAAGGTTAATTAGCGAATCGGTGAGTGCAGAAAATTTGGGATGGAGAGGGAGATGAAGGGAGGGATCACCTTTGGTGGGGAGTGGGGTAGTGAAGAGAAGAGTGAGTGTTAGGATGAGGGGAGGGGTGAGTTTGGCCATGGTTGTCAAGATGTGTGGGGGAAGAGAGAGTTGCAGGGGTTGTGATATATATAACAGGTAGAGGGGAGGAGGGCAGCAGCTTCTCCTTCTTGGATTCCCTAAGAAGTGATCCTGTTGGGGAAATTAAGGAAGTTTCAATTCATAGATTTCTTTCTTCCTTCTTCTTCTTTTTGTTGGTGGAAAGGGAGGAGGAGCAAGGATCAACCATAGAAGTGAAATGACAATATTAGCTATTGGTGTAGCACAAACAGGTGGATGAATGAGATGCCCTTATACAAGGGTAACTGGCACATTTCTCCACGCATCCCCTCCCTTTGTGATCCACCCCTTAATTTCGTGTTGTTCTGGTTGCAGGATCCGTCCCGTCCATTTGGTTGCGAGGGAAAGAGCCAAGTAGCCAAAATGAGCCGTTGGCCTGCAGCTCGGTGGTCGCCCCCCTCGGAAGAGGACATTAGCTCGAGTCCGGCCAAGAATAGCTGCGGGCTGGAAGCAGCGGTTTTCGGGTGGGACGGATTACCGTAGTTGGCTTTGGTTCAGAGTGGCACAATCTTTTCTTTTTTATTTATTTTAGGATCAGGATAGGAGGAAATCTAGCCGAAATCGGGTGAGTACGAGACAGGGTTTCATGTTAGCCGAAATGTCAAGTTCGGAGCACCGCTGGGCACTGAAGGATGAGATTGACACTAGAATTTAGCTCTTATACATTACAAAGGAAAGATGTCATTAGATTTTAGAATGTTGCAATAAGATATGTATGTCACGATTGATCCGAACATGACAAAATATGTGCCATCACTAATTGATAGATGTAATATATAATTATATTAATTTCAGCCTATTATGATTGGAAATCAATCAACCAACCATCCCGCTTTACAATCTCAGAGAAGATGAATTAGTATATTGCAAAATACATTTCAGAACCAATGCTTTAATTTAAAAGAGAAGTTAATGTTGATTTAATTATATTGATCGGTATTTGAATATCCTGTTTTTGTAAAGATAAAAATCTAGCAATATATCTGCTCTTTGTGTCTGTACTCTTTCATTCCGACTCAATATAAATTAGGATTTTGGTTCATCTCATATCAGCCACCTATTAAGATGGCCAATATATCGCACCATGCTGGTCTAACCCAGTTTCATGCATGATTTGATGCAGTGTGGGTGCAATTCAGTGTAGGTAACGTATTTGGTCATGATCTAACATGATTTAGGTATTATAAAAGCTAGGCTTTGCATGGACAATTTATGTATTATGTATTTGGGAACCTTGTATCTCTACTCCCCTCTGATAACCATAAATCTGTCCTTAAAAAAAATCTTTAAAAAGAAAAAGTACTAGGCAAAGCTATCTGATATTTTGTGTTCTTGGTTAGGGGGTTAATATATTATCAGGTGCTGAATGCTCAATAACAGGTGCAGTGGCATTTCTAGTACCCATTGTTTCTCTGAGAATAGGAAGGAACGCCCTTATCTATCCTTTGTCGAAATTAGTCTTTTCTTATTCTTGTTTCTCTTTGTAATTAAAGCCAACAAGCTTAAGATTTCTCCAAAGGATATACTGCAAGAGGACCCTGGATGGGCAAGATACTTCAATACAAGCCACTCGCAAGTATTTTGCTTTATTACTTTGATCGAACTCAAACCTCTCAAGTGCTTTCCCGTAATTTGCTATGACGGACTGGCGTGCGACAAAAGAACTCGGAAACTTTTCCACACCAAACCCCACCAGGGAAAAACCAGCTCCCCAGTGTCTCTCTTTGCAGAATGGCTTCTAGAGTCCGGTGACACATGGAAACCACTACATGGATAATTTCCGCACGCACTTTGAGTAAGAAATGGGCAATTAATTGAAGGAGGATCCATCGTTGTCCGCCCACTGTCACCAACAAACATAAACTGTAGAGTTTTTCTCAAAAAGATAACATAAACTAATATTTGAAATAATATAATATAATATATGTGTGTGTGTGTGTGTGTAATGACAAAAAAAATAACTTTCATATAAAAATGGAATAAAAAAACTGATCAAGCAAGGAGCTGGATAATGGATAAATAAATGTTTCACAGCCCTTTCGAAACTCATGTTGATACCATGAAGAAAACCTTGTGGCTCCAGCATAAAAATCCAAAGACGCACGCAGAAGCCCAGAATGACGAGCACCCACCGAGGAGGCCGCTAAAGGCCAGCGCAGTAACTCTGCTAGATCTTACGTTCTCTTGCCAACGGGCCGACGACTTACAAATGATGGGGTTGCAAGGTCAGTATCCATCAAAGTTAATGAAAGACAAGGGTTAAATAGGAGAAGGGCAGGTTGACATCACTGTCATTTTTAACAAGTTAGTCTATTTCTTTGATGATTTACTGGGCAGATAAGAAGCCATGCCATTCAAATTTGAAAACGATCCTATAAGCTTTCATGTTGAGAGAACCTGGAGATCAATATTCCTCGCCAGTGCAAAGCGAAAATTGTGGTACAAATGTAACAAAACTTTTTACCAAGACATCCATTTCACTCCCTTGGCTGTTCCTATCAGCCTCTGTTCTTCGTGGTACTCAATGTGGCTCGGATAGTGCGCACCGCGAGAGAATATATAATGACACGAAAGTCATGCAGCTGTCCATGCAATAAGGAATCTCTTTTCTAACTATCCATTTCAGAAGCATTTCAAACTTTTTTCTGTTAGAGGTTGATCAAGAAAGTGACGATGCTTCCCCCGCATACGGAAATAGCTTTGCACTCGGAAATCTTGTGGCAGCTCCACCATAGACGGTGGATAAGATTCCGGTGGCCTCATGTTGGTTTTGTGTACGAGTAGCCCACAGGACTCTATGGGAAGCCACTTATCTTGTCGTCACCTTTTTTTTCCCTGGATAGCTCTTGTATTCTTATTGAACACTGATTTTGTTCGGGAAAAGATAAAGTGGCCCTCCATATGTGGCAAAAGAAGCTTGTAATCTGCCAAAACTATCAAAACCAATGCGCAGCTGAAATCCAGTGATTTAATTCTCTTCTGTTTTATTCTTGGTGAGTGGGAGCAGAAGCAAGCTACTTCGTATCAACGACAATCATTATATTCCTTATCAAAAGAGGGAGAAAAATATGATGAGTATATCTTGTCATAGTCTTTGGTGGCGATTAAATGTCCTGTGTGGCTACCAAGTATTACATATTTAGCGTCTAGTTAAGGGTCTATTTTGTTTGTTTGCTCGTTAATTCATGCGTGCCACGCGTCATTTGTGAACCTACGAAAGAGAGACCATAAAGACTTCTTCGAATACGCAAGGCATGGCCTCAGAATTTCTTGGCACAGAGCCCAACCCAAATTAGCTGCAAGAGCCTCCACGCCCGGTGCACCAGAAGAGAACTTCAGAGCCGTGCAGCGAGATTGGAACATCCCGGACCATCTCTACTTCGAGATATATTAGCCGTGTCCAGAGCTAATTAAGTATACAGCAATTGCCGAGATGAAGTACATGTTCCCTGACCTTTAAACATGCAAGCTAGCCAGGGATAACAATCGCAGAAATTATGAGTACTTTGGTAAAAGCATTCGACATTTTGCAAATTGTAGTTTTACACTCAAATAAGCTAACAGAAGTTTAGCTAGAAGAGTGGGGGAAAAAAACTACTCGGAAGACCAAAAGATTCATGGCATTTAGTATGCCTGATTTCAAAATCCAGAAACACGCATCAAGTTTAGAAATGAGGAAGGTGCTATTAAGGACATGTTAGGCAATGCAGTCCATGCTAAAAAATATACATATAATGGAAGTAAATGGGATGGAAAGGAAAGGGATAAGTGATGAAACAGCATTAACATTGTTGCCTTTGAGAAGTCGGTCAAGTCCTGCCTGCGGTTTGCTATAGATGGGATAGCCAAAACTGCCATTTTCAGCAGTTTGAAAAGGTGAAGATCTTATAAAGATGGAAGCTAACTGTGCAGTGGACAGTGAGTTTTTACCAGTCTTTCTCCACATCCTGATTTTAACATGCCCCTACAAGTAAGAAACTACTCAAATGCATTATCCATAGCGTACTGCATAAAGACTTCCAAATTTTATTTCCTTATAGATTTAAGATCAGTTTTTTTCAGTTCAACTAGCTTCCATTAGTAAAATGAAACCCCAGCCCATTTGGTAAGGGTTGCCTCAGTTGAGATACATAAAGACGGGTAGTGAAAATAAAAGACCTTACAAACAGCAACAGTGGGTGGATCACATTTACATCACAAGAATAGCAGAGAAGCAAAAACCCACACAAACAGCGCAACTAGATTGTCAATATACAATAAGTGAACCTATTCCAGAGAAGAAAAATATAGGACTCACCTCACCCTGCATGCTGCCACAGGACTGGGGGAACATTTTGGGCTAGGACTTGCTCTACATCCAACACCATTCCCCGTGATCCTGCGGTGCATCCGGTAGTCAGGAAGGCCATCGCTCACTGGGGCATGACCTGAAACCTTGCTCCCGCTGCTGCTCTGAAGGGGCTCAAGAGTCTCCACAACATCACTCATAAGGGGCCTTGCTTTTGGGTTTTGGCTCAAGCAGTAATATGCCAGGCTACAGGCCTTCTGGGCAGCTCGCACTGAATACTGACCCTCCAACCTGGGGTCAATGATCTGCAGCATCTTTCTCTTGTCATTAAGCTTGGGGCGAGCCCAGTCAACCAAGCTATGCTCCTTGCAGGGACGGGTCTTGTCCACAGACCGCTGTCCTGTTAAGAGCTCGAGAAGGACAACCCCAAAGCTGTAGACATCACTCCTAGCTGTCAAGTGACCTGCTCATAGAATCAAGTATGATTCAAAATGAACTCAGAGCAATTAATTCGAGAAGCAAATGAATCGATGGTATATTCCATTTGAAAAATGAAGGGAGAAACTGAAGAAGGCACATAGGTTTGATAGATTCTACTTATCATGTTGCTCAAGAAGATCTCATGATCATCATACAAGATTAATAATCAAAGGAATCTCCAAATTATATACTGAGAACAAATAAAAGGCCATATGGGGGAAAAAATCCAAGTTGTGAAGAGGCAATACCAGTCATTACATATTCAGGAGCAGCATATCCATAGGTTCCCATTACCCGTGTTGACACATGGGTGTCATCACCCTGTGGTCCAGCTTTTGCAAGGCCAAAATCAGAAAGCTTCGCTGTATAATCCTGTGAAGACATGCAGGAGAAGCAGCAGCAAACCATGTCAAAAGGGTTTATTATTTTGAGTGATACATGTAAAACATATAAATGATAAAGAAACTAAGAGCAACAAAATAGACTGCCACTTAACAGAGTCCAACAAAATATTTGATGTCTTAAAATCTCGGTAAATGACAGGCCTTTCCGCATTGTGAAGGAAAGCTAGCCCTTGAGCAGCACCAAGAGCAATTGACATTCTTGTTGCCCAAGATAATGGAGCAGCTGTCTCTGGATGCATCAAGCAAGACAAGCCAGGTTCAGAGAACAATTTTTCATGAGAATAATGAAAGACCATGATTTAATATAGTTTATTGTACAGAAGACAGACCAAAGAAGAAAGCAGGTGAACTTCTTGTAGTCAAAATCTGATATTAATTATCAAAAATGTAGTTGGCAATGTAACAATGCAAATCAATCTAGTGATCTACTATTACATAATTCGGGTTGCAAGAAAAATAAACAAAGAATTCAGAACACCATGCTGACCCGAACCGGATGGTACGGGACGTACCGTACCGTACCAATTCGGTACTGGTACCCGGTACAGATGACATACTCAGTATACCAAAAAAATTCTGTACTGTACCATACCGGCATTGTGTTAGTGTGGCACCGGTATAGGGTTCGGTACCGAGATGGTGAACCTTGATCCAGAGTACAATGACTAAATAGAAGTTTTCATGAAACCATGTGCAAGAAGTTATGATCGATCGTGAAAAATGAATGAAGATGGCATGCTGGATTGGACAAAGAGAATACACTGTTAAACAGAACCAGAAGGAAAGAAATGCACTGGTAACAAACATTCCCATCATAGCCAAGATTAATAAGTTACCTATGGAATGTTTTGTAAGGAAATTTAGAGATATAAAACAGGCTATCCACCTTAGATTATTTTCTTTGTTTTTTAATTTATTTTAACTCATTGCCTTTGCTTGGTGCACAGAATTTGCACAGCATGGAAGGCCATATTTTTCTTTGTATGGGTCCCTTGACTCTATAGCATGCTAAAATATTTCTTTCAGTGTTCCCAATTATGAACTGCCCATAAAAGAAAATGGATCAATTGCACCAGGTTAACTTTTTACCCCGAACTTTCTAACCAAAAAGTAGTCCAACTAACTAAGAAATAGCAATTTTAGCATCTACCATATCAAATCCTATAGGATCTGCACACTCATTTGGCTCATTCCTTTGTTATCTCACTCAAAGCTTAAATTTGTTAATGTCAAGATAAATCATCTTCCTGTTTGGAAGAATAGGGAAAAATAGATACTTAAGTTAATAGTCTTCATCCTTAAATGGCAGGCTAGAAGTCATTTGTTTTTGAGCTTATTACTTCTATAAGTTCTATTCATTGACCAATAAACAGCCTACTCCTCTTACAACATATGCAAACCCCTTGACTTTCACCTTTTGCCTACATCAACAGTCTCTCACACACACATAGTCACTAAAGCAACGAGACTGCTATAGGAAGATTTGTGGAGAATTTGGAATGAATATGACAATTATAGTACCATAGTATCTTATCATAAATTTCATTATTACAACTCAACATGCCATGAGAGTCAAAAGTTTGACCCTCTTCAACACGCACACACAGGCAAGCGCACACATATATAGTCACTAAAGCAACCACACTACCATATGCAGATTCATGGGGAAAATAGTATCTGATCTTGAATTTCATTATTACAGCCCAACATGCCATGGGAGTTAAAAGTCTGACCCTCTTCATCATCTAAAAGATTCATTAGGTTATATACTCTCCACACAACTTGCTGAAAAGCAGCTCCATTTAAAAAAAAATTTCATAATATGTATAAAAAACAATTTGTTAACACATCTTCAAGTGTTCGACAACTTTTTATTGCCTCAATTAGTGTTTCAGTGGCTTATAACCTGTTTGTTTGAGATTATCTGGCTCTTTAAGCATCTTATTTTGGCTTTTCAACAATTATCCTGTCATTGTGCTCATCTTGTAGCAGATTTTACCTTCTTGAGCTCTCTCAAACTGATTGGCCTTGAATATTTGCCCTTGTCGGCAAAGAATATCATACCAGGCCCCTGTATGATCTTCCATCTCTTTATTGTTAGAAAAGGCCTACTTTTAGTCCTATTTGTTGAGGGCTTGTTTGGATAACCAAAAATTACAACATATTAGGCTAAGATAGAGAATATTGAGACTTTGTAGTAGAAATTCCAAAGTGTTTGGATAAAGATTTTGGAGTGTAAAAAAGCATGGAGTATAGCCCCAAAACTCTGTAATTACAGCATGCTTCTAACATCCACAAGTAGCTCTAGAATTTCATCCACTGATTACCAGGAGCTTCCCCCTTCCCCATTGGACTCTAATATCCAATCCCCTTATTCCCTTCCTCTCTTGTCAATCAGTTGAAGGCAATCAAACATCCACCATCAATGGCAATAGGAACAACCAGCACCGATGAATATGGAATGGTCAAGAATGATGAAAACAACAGGAATTGCAATGGTGACCCATGTCCAATTGAGATGACAATGGCGACCCACCACGGTCAGCCCCAACCAACACTACTGCCCCATCATTGTTGACATCCCACTTCCCTTCATGACTCCAACAGTTCCCAAACATCACCACTACAAAATTGTCGCTAACACCCACGTCCCTTTCCAACTTTGGTGGAACCCAAGCACCACTACTATCTTAATTATTTCCAATCCCCACCACACCACCCCAACTCTAGTCAGCCAGCTATTGCCGCTGCCCCCAACATGATTGAAACCATGGTCTGCCAAACCAGTCCATACCGGCCGGTTCGGCCCAGTACAGACCGGTCCGGCCCAGAACCGATATCCAGACAGCGTGGTTACCGATTCCAGCCATTTTCGGGCTGGTACCAACCGGCACGCAGGCGTACCGGTGCGAACCGGATACCGATTTTTTTTTAATTGCAGCGCACGCACTGTAGATTTCAAACCACAGCGCGCACGTTGTGGTGCAGAACGCGTGGCCCGGAAACATGCGGCGCGATTCCACGACGCGCGGGCGCGACTCCCCGCACTGGGAATCACCCCACGCGCGGTTCCCCCGCGCGCAGGGCAGCACGCCCGCACGGGTGCGGGCCAACTCATCCGTGCAGGGCAGCGTACCTTGGTTGAAACCCCAAATCCCCTCTCCCACTCTAACCAACCCAACCCCAACCTCCATTCCACCCCCTGCATCACCACCTTCAACATCACCATCAACATCAACATCACCATCACTACCACCACTGCCACCATCACCACCATCGCAAAATCCACCACCATTACCCCCGCCTTCACCAATAACCATCACTAAATCATCACCATCACCAATTCAGCAACCATCACCACCTTACCACCATCACCACTGCCACCACCAAATACACCATCTTTACCATCAACGACATCACATTCACCATCACCGTCTTAACCATCACTACTAGATAATACTTGAAAACATGGGGCGAGAGAGAGAGAGACAAGACGGTTGTGGTAATGGTAATGGAGTGCGGTTTGAGGATCAGGGCTAGCTAGAATGGGGGAATATGATGGGGAATGATAATTGAACTGATAGAAAATTTTTCTTACAATTTTGTTTAGGTCGCGTCCAAATAGTTTAGAACTCTAGAGTAAAAATGTTGTGGAATATTCACTTGATGCACCACTCCATTACTAGCGTCTTTTGATTGGCTAGAATTTTCCTATGCATCCAAATAGGGCTTGATACTCTTTGATTCTTTTAGGATATGTCCATTTAAATCACAGTAGGCTCCAATGAACTCACCAATTACTACATCACTTGGTCCCTCTTGGTCACTTTCTACATGCCTAGTTCTTGTGCAGCCTTAGAACTCTTTCTAAACCCATTCACATGGTAAGTCCATTTCTTGTAATTCTAACCTACTAAGAGGTTTTATTCTTCTTTTAGCATCTTTAAGGGCCTGTTTGGATGTCTTCCAACAGGACCTTTCTTTTTTAGAAAACACGACTAGAACTATGCCAAAACGAGTTTGGGGCTGCCATGGTAACTCCAAACGAGTTTGGGGCTAAGTAACCCTTGTTTCTTTGGGATAACTAATCATGTCTATGAGGTGATTTATCTAATCCATGAAATGTAGGAATTAGTTACTCCTCTAGCCTCCCTAATCACCTTCGTTCACCGCATTTCTATCATAATTTCAAAGGTGATGCTCCACTAGAAGACCAACATCCAAAAAGGCCCTAAGTTGACTAGGTATTCCTGTGCATGTTATTAACATCATTTCTTCTTGCATATATGTTTGTCTATTCCACTTCAGCGAGCTCCTTTATAGAATCTTTTCATCCCATAGTTGACATCATTTTGGGCACCCCCTTTACCTTCCTGACTTTATAGCTTAGTCTGGTCTCTCAATAAATTTCAAGATCACCTTACTTGTCACATTATTCTTATAGTTTGATTTGAATTTTAGGCTTTGCTCCTTATTAGCTTGTTCTTCATCGCCTTATAGAAGTTTTCTGCTGTTACACCATTTTATATACTGGCCAACTTCATTGTCTGGTTAATGCTCGGTATATATGGCACCATTGCCATATACACCCATAATTGATAGTGTCAGATCCTAGACTTTGGAATTTGCAAGAAAGTTAACATATTCACAAGTATACCACCATCCAAAATAGAATGGTCTAAATCAAGATTTGTCATACCAGTAAGTACCATATACCGACCATATCGAATCGGTTTATGGTATAGGGGGCATACCAACACTCGGTATGCCGAACTGACCCCCGTATCGAGCATACCGACACTGTAGTAGGATGGTACCGATACAGGATCCAATAACGAGATGGCGAACCTTGGTCTAGATCAATTAGCAATAAAACCCACATCAGTTTTCTTATTTACTTTTTCCTGTTCCTTTATGGAGGTAACAGAAATTGAATTGTAGTAATTGAGGAGAAAGGGCTAAATCAATAGGATTCACCATATGAACCCTCAAAGAAAAGGGATTAAAGCCTACAGTGAAACTTTTTATTTCATTTAGTGGTTAATATTAAATAATATTTTTCATGATTTGAAGAAAGACAAAGGCAGTGCTATACAAAAGGCCATCTTAGATAGTTTCATGAGGAGATCAGGTCTCATTTTAATCCTCTAATGTCACTAAGAAAGCTACCTAATAAAGTTAATAATCTTAAGGCAAAGTCAACAGCAAGCCCCAATGGGTCATTCATAAATAAACAAGAAGAGCACCTTCCAACATAATGATAAAGCACAAATCATGTATACAATAATGAGTCAAAGCACAGATATTATTCAACAATGCAGGTGAATTAACCTATCTGGTTAAAGAGTTCATTACAAATTCGTGTTTGTCTCTATACTAGAGGTAAACTTAGAATAACTTCCACATTCAGTTTTCATAACTTTCCCCTTTTGTTTTTGCAGTATCCACTCTTGTCACAAGGTAATTTCCAAATGAAACCTATATAGATAGTTAAAAGGATTATGGATAATTTGCAGTATCCTTTGTTGTCACAGGGTAGTTTCCAAAAGAAGCCTGTGCAGACAGATAAAGGATTATCAATCATTTGCAGTATCCTCTCTTATCACAAGGTAGTTTCCAAATGAAACCTATGTGCACAGTTTAAGGATTATGGACAAGTGTTGTAAAATGTGATATAAATTTAGAGTGTCACAACTCACAACTATCTGCAAGGAACTAGTTCTTTAAAAGTTTAATCTTCCAAGAAAACTACACCCTTTTCTTTTTTCATGCATGCATATGTCAACCTTACAATTGAACTGAAAGTCATGGAGACATCATGAAGAAGCAGCAGAGGATTCAAAAAGATCTGGAAGAAACAACCGCATATATAAGTTTATCAAGCAACAAGAATAAAAACTTCTCTAAAAAAGAGAATGCAGAGTTATGTACTTCGAAATAAGTGATTCTCAAGGCTCCCCCGGAACATAAACTCATAGACAAGCAGCCTGTGATCATGCTCGCAGCAATATCCAATCAACTTCACTAGATTAGGATGCCTGAGCTGTCCTAAGAAATTAACCTCTGTCTGGTAAAACAAGGATAAGAGTCAAACTCAAGAAACATTTCAAACTGCCAAATAACAGAGCTAACTATCTTAATATTAGCATTAACCCTATTATGTTGCTTGTTCAAACCAGGGACACCTCTTTGATGTGGCCAGGAAATTGTAAAAACTTAACTGGATGTCATGATTCAAATGTTTACAGAGTCCATTTGCTGGGCTTCGTACTTTAATGCCCTTAACAGAAAGTGAGGTTATGTTCAAGGAATGAAAGTGATAAAAAGTTAAGGAATATCTGATAAGAAATATGGGAGGCTACTCGAGCTATGACATTGGGGTGGCTCTGCATTGTAGAAGCAAGAATAATCTCTCGTAAGAGTACCTAGTTTGCTAGTACCTATCATACCGTACATATTCCATCCGTATCGGTAAATACATATACTTATCTGGTAGAGATTTATACTAAACAAGCATACAGAAAGCCAATGCATGCATATCTTTTCAGACCAATAATTACTGGTTCACATTTTCTCCTTTTTTTTTCTTTTTTTTTTTTGCTTTAACGAAAAGGGGTAGGGGGGAGGAAGGGACAAGCCCACCCCCGCATAGCAGCCCCCACTAGGCCCCCGCCCCGCCAGGAGAATGTTCGATGCGGGCAGAAATGGCCGTGTGTTGGGCACCCCGACCGGTTTTACTCATGCTTTCCCCACCCATGGGCCCGGCTCAGCTACCCCTCTGGGCTCTGGCTCGAGTTCCAAGTGTGAGTACGTCACACCTGGCACCACCCCGGCTACTAGCGGTCCTATACCTCATGTCCAAGCAGTGGCCAAAGCCACATTTTCTCCTGTTTGTCAGAAGAAAAAAAGGGCCAGCAGGAAGGAATAATGGGCAGGATTTCCATGGACGCAATAACCAATAAGAACAGTACACATTGGAGGGGACATCTAGCCAATTTTAGCTTCCCATACATATCTATTGGTTGTTTAACAATATTTATGTGCACTCAAAAATTTCAAACATGTATATCTTATGGCATCTGAAAAACTGCAGCATCTGTCTTTTTTTTTGTTTTGATAAACAGTATCTTCATGTTGGCAAGCAAATAATTCAAAACCTTTGCACTGAAATCTAGATTATATCCTATGTTCAAGCAACAGGAATTAATCAAAGGCTCGAGTACTCATCATCAATGAAGAGAGGCATCTTTTTCCTTGCTCAATGACTTCAGTCACAAGCACGATCATGCGTGCACATTAGATGGGGAGATGGAGGAAGTCGGCTCATGGGAGCAAGTCAAATAGATGTACGAGTAACTTATCGAGCACCCATGTGATAACATGTCAAACCCAGATGAATTATAGAGCCTCTAGAGACTTTACCAGAGCATAAAGGATAAACATAAGATGATGAGAAAGCCCACTTACAAGCCATTCTCTATGCCCTTGATGACCATCTTTATTGAGGACCTTGACGGCAACAGGAAGGGATTTGAGACCGACCCTCACATTCTCATCTATGTATCCCTTGTAGACAGTCCCAAATCCTCCTTCACCAAGAACGTAGTCTGGACGGAAGCTCTTTGTGATTGTCTCAAGCTCAAACAAAGTGAAGGCAATCACATTGGTGTATATTGCAATATTCCTTGCATCTTCGACGTTTCGAGGGGTTGAAGGTTCGCTCATGTCCGAGAAAGAGCGGTGGTGCTTCTTCTCAGGAAGTGCATTCTTAGCAGGAAGTTGGAACATCTGGAGCTGCTGAACTGAAAGTGAGAAAGCATAGAAGACAGGTTAATAAGGAAGCACAGACAACATGGGAACAATCTTTAGGAAGAAACACAATTTACGAATGATTAAGCTAGAAGAAATTTAATCACTGCACATAAAAGCATGCGGAATTAGAACTTCAAATGGTCAAGGGAGAGAACAAGGATGATGTAAAACCAACCAAACTATCGATCCAATGTAGTAAAGTATTTATAGTAAAATTAAGTCGAAGACTGAGAAATAGCAAAACAACTCGACCTTCTGTTACTCAACCAAAATGGAATATAGTCATTGAAAAACTAAAAAATAAAGATCTGAAGACAGCTGCATGAAAATGACAAATTTTGCAAGACAAAAAAAAAGTCGCCTTCATGAAAATCAGATTCCAACAACTCCCTGTCGGTGTGATCCTTCGATTCAAAAAGTAACTCGAAGAAAAAGGTCCGAACTCCCCAACGAATTTAAGCTAAATTAAAGAAGAAAATTCCAAATTTGACGAGCTAGCAAAATCAAGGTCATCCCTTTAGTATGAAAAAAAAAAGGTAATATCCAAAGAAGAAAAATAAAGGACCGCTCCTTCACCTTGAAGGAACAACGAAACAAAGATAAAACTAAAATAATAACAGAACCCAGAATGCAGCAATATAAAAGAGGGGCAAAAAAAAACAAACATCAGGACATACAAAATCCTCAGGAACCAGCATGAAGTCCGATCCCACCCAAAAAACCGAACTTTCTAGTAATCCAATGACGATAAAATTCAGTTCCCAAACAAATCAATGGAAACAAATCAACAATGGCCAAAAAAAAAAGGGAGCGGAATAAGAGCAGGCTGAGAGGGGGAAAAAGAGAGAGAGAGGGGGGGGTGGAATCCCAAAGATGGGAACTTGGTGGGAGAGAAAGGGGGGGTTTAGAGGTTTGGATACCTTGGGCGTGAGCAGCGACGACGGCATTCTCCTCCCGGGTTCCGCAGTTGCCCATCCTTCACGACCTCTCTCATTCTTCGCTCCTCCGCTCTACACCAACCAATCCCCCCTCTCGATTCCAAGTCTCATATGGCTCCCAAAGCCCACATAAGAGAGAAAAGAGAGAGGAGAAATTGAGACTTCAACTTGAAGGAAAGGGGTTAAAGGTGACGTTTTTTCCTTTCCTCTGTCTCGCTCTCCCACTCTCTAAAAAGTATAAATTTTTTGACCGCACGAGGAGTAGGAGCAGCACAGCCACGACGGCGAGCACATTCACCACCACCTCCCAAAAGATTCCCTTCCGGAGCGTAATTAATTAAGGGCGAAGGAATTCCCCTGCGAGCGTGACCACGAGGGACAGGTGGGGGGGTGGAGCGGGGGGGTGTGGGTAAAGGAGGGGAGGAGCGCTAGGGAGGGAGGAAGGTATCCCATTTACCAAACTAGCCGTACACTGTATTTCTAAAAAAACAATAACAAAAGCTATTTTTTTAAGCATTAAACAATTATATTAGATTTTGTTGAAGAATATTATATTTTATTTTATGTTTTTATTTTACATAATTAGTATTTTTTGTGTTTTATATAATTTTATATGATAAGACTGTGAAAATAACTTTTTTTTATATTGTCTTCTCAAAGACATTTCATGAGATTATTGCAATGGCGTGGTGGGCCCACCACCCGACAAAAATAGAAGCTGAAGACTGAGGCTGTCAACCGTTGGATTCGGGTTGGATTCTACCACTGAGATCTACATCTTATCTCAGTTTTGTAAGCTGAGCAGTTGAGGGTGCCAAAAGAAGTTGAGCGCAGCCAATCGTTGGGATATTCGAGTTGGGTTTAGGGGGTGTGAAGGGAATTTGAGATCAACGTTTTAGGATTGGCTCATTTGGACAATTATCTAAGCTTTGTCCTAATGGGCTTCACCAACGGCTGAAGCTCTACTCTGAAGGTGCCTAAAACCTTTACTTTTGACGAAAACTAGATTTCTAGGTTATTCTTAGAAATATAGTGGGGACACTTCCACAAATTTTGAAAACCTAAACAAGTGGAGAGGAATACTGATTAGCTAAGACTAATCACTATGATGAAAACAATATCTGAATCAAAAATGTCTCCCTATCCTAGCATGTTGGAACCATCTAAATTTAATGAAATAATATTTGAAACCAAATTTTGGATACAACCATCAAAAAATGTGACCAACAGGCGAAGCCGATAATTTTGAATTGTATTTTCGAGTCAATGAAAATTATATTTATATTTCCAAGTTGATCGTTGTTTTAGACTCTATTCTACTGTTAGTAAAATTTGGTTTTGTTTGTTTCAGTAGCTCCTATTAAAGCAGCTTCTAATCACATAAAAATTAATATTTTTAAACGAAATCCTGCCTGCTATGTATATAACATATTTTGAAGTGTCATATTGATCAATTAGAATGCAAATAAGTTTTTCCTAAGCCGATAGAGATGAATGGTCCCCCTTATACGAACGGAAACATAGATAAAAATCTATTAATTCAAAAATTATGTATAAATACACAAAATATTTATGTATGTATCCCTCATAAAGCAATCATTCAGCAAGTAATGCTTAAATTATATCATCCTCTCACCTCATCAACTTTCTAAAAATAGGATATATTATTTGTTATTATTTATTTATGTAAAGAAAAGATCCACGACGTATATAGTTTGTTTCATGCAACCTCTTACATTTAGGAGAAGTATGCATGTTGCCACTCACTAATAAAGCAGCAGACCTATGCGAAGAGGTTATACCATGGATGGACCTTGATGTGGCCTTTCAACAACAATTGTTCAGCTGGGGTTCTTGAGGTTTGGTCCTGGTTAGCCCAAACAGCTATCGATCTTGAATAAAAACATCTCTTTTCTCAAATATCATCTCAGGAAACTCGTGGTAGAAAAAAATGGGTAATGCTATAAATAGGAGAGCTTTAGGCCAACTTGGTCTCATATCTCCATTATTTTTGTGTCACCAAATTAAATGAGCCTCTATCGACATAGTGGACAAGCCAACCTCATTAGAATAAAGTTGCCACTTTAGTGGCTTTATTTCAGGCCAATTTCCAACACGCATTAAACTTTTTAACCATGTTGAAGAGGATATTTTGGTCTCAGTATTTCATTTTGTGCGAGCTGAGAAACCTACTTCTATCACATATTGTACTTTATATGCATCTTTTTATGATTCGCATTGAATGGAATTTAAGCAGGGGAAAGCACATCTATGTGGTGGTGTTGTCTTATTATTTATTTGACTCAACATCAATACAAATTTAGAGAGTGATTGAAGATTGAGGATTTTGATTTATGTTTCAACATCGTAGATTTAATATGATGGATTTCGTGGTCTTATTCATAATTTTTTATCTTTTTATCTCATTGCCTTTTTTGGGGGGTGGGGTGGGGCAGTGAAGTTATGTACTAGACTTTTTCATACCCTACACCCAAACCTTGGTGAAGGTAGAAATCGATCCTAGATCACTTAGTCCAGCTGCCAAGATCTTTATCAGTTTGATAAGCTATCACCTTCATTTACTCAATTTCTAAAATAAAAAAAAAAATTTATTTCTACAAAAGATAAGAATAACTAAGTCACCATGATTTTTTTTCTCCACTATTTTTTCCAATGTGCACGGTGAGGCCATGCTATTGCGTCGTTCTTGTCTCACAAGGGAGTAGACCTGACCACGGTCCGGTTCTAATCAGAAAACTGGACCAAAACTGAACCAGAAAGAACCGGAACCGTATCTCACGGTTTTTAACCGAACTGGAACCTTGAGGAATACGGTTCGGTTAAGGTTCCATGTTTGATGGAACCGGAACCGACGGTTCGGTTTCGGTTCGAACTGAAAAAAATGACTATTTTACCCCTCCTAACAACTAAAAAACGGCTAGTTTGGAGGTCATTTTGGGAAACGACTATTTTACTGGAGATCAAATCTTAGATGAGCGACGATCTTATTTAAGGCCGAATAACTTGGAAGCCCAAGTATGTGTTGACGATTGGAGAAAGGCAGAACGTAAATTACAAGATAACACATTTGAGGACAGTGCAGACTTATTTGACATTGGAACTAGCGGATTGTCTCCAACCGGCAGCAATGATAATGATTGATCATTGAGGTAAGGGGGTTAATTACTCAACCATGAAGGTAAGTGAACTACGAGGGCTTTGATTCCTCTAAACCCCACGAGGATACGTAGGCAGCTTAATTTTAATTAAGTTCAAGCCTAATTTTTTTAGTTCCAAATTTATTTAATGTAACTTATTATTTTTTATAATGTTATCTAGTTATATTATTAAAATTTACTTTGATAGTAAATAATAAAATGAGGTACAAATTATCATTTTGTATTAATTACACAATTTATTTGTATTTCAAAAAAAAATTTAAATTAATTACATAATCTATTTTTTTTCAAAATTTTATAATTTATGATGAAAAATCGAAATCGGAACCGTCTAGAACCGGAATCGAAATCGTCTAGAACCGGAACCGGAACCGTCTAGAATCGAAATCGGGACCGGCGGTTGTAGAATTGGAACCGAACCGACTATTTTCAATTTCGGTTTAGATTTTAGATTTTTTAAGAACCGAAATCGCCTGTACGATAACCAGAACCGTGGTTAGATCTACAATGGAGCCGCCGCATCTCATATACTCTATTCTGCATTTGGGCTCTCATACTTCTTGTCCGTCGTAGTGTAGTGTCAGGCTATAAAGGCTACCATTTGAAGTATGTGTCAAACCTAACGGCATGTGACGGTGGGATGCTCCAAGAAACTGGTGGCCAAAAAGATGAGTACTTTACTGGCATTTATCGAACTCCAAGGCATGGTAAGAAGAGGTTGAGGGTGCGCGAGAACATGGCCCACTGGCCTTCTTCCTTTTCTTTGTTTCCTTAAAAGAAATAAATACATAAAAAAAAGACAGTACTCGGGTCATTGTCTTTTTTTATGGTACTCGGGCCAAGTCATGAATCCACCTTAAGCATTCACATTTCTGACTTCTTTTGAAAATGGGGAGACAGAAATTTGTCTATAACTTCTGTTGGACGACATCCAAGCCATGACAAGCAGCATCATTAGTTTTTGAGCAAAAAACAGTATTACTAGTAATTTTAACAAGATTTATAGTCTTCATCTGTAAAAATTATTTTAAATTTCAAAATTATAATATCATCTTTGGGCCTACACTGGATTCCTTTCCATCAGAGAGATAACAGCATTAGTATTGATTAACATCTAACAATGTATCAATGCCTGTACATTCTTTCTAAATTGTTAAAAAAATTTAATCTCACGAAAATCAAGATCTCCGTCATATAGTAATAGAACATAAATCATCTCACATTGTAGAATTATAGAAGTACCAAGCAAGGGATCATTCTCCTGCTAATTGTAATACTACATCGACATATAATTTTATAATAGCACAACCATCCAACGAGGTTCGTACCTATTTTTAAAGTAATTAGCATCAAACTTAAATTTTTTAATAAAAAAAGGTGCCATAATTCTCCTGTGCTGACAACATTCCAATGGCTCTTCTAGCATGACAACATTGAAAAATCATATCACGAAAGAAGACTTAAATTAGCAAATTAAATTTGCATCAAGTTTCAGAGGATGAGAGTGATTTTGTCATTTTACCATCAAAAGAAACTTATTTTTTAATTCATGTATCACATATATGAAATTATAACAAGAAAATTATTAGATCAATATTCAATAAGAAAAATCTTTTTAGCAACATATTATTAACTTATGATTACTGTTACTAACGCCCGCTCACTTGCAAGTAATGATTAGGATTGAGACAAGCATGAGGTACGCAAGGGCCACGCGAGGGTCTAGGCGACCGGCCATCACATTGAATTAGTGATGGAGTGGTGCATCTTAACAATTTATTTATTTATTTATTTATTTGATTTTTTATTAAAATAATTTTAGAACATAGAGAATCTGAATAATAAAGGAGTATTTTCATATCTAGAGATTGTCCTCGTCCCTTTCACCTGTTGTTGGAAAATAGTTGGTCCACGTAGCTTCGTAAAATTACAGCATCCTTAGATGTGACCTGACCCCAACCAGAATCTTTTCAAATTTCAAAACCTCACATCATTAGATTCCTACATTCCACCAACCATCTTTAGGTGGCCGAGTCATTTAAAAGATGACTAACTAATCCTGTCCCCGTGTCCATACCAATCTAAAGACAAAAAACAAAAAAAAAAAGAGCCATCACTTATAAGATTCTTCTTTGTTGAGGTGAATGTAATCGACTTAAATCTGACGAAACCAGATGAACGGGTGCCTGCAGGGGGGTCGCTATCAATATGTACAGTGTCCAATCTATCTTATCTTTAAAAACAAAAGAGCACGAGCACCTCACCGAAAAGGTTGGACACCAAAATCCTATACCATTCACATCATATCAAAATCTCCGGCTATATGATTAAGCCGAGGTTAACGACCGTTTTAAAAATTTTCAAAGATATCTACATATTTAGTTACTAAAAATAATTTTAAAACCATAAAAATTGATTAAGAATTTTTTTTGTTTGGGAAAGCAGGACTGGTTGACTATAAATCAACAAATCTCGACTGATATTGACATTATGACCAGCCAAGACAATACGCATCAAAACATCAGCCATGTTCTCCTGTCCATTTGAATGCCTGATACCAACACAAGCCAATATCTCAGTCTCAGAAGTCTGCAATTAAAAAAAAAAACAACACACATCGCCAGATTATGAGATTGCACGATTGAGTGGACCGTGGAAATCTCTTAATCCTGAAGCAAATCGAGCAGTAGATCACTCAGAATGGTGGGCCCATTTTTGTTCAGGCTGAGAGGAACAGTTTTCCTTGGCGGTTATACTAGTTAGAGCTGCAAAGGGATTTGAACATACATTTCTGACTCTGACCCAACTCGAGATGGCAATCTGGTTGGATTGGCCAACATATGGATTGAGTCGAGGATAGATCAAAAATCCACCAACCTGAGCCTCTTCTATTTATTAAACAGACCAAAAACCAGACCTAAATTTAACCATGTTATTAAATAGATAAGCTAACCCAATCTAGAATGAGTTGAAACACGTTAAATGGGTTAAACAGTTATGCAGCATCCCCCTTAGACCCAACGTAATTTTATATTCGGGTCCTGATTTCGGACCCACACACCTATTGGTTGATCAGGCCAAGTCTGACTCAAACAAATCTTGGGGTGCAAAATATCAAGGTTTAGATCGAGGCTAGGTTTGATATATAATTCAAGTCAAACAATTAGATCTTAGTTTACAACCAAAACATAGCACTCGATAATGAAATATAAATCTATTAAAATCATTTAACTAAAACAAAAATCCAACATAAACATGAATTTCCATTCAAAAAAGTTTTTTCATTTGATCCAAGAAAGTGATCATTATTAATATACAAGTCCACAAATTATGAGCTTAAAAAATAAATATTGATATACTTGAGAATATTATAAATATAAATTTATTAAAACAAAAAATATGAATGCTTAAATATAACTAAGTAGGCGAAAAAAGATATGGAGTTGTTGATACAAACATGTATCAGTTTAAAATAACGTTTAATTCGATGAATTGAGAAGGCAATAACTGTGACTGTGGACATAAACTGCGTTTTCAAGTTGGGCTGGATCAAGTCTAGGTCAGACCTATTTTTTTTCTGACCAAAATTAGACCCAGATTTATTATACGGGTCAGTTGGATCAGAAAATACAACATCCAGACAGTTTCCAAATGTGGACCAATTTTTGACCTGACCAGACCCACAGATCTCCAAAACCGTATAAGATCAGGTCTAATCGTGTCAAGAACGGGTCAGGACACAGACTCACAGGCTGACCCAACACATTTGCAGCCCTCCAAGTAATTCTCAAGGTACTATTGCCTATTTACACGTCTGATGTTGGCTTGAGACACTGAACGGTGGAGGATTTCGGATACAAATAGAACACAACAAAGCACAGATACCACCACACATAGGCAGCAGTTCTTTAGCTGAAATCACAAGTTAATGTACAGGGAAAACAAGTTGGGCCAAAATATCCCATAGCCCAACTGGTGGACAAATTCTCCCCCTCCGCGTGAAAATACAAGACAAAATATATGAAGATTATAAGATGATCACATTGAAGTAGGAAAATAAATACAGTCTCCGCTATCTAATAATACAAATGGCTCTGTGCTGGAAATAGCACGGTACAATAGGAAGACGAAAAAAATTGTGGAAGCAAAAGAAAAGAAGAGCCCAAGAAATCCTATTACTCCAACGCTAGCAGCAGTCTGCCCGCCTATTATCTAAGCTATATCTAAATGCCTATAGACTTTAAGAAAGTCAAACCAATGCAAAATTTCCACCACTCCATGATGGCATGATGTTTGAAACCTATGTGTGTTAGAAATGAAAGGTTTTCAAAAGGAATTTCTGCTGCCAAATTTCCTGGGAGTTAATCTCCAGATACGTAAGTTTTACCCTCATAGTACCTCCTTTCACTAGCTTCCTTCTTCTCATTCCTTTTCTGCAGAAACAAACATTCTTAAATTAAGAATAAAACTTAAACAAACCCAAAATATTCTCAGTTCCCGACGATAAAATAATCATAACTGCTGGAGGCGTCATAAAACATATGCTTAAGTAGCCTTTCATCACCTGGAGTGACATTCACCCATCACATGTATGGCCATGATTTCTTTCCAATTGAAAAATGCTACCTGGGCAACAGAGAATTTTGTAGCCAATTGAAGAAACACTGCATGGTTCATCATAGGAAGATGTTTGCAAGATGGAGTATTTCAGTTGGGAACAGTTTGGATTGTCAGTACTGAGTAATCCAACTGAACATATACCAAACTGAAGGTCAACAGAAACTATAACTAGAACCATCACCTGAAGACACTAGCAGGCTACTTAATGGTAGGAGGCAGCACATGACCAGCTTTCACACCCCGATCAAAGATGCATAGGTCAGGGATGACTTAGGTTCACCATCTATCATTTTGATATATGTTAGTCACTTTGAAAGACAACTAAATCAGGACAACATGTCATGACAGGAACAGGTTACAAATATTTAGTCACAATTAAACTCATCAGGAATAACTGCCCACATAGGAGACGAATACTTAATCAAGTGATTGGCAACATTTTCTAATCAAGCTCAGTTACATAATGAATGAGGCAGCACTGACTACAAACAACACAAGCCGAATTGCTCAAACAACTTATACTAATGGTTCTCATATAACAAAAGATGCAGAATAATAACATTAACGCACAATAGAAATTCGAGTACTGAAATTAATAGAGTTAAATGGAACATTACCTGATACGCTTCATGATTTGAAACAATCCTCCTGATGATCGTGCTAGTTGTGATGTCGAGGGGGCTTTCTATTTGCAGATAGATGCCCATAGCCATTGGAACAGCATATGGATTAGATTTCTCCTGAAAAAAGTGATACATACAGCTGATTGGAACCTGATTATTCATATTCTTATGACAATCATGTATGAAAATATAACACAATTTACCTTCAGAAAATCCATATTTTCTGCAATTGTTCCATGGACAACCATCGAGATGTTGAAGGTAGTAATCTGCAAATAAAACGAGTTTAGAAATGTTAAATTAGTCTTACAAGCAATCTAGGTTATATTTTCTTAGTCTTTAGCCAAAAGATGAAAGAGGAGAGCCAAAATTGATACCTCAAGAAGGTATGCAGCATAATCTCAATGAAAATTAAAAAGAAATGAAGCTCACAAAAAACTGCTTGAGCTGTTGAAACAATAATTTCACCATGAGAAACTTGTGTTGATATGTTCGATAATCAAGAACAAATTTATCTAAGGTATCCAGTAAAATTTCTCCTTTTTGACAAGTTATGAATTTGAGGAACAACTACATGATCTGTTGGCAACACAAATACGCAACAAAAAGCATGAACGGGTTGCGATTTGTGTGGGCACAGTTGAAGTTGCAAAAGTGGTGTGATGGATTCCAGTATAGGGAAAGTTTAGTTGCTAAAGTCATATAACGGATTCTTGGTTTAGCAGTGCACATGACAAGGTCACAGGCTGTGTGCCCAGCACTCTGTTAAAACAAACTTGGGGAAGAGCACCCCACCATACCCACTAATAGCCTAAGGGATGATCTGGCCTCTGGCTCTTCAGCACAAAACAATTGGGCCAAAAGTCTAGAGGCTAATGCAGCACCAACAATAAAGGAAGGAGGCACATGTCATAACTCCAGGAAGAAAATATTCTACTATTTGCTTGCTCAAGCAGTCAATAATGAGGACCAGAAAATTTAGACATCTAACACATGAACTTTGAACTTTTTCATACTTCTCTTTTTCAAAACCGGAGTAAGTCTCTGCAAAAGGCATGGAGTTGATAGTGAAGGTAGCAAAAATAGTAATTGGGTTCTCTACTCCAGTTTTGCTCATGGTTATCCTCATTTCAACTACGATATTCAACTTTGTTTTAACTGGTAAGGTGATACTACCTTTAAAGAAGAAATGAAGATAGTGTAAAGCAGCTTTTGGCACATGCTGCTTCCTTCTTCTGGTTTATTTCTTCAAAATGACTACACTAACAGACAGATAACAAAGCTAGAAAAATATGCCAAAGATAGGATTCGCCACTTAGTAGTTAGCTACAATGACTGAAGAGGGTGAGATGCCATTATCCATGATCATATTCCTTCTTAAATACTTCAATAGACATGACCCAGAAAGTTCGTTGTAAAGAGGAAAAAAAATGACAGAATGCAGAAGAAAGGCAACAAAGCAACATAATTGATATCAGCCTGAACCCTTCAAATGCTTATAGGATGCAACCTGAGTTTGTTAAAGACAGGGATCACTGTCATCTCCATAAGGAGGCCAATATCAAGATAAACCAAGATGTCAGTTTATATTGGCCAAGATTATTTTTGATTGGACAAAAGCTATTTGACTATTATTTTTTATGTACTTAGATATCAGAAGACCTTATCTGCTATATCTCAGCCGGGTATCGAAATACTGGCCAAAATTGGAAATGACCCTCAATTTTTACAGTAATGTCTTAATTTAGTAAATATGGATGATAATATAATGAATAGTGATCAAATTACTAAAAAAAAAAAAGTTACCTATATGTGATATAGGTAATTGTAATATAATTTTATTATTTATATGACAAGTTAAAATTAATATTAAATAATTAATCATACTCTTTAAAAACAAATTAAAATATCTTTTACTATAAGCATCATATAGCAGTGTAATAATGATAAATAATAAATAATTTAACTTAAAATAAATATGCAATAATATCAATTATCCTTTATGTATTTCAATTTTTAGTAAAAAGATCAATGTACATTGACTATGAAAATATCTATGCAGTATGTCATGATCTGTCATTCATTTCCAGACATCTATTTATTTATTTTTAATTATTTCTATTCATATGGTCAATTTGTCATATCAATAATACTTTTTTTTTATAGTTTTCATGAAATGCCTCTATTCCTAAGAAGAGGAATAAAGCCATGACATATTTAGATTATCTTAAATGTATTTATTCTTCTCTTGCCATGCGAATTTTTTCTTGTACATTACATTACACAATGTGCCTTGCCCTATCATGAAAAATGGAACAGTTAGCTTACACTTAGCGAATCCTGAAAATTTTTTACATATACTTATCCTTCAGGTAGTCAATATTGTCATATCAAACATTTAATTTCTTTTATTATATAAAATAATAATCATCATACAAATTGATTTATCATGCAAAACCAAAAAAAAAGCCAATTAAAAAATATTATCCTATGGTTTCATCTCGTCCAAGATATCAAGAAGTTCTTTATCTCAAGGATCTTGGCCAATATATCTATATAGCTAACTTCAAAATGCCCAAAAAATAAACTATCTATTTCCGTATCCTAATTGATATGATAAAAAAAGTATCTGCCATTACTATCACCATGTTAGTTTTATCTGAGCCAAGGTTTCCGCTTACATGCCAAAATATCCTAGCCAATGCATTAATCTCGTATCAGCCGATATATCAAGATATCCTAGCATACATCAACCAATATGACAATGGCTGACATTCTAGATGTCTCATATCAGTGGGTCCCCAATCCCGACATAAACTAAGATTTCAGTTGAGAAATTCTTGGACGCAATCAAGCTCAAGGTGTACAGGGAGAACAACAATAAAGAGAACCTCATTTTTAATCACATGGAAACATCCCAAGCTCCTTCACCAATAAAACATAGATCTAAAATGTGATTAGATAGATCAAAATATCATAGAAGATACATCAATTACTTGTGACGACATTTTAT
Source organism: Phoenix dactylifera (assembly GCF_009389715.1). Classification (NCBI taxonomy): domain Eukaryota; kingdom Viridiplantae; phylum Streptophyta; class Magnoliopsida; order Arecales; family Arecaceae; genus Phoenix; species Phoenix dactylifera. The sequence continues at coordinate 18,402,733 of NC_052394.1, read as the reverse complement.
GAGTACCCATGAGAAACTAATGCTACTGTCCATCTGGCTTGATCACTTTGTTGTCCTATGATTTTTAGTTCATAAAACCCAAAAAACTTATGTTGAAAACTACAGATGTAAGAGAACGTGCAAACAATTGAAATACACGGACACAGAAAGTAGATGAACCTATAAATCCAAGATTTATTTGCATTCTGGCACACCTGACATGGAGTTTATATGACTACAACCCTAATTTCTCAGTCAAACACCCAAACTGCATACAGAAAGAAATGTCCACCGTACCAAGGCTACCAACTCCTCCAACAAACTCAGAAAGATGGATGAAACGAGAGCTTCCAGCCTATGTGCAAAGGGAAGATGTGTTTACTTCTTTTGAAACAAGCTGCTGATAACAAATAGAAAATCCATGTATACCCATATAACCTTTCAAAAGATTGTTCCAATGGATTCTTCCACAACCTTCATGAAATGAGGCAGGGGATAAGTGGGGGAATAAGAGGAACTGATTTAACTAGGAACAGAGTGGATGGAGAGAGAGTGTGAGAGAGATTTATTACCAATTGTCTGACTCAAAGACAAAATGCTCTCTCTAACCCAAATGATTGAAAAAACATTCAAGGTGCGATTCAAGGCCAACCCTGTTAAGTTTGTAATCATGGTTATGCAAAACTTGCAGGTACACGATATGCTCTGGTCAACATTCTCTGCGTTCACAATGCAGCCTAAAGATTTTGATTTATGATATTGTCTTAGATATTCCTTTCGCTGCAAAGTCAACATGAATCAGTTCTTCATTTCTTTCCTTCATTTTTAATTTTGAGGGAAACATATTTTTTTGTAATTAAATACAGTGGAATTGGGAACAAATCAACTTAGTGTAAAAGCAACAGCACATCAAACATTGAGCATGAATCACACAAACACAACTAACCATGTCTTTTGAAACTTGCCAAGGGGCACCAATAATCACTTCATCTACATAACGACAGGCCAAAACACTCAAGCTTCTTTCATGAAGATTCATGATCGGCCGATGGGCTCCTCGAGTAGAACTGTCCATGGGATAGAAAAACAAGTATTAGTTCGTTAAAAAATTTATGTAATTAAGAAAAATTATAACAACAGTTGACATGGCCAGTAAAGCAACAAGTAAATCTATAATATCTACTAGATCCATAGACCCTTGGCTATATCAGGAATCCATCCAAAATGAGTCCTACCGATACCCAGAATCATTTTTTGAAAAAAAAATAGGGATATTAACCTGAAACATCCAGCACGTATTATGCTGTGACCAAGGTTCATCACATCCAATACATAGCTACTACAAGCATGTCTCATAGAGATGAATAAGTTTTTTCCTCCTTGTTTATGTTTTTTGGACATATATACCGTGGTATCCTGATCTCCTTGTAGTACTCGGAGTAATACGTACATTGTAAAATAGATGACCGTTCATGAGCAGCTCAAGTGGCAGCTCAAAATCCAGCTTAACTTTGGCTTGCTCCATTAGTAAATGAACCAAGATAAAGCTAAGCTTGGATCACCCGAGCTCAGGTTAAAACACAACTACGAAGATTTTATATATAGTTTATACTATTTTAGTATTTTATAATACAATTACTAAGACTAATATAATTTGTATTAACATATAAACAAGTATATCACAACTACTATATTGGTATAATGGTGAAAGTTAGCCTGAAGCCTATATATGATAGCCTTGAGGGACTTTGAGATCTCACCAAGATCTCTTAAAGGAGCTTTCTTCAGCAGCTCAAGTTCAGCACATAAACTAAATAAGCCCAATCAAGCTTGGCTTAATTACAAAAATGAGCTGAGTTTGAGCTAGGCCTGGCTCACTTGAGGCAGCTTGTATACACCCCTGATCATACATTTGCATTGCACGAACGTTGATGCTTAATACAATAAAATTTTGGGCTTCAATTAGCATTTCAAGTCCAAACTGCTGTACTTAGATCTTCTAGCAACTAGTTCATTAAGTTGAACACTGTTTTAAGGGCAGACTGCATTTACCTTTATTATGCATGATATAGTCAGAGAAGACCAAGCTTTGATGTGAAAGGCAAAAGTTTTCCCCCATCATATGATTGGTTATATGAACTTGTATATACTAGGTAAAAAACTGAAAGAGTGGAAGGTCTTATTAGGGTGAAGAAGATTCACTAGAGTGTTTTATGGAAGTTTTCCTTAATTGTCCACATTGTTAGGAAAGAACAACAAGCAATCAGTTTGAAGATAGCTGATCTCGAAGATTAACAATAATCACTAATGAGACTTGTTATATGAACCTCACATAAGAGCTATGAAAAGACTGAATATTCTCCTTTCTCATAAAGCAGAGCCTAAGACTGTTGAGTAGCATATCATAAATATCCAAGCTTCATAAAGGCAGGCAATGCATGAATTTGAAGAATATAGACCATACAAACAACTTACCCTATAAGGATCACATGATTATTTGGAAAAGGGGGATAAAAGAAATAAAAAAGGAAGACTGCATATAACCTGATTGTCTGATCAGTATGAATCCCCACAAGCAAGAAATCTCCAAGTCCTCGAGCAATCCGCAGTATCTACACAGAAGATGATAACAGCTCATCACAAAGAGAACGGTCCATAAGCACCATGCAAAATAATAAAATAGCTTAGCTGAATGAAGTAAAAATTAACAACAGACATGTAATCAGTATGAACCATGCACGCCATGCACAGGGTTGGCTGCCAAGCAAAGGTTTGCCTATGTTTTCACATATCATGGCAACCAGCTTCACTTTAATGACAATGGAATGCATTCAACCACACTGATCAGAAGATGGATGGGGGGGAAAAAAGTAGTGCCACCAAATCTCTAAAAAAGGTTGAAACAATCAGGTGATACTAATCTAGCATATCAGGGAAAAATGAATGACTAGATAAAGCACAAGAAATAAAGCAAAAGCAAACGAGATAGCCCAATTCAATAAGAAGAAATAGAACAAAATGCACTGTCAACACTAAGCTAGAAGTACGACTAGCTTTTTTGCATAAGAGTAAGCATTAAATTGACATAATGCAAACAAAGCATGATATAGAAAGATATACAGTTTACTGACATGTTACAATCTACTACAGCAAGGAACTTGTTACGATCTGCTAACATAGGAAACGTGCAGATCCAGTAATTGGAGCGAAATGTTTCAGGGGAACTTTCAGATTCAAATAAAGCATTAATATTCAGTTTAAAATGAGGACGAATCAAGCATTCAAAATGCACCCAAAATATGAATGGCATAGGTAGATAATTACAAAGTGACAAGAAAATGCATGAGAGATGGGAGGAAATATGATAGACATTAAAAAAACTCTCATTTTGATTAGCCTACATAAAAGTACCAACATGCAGCGATCTAATTGGTGCAAAAAACGAATTCAGTATCTACATCCAAAAGGGCCTTAAAAGCAGCCCAGATAGGGAACAGGGAAATGAAATTCAAGAATGAGTAGCAGAAGCTAAAAGCAGGCATGACAACGAAGGGAATGGGATTGTAGTTGAAGGAACTGCAATAAGGAAAAAAAGAATCTGAATGAAGCATGAGGAAGGACCTAAGACAATTCTTATCAAAGCTCATGTGGTCATACGGGAAATGCCTTCAGTTTATCACCAAACATCAGTATCCATAATGCTAGGGAAGAACAAAAAAGGAAGGAACAATGGAGAATAAATAGTGAATACCTCGACATGTCCTGCATGAAACAGATCAAATGCACCATCAATGTAAACTATGCGAGCATCCGGACCAGGCCCCTGCATGAGCAAAAAGTACTCTCAGGATGAATATCTAGGATATAGAAGCCGTATTTACTCACCATGATTAAAAACAAATAAAACAGCACCATGATAATCAATTTCTGAGCAATCATAGATTCAATCAATTCATTGGGAGGAAAAAATTATCTCATTTTTAAATTATATTCACTACGGGTTTCAAGGTTTTTGAAGACTTGATAGGAAAAGATAACAAAGTTTCTTATATTGTATAATAGTTTCTAATTTATTCGAGCATAGTTATTTTTTTCTTCACCACATGTTTCTTCGTTTTCCTTGGTTTTCCTTTCATCTCCGAATTGCTCACATTTTCCTTAAAATTTCACCAAGTTTGATTTCTTTTTTATTCTTAGTAATGACTAAACTAATGAAGAATCCAATTAAGCATTTATGCTCTTGAACATGACTTACAGAACTCCCATGATATGACATGAAAAAGAAACAGATTCATGAATACATAGTTAAAATGCAAGAAAAAGATCAAACACTACTTATTCAAAAATTTATAAGAGCAGCATTACAATCTTTCTCATGTCTACTTTGGTTAAATTAGAAGCTTTTTATATCTGAAATATATTTACCATAACATAGAAATATATGCAAGAAGCATCTAATAGGAAACTAATTTTGTCGACAAAAGGGAAGAGGGGAGTGCTACTTGGACCGCCTGTCACACGTACTTAGGCATGCAAATTTTAACAGGGACAAAATTGATCAGAAATGAAGAAGGTTTTGCATGAATATAGATAACAACCAGAAAAAAAAAAATTGGTCAAATATGCAAAGTGCTTTTAAATTTTTGCTCTACATTTTTGGATTGAAAAAGCAAACACAACATGCTATAGAGGAACAAGCTCTTAGAGAAGTACTAGAGAACTATTCCCTTAGTCTTATTCAAGTTGTCAACTCCAATTTGGAAGATGACTTGCTCAGCCCAAGAAGAAAGTAAATCTAGTTTCAGTTGTGGTATTTGATTCCCAAAATAAAACAAAAAACAAATCAATCGGTAAGAATAGAAAATTGTTTCACATCCAGATGTGTAACTTAATGTTTCATATATTAAGCATCCCAACAAATTTTATTATATTCACTGACAGACTTATTATTTTTGGGCAAAGATTAAGCTTTTCTTGCTTCTCCAAAGTCGTTCCAAAAAATATTGGCTTTCAATCAACAACGAGATTTCATCCAGGATCTAAAATTTTATTTTCTATATACATATATATATATATATATATATGAATATATGAATATATTGTTGAGGTGCTTGTCAGAAATTTATTTTCTGGGATCTGAAGTATCTTTTCTTTATGATTAGCCTTATTATAGAACTTAGCTATCTAAGAAAATCTTCCGGACTTTGTCTTTCTGGAAATCTCCAGGTGGAGCCAAACAAAACAAACTTAGACATGCAGAATTCAGAAAAAAGAAGAGCATATTGTACTCCATTCTGTTATTGACCGACCAAAGTGGCTTAGAGACTGGTTCATCCAAAGAATCTGATAATTCACGAAAAAGCATATTTGACACCGGTCAGGAAAAATCTACACATTTTAGATGGTAAATAAACCCTAACTTGATCCTAACTAAGGGAGTAGGAATAGGTCACCTTTGGTACACCTCAACTTAATGGCTTTAAATCTTAGATGTGGACTGAGATTTGGCCTATTTATTTCCATTATAAACAAATGTAAAGTTCAATTTCCAGGCATGTGAGTTAAATACCAATCTTCTAGGCCAACATCAACTTTCCAAGTATGCTTGGTCAAAAAAGTTTGATATAATCAGGTCAAGATTCCTTAACCAAAACCCTATCAAGTTTAAAAACCAGGTTTGGATTCAATACCCATAACGGAGTTATGGGTCCAGATATTGAACCAGTGTCAAGTTTCAATAAGGTAAAGTCTGAATTAAATCCAGGAGTACCAGATCTAACATGGAATCTTAGTCCTTTGTTTTCAAAGGAAAACAGATGCACTTAAGTCGAGCAAAGGATGGATGAAAAAGTATCAGCAGGTTTATTGCCCAGTAAGGGTATGAGTTAAAAACAAGAAATCCCTCGGACAACCTTCAATAAGTAATGCAGTCAAGGCTTGAAGTCTCTTGACGATAATCAGCCATTTGCTTAAGGCATGGTAAAATTTGTAGGCGGATGCTTTGGAATTTTATGTTGCATGGATTGTAGTGAGTGCAGAATCAGGAAATCTTTGGTAATATAGTGAGCGGAAATCACATTCTTTTAGGTGAACTTAAGGAGATGTCAGGCACAAGGGTAAATGGAGTATTCAGGGAAGGATGGTTGACCCTGATACTGATAATTTTAAAATTTTTGTGATGGTACAACCTTGTTATCAACTTTGAAGGTACAAGATTCTACCTATTCCAATCCGTCAAACTTATTTAGATTATTCATATTACCTTAAACAGAAAAAAAGACATAAGAAAACAAAGGAGTACATATTACGTTGAAACTAACTTCTACAATTGGCATTTTTAACAAGGATAATGACATCTACCACTTGTCCTAGAAAACACTACTATACCACCCCCACCAAAGGAATGTTTGCTGGTATTGCTTGATACCTCTCTCTTGCTAAGCCAAGATGTCAAGATTTTTTTTAAAGAAAATCTTTTAGCCCTTAAAAATACCTGAAAACCTGCTCAAGAGAAGCAATCTGGAGAATTTATCAAAAGTAAGGGTTTTGATGCTAAACGTTTGATGATCACGAGGGTTCGATCTATTTTGCTGCAAGATGAGGAAGTGACTATCCCTTTTGAACAAAAACAGCTGTGCAAAGTAAGAAAGGTTGATCAACTAAAGTCATATTCAATTGTTCATTACTCTCCAAAATGTCCAATAGTGCTCCAATAACATAATAAGCAATTTTATCAAAATTATATGGCAAGTCAATGAGCATAGCAGCCAAGCAATGCACTTCACATGTGTGGGATACATTTACACAGAAAACGAAATGGATGGATTTGCTTCAATAAAATTTGGTAACACTTGGGGTATTTCCCAAAAGACAAAAGTATTTCACTGAAACCACAGGTGAACCCAATATGCTAAAAAAATATAACCATTTAGAGCTTCCACAGGTAATTAACCCAAAATGCACAAGCATTCGAGCAAAGGCATCCAATAACTTCTGCTCTGTACTAAAGGCCAAGGCATTTAAATCTTGTGTTGCCAGTTGCCTTTGGAGTATATAATCCTTCATTTCCTAATTAGCAACTTCAAGTTTTAGTATTTATCTTGTCGCCTTGTAGTACACAAGTCTCTATGATTGTAGTTAGAAGCATCCAAAAAACAGAAAACAAGAGAACAGTATTTTGCCAACCATCTTTGCTCGGTCATAACCAGGACTACATGTGATGGCATGTCAGATCATATCAGGTTTAATTGACAGTAGAAAGCGACATAAAGCGGATTATCAACTTTACAAACAGGTGTATGCGGAGAGTACATAAGTGTTAGCTTACTCAATTCTCTTGTACAAGTGTCTATTTTATTACAATACTTCTTTGGCAAGCAGGCCAGTTTTATATCCATCAACAAAGTAACTTCCTAAACCACTAGGTTAAACCCTAAAGTACTTCACCACACAGGTCTAATAAATCATTAGAACAAAAAGGAATTCACACGAACAACCTTCCTGAGGAAAGGTTCCTAGTTTCCATTAACATATCATCCTTCTGTGGACAAAAAGATAGATTTTTGGTACTTTCATCAGGTTAGTAAAATTCGGATGAGATATCAGTGACTATACCTTCCCATTCGAAAATTGCACTATTCGCCGAGATGTTGGCAAGAAATGATATATCCGAGTTCCACTACTAGATCCACCATCATCAATTTTCTGGCCATGTCCATGGCTGAACTGCCTTTGTAAAGAAGAATGATTATGACTATCACAAATTGATCTCTCCCTCACACAAAGAAGCATACGACCTGTTCATGTAATATGTTTAGATACATCTTGAGTCGCATATATAAATTTACCAAAATTTACACAGGATAACTTTCTAGCTATGATTGCAAATTTGCAAGGTATTTGGCCTCTTGCAATATAATAAACTTAATCGACCATAGTTGAGATAAGAGCATACAAGCAAAAAACATCACTCCAATTTTCTATATTACAAAGCAAACTTAGACATATACCAGAACCATTTTTAGGCCTTCAAATTTCAAGGTCATGGAAAGGTAGTAAACATAAAATTAATCCTTCAATGGACACTTTTCATATTTATCCTCCATATAAAACATATGTCAACTAATCTTCATTATGTATTCACGATTTTCATTTACCATTAGAAGAGGTCACCACAAGGATTCGATTGCCATATAAATATCAGCAAGCAATTTGCAGTTACAGTTATGATGGGCAAACTGTGCTGCAGCCCAGTGATTATACCCCTCCTCCATATGGCAGGAGGGGGTGCTCTGGATTTGGATTATTGGTGTTGTTTCGCAGGTATTAGAGACAGTTAGTTCTGCATGGTGGTACTCTCATCTCCCACCATTATTCTCAAGATAAAATTTAAAAAACGAATATACACTCATGACAAGGTCATGCCAGTTCAATTTTAATGGACTAATATTATCATAGTGTAAATGAACAGATAACAAATTCGATGAAAATATTACTAGAAATTACCATATATTTTGTTAATATTAAATAAATATTGGTTGAAGTTCTCCTATAGTAACATTGCACGAAAGGAGTATGTAATTTTATGAATGTTAACTCATGAAAGAGACCTTGGCAATGTCAATGCCACCAACATCTAGCTTGATGTCAAACCATTGGGACAAGAGGTTGCATGAGATATCATTGGACTGTCAGTTTTATCATTATATCGCAGTTCAACTAGGCAAATGTCAATGCAAACCAGGTCCATATCACCTCAGCATATTTAATTTCATCGTAATGAAGAAAAATCGGGGCAACAACTAATAATTTCATGATTTAATTAGAGATAATCTAACTAGAGTTCCACACAGAGGAAGTCGGCAAAGTTGAAGGGTGAAAAAGGAGTAGAATCAGTACCAACAATATCTGTGCTTGACACTCCTTCGGTTCTTTTGATCTGCTTATAACGACCAGCCTTCTTAGCAAGGGCATATGCGTCAGTACCATCTGGCAGTAGGCAAGGATCATCCCCATGGATAATGTAATCTATATTATACTCAGTAAACAGCTTGTTCATGAACTCTTCTGTGATAGCATAAGGAGCATTTGGAATGACCTCATCCACCCATTTCACAGCACCTACCATTATCATCCTGCAACCAGGGAGGGAAAAAAGGAATAATTCACTAATCACACTAGATAGGGATTTCCAGTTATGACTAAAATCATAGAGATGGATCTGATCAAACTAAGTTGTTCGAACATATCTATTAAACATCATAAAGATATCTTAGTGTGAATTGTGAAGACTTAATCCGGTGGCGTCAAAATATGTTTTATATTATACACTATACAGTTTCAAGGTAGAATATATCAAAACTAATTGCTAATTTGAAACTATAGATGGTTTTTCAAAATACAGGCCTAAGATTTAGAAAACAGAAATAATTTATATTTTACATTATTTTGATTGAAATTAAAAAGAAAATAAAGCGATAAAGAAAATTGATGCCAAAGAGATTTTTGTGCGATAGGTTTAATTATCTTGACCTAACATCCAGCAGGTCAAATGCACATGATCGCGTTTTATAATGGATGTGATTTTATCACGTGATGTGTCTTTAACTAAAACCAATTGTAATTTATGGATTACTTTGATTTCATCAAGTGCATAAAAATTCTAGTAGAAAAATATCTAATGGATGGCTGAGGTACCATTGAAAATAAAGCATAACAGGCTTTGATGCTTTCACCGCCATTGTTTTTTATTTGTGTGAACTATTTTGCACATGACAGATTATTGTCCTTTCATATGTTATGCTATCACTTGGCAAATGCTATGTACATGACTAAGTCAAAAAAAAAGGAGTTTCTAAATGATGGCTATACTCCAACCAACTAACAATACTTGACATTTGATGAAGTAAAACAATGCTATCAACTTAATTTTATTGTAACATACATGTGATATATTTCCACAGCATGACCTTTTACTGGATATATCTAAAATCATCAGAGTCATGTATATGACTGTTCCAAAGGAAAGGGCCATCTGACATAAAATTGAGATCCTGATAACTAAAGAGGGAATTAAGCAGTGATCACTCAATCTAATTAAATGTCATTTAATGTTTATGGATGTGTTATTTCAACAGTGGGGTGGTGGAGATTGGTTTCTTCTTCGTTTCTCTTTCGCATTGGTCATTAAATGAGCTGGGGGATAAAAATTCCAAGGAAAAATTAAATTAGTATGGAATGAGCAAAGTGGAGAGATGAATGTGTGGCATCATGTGATTGATGTGTTCACTAATGACTTGAGCAAGCATTCCGCAAGTAAGACAATGAAACATTTTATGGTTCGAGATTTTAAGAGTGATGATTAGGATCGAGCAAATAAAAGGAACACGATGAAAATAAGAGTATCGAGAATATGTGGTAAAGCAAGAAAAGATGGTATGGACTAAGTATATTGAACGAGCAAGAGTTGCACATAATTGACAACAAAGTAGTGGAGAAAGAAACATTGTGCAAGCAGTTCGATGAAGATTCCAGGAGGCAGAGGTGAAAAAATCTATGTCCATAGATCTAGAAAACAAAGGGAAGGATGTAAACTAGCATGTTCAAAGCTGTGGGAGAGTATGTGTTAGAAAGCTTATAACATAACAGAGAACTCTTACTAGAAAGGGCCAAGTAAGAATGCATAAAAGTTAATCACAAATAACAGGAGAACACTTCAATGTTAAGTCTATCGTACATACGTCGAAATAAAATAGTCAATATGTGTAATGTCAAAGGGAGGAAATAACAAGAAGATGCTTAAAAGAAAACTAGAGGCCTGTGCATGCCATGCACATGCTTTGATCAGGGACTTGGATCAGTTGGTGAGCATAAAAGTTAATCACAAATAACAGGAGAACACTTCAATGTTAAGTCTATTGTACATACGTGGAAATAAAATAGTGAATATGTGTAATGTCAAAGGGAGGAAATAACAAGAAGATGCTTAAAAGAAAACTAGAGACCTGCGCATGCCATGCACATGCTTTGATCAGGGACTTGGATCAGTTGGTGAGCATAAAAGTTAATCACAAATAACAGGAGAACACTTCAATGTTAAGTCTATTGGACATAGGTGGAAATAAAATAGTGAATTTGTGTAATGTCAAAGGGAGGAAATAACAAGAAGATGCTTAAAAGAAAACTGGAGGCCTATGCATGTCATGCACATGCTTTGATCAGGGACTTGGATCAGTTGGTGAGCCCCATCTATTAAAGTGTGTTAGAGAGAGAGGGAGGGAGGGGGGAGAGAGAGATAGTAGAATGTAATATGGTGGTTCTTTTTTTTTCCTCCTTTCTCTGGGCTGGCGGGATGCTGAATCACACCCCAAACATGGAACAAGCTCGAGACCAGCATGCATGTTGTGCTCAAGGCTTTCCTACTACATATATAGTAGATGGACAACCAACAGCTCTGCAAATAATGAGAAATTTCTTTTTTCATTCAAATAGTCCAAAACTGGAATGTGCCCACCAATAATCATCAATTGGGCATCAAAGCATGTGCAGATAAAAGTAATAATATATCATGTGATTTCACCATTAATTGAAATTTGGCGAAGAAGAAGAATCCATAAATAGTGAGAAAAATTTTTCATTCAAATGGTCTAAAACTGGAATGTGCCCATCAATATACCATCAATTGAACATCAAAACATGTGTAGATAATATAAGTAATATATCATGTGATTTCAACCATTAATTGCAACTTGGCGAAGAATTGCTCCTCTATCAGCATCTATGACATAATATCGATGCAAGACATAATTAAAATATTAACAAATAATCAAGATCACAAAAAACATGGTGATTTGTAAACAAGAACAAATCAAAAAGAAAATAACTCGTCATTTGCTTTCCATATTAAAGCCAAAAAACAAAAGGAAAAGAAAGGTCAATTACAAGTCGGATTTCAATAACAACGAATTCAATATGTTTTCTTCACATATCAAGAATAAAAGATGCAAAGAAAGGCAATAACATGTCAGATTATGATAACAACGAATGCAGGAAATTTATTACAACTATCAAGAAAAAAGAATGCTATCAATTCTAAATCCCCAGCTGCCATTCAAACATATAAGGCAAAAAAAAGAAGCAGATTAAAGATCTTTTCACAAAAGGCCGCTATTAGAGCTGCAAAAGAATCGACCTCTCGTGGAGGGGCGTGACCGGTGGCCCCTTGTTGGCCGTGATCTCGTCGTCGCTCACGACCCCGACGACGAGCTCATCGCCGAGGGCTCGCGCCTGGCGCAGCGCGTTGCAGTGGCCGTAGTGCATCATGTCGAAGCACCCGTCCATGTACACCCGGACGGGCTTCTTCTTCCTCCGACGGATCCCCAGCGGCGGCAGCACCGGCAACCCCCGGCTCAGTTTCCCCGCCAGCACGGCGGCCCCGAGCACCAGGCCCCCCAGCACGCACGCCGCCACGAGTCTCGAGCTCGCGACGCTCTCCATGGCCCCGTTCTCCGATCCAATGGGAGCAGCAACAAAGAGTAAACCAATCGAGATCTAGGGTTTCTTCAGTCTCTAGGGTTCAACGATGCTTCTTGGAATCCCGCCATCACAGGTTCCGATCTCCGCTCGAGAAGAAGAAAGAAGACACGGCGGAGTTATTTATGGGAATCTTGGAGGGCCGATGGCGGGCTAAAAGGGTGATTCGATTCGCTTAAAGAACGAGAGTGACCGCAGATGGAGAGCGACAGCGGCGGGGAAGAAGCCTTTAATCGCTTTCTTGCTATCTTTCTTCCGGCTTCGGCTTTTTTCTTGGAGCGGGCAGAGGGAGAGCGGCGAGGGGAAGAGAGGGATGGAGAGATTAATGGATTGGTCCACGAAAGGAGAAATCCGGACCGTCTGATTAATGGGTAAAAGACGAGAGGTTCTTGGGGAAATGGGAGGCGGCGGAGGAGACGGATGTGTTCCTTCGGTGGGGTGAAATAAAATTATTTCATTTGACGGAGTCCTCTTAAATGCCACGTGGAGCCGCAACTGTGTCCCAGATGGACTGGAATTTTCCACCAGGATTTGAGACGAACCTTTCTTAGCAAGATTTTCTCTCATGTGAATCTTCCAATCCTTGTTTCTTCCATCTGTATAGTTTGGAAACAATTCGTGCGACCACCTCTCCTTTTCTTTTACAATTGTATTGAAAAAGAAACTCAAATTTGATCTCCTTTGCCGTTGCATGGTTCGTAGGAGAAGGGGAAAATGAGAGCTGAACTTATTACATGGACAGAATACTGGATTTTGTGATATTACAATTCCCAGACGGACCAAAAACGCCGGGTTTTGCTGTATCTGAAAGTTGGCTCGACAGTCGACAGGAGGGTGGATTTGTAAAGCTGCGAGATCATACCGCAAGGCACGTAAGAGATTTTGTTTTTCTTTTTTTTCTCATTCTTTTCTGGTGACGCATGAGACCAGATATAGCAGCTGGAGATGAATAGAACAATTCTACATGCTATGATTCATAAAGAATCATAATTCACTTTTTTAAGGTTGAACATTTTATCTGAAATTTCTCTTCATCAAGCTTAGTCTACTGCGGAAGCTGATAAAGAAAACTGCTATATAGAACTCTCAAATTTGCTACAGAAAAATTAAATAAAGCAATCCAGGAGGAGCACAAGTGCACGCATGTGCATAAAAAAAACCTGTAAGAAAGAGAGAGAGAAAAAAGAAAATCAAGTTAAAAGTAATAGGAGGCAACAAAGTTCATTTACTCAAGCATTAATACATTGAGGTCAATATTGATACAGGTGTAGTTAGTCAGGTTCTATTTGTCTAATATTTATGTACAACAAAGCCTGAGAGTCGGGGCCAATATCATAAGGATCAGAAGCAAGGTTTGAGATGGATAGCCAGATAAATGAAGAGACCTTGAAACCCATGCCGATATGCATCCTTAAGCTACAGAGCCATTTCTGCCTGAAGTGCAGCCAATTCATCCACGTCACTGGCTGGATGTGGGGATTCCGTGTTGGGTTGACTCTGATTGGGCAATGGTGCTGCAGGGACTGCAGAAGGTGGCTGGAGGATCTCTTCTTCCAATTCTTCTTCTTCAAGCTCTTCAAGCTCAGCTTCAAGTTCATCCTGTTCCAAGATTTTTTTCATATAACTGAGTGAAAAGTTTCTGACTTATTTTAAGTACATTTAACCAATATCCAACTCAAATCTTGGGAAACAGGACACCTCCTTGCCAGAAATCAAGATTGCAGTCCAAAAGTCATCAAGTTCTACGTTAAGATTGTAACTTCTGTTTGAAATGATATCAACTGTTCCTATCCTGTTGGTTATGACATGGATTAGCTCTTAAAATTAAATAATTACCATGAAAATTTTGGTGATGAAAGTCCAATGGGGGAAAAAAAGGATCATTAATGCAAAGTTTCCAAATGAAAATACAATCATTTGGTTCTTTCATTCTCTACTTAGACCAGTTTCTGTGGTCCACTCTATTGCCTGTGTTTGTTCCAGTAATTGAGTTGCTTTGTGATAATTTCTCCCTAAGTTCATGTAATAAAATGGAAATGCTACAAGAAATGTGCAGCTATAAAGAAAAATTAAAAGAAGACATCGCTAAACCTCGTCAAAGTCAGCTGCAGCACCCACTGGCGTTGCAAGCGCCTCCTGTATCTGCCTCATATTTTCTGAATGCTCATTTGCTTGTTCCATGGTCTTCTCTATATCATCAACACTCCTGCATCATTGTTGCCGGGTTATTTCTCTAGCATGGTGTATAGTATGTTAACAGAGCTTCATCAATGAACCAGGCCACCAGCTTGAAAAACTATCCAACATTGGGATTAGTGTTCAGCTTAAACTCATAATGAGCATCTTGAACTCATAATGCTTGTCCCATATCTTTAACAAATGGAATTGCATGAGCATATTGAGAGTGCAGCTCATTTCAAAGGAATGCAACTATATACATTCATAGATTGGCGTGTTGTGAAATTGATAAGGAGCAAGCATGTCAGCTTCATTAAAAAAATAGATAAAATCTATGAAATTTGTAAAGCTCATAGAACAAAATTCATTTCTTAAATGGTTTGGAAAGTAAAACACAACACTATTTACGGTGAGCCACTTAACCAAGTGTTTAGAATCAACGGGAAGCATGCAGCAAAGAACCTCAATGGATGAGCATAATTGAATTCCTCTGCCATATCGATTCAAATAGTGACTTGGATATTATAGAAGCTTAATTTGAGAACTTCGTTCAGCCAATGCAAATACAAGTCCTACTGAATGGATTAATATGTAAATTGTTCACTTAACAAAACCCAATTTTGGAGGTCAGAAGCAAATGAAAGCTTACAGCGACTGTTGAATGGACTTAACAGCAGATGATCCTGTTCGCAAAGCATCTATGGTGTCTGTAGTTGCCTTTGCCCCTTCGAGCGTAATCATCTGCATACAAATGCATAATATATTTATATCAAGTAATAGTTGTGCAATGAAAAGAATTCTGGTTTACATCTAATACTTATACCTGATCATGAACTCGCAACTGGAATTTCCCCAGCTGTTCTATCTGTGCTTCATATAACTTCTTTTTCTTTAAGCATTGAATAGCAGCTGCAAGAAAGCAAAAGCTGCTTTTGCAAAATAAGTTGTGAAGATGTGATAAAAGAACAATTAACTGACTCCACAGCAAGTGCCACCAACTGCCAGTCGGAATGGACCACGTCAAGCCAGTATCTACACTGGCCCTAGGTTGGCATGGCAACCTTTCAAATATTTTCTTAGTTTCTTTTCATCAAGATAGAAATTTTTAAACTTTTAGGTCCTCTCTTTTTCATCTTTTTGACATGGCTCCAAACATGCTTCAGCATGGCACAGGTACATGCCTATTGATACACCCCATGCCAAAGGCACTTAAAAACCTTGCTCTTTAGAGATGTTTCCTTAGACTATGTTGTACACTATGTAACTAAGGAGAAAAGACCCTCCAAAATTATGGTTGGCCTTGGATGTTTTGTTTAGCTAGTTACTTCGCTTCTCTCGTAAGTAGTAGACAGTAAATAATGTCAAACCGGATGGTTCAGTACGATATTATATACCATGTTTCAAGGACATCTTTGGACAGCAATCACATTCTTGGTACTATTAACTTTAGTAGCAAGAAACAGAATGGATTTTGTGATCCACAGCAAGGTTAAATAGTGCAGTTGAAATACATTACACAAATGTTTGCCATACAAGTTGGATAACCAATTCTCTGATAATTTAATCACAATTATTTTTCACATAGGTAGCTACTACAGTGACCATGTACATGCACTCTACGAATTATGACTGTCATGCCTTCACATACAAGGCAAGGAAACCATACTTCCTAAATGAAAAAACATCTCTGAATTTTTAACATTATGAGTAAATTATCTCTGATGTTATAAAAATGATAGACGCACATACCTTTTTTATTTTTCACTTTTGTGTAATCCTTAGCCTTTTCTACTTCTATAGAGATTTTCTTTTGAAGAACATGCTCTTTCTTCTCCAACGTTTCGAGCAGCTGAAAGAAAAAAGAATAATCATAAGTTATAACTTCAGATAAAAGAGGCGTTTGGAAGGGGGAAACAGAGGCTTGTAGACAGAAAATAGATGATAATAAGAGCTACTGCTTGCAAAATTAGCTGGTGACTTGCACTGAGCATTTAATACACTTCTCCCCAAATCATTGCAAAAGTAAGCAATTAGTTCATCCTCTTCCTATCATCTTTTTGAACAACAAAAACAAATAAAAATTCAGTTAACATGCAAGCGTTAAATTACATCTAGACTGGTTTTCAAAGTTCTATCCACATCCTTCAATCCTTTTCCTGCATACTGTAGCTTACAGTCGGAGCTTTATCATCTTCTCTTTGGCTTCTTTTGGAAGTGCAAGAGCACGACACCTTTAACTTGTTCATGAAAGTAAAGTTGAATACTCGGGCAGGTACAGAAAAGCTGGTCTCCCTAAATATCAACCAAAACCACCATGCGATCTAACAATCAAATAATTGCCATGGCCACCAAATCAAATGCGCGAAAAAAAAAAACCCAAAAAGAAAAGATTTTCTTCCTGAAAGAACAAAAATCACAGCCAAACGGACCAACTTGTCTTGAAAACTGGATCTCTGTACCTCTCCACAACCAAAGAAATCTTCAAATTTCACTTATGCAACAAATCTTTTAGCCTCCACATACGGGAGCCAAAATAAAATAAAAAGAGCCCATGGGCGCTTTTACTATTCCGGAAACTAAAAACAACAACAAAATTCCTTTTTAAAAAAATGGATTTGACCCCCTCTTTTAGTTCCCCACACAAAAAGGAACGAAGAAAAGAAACCACCGAAAAAAGAGAGAGGGGAATAATTACCTCGTGGAGACGATCTAAGGTCGAGAGGGCCGAGGGGGCCTTCTTCTTGCTCTTCGTTAGCAGTCGCTTCAGCATCTTCGCACCTTCGAGAGGGCAAAGGGAGAGGAGAATAGTAGCAGAAGAGAACGGGAGGAGAAAGCTAAAAAGCAAAGTCTAAAAGGAGAAATGGATGGTGTCCCATGTGGAAAAGGGAAGTAGGAACCGACACGATGGGAAGAAACCGGGGCAGTGCGACAGCTGATGTAAGAGATCCATCCAAGCGTATTTTAATTAATCTTTAATCTGAGACAGTAGCAGGGGTAGGTGAAATTCTCCGGTTTATTTCTGCGCGCACGCCGGTTTCTCTTGCCTCGTGTGCCGATAAATGGATGGAGGGGGATAGGGCTGGCGCCCACGGGAGAGATTCTCTACGATGCGCATCTAAATATTGGGAATTAGATCTTCTGCTATCTAACCATAAACCGTTATGATTTAGTGAGATTTTGTTAAATTATAATCAAATATTATCAAAAAAAAATAGAAAGGTCAAAGTGAGGCATGGAAGCAAGAAACGTTGTCATGAGAAATCTAATCTTCGCGGCCAGAGATAAAGTATGTTGTTGATGCTATGTTATCACGAGAATTCTGAATTTTAGTGATGGACTTTTAGTGGCAAAATATAAATCTAGTTACAAAAAACTCTGTATTTACTGATGAATGATTATAATAAACTATTTTTGTTTGTACCTTTAATGACGAAATAAAATGCACAAAATATATATATTTTTGGAACTATTTCTCATTTTGTCACAAAAAAATAATCATTTAATAGAACTTTTTTAAGGTAGAAAAATACTTTTAGCACCAAAATTATTTTTGGTCAACTCACTAATAATGATTTTATGATTCATCATTAAAACTTATGTCTTTAGTAATAATATTTTAAATAGGTAACTGTAGATGTACATCTTTAATGACAAACTTATAAATTCGTCTAATGACATCTATATTTTTAGTAATAATATATTATGCTGATATAATTTTGTTATCAAAGTCGATATTGGTCAAATCACTGGTGATAATTTATAATTTGTTGCTAAAATTTATGTCTTTAGTGATGATCTTTTAAAACACTTTTGATGGAGACAACAATCTCCTCGTGTCTACACTTTATCAAGGATAACTATAAGGCATCTTGTTGGCTTAAGGAACGGCGGGAGGATGGACGCGGGAGTTAGGGTAGAACACTGGGTAGATGGATGAGAATATTGGAGTTGGGATGGAATAGGTTAAACCAGCCGGGAAGTGGGAAGCTTGTATTTTCCAGTCGCATTATTTGACTAGTCAAAACACATGTATTAAGTCCATTCACAAAAAAAAAAGAAACACATGTATGAAGACTATATGACATGTAGGTGATGAAAACGTACACACCCTTGTACTAGTAATCCTCACAAAAATAATAGTATCAAAATCAAGAGATAATTTTTCTTGGATCCATTTGTCAATTTTTTATTCAAGAAAATCATTCTTATCCTTAAAATGAGTTGTCTCGCTATCATGGACTTAGAACTCTCGCCTTCTTTCCCATCATACCTCTCTTCCAAAACTCCTAAATAAAGTAGATTTTGTATCCCTTTCTTTAATTTGACTCCTAATAAAATGATTAAACTTGCTCATTCTTTTTTTTCCTAGGACGGACGAATCATACAGTGCGGATAAGAATACACTTAAAAAAGTTGAAAAATAACAAGTTTCAGAGCACACCGGATAACTCTCTCTCCCCCACCCAAAAAGTATCTCCGAAATGGTTGGCCATATAAGAGGTTAACTCGCTCCTTCTTCTCCATTCTCTAGAATGTGGTTTTTTTTTATTAAAATAGTATTTCATTTCATATACCTTTAACGTGAATACAGCCTGGCATATCAAAAAAAAGTAAACAAAATAAAGAGTGTGGGATGCAATCTAGGCTAGTCCAAAGAACCTCTCCAGTATGCCGGGCAATATAAGAGGCGACCCAGTCTGCTGCACTATTTGCCTCCCGATATACAAAAGCAATCTGACAGGAGGTCAGCTTCCGCACCAATCTGTGTGTCCTGTATCAGAGGGTGTTCATCCTCATACGTATCTACTCCTCGTATCCAGTCAATCACCATGAAAGAATCACCCTCAAGAAAAAGGCTATCGGCCCCCAGCACCTGTCTCGCATATAAAATGCCCTCCCAAGTTGCCCGCAGCTTCGCTCTCACGACCGTCATACCAGGTGTGCTCCGTCCTCCAGCTACAATAAAACTGCCTCCTGGTCCTTGATCACAAAATCCACGCCCCAAGAGGCGCCATCCTCCACCATGCCACCATCAAAATTCACCTTAAGATAACTAAGAGGTGGGGGTACCCAAGAGAAGTAACTGAACCTGGATGCTGAAACAACAATACATGTACCCCAGATATCCCTGGCCCTCCCAGGTGGTGTTGATGTGGCCATCATAGATATCTCCACCGCCTGCCGTAGGGCTCTCTCCATTAGGGCTGCAAATGGGTCGGGTTGGGTCGGGTCCTAGGTGACCCCGATCCGACCCGGTTGCATGTTCGGGTCCTAATTTTGGACCCAGACCTGACCCGGTTGAAAAACGGATCGGGTCGGGTCGGGTCCATACCTACCCCGATGGGTCATTCGAGTCGGGTCGGGTCCGGATCTAGTCGGGTCCGGGTAAATGGCATCTATGACACGTGGCGAATATCATGTCGCCCTTAATGATGATGGGACGGCTAAAGAAATGGGCGGCCCCCCTCCCCTTTCCCATCCGAAATCGGGTAAAAAACTCAAATTAATTAATTAACATTTTCATAAATAGTAAGATTATTTTTTTAAGAGAAAACGAACTAAAAAAAAAAAAAAAAAGATAGTGGCTTAGCTTTTTCTTTTGGTTTTTTGGGCTGCAGGGCAGTGGAAATGGAAGGAGCCACAGTGGCTGCTGCAGCACCACTCTTACGGTCTTACCAGTCTTTCTTCGCAGAGGGATCCACACCACACTGCAGTAGATCGAGCAAATCAAAACTATATTGAGAAAAAAAAAAAGAGAGAGAAAAAATATAAAAAGATGAAAAATAAAAAAGAAGTTGATCTTACCGTGCATCTTCTTCTTCTCTTCCTTGGAGATTCTCTAGTTCTTGCTGAAAGGATGGAAAATCAAGAGACAGAGGAGAGAAATCGGAATAGAAAGGGTTTTAGTCTTTGAGATGAGGTATCTTGAAGAAGCTGATGGAGGTTTTAACTTTTGAGGGAGTTAGGGTTTGAGGAAGACTAGATCGTTGAGGAAAGAAGCTCGGAGTCTGTCGATCTAGAGGGATTTAGAGCCTTAGAGGTCAATCTTTCCCATGCAGCAAGATTTCAGGCTCTCACCGCTCGGAGTTGGTTGATCAGTTGATGGAAGCGGCAAAGGTGTGAATGGGTAGGCTAGTAGTTTAGTCAATAGAAGAAAACCTGGAAACCCTAAGGAACGGGGGTCGGTGGATGGAAGAACTGAAGAACCTCAAAACCCTCAAAGACTAGATGGAATGTGGCGGAGAACCAGAGAAGAAGTTGCTAGAGAAGAGAATAGAGATGGACAGACTCATGGAGTACCTATAGTGATCGGTGGATGGAAGAACCGAAGAACCTCAAAACCCTCAAGGATGAAAGATCGGATGGTAAGTGGAACAGGGGAAGAGAACCAGCGTCCAAGGAAGAAGTCTCTAGAGAAGAGATCGAGAGAATGGAGACGGACAACGACGGACTGATGGAGAATGGACAGTGGACTGGAGAATGCAGTACGGCGCCTGAGTAGGACCACGTGGGCGGCCGAAGGCGAGAAGGCAGGATTTAGGCATTTAGCTTTATATAGTAACGGGTCGGGTCGGGTCCCGGATCAAGATTGGATGGACCCGACCCGACCCGAAAAATAGATCGGGTCTAAATTTAGGACCCGACCCGGCCCCGCGGGTCCTAAAATTCGGGTCGGGTCGGGTCTAAAGCGGGTCGGGTCGGGTCGGGTCCCGGGTCGACCCGACCCATTTGCAGCTTTACTCTCCATCGCAGCCCGTGGGGATGATCGCTCGCCTTCGAACAGATGATCATTCTTGTCCAATCATATGTGATAGGCTAAGTAAGCCGCTAGAGTACATGTCTCTGCAGCGCTCGGCCTCCAAATAGACTCACTCAGATACCGGAGCATATCCTCCAGCGACTCCCACAATGGAGGGAGTAGTGTAGATGCACATCTCCAACACTACACAGTTGTAGGGTATCAAAGAAGTATATGGCTAATAGTCTCCTCAGCATCCAAGCACACCTCACAAAGCGAAGCCATCCTCATCTCCCGCCTGGCCAACATACTCCTGGTCGGAAGGCAGCCCCAGGCCGCCTTCCAAAGAAAAATTGCCATCCGGGGATGCACCCTCATCCTCCATATCCAACTACCATCAATCTGCCTATCCGACTCCCTACTAGCCCAAGCATGAATATCTCTGGCACGTACCCTCGACCGGCCTGTCGGTAGCCAGACCAATCTGTCTGGCTCCACCCGGGACAAAATCGGTAAGGCTAAAATCCTCTCCACCAACTGCTCCCCAAAAGTCACCCATATCATATCCTCATCCCATCTCCCCTCACATGGGACCAGCAAATCATAAACCCTGTGTCCCATCAGTCTGCCCGAGTCCACCATGGTCGGTAGTCTACTAATCGGTAGCTCAATCGTCCAGCTATCCTCAGGAACGTCCACCGACGTTCCGTCCCGATGGCCCACCGGATTGCCGGAGGCACCAATGGAGCTCTAGCACAAACTCCATCCAGATAAGGGAATGGAGTCGCCTTGCCCTAACACCAACCGTCAGTGCATCATACTTAGCCCTCATCAGGGAGGACCATAAACTCTTGGACTCCAATATAAAACTAGCTGCAAGCCGCATAACCAACGCCTCCCGTCTCGCCACCAACGACAGCACTTTCAAGCCACCATGCCTGACCGGCTGACAAACCACATCCCATGCCACTAGATGGATATTGCCTCTGTCACCACGCCTCCCCCAGATGAAATGCCTAATGAGCCGCTCAACTGACCTCAACGAGGCTTCAGGGAGAATAGAGTTGGACAAAAGATATATTGGAATAGAACTAAGTACTGACCGTACCAATGTGACTCTGTCCATCATGGAAAGTGTGTGCATCTGCCACCTCTCAATCCTGCGTCTAATGTTGAGCTCAAGAGAGGAAATGTCTCTTCTACGTAATCGTCGTCCAAGTATCAGCACGCCCAGATATGTCAACATACTCTCCCGCTTGCCTACTCCCAAGATCTCCATGATCGCGGCCTTTATCCGAGGTTTTCTATGATGTGGTTTTCACATGTATGATTGCTAGTAACATATAAAATAAAACTCATAAACCAACCAACCAACGTTACTACTCTACCCAACTAAAAATATATTTGTGAAATGGCACTTTTTTCAGTCACGCTTTTCCATGTCTCACGCATCTAACCAGTAACCTCATGCATCTCCATGAAGCTAGCATCCGACATGATTTTTTTTTTTCTTTTGCTAAAAAATGAATCTATTTGCCACTTTGCTCATTTCAGGCCTATTCCCAACAGCAAGAAATCTCCAATGCAAGCTTCAATGGGGACGACAGCTTTGACGTCCTTAACCAATGACTCTCGGTGGACGACCGTCAGCTCCACGAGTAACGAATTTTTATTGATGATTAAATACATTTGACCAAAGGGCTGTTTTGACCCAAAGCACACGCCACCTACAAAGTCGCCGTAAAGACAAACCT
Source organism: Phoenix dactylifera (assembly GCF_009389715.1). Taxonomy (NCBI): domain Eukaryota; kingdom Viridiplantae; phylum Streptophyta; class Magnoliopsida; order Arecales; family Arecaceae; genus Phoenix; species Phoenix dactylifera. The sequence continues at coordinate 18,379,552 of NC_052394.1, read as the reverse complement.
CAAGCACGGTCTAATCAGGCAAAAGAATAGCATTACTTCTCGCCTCTGCCAACCCCAAAGACCACTCTCTCCCATTGTTTGCACCCCCTTCTCTCCCCTCTTCCAAACTCGGCAAAAGAATAGCATTATTTCTCGCCTCTTCCAACGTTTGCACCCCCTCTCTTTCCCCTCCCCCAAACACAAGGGCCGCTTGCACTCCAAAAGCGCTCCGTTCCCCGACAACAAGGTTGCTGGTTAACGGAAGTTATCGATGAGCAATTCGACGTATGCGAGCAGCTCGCCGGTCGACTTTCTAAGTTCCCATGGAGGAAAGGCAGAGTTTACTCCCCTTGTTTGCTATGCCGGAACCACGACCATGCACAACAGCATCTGGCATGACGAGAACCCATTAGCATACTCCTTCCCTCTCTTCCTCCTCCAATGCATTCTCATCATCGCCACCACCCGCACCATCAACTTCCTCCTCCGCCCCCTCCGCCAACCTCGTTACATCTCCGAGATCTTGGTAAATTAAATCTTTTCGTTTCTCTTAATTACTTAAATATATATACCCATGCACACACGTATATAGCAAATTCAAAATTTCGAACTTGAGAAATAACTTCTTCAGATTATGTATGATGGTGTTTTTTTAACCAAACTTGGCCTTTTTCGCATAATATATAATATCTCCCGACTAGTAAAAGAGGAAAGATAACATGTGAAAAAATTAGAATATTGCATCAAAATAGACAACATGATAAAGATATGAAAATATTTCTTCCAAATTAAATCATGCTTGCACAAAAATACTTTATCAAACATGATATTACTTTTCTATTTAAATTCATTTCTATAGCTTGTAAGTAATGTAATTTAATTTTAATTTACTTTATTTTGTTTAACTCAAATGTGCATAACGTATGCCCATGTATATCAGCTATTGTTGTAATATACACATGGTGTAAATTGAATATTTTACACCCAGCACAAATTTCAATAATTCAAGTTGCAAATCGAAAATCTAAGCTATAATTGTATATAAAAAAATCTATATCTAGATGTCCCTATCCGTGCATCAAGTCTTTCCAAAAATCAGCATATTATATTATTTTATTGAAATTATATATTTCAAAATACTTGGAATATAGGTAAAAGATTTTAAAATATTTCCACAACCCCACCACGCACACGCACACAATCGCACGCTCGTGCTTGTCTACATGCATGCTGTAATTGATATACCCAATGGTGCAGGGTGGGTTCGTGCTGGGCCCGTCGGTGATGGGACGGATCCCGGGTTTCGGGCTCACCACCTTCCCTTTGTGGAGCCTGGTAACCCTCAACGCCATCGCCCATATCGGCCTCATCTACTCCACCTTCTTGGTGGGCCTCGAGGTGGTCGAGCTCGAGTCACTCAGCAGCGGGGGACCCCGGTCGTTAGGGTTCACCGCGGCTTGCGTCCTGCCGCCGCTCGCCATCTCGTCAAAGATGGCTCCCATCGTCCACGACCTTCTCCACGAGAGCACCCACCGAGAGGCGTTCCTCGCCTTTATCGGCGTCGCCGTCACCGTCACCGCCTTCTCGGTGCTGACCCGAATCCTCGCGGAGATGAAGCTGATCGGCTCGGACGTCGGCCGGATCGCGCTCTCCTGCGCCGGCCTCAACGACATCGTGTCATGGATGCTGCTGGCGACGGCGGTGGCGCTCGCGCAGACCGACTCGGAGGTGGAGAAATCGATATTTTCGGTGCTGTCGGCGATCGCTTTCTACGTGATGTGCCGAATCCTCGTGCGGCCGGTGGTGCTGTGGGTGGCGCGACAGGCGCCGGTGGGTGAGGAGGCGAACGAGCTACACTTGTCCGGGATGTTGGTGGGTGTCCTGGCAGCGGCATTCATCACGGACAGCATCGGCATGCACGGCATCTACGGGGCCTTCACGCTCGGCATCATGGTGCCCAACGGACCCTTCGGGGAGGCCATCGCCGAGAAAGCGGGGGACCTGGTGGACGGGCTGCTGATGCCATTGTTCTTAGTGATCAGCGGGCTCCGGACGGACTTGTCTACCATCAAGAATTGGGACGGGGTGGCGTGGTTGGTGCTGATGGTGCTCTTCTCCGCAGCGGCCAAGGTTCTGGCGAGTATGCTCATGGCCGCTTTGTGCAAGATGCCTCTCCATGACGGCTTGTCCGTGGGACTTCTTATGAACTCCAAGGGGGTCATCGAGCTGGTCCTCCTTAACATTGCCAGAGACAAACATGTACATGCATAACCGAGACATGCACTGTATAACTTAGGCTTTCTTATATTATAATATGAATTTATAATGTCAAATTATTATAATATATTATATTTCTGATATTATTAATATACTGATACGTATTTCTAATATTTAACATAAAATATATCATGAAATATAGTTATTTTATTGACTGTATATGATAACTACAGTCACGTATTATAATAATAAAAGGTTCATATTAATAATAGAAAAATTATACATTATATTACACTATATAAAATATCTTATGTAAAAAATAATAGTTAATATTTTCTATCAATATATTTTTGGTGCAGCATATATTCATAAATCGAATATATGAAAAAAATTATGTTATTACCTAGGCACAAATTTGAAAGTGATATCTACGTCCCCTATGCGTAGTTTTATATCATTTATGAAAATTTGATATCTATTGAAATATTATTTATCTATGCATCCAAAAATTAGTTATCAAATAGGAACATGGACCGAAATACAAAATTGGTACCATTTATGACTTCTATCTTTGCAAATAAAATACAGCCTATATTGAATATTTTGTTTCAGCACTAACAACGTAATTATCCAATTTCTTCTTCGAGGATAGTTTTAATCCGACCAAAAGAATGATGATTAGGAAAAATCTAATAAATGAAAGTTACCTGAAAAATATAGTATAAAATGGTTATCAGAAAAATGTTTGTGTTTGTTCAATATTTAAAATTTAAAGTTGAGAAATGTTCAAAGTTATTTTCTAGTGTAGGAAATTTCTTTTATATGCTCATGTTATTACGTTCGAATCCAACTTTCATTCTATTTCTTCTATCCCCACCATGTGCACTGTAGGTCATCGAGGGCCAGACCTTCACCATACTGGTACTCATGTCGATGCTGTTGACGGCGACGGTGAGCCCGCTGTTGACGGTGGTGGTAAAGCCGGTACGACGGCTGGTGTCCTACAAACGGCGGACCATCTGGTGGACCAACCCGGACTCTGAGCTCCGCATCCTGGTTTGCGTCCATACCCCTCGTGAGGCCCCCTCCTTTGTCTCCCTCCTCGACATCTCCCACCCGACGAAGCGCTCCCCAATCTACGTCGATGCCCTCCACCTTGTCGAGCTCACCGGCCGTGCCGCCGCCATGCTCGCCGTCAACTCTGCTGCCCCCCCCGCCGCCGCCAAGGACCCCCACCACCAGCAGCACCTCCCGGCTCTCGGCCGCATCCAGGCCCAGTCCGACGCCATCAACCACGTCTTCGAGAGCTACGAGCAGCATGCCGGCGGCGTCACAGCCCAGTGCCACACCGCCGTCTCTCCCTACGCCACCATGCACGAGGACATCATTGCCGTGGCCGTGGACCGTCACGCGGCGCTCATCCTTCTCCCCTTCCACAAGCACCAGACCGTCGACGGTGGCATGGAGGTGGTCCACCAAGCGATTCGCAGCCTCAACCAGGCCGTCCTCGCAGCCGCCCCGTGCTCCGTTGGCATCTTTATCGACCGGGGCCTGGGAGCAGGCGACCGTCGCACGTCAGGGCACCGGGTGGCGCTGCTCTTCTTCGGTGGGGCCGATGACCGGGAGGCTCTGGCATTCGCGGGACGCATGGCTGGGCACCCTAAGATCAACCTCAAGGTGATTCGCTTCATGTACGGGGGCGGGAAGAGCCGACAACAACAGCACCACCACCGCCTGGGGGCGGCGGCAGCGACAGCGGGGTCACCTAAGGCCGAGAGGGTGCTGACGGTGATGACGGAGGGGGAGAGGGAGCAGCGACTGGACGAGGATTCCTTGGGTGAGTTCCAGGCGAGGTGGGGCAGGGGAATGGTGGAGTACGAGGAGGTGGTTGCTACCAACGCGGAGGAGACGGTGGCGGCGATCCAGAGGGTGGAGGAAAGTGGCCATGACCTCTTTGTGGTGGGGCGGGGACAGAACATGGAGTCGCGGCTGATTGAGGGGCTGAACGATTGGAGCGAGTTCCCGGAGCTGGGACCTATCGGGGACCTGCTGGCGTCGACCGACTTCGAGGCCACGGCATCGGTGCTGGTGGTGCAGCGCGGCGGAGGCCCAGCGATCGACATGCTCGTGTCGCCGGACAGTCCCGGGAAGCCTTGGCCGCCATTTGGGAACAAGGGAGAGCAATGGGCCAAAGGCAGCAGGGTGTAATTTTTTTTAAAAAAAAAATTAGAGAAAACCAGGGAGTGATTTTTTTTTGGCAAACGCTTACAAACTTGAAATAAACTGGTTTTATTGCCGTGTCTTCGATGCTTATAGGTTCTATCCAATCGTAGTACTGGTGCAGTGATTTTTATTTTTTTATTTATTTATTTACAACGGCCACCCACACACAATGAATGTAGCTAATAAGATTAAAAAGGATAAGAGAATACAAGGACAGTAGAACCAAAGATAGGTTATTCCAAGTGAAACTTCCGGACACTACAAAATAATTGATATCTCCCGGCACTATATTTCACCTATACCGACGCTTTTAAGCGTCGGCGAATTTCTCACCCACGCTCCCCAAAGCGTGGCTCCGACGTCGGGCAGGTGGGCGTGGGGCCGGTTTAGGCCGACGCGTGAAGAAAGCGTCGGCGGTCTATGCCGACGCTTTTAAGCGTCGGCTAATGTGGCCTATGCCGACGCTTTTAAGCGTCGTTAACTGTGGCGTTAGCCGGCGCTTTTAAGCGTCGGCAAACTTCAAAGGCGTGCCAGTTCCCAGTGTTGTGCCGACGCTTTTAAGCGTCGGCAAACTTCAAAGGCGTGCCAGTTCCCAGTGTTGTGCCGACGCTTTTAAGCATCGGCAAACTTCAAAGGCGTGCCAGTTTTCCCGTGTTGTGCCGGTCGCTTTTGCCGACGCTTTTAAAAGTAATTTTTAATACCCTGTACACATTATATTCTAACAAAACAAATACACTAAATCACATATATAACAAAATACACGTCACAAACAAGAACTTTGATTACATTCATATTATAATATTTGATTACATTGTACTTCAAAAACATTTTAAAAATATACATCTCAAATTCCTAAGTACACAATCTACGATATGTATCAAGGATCGACGGCATCATCATCTCTACGAGTAGATGAAGTATCATCAACCTACAAGAAAAATACGAAAATCATCACGCTCATACAAGAATACATTATAATTATATAAAATATTCAAATATATTTAGTTATGTACCGGAGGAGCAAATCTCTGCAAAAAAGATGAAATATGGTCAAGCTGATCCTGCAAAGATTGTATCTTCAACTCTTGGCTCTGCTTCAACTCCGCCATATCAGTCATATGACTCTGCCTCATCTCCTCTATCCTTGTCTCATATGACTGCTTTATCTGTGCCATCTCTGTCTTCAAACTACAAACCTCTGCAGTGCTAGTACCTTGTCTGGCATCTTGGGTATATCGGCTCACTGCAGACAGCTGAGTGGGGGTAACTCCGATACCGTAACCCCTCACGCGTCCATAACGTTCTGGGCCCATCAATTCTGCATAGACCTGAGCCTCGACGCGACTGGCCGCGTCGGATGATGATGACTCCCCGACGCGCTCTGAAATAAGATTTGTAGCTCTTTCCTACATCTCTCTCAAAAAAATAAACAGTCACATTAATAATTTAAAAGAAGTAAAATTAATAAAAAATTTATGATTAAATAAAAAATGAATACATACAACTATATCTCTCGACTCGTCCCGGACAAAGCTGCCATCTCGGTGAGTATGGGTCATCTTATAAAACTCTACCTCACCAGGCTCTCTTCCATGCTCTACTATCTACACATATGGAAAGTATATTGGTAAACTATATATCATGATACGTGCTATATGTTAGTAGAGTTTCAAATAGTTTCAAAAGAACTTACGAATTCATTTCTACGTCTCGCATAACTCTTCGAGCCTGAAGTATGAGGAACTGCTTGAGATGCTCGTGCAGCTCTACCAATATTAGAATATGTCTGCCAAAATAAAAGCACACAGTATAATATGATTCAATGTATATATTTGCAATCTATATTAGTAATAAAGATAATAGAAGATATTGAAACAATATACATGACCTGTCCTCTTTCAGAAAACCAGTAGTGAACAAGCTCCCTCCACTGCTGAGGGTATACATCAGGAGGAGTCACACGAGCAACCTCCTCCTCTGTCATACCCTCGCGCTTGAAGTCCGTCTTCAATTTTGCTTTATATTCTTCCCATTTGCGGTTGAGGGACTTTAGCACCCAATCATGGCTCTCTGGAGGGAGTACAAACTTACCCTACAACAAGGTACAGAATGTTATAATAATATTAAACCTCTAAAATAAAATTATGGTACAAAGCAAATTAACATACAGAAGGTGTCGAATTAAAAAGAATAAATTCAATTCATTACCTCTATAAGTTTAAGAAGCTCAACCTTATACGAAGGAAGCATGTCATTCCACTTCGTATAGTTGAGCGGACACAGCTGACCCTTGCGTGCAACCGATCCTAAGAAGCGTGATAGAAGACTTCCAGCTCTATTGATGGGCTGCCCCAATTCGTTGCATCGGATGATGATCTTCTCACCCGGAGGAAGCTTCCACACATCCTTTGCTTGAGTGGGTCCCCGTCTCGTCCTCACCGTCCCTTGTCCATCTATTAAAATTAAATAAAATATGTCTTATAAAGTTGAAGACAAATAAGAACATAAAATATGAACTTTAAATCGAATTACCCTGGATCCGGAGCTCATCCTCCGGGCAATCAGCAGGAGGCTCGTGCTGAGATCCTGACTCGTGCTGCTGGTGCTCACATGGCTGCTGGGACTGTAGGGACTGATCAGAAGTAGATCCCACCTGAGAATGCTGGAACTCCACATCTCTAAATCGTCTTCCCCGGGGCATATTGTTACCTGGTGTGCATAAAAAAGAAGTGTAGATATCCAAATGCAGCAGTTCCTTTCTGAAATTGTTATCCAAATGCAACTCTAAAAGCAGCAAGATAATAATTTCATCCCCTAGCAGTATAAAGTTGTTGTAGATCATTAATCCTGCATCCTCAACCATTTAAAGTTTTCTAGGAATGAAATATCCAGCTACAAAGACCTTCCTGAGCTGCATTTGAACACTAGACCACATAATATGTCGTTACATATATCAGCTGACAAACTGGTGAATCAGACTCAAATGAAAAACAAGGGTAATGAAAAACAAGGGTGACCTTGCAGCAAGCAGGAACATCTATAAAGTACCATGGGATATTGGGATTACTTCTTATTATCTAGCAAATTGATGCATCCATTGCTATGAAAAATATGGATCTTTGTGCAGAACTTAGGAAAGAAGAACTAAGGAATTTTTTCTTGTCTTCAAATATATACTCTGGCCAAATAAAATAAAACTAACATTTGGACTTTAAAATGACTAAATTTTCAAACAAACAACCTAAGATGTAGCACTCCTTACTATTAACATGTAAAGTATTTGTTGCTTGATGCCAACGCCAAGTTAACTGAAACATAATACGGGAGGCATACCAACACTCGGTACATCGAACCAGACACCGTACCAGGCATACTGATATAGTAACAGAGTGGCACTGGTACGGGGCTCGGTACCGAGATGCAATACCTTGAATAAAAGTTTTGAAATCACTCGCATCTTTCCTTGGATCTTATTGATATTGCATTTCAATAAGAAGTCTTGCATTTTATATTATATATTGCATCTATAATGTTGTTTCACTCATCCTTGAGATGTAAATTGCCAATAATATGATAGAAGCATCTTCTGAACAAATGTCTGACAAGCATAAAAAAGAGAGTCAAGATCATCTAGTCTGGAATATTCTTTCACCAACTTCTTTTTATCTATCCAGATTACTGAGTGTGACAATAATTAAAAATAAGTGTTTATTGATGAGATGAAAACTACATTATTTATTGCATTAGTCTCAATCGAATTGATCAAATCACTTGCTACCATACAACACTCCAAAAGCTCCATTCCACAATTATGATGACAGCTGTTTCACATTACGAAAGCCAAAACAAACAAAGAGCAGAACATTACCATAGCATAGTTGTAGCAGGTCACTTTAACAGCATCGACATTCAGTGGTCAATGTTGCATAAACTTAAGGCAGAGGGCAGACCAAAACAAGCCATTCCCAAAGTAAAGCAGAGGATAACTGCAACTATATCTGTCTCTATGCTAGATGATTCCACCAAAATGGGCAGAAAATTAAATTTATGCTCTCAACTATACATATTACACCACTAGAACATATTTGAGTAACTGAGTGGTTCAGAAATGCAAACATATGAGCATACTACATAACACTAACAGATAAATGTGCATACGCTAATACCTCTTGAGTCCCACTTGCAGATGCCAATAACAGATAACTTTCTAGAGTATCTTCTTTCTTATTTGCTAATAATAATTGTTCAATGTGCATCAACGATCATACTTATCAGGGTTGCCGAGTCGATTGAGGTTTGAGGGCTGCTCGGATGGCGCCGGAGAGGAGGGATGAGGAGGAGATCCTCGGGCGGAGGCAAAGCTAGAGAATCTGTAAAAAAAGAAAAAAACACCCACGAACACACGAACAAGAAGAGGCGGAGAAGGAGGAGAACAAGCGAGAAGGAGGGAGAAGAGGGAGGAGGAGAAAAATACCTCAGGTGGAAGAGATCGGGGTTGGTCGGTCGGCGCCGGAGAGGAGGGAGGAGGAGAAGAGGCTTGGAATCCGACGGTCGGCACCGGAGAGGAGGAAGACGGTTGACTAGGGCAGTGCCGGAGAGGAGGAAGACGGAAGCCGGAGAGGAGAAATAGGGGAAGTAGCCAGCGCAGAATGAGGGTTCCGAGAAGGAGGGAGAAGAGGGAGGAGGAGAAAAATACCTCAGGTGGAAGAGATCGGGGTTGGTCGGTCGGCGCCGGAGAGGAGGCTTGGAATCCGACGGTCGGCACCGGAGAGGAGGAAGACGGTTGACTAGGGCAGTGCCGGAGAGGAGGAAGACGGAAGCCGGAGAGGAGAAATAGGGGAAGTAGCCAGCGCAGAATGAGGGTTCCGAGAAGGAGGGAGAAGAGGGAGGAGGAGAAAAATACCTCAGGTGGAAGAGATCGGGGTTGGTCGGTCGGCGCCGGAGAGGAGGGAGGAGGAGAGGAGGCTTGGAATCCGACGGTCGGCACCGGAGAGGAGGAAGACGGTTGACTAGGGCAGTGCCGGAGAGGAGGAAGACGGAAGCCGGAGAGGAGAAATAGGGGAAGTAGCCAGCGCAGAATGAGGGTTCGATCGGGGTCGGGCGCTGAGTTTTGAGGGATTCTACCCTTAGACGAGGCTTATAAGCGTCGTCCTTGATCGACGCTTCTACGCTGGATATATTCGACGCGTATAAGCGTCGTGTTTTCCAAGGGCCAAACGTGACGCTTAAAAGCGTCGTTCTAGGTCCAGTTCCCACCCCTTCCAGCGACGATTTCGCTAGAGGGCTGTGACGACGCTTTTAAGCGTCGTCTATTCCTTTAAATTTCCGACACTCTTACTAAGCGTCGGGAAAAGTTGACCCGGTGGTAACTTTTGCCGACGCTTTTTCCTAGCGTCGGCAAAAATGGGTCGGCTTTATCTAATTTTACTGTAGTGGGAGTACTGAGCTACGAAGGATGCGACCCCAGTCGGTCGTACTATTAGCCTCTCTGTAGACATGAGTGGCCCGGTAGGAGATATACTCGCCTAAAAGTCAGCGGATATCATAAATCAATCGCAGCTTGACTCCATGAAGCAAATAGCAAAAGAAGCATTGTCCGACAATTACACTAATGCATCTCACTTCTCCTTCCCGTCCTCCCTTGCATGCAGGAAATCTCCCTTGAAACACTACTCTGAGGCAACTTTTAACGGCCGATGGAAGGTGCCAACAATTGAGCTCTATGTTATTTGCAAGTTGCAAGTAGTGCATTATTTTTTTGCGTGAGAGCTGCAGACCATGCAGAACCGTACAAATATACAACGGGAAATTACAGCCAAGTTTTTTTTTTTTTTTTTGCTACAGCAGATGGCGCATACACTTCTAGTATGGATACATCTAAATAAAAAATAAAAAACAGAAAAATCTCGGACCGCTCTAAGCAGCTCCTTTCTCCGACCTACAGGACTTCTCTCGAGTGATCGGCCACGTACAAGGCCACCCAATCCGCAACCCCATTAACTTCTCTATAAGCATGCTCGACTTGGAAAGTATCGTCGCCACTATCCATGGTCCGAATATTTTGAAGTAGGGGGTGGCACTCACCTACACCACCAGTGCTTCCTGGATCTAGCCGATCACCGTGGCTGAGTCACCCTCGAGAAGGACTGCTCTAGCCCACAAAATACGCCGTGCATAACCCAGACTAGCTCACGCCGCCCTGAGCTCCACCCCCGGAATATAGGTGTCGAAGATCTAGCACCCGACAGCAGCAATCACTTTAGAGTCCGGGCCTCTATGACAAAGTCTGCACCACCCCTTGCCACCGTCAAGTACGCATCTGTCGAAGTTGACCTTGAGAAAACTGGAAGATCATGAAGGGCTTCTAGTTGTCTTGAATTAATTCATGCTTATTTGTGTAGACCGATGAACACCGAATCATTTGGTGGGAGTCGGTATTTTCTACTGTTTATCGATGATTACAACCGCATTAGTTGGGTGTAATTTTTGAAGTATAAATCAGAAACTTTTGAGAATTTCAGAAAGTTCAAAGCATTGGTCGAAAAGCAAGATGATACAAGCATAAAGACTCTTCGCACAGATGGAGGCAGTGAGTTTTTATCTAAGGACTTTACCCAGTTTTGTGAGGAACATGGCATTTACAGGAAATTGACAGCACCCTACACACGAGTGCAAAACGGGGTTGCTGAGCGCAAGAACCGAACCGTAGTTGAGATGGCAAGGAGTTTGCTTAAAGCCAAAGAACTTCCAATTCAGTTTTGGGCAGAAGCAGTTGCTACAACGGAATATTTCGCCAACAAAGGCAATTCTGAATCAAACACCATATGAAGCTTGGAGGAGTACAAAGCCTTCAGTAAGCTACTAAAAAATTTTTGGTTGTATTGCTTATAGTTTGATTAACTCACAGAATCTTCATAAACTAGATAAAAAATCAAAAAAGTGTATTTTTATTGGTTATTGTACGCAATTCAAAGCATACCGGCTATATAACCCAATTAGTGTAAATCATCAATAGAAATGTTGTGTTTGATGAAGATGTAAGCTGCAATTAGCATGGCAGCAATGAGAAAGATCAAGTTCAAATATGGATGGAGAATCTATTAGATGAAACAGCAAATTCAGCACCTTCCTCGTCAACCTCCAGCACCAGCAACCCCTCCGATGCGTCAATTTCATCTTTCTCAGGTTCCAGCAGCTGGAATTTATCTCAGGCAGAAATTTTAGATGCAATGGTTCCCAGAAAATTCATATCCTTGAAGGAAATTCATGAAAGTTGCACATTTGCTTTGTATCTTACAGATCCTACATCCTTTGAAGAACCAACAGAAAAAGAAGAATGGTGCAATGCAATGAAGGAAGAGCTTATGGCAATAGAGAAAAATGAAATTTGGGATTTGATAGATTTGCTGGAAGGAAGAAAACCTATCGGTTTGAAATAGATATTTAAAATGAACTATGATGCTGATGGAATGGTTTAAAAGCACAAAGCAAAAGACTTGTGGCAAATGGGTACTCTCAACAGCAAGGTGTTGATTTTAAAGAAACATTCTCTGCGGTGGCAAAGTTTGAAACGGTGAGAATCATCTTAACCTTGGCAGCACAATTATATTGGCCAGGTTATCAATTTGATGTAAAATCTACTTTTCTGAATAGCAAACTGGAAGAAGTTATGTCTCTCAACCTGAAGGTTTTATTATTCATGGCAAGGAAGAGAAGGTATATAAATTAAAAAAAACACTCTATGGATTAAAACAGGCTCCACGGGCATGGTACAACAAAATTGATTCATATTTTCAAGAAAATGGATTTGAAAGGAGTGAGAATGAGCCAACTCTTTATATGAAGAAAGAAGGTAATACATATTTTCTAGTCGTTTGTCTCTATGTTGATGACATAGTTTATTTGGGCTCATCGGATTCTCTTAACACTGAATTTAAATTCAGCATGATGAAGGAATTTGAAATGTCTGATCTTGATTTGCTGCATTACTTTCTTGGCCTTGTGGTGAAGCAAGGAGAAGATGGAGTATTTGTCTCATAAAGGAAGTATGCAACGGATCTTCTTAAAAGGTTTAATATGCTGAATTGCAAGATGACAGCTACTCCTATGAATGTTAATAAAAAGTTACAGCTTGAAGAGGGACAAAAAGGGCAGATGCAAGGAGTTTCAGAAGCTTAGTTGGTGGTTTGACTTATCTAACTCATACTAGGCTTGATTTTGCATTCTCCGTTGGCATGCTTTCTAGATTGCCGACATGGTGGATTTTGAAATATGGTATTCACAAGTTTCCAACTTCAAATTGTTTGGCTTCACTGATAGTGATTGGGCAGGTTCACTCGATGATAGGAGAAATACTTCGGAAAGTGTTTTCGGTCTTGGTTCAGGGGCTATCACATGGAGCTCACGAAAATAAGCAACCATGGCGTTGTCTTCATCAGAAGCTGAGTATGTAGCAGTAACATCTTCAGCGTGTCAAGCCGTGTAGCTAAAAAGAATCCTTACTGATCTTAAACAAGAGCCAAAAGAAGCAACTGAAATTTTCTGTGACAATAAGGTAACAATTTCCATGACCAAAAATTCTGCAATTTTATGGAAAAACGAAACACATTGACATTTGATTTCATTTCATTCGGGACCTAATTGCAAGTGGTTTGATAGTTCTGAAGTTTTGGCACAAATGAACTAGTAGCAAATATATTAACAAAGTCACCCCCTTGGGAGAAGCATTCATATTTCATATCGCAGTTTGGTGTGTGCAATTTTTAATCAAGGGGGAGTGTTGAACATTGATTCAAAAATTGTTACTACACATCAGATAATGTTTAACCATATTTCGGAAGAGTTTCGGTAGAGTTTCAGCAGAGTTTCAGAAAAGTTTCAATCATAGTTAAATTCCTAGATAAGGTTGGTTTTTAGATGCGATTTATCCCCTTAATTTCTGGTTTGATGTAGTTATTTATTTGATTAGGGAGTCCACGTTGTAAGCCTCAAGGAGGCATTAATTAGTTGGTAGTCTGAGGCTGAAATATGCCTGCCGCCATTGCTATATATTTCCTGAAGAACAGAACAAAAAATCGAGTCCTCTGTTTTTTCCCTGTTTTACAGAAACATATAAAACCAGTCCACTGATTTTAATACCTCTTCTCCTCTATCCATCACTCCTTCTTCCCCCAACATAATTTAGTTGACTTAAAAAAAAAAAAAAAAAACAGCATCCTAATGAGATTTTAACCTTAGCCACCAAACCTTCCTTGCCACCGGACGTACCTCCTTCCCTTGCATCACACGTGCCCTACACTACAAACCATATCAACTGACGAGTTCTTTCCCTCTCATTCCCCTCGCTGATCTCGGGACGACCAATAGACCCATCACAACCTCTCCACCCCAAACTGTCGGGCTACCGACCGAGAAATAGCAGCGTACGTGGCTACGTTCCTGCCCTGGTCAAAGTCAAACCAGACATCACCTGACCGTTACCGTTCCCAATTGCCCTCCCCCTCTTTCCTGCTCCTCCTCCATCTCTCCTTGCTTCCCCTAGCCACAACCTCCACAACGAGGCATAGTGGAAAGAACACTGACATGACCGAAGATGGCATCCGCGAACCTCACCGATCAGATGAAGGAGCCCGTCACTGGCGGTGTCGTCTGCTACTCCCCGACGCTCATCACCACCAACGGCATCTGGCAGGGCAACAACCCATTGGAATACTCGCTCCCCCTCTTCATCATTCAGGTCATCCTCGTCGTCGTCACCACCCGCGTCCTCGTCCTGCTTCTCAAGCCCTTACACCAGCCCCGTGTCGTCGCCGAGATCATCGTAACCTCCTCATCTCTCTCCTCTGGTCAATTCGACCGTCCCATTCAAACTGAAAAATAAAAGACTCCTCTACTTTCAAATGCTGCATGTGTATTGACTCTTAGGGAGGCATACTCTTGGGACCATCGTGCCTGGGTAAGGTGAAAATTATCGGCGAATCGGTCTTCCCGACCAGGAGCTTGCTAACGCTGGAGACTGTGGCGCACGTCGGCCTCCTCTACTTCCTATTCCTAGTCGGCGTAGAGATGGATGTTATGGTCATAAAGAGGACCGGGCGGCGGGCGCTGGTCATCGCGGTGGCCGGCATGGTCCTCCCGTTCGGCATCGGCGTCGCAGCCTCCTACGGCCTCCAGCGCCACGTCTCCCAGAACATTCACCAAGCCTCCTTTCTCCTCTTCATCGGCGTCGCTCTCGCCGTCACGGCCTTCCCCGTCCTCGCACGCATCCTCGCCGAGTCCAAGCTCCTCAACACCGAGATAGGCCGCATTGCCATGTCGTCGGCTATCGTCAACGACATGTGCGCATGGATCCTCCTCGCGCTCTCCATCGCCCTCGCGGAGTCCGGCAGCGGCGACTCCGCGGGGAAGGGGAATTCCAGCGGGAACGCGCTGGCGTCCCTCTGGGTGCTGCTCTCGGGTGTGGCCTTCGTATTGTTCTGCTTCTACGCCGTTCGGCCGGCGATGCGGTGGGTCATGAAGCGGACGCCGGAGGGTGAGGGAGTCAGCGACTTCTACGTGTGTCTGATACTGACCGGCGTCATGCTGGCCGGGTTGACGACGGACGCCATCGGGATTCACTCGGTCTTCGGGGCTTTTGTGTTCGGGCTGGTGATACCCAACGGGTCGCTTGGGGTGGCGTTGATAGAGAAGCTGGAGGACTTCGTGACCGGGTTGTTGCTGCCGTTGTTTTTTGTTATTAGTGGACTGAGGACGAACCTGGCCACCGTAAGGGACATGAAGGCGGTGGTGCCTCTGGCCGTGGTCTTCCTCCTGGCAAGTGTGGGGAAAATTCTGGGCACCGTTTTGATTGCGATCTTCTTTACGATGTCGTTCCGGGACGGGGTGGCTCTGGGTTTCCTAATGAATACCAGAGGGCTCGTGGAGATGATCGTCCTCAACATCGGAAGGGACAAAGAGGTACTTGACTATTCTACTGGTTAGATTTTTAGAAAGTTTTTTATAGAATTTTCAGCTTAATTCTATAAAAATAACCAAATAAACCGTTAAGAATCGTCTGATCCGGATTGGTTCAGTAGGATTCTAGGCTGGAACATTGATTGGATCTTCTAATATTTAGAAATATCCTTATAAAATATATTTCGATTTGTATTGCATGCACTTAAATTTATGAAAAATTTTATTTCGTACTTTATATTTATCTTTAGTTTACTTTAACTTATTTTAAAATTCATTATATGATTTCATTTTATATAATTTATTTATTTATATTTATATTCAATATATATGCTAATGTGTATTTATACATTACTTAGATATTGTATTGTATATTATTATAATTATTTTATATCTAATTGTGCACTAAAATTTCTTGAGCCATCAATCAACTCGGATCATCAGATATCCAAGCCAACCAAGTTTCCATGTTCTTCGTTATTACTTCAACAAATCTTTTTCCTTCTTAGGTGGTGGCATATATTTAAATAATATTTTTGTTCTATTAATATAATGAACAATTTCAAACCTCCACAATAGTTAAAATGTAATTTCAATACAAAATGAAAAATTATAAAGAAATTGAATTCAGTATGCAGCAACTATTTTTGTTCATATTCATATTCCATTAATAATCATGTAAAATGATAAACATTTTACCGGTAGAATTGGTTCTCCATATGGCATAACTGGACCAGAAATATTAACATTGCAGAAATATTACTTCACAATTTCAAAATAAAAGAAATTCTTATTTGTGATTATTATAGCAGTTATTTATTCATTTTTTAAATAACATTGATATTATTTACACAAAAAATAACATTGATATTTAATTGTAATCTCAATTATCTTTATATTGTAAACATAAATGATTTGTAATAAGGTTATTTTTGACAAAATATAATATTTAAAAATATTGCTGAAAACTGGATGATTGGATTTTATTTGAATTGATCAGGTTGGCCTGTTCATCGTTAAGTTCTTTCTACAAGTCAACAAAAAATCTGGTTTCTTGTGTGTTTCATTTCGGGCTCTATCATCAGGTGCTGGACGACGAGTCGTTCGCGGTGATGGTGCTGGCCTCGGTGGTGATGACGGCGATGGTGACCCCGGTGGTGATGGCAGTCCACCGGCCGACCCGCCGCCTGATCGGCTACAAGCGGCGCAACCTCCAGCGTTCGAAGCCCGACGTGGAACTCCGCATGCTGGCCTGCGTCCACAACACGCGCAACGTCCCCGCGCTCATCTCCCTCCTCGACCTCTCTCACCCCACCAAGCGCTCTCCAATCTTCGTGTACGCCCTCCACCTCGTCGAGCTCACCAACCGCGCCTCGTCCATGCTCATTGCCCATAGCGCCGCCGCCACCTCCAAGCCCCACAGCAGCGGCCACTCCGCATCCACCACCGGCACCCACGCCCAGGCCGACCACATCTTCGCCGCCTTCGAGAGCTACGAGCAGCATGCCGGCGGCGTCTCCGTCCAGGCCATCACCACCGTCTCAACGTACGGCTCCATGCACGAGGACATCTGCGCCCTCGCCGAGGAAAAGCACGTCACCCTCATCGTCCTCCCCTTCCACAAGCAGCAGACCGTCGACGGCGCCATGGAGCCCATCAATTCCGCTATCCGCACCCTCAACGAGGGCGTCCTCGCCACCGCCCCCTGCTCCGTCGCCGTCCTCGTCGACCGGGGTCTCTCCGCTGCCTCCCGCGCCGCCCCCGCCCACCCCCCCACCCACCACGTCGCCCTCCTCTTCTTCGGCGGCCCGGACGACCGCGAGGCCCTCGCCTACGCCTCCCGGATGGTCGAGCACCCCGGCGTCACCCTCCTCGTCATCCGCTTTCTCCCTGGCGACGACCTCGCCGTCCCCACCTCCCCCTCCGCCGCCGCCCGCGACTCCAGAGTCATCACCATCGTCACCGACAGCAGTCGCCAGCGGCAGCTCGACGACGAGTGCATGAACGAGTTCCGGCTGCGCAACGTGAGCAACGAGTCGGTAGCGTACACTGAAAGAGTGGTGAACAGCAGCGAGGAGACGGTGGCGGCGCTGCGGGCGATGGAGAGCATACACGATCTGTACATAGTGGGGAGGGGGCAGGGGGAGGCGACCCCGATGACGGCGGCGCTGGCGGAGTGGATGGAGTGCCCGGAGCTGGGGCCGATTGGTGACCTGCTGGCTTCTTCGGACTTCTCGGCCACGGTGTCAGTGCTGGTGGTGCAGCAGTACGTCGGCGGGGCGTTGGGGCCGGACGTGCCGGGAGCGTCGGCGGAGAGCCCAACCGGTGGGGCTGTGAAGCAGTACTTGAATAATGCCAACCAGCGGATGTCCGTGGTCGCCGGGACGCACCGTGGGGCGGCGCCAGCATCGCTCAACGTTACTTGGAATGGAAGGTAAGTAAGACCTAATTCTGTGCCGGGCTTGTTAAAAAGTAACTGATCCATGTTGAGGCATGAATTTTTCTCGAGAGGCCATGGTAGTGTCGAATCCATCTTGATGGGATTCGTGCATTAGATGCGACCAAATGATTCCTCTTAGTTCTTTTGATGGCTTTAGAGCGTCTCAAACGTTGCTGTGATTTTCTTTATTATTTCTTTTATTAGCTTCTTTTCAAATGTACAGATTGTACACAAATTTAATTGTTAGTTTCATTAAGGGATTGTTTGGAGCTTGCGCATGTTTTGGCATTCATTCTCCTTGTAATAGATTAACTGTACCATATATCCCCTTGTTATAATGTCAATTATTTTCCTTATAGGAATGATCTTAACAATGTCTGCTCTAATTTAGGCGATGACTAGTAAAATATATCTGCTATGGATGTGATAAACCTCCTATTCTATGATTTCCTTTTACATTGTCCATCCAATGCTTACTAAAATCTTTTTATCTATAATATCTATACCAAATTTCTATTTTTGGAGCCAAAAAAATGTATCTTTATAATATGGTTTTATAGATTTTGACATTTTCCTCATCAAATTTGCTTAAATATCTATAATATATATACTTTGCAAGGCATGGTTTTTTCTTATTTGCAATCTCATCTTTCTCCCAACTTTTCTTTTAGGCTAAGCCATGCACTTCCAGAGATTTCTCTACAAGTGAACCTTCAAAAGTCCAAATGGGATGTGGTCTTAACACTATCGCAACAAAATGTGGGATACGATTAACAAAATGCACCATTTATTAGCATAGAAACAAACGTCATGAACTTGGAATTGGAATATTGTCCAAGTGAAATAGTTTCTTAGCTACCCATCCAAATAGCAAATGTCAAACGATTCAAACAAGGCCTCGGCCTCTGTGATAGCCTAAGTGCATGAAAATATGTACCGATCAACCTGTAGTCTGACAAAAAATTGGCATTGGAAGCCCAAAACTATAATGAAACAACCCATGAAGCTAGATGCATGCATGTGCACAATTTTTGTAGCTCAGCGGATGTCGCATGCCGAGGGTTTCAATTGGTTATATGTGTCCAAATAAAAAAAAACTTTAACATAATGATAACAGGGAAAAAAATTACGTGGCATAATAATTTTTAGACTTGATAGTGATATATATTCTTCCCATCTTTTTTCGTATCTCTATAATTCATGTGAAAATAACTAGAGTTCTGGAATACCAATTTCTCAAGTAAAAGCGCGGCTCATGTAGCTGTATGTCCCTTCGTGAACAAGACGTGCAACCAGGGCTACGAACATTGCATTCCAGGGCTTGAACAGGCCTGGCCCAATTAAGGCTTGGTTGGTGGGCCTAGCTTCGTCTGGTTCTCGTGCTTAGCCCACGTATAACGGTGGAGTCATTCCTACACCAACCAGGTCTCTGATCTCTCGTCAGAAGAAAGGCCTGTTATTTTCTTGCAAGTAACATGGGCTGTTGCCTTGGAAGCCTCGATTTCGACATAGGCTCGGACAACCTATCTACCCAAAAAGATTGGTTCTAAGATGTTGTCAGCCCAGGGATAAATTCAGTGTCCTCTAAAATTTTCAGCTTAAATTCCTCAACTGTACAGGATCAAGCAATTCTTTACCTCGAGGTTAATTTCCTTCACCCATCCGTCAAGAATAGGGTTAGTGTTTAACCTGACAGTTTCTACAATTTCAAGCCACCTTCTTTTTTTTTATTATTATATCGGCTATCTCATACATCTCTTGAATAAATACATCTACTCACATCAGCTATCATCAGAAAGATAACCAGGTAATGCATCAAGCTACCTTCGGTCCATACTTTACCCACATTCAGATTTAGAATTAATAATAACCGTCATATGTACAATATGACATTACATTACATTATTTTTGTCAAAAAAATTGTAAAAAAAAAAAAAGGAGATGAGTTTTTTAAGCGAAAGACATCTATAATTTTGTATCCAATTATCATAAGCGAAGTAAAATATAACTCATATATTTTTGTTATACTTTCAAGAAAAATAATTGCATGCACATGTAAATGTTGCAGCACAATGCTCCAACATTCACTACATGACATAATTTTATACTATAATATATATATATATATGAGCGTTCGTTTTTGGGGCAATGCTTTTAGGTAGTTTTTGGACAAGCTCAAGCCTATCCTATCAGGGACAGGGATACGCTTCCCAGGCCAAGCCACTGAAGAAAGTTTATGGTAATCACTTGCAGAAGGTTTAGGAAGCCAACCTAATAGCTCCAATTATATAATTAATAAGCTATTCCCTATGACAGTGTCACGTGGAGCAGGTACATCTAGTCTTCATGGCACGGATATATACAACGTGAAAGAGACGGAGGATCTCATATCAAGACTGGGAGAGGAGATGTGGAAAAGCGTTAGCGGACAAGGAGAAGCGAAGCAGATGGCGTCGGGTGAGGAAATGGGAGAAGATGGAAGGCACAACAGTTCAAATGCTACGAGCCGTGCATGCCCATGAAAATTATTGGCATTTGCCCATAATGCTTCAATCATCTCATGCTTCGCTGCCATAATCCACATGCATCACGACATGACAAGATACGACACCAAACTGGTGACAATGTTTTACGTGACAAGACCTATTAATATTGTAGAGATGGTCGACAGAGATACCAATTAGACCTTGTGGGGTGACGGTCATGGAACTACTGTTCTTCTTTTTAAACAGAAGATGAAACTTTTTGTTACAATTTGGGTGCTAACAAAACAGTGCGAGGGTGTCTTGTTGAGGCAAAATAGTCTTCATTTTTTGTTAAAAAAAACAAACAAACAAAAAGATAGGGCCGAAGATTTTTTATTTTTATTTTTATTTATTTAACAGTAGTAGCCTCGGTATCCGAATGAATGACGTCGATCGGGTGTGCCTTGGACCGCCCGTTGTACAATGTCTGCACAAAGGCATGATAGCCTCGAAGAATTGTAGATAAAGTCGGCAACCTTTTTCTTTTCAAAGAGAATAAGCTGAAAAAGGCTGTTGACATGCTATAGGCCTATATTTTTCTTCGCATCTCATCAAACTCAACTGGTAGCTAATAAAAGCGAGCACCTAAAGTTGCTTAGGGTTGAAATTAGAGCAACTTCCATTACAAATTAAGATATAAGATAACTCGCTCTCAGTTGTCTTCATTTAGTGTCACCTAATCTAGCTAGAATCATGTTGGCCATAGGCTGAACTTGTTTTGCCTTTGTCATACTAAGAACTTAAACATAACCTCAAAGTTGTTTTCTTGAAGGAGGAAGGTGAATCTCATGTTTTGCAAATATGGTAGTTGAATAATGTGTGCATTGGGGGGCGGGGGGGGTGGGCGGCGAGAGAGAGAGAGAGAGATTTGCACTGTTTACCAGAGAAAAGAAAGAGATACACTGAAAAGCTAACTAGCTAAGAGTGCCTGTTGGTCTTTAGCTCTGTTTTTCCAATTAACAATTCGTCGAGACTATCGCCCAACTATTACATATAGCTTCTTATTTAAACAGCCACTTGGTCTCAGCAAAAAAAAAAAACAGCCACTGGTCTGAGCTTTTCAATACACCACAGACTTTTCAAGTAGATCTCTCCTTTTTCTCTCCTAGAAAAGGGTGCGGTACCGATTCCCTTTAATCACATCAATCTTGTTGCTATGATGTTGCACCAGAGAAAAGTTAGAAAGAGATCGTTTTTACAAAAATAGGAAGGATGCTAGGAAAATACTTGACAAAGTGAGGGAGACCACTCAAACAGCAGCTGCTTTTTATGTTCTGTACCTTCTACCTTGAAGTTAGAGCTTGAAAGGGATCATTAATCTGAGGATGTCATTTTGAAGTACTTAGCGACAAAAAATCAACCTTCGGCTTAATCATTATACCACATTCTTCATCACAGCGTTGACCGCAGACCAGCATAGAAAGCTCATAGGGCTCGTTTGGTTCGCGGGAAAAGAAGGGGGAAAAGTGTGGTCAACGGGAAAGTAATGAGATGCCTCTTGTTTGGTTGGAGTTTTCAAAGGAGAGAGAAGGGAAAGTAGTATTCCCATGGAAATGTGATTCCCACATTTCATGGAAAAGTCTTTCCCATGAGAAACATGGGAAAGTTACTTTCCCATGAGGCGGGAATCACTCCATTTTTACTTTTTCCCAAAAAGTCCCTTCAGCATTAAAGAAGCATTAAAGAGGCATTAAAAACTTAATTTTTATTAAGGGCATAATAGGAATTATATATAACTTTCCTAGGAAAGTAGATGGCCAACCAAACATAAGCACCTTGGAAATTTGTCACTTTCCCATGGTCAACCAAACATGCCAAAAGTACTTTCCTAGGCATCCTCTTCCTAGGAATTTGTTTCCCAGGAATCATATTTCTAGGAAGCAAAATGCTTTCCGCGAACCAAACGAGCCCATATTGTCCAGGAGATGGATGATCAGCATTTCTCAGCATTGTATCCAATATATTCTTTCCTCCCCAATCCATGTAGCTATTATTTCGCCTTTTTATTGTACTGGAGTGTGGGAATTATGAAGATAAGAAGCAAAAATATCTTTAAAAAAAACACGAACTCTAAGAGATGCCTCACCGACGGATATTGAGAGAGTTTGCATCGCACAGTAGAGATTCTTCACCGAGCACGGCGACATAGCATGGACAAACAAGCTCCAGATCTCTATCCAATCCAACCTCTCCATCCCTATCCCAGCCGCCGTACCAAGCCCCTGGAAATGCTTAAAGGCCAGTTGGAGTCATATATTCGGTGACAAACATTCCCACAGGGATCCGGATCTGGATCTGCTGATCTGGGCCACGCGGCCGGCCACGTGGGTCGTAAAAAGACGGTGGACTTCTAACGCGCCGAAGCTCCAGGCCAAGGCCCGGCAGCTCCTTGGCGGGCCCCAGCGTGGGAAGCTGAGGAGGGCGATGCCGCAAAAGACAAAAAGCCCCGCGATGCAAAAAAAGGAGGAGTCGAGCGGTTGGGAGTTTGGGGACTCGAGGGAGGTTAAAATAATAATGATAATAAAAGAGATTGGAGAGGAAAAGGTGGTGGGAGGGCCTACCAGCAAAATGTCAAACGCTACGTTGCTCGTTTTTTATTTTTTTATTTTTATTTTATGGGAATTTAAGAGCACGGCCTGACGTGATAGATACTAGATAGTCTCCCGAATGTCTCGTGCTCCCCACCCTCCCTCTTTCTCTACAGATCGTTGGGCACTGCTGTTTTGTGGCACAGGGGATCCAGTGTATTACTAGATGGCTTGAACCGATGATTGGCCATTGATCACTTGGTTGCCTCGTAGGTGTTGAAGAGATGACACCTTAGTTTGCCCTCCCAAGAGTTGATCACAAAGTGGTTAGTTAACGAGTAATGCTAAATGGGAGGATCCTAAATAAATGGAGTATTGAGAATCTGTGGGAGTGTAGGTTTAGTCTGATATCGACTATGCAATGGATAAATCTTCGGTATTTATAAAAGGGCCAAGAAACCTAAATACTACGGTCTAACTAGTTTTTTTGGGCAAGATCCTGTGGTGTTATACTATTCTAGATCTTTAGAGTTAGGTGACATGCTGGATTCGATCAAGTTAGGTGGCTAGGATCATTTTTTCTAAGTTATTTTTTTTAATGCTAAAATCGGAAGTATCATACATAACGTGTACGGATACAACCAAGAAAATCAAAAAGCAAAACATCACGGAGAGTCCTAGGCAACTCTGCCTCTTCCACCCATAGGTGGTTCCTTGAGTGGTTGGCGACAAAGAAGGCAACCCAGTCCGCTGCCCCATTCGTCTTCCTAAACACATGCCTCGTCTGAACAACCATCCCGTCACACCCCATGACCCGGATATCTCTCACCAATGGGTCGTACTCGCCTACCCCGCTTGAAGCCTGTGAAAGCCATCCAATGACCGTCGCGGAGTCGCCCTCCAGGAGAACATCCCTAGCCTGCAATGCACGACGTACATACCTCAAACTTGCCCATGCAGCCCTCAGCTCCGCCCCTAACACCGATATATCAAAAAGCTGGAAACCCCCGGCAACAATCACCCTGGAGTTCGGGCTCCTGACAACAAAGCCCGCACCTCCCTTCTCACTGCCTTGCAAGACGGAACCATCGAAGTTAACCTTGAGAAAACTCAGGGGTGGGAGCTCTTAGGTGAAAAACATCATGCGGGACGCTCTACGAGCAGATGTAGAGCCCCATATATCCCAAGCTATCAAGAGTCCATCCGAGTGAGTCGCCTGAAGGACCTCCATCGCCCAAAGCATCGCTCTCTCCACCACCACCCCCAGAGGGGGAATAGTCTCTCTAAATGTTTAAGCATTTCTCGCAGGCTAGATCTGGTAGGCAGTATAAGTCGCCCGCACCGCCTCTAGCCTGGATTGCAGGGACCCGACCAGACGTCCAAGTGCATGCAGAAAGGAAGAACACGCTAAAAGGCACGAACAAATTTACATTGCTGCAAGATCTTGCAATGTAGCGATTGCTTGATCGATGATTTCAATATACTAAATGATGTCTGGTTGCAATAAACTGTCTTCCAAGATTCTCGTTTGGTTATTCAAGTACTTTGATGAATATATTTGGTTTTAGCTGTTGTTTTATTCTGAATTGCCCTAATTTTGCAATGCACCACTTGAAAATCAACCCCGAAATCTATAGTTTGTAAGAAGAATGTGATCAAGTAGAGGTTAATACCAATAGGACTTTTTTCCTGGAATATATATAAAACATGAACCATATTCCTGACAAGCTAGAACTGTAGCCAAGAAGAATATTGGTTATATTAGACGGAGTGGGAAATAGTTTGTCAACTTACATTCAGAGGTTAATACCAATAGGACTTTTTTCCTGGAATATATATTGATTACTTGATTATAATTAACTAAGTTTAATAGAAGGTTAACTTGGATCTTATTGGATTTTTTTTCCAAATAACAAGTTATTAATTTAAAAAAGAGAATTTTGTATATAATTAACTGAGAAAATTCTTGCTGCTTCATGTAATATATCTTTCAAATATGAGAGACTAATTATGGGTATCATGTAAGCATTCTTTATTAAAACATGCAATCTACAATTTAAATCAGTTAGATGAATAATTGAGATAATTAAACAAATGCGGAGGTAATTTAAAAATATATCATACATTTGAAACAAAGGAATTAAAATGAAGCCAAACACTAGGTTTTAGCTCAATAGTTGCCCCTCTCCTCCACTTGGGTGGTTCTAGGTTTGAATTTATAGAAGTTTCTCCCGAGCGCTTGATTCAGGCTATTAAAATTCATGATGCTCCAATATTATTTTCAAAAAAGAAGTGAAGGAGAAAGGTAGTCTAGTCTTGAGCTGAAAGTGGATCATAATCTCAGCAAATTTGAGTTACTAGCAACATATAAATCATTTGTTGGCACATTGGCAGCTGCTGATTTAAACATAGAAAAGGCCACACCGCACCCTTCCTTCCATGCTCAGAGAACGAGTACAGTGATTGGGCAAGAACACAGGGCTTGGCTATCACCCACCTGACCTCCAATACCGCACCAACCCCCAAATAACATGGGGAGGATTGGTGCTCTTAAGGAGAAGGAAAGAGTGCAGTGCTGCCAAGCAACGTTCTTTGAATATACTTGAAGAAATCTTATCTAAAAAGCTATACTTCTAAGACAGCAATTGATCTTGCTGATTGTCCAAGATTGCAAAAACCAAAAGGAGCAACATATTACAATATTAAAATTGTTGCAAATGACCCAACTATGGGAGATGGCTTCTGATGGATGACTATAGTATTATTAAGAAAGTCAATGAGCTATGTAAATAAGTATGGTCTAACTCTTGGTAATTATAGATTCATTGATTTGCATTAATTCTAGATAGTTATGCATGAATTGTTGATTCCATGAGTCTCCTTGTCATTGGATTGGAGCCTAACGCAATTTTTCTAGATGATAGTTGATGAAGCATCGTTCCTTTGACCCCTTTTTTTGACACCGGGAGAGAAATCTGATCAAAAGATAAGAGAAAAAACTTAGGCTGGTTTACGACTCAAAAATCTAAGATTTGCTCCAAGAAAATTTTCAGGGTAAATTTCTCAAGTTTGCAACTTTAAGGGATATTATCACTCAAGACTCGAACCCTAAAACCATTGTTTAGAAGCCAGGATATGATCACCCAGCTTGAGCTTCTATCTTCATTTGACTAGTTATTTTGCTAGTTCCCTTTGACTTATTTTTATTTTTTATCTTTTGAAAAAAATTTCTCTTGCTTGATTGCATTTTACATCTATTTTCTCAGATTGTCATATGCGAGATATTCTCTGTTTTTTTTTTTTTCAGAATAATGCAGGAAAAACGACCTCACTTTCATATCTGAACATGAAACCTATCTCGAACACGTACACGCACTAGGGAACATGCACTCACATCCCATCAGGTGAAAACTTCAAAAGTTTTAGATTAAAGATATTCACAAAAAACAAAAAAAAGTAGAAGGAAAAATCATTAAGCATAGAAAATTCTTTGCGAGCAAAGTAGGATGGCAGATTAACAACAATTGAAGTGATAAGGGACAAAATGGACCACTCCACACGTACGATTAAAACACCCAAATTCGACGACAGGTATAATCTCAATAAGTATGGCCTCGGCAAGCACAGTCTCGACAGGCATGACCTCGGCAGGCATGATCTCGGCTGAGCAAAGCCCGATTGACCTCGAGGTCAAAGGAGACCTAGTCAGAAGTTGAGACCGATCTCGATCCCACCAACAGTCAAGCCGGTTCGCCTAAAGAAGGGATCACCAAATCCTTCATATCCGGAATCAAATCCCGCAGTCTCCGCCACAACGACTATCAATATTTGAATCCTCGCAATCTCAACGGATCGTCGGCTAGCTTGAAATCCCTTGTCATTTAAGGTAATTTATTTAACCCAAGATTTGCGCAAGGACATCCGATTGCGTGTAACCGGTACACCCCCTTCTATAAAGATGAGGGGATTCTGGAAAGAGGGGCATCTTCTTCCCTCGCCAGAAAACATCCCTTCATTAAAATATCTCTAGATCTCTTTCTAACTTAAGCATTGGATGGTTTTCGCCAGATATCTCGACCCAAGGGTTCTTGCAGATCCACCGAAGATAGCCATCCGCCACCACACCACAGTAACAGCTCCTCGTTTCTGGTTCGCGGTCACCCTCGGATCTGTTAAAGCTGCATGAACGCTTGCAGTAAAAGTCGAAGACCAGTCCATTGTTGGCCAAATAAGAAAGCAATTAGAAAAGTTAGTCAAGGAGCTTATGGTCATCCATTTCATTGGGACCTTGTGGAAGAACGTTGGTGGGTCTTTGTCTGTCCTCGATTGTCACCTTCTCCACGCGATTGGACATGTCAGGGAGATTCTAGATCTCCACTTTGCCAATATCTTTGCATACCAACAAAAAACATGCTTAAGTGGCACTTTGGTAGGACTATGCTATCATAGAGACATTGAGTGTTTCCTCGAGTCTTCGGGTTAATTCAGGTGCTGCTCCGCACTTTGATTATTTTTTTGTCAGAGTCAAAAAAAAATATGGTTTTAATCCGAAGCAGTCTTAAAATTGTTGTTATATTGGACATAGAGGTTTCTTAACAATTAAAGCGAGCTAGATACCTATATGATGGCTCAGAAGCAATCGGTTTGTCAGCGTTACAGTGCACATATTTAATAATCACTGCTTATAAAATTAGTATTTAATATAATAGTTTTTATAAAATGAGCAATGGTATGTAAGACATAAATTTAGAAAGAAATTCATGTGGCCCATCTCTCTTGAAGATCCGCTCTTGTTGCCAGCCAAATCTAAGCTGAAGAGATCGAACGAGCTCTGAGTTAAAGTGATTGGATGAGTTCATGAATGGCAGGCAGTCAACTGTGAGTATGCTCAAATGAAGAGGTGTCTGCTAAGAATCTGACCTGAAAATAAGAAAAAAATTATATCAAAATTTACTAAAAATTCAAGCCGAAGAGTTTGGCTTTTGTTTCAATGATTGTAGGTGATATCATCGAAACAAGCATTTGCTCAGACGTGTAAGATAAATTTTACAAAATCCACTCTCTCTTTTTTTTATAAAGTCATTATTTTTCATGTTTTATAAAAAAGCCAATATTTTTTTATTATTAAATTTACTGAAGCACGGGCATTTCAATGATATATAAAAGCGAAACAGCCCTAGAAACCTCCAGCTGGAGGTAGGCGACCATAGGTGTGTCCGGTAGGGGGTCTTGTGGTTCTCATTCGTGGGGGCTACTCCGGAAACGTCGGCCTTGAGTGTAGACTGAGAGGTCAAGATCTTGGGTGGGGCACCGCGCCACGAAGAGGAGCTTTAGTTGTCGGAAACAAAGAATGCAGGCGGCCTCTTGTCTCGTAGCTAGGCCGCAAGTTCACGTTGCCATCACCTCCCATGGACTAACCGCCGCTGGTCTCGTGAGCAAACAGTTATTTTAGATAAATAAGGACCGTTCTGAACTCTCGGCATCCAATGCGGCGCTCTGCCGACCACGTGGACCCACTCCGTACCAACCAAAGCATGCGTCACTCCGGCTCCACGGTGCGAGCCAGGAGGAGACGTTTGGTACCCACACCGCGAGTGACAGGATCCCGAGCTCCTGCTCGATGATGTCACTTATGAGTAGAGATTGTTCGATGGCTCAGGCTCGAGTACGGATGGGGAGAGCATGAATGCAGGGGAGTAGCTGGACTTGCGGAGACCTTCTCGGTTGGGGTCAATCCTGAGTAATGCAGAGCTGATATCTGTGTCTTTTTTTTAAAAAAATAAATAAATTTTAATTATTTTTATTAAACTAGATGATTCATGCCATTCGATTACGAGCACAATTAAAAAAATAAAAATAGTAAATTACAAAATATTTTAAATAATATTTTTAGAATGATTGGCCACATACGAGATCATCCAGTATACAGCTCTGTTACAAGCTCCGAATTCAAAGACCAGCTAACTTGGTACGGAAGTTTTAAGGTTTTTTTATTTTAAATTTTTTGGGTTATGGATTGGAGCCCCTTAATGCTAGTTATATGTTATCCCGCGCGTGAATTTGAATCTTCAAATATGTAATAGTTAGTCAAACGGTAGAAAATTAGATCTCCATGGAAACAAGGAGACAAAAGGGGTCTCGACAACAGAGTCGAGAAAGTGCACAGTTGTGTTCCCTTGAAAAAAATCTAGATTGGTCGATATGGTGCGTGTCATGATCGGTGAAGGAGTAGTGGGTTCTTTTCCATGCCTCGATAATAAGGCACCATCTATTTCTAACTTGAAAACAAATTTGCTCCAAAAGATTAGGGATGTTTTGAGGAAGTTCTTCTAACAACTCGCATAAATTATCTAATACCTTGTTATAGCTATCTAAATATAATCATCACTCAAAAAAGAATTGATATCATTTAATCGGAAAAATAAGTATTTTTTTGTGATTGTACAAGAATTTGTACCCATGAAGGAAAAAAAATCAACTCTCTCATGAATTGACGAAGACCGCCTAAACTAATGGAATCAACAAACAATTAAGGCTTCGATGTTCGCCCACCAATTAGCCCGCGCATTTTCTTCCTAATTAATGTGAGAGATCATATAATAGAAGTATATCACCAGAGGCCCATGTCAAAACAATTTGAGAGTCAACTTGACCAAAATTTGTCATACTAATACATACCATCCTATACAAAGCAATATCATATATCATACTTATATCGGACCGATGCTCTGTATCAATTGTTACCTTGGTAAATCGAACCAATTTCCATATTTGGTATTTCTGATGCTATATCAATCTAATATTGGTATTGGTATTTCTGACGCTATATCAATCTAGATTACCATTCTTGCCTTCAATCCATGATCCTACCATCCTTCCAGAGTAATTGCCCTTCTAACCCCATGTTGTAGGTTCATCTTCCTTGAGGCCACCTTGTTTCATCTTCCTTTCTCGCCCTTCTCTCCCAACTCTGCTGATCCTGTCGTCGTCTCTATGGCCAGCGGTCAACTTGAGCCACTCAACCCTCACATCTGGTTCCACCCTCCTCTATTATCTCTCCTTTGCAGCCTCCTCATTTTTCTCTGACTGCTCAATCTGGCGAGCCGCCATCTTGTGGTCCTGGTTGCCAAACCCTCCCTCTCCATTTCCTTGCACTCTCTCTCCCTCTAGCACCCCTCCATGGAGGCCATCTTGTGGTCATAGCCACCACTCGATGTTCACCTGATCTCAATTACTTGAGCGATCAACGGCCTTGATCATTGCCTTCCACCTGTCGATCACCTATGGTGGTCATTTTATTGATTGACCTCCATCTAGCCATATTTGATCGTGCAACTATATTGCTTCTACTTGGATTAGACCTCTACTCCTGATTTTGCTTATTGCCATTCAGATTGCATTTGGGTTGCCGGGCACCACCACCTAACGGATCTTGTTCCTTATCTCCCTTGTTATTTTATGTTCCTCTTCACTCGAGGATCTCAATTGGTAGGGGTGTAGTTGTCCAAGCAAGAAGCTATTTAGTATATGGTCCTTAGATTATGGGGCATCATTGGATTGATAGATACTTTCTGGGTTTATTGTCGGCTGGAGAGTTTTTCTAGTACTTTATAAGTTGAGCAATAGGTACGTCTATTGTAGAATTTGATCATGCAGGTGAATTGTTTTGTTATGTATAACTTGACATACAGATATTAATATAAGTATTGAATTTTATAGATAAATAATATTCATGCAAATTTATAATTGATGTTTTGTATGCTTTGCACAAGTAAATCTTGAATTACCGGGTTAAGCATGAAATAAGTTTTGTCGGCATGAACTACATTTTAACTATATTGGAATATAGCCGATTTTATGGGTTATGATGTATCCTCTCTAGTCTAACTATGATTATATGGTTTAGGATCTAGTCTCCTTTTTGCACCTCCTGTGGAGTGATCACTAGTGCATACTGATTGATAGCATATTGTAGTCAGGAGCTAGTTTCCTTTTATGCCATGCTAGTGGGGTAATCATTGGTACACGCTATTGTGGGTATATTTTCCATGTGATTTTAGAGATATTTCCATTTGGGCCACTAGATCAATGATGCATGTTGATGGGTCGTATGATGTAGTCAAGATCTAGACTTTTTTATTGCTTGCCACAGACTTATAGTAACCATGGTCATAAATATTAGGAGAGAGTATGAAGGATTGAATGCATTGATCGAAAATTTTATCTTTTAACGAGATGCATTGATCATTTTGAAATATATATATATATACACTTTATATTTTTCACCATGACTTTAATTATAAATGAAAACTCTTATATTACGATCATATTATGCTTAATCGAATTAAAGATAGAGGTGACTTATTGAGCTGTTAGCTCATTTTTGTTTTTTTTTGTCCTTTTTAAGTTGCCAAAATTTAGTACATGGGCCGTGAGCGAGAGAACTAGGACCTAGAAGTGATCCTTTTTGAAATAAATATTATTTAGCTACTATGAATCGAGTTTAAAAATAATGTTGGACTTCTTTGTCATTTTAAGGATCTTTAATTATTCTAGTTTATTTGCATTGATAATTAAGTGGAATTTTTTCTTTAGACCTTGCATATCCTATAGGTCAAACCTTACAAGATTTGCGGCCATTTGTCATGTGCTCGCTTGTGCTAGTGGGATGGGGCATGACACCAAGTCCATAGGATGTCTTTTTATAATGTGCCTCACCCACAACAAAGTTAATTACAGAGACTAAGATGGACATTATCTCTATTACGAGTTATGTAGAATTTATTTTTATCATGACCACCACCAAATATATTCCATCATCGAGGCTTATCTTGAATTAAAGTTTAGATTAAATTAAAATAACTAAAATAAATCTCGATGTATGTTAGTGTGCGCCACATTCAAATGCACCCATCACATAAAACATATACTGCAGCAAAAGACGTTTGGCTGTAGGGAGGAAGACAAGTTTTCCTGCGCCGCTCCAATTCCATATAAAAGTCTTCGTCGGGGAAGAATAGAAGAAAAGTTCTTAAGCAAAAAAAAGAATAGAAGAAAAGTTTACCTCCTTCATTAATTGAATGGAGTCGGACTTCACCACTCCAAGAAAGCCATGTGGTAGAGGCAGCAGGGTGTGTGGGGAGGGAGAGCTGAAGCTCAGGAGATGATTTCTGAAGAGTCGCATGCTGGGCTATCCTACTACTATCCTCCGGAGGGCCATCCAGATGACAATGGAGCAGAGGCGGTTTGATATAGTTTGAAGTCGCCGCTGCTTGCTCAGCCATTCGAAGAAGAGACGTGTGGATGCCCTCCCTCATCTCCAGTCGCCGGCGCCGAGCCACCGTGCATTCAATGCCCTCATCTCCTGTCGCCGGCGCCGCTACTTTCTCCGACGTAAGTTTTCACGGTTTCTTCCAAGTTAGAGAAGCACTAGGTGGGCCCCTTTCCGCGTGGAAAGGACGGTCTGCGCTCAATGCTGGAGCCGCCGGTCTCGGCTTAACTGCGTTAAAAGCCAAGGTCTCGGAGATAGAAGATGTAATTATCAGAACAGTAGTTAACAATTGATATAGTAAAATAATATACTAATATAATTCATCATTACAAGGAGAACCAATGTTAAAAATTTACAATACAAAATAATTAAGATACTAAGACATAATTTGGAGCAGCAAGACATGCACTAACTAGGATAGAAAGACATTCTAGCGCCTTAGAGACTTAATTCTAATTCTAAGTTATGTCGCTATGGTTGGGTTTCATGATCAAATATGGTATTGCAGTTGTCGTAGAGAGTGAGAAAGTGCCCAGATGAAGTTCTCTTCTTACCTTTATCATGGGAAACGAAGTTGTTTCCAGCAATGGCTTCTCCTAGATGGTGGTTATACGATATTTTAGTAGAACAATTTCTTTTGCATGGTTGTTCATATAAATAACTTTCCTATATCTTGATAACTTCTTTTGGAAAGTTAATTCTGTTAATAAGCCATCATAACCAACCTACATTAAATTGTTCAAGTTTTAAAGTGGCTAACAATCTAGCCAGGACTTATATTCATGGCCATTTCGCCAAAACAATGCTATAGTATTCACCCGGCTGACTACATACTTTGGGATTAGAATTGCACATTATGCGGTAAGGTATAAATTAAAGATAGGCATTTTATCTATAAAAACCATTATTTTTTATTTACAATACTATTTTTACTTAAGATACATAAATTTAACTCAGCAAGAGTTTATTAACTAATGACTGCTTCGTATCCCATGTCATTAGGAAGAAGCCTCTCCATCCTGGCACCCACATCGTGCATCATCCTAAATATGGTCATTTAGACAATGTTCTTGTTTCCTTTTTAACAACAATTCTATTTCATATACGTTATTTCTGATTATTTGCTCACTTTTTGTCGTTATAACATGTTGTGAACAGTGAAAATAATGATGTTATAACAGTTGTGCGATACAACAATGCAACAAAGCTGTTTTAATTAGGATTTAAACGATTCAGTTTTTATCTAGTTTTCGAAGAATGTTTCAGTCATCAGCCAACAGCAAACTATAGGCAAAAGTTCTAGGAGATTTCAGCTTTCCCAAGTGCTTAACTCGAGTAATTCTAATTCAGTTCCCATTTTGTTTCCATAGACATGCATGGTTTGTCCGTCGCTCTATGTAAGTGTGCAGCCACAATGGCACTCTTGTATCACATTCTGGATACTCGTATTTCTCTCAGAATCATCTTTATATCTCAAAGTAATGAGCGTTGAAACTAGAAATGGTCCCATCATCCGTGCATGCACAGTTGGTCGGCACGACTTGCTTGCATGTACTACGTACCAAAGGTAGATTAATTTCGACCACCCGTCCGTCTAAAGGTCTGGGGAGGCTCTGAGCACAGATAAGATCGAGGAAGCTCATGAGGCCAAGTAAATAAGCTCGCAGGTGCGTAAAAGTCTACAGAGTCAGATCTCCATTAGCCAGCACTCACTTGTGGGGATGTCACTGCGCTGGCGATCGAGGAGAGGCAAATAGCGGAGGGATCGGGCCGTCGGGTCCACCCATCACTCTTCCTGGGGGGGAAGGAGAGGGTTCGCGGATGCTGCTCGCCAAGTCCGACAGGCCGCGGTCTGGCGGTCCTCGCCCGATGTCAAACGCCACACGACGACGTAAACATCCCCGAGCATTCAGAGAGAAGGGAAGATATGATAAAGTGACATCGGTACTGATGGGACGGATAAAGCTGTAGCCTTTTCTTTTCCCCCTCGGCGAAATTCTTTCCTGATCCACCAGGAGACACAAGTCCAGCGAATAGCTGATAGATTTCCAGTAATGCAGTAGTGCTGTAGTAGTGGTACTCTAAATAGGTATAGGCTGATATTCACTTTAAAGTACTCGAAAACAAACACATATGTGTATACAGTCTTGTTTGTATGAATTCTTTAATTTGTTTGCTTTCAAGCAAATAATATGAATTCTGCTGCAATGAGGAGAAGAGGAGGTTCTGCGTTTGAGTATCGGACATCCTCGAGTATTTAAAGCTAGGTACTTTATGCCAGATGGGCCTCCATTCCACTTAAGAAATGGTTAACTATGGGCATCCATCCATATTAGGGATGTCAACAGGCTGATTCACAATCTAATTTTATATTATTGTTTTAAGTCTGGAATCTATTAACAATTTGGTGCCCTTAACGAATATTCTACTTGATTTTATATACTTTTGCTAAATTTTAGAAAATCATGGGGTAAACAAAGATTAAAGATGAGCCAAGTTTAGAGTTACTGCTTGCAAAATTTTTTTAATAAAATTAAAATTGATTTTGGATATTTCACGTTCGTTTTTCTGCAGTGGAGTTGATCTCACGAGAAAAACCCTCGTTTCACATTATAAATACTAATGGTAAGAGTAGATGGAGAAGGAGAGGATGGTTGTTGGTATTGTCTCTCTTTCTCTCTCCTTTTACACTAGAGCATAGAGATTAGTTTGCATAGAAGAGGGAGATGTTTTGCCATCTCATAAAAAAGAAGCGAGAGAAAATTTATGAACGCCGGATGATTTTGGGTGCTTCTCAACCCCAAAACCACTCTTTATTCTTTTTCAAAATCAAACTAGGTCGGTTCGAGTCGACCCTTCATAAGCACCCAACTACATCTCCAGGCTAACACATTATATATTCATATTGTTACAAGAGCACTAGTAGAAACAACAGATTCTATGGTAAGATAACTTCTTACAGCATGCAAGAGGGGTCTTCAGATACTAAGTAAGTCAAAAAGCCTAGGCGATCAACATTAATCCTCCCCGCTCTATCTAAGCCTTTCATAGTTTTTGTGAATGATTTATTTGTAATTGTTCTCTGGATATTCACATTGTTGAAATTTTCCAGATCTCCAAGCTATACTCTCAGCTACAGAGGATGTGAACTTGTATTGGAAAAATTTCCTTCATGATCTGCGAAGAGATAAATATGTAACACTTGGTGTAACTCTAATATTTCATGGTTATTTCTCAAAGAAAAAAAGAAAAGACAAATAATGGTTGAGCATGATTTATATGATGGTAAATCTAATTGCAGGACCGCTAGCATAAGATTTATGGAATTTGTCTTAACGCTGCCTTTATTTGACGATTAGGTTTAGCGTTCACAGCTCTTTAACCCATCAGCAGTGGGCCTACCCTGTACCTCATACTATATAACTAGTGGAACTAATTCGTACCATTCAGTAAGGTTATAGATATCCTTTAATTGCATCAACTATCAAGTACTAACATTTCCAATAAATCATAGATACTAACAAAGTATACACTTCTATAATTGGAGATTATCCGCACAATTGTTGTCTAAACATTATTTATCCACTGTTTACTAGTACCGAATATTTGCTCTATGCTACTCATGGCATGTAACAGAACTTTTTTTTTTAAAAAAAAAAATCTATATATTCTTTAACACTTAGGAATATATTGTGCATGCCATTTCTTCTTAGTCACTTCAAGACATTGATCGCAGCAAAGTCGGTGTCAAGACTTGTTCTCTGTGGAGCTAGAGCAACCCGAATCCACTCCTTGGAGCCCAAGAGACTCGTAAACGAATCAAAGAATCTACCATGCATCCGAATTCCGAAATTACACGAAACAAGGCCCAACCAAACTTTGAAGCGTAACCAGAACAAAATGAACAAGAACAAACAAAGGCTATATTAGCAACCCATCCAGAACTGGAAACGAGGTGTGCGAGAGGAGAACGACCCCCGAGACGCTAATCTTTATAAAATGATGCCCGGTTTTCGAAGCCCCCAGCCTAAGGAACTGAGGCTCCCCAAGTCAAAAGAAAAAGGCAGTGGGCAACTACTATATTAATGAAACCCCGTTACCCTAAAAAGCAGCAAAGCAGTGGATGGAGGCCCCATCCCGCGTGGGAGATCGCGTTTGCATCGCGGGAGGAGCGACAACAAGGTGCGTGGCCTTTTGCACGAGAGGCCGAAGCGAGGAAGAACAGCGCGAATCAGACCGACGCCCCATGTCCCAATCCCCCCGCCGTTATCTCCTTGGCAGAACCCGATGCCCTCCTCGATACCACCCCACCCTTCTCTTCCCTCCTTACACCAATCCCCCATCCCTTGTATTATTAATCCCCTTGCCACTGCTCTCTTCCAGCCTCGCTCTCCTCTTCCTCCCCTTCTACTCCCTCGAGTTACACCAATAAACCCATGCGCAGAGCCATTTCCCCTTGTTTTTTCTGATGGCGTCCTCCTCCTGCCTCATCCTCCCCCCTTCCTCCTCCTCCACCTCCTCCTCATCCCATGATCCCCCTCTCCCTCTCCCTCTCCCCTCCACTATTTCTACTCTTCCCCTCCTCCCCCACTTCCACCAAGAAGAAGACTTGCTCTTTTACTTGCACCTCCAGCAGCAGCAGCAGCAGCAGCAGCATCTACTAGACGTCCGACACCAACAGAAGTTCGACAAAATGGTGCGCAAGCGCCCCGCCTCCGAGCTCGACCTCCAGCCCGACTCCCCCTCTTACCCCAACCCCGCTCGCCTCACGCGCCGCGCCAACATCCACTCCTCCTCCTCCGCCGCCTCTTCGGCGGCTATGCCCGCAGCGTTTATCGGCGACCTCCAGGGTCACTCTCCTCTGATGTTCGACCCGAGTCCCGCACCCAACGCTCCCCCCATTCTCTTATCCGGCGCTGGCACGAACCCTGCTCCGGCTACTACTCTCTTGCAGTCGCTGCCGCCTCAGCTGCCGGCTCCGCCGGCAGTGTGCGGGTTTTCCGGGCTGCCGTTGTTCCCCTCCGAGATGGAACGAGGGGGCGGGGGCAGCGCGAGCATGGACGTGCTGCAGGGCATGAGTTCTTCCGCCGTTGGCGGGGTCTCCGACGAGGGGACTGTCGGCGGCACCGTCGCGGCCACGGCGTGGATAGATGCGATCATCCGGGATTTGATCAGCAGCGCCACGCCGGAGGTGTCCATCCCCCAGCTCATCCACAACGTTCGGGAGATTATTCATCCGTGTAACCCCAGCCTCGCCGCCGTGCTCGAGTACCGCCTCCGGTCCCTGACGTCAGATCCGCCTGCCTTGCCGCCGCTTCCAAGGGCCGGAGCGCTAGAGCCCTCGGAGAAGAGGCGGCGGCCGGCTCCGGCGTTGCCTGAGCTACCGCCTCCGCCTAAGAGGGTCGACCCTTCGCCGTCCTTCCCATCCTCCACCGCCGGAGCGTCCAGCCAGCAGCTTCCCAGCTGGGAAGAAGCCAATCCAAATCCCAATCTCAGCTATCCCCGGCTCCCCAATCCCCAGCCCCAGCAACCCCAGCCGCAGCGGAGCTCGGCCTCCGCCTCGTCGGACGAGGCCACTGCGGCGGCGGCGGCGGCGGCAGCGAAGGAGAGAAAAGAGGAAATCCGCCAGCAGAAGCGCGACGAGGAAGGGCTCCACCTTCTCTCCCTCCTCCTCCAGTGCGCCGAGGCGGTGGCCGGCGACAACCTGGATGATGCGAACCGTTTGTTACTCGAGATCTCGGAGCTCTCCACACCCTTCGGGACCTCGGCGCAGCGCGTGGCCGCCTACTTCTCCGAGGCCATGTCGGCCCGCATCGTGAGCTCCTGCCTTGGCCTCTACGGGCCGCTCTCCTCCGTCCCCCACCGGGCCCGCCTCGCCTCCGCGTTCCAGCTGTTCAATGGCATCAGCCCCTTCGTCAAGTTCTCCCACTTCACCGCCAACCAGGCCATCCAGGAGGCGTTCGAGCGCGAGGATCGCGTCCACATCATCGACCTCGACATCATGCAAGGCCTCCAATGGCCGGGCCTCTTCCATATCCTCGCGTCCCGTCCCGGCGGCCCACCCCGGGTCCGGCTGACGGGGCTCGGGTCCTCCATGGAGGCGTTGGAGGCGACGGGGAAGAGGCTGTCGGACTTCGCGCAAACACTTGGTCTGCACTTTGAGTTCTGCCCAGTGGCGGAGAAGGTGGGGAATTTGGACCCGGACCGGCTCGGGGTGAACCGGCGGGAGGCGCTGGCCGTTCACTGGCTCCACCACTCGCTCTACGACGTCACGGGTTCTGACACCAATACGCTGTGGCTCCTCCAGCGGTATCTCACTCTCTCTCTCTCTCTCTCTCGCCCTAGCCTACTCTACTTTGCGTGTTTGAATGGGAAAAGGAAGTTGCTCCTTTTGTTACCTTCTTTTCCCACGGTGCAATGATTAACTTATGGCAATGAGCCACGAAGAATAGCTGCCGCTACTGTTCTTCGCCCGCGTCGTCGTCTTCTCGTCTTGCTCTCTTTATTTGCACTCTTTTTTACATTTTTCAAGTAAAAGATGATGAGTATCTGAAAGTACCGATTATTAGCTCGGTGCAGCCTTCCCTTTCCTCTCATTACTTGTTCACACTTGGTAGACATTTCTGTGAAAATTTTTATTAGTCATTACTTGTTGGTTTAATGCAGTAAACAATGGCTGACATTTAGCACGTAGAAGCTGAGGAGGGAGCCAGCTATAGCCTCTGACATTTTCTCCTTTTCTCATTCTTTTCTCTTTCTGGATCGACGGTCCTCAACTTATTGCTAATTTTTAGTCTTTCAACTTTAATAAGATGAAATGGTTTCTCACTTTGTCCATTTCTCTTCGAGTTCACAACTTTTAGCCCCGACTTTCAACCCTGTAATTAAGCTGCCACTGTACTTCGGTATTGGGAATCTTCCTACTAAGATCTGCTTGAAGGAGAGTTTAGGAGTACTAAATATTACTGCTTCGCAGTCTTTCTGCCCCTCTGTGTAGAAGTTGACAGTCTTCACCTTGACACGATTGCATGCTAGTTCATTTTTGTCTATTTTTCTTGTTTTTTTTTAATTGGAAGGGTGGCTATGTCTGTTTTATCTTGTTGTAATGATAGTTTAAGCTTGCCTGGCGTGATCAGATTACACTAAGATCATCTTGAAAGAGAGGCCCATTAGCTTCATTTTTGTTTTTTTTTTCCGAATGGATTATTAGTTTATTTCTACTTCTTTCAATGCAGAAACGGATCCCTAATACTTATATGATTTCTAAAAGATCTGCCCAAAAGTGAGTCCAGAAGCACTAATTATGACTACTTTGTAGCCTTTCCGCTCCTCTCCTGTCAAAAGCACGCCATACTTTTCTCTTAAGAATAATTACTGACTTTATAACCCTACTTTCGATGCTCTAAAAGTACACTAATGGCTAACCCTCTCTCTGTTGGAAATGGGTGCATGGGTCTCTCTTACAGGCTGGCGCCGAAGGTGGTGACCATAGTGGAGCAAGACCTAAGCCAAGCGGGCTCGTTCCTCGGCCGGTTCGTCGAAGCCATCCACTACTACTCAGCCCTCTTCGACTCCCTGGGCGCCAGCTACGGCGAGGACAGCCCGGAACGGCATATCGTCGAGCAGCAGCTCCTCTCTCGCGAAATCCGCAACGTGCTTGCCGTCGGCGGGCCGGCGCGGACCGGCG
The DNA here is from genome assembly GCF_009389715.1 of Phoenix dactylifera. Taxonomy (NCBI): domain Eukaryota; kingdom Viridiplantae; phylum Streptophyta; class Magnoliopsida; order Arecales; family Arecaceae; genus Phoenix; species Phoenix dactylifera. The sequence goes on along the minus strand of NC_052394.1, from coordinate 18,339,729 downwards.
AGGTCAAGTTCGGCAACTGGCGAGAGAAGCTCAGCCAATCCGGGTTCCGCGGCATCTCCCTCGCCGGCAACGCCGCCGCCCAGGCCACCCTCCTCCTGGGCATGTTCCCCTCCGACGGCTACACTCTTATCGAAGAGAGTGGCGCTCTCAAGCTCGGCTGGAAGGACATCTGCCTCCTCACCGCCTCGGCCTGGCGGCCCATTCACTCACCGTCCGCCACCGGCACCACCACCGCTCCTCTCTGCACCTCTCGGTAGTGAGCTACTAGTTAAGCTCAAATGAATCTATTTTTCACCTAGTCGCTTGCCCATTTGGGCTTCCAATAGCTAGCAAGCAGTCGGCCGACCACCTGTTTCTTTGTGTACATGAGACTGATGTTTTGCCAAATGAGAAAATAGTGGTCTTTGCTTTGAGTACCTCAAACGAGGTGGAGGGCGGCACTGCTTTTTATCTCGTAGGGTTTTATTTCCAACGAGGGGTCGTTTTCCTCCCCCGCACCGCTCTTTTGTTTTTTACCCCAAGGTGGAGCGAAGGGAAATGAATGAGTTGGCCATTTGTTTGATATCTCTCTGGCAGACAAGGGTGGGAGAAAGGGATGGGGGCGTGGTTTCTTCTCCATTCCTTGGGTTTTCGGCATTAGCTTTCGTTGAGGGGCTGAATGGAGGCTTTAGTACCGCATGGAGGAAGCGAGCATGAAGAGAATGTGATGAGAGCTTTAGTACCGCAGGGGTGGGGTGGAGCCCTTCTTACTTCACTTCCAAGCTAGAGTTTAAATTTGGGTGGGGTTTGGAGGGATATGGGGTGGGGATCACGCGGTGGGGCTTGGGGTGACGGATGAATGACCAAATGGGGTTAGCTTTTGTGGGGGGATTTGGTGGGTTGGCCTCCCTGATTTGGGGTGCATGTCAGGGTCGTCTTTGGAAGTGTCACGTCAATGATCGGAGGAAATTTGTTTGGGTTCATGGCATTGAATGCGTGGAAGAATTGTCGAGCACCTAAAATATTTCAAATAGATAGCAGTGATGTTGCGTTGTTTGCTGATAACTCACTTCATGGCGTGTCTTCTAGTTACCTAATCCCTTAAACTATACGCAAATTGGCTCAAATCAAAGCAACTCTGCAGGCCACTTCAAATCTTTAATACAAACTACAAAGAGATAGGTGACATAAAAATAGATAGTTATGTTGTTCTTGTAAAATATTGGTTGGGTTTTCCTTTTCTCACAAGAAAGAGAGCATATATTCATATCAAAAGCCAATCGCTTTTGAATCGGCCACGGTTATCTGATGGATCTAGGAGGAGCCAAGGGGTGAGGATCCAGACCACCCCCATCCGAGATATAGGGATGATAACGAGGGATGGGGTGACCTTCCAGGCCAAACATGTATTCAGAGAAGCCAATGAGGCGACCGACTGGATGGCTGCCTATGCGGCTCACCACTTAGAGTATACCCTCTAGTCATAAGAGGAAAAGCTGCCACAGCATTTCGCGAGTTAATGTTTTTTGACTTTATTGAATGTATTCGTACACGTATTATATAAAGAACCCGTTCCAGCATGAAAAAAAAAAAACGACAGTTGTAGTTCCAATTTATGGGCCTTTGCTTACCTTTGTTTTGGTATTATTTTTGTCAAACTGTCAATTTCAACATTGATTATTTTTAAGGGCGTTAATGATTCTAACTAAATAAAAGCCGGTTAATTTTTATGGACAAGATCAAGTTATAAATTTGGTTTAAGCATCTTGAAAGATGTTTTTTAAGTTAGTTATCCTGCATAGTTATAAGAGTCCATGTAAATTACTAGAAAGGCTCTTTGTGAATTGATATCAAATATATAAATTAATTAAATGAATTTTTCAGCCTACCTGAGTGAGCATTTCATAACAATTATTATTAAATGAACAAACACATTTGATAAGCATGATTTGCTTCCCGCTTCAGTATTTTGGTTGTGAGAGATTTCAGAGAAGCACTTATAAAAAGATGGAGCTTGCAAATTAATATGATCTCAGAGAATTCTCATGCAGCAAACAGCTCATATATAAAGAGATTTCTGTTAAACTGACTAAACCAGGTCGCAGCAAACTGAATTAATTGATTATATATCCTTTTTTCACTTACACCAGCATCAGATGTGAGCAATGCATATGTAGTAAATAATAAAAAAACCAGATTAAAAAAATAAATAATATTAAATACATATAAGTAAAATAAAAAATTAAAATTAAAATTGGGGATAGATATAGGAGGTACATAAGATTATTAAAGGAGATAGACGTAGAGGACAAATAAATTTGCTAAAGAGAAGCTAGTTTGGAAAAAAATACTGAGCAAATGTTTATTATAGAAAGAGTTAGGATACAAAGAGGAATCGTGCTCCTCATTGTTTTAATGTTTTAATTGGTGGATGTTTTTATTCTTTAGATAATTTAAATATTAATATAGGCGTGAATCAAACCTTAAACCAAGCTTAAAATTAAGAATTGGGCTATGATTCATGCTTAAACTAAGCTTCGTCTAATCCTAATAACTAATTCAAATTCGATTTAGGATTATCAAGCTGATCAGATAGGTCTGTGTTCTACCTGATTCGAAATTGAGGAAATTGAGGTTGAATTAAACTCAACAAGATGGTGAATAAATCAAGCTTGATCTTGGAGTTTGAGCTTGAAATTAATTTCAAGCCCAGCTTGATCGAAACCAAGCTCGATGAAGTTCAGCTCCATTATACCTCTATCTCCAGCACATCAAAAATATATTTTAGTTTGCGAAATTAGGCTTGTTTTAGTGGCGATACCTCTCTTCAAACGGGCATTACCAAATTTTTATATCTTAGTGTGCCTGCGATGAGAGAGAGAGAGAGAGAGGATTTAGGCCAACATGGGGCCATAATCATGTGATTCGATTGCTTACATCAATTTTCCCAAGCAAGGTACAGCATAGCTTGTTGCATAACAACGGAATTCTAGTAGCACTGACATTCAGTAAAGGTGATTATAGAAATGCTTGTGAAATATCATGATTTTTGTTCAAAACTAGTCTAGGAAAAAGGTCTTCTGTTTGCCAAATGGTTTGGATCATAGTTCATTCCCGATTCTCTCCTTATTCATGCATTAGGCCCACTATGAGTATCTAGAGAAAAATATTTTTACTTTTCATAAAAATTAAACTTGTTTCATTAATAAAAAGTCATTTCATAGAATGCTTTGTTTTATTATAGTTATGCGCAATATAAAATCATCATCCAAAGAACTCAAAAAGAAAATGATACGAGATTTAATGCCTTAGATATGTAATTTATATATAAATCTTAAAGGGATTTTGATGTATTAGTTTTTCTTACTCAATCCAATCCTAACATATTCCTTTTTTTTATAAAAATATATTTAGGACCAAACTTATAAATGAAACAAAGTAGTCCCTATTTCATTTAATTACTAATTATTAATTTTTAATTTTAAATAGTCATTATATACTTACTCTATTTAATCATTATTAGAGAATTTTATATTTCTTTAATAGAAAAGGATTAAAATTACATTTGTTATTTGACATAAAGATATTAGGGAGCTAATTGTCATATAATTGGACAATGAGGACTTTTTTTTTTGGTCTCATTCATAGTAAACTGCAGTGCGGATCGTCTTTTTAGAATGGGGTTGAAAAAAGAAATTATCCGTCAAAAGCCCTTTTTTTTTTTACTATGACTATAAATTTAGTGAATATGACTATAAATGTTATCATTTTAAATTAGTCTAAGAAAAGAAGTATTTCATTTACCAAATGAATCAGGGTGTAATTACTTAATTACTTTATCCACCTGTACAAGTTTTTTTTTTTTAAATGTTGTACTAGACACCACTCATCTCTTTTTTTCCCTTCTTTTTTTAATGATAAAATAGACATCTCTCATTTCATTGAGAAATGAGATATAGAAGAGCCAAAGGCCTAAAACAAAGAGGAACATCGAACAAATATCAAAGAAAACTACAATCCTCTCTAGATGATTCGAGTCGGGATTTTGGTTCATAGTTCACAATAAAATCTTTCTTAATTAATTTAAGAAAATAATATTTTGGTTTTTAGATACTCTTTTCCTAGAAATAATGCTTTGATTCGTTAACGTTATACGAGATAAATAATATGAAAGCATTTTAAAGATAGTTACAAGGCAAATTAGGTCACGATTGGGTGGAGTCTATGGGTCGGCCTTGGGCCAAAATAGAGGCTGGCATTCATTGGGCCAGCTTGTGGGCTCCACCATGGTTCCATCGTTAACCTGATCATGAGACTTCTTTAGGCCCGGCTCCTCCCATTTCCAAGGCAGAATGGGTGGCGTTGGGATGTGTCAAGTGCTCTCTCTCTAATTTAACATCAGGAGCAGAAAACACATGAAGCTCAACAAGTTTATAACCTAAAAGTTATGGAAAACATTGACAAAACATGATCCTGATAATAATATGATGATTTCTACGATTGCATATGATTTCGATATGATTTTGGAATTCAAGTAAGGTTACACAAGAAAGAAAAATATGAGATGGGAATGCCTTTTCATAGAACATTTAATACTTCCGATACTATAGAGCACTTCTTAATCAAACGGAATTTTCCTTTAGAATTGTTCGCCAGGTCATTGCTAGAAGTAATTTATTTTGTGGATTGCACTCTCAGCTAGTTCCTATCATGCATTATGATGGCCCTTCAAAGGTCAAGTGGGTGGGTGGGTATCATTTTCCTATCAAAATAAGGTTGGTGGACAACATTCATCTACACCAAATGCTTTTTAGTGATTCAGAAAAATCTTCAGACTCGATGTGGATCATTTGGACCACTACGAATAGGGTTGGACATAATTCAACAACGAGATCCACCACATCAGAAAGTTGAATCGCAAGCCAAACCTTCAGAAGGCCATAACTTGGTCATATGATGTCTGATTGAGATGATTTTTTTTAAAAAAAATTGGACATCTTTTCGAAATCTACAACTTTGGGCCAACGTCCTAAGAGGTTGAATTGGGTTGAAATTCTATAGTTTAGGCTTCTAAGAACTTTATTTTTTTCTATAATATTTCTAAATTTTAGCTTTTTTTAAAAGATTTCTATTACTCATTTATTTTAGGATAGCTAGTCCTATTCGAACTAGGAGAGAAATTCAACCCAAATTATGAAGGGGAGAGCTTACTAGTATTATAGATAGATGTCATATACCTCAGTTTAGGAGGTATGAATTATCAATAAAAGAAAAGGAGACTTAAGCCCTAATTTTGCAATTATTCTATCTTCTTCGAGTTATCTTTCGAGAGATTCGAGTTGAGTGAGTTGAAAAATCTTCTCTCTCCGATCATATCAGGTTGGTAAGAGAGCTCCGATCCTCTATATCTATGGGGGTCTTTATTTATAGTAAAGATGTGTGAACAATATAAGCAAACAGGAGAAGAGTTATCTGTGTTTCAAGTACATCGAAGGATAAAGACAAATATGATGCTAGTTCTTTCTCGATGCATGATGGTGAGACAAGGGGACACTTATATAACTAGAGAAGAAGATTGCCCAACTTATTGAGATCATCTCCAGATTGGCGACACCCTCAACATAAGGATCAGCAACTTCCATTAGGAAGCTGTCTCCTATGGCTTGAGATGAAGATCTACCATCCAGCGAGGAGGATAAGGATAAGTAAACTACATGTACGAGATATCTCTCTTTTCAACTGTTTAAAGTTGAGGCTTGAATCGAGATCCCTATATATGACGGAGTTATTGATGCAAAAAAGTTAGATAACTATTTAGACAAATTAAAGATATGTTTTACTATCTATGAATACTTCAGTGACCAGAAGGTAGCTTTTGCCCGTCTCAAGCTTTCTATTCATGCTTTTACTTAGTGAAATTTGCACATGAGGAACAACGACATTTCAAATCTAACATTGAATAAATTCAACGGTTTAATCAAGAAGCAGTCCTATCCAATTGGCTACGAGGAGGATCGGTGGATCACGTGGCAGTAGCTATGGGAGAAGTATGATAGGTCTATCCAAGACCACACCATTGAGTTCCACAAGCAAGCAATCTCACTCAGAATCTCTATCGACGATCATACTACGTCGGAGGTCTCCATGAGAGCATCCAAAAGGAGCTAAAATTTTAAAGTTGAAAACATCAGCGAAGCCAGCATGAAGACTATAGGGATTGAGGAGAACAATCAGCCTAGGGAGGGTAAAAAGGGCGAGAAGTTTAAAAAAGAGAACAAAGATCAAGCTAGAAGGGAGAGCGGGATAAGAAGGAAACCAACACGATTTCGAAAAATTACTACGATTATTGTAATTTCTGTGGACATACCAACGAGAAGTATAGGAAACTTCACCTCGAACTGTGGTCGAAGAGGAAGACGCAAAAGGATGAGAATTCCAAAAAGAAGGGAAAGAAAATTTTCAATGTTGTAGAAGTTGAGGAGCTATCCGAGTTTGAACAGTAGACTTCAAATAGAGCATGATGGCAAGAAAACCCAAGACAACGATTGAAACAAATCTAGGGATGCGAGAGAAACTCTTCTACTTGAAGATCTAGATGAAGCAGAGCATCATTGAGGCCATTATAGATCTAAGAAGCCACAAGAACATTATCTCTGAAAATCTAGTTCAGAAGCTAGGGTTGCAAAACAAGTCTCATCTACATCCCTACCTTCTTGGTTGGATTCAAAAGGAAGTCAAATTGAAGATGACCAAGTAGTGTATCTTCAAATTCGCCATAATTTGTGAAATAGTTTATTTGGATGTTTGGCAGGTAATCCATTGTTTAGGCCCTGAAAAGGGTTGGTCAAACCATTTTTTTTCGGGGTAAACTTTGACTGGGCTAGCTCTTTGTCCTAGAAGAATTAGACGGAGCAACAAAAGGTAAAGTTGATGTATAAGTCTAGATCTATCTCCTCAAGAACTTTAGTTTTTTTCTATAATATTTTTAAATTTTAGTTTTTTCTAGAAGATTTCTATCAGTCATATTTATTTTAGGATTTTTAGTCCTATTTGAACTAGAGGAGGAAACCAACCCAAATTGTGAAAGGAGAACCTCAATAGTATTATAAATAGGAGCTATGTATCTCAGTTTAGGAGATGCGAATTATCAATAAAAGAAAAGGGGCTTAAGCCCTATTTTTGCGATTATTCTCTCTTTTTCTATTAATTTTTTGAGAGATTGATGTTGAGCGGGTTGAGAAAATCTTTTTTCTCTTTGATCGAATCATTTGGTGTTTTAACTTTTTTTTTAAAAAAATAATAACAATAATAACTATGGATGTTTCATCATTATTTACAGACATAAAGCAGGCTGTTTCGCATGTCAAACATTAACAAATATCCTATTCTTAGTGGCCACCAGGCACCAACTGTTGCCAAAAGTTGGTTGGCATCTTAACCACTAGAAATCGCCCGGGTGGTTCATGAATCAAATCCTGGTTATTGCTCCTTCCATGAGACAAATTTTTCTACACTCTATATTAACAAAAAATAATATTACTTTATGTTTTCTAAATCAGTTTGTTACTTATGCATACGACACTGAGTTGCCTAAAAATTTTAGATTCTTGAGAGATAATACTCCCATGGTTGTCCTCCATCTACGACCTATCATCTCCATGCATGATGCTCTAGTGTTTCGTTATGACTCTCATGAAATGGATGGTTTTGATATGGTTTAGTGGCTCATATTAGGTCCCAATTAGGGTGGACGGGGACAAATTAAGTGATTAGAAGAGCCCCCTTTAACAAGTTTATAGAAAGGTAATCAAACTGGTCAAGTCATGCAAAAGACCAATCAACCAAACTTGTATCACAATTGGTCAATCTAACCCATTGAACAAGTCCTTGACCAGCGGCTCCAATTCTTGGACCCAAGAATTCCTTGGCGACTGTGTAAAATTCTCAGAGGAAAGCAAGCTAAAGAATTCCAAAATTTTTGGTGGTTCTCATTGTACCTAACTTCAACTTATCTCTTGCAGCAAATTGGTCCTGATCTCATATCAAGATTTTTTATATAAAAAAACATTGGGACAGGAAAGGTAATAATTTTCATGCTTATTTATTAAGAGATTGACGCTTGTGTTCGTCAAGATGTTCATTTGTAAAATGAGAGTTATCTACACTAGGTTACTATAAAAAAAATCTAGAATTTTTCTTTCTTTAAAACACGAAAACAAAAAATCAAGCGCCATTGGCATGCCAAATCGGTCGATTTGACTAATGTATTTGTGGATAATTAATTAAATAATTTCAATGTCTTAATAAAAGTACTTGAAAGATATTGAATAACAAAGCAACAAGCACAAGAACACAAAATGAAAAGATATGATGAATTCCAAGGATGATTGATGCTCGGAACTAGAGATGAAAACTAAGATATAATCACACAGGATGGCACAAAGAAATGCTTGGCATCAATATTGAAATATGTATAACGTTGGTTGGAACATGCAAGAAAGAGGAAAATTTATTCCTTGCCTTTTGTCCTTTGGTCTTATAACACTGCCTCACATTGCTATTGATTATATTGTTGGTAACTTTTTTTTGGTACATATTATATTGTTGACAATTGATTTGCTCAAATTATCACCATACCATATCATCGTCACCACCATTGCACCATCCGTGTGATGGAATTTTAATTTTGGAGTACTGCTGTGCCCCTTAGTTTGCATTGAATGTGTGCCAAATTAGGTTTCGCGCACCTACATGGAGGGAGGCACTTCATGCAAGATTTTGTTATCCATTTTATCACTAGTGGTTTACGCAAAATCAATCTAAGTATACTAAGGCGGTGTTCATCAAGATCATCTTAGATCACCAGGAATCCTTATCATGATATAATCTGATCCCAGTGATCTAAGATCATCAATTTTTATCCTAAAGTAATTTTATCCCAATGATCTAAGACCACCTTGTTGGGTATGTTACATTTCAATGATTAAAGATCTCAGGGTAACTGCTCATAACATATTTCGTATTCTATGGAAATCAAAAATCACTAACCATATAATACCAAAACTACCTCTAATATATTTCATAAAAGATATTTATTAATCATATATTATCATAAATTATTAATATATTTATTAACATATTTCATAAAAATATATCTATTAATATTATAAATTATTAATCCCATAAAGACATATTAATTATTATTATAGAATTAATATTTTTGTTTATACTTATAATATATTATTATTATTTTAATACTAATATTTATTTTGATCAGAAAAGTATGGCAAATAGAAGCAATATATTAAATAATTTTATAATATAAATATAAAGTACAATTATATATTTGTATTATAATTTAAAACTATAATTGAATAATAATATGATAATATTATGATTAATAATATATTAAATGTAATGTCTATCATAAATACAATATGTGTGATATCAATACAATATAATATTGATATAATATATTAGGTATATTGATATATCAATTTTTCATACCGAACTGAGGAGCATTTTTATTCTTAAATTTTAGCCTAAGATCACTGTCCTAAGATGATCTTGGATGCTTAACTTAAAGATTGATTTTTCATTATTAGATTCGGTGGTGATTTGAGAAGTGAAGATAATTTGATATCACTGTCATGCACGATTATTATGGTATATCCAAAAATAGTAATCTTATCATAGATATCTATATCCATGTCATCTTTGATTTTGGAATCATCATACCATACCACAGGCCCTCTGAAAGGTATCATAAGCATTTTCTGTTAATTTTAAGGTAAACACAAGCATTTTGGCATTAACACCTCTTAACCGTGCAAACCAACTAACTCTTGTCACGGGATATCGTCCTTTCACATCCCAACTAACATTTCATGAATTATATTATGTGGCAAGGGGCCATCATCAGTGCAATCCGCATGGCATCTTAAAGAGAACGTTAACCAAGCATCCGCGCAAAGAGAGAGAGAGAGAGAGAGAGAGAGAGAGAGAAAAGACCACTTGAGAAGGCCACGACAACATGGTTCTACCCACCTAGATAAACAAATAAAATTTGCAACCACTTCTTTGAAATATTTTTTTTTAATGGAAACCCAACCATAGAAAAATGAGCTCCATCTCTCTTCAATTTAAGGACGAACTAGAGAGGTCCAATTTTGTAACCTCATTTATCATCTAATGAATTATTTATATATCATACAATTATTGTGACTACAGTCACCTCATAATGTACATGAAATAGTATTTTGCTCGAACTACCTAGAATCTACAAAACTCCAAGGCAGGGCTTAGATCGGAGCCCTCGAGAGCCGATATATACATGCACACATGCAAGATGACCCTTGCGGAATATAGAAATAGTCATATATCTATATGATAAGATTTTTTTGAGAAAATAAAATTATTGTTCCTTATAATAATACTTTAATGATATTTTTTCAATATTATTATATATAGATTTTGTTGTCACTTTTTATCATCAAAGTATTATCTGGTAGTATTCTGTACTAACTAGTTAATAAAATTCCCTTCAATTAATGGGATCAAATTTGAATTTGAATATGGTTGAGGCTTTTAACTTCCCTCACCCAAAAAAAGTTAACTTCAAAGTGTAAGATTTAAATTAGTAATATAACCAATTATTTTGATTCAAAAACTAAGGGATCATACCTTTTCAGAAACTAATTAAGATATGGAATTCGGATTTCCTTCTTAAAATGCTAAGATGGTATGAAATATTAAGAAACTCCTAGTTTCTTGAAAGTTAATTGTAGGAGGTGCCATATAATAATAATTATTTGGAAATTCTTTTTTATACTGATAAAATATTATATTTAAAGAAAACTTTCCAGTTGTGGGGCGCCTCTAGGACCTGCCCCTGCTTGCTAGGGTTGCAAGACTAGAAAGGATCTCAACTCCAAAAAGAAAGGCTGTTTGCTATTCTAGTGAAGATAGCAGCAGCTGTGTCCTGCTGGTTGGAGGAATTCAACGAAGACACCACGGAAATAAGGCGCTGCGCATTAGTTTCAGGTTCAAAAAAGTCCAGGGCAAAGCAATCACGTGGACTCTGTGGTCTTCTGAATCTACCGGTCTTTTTAACCCCTAAGCTTGGGAAATAAACCCATTCGATAGGACACGCCAACCTTATTTGATATAAAACCTTATTCCTTCTTGACTCCCACTAGATAAGACTTTGGCGCATGGTTTACTTCACATCCTTCACATCCTCACTAAATTCACGTAGACGCCGCCGCTTAGATTCGCTGCCCGTGTCCACAAGCCCAGAATCAACGACTCCCACGCCCTCTCTCCACTACCTCCAACTTTTCGGTCCATTAAAAAGATGCCCAGAATACAAAATCTAGCAGATCTTACTGGCCTCTCCGCCTTCTCTTTACTCGCCCAGGTCTGTTATCTTTTTTTTTATATGAATTCTTCGAAGTGCTTGCTCTTTGTTTTGTTTTGGCTTCGTAACGGAAGTTTTAATGACATGACCAATTGATTAAAGGTCTTTTTGTTTTCTTTCATTTGTTTAGTCCTGTTTTTTTAGAGATACCTTTGGGCTGTTTGCTCCTAGCGTCCTTGTCCATATCTTTATTGGTTTCTTGGTCACCTTCTTCACACTCTTTGGCTTCTTAGATGAAGCTGACTGACGGAAAAAAGGTCTCTCTCTGCTTTGCTTTATTTTGTTCATTCTTTTGTTTACTTTTCCCTTTGGAGCTTATGCACGGAGAATGGATTTCTTGGAGAAGTATTAGACCCTTCAATTTTGCTTAATAGAAGCAGCTTTTTGATCTGTTTGAGGCTGATGGAAATCGAATTATGGGTTTCAGTCTGTGGGCTGGAGATTGTTTGAAGGAAGGCGTCCATGGATGGGAATTTCGGTCCCACTGAGCAAATTCTTTGGCCGATATCGGTCTTCTCCGGTATCATCATGTGCAAGATCGTAAGCATTTTCTATCATTCTGTTGATCTTAAAAAATCATGTTTTCCGGCATGGATTCTGATGCTTAAGTTCAATTATTCCTTTAATTGTTTATGACAACGTTTATGCTGGTGTCTTTTAAACGTTGCGTCATTGTTATGCTTGTAATTGCCTCAGAGATTAGTGGTAGTTCCGGTGAGCAATATGTAGTCATCTCTCATCAGATTGTTCTATGGTGGCAATATATGATAAAGTTTGCTATTTGGGGAAGCACTTGAAATCCATAGAACGAAATAACCAGAGTTCTGAGTGCTATTGTTTCATGTATGGAAACTCCAAAAACATATTATAAATTGCAAGCACCATTGTCAGTCTAAGGACTACTATGCAAGGCATCCTGAATAAAGATTTGAATGTTTAATAGATTGAACAAAGTCATTTAACATACACATAACTGTATCTCATTTTTTTTTCTGTAGTTGAGATAGTGAGTCATGGCTATTCAAGTTTCTTAGGCACAGCTGGCTGTACAGTTCACCATGAAATCCTCATACCATGATGCAAAAAGGCTCTTAGTTGTGCTTCAGAGGGGACAAACTCTTTTCTTTCTTTTTTTGCCCCTACATGCTCGACGTACATCACACTTGTTGCTTTCAGAAATGAGAATAACACTGATAAATTTGTGGATCCATCAAACCTGTGGACATCTAAATGAAAATTTTGTTGTTATGGGTCATAAACCAAAACCAAGCAGTTAATGGTTTTAGCTGTTTATAACCTTATTGGACCTATTATTATATGCCTGGTTATCTTTGCATATACATGAGAAAAAATATTAAAAATGATCGGAATATAATTGTCTTTAGAGCATGTGAGAAAAGCACTTATCCAAGATTTAGATGGAGTTTCATTTCTTATTTGTTCATGTTTTTTCTAGTTCCTTTTTTCCTACTTCTGTAAACCTTTAAGTCACCAAACTAGGCTATACAACCAAATAATGTAGTTTTTTTCTGTTATAAAATACCAAGGAAATTTTCATACAAATCCGAAATTGAAAATTAACAAATTCTTAGTGATAACTGACATGTAAACTTAATATCAGCCATTCAGTGAGAAATTATTTGAGATGAAAGGATAAACTACTATCTGTAGCCAGTAAATTTAGGTTCTAAAATAGAACCCATGATTAGGTTTTCATTTGGATATCTCCCTTGAAGCTCTTTCTTTCATTGACAAAAAAGAAAATTTTGTGATATTTTCCTCTGTTATTAAAATTAACTATATATGATGATTTATTTTATAATGGAATAAATGCTAGTCTTTTGCTGCTTCTTGAGGAGAAGAGATAGGATCTCGGTAATAAATTTCTTCACTGCCAATTAGGAATATACTGCTGCATTTAGAAGGTTTTTTTTTTTGGTTGTTTTGAGGGGGGTTGGGGGAGTGGGTAGGTGCTTTCTTAGATGAGCATCTATTTCTTTATTTTATTTAATTTTATTTACAACAAAGCTTCTTTTTGAAGGTATACAAAATTACATGTCAGTTCAGCTTGAGGTACTTTAAGGCCTATAACAGGCTAAGCAAATTACAAAAGGTCGAATGGAACAATAGGTAAGACGTTCTGACATGTACATTGGTATTAGTAAGATGATTCAGTGAATTTGTTCAGCTATTTTTATAGTTCCAGGATTCCTTCCTCAAAAAAATATAGTTCCCGGATTCCTTAACAGCTCTTTCACGCAGGGGTTTCTCCACAATTCATGCAGTGCTAGCTGCAACAGTTTCTTTCTATTTGGTCGTGATCTCAGACCTTTTTAGGGATGGTCCTCATGAAGAGCTAATGATAAATAGAAAATCAGTGCTATCTGACACCCTATTTGGGGTAAGTTGTTGGTTGTCAATTTGTACTTATGAGTTTTTTTCCCCTTTTTTTTGAAATAAATTGATAAGCTTGTATTATGATCATTTCAAAATGCTTTTGAAATGAAATTGAATGAAGAAATTTTTGTTTCTGTTCATTTGCTTTCCTAGATGTGTCTTTAACATTATCCTACGATATACCATTGATAAAAGATAGGAAATAGACATGAAATCATAATGGCACTGTGCAAATTGTAGTATTCTCAGCAAGGTCCGCCGTACCGGTACCGGTTGGCGTACCGGTGGCGGCCCGGACCGGTACGAAACCGGTCCCGTACCGGTGGCGTACCGGTCCCGTACCGGTGGCGTACCGGTCCCGTACCGGTGGCGTACCGGTCCCGTACCGGTGGCGTACCGGTCCGAACCGGTGGCGTACCGATCCGAACCGGTCCGTACCGGTGGCGTACCGGTCCGAACCGGTCCCGTACCGGTCCATACCGGTGGCGTACCGGTCCTTCAACAATAAATTACCGGTACCGGATTTTACGCTGATCCGGTACCGGTCCTAGGCCGGACCGGTACGTACCGGCCCGTACCGGCCGGTACGGACCAGTACGGCAGATCATGATTCTCAGAGATGATGAGTTGTTCATAAATTGCCAGCTAAATTACATTGTCGAGTATCAGATTGGACTAGCTACATGATCTTACAGTGCTTCTGGTCTGCTTTACTACATCCTGCTTGCCTGTTCCTTCTTACTTTTTGCCTCCAATGCTGCATCTTATTTGAAGATTGTGCTTGATGGAGCACGATGTTTAAGGAAAAATCAACAATGTCTAGACACCCATGTACCCCTTTATTCATGCTATGTATTAACTGCTTAATAAAGTGCATTACAAAACGATGAGTGATTTTAGCAGAATGAAGTGACATTGTTAGATTTGGAGAAAACACAATTAATTGATGGAAATTTTAATCCTCCATAACTTAAGATTTGTTGCTTTCCTTCTCAAAACCCTGAAGTTTTTTATGTCACTCAGATGATTAGTTATGTGTGAAGATATGAATATCTTCTTATCTGAAAATTTGTGTGCTCAAGTGTTGGTTTCGACATATGTCAATTGCCCATGAACCATCTCATATGAGTTTGATTCATATAACTGTAGAACGGCACGATCTTACGTAAGAGGACTGTCCATGACCAAGACTACAAGAATATGCCCCAATAACTAGATTTCTGACAAGAAATAAGATTGAAGAGAGAATAAATTTGGACAAATAAAAACTTTTACTAATAAAATAATAATAACAAAACTCATTCATGGCTGGAAGCTGACGCAATTATCTCCAAGATGAGAGGACACGCAACCTCTCAACTCTACTACAGGAAGATGCCCAACTTACTCTAGTATGAGACCAAGGGATGCCATGTTACAGGATCTTAACTAATAACCTAACGCTCATGACCAAGGTTTGCTGTATTGGGATCCGACACTATAATAGAATGGTGCCGGTACGAGGTCCGATACCGAAACGGCAAATCTTACTCATGACCACTTTATATACTATATGTGGATAGTATCTCAGCACAATAAGGACAAAGGTCCTACTCCACCCAAACTACTATAGCACCACTTGGTGTTGCGACCCAAAAGGCAAAAGACTAACTTTTCTTAAATACAGTAAGATTGAAACCAAGGAAAGCCGTACCGGTCCGTACCGGCCGGTACGGGCCGGTACAAACCGGTCCGGTGCTTGACCGGTACCGGAGAGCGATGAAAACCGGTATATCCGGTTTTCATCTGTGTACCGGCCGGTACGGACCCCGTACCGGCCGGTACGGGACTCGTACCGATGCGAACCGGCCGGTTCGCACCGGTACGGGTGGTTTTTTTTTTTTTTTACGAAACCACAGCTTCGCGCTGTGGTTTCAAAAACCACGCGCGGCGCCTCAACGACCTTGTTTATGTGCATTACAATTTGCGGTTGAGGCTAAAGTGCATCCAGGAGGAAGTGGAGCTCAAGTATACAGATCCGATTTACGGGTCCTTCACCGCTGATGATGATGATCCACTACTCGGCTGGCTTGTAGGCCAGCAGCAGGAGCCCGAGCTTGACGAGCCAGGATCGCCTCCACGACCAGCTACCTTCATAGCCACCGAAGCTGGGGTCGATCCAGAGCAATGGGCTGAGCGCAATATTCCACGCACTCCCAGAGCTGATCAGCCGCAGGCACAGGGGAGCCAGACAGAGAGGGCCAGGAAAGGAAAACAAAGAATCCCAATGGAGAGTGTCGAGGAAGAGACTTGGACTAGTAGCGATGAAGGTTCTGGTGGTGATGGATCTTCTAGCCATGGAGGGAGCGGAGGACAGTATGGTACTCATGAGACACAGACGGAGGGTGGTCTTTATTTCACCGGTGAGTCCCAATTTATGGGTGCTACATAGGATACGGACCACGGTCGACCACCTGATAGAGATCGTGAGGATATTATTGGATATAGAAGACGGGCTCCTCGAGGTCGTTCAGGAAGACAGGATACGACTGCAGATCCGAGGACATACGGATATGGATTCTATTATCCACAGCCTCAGCCTGACGAATACGGATATGGTGCATTGGATTTTGCTTCCGCCATATTTGGATGGGCCCCTACACAATCAGAGGACACCTCTCAGAGCCAGAGCGTGAGCGAGAGATCCGACAGTTCTTATAACCTGGCGCGTGTTCCTTCTGATTGGGTTGATTTGCCTCCTCCTGATTATACTTATGATCCAGATATCTACGAGAGCCATCGGCACTCGTCCCGATTTTAGATATCCTAGAGTACTTTAAATGTATGTAAATGATTGTATCTTAATTCGAAGATATTTTATGTGTATGATTTTATCATTTCGAACGGGAGGAAAACATAACATGCAATCATGCATCATATATGTTTCAAATTTCAACCCTAAATTTAAATATGAAAATATCAAAAATCATGAAAAAAGTAATAAAAAAACATCAATTTTCATTTAATTTAAGATCCAACAGAGACAACATTAAAAAAAAAAAAAAGTCTGGCTCGCGGAGCCCGGCCGGTACCGTACCGGTCCGGTCGGCGACCGGTACGCCGGACCGGACCGGTACGGCGGACCTTGATTGAAACTAACACTAAGCAAATCGGTTTCTACCACAGCCAATAAATATTTGTTCATTGACCTCTTAGAGTTGTGCTTTAATTTCACAAGAAACCTAAAACTGTTAAATCAAAAATAGCAATCCTAATGTTATCAGAATGAGCAACAACTTGTGAACAATAACTTCCCTGTGAAATGCTAGATGTCACTTTTATAATGCCCTTTGCAAGAATCAGTAATGAACTTGTTGTTTTTCTTAATGTATGTTTTTTTTGGTGGAAAGAAGGGTGCTTAAGGAAGAATCCTATGTGGTGATGATTCAGTTCCTATAGGACAAATACAATATAAGTTGATGATTTCACATCTTTTATAAGATTTTGTCGACTCTAATTGTTAATTTTCCATCCGGAGAATGATAGGGATTGCTAGTCGAAGGATTCAATTCAGATAAATTAGTTCTTATTTAAAGGGAATAGAAAGCAAAGTTCTATCTTAATTTTGAGTATGGTTCGGCAAGTGTGGCATGTGCAGGAGCAGGGGATGGTGAAGGATTTCTGCTGATGCATGATAACATAGACTGATGATGATGGAAAGTTGGAAACATTTTCATAGGATCCATGAGCTGTGTGATCTTTATCGATTGTGTCGATCTTATATTTTGTTTGTTTTCATCATGTATAACTCGGATAAAAAGATCTAATTCCTTGAATAGAAGAAAAATTTTGACAGCATTTTTGGTGTTATACTCTACAATATTGTCTCATCATTGTGGGATGGTTATAAATAATGCATTGGATAGAGAAGCATTTCGTTCAAGCAGGTAAAAGATGCTTGCTTGAAGTGCAAGATATTGGATTCACTTTGTTTACTTCAAACTGACAGTTTTTAGAAAGAGGGGAATAATTAGGGTTACATGAGATAGAGACACCAATTCAATGATTCTCTAGAATGATGTCATGCAAGGGAAGAAAGGATTTAATGATCAGAGCTTGATCTATGAAAAGATAAGCAAGCAAGTTCTCCAAGTGGAGGAGGAAGGGATCATGGGAAAGTAAGAATGATGATCAGTAGGTTCTGCTTATTCTTCAAGATGGACAAACAAATTATGTCAATATATGGGATTTATTATGCTGTATATTTAAATGTTGTTCTTGTTTGATTTGAATAGGAGTGAATTTCTCTATCATGATGGAGTTATGACTGTAAGGAGCACCAGAGACGCACACTGAGAGGGAGAGAGACTTTGGCCGTGGTGCTGCACAAGTAGAGAAAATCAAATTGTGGGGCAGAGTTAGGCAAGAGAGGCACTATGGATGTTTACACTATTAAGCTTTGGGTTCTCTTTTGGGTTCATTTGATGCATGTTTTCTCCTTGATGGTTGGTTCTTCTCTCAAGCTATTTGCTCGGCTAATGCTTGAGAAAAATTCAGTCATTATTGAATGAAGAAAATGTTGATTCTTTGTTTATATCATCCAGCATCCCTATATTATGGAAAAAATGAAGACAAGACCCAAGGAGAGGCCTTGTGCCTGTGCATCCTCCAAGTACGAGACACATCATAACACCATACATGTTTTCTCAGAGTTATTATTTTTATTTTTTTTCAAGAATAAATGTGGGGCTGCTGCCATCCTTAGTCAGACTTGAATCCTCAACACAAGTGATGATGAGAGAGGTGCCAGCCAGCTGAGTAAATAGCTGTAGGTCTTTTGGTAGTTTATTTTTGCTTTTTCCTTTGTCAAATGATGGGCGCATGCTACTCGGTCTGCATCTAATGGGATTTGGAGCTGCGATTTGCATATGGAGAGATCCTAGAATTTCCAACACTAGTAATAAAAACAGTAAATATGATTCCATTGATCTAAGGATATGGGCATCATCTTCCCTATTCACTCCTCACCAATTGGATCATCAGGAGGAGGCAATTGATTGCTTAATGGGTGGTGACACAAAATTTAAGGGAGTATGTCAACATGAAGCTTAGATAAGAAAATGATTTTGCAATTTAAAAACTTGCAATAATTATTCTGATGAAAATTTATGTACTTTGCTAGGCCATCTACTTGAGTTTGTAATAGGGGATTAATTCGTGAAAAACAATGATGATAACAACAATTGTATTATGGGATTGGTTATCATAATTTCTTTTACCTTTCAGTTTTACCATTATTTACTTGGCTTTTATTGATCAATGAAGTGATTATGAGTTTTAGTATTTTACAACTATATAAATCTATCTTGCTATGGTGTCTATTTATAAAGATATATTTAGATACCTAACAAGTGCTATCTTGAATGAAACCCTTCTTCAACCTTGATTGCTTGTGTTTTAATGTGATGTTAATGCCACCTTCTGTGGTCGAATCCAGAACCTTTTCCCAGGAGCGTGGGATGAGGAGAAGGGTGCCAACCAGCTGAGCTAATTGTTGTTGGCTTTACATTTGACAGCTTCTTCTAATCCAATTGTTGAATCATGTATCCAACTGTTTGATTATTATTATTATTATTTTTTTTACAGATTTCTATTGGTTACTTTCTCTCAGACTTGGCAATGCTTCTATGGTTTTTCCCTTATTTGGGTGGCAAGGAATATGTAAGTACTTCAATGCATTGGTACATTGAGGTTTTCTCTTGTAGGTTGAACCCATATTGTTCTCACTCCAAGTCTTGCATCATGGGTTCTCCATTTATTCAATCTTTGTTTCTCTGATAGAGTGACAAGCCACATATTTACATGCTCATGGCACATTGAGTTTTCCTTTTGTAGATTAAACCTGTATAGTTTTCATTCCAGGTCTTGCATCATGGGCTTTCCATGTATTCAATTTTGCTTTCCCTGATAAGTGGCAAGGCACATGTTTATATACTCATGGTTTTATTTTCTGAAGCTACGACTCCCTTTGTAAATCTCAGATGGTATGATTTGACTTCCTGTTCCAAACATTTGATTTTTGTTTTATATTTTAAACTAAAGCCTGAAGGATGATTGCAGGTATTTGGATATTGCTGGGCAGAAAAGTTCTAATCTGTACATTTACAATGGCGTGGCCTTGTTCCTTGGGTGGCTGGTATGATCAAGTTCATATAGACAATGCTTTTAGATAGGGGAGTTATATTACTTGTTAACCTCAAATCAAAGCATATATTCACATGTCTCAGTGTTATGTCATTTTCCAGAAAGGATATTTTACAATTTGAATTAGTATAGATGGGCTCTAATGACATAGTCCGGATTCTAATGATTGACTTGTTATATCATCAACTAGATTTTTTAAATCATATATCTGAAAACATTCAACATTCTAAAGCATTCAAAATTGGATGAATACATGGGTCCATACTCAAATGAACACAAAATGGTCATTCGATGCCACTAATATGTTTTCTAAGCTTTTGCTGTCTATAATCCTGTTCTTTGACCTGTGGATTGTTTGTTTTATAGGTTGCAAGGATCCTTCTGTTCATCTATTTTTTCACCCATATGTATCTTCATTTTGATCAGGTATGCTGCCGATTATGTTCTTTAAAAAGCTAATTAGGAAACTCAGTATGTGAGATTGACTTATTGGCTGTTGACGCTGAAACTTAAGCAGCATGCAGCGAAATGCACATTATCCTTTTAAAGCATTCAACCAATATATAACGCAATATGACTTGCACCCAAGGTACATAGCAGCAGACTAGGGATAGGGGATATTGAAAGTCTACTTCTTCGTCCAAACAGTTCATTTGAAGTGTAAAGTAACAGAAGTGGGCAACATAATAAGAATGCTAATCTCTGTTTTACATACACATGAATAGGCTATTATACTATTGCTAGGACACATAACTGGGCGACTCAATAGGCTTAAAGAGGCCAGTATTATATTGCTGCTTGTGTCTAAGTACAAAAGTCTCAGCTGGGATGCAGGATTCTAGGTACAAAAATCTCTCCTTCTAGTTCACACACATACGCCCACATGCACATGAAAAAAAAAATTCTTCCAGAGATGTATATGTAATTCTCCGTCAGTGTTTTTATATACCTAATCATTTGTTTCAAGCTCGTCTTAACAGATTAGAGACAGTATGTGGTTTTGGATATTTACTATATTTTGCTATCTTGGGGCTTGCTTAGGTTATGCCATCATGTTTGTGATGTACTGATATGTGAGGCTATCTTCTCCAGGTTTTAGCAATCTGTCTTGGTTGTGGTTTTTTCCCCCTCTTAATGGTTATAGTGAAATTTTTATGCAAAATCTTTAACAAATTCCTGTTGTTTCTTTTTTTTGTGAAAAAAAAAATCTTGGTTGGCTGGTGGCTTGTCATAATGAATCTCCTGAAGGTTCAAGTCATTCCTTTGAATTTTTTTCAATGAATTCTATTAAAAAAAATTCTTTTACTGTTATTTTGTAAGCAACCATCACAATGCCAGAACATGGAATTCTGAACTTAGCATTTGTTAGCTGATAATTCTAGGAACCATATGAAATATTGTCATTGAAAATTTTCTTCGGCAAGATGAATAGGCCATCTTCCCTCAACAACAAAGATATATCTTCTTATCCTCCTGTTTCAGGTGAAGACAATATTTCCTCTTGGGCGATATAGTTTGGTGACTGTTCCACCTATGCTGGCATTAATGAATGTATTTTGGTTTTGGAAAATATTCAGAGGCATGATGAAGACTTTCTCTAAAATGAGCCACACCCAGTGATGGTAGTATTGCCTTTAGCCTTTCAATTCCGCTCTCCTCCCATGTAGTATTTTTATTGTTGCATATGTTCATGCTATTGTTGTAATTCTTTTCACTTTTTGGTAAGACAAGCCACCATGTATCCTGGTAGAACTGTCTACCTGTTCTCCCAAGTCTCATGGAGGATTCAGTAACAGGTGATTCTAGGGAAGAAGTTTCAGAAGAATGTAAGAAATTCATGCCACATGCTGTGAAGTTAGTGAATGTTAAAGACATTGATTAGCTTGTTTTTGATCTTTCTTTGGGCCTTTGTATGTCAGATATACTAGACAATATTCTTATCTTAATGAAGCTGATTGAGTTCTATACAATCTTGTCTTGAAAAAGAACCCAGCAAAATCATTTATGCTCACTATTTAAAGAGTAAGTTGGATTACATCCATCCTTTTAGTCTTATGACTTGCCAAAATGGAACATCTAGGCCAGGTAATTTGTTTTTTTTCTTTTTAGGGGATGAAACAAGCACTAAACTTCGTTTGGTTTCAATAAATCCGGGCCATGTAACCAGCTTTATCCGAATGGGTTCGACCATAGTTTCCTCCTTGCAGAAAGCAATGCCTTGGGTCCAAAAGGCTTTTGTGCTCTCCTGTGGATGTCCGAGTCATTTCCCTTGTCATTAAGTGAATCGCTTCTTTCTCACCTCCGAGACGGAAAAGAATCGGACGGCATTCCCATATCTTTTTTATTTGTCGTCCAATATATTATACAATTTTAAATGACTCCACAGGGTATACATACATACATACATACATAAATACATATACATACATACATACATATACATATACATATACATATATATATATATATATATATATATATATATATATATATATATATATATATATATATATATATATATATATATATGTATGTATATTATTTTCTTACTTATTGCTCTAGATACAAGAGACCAGCAGTAGAAGTGTATTAGTCAAATTTGTACCAAAAAAGTGTTTTAGTCAAAAGAGAAAATATGTTTATCAAGTAAGACATATCTACAAACATACAAAATTTCAAAAATATTGCTCATCCTTTCTTTCTCTATATCCATCTAATTTAATCATGTTCATAACTCAACATTACATGGATTCTTGTCCATCCTAGTTGTGTTGCTTGATAAAAATATTTTAGAAATAAAATGTTACATAATAATTATGCTCAAAAAAGCATCAGATGCGTAATTCTTTATTCATATTTTCTTTCATATGTATTATATATATATATGTCAAGTATTGATATGCAAATAAAAAGTCTAAAAAATTCTCTTATTCATTTTCTTAAAATAATATACAAATAAAAGTGTAAATTTAATATTTAATTTACGTTAGCAGATTAATCCCTGAAGTCTTTTATTTTTATGTATTAGTTGCTATCTTTTTTTTATTTATATAAAAATCCTTATAGAGTTTTCCATTTGCATAAATTAGATTTTTTCCTAGTTTTCAACCTGAGCCCTAGTTATGATTAGGCCTCTTCTTGCTCACCTTGCCTTCAGCGGCACTCTTCTAATTTAGGCCATGCCCGATAGAGTATTCTATTATGGAAGATTATATGTCAACAAATTAGTTGAAGAACAGAATATTTGGTTCTCATCCAGTTAACTTAATCCAAAAAATATATAAGTAATAAATTATAAGATTTTAAAAATAAAAATACAAATATAGAAAGATAATTTATATATAAATATGAAAGATTTTAAAAACTAATTAATAAAAAAATAAAAAAAATTCAATAGCAAATCGACACCTATAACGAACCAACACTAACTTCCACCTTATCCATATGGATATGATGTTGGAACGCTGAAGTTGGAAAAATAAAAAACCAAACATTGCATTCAGATTGACACTCACCCGGTCATTAAAAAAGAATGATACGATCTAGGAGTAGTGTTAACTGAATAACTGATCATTATCGACAAAATTTAATATTTACGAAGATAAGATGGGTCTTCGCCACTGACGTAGCACAACGGCGTCTAGTCGCCACGCCACAGCTTAGCTGGCATGATTAAGGTGATGATGGGTTCGGTTTCCCGAGACTCTTAATCCTTTTCTTTTATGACTGTCCTTATCCACTCGAGCCATCGCGCGTTTTATCGTGGGGACCACCCAATCTTAGCGTGCATGGGAGAGATTTGGTGGCTTGGATTTGGTCCTCATCCCTAACCAATCAACCGTTTTGCACAGATACTGGGGTCCAAATAACTTATTTTAACCCGTGTAATGACGCAGTGATGCAAGTTAAAGACAAACAGGTGGTGCCATTTCAGGTTCATTCCAAAAATAGTAGGATTTAAATACGGGGACAGTATCGAACAATTTTGGCGTTGGTTCATGGATCCATCCAGACTATTATAATGTAAGAATTTCGACAAATATTCGTCATACTCCTCATTAAAAATATAAAAATTAAGAAGAAATAAAAATGACCCTGGAAATTCCTTGTGATCATAAGGGCCAAACAATACTGTACAATTTAGAATTTGGATCCACTGCTCATCCTTAGCCAATCACCATTTTGCACAGCTACTTTAATCAGTGTAATGATGTAATAATGCAAGTTAAAAACAAACTGGTGGAATTTGAAAGAAGATATGCTCATGGACTGTTGATACTAGTAAATCTGTAAATATGCTCCAAGATCCTTCATTTTCTTCCAATTTTTTTAGCTTGGTGGCCGCCTCATGTTGACTTTACCTTAGCAAAGGACTTTTTTATTGGTGGCTTACTCATGTTGATTTTATTTCATTAAAGGACTGGTAGTAAAGGGCTTATTTATTGAAGGAGAAAAGAGATGGAATCGGCGTTTTATCTATCAGGTTTTCGGAAACGACTTAACAAAAAAAAAATATTTTCTTGTCCAATACCAATGATGGCAACTTTGATGGATTAGGTTGGGGTCGTTTGACAATTAAAGTATTTGACTTTAATCAACTTTTTTTGGTCAAATCTCAGCCAAATCATGTTGTTTATTGGGCCTGAAGGATGGGCGTACATCCTATGATTGTACAGTCTGTATTGAAAGCGGCCTGGAGCCGATTACCATGTCGCGATATATTGCATCAAGGAGGCCTTCATATCCTGAGTCATTGTGATTTATGTTTGGATCGAGGACTTTATAACTCATGTTCTAATTCAATGCAGACTGATGGCCCAGATTTAGAGGATGGTCCCATTTCATGATTCTCCTATTTTGTCAACTATTTTTCTTAACGAGTTTCTTCAAATTATTAAAGAAAAGTCTCGTGGCAAAGATAAAATATTTGAAGCAATTTTGACGAGCTATATTGCCTATTAAATTTGGTTGGTTAGAAATGATTAATTTTTTTAGAGTACGAGATTGGGTGCTAGGCTGATTTTGCTAAAAGCTTTTATCCGAGCTTAAAAATTTGCCTAGATGTCAGATTCAAAGAAACCTTTGATAGAAGGAAAAATATGTAACTTTTTTCATGCAATTTCTACATCTCCATATATCTTTATTTTTTTGCGAATCACTAACTTCATGGTTTCTCAAGATCAACCTTAATGGCAGTATACAAGAAAGAGTTATTTTTAGTGGAGCGGGCTTTTGTTATAAGAAGTGCTAGTGGAATCCTATTAGCTGTTAGAGGTGTCAAGGCTTTTGATACAACTATACTGATGATGAAATTAAGAACTGCGTGCAAAGACTTGTCTTATACTATGCAAAAGTTGAGAGTTTCTCGCATTTATTTAGAGGATGATTCTTCGGTAGTTGTTAAATTGTTTTCAAATTCATCTTCGACTAATTTTAGAATTCATTCACTTTAGACGGATAATGCCTAGTTTGCTTCCAATTAAAGTATTATGTATTTACAAGAATGCTAACAATGATACCGATTCAATGGCAAGCTATGTTGCCAATTACACTAGAACAAGATTGTAGGATTCTTCAATAAATCTTCTTGCCTAATTTTTGAATATGGCTGTTGACAGTGTCGTAAACTATTGTCATTAGTTCATGGATCAATCCAGACTATTACATTGTAAGAATTTTGGCAAATATTCATAATGCTCCTAATTAAAAATATAAACTTAAGAAGAAATAAAAATAACACTGAAATTTCACAAAAGCTTGTCATAGGCAATATCTTTTGTCCTGCCTTCCTGCCTCTGAGAAAGTAAAGGACAACCAGTTTTACAAAAACAGCCATGATGGGAAGATTATTTGAAGCTACTATATTGCATTTATATATTAAGGAGAAGGCATACGTTCATGATATATGGAGTAAGAATATTCATAAAACTCAAGGTCTAACATATTAGTCATTGCAAGAATTGATCATGAAGAGTTAAATAGGCCTGAAAAAAAGTTAAATAAAAAATGAGGCACTAAGTTGTCAATAAATCACTGTAATGCATGGTACTGCACATTATCAAATGTTGGTGGCCTTCATTAAAAAAAAAAAAAAAAAAAAAAGTCATGGTCTGCAACACGTGCGAATTTGACTTTGGTTTGGGCTGAATTTTCTGTATAAATATTCTAAATATTATTATTATTTTTGGATAGGTTATTACGGTCTGTTTGCCAGGCGGAGCCTATAACTCCGTTAAGTCTCCGGACATCCCGGTCTCGACTTCTCTCCGCTGACCTGCCGTTACGGCCAGCCTCATCCCCCACTCCAACCCTTCCAACGAAATCCCAACCCCACCTCTCCCTCCATTCCCGCTTTCTCGCTCTTCGACGATGTGGCGATCCTCCTCGTCTCGCTTCCTCTTCCGAACCCTCCTAGGCGGGGGGGTGAAGCCCACCGGCTGTCGGTGGGCGGAGCACCCGATCCGCCGTCCCTGGCTCCACGTCTTCTCCTCCTCCTCCTCCTCCTACTCGTCCGTCTACCCACCCGCCTCGCCGTCCCCGCCTTCCCCGCCCGCCGCCGCCGCCGGGCCTGCGGACCGCCGCAGATTCGGCAGAGGTGCCTCCCTGGACGCTATAACCTTCGCGGAGGCGAAGCGGCTGATGCGGCTGGTGAACGTCGAGGCACTCAAGCGGAAGCTGGAGAGGGATGGGGATGAGGTGATCGGGTACTCGGAGCTCCTCGAGGTGTGCGAGGAGATGGGGGTGGCGCGGACGCGGGAGGAGGCGGTGACCTTCTCCCGGGTCCTCGACGAGGCTGGCGTCCTCCTCCTCTTTAGGGACAAGGTCTATCTCCACCCGGATAAGGTGATTGAGCAATCTCAGTTCGCAATTCTCGTTCTTTAGTTGTTAAAGTGAGATTTTTTCCGGTTTATTGCTATTTTTATTCGACATGAGGAGGGCGAAGACAAAAATTCGATTTTGCTCCTCCTGTCGTGTTTTTAGATCTTTGAATTTTGATTGGGATTTCGGTATTTAGCGATGGATGGATTTGAATTAGCTATTTATCTGAATTCAAGAATTATGGGATAGTTGGAAGGGTTTTTTTTTCTTATTTATAGGTGTTTGTTAGATTTCAATCATTTATTTCTATTAAGTATGGGTGTTTTGTCCTGCTCCGAGTAGAAAAAGTTTCATGTGGTGGCTGAACAAGGGAAAATGTGGATGATGGATTTGATGAAGGATTCCTGGACCAAAGAGATGTCCTTCTTTGATTGCTGATGAATCCATTTTATTGTGGGTTTTTGGTGATTCCTGGCTCCACAGTTGATGAAGAGATTCCTATAAAGTAAATGAAATGGATGATTCTAGGGAGAGAAATTGAACATTTGGGGTTCACTTTATCGGCCGGTTGCCATTTAGGTTTTTGTTCTAGATTTGGATAGTGGAGGTGTTGATTCTAGACTTCCTGTTGGGCTGGTTTGTATTTGCAGTAGGGGATGTATGAATCCAAGGACAGTTTCAGCAAGAGTTGGAATCAGCTGAGAAGAGGAGGCAGGGGGCACCAGCTAGGGAAACAGGGAGACCCATGGACTAGCTAGATCAATCTGATTAGGTAATATCTGATATTTAAGATATCCTGGAATTGTAGGATTGATTTCTTATTCCTGGTTCTCCCAATTTCTCCCTTCCACTGCCACCTCTCATCAGCAGACTCTCATCTCTCATATTATAGGAAGTATCAAGCAAAATGCAAAGTAGGTATGCAAACTGGCCCTTAGGTATTAGATTGGTGTTACTTTTTAATCTCTGATATACCTGATATCAGAAGAGGAGGTTAAAGAACAAAATACCATGCTTGTGATTGCTGCAAAGATGTTGTGCTGTCTCAAATAAATAAGGGACAGGTCAAAAAGGTTCATTGTTGCTTCTTGTGAGGCTTGAATTTTCTGGAAATGAGATTCGAGGATTGGAAGAAATGATTTCCATGAGGACTCTTGAGGAATGAGATTTTCTAAGCCTTTATCTCGACAAGCTTCAGTTGTATCTGGAATTAGGACAGCAGTTTGAAAATAATATCCATTCTTTTTTTTATTTTTCTCAAAATGTGCAACTCAGGCTTCGCTGTCTTCTTGTTGTTGTGAAAGGTTAGAAGATTGCATTGGTTAACTTTCAGTACTTGATCATTCAAATGATGTATATAAAGAATAAACTGGCAGAACTTTTGGTTTTCCCTCGTTAAGCTTCTCTTTCTTCCTTGGTTTGAGGTTTCCATGTTTATCTTTGGCTTCCAGTTGAGTTATTTTCTTGACTAATATATACTTGAATGGAAGAAAAGGAAATCATTCATCTATTCTAGCTCCCTTTTCATTTGAGGATTGTCAATTTCCGTTGGACTTTCAGTCATATTATTTCCTGCGAACTTGGAAAGTTGAATGGATGCAAAATCCTATGAGGATTTTTTGTTTGTGTGCGTGTGTTTCATTGACTGCATAAGTTCTATTGGATTGAACATGCAAGTAATAGATATGCTATATGAATTATTATCTAAAGATTCTCAAGAATATTCTACTGCTTGTTTTTTTTTTTTTTTTGATGCCATTGCATTGTCATGATAGATTTAAAATTTAATGCATTTACTGCAAAGTTTCTTTTTTCCAAAAAAAATTAAATTTGTCACCCCAAAGCATAGTTGAAAGCCTGGTTGTCTTTTAATTCATTTCAATGAAGTGGCAGAGAGCAGTTCACACAACTTCGAAATGCAATTCAATGTTAAAATATTTCCCGTGCTTCCTTTTCTTTCACTTGAATTGTTTGATTAGCAATGAAATTTTTGAAGTGCTCACAAATTCTTTTAAGCAATGAATGATAAATAAGTTTGGCATTTTCCCAAAAAGATGATTAAGTTTGGCAATTGGGCATGTAATTGGTGTGTTTTTTAAATTTTATCAGTTCTCAAGAAACCTACGGCGCTGAATGAACTGTTATATCTTGGGGACTTTTAAGAATTAAACCCAGAGGTTATTTTTTTTTTCCTTGGTTGGTGATCATATTTATTTTTTATTTTGTCTACCTGGAGAGACTTTGGGAGACTAGAGGCCTATCATCTTGATCTATTTGCCTATTCTTTTAGGTTGTTGATCTCGTTAGCAGAGCTGTTCCCCTTGCGCTGGCACCTCAGGATGATCCAAGGATAGAAGAGCTAAAGCAACTGCAGAGAAGAAAGGAAGAAATTGATATGCTTGCTCACAAGCAGGTCCGTCGCGTTCTGTGGTCAGGATTAGGGTTCTTCATTGTTCAAGTTGGTCTTTTCTTTCGTCTAACATTCTGGGAGTTCTCATGGGATGTCATGGAGCCGATAGCATTTTTCACCACTACAACCGGCATAATCATTGGATATGCCTACTTCCTTTTTACATCAAGGGATCCAACATATCAAGATCTGATGAAGAGGCTCTTCTTATCCAGACAAAGAAAATTGTCGCAGAGGCAGAATTTTGACATGGGGAGATATGTCGAATTGCAGAAACATTGCAAATGTCCTTTGGATAAAATCGTAGGGGTCGAGCATATTAATGAGTCTGATGTCTCTCATCTTCAATATTTCTCAGCCTACAAGTGATAAATTCGTCGTGTTAACGCCCAGGCCTATTATCTGTTTCTGGGCAATGACAAAAAATTGCTGCTGGGACAAGCAAATTGCTGTTTATTCTAGAGATGCTAACAGAGCCTTTTTTTGGCAACTTTCTAATATCAAATTCCTGTGTGCTGCCCCTTCTCCACTGCTATGTGATTACAGAAGGCAGCGTATCAGTTTTGTAGCCAACAGAAAGATTTTATATACAGAACTGTTGTAACCTGCCTGCAATCAATGCAGTCCTAAATTTCTCATACTGAACTATTGTTGCCTTTGTGAATTGTCTGTTGGTAACAATGCACTTTCTTTTCTTTTTACTGAATCACAGTGTCCATTATTTCCTCAAATCAATCAATTTAAAGCATCAAAATTGGCAGTTTGGACTTTGAACCATATTTTACGCCAACTATCTGTTCAAAGTGTAGACATTGCCCCGGCCGGCGGAAGATTAGTCGATGAACTAAAGGGAAACTCTGATGCGAAACATTCGTGCTTTGACATTCTTCAGCTCTTTCTGTTTGCATGTGACTGTATGTCAAGGGTAGCTGGAACATTAGTCAACTAATTTGATTTATTTGTTTGTGCCTGGCAATGAAATGCAAAGAAAATGAGACATGGTGACATGGAAGAAATCTCTGCTACTGTAACAGTTGGAAACCAGAAATTGTAATGAATCAGATTATGGCTGTAATGAGTCAAAGTTGGGAGTTGGCAGCCTGAAAATTGATTCTTGTTAGGGGGGCTCTGTTTGCTAACCAGAGACCTGGTCCCGGAGTGAAGAAAGGTCGACAATGGTGGATTAGTGGGAACACCATCTTGGCAGCGATGTGAAGCACGAAGTTTCTTATGTACTCGCCAAGAAAAAGTCCTCAAAGCACCGAAAGTGATGTTCTGCCAAGTTAAAACGGCAGGCTGTCAACTTTTAATGCATGAAGAGGACCGCTGGATGAATGATTTCACGTGCCGAATCAGGACAATGTTCCTTTCGGGGGTCTGATAAGGTTCACGTGCTGAATCACAGGAGGGGAAAAGTTATGATCAACGGAAAAGTAATAAAATGTCTTTTATTTGATTAGAGTTTTCAAAAAAAGAGATGAAAAAATTATATTTTCATGAAAATATGATTCTCACATTTCATGGAAAAATCTTTCCCATGAGAAACATGAGGCGGGAATCACTCTACCTTTATTTTTTTTTCCAAAAAGGTCCGTCAGCATTAAAGATGCATTAAAGACCTAATTTTTGTTAAGGGTATAATAAAAATTACACATAACTTTTCTAGAAAAATGGATGGTCAACCAAACATAAGTATTTTGGAAATCTATCACTTTTCCATAGTTAACCAAACATGCCAAAAGTACTTTCCCATGTATCCTTTTCCTAAAACCTGCTTCCGATGAATCATATTCCTAGGAGGAAAAATGCTTTCCGCAAACCAAACAAGCCCAAGAAGAAATTGTTAGACGAATGCGATTCACCATGAGTGTAGGATGAAATAAATTCATCAAATAATTTTACTTTAAGATGAAATGAATCGATCTAAGATGATTTCGCCGGTGGATCTAGTCCACTTAATAATTTCTCAAATTAAGAGATCGGCACTGCTTTTTTGTTAAATTGAATTTATTTACTAGTCTAATATAAATGCATCGGTAGAAATCAAGAAATAAAATATGCACAAAATTAGAAGAAATATCTGTCACACTAGTTCCACGTTCTCTACAAACATGTGTCGCCTCGTGTGAATGTAGGCTTGCTCCCATTCTCCAGTAATTCTGAATAAGAGGAATGTCAGTCAAAGAATCTCCCACAATAATGATATGAGAAGCCTTTGTATCAAACATTCTCATACGGCATGCAACTCTGCCATTCGTACATAATTTTAAATAATCTGAGTCACTAGCACTTATAATAACGAAGCTAGCACTCTTTTTAACTGTGTGAGATCTTGTCACTGCTTGTAAGCCTTCATGCGAAAATAGCAAAACCTTTGCTTGTCATGCAGGACTGTCAAAAACCCTAGAAACGAAATTATTGTAAGCATCGCTCGAAGGAAAAATCAAAAAAAAAAAAAATTTCTAGACTTGCTTGATTTGCTACATATAGGTAACAATAGACCAACGTAATTTGTAGAAGAAATTTAATACAAAAACTATAAGAAACAAAAAACATATGAGTCTCATACTTCTACCAAAAACTTTTTGCTTCTTGAATATTACTCAAAAAGAGATGTATTGTTGCACGTATTATTATTTTCTTGTTTTCTTTATGTGTGTCGTTAAAAGTGCTAAATTTACAGCTAAAATAATGCCAAGAATAACGAATCCTAACAATACAAATACATTGTCTTTAGTCCATATCACCAAATTAGGAAAAACTTATAAATGCATTGATAAAATTGACAACAATAAGATGTAGCATTCTTTGTTTTTATTTCTAAAAAAAAAAAAAAAAAATATTAAAATTATCATGACAAAGTTGAATTTTTGTTCTAATATTTATATCAAAAAATCATAAAAAATCGTATGAATAAAATATATTAAAAATATAAAAACTAATATAGAAGTTTGGTCCCATAATCCATCTATATATTTAAATCACAAATAGTTAGATGAAAATATAGAGATTTTAGCTATCAATTTAGTGAACTGCACCTAAAGTAACTAATTAACTTTGTGATATTAATACAAATCATAAGTCATCGATGGAGCATGTTAGTAGTTGTCAAGCTAAAAGCTATATAATAATAACTAAATGAGTCATGTATTTTCTTGTACACATCGTAACAAATCTAGGCTTTTTCCATCATATTACATATGCATACATACATATATACATATAATGAAAAAGATAAAGATTGTTATACCAGGTTATTTTATATTAAAGTTGCTATAAAGGAGACGCCGATTGTTTTTTTATCTGTATAATTACTGTAAATAAGATGAGTAAACAACAAATATTGTTTTTATATAGATAACGCTCGCACATAATACTGTAATAGTCATTACTATTATAAGCAATCAATGCATGTGTTCCACACTAGGGAGTCCATGATGTTATATATATTGTCCATAGATATTTAATCAACAAGCACTATTATATCAATCTCGCTATAATGGCATTTTATATATAATTGTTTCTATTTGTCATTTATAAATAATAATTTTAAAATTCAAAATTTTGTTTCAAGTTTCCTCCCAATAAAATGATACAAGCAGGAAATTATTCTTTTTATTGAGTGAATGGTAATTTGAAAAATAATATGTTATTGCTCTACTTGCCTTCTATTATTCATTAAATATGATTATGACTGTTTTTAATTTTCATTATTATTCCCCTGTTGCCTCGTGCGAGCATCGCGCTGTACGCGAAGTTCATGTATCGTGTGGGGCCTGTGCAATCACGGGGCGTGATACACGGCCAAATTTACTGGTCAGTCAGTCAGGCCAAATTGATGTCCATGTCATGTAATTTTTCTTCTCCTTAGTTGTTATTCTTTTTATTCCTTCAATCAGTTTCAATTGCTTTTAGGAAATTAGCTTTTTCATTGAAGCATATCAGTTGTTGAACTTGCATTGAACATATGGTGCCTTGTTTTTCGACTTTTTTTTTTTTTTTGACTGTATCTGTACCCATACTGTATGATACATCTGGTTTGGCAGAAAAAAAAAACTTCCTACATAAATAATGTCAACTAAAACCAGCTGCTATACATCAACACTAAATATTTTATTCATCATCGAAGTAAATTTTATAGAAACATAAAAATTCTTATCTTAATATAACCAATAAATTATTTTCTTAAAAATATATTAATGAATTATGAAGAGACTTATCATTGATTTTAATTTTCATGATAGAACAAAGTCTTAGATTTTTATATAATCAATAAACTACAGAGGGATTTGATGTCAAATTATATTTTTTACGTTTTATTTAATTCTTATGGAGTATCTTTCTAACAACCATATAGAAATATGAAATATGAGTCTTATTATAATAATAAAAAATTATAGAATTTTTATATGAAATTTTCATTTCTAATATTTCATATAGTGCTCATAGATTAATTCTATACCTACTATAAGAAAATATAAAATATAAATAAATTATATATTTATTTGTGATCAAATTATATATTTATTGGCTAATAAATTATATAAGAATTTGTGATCAAATTTTATTTTTTATTTTCATATAGTGAGACTTTTATGAGTTTATGTTCACCATATATATATATATATATATATATATATATATATATATATATATATATATATATATATATATATATATATATATATATATATATATATATAAACATAAAATTCAGATTTAAATATAATTAATTATATTATAAAATTATTACTAAAATTTTATTTTGATGTTTCGTGTAATGACCCTCAAATGATTACGTGGTAGGGGGAGAAATTGAACCTTATTATTTGCATGCTCACTATATTTGCATCAAATTTGTTGCTCCTATTGGCGAACCCATACATTTTTATTGGGCCGGGTGGGCTTATTGGATTGGTGGACCGAAATGTGCAACCAGAGCATCACCCTACTTACCGATCCCCACCCGAACTCGCCTTCCCCTCTTTTCCCGGCACTGAACTCAACCCCGCCGTCCTTCCTCCGCCGCCGCTGCATCTCCGCCGCCTCCGCTGCTTGGCCCCTCGCAACACCGGTCTTAGAATTCGAAGCTATCTGGTGGTTGGGGTCTGGAATTGAAGAAGGACGGAGGCACGGGGACGCCAGCCGCGGAGGATTAGGGTTTAAGGGGAGTAGAACAGCGAAGAGGAATAGGGCTTTGAATCTTCCCCCTTCTTCCCTAATTTTTGCCCCCTGTTTGCTTTTCTTTCTACTGATTGGATCAGAGGAGGAGGAGAAGAAGAGTGGACACAGATGGCGGGTGCTTTCCGGCGATCCCTTGGGTCTCTTCAACTCATAATCAAATCTAATATTGGAGAACACTCTTGGTATATTTTCCCTTTTTTGTTTTCTTTCCTGGTATCTTCAAGTTTATAACTTTGAAAATCTTTAGCTCATATTATAACCACACAACGCTTTTTAGAACCTGGAAGTCATTCTTCGGTTTTCCCTTTAGAAAGGTTCCATTTTGATCTAGTTTACATGCTTGCAATGTATAACCATGAGTTTGAAGCTGTCTTCCGTTGCTGATGGTTGGAAAATAAGTAGTATTGGATTATTATCTGTTGCATTTCCAATTGATTAGCTGCTTAATAAATAGAACTCTGAATGAGCCAAGCTTCTCCCAGTTTCGTGTAGGCTGATATTTTCTTGTTTCAATATCAGTTGGTTTGGTTGTTCCGATTCAACATTTGCCGTCTTGGTCCTTACTGGCTAATGAACATGCTGCTGCTAATTAACGTAAACATACATGTTTCTTAGTTGAATCTGACCAGTGAATCGCCAACTAACTGGCATGATATAAAATTGTGGATCCAAAACTAAAAAACTTAAGTTTTAGGGTGAGAACTTACTGAGTTACCTACATTTTTTAATCAAAAGCTTATTTTGATAAACGTTATATTAAACAAAACTAACAACATATTTTTGGGATGCACAGATAATCCAGTAATATGAGTAGAGCATGACAGAGTGTTGATCCATGTTTAACTGTATCATAGTTTATCATTGCGATATGCTGCTGTGCGGTTGATGGAAACACTGATACAGGCTGATACATGACGCACAACTATGCGTTTTGCCTATTATCTTTTGGCATTTTACTATGTTAACTAGCCTAAATCTGTGTTTTATTTTATTATTATATGTTGCATTTTATATTTCTCTCGGCATCCAATATTCCATCTTGAGGTGTTGTAATCTTTGTCTCTCCCCTTTCCCTTTGACGTCTATTACCTTCCAGGATCCAACTTTACTGGTTTTGTATCCATATCAAAGACTCCTAAAAGACTAATTAGCTTCAGCTCTAAGTTAGTGACTAAAAACGTCCCAAATCCAGATTCTCTGAAGCATTTTATGGCCCATTTGATTTAAACTAAATAGAACATCCTGTAAAAGATGTCAATATCAGATGATGGAAACCCTCTTGTAGATGAAGATTATCTCGGCATTTTAACCACCTTATGCTATGTTCCTTAAACCTAATTCATTTTTCTTTCTTCTTCTTCTTTTTTTAATATACAGGCTTTGGAGTGCAAGGACAGAGGTATCTCCCATTATTGTCACTTCTGTTTGGCCATTTTTATAGAAATCATTTGCTATATCTGAATGGACTTAACCATCCAACTTTCTTTCTCTGTAGCTTGTAGCAGGACATTGCTGCAGCAGTTATGCCACCAGCACTTTTGGTTTTCAATCTAGGTATTCGAATGATAGCAGAATTGTGGAAGATCAAGTATTTGAGCAACGTGGTCTGAAAGCAAAGTTTCCATCAGAGGTTCTTTCCAACTAAAGATCTTTTCTAAAAGAACTAGGAACAAAATATGTTTGTTCTTCATGTTATAGAATCATCTGAAAGGACATTCTTTACGTAAAATATTTTCAGAAAATTACTTCAGTTCTGATAAAATTCTTTGAGGCATG
This sequence comes from Phoenix dactylifera, assembly GCF_009389715.1. Lineage (NCBI taxonomy): Eukaryota > Viridiplantae > Streptophyta > Magnoliopsida > Arecales > Arecaceae > Phoenix > Phoenix dactylifera. The sequence continues at coordinate 18,303,562 of NC_052394.1, read as the reverse complement.
ACACAGCCAGAGAATTGTATCTGGATGTCTCTGGGTCATCTTTAACCTTTTCATATCTCTGCATAGGCGTTATTAGTAAAAAAAGGGGTAATTAAATTTATAATCAATGTATTTGTTGGTCTTTTTAAAAGAAAATTTTATCTGCTATTATTTCTTCTCATGTTATGCGAACATGTTTCATGGATCTTAGGAAATGTAAAATTGTTTGCTTTCCTCTTTTTATTATTGTTATACTCCTTTTCCCTTTCTCTGAAGATCTTTAGCTCATGTTCAACTTTTCCAGAGAAGATTGAGGCATTACATTAGCATTTTCTAATTGTATAGAATGGGATGAATACTTAGTTTTGTAGAAATAAACTATTGTAGATTTTTCTTTGGTAGAATCAGGTCATTGAAGTTACTTGTTTATTTCCATTTACAGCATGATAATAGTATGGTCAATCAGAAACAGAGGAGTGACATAGAGCCACTACCCAGACAACAAATTGGGAAGAATATTTCATCAGCGGAGAAAGCAAAGTTCCTCATTAACACAGTATGTATTTGGACTTTTTTTTTTTATGTGTGTGTTATATCCAAAGAGGGATTTCTTTTTAGTTCAATGTTTATAAAGTTCAAGTCTGAAAATAAAGCAAAAGTTATATAGATGGTATAGATTATATGTGGTACGTATAATCTAAAAAGTCTAAAAAGGAAATCTTAACCAATTATTTATATGTAGCATGGTATTAATATTACAGTACTATATAAGTCCTGGGGATTTGACTTTTTAATTAGTATTGATTATATATATGTAACATGGTAATATAATCAAACCATGTCTGGTTAGTCAAATTTTCTTGGCAAAGTGATTTATTGGTTATTTTTTTATTCATGAAATGAAAATTGAAAGCTAATGCATCAGCTGGGATAGCCTAGATAGCATAGCTGGCTGACTAAATAGTTTCATTATCTTTTTAGAGGGAATTTTGCAACTTTTTCAGTTAAAAGATTGGTGGATTTATCAGCTTGCTCAGTTGCTGGCTTGCTGTTACCTGTTGTGTGAAGTTGACTGGCAAAACTTCTCAAAATTTGCAGCTTCTTGACCTCAAAAATTCGAAAGAAGCTGTGTATGGTACTCTTGATGCTTGGGTTGCATGGGAGCAGAACTTTCCTTTAGCCATGCTGAAGAGGGCACTTATTGTTCTTGAAAAGCAGGAGCAATGGCATCGAGTTGTTCAGGTATAACCGTGTAACAAATATCCAATGTCTAATTGGTTTTTTGGTGGTGCCCCAGCTTCCCTATTTTTACTTGTTTATTCCATGTTGTTCTTTACCCCCAGTACTTTGATCAAGACGCATATTCTCAATTTAGGTTGTAAAATGGATGCTGAGCAAAGGGCAAGGAACAACTATGGGAACATATGAGCAATTAATACGTGCATTAGAAAAAGACAATAGGGCAGAGGAAGCTCACAAAATTTGGGTGAAGAAGATCGGTCATGATCTGCATTCAGTGCCTTGGCGGTTCTGTGATCTTATGCTCTCTATTTATTATCGAAATAACATGCTAGAGAGGCTTGTAAAGGTACTGCACATATATTTGTGAATAAATAAATATCTTTATCATAGCTTGGTGTTACAATCTTTTCACCTTTCCGATAAATTTCATGAACGTAGTAAAATCTTATTATCATCTCATGTAGAATTAAATAAATTATATTCAGTATATATTATTTCTGCTGATCATGTGTTTTTCTTATTCCACTTGGCTAGCTTTTTAAGGGACTTGAAGAATTTGACCGTAAGCCTCCGAAAAAATCAATTGTCCGGAAAGTAGCAGATGCATACGAATTACTTGGCTTATTAGAAGAAAAGAATAAATTACTGGAAAAATATAGCCATTTATTCATCAAGTCATCCGAAGAACGCTCCAGGAAATCTCAAAAATCTAAAAAGGCTTCACGGAAGAATGATAAGAAAACAGGTGAAACATGTTGTTGATTATGGTTTAGATAACAAGCGGTAACTTTCCAAATATATCTTGGTCTGAGTACTTTATTAAATATCTCCACCCCCTCCAGTAGGCATAGTGTGTCTTCTTATAATGGATGACAGAAATGGACTGAAGCAGTATATTGGAATTTTGTTCCTCTTTCTTAAACCTTTGGTTGAATTATATCATTATATTGTTTTTAGGTACAGAAACAAATGAGAGTATAGAATCTTCAGATAAATAGGCCAGTGAGTCTGGACCTACAGACAATGATGCTGCTGCTGTTTAGAGTGGAGACGCAATTATAAAGGTATATATGCCACTAGAAAATTGTAAAGGTTATATATATGCTGTTGTTCATTCTTCTAGTTTAACAATTTACTCTGTTCTACCATACCCTGGCACAGTGTTGAGCAACCAACAATGTCAAAAAGAAGCCGGACATGACACTCCTTGATGTGCATCAGTTGCCTTTTTTCTGAAAAAATGCTGAAGTTCTTAATCATATGGTCTTCCCCTTTTATCTCACTCGCTATTTGATGATTGGTCTATGGATGTCACTCATTGGGACGGGAGAAGCAGGTGCTGGATTCTTTTTGAAGCTGCGCACTTATTCATCCCTCCTTTTAAACACAACCACTTGCTGCGTGATGTAGCCATGGTATAGCTTGTAATATAGACAGCTGATATGTTGGTCGATATGTTGGTTCACCCAACATGGATCATCATCTCCCTGATGAGAAACATTGAAACTTCTGCAGTATCACATCCCTTTGATACAAGAATGACATATTAGCAAGGCGTAGGTGATTACCGGTCAGACCAAAAGTTGCTCTACTTTCATTTAGGTTACAAAAATATTAGTTCTGTTCACAGCACTAGCCAAAATGGCCTCTTGCGAACAATTTTGCATTGCATGGTTATAATGTCACATTTTTGTTATACATGGTGAAGAGAAAACTGATCCTTATTTTTATCATCTAAGCAAGTACGGTGAAGATGCTTTCTTCGCAGTGAATATTGGAATTCTTGTAAACAGGACATCGCCAGTTTAACTCGGGTACAGCAACCCTTTGAAGTGCTGCTAATTATTAAACTATCGTTATTTGTCTGTAATAGCTGGCCTCTTAAATTGGGTATGGATATTTTGCACCCTTGCAATGTTGGCCATTCTGACTGCAGCTTGTTCCATTCCTCTGATTTTAAATTGTGTCCTATGTTCTTAGCTGTGAGTTGGACTCTGGATCTACCTTCATTGAATCTCACAGTCGGAAAACATGAATTAGAGCAAATTGTAGCTGGCTTCATTTCGCGAGTGGTGGCATGTTATGAAGAGAGCACAGCAACGATTGTTTATTGCAGTCTGATGGATGATGTTGGTGAGAAAAGAGCATACGATGGGCCAACAACTATGGAAGGTGCCTCTGGAAGGCTGCATAGGACTACATCAGTGTTTTTGCGCAGGAACTACAATCTGAATCTGCTTACAGAGTAGTTATTGGTCTCCTATGCATGTAAATGGAATACTGCATCATTCCTCATGGTTTTTATGTTTTAATCTAGGAACTTCCAATCCCTAACACAGCGTTGTAGACATTGGAAACAGAATCAGCCTGTGTACTGTTAGAAAATAACATCAGTGTTCTAATATAGAGCAGAATTCGACATAATAAAATAAACGGCATACAGTTTGGATGGATCCCTGTTGCTTTCCTGCATTCCCTGCTGTCCATGTCATCGCAATACCAAGAGGAAAAAAATTAAGACTCATGCCTTTGGACCGATGCTTTTGCGTCCAAAGGTTGAGCGGATTGGCCTCGAAGCAAAACAAAAGGAGCGCTTCTTTGCTGATTTCGACCTGTGGTACATGGCAAATTCCAGGCTCTTGCAAACTTATCATGATGTCATCTTCTACTTTCTTTCTTAAGGAAAGCATTTAGACGGGGATTGAAAACACTCACCAAGCCTTTTGGTGGGTGTCGGGCTCATCACAGCCGTGGAAGAAAGCGCATAGAAGAATCCAACAGTTGAAAGCGACCTATTTTGCCGACACAGACAAGGATGGTACATCTACGGCACCTGATAAGGGACATGATGAAGGAAAAAACTTGGCAGCCTTGAAATAAACACCATCGACGTCTAGTGCAAAGACTGAAATTCCAATGTGCTCATGATATAGATGCCAATTAAGTTTGCAAGGGTCACTTCTTTTGGTGTAAATTGTAAGCTTCAAGAAGCTAAAGTTGGTGCTTCCAAGGCGATCATAGCAGCCAAACCAAGAGGACATGCAATGGCAGGAGATCGCAATTGATCTGCCGGTGGTGTGGGACTTGCTGCAGCTCCTCGGTGAACTCACTCTCCTTCATCAGAAGACCTTTAGATCACCCAACTTCAGATCAACCAAAAGTCAAGTGGAAAAATTCAACTCCAAAGTGCTCTGCTATTGCTGCTGTTCTTTACGAGAGGCTCGTAACTCTATAATTACTCGAATGGGTCATGGCCCACCTAGAATAAACGCAGGCGCGTAAAGAAATATGTACCCTCTATAAAAACACGGGTAACTTTTGGTGACCCTGATGAGATCACTGGAATGATCTTAGGCGATCCTTATTCGGGACAACCTGATCCTCGATAATGTGAGATCGCCGCATTTGGTACGCTATGTTCCAGTGATAAAAAATTTTCGAGAATCCATAAGTAATTTATTTGGTATTTCATAGAATCCAAAATCATTAACCATATAATATCAAAACTATCTCTAATATATTGCATAAAAGTTTATATATATATATTAATTTTGTTATAGAATTAATATTTTTACTTATACTTAAATATATATTTTTAATACTAATATTTATTTTGATTAGGAAAATAAGACAAAAAAAAGTAATATATTAAATAATTTCAATGTATAAATACAAAATACAATAATATATTTTATTATAACTTAAAATTATTATTGAAAAATAATATGACAATAATATGATTAATAAAAACTATAGTATAATATATATCATAAATATAATAATAATGTTAATATAATATATAATATTGATATGATATATAATTTTTTTTGCTGGACTGAAGAGTATTTTTATTCTCAAATTTCAGCCCAAAATCATTAGCATGAGGTGATCTTGGATATCCGACCTTAAGGACGAGCATCCTATTACTGGGTTGGGCGGTGATTTGAGGAGAGAGTGATTTGGGAACATTGCTATATAGAATAATCATGGTGCAACCAAATATATAAGATCAGAGTATATGCAAAAGGGAGCAAAAAAAATTGGCTCCAGACTTTTGAAAAGCTTTAAATTTTCCCATACCAAGTTTTGGAGGAAAACCAGAATCATACAACATAAGTGATGGGCTACTGAAAAATCTATCAATTCCAAATGTTTGGCTAGCTGTAAAAGGATATTTAAAGAAATTTACATCTTTAAACATGATATGCATCTTTAAGAAATCATGTGTTTGGGCTGTGGTTGAGCCATAATACTCTTGATTTGCTTCTTCACCCTGCGAACTGTTAGATTTTTATTAAATAATAATTAAAAGTTTTCATACTTAAAACATATATATTATGTATATATGTTAAGAAGGGAGTGTGGTGTGGATGGTTGGTGTGCCCGCTTGAGGTGCTTGAGGTAGGTGCTTGAGGTGCTTGAGGTAGGTTGGTGTGGATGGTTGGTGTGCCTGTACTCGTCCGACCCGACGGTCTTTGCGCTCGAGCCTGTGCTCGCTCGGCCCTGCTCGTCCGAGGTTACTTGCGCCTCACAGGCCCTGCTCGTCCAAGGTTCCTTGTGCCTGTGCGACCCAGAGCTGAGGTCGTCCAAGAGACTGAGGCCCTGCTCGTCCGAGGTTCCTTGTGCCTGTGCTCGTCCGAGGTGCCAAGGTTGAGGTCGGACCACAGGTGCAATGAGCCCAGAGGAGCCGAGGTCGAACAACAGGTGCGATGAGCCAAGAGGCGCATGAGTCGTGCTTCGCACCCTTAGCACGAGGAGCCACGTCGCTTCCTCGATAGCACCTCTTCGCAACCGACCTCGCATCCGCTGGCCATACTCCCAGTGTTTTTTCAAACTTTCTTACCGGTTTCGACCGTTGGATCGTTTTTGGGTCGCGTCTGTCCCGAAGAAGTCTATAAATAGACCTCTTCGGATTAGACAGTATATATAAAAATTGAAAACGGAGAACTTCTATTCTTCCTGTTTTGCTGTTTTTCTTTCAATCAACGGGCTTGCTGCATACTGATTCTGGGTTCGAAAGCTTCTTTGATCCGTGCAAATCATTGAGGCAGAAGGAACAGTGCGAGAGGCTGTTGTATCTCAGGAGTAGAACGCCATCCAAGCCTAGTGCACTGTAAGGCGGCGAAATCTACTTCAAGGAAAGTGACCAACATACCACGCCTCAGCATCTCGGGTTCCATTTTTTCACTTTCTCTATTTATTTTCTATAAGCCTATTTCTGCCTATTATTTGTTGAAGTAGAGTATTATAGATTTAAAATTTTCTGGGACAGTATATTCCCAACATTCTTGAAGTAGATTTCTTTCTACATATAATAGGCTAGTACTTAGAGTTACCCCAATGGCCAATGCAAGTGACCCGGTTCCTCCTGAAAAATTTAATGGAAATAACTTTAAGCGTTGGAGACAGAAGATGGAAATCTTCTTAACCACACTTGGGTTATTTTCCATAATCTTTGACTCTCCTCCAAATGAGGAAGAGAATGAACCAGCTAGAACTTGTAATTTGGAGGAATTTAAGAAGAAAGACTACCTGTGTAGGGGAAGGATTCTGTCCTATCTTACTGATCCCCTTTTTGATGTCTACTGCACTTTTAAAACCTCCAAGGAGATTTGGGATGATCTTAATAAGAAATATGGTATCCAAGATGCCGGAATGGACAAGTATGCTGCTAGTCAATTTCTGTCTTATAAGATGGTTGACACCAAGCCCGTAGTTGACCAAGCCCATGAGTTAACAGTGATTTATCATGAGTTAGGCTTAAGGGGAATGGGAATAACTGAGAGCCTTCAAGTTGCTTGTACCATTGACAAGCTCCCACCTTCTTGGAAAGACTTTGGGTTATCCCTGAAACATAAAACCGAGGATATGACAATGAAAACTCTATTGTCTGCCATTAGGATCCAAGAACAACACCTTGAGAAAGATAATGAGCAACTCATGAATCCTGAGCTTCTAACCAAGGTGAACTTTGTAGAAAGTCAAAATAAGACCCATAAGTTCAAGAACTCCAAATTTGAAAAGGGTGGACCTAGAAACAAAAGAAAACCTATGAAGCCAAAACACCATATCAATAAGAATGATCGGAAGCCGATTTGCTACAATTGTGGGAAACTCGGTCATATGGCTCGAGTATGCCGGATGAAGAAGAAGAAGTATCAGAACTATGAACATGCGCCTTCTCAACCTGCAAATCCACAAACCAACATGGTGCTATCCAGTGCTGGTCCTACTAGTACTGATGATCGGTATGTAACTTTAAGTCCAGAATTAAATTTGGCAATTTGCTCTACCGATTGGTTAGTGGATACAGGTGCGAATGTTCATATGTGTACTGATCATACCCTTTTTACTACTTATCAGGTCCGGAGCGGCCTAACAGTAACTATGGGGAACTCCACCTCGGCACGAGTGCTTGGAACTGGAAAAGTACTTCTAAGGCTTACGTCTGGGAATGTGCTTACACTATTTAATGTGTACCATGTGCCCGATGGAAGGAGGAATCTGATCAGTGGATCTCTTCTAAATAGAAGTGGTTATTCTTTGTTATTTCAATCTAAGAAAGTGATTATAACAAAGAATGGAACATTTGTAGGCAAAGGTTATGAGTGTGATGGCTTGTATGTAATAAATAATGTATCTTTGGATTTTTCTTCTAATAATAATAATAAAATTGTGCTTTCAATATGTTCTTCATCTCTTTGGCATGCTAGATTAGGACATGTGAATAATAATACTATTAAAAGAATGATTAGCTCTGGTTTATTATCTAATGTTTCATTAAATGAAAAGGAAAGGTGCCAAATTTGTGTTCAATCTAAACAACCTAGAAAACCATTTAAAATAGTAAATAGAAATTCAACTTTATTAGAATTAATACATTCAGATGTATGTGATCTAAATGGAACTTTGACTAAAGGGGGTAGAAGGTATTTCATTACCTTCATAGTGATTATTCTAAGTATTGTCAAGTTTATTTAATGAAATCTAAAGATGAAGCATTTGAGATGTTTAAGACTTATAAATCTTTAGTAGAAAATCAACTTGACAAGAGAATAAAGATTCTCAGGTCAGACAGAGGAGGAGAATACACCTCTAATGACTTGAATGAATTCTGTAGAGTTAATGAAATTCTACATGAAGTTATACCTCCCTATTCACCTCAGTCTAATGGAGTGGCTGAAAGGAAAAATAGGACTCTGCAAGATATGGTAAGATCTTTGCTTGCCAACTCAAGTTTACCTGAGGTTTGGTGGGGGGAAGCAATGCTTACTGCATGTTTCCTGCTTAATAGGGTTCCATTTAAAGGTTCTAATGAATCTCCTTATGAACTTTGGAAAGGAAGAAAACCTAACCTAAACTTTGTAAAAGTTTGGGGTTGTTTGGCTAAGGTTAATATTCCTTTAATCAAGAAAAGAAAATTAGGACCTAATACTTTTGATGCTGTGTTTCTTGGTTATTCTCTTAATAGTGTTACTTATAGGTTCTTAGTCATTAGTTCTGATATTAATGGCATAGAAAAGAATACTATAATTGAATCTAAAGATGCTTCTTTCTTTGAAGACATTTTTCCATTTAAGGATAAAATAGAAAAGCATGTAATAAATAGATCTAATGATGCATCTTGTAGTTCGCCATCTAATTCTCTAATTATTCCTAATAATGAAAATGAAAATGAACTTAATGATATTAATGAACTTGGTAAAGGGAAAAGAATTAGGAAAAAGAAAGATTTTGGATCTGATTTCTATACTTTTATGGTTGAAGATGATCCTAAAACTTATAAAGATGCTATGAACTCATTAGATTCTATGTTTTGGAAGGAAGCTATTAATAGTGAAATGAATTCACTTATGACTAATAAAACATGGTTTTTAACTGACTTACCACCTGGTAGTAAGGCTATAGGTTGTGTTACGGGGGAACTAAGCCGCCATGCTCCACGTGACCGGCACGCGCGCCCATGAAGACTATGGCTGTCCTTTGATCCAGCAATCCGACCCCGAGTCGGACATCTTCGGCTCCACAGCCCGACCTCGAGTCGGCTGCCCTTCGATCCAGCAGTCCGGCCCCGAGTCGGACATCTTCGGCTTCGCAGCCCGACCCCGAGTCGGCTGCCCCTTAATCTAGCAATCCGACCCCAAGTCGGATATCCTCAGCACCGCAGCCCGACCCCGAGTCGGCTGCCCCCTGATCCAGCACTCCGACCCCGAGTCGGAGATCTCTTGATAACGACAGGCTGCTTCCCAGAGGCACGCCGAGGCCTCCTGCTCCACTACTCCCTGCAACGGCTGTATCCGATGCTGTTCCACGATCTCCTGTATCAGCCGTACAAAGCGGAACTCCACTACGCCCTGTCATGGCCGTACCCAGCGCTGCTCCACGACGCCCTGTAACGGCCATGTCAGTGGCCACTCCGCCGCGCCCACGATGACAAACCCCCCTCAGAGACCCCCCAGCCAGGTATATATGCGGCTGGGGGGAGAAGGGGGGGTAAGCAATATCTTCGAGAGCACTCTCTTGCTTGCGATTATCATTTCTCCTCCTCCTCCAATCTCCTCTGACTTGATCGTCGGAGGGCCCCCACTACCCCAGTGGTGGTGCGAGGCTTGCTTGCAGGTTTCCCGGTGGAAGGTGGAGCGTAACCAACACCAACCAAGACAACTCAGACGGAACCCCGTTCACACCGCTGTGTCAATCGTTCTCGGTTTGGACCACCAGCAACAGTTGGCGCTAGAGGAAGGGACTGATCTCAGAGCGATCGTAATGGCACGGCGAGGTGGTCGTGGAGCTTCCAATGCCTCCGGTCGCGGGGCCTCTCGCGCCTCCGGCCGGGAGGCCGCTGCGTCTCCAACACATTCTCAGCAACACTCCACCATTCCACCCCCCATTCAGATGGTCGAAGCCGCTCAGTTCGACCAGTTAGCCCAGCAGGTTCGCACCCTCGCGGAGGTAGTGCAGAACCTGCAGGGTGTGATGTCTCGAGCGCCACAGCGGGCCTAGGAGCCGCTGCCCCCCGAGCGCTCACCTGTCTTCCTCAACCCGCGCTCCTTCCTCTCCCATGGGGAGGAGCGCCGGCGCGAGGAAGATTCTCGAGCACGGTCCATTCTGCCAGGACCGTCCCATCGAAGCTGCGCGGGGTACAAGAGGCGGGCCCGGGCGCGTTCCCAGACCCCCCAGTCCTCAAGGAACCCGCGCTCCAGTCGGTCCCCCTCTCGGTGCTCCTTGTCTCCCACCCACCGGTCGCGCTCCCTGGACCGGCGGGTGGACGATCTCCACCGACAACTCCAGGTCCTGAAGGGCCACTCTAAAGATCCCTTCGCCGACTTGGAGATCTCCTCCCAACCGGCGCTTGCCTCGAGGATCCTGCGGACCCCAAATCCGCCGGGATTCAAAATGCCGGCGATCGAGCCCTATGACGGGGCGGCGGACCCACGGGATCACGTGGAGAGTTTCAGGACTCTTATGCTCCTCCATGGAGCATCAGATCCCCTCCTCTGCAAGGCCTTCCCGACGACCCTCCGTGGCCCAGCCAGGGCGTGGTTCGCCGGCCTGGAGGCTGACTCTATCCAGTCCTTTGACCAGTTCACTCGCCTCTTCATCAGCCATTTCGCCGTCAGTAGCCAGCGGCGATTGGTTTCCGACTCCCTCTTTGATGTCCGGCAAAACGAGGGAGAAAGCCTGCGGGATTACCTTACCCGCTTCAACAAGGCTACATTGGAGGTCCGGAACCTGAGCCAGGAGGTGGCTCTCTCAGCCCTGAAGCGTGGCTTCCGGAAGGGCAGACTCACCTTCTCCCTGGACAAACGCCTGCCGCGGAGCTTCCCGGAGCTGTTGTCTCGGGCGAACCAGTATGCAGACGCCGAGGAGGCAGCCGCCCACCGGAACAAGGAGGCCGCCGAGGCCCCTCTAAAGCTCGGGAAGAAAAGGCGAAAAGAGGCACCCCAGAGGAGGAGCCCGACGCCTCAACATCGGCGCAGAAGCCCGTCACCGGCGAGGAACCACGGCGCCCCACGCCCTCGTTCTCCGCACCGACGCTTCAACCGGTACACCCCACTCCTGGCCCCCCGGGCCCAGATCCTTATGGAGGTCAAGGGGCGGGAGAACCTCCCGGTCCCGAGGCAGATGAAGAAAATCCCTGGGAGGAGGCCCTCTCGAGCGTACTGTGAGTACCACCGAGACCACGGCCACGACACCGAAGACTGCTTCCAGCTTCGGGACGAGATCGAGGCTCTCATCCGCCGAGGGCGTCTCGGTCGATATGTAAACGACCGACGTCCCCCCGCAGACCCGCGCCCGGCCGACCCGGCCCCTCAGGAGCCTCGGAAGCAGAATCGACCCGTCGCGGGCGTGATCCACACCATCACTGGGGGCTGCTCTCGGCCTGGGAGGAACGCAGGGGGCTCGGTGGAAGCATCAGGGGTGGCCGTCGCGAAGAGGCAGCGGGTCGGAAATGTAATCACTTTTTGTGATGAGGATGTAAAGGGGGTTCAGACCCCCCATGATGATGCCATGGTGATCTCCCTCACTATGGCGAACTATGATGTAAGGCGTGTTCTTGTGGATAGTGGAAGCTCAGCTGATATTTTGTTTTACAAGGCCTTCCAAAAGATGAGCTTGTCCCGACAAGTGTTGCACAAAACATCCACCCCCCTCATAGGATTCACTGGAGACGCTATCTCGGCCGAAGGTGTCGTTGAGCTGCCTGTGACTGCGGGCGTTGCACCCGCAGAAGCCACGGTGCGGCTCGGGTTCTTGGTCGTTCGTGTTCCCTCGGCCTACAACGCTATCCTCGGACGACCCGGACTGAACGCCCTTCGCGCGGTAGTCTCTACATACCATTTGCTAATGCGGTTCCCCACGGCGGCCGGGATTGGAGAGGTCCGAGGTGACCAACCGACCGCACGGCAATGTTTCCTAGCAACTCTCAAAGGGAAGAAGCCCGTGGAGGCCCTAAGCGTCGAGTCCCTTGACGCCAGAGACGAGGTGGCTTTGCGGCACGGGGAGCCGGCCGAGGGTGTGATCGAAGTTCCCCTTGAGGAGGGTCGCCCGGACCGTACGGTCCGGGTCGGTGCCAACCTCGACTCGGAAGCTCGGCTCAGGTTAGTAGAATTCCTCCGAGCCAATGCTGATGTATTTGCCTGGTCGGCGGCCGATGTACCTGGGATCGACCCGGAGGTCATTTCTCACGCCCTCAACGTCGACCCAACCCACCGACCAGTAAAGCAGAAGAAGAGACACTGTGCCCCGGATCGGATCCGAGTGGTCGACCAGGAGGTAGACAAGCTCTTGGAGGCAGGATTCATAAGGGAGGTCAGCTACCCCGAATGGCTGGCAAATGTCGTACTTGTCCGGAAGGCGAGCGGGAAGTGGAGGATGTGCGTCGACTACACCGACCTGAACAAGGCGTGCCCCAAGGATAGCTTTCCGCTTCCACGGATAGACCAACTGGTCGACGCGACTTCCGGATATCAGCTGCTGTCTTTCATGGACGTCTTCTCCGGCTACAACCAAATAATGATGGCTCCACAGGACGAGGAGAAAACTGCCTTTATAACAGACCGGGGGCTGTACTGTTACAAGGTAATGCCCTTTGGTCTGAAGAATGCTGGCGCCACTTACCAGCGCCTCGTCAACAAAATCTTCAAAGGGCAAATCGGCCGGAACATGGAGGTGTACGTGGACGATATGCTGGTGAAGAGCCGCCATGCCGACCAGCACATCGCGGATCTGGAGGAGACTTTTGCCACCCTGCGGAAGTTTCGCATGAAGCTGAACCCAGCGAAGTGCGCCTTTGGCGCTTCGGCCGGGAGGTTCCTCGGTTTCATTGTCAACCAGCGGGGGATCGAAGCCAACCCTGACAAAATCAAGGCCATCCAAGATATGTCCCCTCCGACCAAAGTGAAGGAGGTTCAGGAGCTCGCTGGAAGGGTCGCCGCGCTCGGACGATTTGTGGCAAAATCGGCCGAACGCTGCCAACCGTTCTTCAAGGTGTTGAAGCGCCCGAAAGACTTCCTTTGGACGGCCGAATGTCAAGTGGCATTCGACCAACTCAAGGAGTACTTGGCGTCTCCTCCCCTACTGTCCAAGCCGCAAGAGGGGGAGATGCTCTACCTCTATCTGGCGGTCTCCCCAACCGCAGTCAGCGCAGTACTGGTTCGGGAAGAGGCAAAGCTCCAGAAGCCTGTGTACTACATCAGCCGGGTCCTACGGGATGCCGAGACGCGGTATGCGAAGGCGGAAAAGATCGCCTTCGCGCTGCTTACTGCGGCCAGGAGGCTTCGCCCCTATTTCCAGGCTCATCCTGTCACCCTCTTGACCGATCAACCACTGCGGCAGATCCTCAGCAATCCTGAAAATGCGGGACGGCTGGTGAAGTGGGCAGTAGAACTTGGTGAGTTCGACATCCGCTACCAGCCCCGACCCGCCATCAAGGCCCAAGTGCTCGCGGACTTCCTCGCTGAGTGCACTGTGCAGGAGGCGGAACCTAGGCCGCCGGAAACACCCAGCCTCGACCTCCCAATCTGGACGCTTCATATTGATGGGTCGTCGAACCCCGAAGGTGGAGGGGCCGGGCTGGTCCTTACCAGTCCCGATGGAGTGATAGCCGAGTATGCCTTGAGGTTCGGATTTCCAGTGACCAACAACGAGGCGGAATACGAGGCCCTAGTCACAGGACTCAAACTCACCAAGGAGCTCGGCATCCGGCGTTTGAAGGTCTTCACCGACTCCCAGCTGGTGGTCGGGCAGGTCCGAGGGGAGTTCGAGGCTCGGAGCCCGACCATGCAGAGCTATGTCTGGAAGGTGCAAGCACTCATTCCCGACCTCGGCAGTGTTGACATTCAGCAGGTCCCGAGAAGCGAAAATGCCAGGGCCGACAGGCTGTCCCGCTTGGTGGGCGCAGACGCGCACAACTTGTCGAGGGCGATCTACCTGGAGACCCTGGATGCCCCGAGCATCGGCGAGGCCGGAGCGGTGATGGCGATTGATCCGGAGCCATCTTGGATGGACCCGCTCGTCGCCTACCTCGCCGAAGGAATCCTCCCAGAGGACGAAGATCAAGCTCGGCGACTCGTCATGAAGTCCGCCCACTACGTACTCTATGAAGGGAGGCTGTATCGGACCTCGTTCACCGCCCCCCTCTTAAGGTGCCTCCGCCCCTCGGAAGCGGCCTACGCCCTCAGCGAAGTCCACGAAGGCATCTGCGGATCGCACCTGGGGGCTAGGTCCTTGGCGCATAAGATCATGAGGCAAGGCTATTATTGGCCTACCTTGTTGGAGGACTCGAAGGATCATGTGCGGAAATGTGACGCCTGCCAGCGCCACGCCAACGTCCAGAGAGTCCCTTCTGTCCCCTTGGCACCAATCACTGCACCCTGGCCCTTCGCCCAGTGGGGAATGGATATCCTCGGACCATTCCCCGTCGCTTCAGCTCAGCGGAAATTTTTGATTGTTGCAATCGACTACTTCACCAAGTGGGTGGAGGCAGAGCCGCTGGCCACTATCACGGAGGTGCAAGTCCGGAAGTTCGTGAAGAAGAACATCATTGTCCGATTTGGGGTACCTCGGGTCCTCATCTCGGATAATGGGCGACAGTTCGACAACAAGCATTTCCGTGACTTCTGCGAGGAGTTCGGGATCGAGCATCGGTTCACATCTGTGTCGCATCCCCAAACCAACGGCGAGGCCGAGGTCACAAATCGGACAATCCTCCAAGGAATCAAAGCGCGAATCGGTCGGACGGGGCAAGCTTGGGTCGAAGAACTCGAGAATGTCCTTTGGGCGTATCGGACCACGCATCGGACCCCTACCGGGGAGACGCCTTTCAGCCTAACCTATGGCACGGAAGCCGTTGTCCCCGTGGAGCTCGGACTCCCCTCACCTCGGGTGGCCGCGCACCGACCCGAGGCCAATTCGGAACAACTCCGAGGGAACCTGGATCTCTTGGAAGAAGCGAGGGAAATGGCGCAGGTTCGGATGGCGATGTATCAGCGGAGGGTGGCCCGATATTACAACTCCAAGGTCCGACCGAAGCTTTTCAGAATCGGAGATCTGGTGCTAAGGCGAGCTAAAGCATCTCGACCTGCGGAAGGTGGGAAGCTAGCGCCAAATTGGGAAGGCCCATATAAGGTTCGCTGGGTAAACCGACCTGGCTCCTACCAGTTGGAGGCCCTAGATGGTCGAGAAATTCTAAGGAGCTGGAATTCCGCTAACCTGCGGATGTATTACCAGTAGAACGACGATGCCAGAAAGACAGTTCAAAAATGTATAACGCTTTGCATTTCAATAATTTCTGGTTACAACGGCGTGCTCGTGTGATTACAAGAAATTCCCAGGGGGGAATTAGGGTGTAAAGAAAGTAAAGAAGAGGTGGAGACTCCGAGGAGCTGAAGATCTGGGATCCCGAAACCTCCATCTGAAGCGGTTGCAATCCCGTCGGAAGTGGGTGCTTCCAACCGGAGGCGCCATCGGCGTCTCACGAAAGAGACGAAGAGCCGGCGCGGATGAAGAAGAAGTGGACGAAGGAGAAGTCCACACTGCCTCCAACCGGAGGCGCCATCCACGCCCCACGAAGAGGATGAGGAGCCGCCGCCGACGAAGCTCCCGCTGCCTCCAGAGGAACGCCACCTCCAAGGGATATTCCGGTCCTCCCCAGTGTTAGGGGAGAGAAGGAATACGAGGGGGAAGAGCATATGGAGGCGCGGTCCCGGATCAGGCGTCTGGTGCAGAGCTCAATCGGGAGGCTGAACTTCAAGGAGGGGAGATGTGATCCCGGATGAAACGCCTAGAGCGGAGTTCCGCCGGGGAGACCCTCCTTGCTGATCCCAGATGAAACGGCAGTTGGCTGAAGTCGCGAGGGGCGCGCCTCCCGTTCCTTCGGCAGGAGTCTCTCAGCCATGCGCCAGAGAGAAGGTCCACGATCCACGGCAACTTGAACAGCTCCGGCTTGGCAGGCTCCATCGCACCTGCACCTATATTTATAGCCAAACTGCGGCCCCCCGGTCGTTCCGATACGGGTGGCTCCAATAAATGCGGGCGCATTGAATCCGGAGCCGATCCGGCTCTCAAGGCGTATCTTCCCGCGATTTCCTAAGCGTCATTCTCCTTAATCGCATTTTTTGTGCAGGACACTCCGGATGCCCTGTACCCCTAGGTCCACGTATCTCCGCCCGCGCCCAGGCCGCATCCGCCTCGAAGAACGCGCGCATCGCGGCCGCTTAACTGACACTCCTCGCAAGCAGCAACTGGCGATCCGATTTTCCAGGTAACCCCTCAATTAGCATTTAATGCCCACCTGGTGTTCCCCAGGCGACGCTTGGAGAGGAGGAGAAACACGATCGCAGCTGGCCACGGAGAAATCCCGTCGGGCGGCAAGCGACAGGCGCACGACCAGCGAGCGGAATTTCCCGAGGCTCGGCCCTCGGATGCCAGGCTAACCCGATGATCATCCCGGGAGCAGACTAGCCTGAAGCTCCGACCGGTCGCCTCGGCTTGCGCCAGCCTTGGCCGACCAACGAGCGGAATTTCCCGAGGCCCGGCCCTCGGATGCCAGGCTAACCCGATGACCATCCCGGGAGCAGACTAGCCTGAAGCCCCGACCGGTCGCCTCGGCTTGCGCCAGCCTTGGCCGACCAACGAGCGGAATCTCCCGAGGCTCGGTCCTCGGATGCCAGGCTAACCCGATGATCATCCCGGGAGCAGACTAGCCTGAAGCCCCGACCGGTCGCCTCAGCTTGCGCCAGCCTTGGCCGACCAACGAGCGGAATCTCCCGAGGCACGACCCTCGGATGCCAGGCTAACCCGATGATCATCCCGGGAGCAGACTAGCCTGAAGCCCCGACCGGTCACCTCGGCTTGCGCCAGCCTTGGCCGACCAACGAGCGGAATTTTCTGAGGCCTGACAACCCTCAGATGCCAGGCTAACCCGATGATCATCCCGGGAGCAGACTAGCCTGAAGCCCCGACCGGTCGCCTCGGCTTGCGCCAGCCTTGGCCGACCAACGAGCGGAATTTCCCGAGGCCCGGCCCTCGGATGCCAGGCTAACCCGATGACCATCCCGGGAGCAGACTAGCCTGAAGCCCCGACCGGTCGCCTCGGCTTGCGCCAGCCTTGGCCGACCAACGAGCGGAATCTCCCGAGGCTCGGTCCTCGGATGCCAGGCTAACCCGATGACCATCTCGGGAGCAGACTAGCCTGAAGCCCCGACCGGTCGCCTCGGCTTGCGCCAGCCTTGGCCGACCAACGAGCGGAATCTCCCGAGGCTCGGTCCTCGGATGCCAGGCTAACCCGATGACCATCCCGGGAGCAGACTAGCCTGAAGCCCCGACCGGTCGCCTCGGCTTGCGCCAGCCTTGGCCGACCAACGAGCGGAATCTCCCGAGGCTCGGTCCTCGGATGCCAGGCTAACCCGATGATCATCCCGGGAGCAGACTAGCCTGAAGCCCCGACCGGTCGCCTCGGTTTGCGCCAGCCTTGGCCGACCAACGAGCGGAATCTCCCGAGGCACGGCCCTCGGATGCCAGGCTAACCCGATGATCATCCCGGGAGCAGACTAGCCTGAAGCCCCGACCGGTCGCCTCGGCTTGCGCCAGCCTTGGCCGACCAACGAGCGGAATTTCCTGAGGCCTGACAACCCTCAGATGCCAGGCTAACCCGATGATCATCCCGGGAGCAGACTAGCCTGAAGCCCCGACCGGTCGCCTCGGCTTGCGCCAGCCTTGGCCGACCAACGAGCGGAATTTTCCGAGGCCCGGCCCTCGGATGCCAGGCTAACCCGATGACCATCCCGGGAGCAGACTAGCCTGAAGCCCCGACCGGTCGCCTCGGCTTGCGCCAGCCTTGGCCGACCAACGAGCGAAATCTCCCGAGGCTCGGTCCTCGGATGCCAGGCTAACCCGATGACCATCCCGGGACCAGACTAGCCTGAAGCCCCGACCGGTCGCCTCGGCTTGCGCCAACTTTGGCCGACCAACGAGCGGAATTTCCTGAGGCCTAACCCTCGGATGTCTGGCTTAGTGCCGGAAGAATTTTCTGAGGCCTAACCCTCGGATGCCTGGCTTAGCGCCGGAAGAATTTCCTGAGGCCTAACCCTCGGATGCCTGGCTTAGTGCCGGAAGAATTTCCTGAGGCCTAACCCTCGGATGCCTGGCTTAGTGCCGGAAGAATTTCCTGAGGCCTAACCCTCGGATGCCTGGCTTAGCGCCGGAAGAATTTCCTGAGGCCTAACCCTGGGATGCCTGGCTTAGTACCGGAAGAATTTCCTGAGGCCTAACCCTCGGATGCCTGGCTTAGTGCCGGAAGAATTTCCGGAGGCCTAACCCTCGGATGCCTGGCTTAGCGCCGGAAGAATTTCCTGAGGCCTAACCCTCGGATGCCTGGCTTAGTGCCGGAAGAATTTCCTGAGGCCTAACCCTCGGATGCCTGGCTTAGCGCCGGAAGAATTTCCTGAGGCCTAACCCTCGGATGCCTGGCTTAGCGCCGGAAGAATTTCCTGAGGCCTAACCCTCGGATGCCTGGCTTAGGGCCGGAAGAACTTCGAGAGTTAGGAGTCGGCAAGACGCCGCCAAGAGTTAAAAAGAAAAAAAGAGGAGGACGAAAGCGAGATGAAGAAACATTCGACTTGTATTAATTTTCATTGTTTCAGGGCCAAGGCCCATACAATTTGGCAAAATGCCGACATACAAAAAAAGGAGGACAACGAAAGGTACAAGAGGTCAGCTTGGAGAAACCCCCGGGTCGGGAGCGTCGGGCTCGTCCGCATGGGGTAGGGAGGCGGTAGGAGAATCAGCGGGCGATGGCGCCGGAGAGGAGTCGAGAAGGGAAATCCCACTCAGGTCAACTTCGGGGTACTTAGCCGACACCCTTGCCAGGCCCTCCTCGAAGCCTAAGATGAAGGATTCGGACCCCGCGTCCGACGCGTCACGGACGAACTCGTCAGACTGACGATAGGCCCGTACCGCCTCCGACATATCACGGGTGAACTCGGCGGACTGACGATAAGCCTGTACCGCCTGGCGCCCGATCTCCGCACTCTTCTCAGCCAGCGCAGCCTCTGCTCGCTCCGTAATCTGAGCCTTAGCCTCCAAGACCTTCGCCACAATCCGGTCTTCAGCCTCGGAGGAGACCCTCAGCAGATTAGCCTGAGCCTCCTTACGCTCCGCCTCGGCTGCAGTGCGAGCGGCCTCAGCTTCCTCCAGGCGCGAACGGAGCTCTTGGTCGTTCGCGCGGGACCTCTCCAAGGCTGACTCCAATTCGCCCAGTTTGGCTTCAAGAGACCGGGTTCGGTTGCGGGCGCTGTCGGCAGACCGCTGAGCCTTCTCCCACCTCTCTCGATAGTCCGCGACCTTCCGGGGCTGCTTTTCAGCTCGTTCCTCCGCCTTCTTAACCCTGCTTTCGAGGCCCGAGGCGACTTTGAGTTGCTCCCGAGCTTCCAACAGTTGCTTCTCGAGGGCGGCGAAGCCGAGTGCCCGCTCTTCGGCCTCCCGGAGCCTCGCCTCGAGGTCCCCGGTCGTCCTGCCCGCCACGGCCTGGCCTCCCTCTTCCACTGCTTTCAGTCGGTCCTCGGCCTTCGCCAGAAGCCCCGCCTGTTCCTTGTAGCACTCCTCTAGACGGATCATGTACTGGGCGAGCTAAGAGATAGGAAAAGTGAGGGCGTCAGGCGGAGAACAACAGAGCTAATAAATGGTGAAAAGCGGCCAGAAGAACACTCACCGACACGAGACAGACACAGCTGGCAGCCCCGACGTCAGAGACCCCCAACTCCCGGACCCGCCGACGGTCCTTCTCCAGCAGCACTGTTTCGATGAGGTTTCGGGCGCCATCGGTAGTGAAGGCCGACCCCGATTTCTCCCCGGAGCCGGATGGTGGTTCTGCAGCCTTACCCTTATCCATCGCCTGGGAAAGAGTCCTGCTGATTGTGCTCGGGGCGGGGGTCACTCCAGGAATTGATAGGGCCCCGCTCGGCCGGGGCCTCGGCGCGTCCCTCCTCGGATCATCAGGAGCCGGCTGAGTCGAAGGCCGGACCGGGGACCGATCACGCCCGACCCGTCCGTCTCGAGCGGGCTCGGATGATACCTCCGGAATAGCGGCAGTCTCACCACCGGAGGGCTGATACAGCGTCAGCTGCCGGTCCGTGCCCACGGCGTCTCCCTGATCGGTGGGCCCGGACTCGTCGGTCGGCGTCGGAGGCACCTCCCTGCGGGACTTCTTCGCCGGCGGGGCCCCGCTCGGAGGAGCTCGTTTCCTCCTCCGGACCGCTTCCAGTAGGGACGACCTACCAACAGCCGGTCCCTTGTCCGACCGCATGACGTCGTCAATCCCTGCAACAAGAACGAGATGGTCGAGGGCTGAGAAACCAAAGGAAAGAACGAGACGAAAGAGGAGAAAAGAGTCAAAAAAGAAATGGTGGCGGGCTCACGGTCGGTGGGGACCGAGCTCAGACCGACATTCACCAAGGTATCCTCGGAAATAAGGCGGGCCACCAGGGGGAGCTAGTCCTCGGCAACCAACCCCTTCAAGGCAGCCAAGCCATCGGATTCCTCCCTCGACAGTCTCGATAGGCCGATCGGGGACTTCATCGGCATCTCCCAGGTCGCCCTGATTTCCCAAGAGGGATCTACATCGATGAAGAAGAAACGCTCCTTCCAGCCGTGAATGGAAGAAGGAGCCTCTTTGACGAGGCCGCACCCTCGCCGCGCCGCAAAGCACCACCACCCTTTGTCCTGGGGGTGGCCACTCAGGCTGTAGAACTCCCAAAAAACATTCAGAGTGGCGGAAATCTCGTGCATGCGGCAGAGAACCTGGAAGACCGTCAGGGCACGCCACGAGTTCGGCACCAGCTGCGTCGGCGCAACCCTTAAACCCCGGAGTACCTGCACGACTAAGTCCGAAGGGGGAAAGCGGAACCCGGCCTGGAGGATGCCCTCATTGATGGCGATCTTCCCTGGAGGAGGATGGGACATCCTCTCCTCAGGCCCCGGGAGCGTAACGTTGCAGGCCTCGGGAAGGTGGTACCGAGCCACGAGTTTGTCTAAGTCCTCGGCGACCAGCTCCGACTTAATGCGGTCTGCTCTCACTTCGCCCATTCCTAATGGCCAATAAACCTACGGTCAGGACGGGGACAAGAAGGGGGGAAAGACCGGAACGACTGGGGTACACTAGTACAAAAGGAGAAAGTACGAAGAGCCCTAAGTAGAAGAATGGGGTAACTCACCGGAAGAGAAGGAAGAACGGCTCCGAGAGCGTCAAAGGAGAAGCAAGCGAACAGTCCGACGGCAACAATGGCAGCGCAAAGGGGAAACTCGAAAATGTCTGTAAAGAGGAAGACGGACGGGGGAGGGCCCCCGGTTAAATAGGCGGAAAGGCGGGTGATGCCTCGATGACGCCAGAGGACGTCTGGCCGCCGAAGGGTCGCTCGCGCCCCAAAGGCGAATCGACACCATTAAGGAAGGATGTCCGCCGAAATCCTCAGACTGCCAGGTCAGCAACAACCGCCATACGCCATAAAGAAGGCGGGAAGCTCGAAGCGCGCGCGCCTCTCCGAGGGATGGCGGCAATCTTGAAGCATCACTCCCTTCACCCGTTCCCCTTCTGGTTCCAGGCTCGGAAGTGGGGGGCTACTGTTACGGGGGAACTAAGCCGCCATACTCCACGTGACCGGCACGCGCGCCCATGAAGACTATGGCTGTCCTTTGATCCAGCAATCCGACCCCGAGTCGGACATCTTCGGCTCCACAGCCCGACCTCGAGTCGGCTGCCCTTCGATCCAGCAGTCCGGCCCCGAGTCGGACATCTTCGGCTTCGCAGCCCGACCCCGAGTCGGCTGTCCCTTAATCTAGCAATCCGACCCCAAGTCGGATATCCTCAGCACCGCAGCCCGACCCCGAGTCGGCTGCCCCCTGATCCAGCACTCCGACCCCGAGTCGGAGATCTCTTGATAACGACAGGCTGCTTCCCAGAGGCACGCCGAGGCCTCCTGCTCCACTACTCCCTGCAACGGCTGTATCCGATGCTGTTCCACGATCTCCTGTATCAGCCGTACAAAGCGGAACTCCACTACGCCCTGTCATGGCCGTACCCAGCGCTGCTCCACGACGCCCTGTAACGGCCATGTCAGTGGCCACTCCGCCGCGCCCACGATGACAATCCCCCCTCAGAGACCCCCCAGCCAGGTATATATGCGGCTGGGGGGAGAAGGAGGGGGGTAAGCAATATCTTCGAGAGCACTCTCTTGCTTGCGATTATCATTTCTCCTCCTCCTCCAATCTCCTCTGACTTGATCGTCGGAGGGCCCCCACTACCCCAGTGGTGGTGCGAGGCTTGCTTGCAGGTTTCCCGGTGGAAGGTGGAGCGTAACCAACACCAACCAAGACAACTCAGACGGAACTCCGTTCACACCGCTGTGTCAATCGTTCTCGGTTTGGACCACCAGCAACAGGTTGTAAATGGATATTTAAGAAGAAATTAAGACCTGATGGTTCTATTGAAAAATATAAAGCAAGATTAGTTGCTAAGGGTTTTTCTCAGAAAGAGGGTATTGACTACTTTGATACATATTCTCCTGTGACTAGGATAACCACAATTCGTACTTTAATTGCACTGGCTTCAATCCATAATTTGATAATTCATCAAATGGATGTCAAGACTGCCTTCCTTCATGGTGATTTAGAGGAAGAGATCTATATGGATCAGCTAGAGGGATTTGTGGCTCAAGGACAGGAAAGAAAAGTTTGTAGGTTAGTCAAATCTCTCTATGGTTTAAAACAAGCTCCTAAGCAATGGCATAGGAAATTTGATAAAATAATTGTTTTTTATGGCTTTAAAGCAAATGAATCAGATAAGTGCTTATATTCAAAGTTAGAAAATGATTCATGTATTATCTTGTGTTTATATGTTGATGATATTTTAATTTTTGGTACTGATATGAATATGGTGACTGATATCAAAACTTTCTTGTCTAATAATTTTGATATGAAAGATTTAGGTCAGGCAGAGATAATTCTTGGTAACAGAATTACCAGAATACCTGATGGTATAATCTTTGATCAATCACAATATATTGAGAAAATATTGAAGAAATTTGATAAGTACAACTGTAAACCAGTGAGTACACCTTATGGGCATGGTTTGAACTTGAAGTGCAATAAAGGTGATCCAGTGGCCCAAGAGAAATATGCTCAAATTATTGGGACACTGATGTATGTTGCAAATACAAGTAGACCTGACATTTCTTATGCTATAGGAAAGCTCAGTAGGTTTAATAGTTGCCCTAGTCTTAGTCACTGGGAAGCACTGGATAGAGTACTTAGATACTTGAGAGGTACAATATATTATGGTTTACATTACTCAAGATTTCCCACTGTACTTGAAGGATACAGTGATGCTAGTTGGATCACTGATTCAGTGAATCGAAAAGGAACTAGTGGATACATATTCATGTTGGGTGGTGCAGCTGTTGCTTGGAGATCATCCAAACAAACTGTGATCACAAGATCCACTATGGAGGCTGAGATTGTAGCCTTAGATTCTGCAAGTCAAGAAGCAGAATGGTTTAAGAATCTTATGTCTGAAATACCTATTATGGAAAAGCCTATACCTGCTATCTCTTTGTTATGTGATAATGAAGCTGCAATTAATACTTGTAGAAATACTGAGTATAACAAGAGAAACAGAAGACACATTAGTGTGAGACATAAGACTATTAGATACCTAATTAAAAATGGTATCATAACTTTGGAATTTGTTGGATCTAAAGATAACCTAGCAGATCCTTTAACTAAAGGACTGGCTAGAAGCAAAGTCATAGAAACATCAAAGGGGATGGGACTGAAACCCATAAGGAATCATTGACAATGGCAACCCAACCTTTTCTGACTGGAGATCCCAAGACGAAAGGTTCAACGGGAAAAACAAGTTGTTTAATGATTAGTTAGCACTATAATAAAATGACTTTATGTCATTTGGTCTCTCCCTGTGATGTGAGTGCTAAATACAGCAGAGGTATACGGAAGAGTTTAAAACTCTGAATGAGTCCGAGACTATGGCAAGGTGCTGTGCTGCGAGCACCCTTAGAGGACTCACCTATGTGAGTGTGACTGTGTGGCCGCAGTCTATGGGGATAAGGGTTTAACCCCTAGAGCACTCATGAAACTGAGATATTGGTGCATAAGGCCAGAAAAAGCACCACCTATAATGAACCCAGTATTTGCATTTGTCATGGGTGAAGTATATAGAAATCTGAACCAAAGGATTTGGTTCAAAGCTTTTTAGCTACCACTATACCTTTCAGATGAAAATATACTTTCACTAGGTAAAGGTTCAAAGCCGCAAGCTACCTTTATTGAAGTCGTGACATAAACAAGCCCAGTTTGACTATTTTTTATTTTATATAGTTTTTGAAAACATTTTAATCAGGTGGGGGAATGTTAGATTTTTATTAAATAATAATTAAAAGTTTTCATACTTAAAACATATATATTATGTATATATGTTAAGAAGGGAGTGTGGTGTGGATGGTTGGTGTGCCCGCTTGAGGTGCTTGAGGTAGGTGGTTCGAATCTCTGTTCCCTCCTTTTTTTAAATCTCTCATTTGGAGGATTTATTTACGTAAAGGCTCGGTTCTGTGCCTCTGCTCGTCCGACACAGGCCCTGCTCGTCCGAGGTTCCTTGCACCTGTGCGACCCAGAGCTGAGGTCGTCCAAGAGACTGAGGCCCTGCTCGTCCGAGGTTCCTTGTGCCTGTGCTCGTCCGAGGTGCCGAGGTTGAGGTCGGACCACAGGTGCAATGAGCCCAGAGGAGCCGAGGTCGAACAACAGGTGCGATGAGCCAAGAGGCGCATGAGTCGTGCTTCGCACCCTTAGCACGAGGAGCCACGTCGCTTCCTCGATAGCACCTCTTCGCAACCGACCTCGCATCCGCTGGCCATACTCCCAGTGTTTTTTCAAACTTTCTTACCGGTTTCGACCGTTGGATCGTTTTTGGGTCGCGTCTGTCCCGAAGAAGTCTATAAATAGACCTCTTCGGATTAGACAGTATATATAAAAATTGAAAACGGAGAACTTCTATTCTTCCTGTTTTGCTGTTTTTCTTTCAATCAACGGGCTTGCTGCATACTGATTCTGGGTTCGAAAGCTTCTTTGATCCGTGCAAATCATTGAGGCAGAAGGAACAGTGCGAGAGGCTGTTGTATCTCAGGAGTAGAACGCCATCCAAGCCTAGTGCACTGTAAGGCGGCGAAATCTACTTCAAGGAAAGTGACCAACATACCACGCCTCAGCATCTCGGGTTCCATTTTTCCACTTTCTCTATTTATTTTCTATAAGCCTATTTCTGCCTATTATTTGTTGAAGTAGAGTATTATAGATTTAAAATTTTCTGGGACAGTATATTCCCAACACGAACAAGTCCTGAGGTATCCATTACAAGGGAGCCATGCATATTTGGTTGGTAACATGCGACCAGAACAGAAACATGATGTTGAGCCGCCATGAAATCGACTAATCGTTCTTATACTAGTCTTCGTTCTCAACATGCACCTTCCATAGTTTAGGGAAGAGATTAGCAGCTAGCCCTCTAAAATTCAAGGGACAATCAAGTATTAACTTCAGGAACCAAAACTTGTGTTTGTTGAGGTTGGAGCTGCTCCCCTAATCACTTAGAAAGAAGTATCGCCGTGGTCCATATTTGAAGTTAGTGGGATCAGCAACAACAGATGTATTCCCCTCTTTCTTTTTTGCGAGGACCCGTGCAGGCATACGTTTAGCTCTATATCAACTATACACTGAATAGATCTTTAGCATTTATACATGGTCAAAAAATCCAAATAACACTTTCTGACTAGTTTTTGGGGGTGAGATCCTGAATTATGACAAATGATATCAAAGTGGACTCGGTCCACAACCCATGTGAATTAAAAAATACTGTAGTATAGGCCCATTGGAGCTGACCACGGGCCAATCGTAATGCATCTGATTATATTTGGATGGACTTGAACCCTTAGTTTGGTAAGGCTGTCGAGACATAAACAGAAAAAGTATGTGAGAACCGATGTAGGCATATATTTAGTCCCATATTAGCTATGCACCGAGTAGATGTTGATTACTTATATAGAGCCAAGAATCTTAAATAATATTTTTTAGTTAATTTTTTTGAGTGAGATCGTGGATTGTAACACTTTTGATAAGCACGTATCCCCTTTCTTGGAGCACACTATTGAAGCATGTTACAGCTAACCGGTTCCATCAAACGTTCACCATGCAAGAAGTGGAAAGGGGGACCAATGTGCCACCAAGGTAGTAGCCTGGTGGTAAGGGGGCGATAATTCCGCCCAAGTTGCCCGGGTTCGAAACGCACGGGCGTCGATTAAATTAGGGGACCGGATGCCCCACGCTCGGCTGGCTTGTTGGCGGTTATGCTTTCCTTCCACTTGTACCAAGGTGGCACTGGGGTGACGTACCCACACGTGAGGCGGTGAACCCAGTGGGGTGAGCCCACGGGTCGGGGAAGGCACGCGAAACCTGCGACCTGTATCGAATATTCCCTAGTGGAAGGGGGGCTCAGTAATGGGGCTGCTACGCGGGTGGGCTGGTCCCTCCCCCTCCCCTCCTATTTTTGACCAAAAAAAAAAAAAAAAGGGGGACCAATGTCGGCAAAGCTCCTCAAATGCAGGGCTAAGACGGACGTGTCGTCTGTCCCTGCCAATAAATAATATAACGTCATGCATGCCTAAAAATTCTCATTGCTCGCAATCCACAGTACGCAAAGGTCATCACCAGTTGGGACAGAGGAACCCCACCCGACGTGGTCCCGCATGTTTGTGAATAGTTTGATTTGGGCGGTACTTTGCCTCTGATTTTTTTAAAGCATTGCTTTGAGTTTACAACACAAAGCACGGTATTCTTGTTTAATAGTGCTGAAAGTTTTATAGTATTAAATGGTTGATGTAGGCATGCATCAGATCTTGTTTAATATAATAAAGAGGATGTTTAATATGCCACTTAGGAAGTTTGTCACAGCAAAATCCAGGTGAAAAATAATGAGGTTAGGAGATTGCGCGGCGTGCATTAGATGTTGCTAAGATTCGGTTTATTAAAATAACTTCCATGTTTCTCTGTGGCGCCTATTTGATGATCCAACACTAGTGAAACCAATGGAGGTGAATGGAGTGAGAAGAACACTGTGCATGTGGTTTGTACTTATTAAGTTTGATAGCCATTGCAAGTAGGAGGACAAACTTTGAATCAATTGAAGGGAACTCTCACGAGGAACAGCTACTAGCATCCATGCACACCATTTCCAGTTCATCAGGACACACCCAACGACATGGCATTTGGAGAAGTAATATGTATGAACACATTCATTTCAGCTATATTGGACACGTCCAATTCATTTGGTTTATCTGAGGGAAAGAACATTTGATGGGTAGTTGTGATCTCATGAATCTTAGCTATCTAGTATAGCTCTAATAAATATCCATTCTATCTTAGTTCATGAACTACTTTTTTTTCCCTCTTTCTTAATTATCTATGATATATTAAGAAGCACAAGTTGAGGTTTTAGAACTATTAAATATGTCTATGTTGCAAATAAATAATTTGTTTATCAAAACTACCTATTATATAAATTATGTCAACAAGCATAATTTAGAAACAAGAAATTCTGTGCAAACCCCTGTTTTTGCTAACTGCTTTAAAGGCATCACCACTCTTCAAATGAAATTCTATGCAAATAATTTATTTATAATTTTGTTTGGACTTAGTTTGGAATGCACTTTTATGTACTTGAAAACAACCACCAAGCGCTTGCTCATATAGATGTTATCTCTTGCTCAAGAGATTGGGTTCCATGTTAAAACATATTGAAATATGTAATACATGCCATATTAAGGTATAATGATGAACCATGAAGCAACGGCAACTTTACATATTATGCTGATATGTGATTAATATGATCCTGTTTCATAGTATTTCAAATCTTGATCGAGATGTAGCCAAAATACTTTCGTTCCACGCAAATAGAAGAAAGGTCTAATATTTTCATCTAACCTAGGTTGATAATTTTGTAGATTCTAAAAACATGACAGTTTTGTCAATTAATGAAACATTTGAGTTGCCTTTTCAGATCAACTATAATCTTTCAAAGCTGTGAAATGAATTTTCCTCATTTATCATAAATATGTTGGATCTATATTGTTGCGTGGCATAGAAAACCTTAGAAGTTTGATTTCGTGGCACCCTAACCTTCTTTCCTCCAAAGCTAGTCCCATCTTAAACAAATACACCCCTCACTTACTTCCATTTCTATTATATAAAATGAAATCACGAGAAGAAATTATATAGAATGCAAACAAATTTTCTATTATAATGCCCATAAGGCTAGGTTTGTGACATCGAACTTTTGATATAGTCAGAAATTAAGATGCCGTTCACACATCCCCTCTTTTTAATAAACATTCAAACAAAATAAATGCGCAAAATAATCATATATACGCGTTTCTCACGTAAGTACAGTTATTTATATTTTCATTTACGTGTCCTGCACCACATATATTTAGCAGTAGTTTTTAACTCACAATCGCCTTATTAACTATTTCTGCTACTTTTAATTAATACGGATTAGGATTGCCCCAGCTTCTCCCTCATCAACGCCCCTCACGTGCATACCACGTGCAGCGACAAGGGTTGGTTAAATGGAGGTTCAGGTTGTATCTTTCGCGCGAAAGAACGATCGATCATCTTTCGCGATCTCATCCGTCGGATTGCGCTCCGCACATCTCTCAAAGCGCCCCGCAACTTCCATTCATCCGTCTATGCAGATCTCGAAGCAACCCTTGCGCGATCCAACGGTTGATTCGAGCGAAGGAGCGTGCATCCTTGTTTCGCGTGAGTGACACAACCCTGTCCCGTTAAATAGAAAGCGGTCACTTCCTATTCGAGTCGGCCCCACTGGGAAACCCGCGTGGGATCCGAGAGAAATACAGCACATCACGAGCCAAGAGACCAAGATGGCCCATGCCGCTAGGCTTACTGCCCCGGTGAACAATCACCTCCCAAAACTTCCCCCTTCACATCAAATTTCACAAACCACGCTCCTATCCTCCAGGCCGTCACTTTCTTCTCTGCACCAATATACCCTCCAAACTCCTCTTCGTCTCTCTCAAAACTTTTTCTCACCCTCCCTTCGTTTCTTTTCTCTTTTTCTATTTCCATAGTCCTCTCAGTGACAGCAGGAAAAAAAAGCAAAAAAATCCAAAGAATCTATCTCTATTATTCCATTCTACGTATCAATCAAAGAGAGAAAGAGAGATAGAGGAGGGCTTCCACGTTTCAGTTATGGTTTGGAGTGGAGAGACGAGAGGCAGCGGCGATTCCCAGAGGCATAGACAGATAAATAAAGGACGGGCGGAATAGGGGAGGGAAGAAAGAGAGGGTGTGCGCTTTTCTGCGAGAGGGCAGGAGATGAAGGGTTACATCGCCGCGAGTTCGCCGCCGGCGAAGCGGCGATGGAAGGGACACGCCGTGGCCGTCCTCGCCCTCGTCTTCTTCTCTCTCCTCGTCCCCCTCGCCTTCCTCCTCGGCCTCCACAACCGCTTCCCCTCTGGTTCGTCCCCCCCCCCCCCCCCCCCCTCCTTTCTTCTTGTCTCTCTAAACCCTAAGATCTTCTCAGATCTCGCCCCGGCCTCGGCATTGCCTTCGTTCTCGATGCGGTCTGGCCAGCGAGATCCTGGTTTCCGGCCGCATTGTAGTCTGGAACTCCGATTCCAGCGCCCTGCTCCGGATCTGGCTCGGATGCTTTCGGTGGCCTCGAGATGGAGAGATCTGTGGGGTTGATTTTGTTTTGTTTCGAGAATTAGGGGGAATGGAGAGTTCTAGCTGCATTTGGTTGTTCTTTACTGCTATGTGGTCGGGATCTCTCATGCTGTTTCTTGTCTTTCGTGCAGGATACTTGAGTGATGAGCGCTCGTCTTCGGTGAGAGAAGTTATTATTATGTTGTTGATGGAGTGAATTTTTTTGTTCGCTGGTTGTTTCTTATAGCTTGCTTTGGTTCTGATCGTTGCGTAGGAATCTGTCTTTGAGAATTACGCCCGTGTGGATGCTGGTCTGGAGCAGAGTCAGTCCGAGGTCCCTTTCTTTTTTTTTTTTCCTTTTTATTTCTTTTGGAGTTTATTATTGTGGATTTCTGGATTTGCTCAAGTCACTTCCATTTTGGTAGATCGGTTGTTGAACTGATTGATTCGATCCGGAAAAGCTGTAGTTTGTCCATATGTCTTTAATAACTTATGCTGTTTTGTGCTTTTGGTGTTTGGCAGGTGGGTGAGTCGAGGGTTCATGATCTTATTGATAGATTTAAACCAGCAATTCCAAAGGTTTGCCCTATGCTAACTGTATATTTGCATTTTTTGGATTCATCTGGAGGATGGGTTCTATTGCGTTATTTTTTTTCTTTCTAGTTGCACCTAAATAAGTCAAAATAGCTATAGTTGAGAGTGCATGTTTTAATTGATAATTTAGTGGGAGTCATCCTCTTTCAAGATCTTCTTACCGTATGTTATGGGTTAATTGTTCAACGTAGCTCTCCAGCACTTCATCGTGAATTTTTTTGCTTGAATGAATTTCTACAGCACTACCCTTTTTCTACTTAAGGCATCAGCTTTTCATTGATATATTTTCATATGCCCGAAACTTGACGAAAGTGACAGATGTGGAAAGAGTTTGTGACAGGCACTTGTTTTTGTCTGTTAAATGCATATTAATCTTCTGGCGGCAGGCGAAGGATTATTTAAACAATTACTTGTTGATGGGGTTGTGTGGGCTTATCTTGAAATTTGTTTGCATAAGGATTTTACCTGATATTGGCTGCTACGCATTCCTGGATCTGTATAGCATCTATTATTTACATCTTGTTGAATCTAACTCCGGATGTAAGAGTTTGAGAGTTAAACTGAGAGCTTTTCCCATAATTTTATGTTTGAAAATTAAGGGATATAACCTTTTATTTTTAGTGCTTGTTGACAAGGATAGAAAAAATTGTTTAACGATGAATATATGAAGACAGATTTTAACTTTTTTCATTCTTTCAATTCCACAAAAATTATATGTGACTCATGAAATCTCAGGGCAGGCCTTTTTACATAGTAATTCCTTTTAAAACTAATCATGTTCTCTAAATGCTTGTTCCCATACATGCACCTTTGAGAGATTTCTCCACATTGTCATATCTCTACCCCTTGTGTTCATCATGAAATATGTTCTAGATCATTATGTATTACTGCCTGCTTATTTTTTTCCCTTTTATAGGCAAGTTCTTCCTCCCAGAATCCCATCAGACATTTTCGAATCCTAGCAGGGTTGATTAGGGCACCTGCTTGCAGTGTTTGTTGTTCCTTTTATAACCTTATGCACCTTATGTTAGTTCATAATTTTTTATTCCTAAGCAATTTTGTCACCTCTTATTACTCCAATAATAGTTAATTTAGTGTCGGTTATTCATATGAACCTGATGGGGAGGTCCATAAGTTCTGGGGTTGGGTTAACACGAGAGGGCTGCGAGACCTTATGAAGTTGATTTGAGGATTGAGTACGTATTTGCACTCTTTGGTTTCAGGATTTCCAAATTGAATTGGAAGCCACAGCAATGTAATGATCAATAAGATTCCTTGTATGAGGGGTTGTAAAGAAATTGAGAAAATGGGTCAGAAAGCTATTTCGGCACAGGAGTATACCGTACCGTACCATACCGAATCGATAAGGTACGAAAACACTACCCGGTACCGAGATTGCTGACCTTGATTAGATTGAATCAGTTGAATCAGATGTTAAGTTGGATATTAGATCCTTAACAAATCCGCAGCTGAAAAACCTCATTGTATAGAAACTGTTGCCAGTTAAATAACAGTAATTTTACATGTGGCTAAAACTTTAAGATATTACATATTTAAAACTGCAATAGTTGCTGTCCATTTTAACTGAAATTGATGGTCCAATTTTGGCTGGTTTTGTCTGAAATTCGTTACATCTGACTTTTGGTGAGGGGGTTAAGTAACACACACACACACATATATGTATGTGTATGATGTAGATTTGTATGTACACACTGTATGTATTTTAATTTGTATCTATGTATTTTAATGTGTCATTTTGGATTATGACCATATTTTTTTTAACATCATAGTGAGGTAAATGATGTCCTTAGGGCCATTCTTTCCCCCCCCTCCAAATCAAGATAGGGACATCTTACTCCTTGGTGATAAAGCAAGTCTTCAAGAAGCATCTTGTCAAGATTGAGATTGAATTGCCAGGTTCTGAGAATATTGGAAGCATGTGGTTTCCTGGTTCCATAGAAACTTTTGAGGTCTCTTGAGGCTGCTTAACAGATTTTTAAGGAGAAAGAAGAGAAGGAATTTATTGCGTGGATCA
Organism: Phoenix dactylifera; assembly: GCF_009389715.1. NCBI lineage: Eukaryota > Viridiplantae > Streptophyta > Magnoliopsida > Arecales > Arecaceae > Phoenix > Phoenix dactylifera. The sequence goes on along the minus strand of NC_052394.1, from coordinate 18,270,927 downwards.
TATCACATGGATAGTGGATTTGAAAAATTTAGCTTGGATTGTGAGATATGAGCTCAGATCTTCTCTATAGGTTGTTGGGTTCCAAAACTCAAGTCTATGTTAATTAACACTCTTCTATAGATGTTGCAGATAAATCATCTTTGTTTACAATTTTCAGAAATCTTGAAAATCTATCACGATTTTTTTTGAATTTTAGGTAAATTTCTTGATAACATGTGGATTCCTTGATTTTGTTCTTTTAAAAAAATAATTAAAAAATATTATATGCTCATAGTTTCACATAAAAAATTAGATTTTCATCAAACTTATAATAATATACTTTTATCAGTTAAAAACATTTATAGATTATCTCTTCATCAATTAAAGCCTAATCTTCTCATTAATTGTCACAGCAAGAACATAGTTGAAAATCTTGAGAGAACAGTTGCTACAAACAAAAATTTAGTGCTGCCACAAGTTTGCCTTATCTATTATTTGTTTACCCAAGAAAATGTTGGATAAATAGTTGTGTCCCAAATTTGTATGATGACCCCATGAGCACCTAACAAACTTACATGATTTGTCATTGTGGGGCAGAAGATAAGTGCTCCAAATTCTCTGGATATCTCCTTTCAAGAGAAAATTGTCATATATTGAGGCTCCTGGAAAACATGTCGTGTCGAGGCCCATGAGCAAAATCAAAGGTCTTCTTTTCTTTCGTTTTGAAAGAGAAAAAGAGGAAGCCTGATTTCAAGTTAATTTTTCAAACTTCAAAGGGTCCCAACAAGTTACCATATTCACACTGTGCTCATTAAGTTATGAGATCCAGTTTTTATATTTCATGGATGTGCCAAGGTGCTTCCTTATCTGCCTATTAGATGTCATAGGTTCATGTACTTTAGCACGATGTTCTAAGCTTTTGGTAGCTAGCGCAACCTTTTCGACTATTATCATATACTGTAAGTTGCTTTAAGTGACGGTATTGTCATCTCATTTTGCATGCATGATTTTCTCTGAAAATTGTCTTTCGTTTTTATATATTCTTTTGGTTTGATAAATATTCTTTCTGAAAATTTTCTGCCATTCCTCAATTGTTGGTCATTCCTCAACTGATCAGCTTTTCTTCTTGTTTGACCAATTTAAATTTAATATCTAGCTTTACTGATTCTTCTGTTCTTCTGTTATGTATTCTACACAATCTTTAGGCCATAATGAGCACCTATATTAATTTTATCCGATCAAGTCCACGTAACCTATAGCCTGAAACGTCTTTAATATTATATTATTTTTGGAAGTGTCCAGTTATTTGTTAGCTACGTCAAATTGGCAAATTAGAATATGAGAACATTTTCAATTGTTTATATATCAGGATGTTCCTGAAAACTTCACAAAGAAACCTCTGATTGAATCCAGTTATGCTGGCATGCAATCCACTTCGCATCCAAAGGATGCTTTGCCCTACTCTAAACCCAAGAATATTACCCATGGAGGTAAGCATTGCAAATTCATCTATGTTTACTGTCTTGATTTTCCCCCTTCTTTTGCATCTAGGAAAGTTAAAACTAAAACCCCACTCTTGATCATGCATGCAGGTCCACCAAAAGAACAAGTAGTGGCACCAAAAGTACCTTCATCTCTGAATGCAAGAGTAAGACTTAATCTCATGTTTTAGCAAATGCTCGTCACTATATTAAGCACATATAAAATTGTGGAACTGATTCAGCCTACTGCCTTCTTTGACCCAGTGGCAGTTCTTGCTTAATTCCTTGATAAATAACTTGTTTTAAAAAAAATCATTTCGCTTCTTTTGCCTTGAAAATAGGCAGATTTTATATGTGCATTAGATTTCACGTTTGACCTTGTTTTAGATCTTGAGGTGTATGATACCATAGTGATTTTGTTTGGTTGATCCCCTTGGGTTCAACTTGTAGGTTTTCCAAAATAACTTTTTGTGTTAATTATCTTAGAATGATGGGGGAGATCAAAAGGAAATCCGTTCCAAAAGTGCAGCTGGTGATGAGATGGAGAGACCATGTCAGCTTGAATTTGGAAGCTACTGCATTTGGTCCATGGAACACAAAGAAACGATGAAAGATTCTATAGTGAAAAGACTCAAAGATCAGTTATTTGTGGCTAGAGCTTATTACCCAAGCATTGCTAAGCTTCAGGGACAGGAGAAGTTGTCACGTGAATTGAAACAGAATATTCAAGAACATGAGCGCATGCTTAGTGAAGCTATTTTAGATGCTGACCTTCCATCATTGTAAGTGATGTCTTCTAGACGTATCTAATCTTCCTTTCTTCATGCATCAATTGATTTAAAGCATTGCATTTTGCTAGTAAAAGGGCTCATGCATGATGCAAGTGACATTATGGAGAGAAATCATTGTAGACTACAAAATTTATATTATCACGAACTTGTTTGGTGCCAAATATAATGAATGTTAATGCATTAGGATAGTTAAATTTAAATATTTGTTATGTTTATGCAATCATGTTATTAATTAGTGGCCTCCGATGTCAAACGAAATTTGAGGTACTTAGATCATAGATTTGTTGCATTATATAGATGAGTTCATGTTAAGGTCCTTTAGGGTTGCCTATTATGCAGCGTTCAAATGAGGCAAGGCCATCTGGGCCGAGTTAGATGATTAGTGTCAACACGTAGAGGCTACAAGGTGGTAGCAGGATATCATGGACAACGTAGACCCCGTTTGGCAGAGCTGTTGGCAATAGAGCTTTCGAAAGTAGAGCTTTTTGAAGTAGAGCTTTTATAAAATGCTATTTGCTATTTGGTAACTACATTTCTAAAGTGCTATGAGACTTTAATGTGTTTGGTAAACAAACTGAAAAAATATTTTTGGTATGACAAAATGACCATAAAGGATATTGCATAGTATTATACAACAGAGCATAATAAAATATAATATATATTAATACATAAATATGTAATATAGTATAATATTATTGTAATGTAATATAATATTATTATAATATAGAAATATAATATTATATACTATAGCATATAATATAACATAATTTGATATTATATAGCATAATATATCAATGTATTATGATATAATATAATATAATATAATATTTATAGTATAATACAATAATAAAGGTATAAAATATTATAATTATTATCATTATATATTAATATTATTATTTTTTGTAATTATTATATTTTATCATGGGTATTTTGATCCAAAAAGAAAAAAATATTATAACTCAAAACAGCTCTTCCAAAAAGCTGTTTTAGTTTTCTGGCAAAGCTAAAACAACTTTTTGATTTTTTTACTAAACACCCTTATTCCATTTAAAAGTGCTTTTGGAGGACAAGAAAGTGCTTTATGACCCTCCAAAAGATCTGCCAAACGGGCATTAGGCAAACTCATGCTTCTTGGCATCTATTGATTGAGTTCAACTTTGTCTAGGTCTATATCCAATATGTCCTATGCATGATCCAAATTAATTTCAAGTATATGATTTGAACTAATGCCTCACCAAATTGATGGGTAAAGGTTTTATTGTTCCTATTAGGGGTGCTATTGGGTCAGGTAGGGTCCAGTTATCGCCAACCTGGACCTGCAAATTTTGAATCAGACTAACTGTTCAAGAATTAGGTCTGGTCTAGGTCTAGATGGTAGAGATTTCATAAGACCCATCAGGTTTATAGGTTAGGTCTAGATATGTTTGGACCTTTAACCAACCCAACACTCGCTGGTTTTTGATTTTGTATGGATCAGTTTCTGATTTGGGTGTCAAGCAAGTAGCAACATTGAGTAAGCTTAGGGGTGACAATGGGTTGGTTTAGGTCAAGTGTGGGTAACAACTTATGAAACCTTGACTTGTACCGGACCCAACTCAAAAGTCTATATATGAACCCATCAACATGGATCATTTAATCATAATAGATGACCATCAAATTATCTAGTGGACAAGGTGTCTTTGTGGATCTGCAATTTATCTTTTCGTAACAGTTCTGGAATTACTACCTGTTATATGTATAATCATATCTGTAGTTTCCTACACGTAACTGAGCAAAGACTGATGTATTGACACCTTGTTGTGCCAAATAGGTTTCTTTTATGTGATCTAATACTACTATATTTATTCTTCATATCCTTCAAATTTCTGTTTCCCAAGATCTTTGGGAGTTACATATACAACCTATTTAGCTTAAAATCCCATCCATGCAAATTAAAAGCTTTGGACATTGTTACGTCCTACTTGTATCTCAAATGAGTCGAATGGAAAGGCAATAGAGGAGTTGTTACTTACATTGTTGACTTAAGATTGAATTCATTCAGATGGTTTAGTTCTGGATAACATCTTTTGGTGTTGGGAGTGAGTGTTGGTTTTCATCTTCTCTCAGAGGCTCTGAATTTTGAATGATCCTTTTGTCTGTTTAGGAATCATACCAGGATGGGGGAGGTTGAGCCCTTGGAGGTCCATGGTCATTCAGAAAACTATGAAAGCTTTTCCACAAAAAGAAACTATAAAAGCTAATAAGTTGACTGCATATATCCAATGCATTGGTTCTAAATTATTATAAAAAATCTAGATTTTGGGGATGCAAAGTGAGCTGGATTTTGTATTATCAATTCCATTTACTTATTTTCTTAAGTAATTTTTATTGTTAGAAAAAAAAAATTATGGTCCGAGCTTGTGCCACTAATATGAAAAGAAAAATTATTCAAACGTTTTACTATCATCTTGTGGAGGATCCTTATGAAAGCGAACACTTAGAAAAAGCACTTGTCTGCTATTTTTCTCTTGATGAAATATGGAATATTTTCCTCACCACATATGGTGTCATTTTATCCTTTTGGTTCAAACAGATGTGCCCTAGGAGAATCCTATACGGATGATGTGGTGTCTAGGCACTTGTTGGTAAAAACATCCAAGCTACCTTAATGATTAAATAGGATGGAGCATAACATGAAGTGAGCACTGTAGAGGTGCGAAAGAAACGAGTATGAGGATCATCCAAGAACCTGGCCAAGTGTTTGATATAGAGTGGTGCAATACGGGGTTAATTTGCTACTTTGGGGAGAGGAAGTAAGACCCGCATCTAAAGTGTGATCCTAGATTGATTCTTAACATTGTTTGTATCCTTTTTACAATTTAGTTCTCTCTCTCTCTCTCTCGCTGTTTTAAAGAACTTCTGGAAGCTATTTTTGGCCATTGTCATCTTCATATTTGTTAACTACTAGAGTTTGAACCTTTCTCTTCATTGTGGCTTACTTTGATTGGGTCATTTCTGAGAGATCATTACAAGTACGATTTATAACAGTTTCATATTACAATTGTAGATTAAAAAGTTGCGGTCGAAACATTTCCTTTGTAATGAAAATGATCAAGATTCCTGAGAAGTCAGAGCAAAACTGACACCGAACATTGGATTATTTGAGGTGGTTTCTAGGCATTTCAAGTGAAGCTCTTAATGAAACACCTAAATGTGCTTCTTTGCCCAAGACTGTTGGTCCATGCGAATGACTTAAAATAATCATTATGGCTTTGATCAGTTGTGTCCTGTTTTATCTGTGACCAGAACTGCCTGGAACATGTTGTTTGTTAGCAAAATCTTTTTAGTTCATAGCTAGCTAAACCAAAATTTGAACCATACTTACCATAAGAGTTTGTGATCTGGGAAAACCCTTGATTGAGGACTTCTGATTATGCTTACTATTGACTTATAATGAACATTTTGAAATTTTCTTTTCCTAGCCTTCATGTGTCTGGGGCTACAGAGGTCAGCATGCATTTTTGTTTCATTGGATTTTACTTCAGAAATCTACTAAAATCATTTGAAGTTTCTCTTTCCTTTTTTTGGATCATGAGGAATTGGTTCTGAAGATCAACTTCACTTTCACCTTTCAGTGTTGGAAAGAAGATACAGAAAATGGATCACACAATTGCAATAGCCAAATCATGTGCTGTAGACTGCAATAATGTTGACAAGAAACTTAGACAGATACTTGATCTGACCGAGGATGAAGCTCATTTCCATATGAAGCAGAGTTCTTTCCTGTACCACCTTGGTGTTCAGACCATGCCCAGAAGTCTCCATTGCTTGTCAATGAGATTGACAGTCGAATATTTCAAAACATCATTGCAGGATATAGAGCAATTACATGCTCAGAAGCTCAACAACCCAAGCTTTCGGCACTATGTGCTCTTCTCAAGAAACGTACTTGCAGCATCTGTTACCATCAATTCCGCTGTGATGAATGCTGAGGTAAACTGTTTTGTTGTAATGATTGGATATCAAAATAATTTCATGTTTGACTGGTGTCGTTGACTTTTGTCTTGTAATTTCACAGAAAAGTGGACAGATGATTTTCCATTTGGTCACTGATGGGCAAAATTTTTATGCCATGAAACACTGGTTTGCCAGAAATTCTTACAAGGAGGCAACTGTTCGTGTCTTGAATTTTGACAATCTTAAGCTGATCAACGTCTACAATTTGGGCCCACGACAGCTATCACCTTCTGAGGAATTCCGTGTTTCCATCCGCGACATTGCTCAGTCATCTCCTATGCAGATGAGAACTGAGTATATATCCGTTTTTGGTCACTCACACTTTCTTGTACCTGAAATATTCAAAAGTCTGAAAAAGGTGATTGTTTTGGATGATGATGTCGTGGTTCAACAGGACTTGTCATCCTTATGGAACCTTGACTTGGAAGGCAAGGTGAATGGTGCTGTTCAGTTCTGTGGAATTAGATTGGGTCAGTTGAAAACGTATATGAGAGGATATAACTATAACGGAAATTCTTGTGCCTGGATGTCCGGACTGAACATTATAGATTTGGAAAGGTGGAGAGACCGCAACATTACTGGAAATTACCTAGGCCTGCTCCAAAAGGTAAGTGGCATTAATCTTTAGTCTTGTCTTGTCATTTTGCAGTATGCAAGGATTATATATATGTATCTATATAGACACACACACACACACATATATACATACATATATATATGTATATATAGACACACACACACATATATACATATATATATATATACATATACACTTATATACATACATACATACACACACACACACATATACATATATATATACATATACACATATATACATATATATAGAAAAATGAATATTTTTACTTATAGTTATTAACAAAACTATCGTGAACTTGATAATTAATAATTCAGCTGCAATTTGATTGGTTGTCAGAATTGAGTAGTTGTAGACTTTCTTTGACCTGTGTTGGCTGTTTGGTACCTTGTCAAATATAATTTCTGTTCTTGAACTATCAGCTTGTTTGGATATAAGTTTTGGTTAGTGGCTTCTGCCCCCATATTGGAATACCTATAAATGGCTTTGTATTACGTTTCTATTATTGCTATGCAGTTTTGAATTTTCAGAAGTGTATATGAGATTTTTGAGGCTTGAGTCACATGTTTTTTTTTTCAATGAATGAAATGAAAAGAAAAACTATGCTATTCAAGTTTGGCAGATAAGCAATGAGGAATTGCCTCATTAATTTTAAGACTTTCTGAGTGTTTTGTCATGCTTTGCCAATGTCAGTTTCAAAACGGGAGTGAAGCATCATGGAGAGCTTCAGCACTGCCCATAAGCTTGCTTGCATTTCAAGAATTGATCTATGCACTAGATGATACCTGGGTTCAGTCAAGACTGGGTCATGATTATGGAGTTAGTGCAGATGCCATTAAGAATGCTGCCGCATTGCATTATAATGGCAATATGAAACCATGGCTAGAACTAGGTATACCTAAATACAAGAGCTACTGGAAGAAATTTCTCACTAAAGAAGAGCGGTTTATGGATGAGTGCAATGTAAATCCATAGCGGCACTTGTATGAGGTGTAGGACTTCGGACTATGCAAATTCAAGACAAGGGGATGAACACAATTTTGTTGCTTCAGAGTTGATGAATGTCCCCATTATTAGGTTTGAAGAAGATTCCTCTACAAGAAGAGCAGCTTGTCAGGTACTGAGATGGTTGAGATGTCAAGGCAATAAATGGGTGAAGCAGCATTATGGGTTGATCATGTCTGATAAGAGCCAGAGGCGCTTCAGCAGAAAAAATTTGGATGTTAATTTTGTGCTTCCTAATGGCAGCAGGAGAGATGTACAACGGACAGGTTAGGAGAGTTGATTTTGCAAAGCGGTATTGCAGGTAAGTCCAGGTATTAGTTGATTGCATCATTCATTTGTGATATAGTTGGACAATTATTGAGATGGCACATCAAATTGGATTGCTGTCATCATACCTTGGATGTAGATTGATTTTTTCCTCTATTTTTTGACCCTTGTTGATCAGTTTTCTGTCACAATAAGGGTATAGCTGGGATCTCTCTATTGGTGATTCTTTAATGTCAAGTACTGCATATGTAATGGAATATGTTTTTCACAAGATGTGCTGCTAGTTCAAGGACCATGCATGTCTATTAATTTTGATGAGAATTCTTATCTCTCCACCCTACGGTGAAGTAATGGTACGTGTTGCTCTACATGATGATCCTGAAAATTAGAGTTGTATGTAGTAAAACTATATTCTGTTCAAGGTGTTATTATTTTTGAATCGAATTAATCATTGATTTGCTTGTAAGATTGTAATATGTGGGGAAATGTTTAGGTAGTTGGTTACAGCGTAACCAAGATCAGTAGTGGTTTCAAGTTGGCATTTGTATCTGGAATTATATTTTGATTGAATGGTAGATATTATAATAGAGCCATTCTATGGATTTTTAGGATGGTAATTATGGAAAGACCTGGTGTGTTTTGTTGGCTATGTAGGAAGAAGTACGTGGCACAGCTTTCAAACGGGTCATCGCTGGACGGGCCACAATGTTTTTGCTAGGGACTACTCTGTATATTGAATAATATGTACGTTGTTTGACATGCAAAACACGTTTACTGTCAGAACCATCCTCCAGTCTTAGTATGCACTTCATGCTGTCACAGCTATCCAAGGTTACTCTCAGGTGCATCGCTGGTGCCCTACGCTATTGTGATTCATGTGCCAAACAATAGCCTTATTGAATTCAACCTACTACATTCAGTGATCAGGTGCATGCCGTGACATGAAGGAACTTTTTATTTTTCATTTAGGTACCATAGATATTCTATGGTGTGATCCTCTGCAACCATAGTTGCAATCAGATGATGTGCGACAAATTCTCGTACAACTCTGGCACACATGCAAGAAGGATTGGTAACATTTACATGAAAAGAGAATGTCATCATGAATGGTTACATGGAAGTCTTGCAATCAGTTGATGCGTTAAATTCTGCTGCATGGTGAGAGTATCGTCAATACTTATGGTTGACTGCTTATTTGTATCGTCAATACTTATGGTTGACTGCTTATTTGTATCGAAAAGATGGAACATGCTATGGCTCTCGCAAATGCTCCTTGACGCCACTGACCATCGCATTTAAGAACCACAAACGATGAGGCTAGCATTTTAGCACAAAATTTGTTCTGGAAACCCTGTGGCGCACTGACAACGAGGTCCGCACCCATTGTGGAGGCTCTTGCGGAAACGTAGCAGAAACTAAGATTAGCAAAATTTTAAACGGACGTTTGAACCGTTTGTGCCTAAAAACCGATCAAGAATCGGTCAAAATTCAAGCATCACGATTCACAGACACAAAACAGAGATCCAAGCTGTTCCTCCCTCCGGCATTGCAGTTAATTCTCCCCTCTCTCAGTTACCCATCCATTGCCTACAAGGGAAAAACCGCAACGCATGGAGAACGAGTGAAGGAGAGAGAGGGGCTTGGAACGGCCATTGACATCCAAATCCGTCCATCCTCGCTGGAAGTCAAAACACATCCCTACTATAAAATGGGGCTTGCCTCTCCCTGCCCCGGTTGAAGCACCCCCCGGCTAAACCCAGAGGAACCCCAAATAAACTTCAGCCGGGCTCTTCCCATGGGCACCGGTTAAATTTCATTACCGTAAGCTCCGCATCCTATCAATTCTTCTCTTTTTCTTTCTAGGAGTTCAGGCATTGTGCTGATTCCATAATATTGTACAGGCACTGTTTTTTCCCTTTTTTTTTTTTGCTTTTAGTAGTTAGATTAGATAGAGAAAGCATTAACCAGAGAAACAAAAGACGCGAAGAGTGGGTAAAGAAATGTCGCGTGTCGCCGCCGTGCTCATCCTCCTCTCGCTCTTGGGCCTGTCGACCGTCCGGGCAGAAGACCCATACCTCTTCTTCACATGGAACGTGACATACGGCACCATCGCCCCTTTTGGCACTCCCCAACAAGTCATCCTCATCAACAACCAGTTCCCGGGCCCCGAAATCAACTGCACTTCCAACAACAACATTGTCATCAACGTCTTCAACAACCTCGATGAGCCCTTCCTCCTCACATGGTTCGTCCCTCTCCTCTCACACACAACATTCTCATGCATAATTTACGCTTTTTTTTTCCTTTAGTCGTTCGGCAATTAAAGCTCAAGTGTCCTGTTTTGATCTATTGGAATTCCCTGCAACTTTGGTTTTTAGAGGATCCACCACCTACCAATTATCCCTACAAATCAAAGAGCTAGTATAGGCATCACATAAGTTGTTCCATTTTCATCTTAAATTAGAGTCTACTAGGCAGCATTGCTAGTTTTATAGAACCCTCAATGCTTCCTTTCATAAGTAGAACCCATAGAGCACTAAATATAATTCGCCTTGGATAAGCTGATATACTACTAATCAGAATTTGTTTATGTTCAAACCATGCCATATTGGGCAGGAACGGCATTCAGCACAGGAAGAACTCATGGATGGACGGGGCTCCGGGGACCAACTGCCCCATCCTCCCGGGCCAGAACTTCACCTACCACTTCCAGCCCAAGGACCAGATCGGCAGCTTCTTCTACTTCCCCTCCCTCGGCATGCAGAAGGCGGCCGGTGGCTTCGGCATGCTCCGCGTCCACAGCCGCCTCCTCATCCCTGTCCCCTTCGACCCCCCGGCCGAAGAATTCAACGTCCTCGCCGGCGACTGGTTCACCAAAAGCCACAAGGTCCTCGCCGGCCAGCTCGACGCCGGCCGCAGCGTCGGCCACCCCGCCGGCGTCCTCATCAATGGCCGCCGCGGCAAGGACGCCGCCGGCCACGACGAGCCCCCCATGTTCACCATGCAGGCCGGCGACGTCTACCGCTTCCGCTTCTGCAACGTTGGCCTCAAAACGTCTCTCAATTTCCGCATCCAGAAGCATCCGTTGAAGCTCGTTGAGATGGAGGGCTCCCACACCGTCCAGAATCTCTATACCTCCCTCGACGTCCACGTTGGCCAGTGCCTGTCGGTGCTCGTCACCGCCGACCAGGCCCCTGGAGACTACTACCTCGTCGCCTCCACCCGCTTCACCAAGAAGGTCCTCACCGCCACCGCCGTCCTCCGCTACGCCGGCTCCAACACCCCCCCATCCCCGGTCATCCCCGAGGGACCCACCGGCTGGGCCTGGTCCTTCAACCAGTGGCGGACTTTCCGGTGGAACCTCACCGCCAGCGCCGCCCGCCCCAACCCCCAGGGTTCCTACCACTACGGCCAGATCAACATCACCCGCTCCATCAGGCTCGTCAACGGCCACAGCATCGTCGACGGCAAGCGCCGCAACTTCATCAACGGCGTCTCCCACGTCGACCCCGACACGCCGCTCAAGCTCGCCGAGTACTTCAACCTCAGCAACCCGGTGTTCAAGTACAGTCTCATGGGCGACGCTCCCCCGGCCCCTGATACTCCGGTGACACTTGCACCCAATGTCATCGCCGTCGAGTTCAGGACTTTCATCGAGATCATCTTCGAGAACACGGAGAAGAGCATCCAGTCCTACCACTTGGATGGCTACGCCTTCTTCCCTGCCGGGTAAGTGTACACAATGTTGATGCTATGAAACTTATATGCAGCTACTGATGCTTCTCATATCAATGTTGATGTCAGGATGGGGCCAGGTAAGTGGTCGCCGGAGAGCCGAAAACGCTACAATCTTTTGGACACCGTGAGCCGGCACAGTGTCCATGTATTCCCCAAGTCATGGACGGCGATCTTGCTGACCTTCGACAATGCTGGAATGTGGAATTTGAGATCCATGAATTGGGAGAATAAATACTTGGGGCAGCAGCTGTACGTCAGTGTGACCTCGCCAGAACGATCGTTAAGGGATGAATACAATATGCCTCTTAATGCACTCCGCTGCGGGGCGGTGGTTGGGCTTCCCCTGCCGCCATCCTACACCTAAAGCATGCGGCCGGTGAGCTGTGCCGCCGCCGACCAGCGAGCCCCGTTCTTTGGTGAGGAGAGGACGGAGGGAAGGGTGGTGTTGAAAGGGGGTAAGATTGAGTGCTATCTATGGGGTGTTCTGTTGGGCTTGTTCTTCTCTTCCTCTCGTGGTTCTTTTTTCTCTGGGTTTGCTGGTCGTGTGCTATATAAGCAAAGCTCTCTCCTAACTTATGGTTCATATATGAATAATATGCACATTCATCAAAATAAAAATAGTATATACTTGTGACTACAATCTGTGTTTCCTTGAAGGTTTAGATATCTTTGCTCTGAATTGATGTATGTATGCATGCACGTATGAATATGTGCGCGCGCTTGAGGTTTTATTTGCGTTATTGCATGCCAAGCATGGTAGGGACGTAGATTTAGTCAGCCTTCTGCATGTTGGTGAAGGCATGATGAACGGGATCGCTAGATGTTCTACATCTCCCATTTTACTTCCCAAACTGTTCACCTTAGCTGAATTCCATGATCGATCGTTGAGAGTTACTACCTGCATTATCATGACCATATTTAATGCGGTGTGCAAATTTAGAACAGCTTTAAAATAGACTTCTGATGCTGGGATCAAACATAACATGGCAACCAAGGACCCAAAGGATCGGGTGCTTGGTTTCTCTGAAAACATTTCATGCAACTAAATTGCACGAATTTTGTAAAATTTAGACTGGGGATCGATCGAGAGGACTTGAACTGCTGAAAAATGACCGACAGGAACATTATTTACAGCAAGATAAGACACAAAGGATGGTGCACCAGAATGCCCATGTTATCTTGACAGGATGAAATTTCAACAAGAACAGTTCATATATAACTATAACCGAGCTCCACTAAAACTGTTGTCAAGTGCTATTAAGTGCTATTATTTGTCCAAAACTGCGCAGACCGAAATATTTTGATACTTAAAAATTGACAATTATACATGCATCTGGCCCTTCTGGCTATTTGAATCTATCGACTATTTGTCCATAAACCAATCAACACACATTTTTTTTATCTATCGAAACACTTGATCTGACAATAGTTGGCTAATTTTAGACTGCAAAAAGTGACTTCAAAATGAAATTTACTATGATGTCGCTCTTCCATGCATACACTTTGAGAGGCTCTAATGAACTAATTCTACGCCGACACCAAATCATGTGGGGTCTCGTTCTTTTGTGAGGAAAAAAGAATGACCCCATGCAACGGTTCCATGCTGGAGGACACATCTGCAGATCTTTCGGTGATCAAGCAGGTCTGGTGAACCGGAACAAAAAAATTTCAGCATGGGGTCTCCGTCTGAGAATAAATAGCTGGATTACTCTATTACTTTCACCCATTTATGAGCAAACAAATAGAAGTATAGTCTTCAGCAACGTTCGCATCACTCGCCAGTGAAAAAAGTGACGCTTACATGACGACCAAGTCCCTACATTTCTAAGCCAAAAAGCATGGTAAAGTCGCCCTGCGGTTGGTGAGCGAGCTAGGGGAGAAGTCTCCAGGTTTGGCAGCCCAAGAATTGTCATAGAAAACGATATATATTGAGACCATGTTTTGCTCAAAGAAGATACTGAGCCAATGTCACCAGTTCTACAATTGCTAGCTAGGTGCCATTAATTTTTTCGGATTATCATACTTCAGCACACAACCTCCTAAAGAGAATACTTTAGGTCTATAGGATATATTAATACTGATTTGATAACTTCATAATTAACCAACAACATACGCATGGCAACAATAGATTTAGTCAGTTCGAGTTTTGATGAAATTATTCGTGGGCATGTAATGGAGTGGTTTTACTCTTCAAAAATCTGTGTCCAATGACAATTCTACAGTGGCTGCGACAAAGCCGTCTACTTTTAAGGATGATTATTAATAGGATAACAAGCATAACCAGACAAATTTATTGGCACCTTAAGTGATTCATGTTTGGATGGAAGTGTCACGTAGCTAGGTGGCAACCTCCACAAAAGCAGGTTGCAGCAAGAGAGATCGGTGCTGAAGGTCTTCCAAGTTGTGTTACTTTGATACTGCACTTGTCCCTAGAGTGGATCAAGGCTATGGTTTACAGGTTTAGTAAAGAGGAGTCCATGAGCATTTTAAATCATCATGCAAAGACGACTCAATCTTTTCAGTGTATAAAATAAAGTAATATAAAGATGGTGCGCACGCATATCCAATTATGTGCACCAACTAATGCGCTTACATGACCAAAACGTTATAATTGATCATCTGCCCATGGATCGCACCTATGAAGGGCAGCTTATAATATTAGTTAAGAAAATATATAGTAGGAACCATTTTATTGCAAACTACTACCTATAGTGACATGAAAATGATTGCTATTGGTCAGGACCAAATCAACTATATATATTCATGATCTGCCTTGAAAGGTCAAAAGATCGTGTACTCACTAGTAAATTAATTATCAATTCAAATTTCGCCTTGGAAAAAAAATTAGTCAACCTGGGTAGGTGAACAATGAATTTCCATAAATTTTGATATTCGCTCCCTCAGCTGATTGATGTAAAGCTAGTGTCATTACAAATTCTTCCGGGTGAAAACAAGAGAGACCTGCTTGCACTATGATTACCTAGGTTTAAATACTTGAGATGCAATACTGAAGACTCGAATCTATGATCTCTAGTTGCCAAGAAGAGGGGTATGACCATTAATTCGAGGCTTGAGTTCATGAACATCGTCATATCGTCATAGATCATTTGTCTAGTCACAACTTAGTTCATTATGCAACAATCATAGATAAATTAATACTTGGAGAGCATATTTGGTCAGTCATTTGACTGTCACATAAGAAAGGATGAATGATCTTTTAGCATTTTTCATAAAGCTAGAATCTAAACTACAAATAGCTGAGAAAAGATTGGATGATCATAGTTATGTAGAAGCTAAATTGCACCTAACATGATGCAGATTGAGCCTTTCAAGTGTAACACCGATGCAGTTGCACTTAACCCACAAGTAACAACGGGTCAGTGATCATGGGCTCCCCAACCAAACCCACCCTGGACCTTGACCTACCCCATTTCGTATTTGTCCAATGGATGGAGGAAACTAGAGTGGGTTGGTGTGTGATTGCGACGCCGAAAGGAGAGAGACTGTTCATCCACTGCAGTAGTTGGAGGCAGGCAGATCCAAATCCAAGGCTCTCTCTCTCTTTCTCTCTCTGTTTTTTTTTCTTTTTTTCGGCCTTCTAAATTTCGGCTTTATAAAGCCATCATCGGTAGGTATTCGCCTGCGCGCCCCCTCGCTTCTCGGACGACGCCCAAACGCCGTTAACGGCAGCAGAGAGAGAGAGAGAGAGAGAGCTCAGAAGAGAAGAAGAGATGAAGGTGATAGAGAAGATCCGGGCGGCGGAGGGGGAGGGCCGGACGGTGTTCTCCTTCGAGTACTTCCCCCCGAAGACGGAGGAAGGGGTGGAGAACCTCTTCGATCGCATGGACCGCATGGTCGCCCACAACCCCTCGTTCTGCGACATAACCTGGGGTGCCGGCGGCTCCACCGCCGATCTCACCCTCGATATCGCCAACCGCATGCAGAACATGGTATCAGATCCTGCCTGTCATTTTCCTGTCTCTCTTTAGCTCTTGCTACTCTTCTATTACTCGTCAGGATCCTGTTTCCTTGGATCTGTTATTGTTCTTGATCGTCTTTTTTTTTTTTTTTGATACATTCTTGATCGGGTAGTTGAAGGTGATTTGATGCTGCCTTCTGCTCGGATCTCTCAGAAAATTTTGTAGCTTAAAGTTGCTTCTTTTTGTAGTTAACGGTGTTTTTCTTCAAGATATGGTGGATAAGATTCAGATCTGGACTTTTTGCTTCTTGGCATTCGTCGATCTGAAACTTAAGCTGTTCAAATTTTGCTGTCTTTCACGCTTCCGAACTTTCGCTGCCACCTTCTCTTGGAAGTTGTTCTTTTCGCTCCATTTTATTGTTTGAATTGCAGATCTGAGTATGAAGGACTCTGAACTGGAGATATCTTGCTGCTTCCTCTGTTCTGTTTTGTTGTTTTTTGATGCTTATCATGGCTTGCTTTTATTAGCTGCATTTAATTAAAGTCTTTTTTTTGTCTTTGGACTACTTAGCATATGTGATAAGGGGGTTTGATTGCTTGATGCGGAGTGGCACCACTAAATAACTACTAACGGTGTTACAGTGTTACTAATATCAGTGCTTGTTAAGACATTTATGTAGAATACTTTCGAAACTGAGATATGAATCCTGAAAATCAAATTAAAGAAAAATCTATATATCCAATTAAAATATTGAGAGAATTTTTGGCTACTTGTTAAAAGGATAGAGGAAATCTAATGTGTACTGAACATAAATATTACGGATGAGGATTAATGTTGTATCATTTATGAGTTTGCTGATTCTTTTTTCCAGATCTGCGTGGAAACAATGATGCACTTAACTTGCACTAACATGCCGGTGGAGAAGATCGACCATGCCCTAGACACCATCAAGACCAATGGGATTCAGAATGTTTTGGCTCTAAGAGGGGATCCTCCTCATGGTCAGGATAAGTTTGTTCAGGTTGCTGGTGGATTTGCCTGCGCCCTTGATCTGGTAATGCTCCTTTATCGTCTTCAGTCTCTGTTTATAAAAGCTATTCCATCTTGTTGGAGTGAGAGTTCAATTATGGAAATTGTCTCATATATGTAGTTAATTTTGGTTTCTGGAGACATTACCTTAGTAGAGGAAAAAAAAATCCATGTTCACCGTTGGTGCCAAACCGCCTATAGCTTCGACTTATAAACTATTCTATTCGTTACCGGCACTTTGTGGACTTCTGAAATATTTACTTCACTTTCTATAAGGCTGAGCTTTGACATCTTATGATGTTTTTCCCTTTAGAACTTGTACTAGCTGCCTAGTTCTTCGAGCTGCCTTGCAGAAAGAAAATCTTGTACTAAAGCATGGTCACTTCAATTAACTTGCAGGTGCAGCACATTCGATCTAAGTATGGTGAATATTTTGGCATAACTGTTGCTGGCTATCCAGGTGAGTGTTTATAGATTCAACTACTACAATCAGTACATGCTGTTGCATTGCTAATTATGAGCTGTTCTGAAAAACAAATCTTGCATCTCAGAGGCACACCCCGACATGATACAAGGTGAAGGAGGTGCTACATTAGAAGCCTACAGCAATGATCTTGCTTATTTGAAGAGAAAGGTGTGTTACCTCCTTCTTCAGTTTCCTCATTTGGTTCATATGCTATCTTGTCTTCAACTGACTGTTAAATGCTTTTGCTATTTTAAGCTGCAAAATTAAATGCATTTGACAATCTGGCATGATAGCAAGATACTATCGAGAAACATAGTTATGATGTAACACAAGGCTAGAGTTGTAATGGATATGAAAACAGATCAGCTGTGGTTTTATTACATGCTAAAAAAGTATTCTTCATGTTGCTTATGTTTGGCCATCGCATTCATACTTGGAAGTCATTATTCTTATTTTAGATGAATGAGGTTATAGAAAGCATCCTTTTGTATGCAGGCAACTGGGACACTAAATGGTGCCCGGGCAGTATTTGGGTAACTAGGCTGTTCCTAAGTGAGAGGCTTTATTTTTATGGTTGTGGCACCAGGTGGTTTCTGCGGTCCTGTAAATACTGATGGTTGTAATTTAGCTTCATGACAAAGATTAGTAGTGTTCAAGAAGTCAATATAGCGAATCTGCTAATAGATTGGTGTAATTTTGGTGCTAGTGGGGCTATAATAATAACAAGTGATTTGTTGAAATATCAACAGTGCTGTCATTTATTTGGGCTAGTGTTTAGGGCCTATGGTTGTCTCAGCGCTTGTAACTCTCTCATGGTTTGGTAGGAAAAAAAATTGATATATTGTTTATTGCAATGCCATTATGATGTTGGTTGGGTCTGGTTGGTGATGCAATGGCTAGGATGCGAGAATCTGTGCCGGCGTGTGTTTACTTCCACATCGGCCAGCTTTTTTGGGTGAGGTCTTGGTTTATTACAAATGGTATTGGGGCAGACTTGGTCCATGACTTACGTGGACCACAGCACATGCCAATTTGGGGTTGACAATGGGCCGATCGTAGTGTTTGTAGTTGGATTTGACTAGATTTAGACTCTTAGCCTGATGAGGATGTCAAGGCTTAAACGGGAGGAGTATGTGAGGACTCGTGCAGGTCTGTGTTTAGCTTGGGTGAGGCTTTGCATTGTTACATAGTATATCCATGCAATTCCTTTATTGCAATTATTTCTTTTGCCACTGTCATTGCATAAAAGATCATATTGATCCAAGTTCTAGCATGCCTCCAACATAACCATGTCTATGTTGTTCTTGTCATTTTATGAACATCCTTATTATGAAAGAGTGTAAAATTTGTCTAAATTTGTATACATGTTAGATCATTAAATCTTGTAAGGAACCAAGAGGCTAAATAATCCTTGTGGAATCACAACCATTTTATATTATGGTGCATCAAGAAATTTAACACACTCATATAATATATAGTTATTGTCTAAATGCTTCAAGATACTTATTAATCATGTTTCAAGTTTTGAATTGTTAATTTATTTCTATTTGCTTCATTTTTGTTCTTTCATTGCATTGATTTGTTGCTCTCTCCCAACTCCCTTGTTCTCTTTGACAGGTGGATGCTGGTGCAGATATTATTATCACCCAGTTGTTTTATGATACTGACATATTTCTGAAGTTTGTGAATGATTGCCGTCAAATTGGGATAACCTGTCCCATCGTTCCTGGTATAATGCCAATAAACAACTATAAGGGCTTCTTGCGTATGACTGGTTTTTGTAAAACTAGGGTAAGTTCCCTTTTACAGAATTTACTTATTTCTTTATAAATTTAAGTTATTCTTGGACATACAGATATCAAGTTACATGATATTAGTTGCTGAATCTGGTATATCAGTGTCATTTATGCTCATCAATGGGATTTTGTAGATGTTCCTTTCATTTTAATAGTTGAACTCCTGCATTATTTGTTACTTTAAACAATTTAGTCCTTTTGCAAAGTTTACAAAGTTACATTTTCCGGAGGGCTTGCTGAGTGATGGAGTCAGGTGACTGGTTTGCACACATAAAGAAAATAATAACCTAACCAATGTTTTGCACAATAAACCTCTTCACAGAGTCCTGAGTTTTAGAGATAATTCCATTTGCCTTCTTTCTAAGCCAAGCCAACAAGTTCACATTCTGCACCTAAACATGCTGTCTCTATCTTTTATTGGATGATATCTGAATTTGTTGATGTTGCTTTTTAATCATATGTTTAAGTGGTCTAGTTCAACATATATGAGTAATGCCTTTAGGGTACATGTAAATTTGCATTTTTGTTGGGTGATGATATGACTAATGGTATTCTGCAGATACCACCTGAGATTACAGCTGCCCTAGAGCCTATTAAAGAAAATGAAGAGGCTGTCAAGGCATATGGAATCCACCTTGGAACCGAGATGTGCAAGAAGATTTTAGCTCACGGGATCAAGACATTGCATCTTTACACGCTAAACATGGAGAAGTCTGCATTGGCCATATTAATGGTGATATTTTGTTTGATATCACGGTTTCATGTTCCCTTTTTTCTTTTGAGTTACTCAAGAAAATATGTTTGCAGAACCTTGGATTAATTGAGGAATCTAAGATTTCAAGGTCCTTACCATGGAGGCGACCAACAAATGTTTTTCGTGCTAAAGAAGATGTTCGACCTATCTTTTGGTATGCTTTCCTTTTCAGAGTTTCATGGTTGTTGTAAACAGAGAATGTTATAATAATGATATTCTTCAGTCATGATCGCATTCTAACTTTCTCTGTACCATGGATCAGGGCTAATCGTCCAAAAAGCTACATTGCAAGGACTCTTGGTTGGGACCAGTACCCACATGGGAGGTGGGGAGATTCTCATAACCCATCATATGGAGCCCTTACAGACTACCAGGTCACCAAATTATCTCTAAATTTCCAATCACAACATTTTGCACTTTTAGAATGTATCTGTATAGTATTTTTTGACTTTTCCTTGTCAAAATGATATGTGATAAATAGGAATATAGTGCAGCCAACAATAGATTGGGTGCTGGAAACTTCGAATATTGACCTCATACAGGGTCCAAAATAACTTAAAATGTTGACCTCATGCAGGGTTCAACTTACCAGATGAGGACTTTTTGAGTCTTTAGAAAAAATTGTAACCTTAAAAGAAATAACTTATATTTGCTTATTAGTTCCCCGTTTTTCTAGTCCTATATGGACTGAAGTAGTTTAGCCAATGCAGCCCCATCGAAGATAAGATGAGGGCTAGAATATAGACTGGTTCAGTTGATTCAGATAAAGATAAATGTAGGAGTCCTATAATCTCTTCTTTATTTCCTTTCATGTTCTTTCTTTCTCTTCTCCAACTTTTCCTTTGTTTCCCAACTTTTCTCCATGTCTGCTGTTACAAAATTGAAAAGTGGACCTGTTTTTAACTGGCTTTTGAAACCCCCTTAGATTCTCCAGAACCCAATAAAAGTCCACCAACGGTATGATTTATCATGTCTAGCTGCCAAAAGCCCTTTCCCATTAATGCTTTCCTTTTCTTATCTGCATTAGAGAGATCTTACGCAGATCAGTCATAGCCATGCTGAAAAACTGCTCCTGACAGTATTCATATGTCCTAAATTTAGCCCACATCAAGCACTAAAATTTCTGGCAGACACCAACCATATACAACTCAACCCCTGGTTATCTTCTCCACTATTTGTCATCTCTTTCATGGTTTACCATTAGAACTTTTGACAGTCTTGATCAAAGCCTGTGAATCGTCTAACTTAGGCTAAACTTAAATGTTCTAGAATTTTATAAATCAGAAACTTCTGGACATGCCATTCTCGAAAGAATTGTTCACTTGCTTGACTTACAGTACTATTATTAGGTGGTTCTTTTATTTCCTTCAAATTTTCCCCCTTCTAGCATTAAGAAGAACGAACTGGCATATAGCCCCTTCTAGAGTAGTCCTTTTTTTTCAGAATGTTTATTCTTCTTCGCGTTTTTGGTTGGGGATTTGATAACAACACTAGCTCAAAGTATAAGTGAAAGATATTAAACCATTGCTAAAGCTTGTTTCAAGACACCGTCTCTTTATTTTAGCTCATGGTAGATGGTAATGCTCTTTAGCTGTTAGATTAACCTATTATTTTTAAATTTATTTTTTTCCCGAGGGCTATTTAAATGATTAATATTTTGCTTTGTCTGCTTACTCACACTGTATGTCAGTGTCAGGGTAATTATATCTAAAACTTATTATCTGTTTGACAGTTCATGCGCCCACGTGCACGGGACAAGAAGCTTCAAGAGGAATGGGCAATCCCATTGAAATCTCTGAATGACATCAAAGAGGTATTCCTCTATAGTTGATTATTGTTGCTCTGGAACACTTCTTTATGAATTATTTCAGATGGTTCTTACATCTTTCTTGCTTGAAGAATATCTGCATATTTGTGGACATGAAAGGCTGATCTTACTCTTTTTCCCACAATACATTCGACAGAGGTTCATGAACTTCTGCCTGGGAAAACTTAGAAGTAGCCCGTGGTCGGAGCTAGATGGGCTTCAGCCAGAGACAAAGATAATTGATGAACATCTGGGAGAAATCATCTTAAAGGGTTTTCTCACCATCAATAGCCAACCTGCAATTAATGGAGAGAAATCTGATTCTCCCACTGTTGGTAAGTGAGATTTATTCTAAACGTCTTCAAGGTCAAGTATTTGTTAGTTCTTATATGACCTCTGAGCCGGTCCCTGACTTGGAAAGCATGACTTCCTTTTTGAAAATGAAATCATGTTTCTGCATATAAAATTCAATTTATTTTATTTGATCAGACTTGTTTTCATCTATCTTAAGGACCTTGAGAAATGAGAAATTTAATATGGTTTTTTTTGGAATGTGACCTGTGACCTCTTTTAGCCAGAGAATAGATAACGATTAACGACTGTAGGCCAAACACCATTTTTTCTGTTATTTTTTCAATATAAATTTGTCAGAGGACTTGAATTGCTTGCAGGAAAATGCATTATTGCTTTCTATGAAATGATATCACTTATGGTACTTCAACTTAAATTGTTCAAGGCAATTTTGCATATTGTTCAAAGCAATGATGCATGCTCAAATTGCATATGGATGGCTCTTACTACAATTTGAGTTCTTAATATAAACATGTAAATGTTTGCACTTTGTTCTAACTTTCCTTTAACATATAATTATAAATATGAATAAGTCACGGCCATAAGTTATTTTAGGGCATAAGCCACCTTCTCCTTGCACTTATTAGTTATCATAGATGAACTAAACCTGCTATTCGTGATTAGGAATGGTTTCATACTTAATTCCTCTTAGATGTGCATTGTGAAAATAGGACCTAGAGAGGGATGATTTTAGAATTTAGGGCCTAAAGAGGAATGATATTTGGAGGAAATGATTATGTTGTTCAAAATTCAGTGTGCGACAGAAAACAGAGCAGAAGAGAGAATGGGATCTTGTTCAAGAATGAGGATCGATGGCAATTTTAGTGATCCTTGCTTCTAAGATGTTGACTGGTTATTTTTTTCACCTTGGATTTGGTATCATAAAGAATGAAAATATAAGCGAAAAATATGGTACATATGCAGATCAGCACTGATGGCAGAGGAGATGTGCCCATGTGCTTTTGAGGATAACCACAAGATAATGGCAACCAAGGAGACTAATTCACCAGACATTGGACTGAAACTTGTTATATGTACAAGAAGGTGGGCAATGAATAGATTGCATGACATTATTATTAACATAACACAAATTAGAATATAAAGGCTAGTATGTGGTAAAATTTTAGTTTTTAGAAGTTTTCACTTGGAAGAACCAGAGAGCAAAGTTATCATTACTAAGTAGCTCGGACTTTCACATATTCCTGTTTAATGCTTGTATTTTTGTCGTATTCATGCATTATCGCTTTCTTGTGAGATTAGAAGAGGCCCCACTTGAGGAAGGGGATTGGATTTGTTAAGTGTTGGGAATGAGGGAAACTGTATATAGCTAAACTTATAGAGCTTATGAGCATGGAGGTAGCTAGGCAAATTTATATAACTAACAGCAATAATTTGGAGACTCCTATTAGTTACAACAGAAAGGGTTTCTGCAAATCTTTAAACCTTGAGCTACTGTCAAGGTTTCAGAATGAAGCACTAGAAGTATCACTCTGAATTTTGGGTTGTGCATTAATTATTTTTTCATTTTATCCAACCTGCTTTAATAAAGGATTCATGGAGGAAACTATGATCCTAAACATATCAAAATGGAGGAAAATGATTCATGTAGTTGACCCAACTAGTTTGGGATTAAGACTTAGTTGAGTATATATAAATTATTTTCTAGTAACATATATGACTGTTCATTCTTAAGCCTTTCCTTTCTTTCCTTCTTTTTTTTTCATCGTGGTGGTGGGGGGTTGTTGGGTAAGAAGGTGAATTTTAGATCTGGTGTTGGATTTTTGTTTCAATGCAAAGTCCTTGCTTTCTGAGTAACATTTTTTCCCATACATGTTACTATTCCGTGGCACATTCTAATAATGCTTTTGTTTATTGTGTTTGTCAGGGTGGGGTGGACCAGGGGGATACGTCTATCAGAAGGCTTATCTTGAATTCTTCTGTTCAAAAGATAAGATAAATTTACTGATTGAAAAGTGCAAGGGATTTCCATCTCTCACATATATTGCTGTGAACAGAGAAGGGGAATGTCTCTCCAATGTTGCCCCAAATGCAGTCAATGCAGTGACATGGGGCGTTTTCCCTGCCAAAGAGATCGTCCAACCAACTGTTGTTGATCCTGCAAGCTTTATGGTTTGGAAGGATGAGGCATTTGAGATCTGGACGAAGGGATGGGCATGCTTGTTTCCTCACGGTGACCCATCTAGGGAATTATTAGAGCAGGTACGTTGGACACACAATCATGTTTGTATACGAGATATTAGATTGAAGGTTGTGTAGATTTTTTTCCTAAACACCTTCCATTTTTTTTACTTTCAAGTGGCAGTTTTAGACGTTCAGCAGGCCTCTCTCTCTCTCTCTCTCTCTCTCTCTCTCTCTCTCCACACACACACACACACTTTCATTTATTAGTTATTCTTTTGGAAGTTCATTAGGTGCTGAACAAGTTGATCATTTCATGTTTTCAGGTGCAGAGTAATTACTTTTTGGTTAGTCTTGTCGACAATGATTATGTTCATGGAGATCTTTTTGCTGCTTTCAAGGATATATGAACTAAGACAATTCTTTTACTCAAGGCCTAGCAACTTCCTTCATTTACGGCGTGTTACAGTTAAAACAGATTGAAAGGCAGTTCAAGAGCCAGAAGTCGCTCAGCACATGGCTTTGAATATCCAGTTTTATTCTGCAAATGGAATGAATTGAATTTTTCAGAACATGCAAGTTCATGTCAGTCATGCTATTTTAATTCATTAATAAATTCAATGAGCCGTTGAGTTCATGTCTGCTACTTTGGTCTCTTATGTCATTCCATCTGCTGCATGTTGTGAATATTTATTTCTTTTCATGAGACAGGTGCTTTTGTTCCTTACAGACTTTATTTGAAAAATAAATAAATAAATACTCGTAAGGGCACGAAAAATTTCCATGCAACCCTGCTTTTTTTTTTTTTTTTTTGGGTAAAAACGGCTACTCATTCAAATAGATCTAACATGAGTACAACCCGCCATGTCCGAAGAAATAAAAGACAACAAAGGAGAAGGAGCGTCTATAGTAGACGTCCACAAAACATCTCCGGAATGCCGGGCCACAAAAGAGGCGACCCAGTTGGCGGCCCTGTTCGCCTCTCTAAACACATGACCAATCTGGAAACCGACCATCATCTGAGCCATCCTCCGAGTCTCCCGAATCAGAGGGTGACCGTCACCGTACCTGTCCATTCCCCGGATCCAATCGATCACCACCGCAGAGTCTCCCTCGAGGAACACTCGCTCGGCTCCAAGGACCTGCCTGGCATAGGATAAGCCTTCCCAAGCAGCCCGCAGCTCCGCACCAACCACTGTGATCCCAGGAGTCCGACGCCCACCTGCAGCCACCAGCCTACCACCGTGATCCCTGATCACAAAGCCGACCCTTCCAGTCAAACCGTCTAGTGACCTACTGCCATCGAAATTTATTTTGAGATAGTCAAGGGGTGGGGGTACCCAAGAGACAGTAACGAAAAGGGGCGCTGAAACAGCGTAAGAAGTACCCCAAGTGTCCCTGACCATCCCAGAAGAAATCTCAGTGGCAGCCGCCATAACCTCCCTCGCATGTCGTGCCGCTCTGTCCACCACCATCCTCGGAGGCACCCGCCTCCCCTCAAATATGCGTGCGTTCCTATCCAACCAAATGTGATAAGACAGGTACGCCCTCAATATACCCTCCGCTGCCAGCCCGGGCCTACCCATGGAATCTCCAACATCCGCAACAGATCCTGAGTCGAGACTGCCACATCAAGCATGGGGAACGAAGAGCACTGCCATATCTGTCGAGCTCTAGGGCACATCAGGAGAACGTGCTCGGTGGTCTCCACGATATCACCGCACGTCTCACAAAACTGAGAAACCCCCATCCCACGCCGAACAAGCAAACTCCTAGTCGGGAGACATCCCCAAGCCACCTTCCAGATGAAAAGTGCCACCCGTGGATGAATCCGTAATCTCCATATCCATCCTCCCACGATCTGTCGCGCTGGCGTCCTGCATAACAACGCCGAAAGATCCCTGGCCCTCACCCGCGACCGCCCCGTCGGTGTCCAGAGCAGCCTATCTGACGACCCTCCAGAGGGAATAGGCAGGGCCAGAATCAACTCCGCCAACTGCTCACCAAACACCTCCCTGATCAACCCCACCCTCCAATGGCTCCCCTCAGAATCCAGCAGATCCCTGACCCTGCATCCAGCTAATCTCGCAGAGTCCACCATGGTCGGCAGACGACATATCGGCCAATCGGTCACCCAGCTGTCCTCCAGCACATCTATCGAGCACCCATCACCGATCACCCATCTAATCTCCGGAAGCACCACCATAGCCCTGGCACACATCACACGCCATATCGGAGAGTGGTGACGCTCCACCCGCCCTCCAGGCACCAAGACACCATATTTGGCCCTCATCAGTGAGGACCACATACTCTCTGGCTCAAGCACAAATCTGACTACATGCCTAGTCGCTAACACCTCCCGTCTCGTCATCAAGGACTGCACTCCCAACCCCCCGGCACTGGTCGGCTGGCATACACTCTCCCAGGCCACCAGGTGGATCCCGCCTCTGCCGCTACTCCTCCCCCAGATAAACTCCCTGAACAGCTGCTCAAGGGACCTCAAGACTGCCACCGGAATATCGACATGGGATAGAAGATAAATAGGAACAGATGAAAGTACAGAGCGCACCAGAATGATCCTCCCCATCATAGACAATGAATGAGACTGCCAGCCCTCCAGCCTGCATCTGACTCTAGTCACAAGGGACACACAATCCCTAATCCTCAGTCGTCGTCCACATAAAGGCACCCCCAGATAGGACATCATGCCCCCCTGCTCTCCCACACCTAGAACCTCCAGTATAGATAGCTTCAGCGCCCCGCGCGTCTTCGGGCTAAAGATCACAGAAGACTTGTCCAAATTGACCTGTTGCCCAGAAAGAGCACAGTAATCCCGAAGAGTCTGATCAATAGCTCGAGCCGACTGCCTCGAGGACCTGGCTAAAAGCAAGCAATCGTCAGCAAATAGCAAATGGGAGATCGCCACTGCTCCCTCCACCGGTCTGTAAGCCTCCAGCTCCTGACTCGACACTGCCTGCCGCAATAATCGAGACAATGCATCCGCACAAATAATAAACAACAGAGGAGAGAGGGGACATCCCTGACGCAAACCCCCAGAAGACGAAAAGAAACGGGAGGGCGTACCGTTCACCAAAATAGCAAAGGAGGGCACCCTCATACAGCCCATCGCCCACCTGATCCAAGTCTCATGTATCCCAAACATCCGCAGGGACTGCTGCACAAAGTCCCACCTCATCCTGTCATAAGCCCTCTCCATATCAAGCTTGACCCCCATCAAGCTTCTACTCATCGGTGCTCTGCTAAGATCAAACATAAACTCCTGAGCAATGAGCACATTGTCAGATATACTCCGTCCCTCCAAAAAAGCCCCCTGCTCCGGGGAAATAAGTCTAGGGAGAACCCCCCTCAATCTGATAGTGAGAATTTTCGCCGTCACCTTGTACAAAGTCGTACAGAGGCTAATCGGACAAAAATGACTCGGCTCCGTAGCATCCTGCCGCTTCGGAATCAGGGCAATGAAGGTCCTCTGCCACTCAGCAGCCATCACAGCCGTGCTGAAGAACTGCTGTATAGCTGCCATCACATCCCGTCCAACTATCCACCAATATCGCTGAAAGAACACCGGTGGGAACCCATCCGGCCCTGGCGCCTTGTCCCCTCCGAGGGACCACACCGCCTCCCTAATCTCCCTCTCTGATACCGGACTAATCAAAACAGAATTCTCCTCCTCTGTGACCATCACCCCTGGCAGTGGGATCTCTGCTAGACTCGCTCCTCCAATCTGCTCTGTCCATCTGCCCCTAAAGAAGCTCACCAGAATCCTCTGTATCACCTCCGGCTCCTCCGACTGCTGCCCCTCCTCATCCCTAATAACTCTGATCCTGTTCTGATTCCTCCTAATCACTGTCGCCTGGTGAAAATATCTGGTATTCCTATCCCCCTCCATGATCCACTGTACCCTCGCTTTCTGTCTCCAGAATATCTCCTGCTGTCTAAGTAGACCATCATGCAGAGCAAGTAAGGATCTAAGCTCCCCAACCTCCTCATCTGACAGACCCCCCCCTCGAGCCTCCTGATCCTGTAACCTAACAATGGCCACCTCAGACTCCTCAATCCTCCTAAAGATGTCTCCCACCTCCTCTCGATTCCATCTCCTCAGCCTCCTCCTCGCCAACTCCAATCTCCGGGACACCCGATACATGGCATCACCCCTCACTGGAGTGCTCCACGCCTCCCTAACCATCTCCCATGAACGAGGGTAAGAAAGCCATATCTTCTCGAACCTGAAAGGGGATGCACCGGAACAAAGGCATCAGTACTCAACAGCAAGGGACAGTGATCAGATGCAATCCTGGGTAAATGAGACACACGATGATCCGGGAATCTCTGGACCCACCCCGCTGTCGCACAAGCTCTATCAAGTCTCTCCCAGACCCTAGCCGGACCCTGTTGATTGTTGCACCATGTGAATCTTGGACCAGAGAAGCCCAAATCAATCAACCCATTTGTAGTCATAAAATCCTGGAATTCCTTAACCTTCCTCTCATGGGAGAAAGGCCTGCCCCCCATCTTCTCCTGAGGGTCGACAATACAATTAAAATCACCCGCCATCAGAAAGGGGAGACCCTGATCAACCAACTGTGAAGCCTCCTCCCACAGCCGTCGCCTCTCCCTGAAGTCAGTGCTCGCATACACCGCCGCAAGAACCCAGGGATCGTTCGTGCCCTCCGAGATCACCAGAATCACCTCTTGGCCACAAACATGAAAAGTATCCAATCTGCACGACTCCAACCTCCACGTGACAATTATCCCGCCCGACAACCCACGGGACTCCACAGCATAGAAACCCCATGTCCGAGGGAGCACCCTCCTTGCCTTCTGAAGGCCCATACCCGATAAACGGGTCTCAAACAAAATACAAATATCCGGTCTGTTCTGTTGCACAAACCTTCGGAACGCCGGGGCAAAAGAGGGCTTCCCCGCACCACGACAATTCCATAGGAGAACCTTCATTGTTCACCCATGGGAGTATCACAACCCGCCATCCCGGGGTTGCAATCATGAAACACCACCTCATTCACAGCACCATCACAACCCAATCCTCCAGTGTTCACCTTCCCCACTGCAACCTTCAATTGATCCAAGGCACGGAGGTGAACATCACAAGTCACTGGCAAGGCCCCCTGTCCCGCCACCTCCCCCTGGTCAGCTTCACCTTTCTCCCGACCCTTAGACTGCCCACTCCCATAGTCCACCTTCTGGCCGCAACCCCTTCCACTAGGCTTAGAAGAAGACTCTGCAGCCGGCGGCAGAGAGGGCTCCCCCCTTGCCTCCGGTACCACTTTTACGGGCACCACCTTCGATGGCAGATCGTGCAGCCCGGCCGCACCACCCAACCCCACCACACAGCTGTCTTCTCCCTTCGACCCAATCGGCCATACCCCCGAGTCAACCCCCGATTCCGAGACCAGCGCCGCCCCTGAGAGAGACCGGGCCATCGTCCTCACTGTCGCCCCCCGACCCCGCACCGGGATGGACCGCCTCCTTTAGAGTCCCGCTCCGCCCGGGGAGGTCGCCCGCACACCGCCGAGAGAGGCGGAGGGGAGCTCTTGCTCCTCCAGCGATGGCTTCCCCCCGGCCGCTCCTTCCTCAACATCCCAGCACCTCCCCCGGGGGAAATCGAACGGATCAGCCCCTTCTGTCTTGCCGGGCTTCTGCTCCGCTTCTGACTCCGACCCATTCCCCCACGAGCAACGGCGACGTCCCTGACCGCAGACCGAACAGGAACATCACATTCAGCCACCACCCGAACAGGGTCAGGTCCCGCCTCACCCACACCATCGACACCAGCCCGAGTCGGTCCTGGATCACTCCCCCCAGAACTCAGACTCGATTCCAACTCGGCTGGCGCGTCTGCGACCTGAGTAGAGTGACTCGGCCCACCCTTGATCCCGCCCCCGCCGGCTTCGGAGACATCCTTCTCCGGCGTTCGACGGCGAGCGACCTTGGAGGGTTTTTGCCATCCATCGAGATCTACCGGGGAAGACTCCGCTTCAGTCCCGGTCGCGCCTGGCTTCATACAGGATCGCGGAGAGTTCGGGCCAGCCCCCGACTTGCCCGTCGTCTTCCTCCGAGCCGGCACATTAGCCGCCCGCGGCGCCCGCGAATGGCCAGTGACCATCCACGGGCCGAACATAGCCACGTCCTCCGGAACATCACTGCCCCTGCTCTCCTGGACCGACGGCGACCTCGATGCCTCTGTCCCATCCCCGTGAACCTCCCCTTCTTCCGCCACCACGGCCTCCGCCATTGAAAAAGCACAGCCGGTTGACCCATGCCCTATTCGCCCACACCTGGAGCAGGGAGCCGGCAGGTTCTCGTAAACGAAATCCTGCCAGAAGACCTCCGCCACCCCCTTCGATGAACCCCTCACTAGCGTTCCCGGCTTGAGAGGAGCAGAGCAGTCCATCGCTATCTTCACCCTGGCGAAACCACACCGCCTCCCCTGCTCTGTGACCCCATCCAAGGCCAAAGGAGTGCCGGCAGAGGCAGCAATCCGCATGATAGTAGTCTTCTTCCAGTAATCCAAGGGAAGCCTTGGCATGCGCAGCCACACCACCACTCGGCTCAGCCCGACATCGCCCGGAATGAAGTTCGGGCGCCACCGGTCTACAGCTAGGAGCTGACCGGCTACCATCCACGGCCCGCTTGCCATCGCCGCTTCCCGATCGGCCTCGTTCGCGAACCGGACGGCGAGGAACCCATCCATCAAGGTAAAGCACTCCACTTCGTATCCCAAACGCCCCACCCTTTTGATCTCCCTCGCCACCCATTCCGCCGGCACGAACCTCCCAAGACTTCTCACCAGAATCGTGGAGGACCGCCATTCCGACCGGTTACCCTCTAACTCCTCCTCCGGGACGTCGACCACCTCGGAGAACCGTTTCTGCAACAGTTCCAGCACCCGAGGGGAGGAGCGGTTAGGGGGTCCATCATGCCGACATTGCTCACCCTTCGCCACATCCGCCCAAGAGCGGCCCACCTCCGCGATCCCAGCGCCTGAATCCTTCCTCCCTTCGCCTGAATCCGTCCCAGCTCCCGTCGATCCTCGGGCCGCAGATCCACCCCCCACGCCGGACATCCCCACACCCTCAACCTATTCGACACAATACCCCAAAGACCCACCCGAAAGCGCGAACATTGATGCACCCGCTCTCCCCTACTCCCCCAAGGCCCACGCCTGCAACCCTGCTTTTACTCTCCACATTTTCACCGGTAACTGTGGGCTGACAGGTAACCTATGCCAATCCAACCTTGTCATCCATTATTTTGTCAACAAGAGCAGCCTGGTAAAATCTATTAGAGGACATGGACGCAGTGTGGATATCTAAAGAGGATTCGTGATTTTAATTCCAGAAGGTTTCGCCGCTCACTAAACAACAGGGAACCATCAAAGAAGTTCCGCCTGTTGTTTCTGAACCTTCGTAATCTCCGCCTGTATTTGGTTTGGAGTATTGTCATTGGGGCCACACTGTTACAAAACTTGTCCTTGGCATGAAAATATCGTTGCAACGCATGGGCCAACACACTGTCCTTTGGTACATTTTTATGTTTAGTTATCATACAGTAGCGTTTCATTTAGTTCCTAATTTGTAATATACTAACAAATGAGCCTTGTGAACCAAAGAAACACCTAACTACATGCATGTGAACCATTTTAGTATTATACATCGTTACAAAGGGCTGGGAAATTTTAGACGTTTTGGACTTTAACAGCAGCAGAATTTACCAAATGTTCCTTTGAACATATTAGAAGCATCATAGTGTCATAATAAGCGATGTGGGACTAAACACATTCATACTTCCTTCATTCGAGCCTTGACGTTCTCGTCAGGCTAAGAATTCAAATTCATTCAAATCTATTTACAAGCACCACGATCGGCCTGTGGTCAACTTCTATGAACCAGTATTGCAGTGTCCCCTATCCACATAAGCTATGAGCTAAGTATTTTTTAACCGATGTGGGACTAAACACACGCTCGTATGGGTCCTTACATAGATCCTATATAAGTACCGAAGATCTATCCGACAAATAATCGATGTAGGACTAAACACATGTTTGTACGGGTCCTCACAAATCTCCTAGTGCTATATGCCAATGAATCAACCGACCATTTATTTGTTAACCATCCATTGATGTCCCAGGCCTGGTCTGGCTTTGCAAACAAGTTAAGGGTCCCTTCTGTGCATACTAGCTTGGCTGACATATGTTCTTCATGGTGCAAACAACATTTCAAATCAGATCTTCGTTAGGCTTTTTTTATGCAGGCGGCAGCAAATTGTGTGGTGTTGCTGGGAGGAAAGGAAATCTAGGATGTTCCTCAACAAAAGCTTGATGGAAGAACCGGTATTTTGGAAGGTGATGCATCATCTGTTTAAGGATTGATCTATACTTTGCAATCAACAAGATTTCCTTGGTTTTGCTGAAGTGGTTGCTATGCTCTTCAAAAAATGTCACAATCCTTTCTTTTTGTTTCTATTTTAGCTTATACACAGCTAGCTAAAAGATAGAGTAGATATCCTCTTCCCTTTCTAATGGGTTTGTTCGATTACAACTGATACCTGCAGTTCTGATCTGGTAGACTCTCTACTTCCTTTAACTCATCTGCTATGTAATTACCAATTCTTTTAATAAAGTCTTGGGTGGATTTTCCCTCCCTTAGTATCAAAAAAGGAAAAAAAAGTGAATCTTGTGAGTACTCGTGCGGGCGTGTGTTTAGTCTCACATCGGTTATTCGCTGGATAGATCTTGGATCAAGAAACCCAAATAATCCCTTCCAGCTAGCCATTTTGAGTGAGGTTCTGGATTATTACAAATCTTCTGGTAAAATAGGTTGAAAAGTCTATATTTTGAAACAAAAAAGAAGTCTTTTTTTCCCTGAGCCTGTGATCTATCATTGCTATGACGATGATTTGGTGCTTATTTAGTGTATCAGAAGCTTTCCTTTACAACACAATATTGGTCATTTGGGCTATCAAGAAACCCTGCACATATTAAAGAACAAAGAGCAAAAAAAATATCTTCTAGAGTTGCAAGTTACAATAACTCTAAATATCATTTAGATTTTGTATAGGCATAAAGAAAAATGTATCAAACAAATATGGAAAAGGCAAAACAAACAAAATAAAAAGAATGGCAGCTACTTGGGGTCAATTATTGCAGGGTACGAGTATCCACCACTGTATTCAAAGGCGTTGCCGCCTTCGTCTCTTCTTGATACTTGATTGTCATAAGGATGACGCGTACCCTTTGTGTTCCCAAATTCTGTGGCAGATGAAGATTCTGAATTTGAGGTTGTGTTCAATCCATCTTGCTGCAATATCATTTCAATTTCCTTCACCACATCGCTCATTGTGGGACGGTTTGCAGCCGATTCTTCGACGCATTGCATTGCCAACTCTACAAACCTCCTGAAACCTGTAAGAATTGCTGTATTTTGGAGGACAGGATCCATCATCTCCTTTAGGCCATAGTATTCGTCATCATATCTATCAATTGCCGTCCTCACTTCACGAACAATATACTTGCCCTTCTCTATTGGTTGCTTGGCAGTTATCAGTTCTAGCATGACCACACCGAAGCTATAAACATCACTCTTCTCTGAGAGCTGCTGGGTCATGTAATACTCAGGATCCAAGTAACCCTGTAAGGAAGAACCAAAGAAAATTTTTAAAGACAGCAAACGTTCATCGCCAAAGATGCCAATTCTAATATTCAAAGTAGTTATTTTAGTTGCACTAGATTGAGATCAAAATGGATCTTGATGCAAATCATCAATTATATATTCTAATACCCTCAAATGAGTGATTACATGCAGAAGTGCCATCTAATAATTGCAAAAGAAGTAAGAAGCACTGGTAAATGCTGATTAGTGGAGCAAAGATACTCACCAGTGTTCCTTTAACTTGAGTAGAAACGTGCCCCTTTTGGCTGTCCGACACCAGCTTTGAGAGACCAAAATCTGCAACCTTTGCATTTAAAGATTCATCCAAAAGGATATTGGTAGACTTGACATCTCTGTGAATTATTGGCGGATTAGCAAGTTCATGAAGATAAGCTAATCCTCTAGCTGAGCCTAGAGCAATTCTTAGTCTCTTCTTCCAGTCCAGTTGCGTGCGACCTCTTCCTGCAGTTGGAAATAACAACAAAAGCATACATCTTAATGTAAAGTAAGACATTATGGAACAGAAACCTTTTGAGATGCCGATGGAGTACTGACCTATCAAGTTTTCCCTTAATGTTCCACTTGGAATAAACTCATATACCAGCATCTGCTCCCCTTGCTCAAAGCAAAAACCGACAAGGCCTACAAGGTTTTTGTGATGAACCCTAGACAGCAACTCTATCTCAGTCTTGAACTCAACTCCACCTTGCATGGATCCTCGCTCTGCTCGCTTGATTGCGGCCATTTGCCCATTTTGTAGCATTCCTCTATAAACCTTAAGAGGGAAAAGATAAAGTCACAACACTCAGCACTTCGTGTTCTTCTTCCTAGAAGCACTAATAAATGGATGACCTGCCAGTTTGTTTACCTTTCCATAGCCTCCGGATCCAATTTCGTTTGTTTCTGAGAAATTGTTAGTGCACTTCTTGAGTTCGTCAAATGAAAACCATCTTGCTCCTTTCAACTGTGGTGCACCACCGCTATCTTTGCCACTGGGTGCCCATGAAGCTGAAAAGTTGAAAAAAATACCAAAGGGAAACTCAGAAATGTTTTCACTCTTTTTTTCCATGTCAGTGCATTATGAAGTTTTTTTTTTCTCTTGATTTCTATGTTCCTTTTTTTTCCCTTCAATCAATTCTTTAGGAAGGAGAGAAGTTATGACCCTGATATGTCGTACCGGTCTGAACTAGACGGTACGAGATATACCGTACTATACTAGTTCGGTATCGGTATCTAGTACGGATGGCATACCGAGTGTTCGGTATCGGTATCTAGTACAGGTGACGTACCGAGTATTCTATACGCCAAAAAAAGCTTCATACCATACCGTACCGATACTATATTAGTGTGGCACCAGTACGGGGTCCGGTACTGAGATATCAAATTTTGATTATGACCATAACCTATATAGCTAGCATATATGCATATTCTTGGTGGTATTGATATGTGGACAGCATTTCATGTTTCCTGCATTCTCTTCTGAAGACTATTTCAAATGCTAAATGAATTTATCAAACTAGACATGCACTGTTCATGATTGTTATATATTTTGAGCATTACCAAAGGGTCTGCTTAGTTCCATGGCTCTTGCAGCCCTTCTCTTTTGTCGTAAGGCATAGATCCCCACAGCAACGAGTACAACGACAAGAACAGCACAACCAACTGCTATACCAGCAACAACGCCTGTGCTCATTGAGGTTTTCCCACCAGCCCCACCTGTGATGCAGTGGTTCTTGTCAGTTTTTCCTCAAAGAAATTTCGTATATGGAGATGAGGATGGAGCAGACACCTGGGAAGGGATATGGAGATGCAATGAAATAATACGGTCCAAATATGCTTGGTGGTTTATAAGTCTGGTTGCTAAGATCAAACCCAATTCTTAGAACTTCTGACCGGTTGAAGTACATTCCAGTGGATGGGAAGAGTTTCAGTTGCAGTTGCAGATAGTTATCGCTGTTGAAGAAGGGGTCTGCAATATATACTGAACCCGGAGTAAGGTTAATTTTTGTCCACATGCTCCTCTCCAGTTCTTCAAACAGAGTTATATTAGTCACATCTCGGAAAAAAGGTGCTCTAAAAATCATCGACCCCTGGTATGGATAGGCACAAGCACAACTCTGAGGGTTGAGACTCTGATCGCCGGGGCATGATTTGGAGCCACATTGAGACAGGCTGGTAGAATATGGTGTTAATGTCCGTTGCTGAAGGCTGCAGTAGATGGTATTTGATAGCTGAGAACTGCACACAGGATTGCCGACAAGTCTACAATGGAAAAGCCAAATGACTTACAGATGAGGATGTGCAGTATGGAAATGCAATAAAGATTCTAATGTATAATGAATTGGAATGAGGAAAGAGCTCACATTACAGTATTGTTGTACTTGGAAGTCAGTATGAACGAAGCAATAGAATTGTTTTGGAAATCTACAATCTGTAACTGGGAGCTGATGCTGCTGCCCATATCAAGGGTGCCATTGAGTTCATTGTTTTTCAGCATCCTGTGAAAGATTTACAGCAATGAGATAGATATAAGAGGATCCTTTTTACACTGGTCCATCAATGGAATTTTTCTTTTTCCTCTCATATTCTGATTAAAGATTGTTGCAACACACTTACACTTGCTGCAGTTGAGGATGGCTGAATAGCTTCTCTGGGATTTGCCCAGAAAGACCTCCAGATTCTACGACTCTGGATAACCAGCAGACACATTTTAAATGAGCCTACTTGATACTAAACAAAAGTGCATCGTATTTCTAGTGAAAGCTTAGAGAACTCACAGGGCCATGAGAGATTGTATTGTTGAAAACCAGGCTGGAACTTCTGAAGGTTCAAAAGTGTTGTTGCTTAAATCCCTGTAGACCAAATTAAAGAATTTCCCGTTACTAGTCATATGATAATTTGAAGCTTTTAACTAGCAGTGGAGTTTGAACGGCTTCTTACACATAATTTAGGTTGTTCATTCCAGTCAGATCTGGCAATGACCCATCCAGCTTATTGTTTGCTAGACTCCTGAAAATGATGGCAATAGAAAATTAGTACAGATGGCACTTGCAAACACTTGTTGTGGACCTGTGTCGATTGCGATTAGCATAGGGATCGCTTACAATTCATTGATGTTTGTAAGATTGTTAATATTGGAAGGAACTGAACCCGACAGGAAATTCCGATCAAGACGACTGTTGCAACATGGTAAATTATAGTTATGAACCTTTCCTTTATGATAAGAGGTAAATATATAGAAACATTCTAGTGACTAGGACAGTAGAGCCATGCCACTTTGTGGTTAGAAGATACTCACAGAACCTCGAGCGATTTCACGAGTCCTAAGGACTCCGGAATTGGCCCAGTAAATTGATTTGCATCAAAGAGTCTGCAACATATGGCTAAAAGCAGTCAAGGAATGAAGAGCTAAGAGGGTAAGTCTGACAAAAACAATGAGAAATAGCAAGCTTACATGTGTATCAGTGTCATTTGAGAGCTGAACAGTTGTTCTGGAATTTGACCTGATAGCTGGTTTTTGTTGAAATGGCTGTCAAATCACCCAAAGAAGAGAGGAATCATTCATGTGCAAGAAGACTCGAATAGACGCAACACAAATTGTCTTCTTCCCTCTTTTTCTGGAGGGATGATGAAGAAATTCGAAAGGAGCACTCACAAATGCTTTGTATTGATTAGCAGGTCCAAACCAGGGGTTGTTCCCTTTGAAATGGGGAGCGTCCCAGTCAACTTATTGTTTGCCAGGTCCAGCCAGTAGAGATTGGAGAGGCTCCCAAGTGAGGCAGGTATCTTTCCAGTGAACTGATTTGAGTTCAGATCCCTGGAAATTATGGTTGGTGGAAAAGAAAAATCAGATCCTTGTTTACCAATGAAAAATTAAGATCTAGAGCGACAAGATGCAATTTTGTTAAGCCCTATCGAGCAAGACTTACAAGAATGAGAGCTCCGCTAAATTGCCTAATTCTGATGGAAGGGTGCCGCTAAAGCTGCAACCGACTAAGATTCTGAGAAGTACAACAGACAGTATTGTTGGTCATGTTAATTAGTAAGAGAGAAATGGGCAAGTAATAATGCCGTTGGCCTTACAAGGTGGTGAGCTCCTTCAAGTTCCCAATATTTGGAGCGAGTGGACCGCGAAGATCATTGTTGTAGGACAGGTCCCTGCAGGTGGTTTGGTTTAGATTCTACTCGATCCAGAAAATACGATCAAACCTCATATTCATCATGATGCATGATTCCACTATGATTGTCCATTGGCAGTTCAGACATGAGTAGCAAGACTTGCCAAGTAGATTGGACGGATTTAGCTAATTCATTGTTTTTACCGGAGAATGATTAACCGGTCATACAGGTATAGGAGACATCTTTTGATACTTTCTAAGATGTTTCAGTGCTCTGTGTAACTGTGAAGGGGATGCTCAGCTAAATTTTTTTCATCCTGAAAAAAGTTTCCCCTACATGGCATTGCCACGCCTACATCATGATGAAGTCCAGATTCTAGCAAACATGGACAGGGAAAAAACTTACAAGGATTGCAATTTAGTGAGTTGACCTATGTCACCACTTAATGTTCCCTTGATGCCCATTGTTGATAGTCTCCTGCAAACACCGAAACAATCAAGTAGAGAATGGCATGAGAGGGAACAAGTTAGAAAAGAAGATTAAATACTTACAGTACTGTCACCCTGGATTTGCTGCAGACAACTCCATCCCAGGGCATCCCACAGGGATCATCTGACTGCCCCCAGCTTGGTGGCGCAGCCTGCCATTGATTCATCAGCGATCGGAGTGCAGCAGCTGTAAGCGTTAAATCACTTCATTGTTAGCCCAATAATGATATAATTGACTCTGTTTATTAATTTTAGATCCTATCTTCTGAGTCATCTCTTTTCCTTCTCCTACAGATCGGAAGAAACAAACACCGATGACAGTAAAAACAGCAAACAATAACGCAGTTATTCATAATCAAGGGACTAGAAATCTGATGAGATAACAAGAAGTTTGGAAGAGAACTCTACAATGAAAGATCCAAAACAGAACTCTATTATCAGCAATCCTTCAGAATGTAAGAATGGAAAGAAATATCTTGCTGCTAAACTTCTATGCGTCAAGAGGTGAAAATTCGTGGTTCACATAATATTACTAGAGATGTGATGAAAAATTAAGTGGAATTTAATCTTCTTGGGAATTCTAATATGCAGAGAAAGGACGCTGAATATTGATTTAGATTAGACAGAATGGGAAATCATCCATCCACACTTGAGATTTTCATTCCACATACTGAATTTTTGGTCCAAAATATGATGATACTCGTGACAAAGCTCATCAAAACGCATTTATATGGGACCACCTCACGTCTCTATGAACTGCTTCATCCAACAAAGAAGAAATCCGTTTCAATTCAGTGGACAAACAAACAGCAGGATGAGAATTACCATCTTGTGGATCGGTGTCGCATGAACAAAGTTGAAGACCTGATAGCCACGTGAGCAACAGCAAGAACCGCAGGGTCGTCCCCATGGTAGCCTGAAGGAGATAAAATGAACACGCCCGGTCTCTCGCCGGCAAAGCCAACCACCAGAGCAGCTTATTCCAATCAGCACCTTGTATTAGAAGCTGTTTAGTTGGCAGAGAAAAGGCTAGCAACTAACATGCCATAATTCACCCTCATGAATGCTTCTGGGATGCTGAATGATGAGGATGGAGGTTAGAAAAGGTAGCCTGCCCAAGGACTTGCCTTATCTTGGAAGCCAAACAATGATGGATCGGTGTGATGCAGCAATCACCATGATGCGGCAATCACTCATCTCTTGTTGGTTGCTTCTCCTCAGCTGCCAATACGTTGAATCGGCACCGGAGTAGACTTCCTACCTTGTCCTTTTTAGGAGATCATGCGGGATGTAATCAAGGAAGAGGACGCGAATAAAGAAATCAAAAAAAAAACATCAAATTGCAAGGGTGTTTGAATTGATCCAGGATTAAGTATTTATTGCCATTATTTTAGCTTCTAATTAATAAATGTTATTAGTAGGGGTAGTTGTGTGGACCCCGAGCTATTCTTCGGTATCATATATTAATTTTTGATTGCCAGTTGAGC
Source organism: Phoenix dactylifera (assembly GCF_009389715.1). Classification (NCBI taxonomy): domain Eukaryota; kingdom Viridiplantae; phylum Streptophyta; class Magnoliopsida; order Arecales; family Arecaceae; genus Phoenix; species Phoenix dactylifera. The sequence continues at coordinate 18,231,030 of NC_052394.1, read as the reverse complement.
TCTTTGGTATACCAGGCGACAAAGTCAAGGCTTGGCAACACGCGCAGGAAGCAGCTGTTAATGGATAGCTACAAAACAAAACTTAGAACTAGAAGGGTATCAAGGGTTGGTTTAAAGAAAAGGAGAGGGGTGCCATCACAAGGCAAAGCTTTTCCGGCGAATACCCCTGGACTTTATCATGAGTTCTTATTATATGCCGTCTGCCCATTTGCAGAGGAGTGATATTTGCTGTTTGGTTCACAAAAGTGTGCCTGATTCTTTGAAGTGCTGCTGTTGGATGGTTAGATTATGCAACCACCTCTTAATTCTTGATAGGGTCTGACTGAGAGAATACTCAAACAGCTTGGACCACCTATCAAAATCAGCCCTTCCATTAAAGATGGAGGATGTCAGAAGCTGTTCACATTAAAGTACCATATCTCTCTCTCTCATCAAAAAGAAAACGTAACATCTCTCTCTCTCTCTCTCATAAAGAAAAAAACTACCATCCCTCCCTGGCTGGTCAGTACGAATAACTTGCTGATGGACGTCGTATCTTAGTCTGCTACAAGCTCCCATCCAATCCAATACGGTTTCCTAACTGTTATCCCGGGTTCTCAGCTATGAGGCCTCAGGACTTGAATGGCTCGCCACCAAAAAAAAAAAAAAAAAAACCAGCTTAGTTAAAATTTTCAAGAGATCGATAAAAAAATAATATTTATATTGGAATAAGATAAATATATTTTATTAAAAAATTAATAAGGGACATAAAAGATTTATTTTTTCATCACTTGAGAATTGACATCATTTTTTTTTCAAAACTACTTTAAGTCATTAAAATTATCAATTTATTTTATTCAGGGTATAATAAATATATTTGACCAAAATTTTTTAGAAAGCAGATGCTTAATTAAATATAAATCATTATGCAATGTACCACTTTTTTTTATTGTCAACAGAATGGACTTCTCGAAAGAAAAAAAAAAATCTACAAACCAAATGAGTCTTGATGCCAAAAAGAGTCAGTCCTCAAAATGAACAACCAAAATCTATGTTGAAATTTATCTGCGAAGGCGGGTAATATATTATGTGTTTTCCTGGTTATCCCTCCGGGGTCTTGGTTAGGCGTTAGCAATTTATAAAATCTTTCCAAAGGGGATAAAGAGTCTAGAAATGTACGGCGTCCTTTCCGTATTCATTTTAGCTGTACCAAGTTGACGGGGTGATGGTTGGTGGCTTGGTGACAGATACCACTAGAAAAACTGGATGTGTTGTGTGGTTCTTATCCAACCTCAACTCATAGCTGACATTTCTTCACCGAACTCGGATGAAAAAGATTGGTGCATTTTCTTCGAATTGACAAGGCCACCAACCATCCTCAGCTATACAAGTACATAATACATGCAGAAAGTTATTGACATTTTATATGAACTTCCAAAGTGGTACTAAAAACCAACCTTAAGAATAACATTCTCCGTCATCGCAACAAGATTAATTAACTGCTCGATCCATAATGTGACTAGAAAAAGGAACTAACTTGATGATTACAAGAAACAGCAGAAAATATGCTAAAACTTTCCTCAATCTCACTTCTCAGATCACTACCTGCAAATTCACAGAGAGAAAAAAATGGATGCAAACCGCATGCATGGGCAAACTTGGCTCGAGTACATCAGGTGAATATCAAATTGGCATGTTACATGGATATTTCAACAGTAATATAGATTTAGTATAGCAGTTACATGGCATATGTCCCTTTGGGCCAATCTTGTCCTTGAAAAGAGGGGGCAAAGAATTAGCACTTGGTTAACAAGCAGTCAAGCATCCCTTCATCTTTCTCCTTGTTTTTGTTGTTTTTTGTCCTCCCCAGGTATCCAGCAGTTCTGTGATTTGGGGTGTTTATCTTTGAATTTGTCACACATGCTACACCAGGTAAACTAGGGAAATCCCTGAGAAGGAGTAAGAGGGAAACAATTATAATTTTTCTTTTGACTTTTTCTTCCTTCTCGAATTAAGCAACCTCAAGAAAGCACTAGCCACTTAATAAAATCACATGAAAGGATTAAAAAAAAAAACTCCAGTCGTTTTTATCAAGTTGATCATTCTTCTCCTCCTTAGGCAAGTTTGGCATGGCCTAAACATTGTGCATGGTCAATGCGAGAGGAACGGGGCTTCACCAAATACATAAAATATCACAAGAGCCTTCCTATTCCTGCACGTCTGACCGATATCGCACTCAAGAAGTTTTCTTAAAATAGTATTGAAGATGTCAAAGGCATGCGCAAATGAAACCCAAAATATTTTAAATTGTTGGGTTTCAAAGCAAGCATCATGTAATTCAAATAAATTAAGAAGGTCCATCTGCACTTTAATAATTTAAATGAATTGGATAAAAAAAGGGGGCAGTTCATCTACCATATTGGTCCAAATTGGCTCCTCCTGCAGAAAGAACCGGTTTGGACCGTTGACATGGCGTGCATGGTGATGGACCAGGTCCACTAGACCAGGTCCTGGATTGCCGCCCTGCACACCTTGTCTCAGTCGTGTGATGCTCATGGTGCAGGTTATAATTTCTCCATGGATGGGTTGAGGAGGATCCTGGAAGGAGGCCAGCAGATGTGGACGTTGGAGATTCCAAAAAAATTTGGCTGAACCTGGACTGCAGCATCCAAAGAACAGAGATAGGGACGACCAGCTCGGCCCTTTGTAAGTCCAAGAGCCTTCCCGTCTATAATCGTCGAGCTTTTATTACAAACAAAACCTGAGCTTCCGACAGCTACATGCACAAGCATAACAAATCCCAATCTGCGCCATAAATTATGAAATGACCATCATGCCTTGTCTGTCTTCAACCAAAATATCTCTCAGGACGAAAGTCCACTGGAAGCTGTTATGTGCTTGGCAACAAAAAAAAAAAAAAAAATCAGCAAATAGATCCTTTTAAAAGATTATCAACTGTAGGTGGTAGATGCTACATAGAAATCCAGCCACAAATCTTAAAGTGCATGTATGTAATTACCAGAAAGGGAGGATTTTTACAGTGTCTGTATGTGAAAATCCCTAACCTATGACTCATGCAATAGCTATTTTTACAGTGCCGGCATAATGTCCTCATGTCGACCCTTGCCACTTGGCATGCAAGGGCCTTGTCATTTGAATCACCCGTGCACTACAGTAGGCCATAGCCTGGGTCCACGCTCCATGTATCAATCACAACCTGCTCTCTCTGAAAAAGCATTGATGTCCCAGTTGCTGCAAAATTGAATAAGAAGTATACAACCCGGCTTTTCAAATCACAAGCATGACATTATCATCCGGTCGAAAAAAAAACATCAAGATCCATCTTTATGGAAAGAAATGCGTGCCCTCTTTATGGTCTCCCCTCAATGAGGGCATCAACCCAGACCAGTAACAATGTACCAAATCTCACCTATTTTAGACTAGTAAACATCATTTTGTGAAAGGCATCATCCTCAATAATCTGTGTATCCAGATGTAAAGTTGAAGAGTCTAATCTTAACAAAGCCCCATATTTGCACAATTATAGGCTTTCCACTCTACTGATAGGCAATTGATGAGCCACTCATTCAATAGCGCCGCACTTTTGATTCACTTTTAGCAAGCATCATCCCCGAAAGTTTGTTAACCTTGTATAGAAGTCCAGCCGAAAATAAGAAACTGCAAACAACGGGAATAAAGGAAAGACAGTGTTAAGCTTAAGGTTAAATCTCGCAACCCTGTGATGTATACCAAAACAAATAAGTACACTAGCAATAACAACTAGCGGTATGTTTTAAAAGATATGATGCAAAAACTCCTCTCTTTCCTTTCCTTTTTTTTTAGAGAGAGAGAAATATATACATATAAACAAAGAAAATAAAATGGTAAGAACATTTAGCTGATGTCTCAACTTGACATTTTTCTGGGTCAACTGACCTGAAAATGCAAGTCATGGTTATAGCATGATAAAGTCATACATGGTTGTTTTCACAAGAAAAAAATGATTGACAGCACATGACCTGCGACGATCTCTAAAAAGGTCAGAGCTGGTCTGACATTTGGTTAAGTTATTTGACAAGAGATAGATACAAATATAGCAGAATCTTGCTGTTCGGCTTGTGGATCAGTCACCATCAAATATGTAAAAAAGATGATGCTTAAGGACTCGTACTCCAAAAAGCTGTTCTGCAAGCTTGATCTTTTCAGAAACTATTTTTTTTTTTTTTTGAGTTCAGACAATTTGATATCCTTAGAAGTCTAAAGGACCTTGATACCGCGAAAACAATAAGATCCACTTGCAGTATAATCATAACACCATCAACATATCCATACATAATAGAAGAAATATATGCATTTGCTTGAAGAAAGGGATGACCACTAGGGCTTATTTGATCACCACAACTTTCCATACAATCAATAATGCCTGTGAAGTTTGTTTAACCCATAAATTGTTCGACCAAGGTCAGATACCATTTTCAGCAAAACTGGGGAGCTGACCATCAAAATTTTCTAAGATACACCATTAACAAAATGACATATTCATCTCAGCAAGCTAAAAAGGGCCATTTAGAAATACGTATAGGACTTCTTTGCAAGGTTGATTCTGAAATTTTCAAGTAGAACTGTTATTGTATTCCATCAACCCAAAAGAAGCAACAAACATAGATCTGATCATGTACACCCATCTGCAGCTGGTAGTGCTCTATTTGATGGATGAGAACAAGGCTCTAACTTCTAAGCCTTGATTTTAATGTAGTGCAAAAGTAGTCCTTTCAAGTAGGTGTGCGAAATGTTAAATTTGCTTTTGCCTACATATGTTTATTTATATGAGCATCATTAGAGCAAAAGGAGTGTAATGGCACCATCATGATCTTTATCAAAAAACACTATCATGATGGGAGTTATTAAACAAAAAATTTTGATAGAGCTAAAAGCATATTGGAGCTGTCATGAAGTCAGCACAGGGGCCGATAGCTGAAACTGCGTAGGCCTTGTGAAGAGTTGTGCTATCAGCTAGATGATATGATAATGTCATGCTTGGCTGACTCACGATTCTGTTGGTGCTATCTGTTAGTAATAGTCTAAAATGAAGGTGGGATAAAGAGGATAATCTTCATCAAATGTCACATGTTCTAAAGTCAAGACCTGAATAATAAAGCAGCAAAACCCTGTGCAGATTCACAGCATCCAAGAAAAAATAGTAATCTGCTCTTCAACCACATCTGCTATGAAGGATTATCACTATAAATGTCCATAATCATCTTAAAGCTCGATGACAAGAGTAGATGGAAGCCCCTCCTAGAAACCTTATTAGGTGAACCGCCACCAAGGATGGGTACCTGTGACTAGTCTATAACATGTAGAGCAGTAGGACATACCTCAGTTCACAAACAACCGGAGGACTATTTGAATGGAAGTAACCAGCTCAAATGACATGGCATGATGGCAATCTTATCTTTCTGTGAAGGTGCATAATGGTGAAGACAAGAAATTTCTGTTTGAATGTGAGCTGTAGATAACACTTAAAATTGAGTGAAATTATAATGGTGGCATCACTAAAGCGAACTTTCGGGGCCCCGGACTACACAACAGTACGGATACGGAAGTTCTTGAAAATGATAAAGGTTCAGAATTTGTCGATGAAAGTAGATTAATTAAATGACAAAAGCAGTCAATCAAAGGAATGTAAAAAAAGAGGGGGGGGGAATCTAAAAGAAAGAATAGGGTAGATTCCCAGGGCTCAAAATCCAAATAGATATTCTTCTTCCTCTTCCTTCTTTAACATCGCTAACCTAATCCACTTCAGCATTATGGAACAGGACCAACCTTATCAGCCAGGAATAGTTAGAACTGTAGAGCAATCATAAAATTCCAGGCAGAAATTCCTTATATGGAAATGAAGTTACACCCTAGGAATTCATTTATCTGTGTCTTGACAACTAAAACTAAACAATCTGTCAGTATCTATGTTTTGTTTATCATGCAAACATCTAAAAGAATTGTCAGAGATTTATCCATCCTATAACCCTAACGTCATCATAATATTAAAAAATAAAAGTGCTGCAATGAGAGATAGGATAATTCAATACCATGTTGTGACACAAACACGATGAACTGTACTAGCAGCAATAAGAGCAACAATTTCTGCCGGTGCAACTGCCAAAAAAATGCAATTTTCCTTTAAAAAAAAGAAGAATAGAGTGTCACTAAACAGAAATGCCTGTAAAATGTTATTATACTTACCAGCACTCCACCCTGTTTTTGTCCCACTTGATTCTTGATAATTCCCGATGAACTGCAGAAAAAGTGAAGTCAACATAACTTGATAAGTCATTGCTCTTTAGCTAAGGCTACATTGCTTGACTCCTGAAATTTTTATGTATATAACAAATACTAAAAAAGGAGTTGGCCTCTGAAATTTTATAACAGTAGAAAAAAAGTTCTTTACCAGATCTTTTAATAAGGATATCATTCTTGCAAAAAAAAATGTGTTAGAAGTTTACTACTATTCTCTTCAAGTCAGGCAGGTTATAATTCTAAGATAATTGACAGCAGAAAAACGCATCACCATAACATTCGGTTTGCATGTCATACACATTTTTTTCATATTTATTATTTGTATAAAATTCAATCCAAACTAGAAAGTACAGAGCTGGGTTAGACACGTAAGTATGTTAGTTTAGCCTGCATAAGCAAATTGATTATACGGGCATATTTGTTTCCCAATGGAAGCTCCATATTATCCTATTTTCAAGACTTCTGTGGCTATCTGACACCTGGTTTAGGTGACTCTTATGTAAGGCTATTAGAAAATGATAGATCAAAATTAACACATTTATTAGCTTATCTAACACCAGAGAGATTCATCAAATCAGTAAGCTCATAAGTTGGATGGAGGGAGCTACGGCTCAGGCTTACTCTTCCCAACTTGTATAGCAATCGTGAGACACCCTCGTTCACCCTCCCTTCTTCTATTCCTTCTTTTTGCTTCTTCTTCCATTTCCCTCCAGATTTATCCCAAGATTATAGTAGTCATAATGACCCCAAACTAATAGAACTACACTTAAGAGCAATACTATATGAGGATGATTTGATAAATGTTTGGATAATTTACATTAATCTCTAACACAACCTAGATGTTTGCAAAAGGTTGATCACAGAAGCTTTAGGAAATTGCAGAAAGGGTCAGAACAAAAACAAAAACATTGTTGATAAGAGAAACTAAAATTATTGAGAAAAGGATAGAGACAAAAATTAATTCTAGCAAGTCAATCCCCAATCAAGGTTGGTCTGCACGCAAGATCAGCCTTAAGCCTTTATCCATATGACATTTCTCCTGTTTTCAGTTGAAAACCATGCAGCCCATGTTAGAGACTCCTTCCAGACAGCCCATGTTAGAGACTCCTTCCAGACACAGCTAGTATCTAGCCACTGTAGCACATGCAGAAACCATCTCAAGCATTTTCTCTTCTCATTATCCTCTATTGATATCGCTTCTTAGCTTCATGATAGGATAATTATCTCTAATTAATCTTCTTAGATAGCATCCATATCAATATCCTACAATCTTGGGGGCCAACCTTAGGCCTAAGTATATTATTATAAAGTTATATTGCCGTTTCGGAACATATAGACTTTATGAAGGTTTTCATGTTGAGAATGCCAAAACAATGATCTACTTTGACACTTGAGACTATGTAGGCCTAAGTCTATTATTATGACATTATATTGTTATTTAGGTAACTTTTAGACCATATGTTGGTCTTCTTGTGGAGAATGCCAAAATGTTGATCTACTATGATACTTGGACTATGTGCATGGATTTGGGTGCAATAGTTGGGAAAGAGTGCTCTCAAAAATATTGTGTAACAAGCACTTAGTAAGCTAGTGTAGAAGATTGCAAATAGACATTCCAAGGTGGGTGTGGCACCCTAGGTAAGATATTCAAACTACTTTGCCTTACTGTACCTATGACCCAGTAGTCATCTGGTCATGTTTGATGAAACCGAAGGCATTCCTAACAGTGCATAAGAATAAAACAAGTGAGTGGTTGTCTTGTTGAAATGAGGTATCTTTCAAAGAATTTCCTGCTTCCAATGAGAATATAAATCTTAAGGGTAATAGGATAGCTAGAAATCACAGCACATGAGAATCTATGTCATTTGCTGAATCATTTAACCTTCTTTCTATTCAAATGCCTCTAGTTATACTAGGAAGTTGGTGTATTATCGGATACATTCAACTCAAACTGAGTACCAAAAACAGAAACAATATATTTCTATGTAATGGCTATTGCCTCTCCAAGTGCAAGAAGAGGCAATAGAGTTCCAACTCAAAGAGAATGGTTTGTAGCCCATCCTATCACATTCTCTACAGTATCAATAACAGCTGTGGAGTTCAAGCAAGTTGTCTCAAACTGTAATCCCTCCTTGACAGCTCCATCCATGCAGCAATAAAAAAAGGGCCTGGTACGCTCTAAAGAAAAAGGTATGTATGTTTATATACATGCAAATGTATCTATACATGGTGAGCCTCTTTTCCATCAAGAGCTATCATTTTCTTGATTATAAAACAACTTTTATAATCAAGAATTAAGATATACTTGTCATTGACCACTCTTGACATTGAATGACCTTATCAGTTATTCAGGTATGTACTTGACGAGAGGAGGTTCTATTATGGCCTCATGGTAATACATTCGTCTACAATGCTCTGCAGTAAAAGATCATAGATTATAGGCATGAGCAAAGAGAGGTGATTCACATAAAAGAAGGGAATGATGGCAAACTTAGAAAAATATAGTATTGTACAACTGAAGAAAAAAAATGGCATGCACTTAGCATCAGAGCAAAGAGTCGCATACAGAGGATAAAATAACAACTAAGGCACTTAGAACTCACTGTTAGCAGCACGAGAAATAAAAGGGAGCTGATAAAGCCACCAAAAATCGTCAGCAACTCAGAAGATGCCAATTTCCCTCTATACATTTCAAGAAGTGAGAGAATAGTGGAAAATAGAAGGAGCGAATACAGCATGGATCTGCCAGGACCCGCCATGACTTCAAGCCTGATTAACAAAAGAATGTCAGACATAGATCCACTCTAAAATGAAAAGAACGAATTCTCCAAAAATAGTGACACATATTAACTGCATTAAACCAACAGCAATTGGATACGTAAGAACGCATTCATCTCCAGAAATCATGAACATAACAAAGTTTAAAAGAGTTGAAGGGACCAAAAAAACTTTAGGCAGCACGAAAACCTTCCATCCGGAAACCAGTATATAATTCTAGTCTATAAGTTGACAAAGATTGAGGTGCCGCTGTCTAAGGTTGTTGCATGCCCACCAAGTTACAATTTTTCAAACATACTGAAAGAAAAAGGCACCTTTCTTGTCGAAAGATCAGATTGTGTTCGGAATAAATGGATCAGAGTAAAAGGCACCACTCATTTCTACCCAAAAACCCCAGCCTCCCCTTACCCTAGTTATTTTACCATAAAGCATGACTGATCTACAATAATGCGAGCGAAGGTGCCATCAAGGCTGAACGATATACACCTATGTGAGTGAAATTGATGAATGAACGAGTTTTTTGGACGTAAAAGTCCATGCAATGCATCGATCAATGGTAAACAATAGCATCCTCGGATCCTAAGAGCTACCAGATCGATGGAGATGCCCGTGGTAAAGAAAGAATACCGAAACCACAGCTCGCCTTCCTCGAACACGAGAAACGGCCACTTTTCTAATCGAATAGAGCGAAGATCGAGAGAGAGATGAGGAGAAGGAAAATGGAGTAACGATTCGATCTCGTTGACCTTCTGCGGAAGAATTGCCGGGGCAGAACGAAGCGCGGCAGCGAGCGTGAGAAAAATGTCTTCCCGGAACCCTAACAGCGGTGACTCTGCTACGTGACTACGTCCCGGACCCCGAGTGCGGACTTAGCGGGCCGGAGATTGAATTTTGACCTGGCTCGACGCAACCTGCTTTAAAATATAAAACTAATAAATGTATAATGGCTTGATAAGATGCAAAGATGCGATGATTTTTTTTTTTTTTGGACAACGTTTGTTAATTACTAACATGTTTTGTTTTTTTTTTCCATTTTAATTCTACATGTGCGATGCAATGATAAAAAAATTTATAAAATATATTTTAATTTTAAAAATAATATATATTAGTTTATATTTTTAATCCATGATTTTTTTTCAGGTTATAGAAGCTTAGTTCTAAATAAGAACAAAAAAAATTAGATAAGTAAAGATAAATTAGAAAAAAATTATTTTGGTAAGGTTCCAGTTAGTTTTAAAACTACTGTCGTGCTAGAATTTTCTATGATTTTGTTAGATTATTTTTGAATTTTAGAAAGGGTGAAGTTTCTTTTTCTCCCGTTTATTTAATAAGTATAGAGATAGAGATGAAGAACATCATCAAGTTAATATTTATATTTCATAAAATCTCAATTCGAATAGAATTGAATGAAGAATGGTTGTAATAACAATCATTATTGTTGTAACAAAAAAAATAATGAACTAGATTTTGTTATAACAAATGGTCATCCCTTTTATCTATTGGGGGAGATTCTTTATTTTCAACTTTCTCAAATTTTTTAACAATAATAACAGCAAACAACAACAACAATCAAAAAAAAATATCAACCAAGCACTAATCATCGACAGAAAGATAATTTATGTCATTCCAATTTGTGGTGGATGGTAAGATGAAGAGGTGGATTAAAATTCTCTGGCTCTCTCAGTCACAATTATTCCATGTTTGTCGCTAATCCCTTATTAACTTTATGAACTACTGGAGTTTTTTTTCTTTTTTTGGGAATATTGGATATTTTTTTGTAGCCACATGTTTGACATCAAGGAGGAGATCACGGTCATAATGTATTGTGATCTAAATCCATTTCCATTGGTGAATAGGATATTACAACAAAAATATTGCATTATAAAAATATTAATTCAAGCTCCTGTCAACGAGTACAATCATGTATTAATTCCAACATTCTATCGTATCCGATTGATGAGATAGAGAGGAAAACAAGGAGACGAAGCGGATTTTATAGGGTCGGGGCCTCGGTGGCACAGGCCTACACGGGACTGGATGAAGCATATAAATCGTCCAAAAGAAACGCTGTTTGATTTTTTTTAATATAGATTAAAATATACCCCAGAGTTACAAAATTTTCTGTGGGCATAAAACCACCAGTGACATCAAAACAAGCAGCTCCCTCAATTGATCAGGATAAAAAGCTTCCCTTCCCGTACAAAAGTTATAGCTTGAAATTTCTTAAATAGGGATCCATACATGGTATGTGATAATAGAACTAATAGCATCCGCTATAGTTGTTGAGGAGCTGTATTAGAGAGCAGCATGATTACTCTCAATGATAATGTGGTGTCGAGTACTGTCACGCCCCGAACCCGAACCTAGGCCCGGGACGCGCCAGACGCCGCACACCCGCACGGCGGACCGCACGGCGTGCAAGGCTGAATAATCAGACACTCAAGTCACAACATCAGATCACAATATCAATACTAAAAATCTATCATTTATGATAATCAAATCAATAATTCAATTTCAAATATCTCAAATAAAGTTGATAACATTTATTTACAAGATCAATTACTTATGACAAAGTGAATCTAAATCTATCTATGTCCAGTGTCATAAGTCCTCTCCTCCCGAATCCCCCATCAATCATCTCCTGCAATTATGTCAAAAACAGGTATGAGCTACAACAGCTCAGTAGGTAACAACATGCATAAAGTCACGATAACATGTATTAAAGCATATGCAATGTAACTACAGGTCATGTGCACAAAATAAATATGATGATCCGCAAACCAGTCCGATACTCAAGTAATATATATATACCATCTCAGTCTATCACATCACGCATAACATAATCCACAGATCAAACCGCATGACTACGGCCACATCACCCAGTGGCATGGTCACACCGAAGTGTCAACACTCTGCTCCTAATGGAGCCCTGCACCGCAGTGCTGCACCCCAGGGTGCCCAATCTCTGCTCCTCAGAGCATGCTCCGCAGAGCCAAAACACCCCATAGTGCCGGAACTAGTTCCTCATACAAGTCGACAGGGCCAACGTTTCCACCCCATTGGCGGGAATCCTAGACAATAGTCACGCGGTCTCCAAAATCACATCCACAATTTCCAACAATCAAACTTAATATAAACATAAGTTTTCAAAACCAATATCTACATAATAGATTTTCAGATGATCGATTTCCAGTCAAAAACATGCTTCTAAATAATAATGATGCCAAGAATATAAAACATATCAATATGCTGGAAATAATCATATACATATGCATAATACATGTAAATCATACTTTGAGCAAGGTTACCTACCTGGGCTCGCTTAAAAATCCCTACCACAGATATCACGAACCCCTGATTAAACATAAATATTAATTATTTAATTAATTAAGAAACATAATTTAAACTAATTTCAATCCCCTAAACTCCTAAGTTCATAGATCCAAGAATAAGTAAACTAGATCCCAAAAATCAGAATTCTTTAGACCCAAACCAATTGTGGCCCAACACAGATTAGGCCCAAATGAACCAAACCAGATTACAGGTCCAAATCAGATCTCGGGCCCAAACCAAACCAGCCCACAAATCCAATCAGACCCAACTCAGCCCAAAAACAGGTCCCTAGCCCAACCCAAACTAGGTCTGACCAGACCAGATTAGATTAAATCTTGACGAACCAGATTACACTCAAATCAGGCTAACCCCAATTTCTGACTCAGATCCAAACCATAACCCAAACCTATTCACTCAAATTCAGATCAAACCCAATACAAGGATTAGGTGGAACCGGTTCATAATCTAAACCGGTTCATGGTCTGATCCCCACTTGAGGCACGGAAATCAAAGCAAGGACAAGCACCCAGCCGGAAGAAGAAGAAGAAGAAGAAGAAAAAGAAGGAGAAGAGGAAGAAGAAGGAGAAGAAGAAGAAGAAAGGAAGAAGGGGGGGGTGGCTGGTGGCTCCGGTCGGCCCTCGGCGGCGGCGCTTGGCCAGCCGCCGTCGGCTACGCCACCTTCACAGGCGGCACCGAACGGGAAGAAGAAGAGAAGAAGGAGAGAGAGAGAGAGGAAGAAAAGGGAGGAAAGAGAGGGAGACCGGGGCTGGAAGCCCGGCCCCCGTTCACCCACCTCCGGCCGAACCCATTTCGGCCGGATTGACCCCGGCCGGCCGCCGTCGGCCGGCCGAATCTCCCAAAAAGGAACTTCCCCGAAACAGGGGAAGTAAAACCCATTGATTCCCATCGTTTCTCTCCCCTTAAATCCAAAAAAAATAGGCCTACGTTGTCTTGCTCACCTCCGGTCGTCGACGAGTGTTTCTCCGGCAGCGATGGCGGCTCCGGCGACGACGGGGCTCCGGCGATCTTCTCAAAAGAGGGGAAAAAGAAGAGGAAGGGATGGGTTCTCAGAGAAGAGAAAGAGAGGGAGAGAGAGAGAGAGAGAGGGAGAGGGAAGAGGGAAGAGGGGGGGGGCTTGCGGAGATCACGCTGGCCGTTCGGCCGGCGTGTTCATCGTGGGAAGACTACGATGAACAGACTGAAGTCGGCATCCATTGCCGACTTCAGTTCATTGGGCCCAAGAATGGGCCCAATTTCAGGTCCTTACACTCTAACCAACTAAAAAAAAATTTCGTCCTCGAAATTAAAAACATACCTCAATCCGAGAACAAGGCTGGATACTTCTCTCTCATCTCCTCCTCCAGCTCCCAGGTGGCTTCTCTCTCACTATGATTGCTCCACTGGACCTTGACATATGGGATAGTGCGTCTTCTCAAGACTTGGCCCTTCCTATCCACTATACGGACAGGCTGCTCCACATATGTAAGATCGGCGCGAAGCTGCAAAGGTGCCACATCAATCACATGATTTGGATCAGCAATATACTTCCTCAGCATGGAGACATGAAATACAGAATGAACTCCCGATAGAGCAGGTGGAAGTGCCAGTCTATAAGCAATAGATCCAACTCTCTCGAGAATCTCGAAGGGTCCCACATATCTCGGACTGAGCTTGCCTCGAACTCCAAACCGCATGATCCCTTTAGAAGGGGATACTCTGAGGAACACATGATCTCCGACCTGAAATTCCAATTCCCGCCTCCTGATATCTGCATAGCTTTTCTGTCTGCTCTGAGCTGCTCGGAGTCGTTCTCTGATCAACTGAATCTTTTCCACTGTCTGCTGCACCATCTCTGGGCCCAAGATCTTCCTCTCCCCCACATCATCCCAACAGATAGGCGATCTGCACTTCCTACCATATAGAGCCTCATAAGGAGCCATCTGTATGCTTGCCTGGTAGCTATTATTATAAGCAAACTCTACCAGTGACAAGTGATGATCCCAAGAGCCCCTCATATCAATAGAGCAGGCTCTCAGCATATCCTCTAGAATCTGGATGGTCCTCTCAGACTGTCCATCTGTCTGTGGATGAAAGGCTGTACTGAAGCTAAGGGTGGTCCCCAAAGCTCTGTGCAAGCTGCCCCAGAAATGTGCCACAAACCGGGAATCTCTGTCTGATACAATGGATACTGGAACTCCGTGCAGCCGTACTATCTGCTCGATATATAATTCTGCCAGCTTCTCCAGTGTCATCCCAGTCTTGATTGCCAGAAAATGAGCTGTTTTGGTCAGTCTGTCTACGATCACCCAGACTGAATCATGACCTCTAAGGGTACGAGGTAGCCCTGATACGAAATCCATAGTGATATGCTCCCGTTTCCACTCTGGAATCGGCAGAGGCTGTAGCATACCTGCTGGTCTCTGATGCTCAATCTTAACTTGCTGACAAGTTAAGCATTGAGATACATGCTGGGCAATCTCCCTCTTCATGTTATTCCACCAAAACACTGCTTTCAGATCCTTGTACATCTTGGTACTGCCTGGGTGCACTGTATATCCCGTACTGTGAGCTTCATCCATGATTTCCTTCTTCAGACCAGGATTATCTGGAACACAGACTCTATTAATAAACCTCAAAGAGCCATCTTCATGTATACGGAAATCTGACTGTGTACCAGACTCGATATCCCTCCTGATCTTCTAGAGTCGAGGGTCATCAACTTGCGCTGCCTTAATTCTATCAATAAGTGTAGGCTGGACTCGCAAGTTTGCCAATTTCATAGTAGCCTCATGTAGATACACCCTATCTCTGCTCTCCTCAGATCTTCCAGAATATCCTTCTGAGTAGTAATCAAGGCTGCAATATTCCCTGAAGATTTCCGGCTCAGTGCATCTGCTACTACATTTGCCTTTTCAGGGTGATAGTGGATAGTCAGATCATAATCTTTTAACAACTCCAGCCACCTCCTCTGTCTCATGTTCAGCTCTTTTTGAGTAAAGAGATATTTCAGGCTTTTATGATCAGTATATACCTGACATGTCTCTCCATACAAATAGTGCCTCCATATTTTCAGAGCAAATACAACTGCTGCAAGCTCGAGATCATGTGTGGGATAGTTTTCTTCATAAGGCTTGAGCTGTCTAGAGGCGTAGGCAATAACTTTTCCATTCTGCATCAGCACACAGCCCAAACCCTTCTTGGAGGCATCACTGTAAATAGTATAATCAACACCCGTGACTGGCAGAGTCAAAATAGGTGCTGACACTAGCCGGCGCTTCAATTCCTCGAAGCTCTTCTCACACTGATCCGACCACTCGAATTTCACTTCTTTGCGAGTGAGTCGAGTCAAGGGCCCAGCAATACTAGAGAAGCCTTCTACAAATCTTCTGTAATAGCCGGCTAATCCAAGGAAACTGCGGATCTCTGATACATTTGTCGGTCTGCTCCAGTCAACTACAGCTTCGATCTTCTTCGGGTCAACCATAATTCCTTCTTTAGATACCACATGCCCCAAGAACATCACCTGATCCAGCTAGAACTGACATTTCTTCAGTTTTCCATACAATTGATTCTGTCTCAAAATTTCCAAAACAATTTTCAAGTGTTGCTCATGCTCAGTATGACTCTTGGAATAGATTAAGATGTCATCAATAAACACAATTACAAATTTGTCCAAGAAAGGTTTAAATACCCTGTTCATCAGATCCATAAATGCAGCTGGAGCATTTGTCAACCCGAAAGGCATCACCAGATACTCATAATGGCCATATCTGATGCGGAAGGCAGTCTTGGCTATATCAGACTCCTTTATCCTCAACTGATGATATCCAGATCGCAGATCAATCTTTGAAAACACCTGGGCACCCTGAAGCTGATCAAACAAGTCATCAATCCGGGGCAGGAGGTACCTGTTCTTGATAGTCACTTTGTTAATTTCCCGGAAATCAATGCATAGCCTCATACTGCCGTCCTTCTTCCTCACAAATAACACTGGTGTACCCCAAGGAGAGACATTGGGTCGAATGAAACCCAGATCCAATAGCTCCTGCAACTGTTCCTTCAGTTCTTTTAGTTCAGCAGGGGCCATTCTGTAAGGAGGTCTAGATATGGGTGCCGTACCAGGGTTTAGATCAATGGCAAATTCCACCTCTCTAACTGGTGGTAAACCAGGAAGCTCATCAGGAAAAACATCAGGGTATTCCCTGACCACGGGTATGTCTTCAATTTTCTGTTCCGACTGCTCAGAATCTATGACGGCTGCCATATACACAGAGCACCCCTTCCTGAGAGACCGAATACCCTGTAAGGCTGCCACTATCTGAGGGGAGACACACCCTCCATCACCCACAAAATAAAACTCTTCAATGTCAGGGATTCGGAAAGTCACCCGCTTCGAGAAGCAGTCAATGGTAGCGTGATATATAGCTAACCAATCCATACCCAGAATTAAATCAAATTAATGTAAGTCCATGACAATAAGGTCAGCTTTCAAGTCTCTACCCTCTACAATTACTGGGCAAGACTTGCATATCAGTGAGATGATCATCTTACCCCCAGCTGGGGTACTAACACATAATTCCCTCTCCAAGGGTGAGCAAAATATATCATGCTTATGCACATATGTAGATGAAATAAAAGAGTGTGTGGCCCCTGAGTCGAATAGTGCATATGCATAAGTAGAATGTACTAATAAGGTACCTATCACTGCCGTGTTGGATGCCTGAGCATCCTGCTGTGTCAGTGCATATACCCGTCCCTGGGTGCGAGACCCTCCTCCTGTCTGCTGTCTGGGAGCGGCTGGCTGAGAAATCTGTGCTGGATCAGGGGGAATATGTCGCTGAGGAGCCCTAGCGCTCGGTGGCCTCTGCACAGATCCGGCCCGGGGACAACTAGAAATCCTGTGGCCCGGCTGACCACACCCATAACAGACAATAGTCCTAGACTGGGTCTGAGGACACTGAGCCATCTTGTGGCCCTGTTGGCCACATCTGTAACATGCTCCAACCCTGAGCCGTCTCCGGGGACAATCAATGGCCTTGTGTCCAATCTGACTGCAAAAATAACAGGCTCCTGATATCACCCGGTGCTCTGGTGCAGTCCTCCCAGGTGGAGCTCGCTGTCCTGCTCCGTGACGGATCTGCACGGGTCGGCGTACATGCCGCTCACTATCCGAATCAGAATCTCTGGCCCTCTTCAGCCTCCCTTTATGTGCTTCCTGCGTCTCTTTCCAGATAATCTCCATATTCTTCGCTCTGTCTACAAGATCATCATAGTCGGTCCAATGGACAGCAGCCAAGCCTCGACGCAGGTGGGGTCTCAATCCCTCCTCAAATCTACTCATCCTGGCTACAGGGTCCTGGACGAGGGAGGGTGCAAAACGAGACAGTCTATCGAACTCTGCCTCGTAATCCTCAACTGACATACTCCCCTGAGAGAGACTCAGGAACTCTCTCTCCAACTCTCTGACACGGCTGGACGGAAAATATTTGGAATAAAAAGCCGTCCGAAATCCAGCCCAAGTCACAGTCCCGATATCCTGTATCATGGTCCGCTCCACTGACTCCCACCAGTGGTGTGCCCGGTCCTGGAGCATATAAGTAGCATATCTGACTCTCTCCTCCTCGGTGCATCCCATGGCCCTGAAGGCCTTCTCCATCTCGTCAAGCCAGTGTTCGGCCTCCTGGGGATCTGTGGTTCCCTTGAAGGCCGGAGGAGCCAACTTCCGGAATTCTGCAATGCTCCTCCCCTGATCCGACGAGCTAGCAGAGGGATGCTGTGGCTGTGGGTCCCTCTGCTGTCTGACCAGCCCAATCACCTCCCTGACCAGTTCCAATACTGGGGTCGATCCTCCCGCCTGATCCTGCTCTGGTCGGTCTAAAACTGTCGGAGCAATCTCCTCTTCCTGAACTCGCTCAGCTGGGCGAGGAGTCGCCGGATCATCTCCCATCGTCTCAATCAGACGACGAGGTGGTACACGAGCACGGCGGGGCGGCATCCTGATACAGACATAATACCACAAGTTAGGGTTAAGTCAAAAATCATCCTATGAGTTTACTACCCCACTCTCATTTCCTCACATGTGTTCCTATGCTCCTAGGGTTTTCATTAGTTATTGTTCTTTTGTTCTGATGTCCCTAGTGATCGTTAACCTAAGCTCTGATACCACTAAATCTGTCACGCCCCGAACCCGAACCTAGGCCCGGGACGCGCCAGACGCCGCACACCCGCACGGCGGACCGCACGGGCGTGCAAGGCTGAATAATCAGACACTCAAGTCACAACATCAGATCACAATATCAATACTAAAAATCTATCATTTATGATAATCAAATCAATAATTCAATTTCAAATGTCTCAAATAAAGTTGATAACATTTATTTACAAGATCAATTACTTATGACAAAATGAATCTAAATCTATCTATGTCCAGTGTCATAAGTCCTCTCCTCCCGAATCCCCCATCAATCATCTCCTGCAATTATGTCAAAAACAAGTATGAGCTACAACAGCTCAGTAGGTAACAACATGCATAAAGTCACGATAACATGTATTAAAGCATATGCAATGTAACTACAGGTCATGTGCACAAAATAAATATGATGATCCGCAAACCAGTCCGATACTCAAGTAATATATATACCATCTCAGTCTATCACATCACGCATAACATAATCCACAGATCAAACTGCATGACTACGGCCACATCACCCAGTGGCATGGTCACACCGAAGTGTCAACACTCTGCTCCTAATGGAGCCCTGCACCGCAGTGCTGCACCCCAGGGTGCCCAATCTCTGCTCCTCAGAGCATGCTCCGCAGAGCCAAAACACCCCATAGTGCCGGAACTAGTTCCTCATACAAGTCGACAGGGCCAACGTTTCCACCCCATTGGCGGGAATCCTAGACAATAGTCACGCGGTCTCCAAAATCACATCCACAATTTCCAACAATCAAACTTAATATAAACATAAGTTTTCAAAACCAATATCTACATAATAGATTTTCAGATGATCGATTTCCAGTCAAAAACATGCTTCTAAATAATAATGATGCCAAGAATATAAAACATATCAATATGCTGGAAATAATCATACATATATGCATAATACATGTAAATCATACTTTGAGCAAGGTTACCTACCTGGGCTCGCTTAAAAATCCCTGCCACAGATATCACGAACCCCTGATTAAACATAAATATTAATTATTTAATTAATTAAGAAACATAATTTAAACTAATTTCAATCCCCTAAACTCCTAAGTTCATAGATCCAAGAATAAGTAAACTAGATCCCAAAAATCAGAATTCTTTAGACCCAAACCAATTGTGGCCCAACACAGATTAGGCCCAAATGAACCAAACCAGATTACAGGTCCAAATCAGATCTCGGGCCCAAACCAAACCAGCCCACAAATCCAATCAGACCCAACTCAGCCCAAAAACAGGTCCCTAGCCCAACCCAAATCAGGTCTGACCAGACCAGATTAGATTAAATCTTGACGAACCAGATTACACTCAAATCAGGCTAACCCCAATTTCTGACTCAGATCCAAACCATAACCCAAACCTATTCACTCAAATTCAGATCAAACCCAATACAAGGATTAGGTGGAACCGGTTCATAATCTAAACCGGTTCATGGTCTGATCCCCACTTGAGGCACGGAAATCAAAGCAAGGACAAGCACCCAGCCGGAAGAGGAAGAAGAAGAAGAAGAAGAAAAAGAAGGAGAAGAGGAAGAAGAAGGAGAAGAAGAAGAAGAAAGGAAGAAGGGGGGGTGGCTGGTGGCTCCGGTCGGCCCTCGGCGGCCGACCGTGGCCCTCGGCGGCGGTGCTCGGCCAGCCGCCGTCGGCTACCCCACCTTCACAGGCGGCACCGAACGGGAAGAAGAAGAGAAGAAGGAGAGAGAGAGAGGAAGAAAAGGGAGGAAAGAGAGGGAAACCGGGGCTGGAAGCCCGGCCCCCGTTCACCCACCTCCGGCCGAACCCATTTCGGCCGGATTGACCCCGGCCGGCCGCCGTCGGCCGGCCGAATCTCCCAAAAAGGAACTTCCCCGAAACAGGGGAAGTAAAACCCATTGATTCTCATCGTTTCTCTCCCCTTAAATCCAAAAAAAATAGGCCTACGTTGTCTTGCTCACCTCCGGTCGTCGACGAGTGTTTCTCCGGCGGCGATGGCGGCTCCGGCGACGACGGGGCTCCGGCGATCTTCTCAAAAGAGGGGAAAAAGAAGAGGAAGGGATGGGTTCTCAGAAAAGAGAAAGAGAGGGAGAGAGAGAGAGAGTGAGAGAGAGAGAGGGAGAGGGAGGAGGGGAAGAGGGAAGAGGGGGGGGGGGGCTTGCGGAGATCACGCTGGCCGTTCGGCCGGCGTGTTCATCGTGGGAAGACCACGATGAACAGACTGAAGTCGGCATCCATTGCCGACTTCAGTTCATTGGGCCCAAGAATGGGGATGCCGACTTCAGTTCATTGGGCCCAAGAATGGGCCCAATTTCAGGTCCTTACAAGTACCCATCAAGCTTTGCTTTGAAGTAAGGCTTCCTCATGCTTCAGCCATTAGTAAGGATGTGGCTTTGATGGCTTCAGCCTTGAACAAATAATACCTGCTCTCGCAAATCTGTCAACATCCAAGAAAGAAGCATCGGCGTTCAAGTTAATGAATGCGTCATCTGAAGGCTACCATCTAACCCAAGAATCCTCTTCATTTCCCTGTGTGGGACGCACATTTTTGAGGACTTGTAATCCATGGCCTAAAAATTCAGAGCACATAAGGGGCTAAGGACAAAGTGCCTTCAGAAAGAAAACAGTTACCGGCCTTCCATATAAGCCAAAGATGAAAGAGCAATGGCAAATGGAGACATTCCCTAAAAATTCTCCAGTTTATTTCGTGCCAAATTGCCAACATAGTGCCATGGTTTGTCCCATGCTTCCCTCAGCTGCCCTTTTTGAGTTTCCTCCTCCTCCAGGTTGTCCACATCTTATGAAAATTCCAGGACCCCTCCATTCAAGTTTAGAGAAGAGATCATGGAAGACCAAATATCTCTCAAGTCAATAGTCATCTGATAAGAGGATGAGTTGCAGTTTCGACACTTGAAACCGCATAATAGGCAACGGAAGCTAATAGTCCAACCTTCTTTTAGCAAGTAGCACGTTGGTGTGCAGTCTATTACAATTTTAGTAGTATTATTATTTTTAGTATTATTACTATTATTACTTTTATTATTAGTATTATTATTTTAGTACTATTACTATTATTAGGATTATTATTATGATTACTATTGTTAGTATTGTTACTATTTTAGTTTTATTAGATTTTTAGTATTATTACTATGATTCATATTATTTCTATTTTAGTATTATTACTATTATTCGTATTATTACTATTTTTAATATTATTACTAGTTTTAGTGCTATTACTATATTTAGTACAATTACTATTATTGGTATTATTACTATTATTACTATTTTAGTATCATTACTATTATTGGTGTTATTAATATTATCAGTATTATTACTATTTTAGAAGTATTATTAGTTTTAGTATTGTTGCTATTTTTAGTATTATTACGATTTTTAGCATTATTACTGTTCTAAGTACTATTACTATTTTTAATACTATTACTATTATTAGTATTATTACTATTTTAGTAGTATTACTATTTTTAATATTCTTACTATTTTTAGTATTTTGATAATTTTAGTGCTATTACTATTTTTAGTATTATTACTTTTATTACTATTTTAGTATCATTATGATTATTGGTATTATTACTATTATTAGTATTATTACTATTTTTAGTATTTTGATAATTTTAGTGCTATAACTATTTTTAGTATTATTACTTTTATTACTATTTTAGTATCATTATGATTATTGGTATCATTACTATTATTAGTATTATTACTATTTTAGTAGTATTACTATTTTTCGTATTATTACTATATGTAGTATTTTCTTAATTTTAGTACTATTACTATTTTTAGTTTTATTACTTTTATTACTATTTTAGTATCATTATTATTATTGGTATTATGACTATTATTAGTATTATTACTATTTTAGTAGTATTACTCTTTTTAGTGGTATTACTATTTTTAGTACTATTACTATTATTAATATGATTACTATGATTAGTATTATTACTATAATTATGTTGTTACCATTTTTAGTATTGTTGCTATTATTATTACTATGTTAGCATTAATACTATTTTTAGAATTATTACTCTTTTATATTATTACTTTTTAAATTTTATTAATATTATTACTATTTTTTGTGTAATTACTATTTTTGCTATTTTGTTTGCCCGTACTATTCTATTATTTTTTTTTTAGAGTCGAGGATGCTTGGCACTCAGTTTTGGTTGGGATTTACAGGTAAGAGGGGAAATAGTTAGAGCATCACTTATACCAATCAAATAACTGAAAACTGCAATTAGATAATTTTTGTTACTTATTAATAATAAAACTATTTTATTTTATTTTGAAATGAGGACCGTACTGTCGAATAATGTTAAGGTTGTATTCAACTTGTACTTGTAGGTCATATATATTCGCCCGAATCTCGGAATATGTGGCTATGTCGCATGCTCAGGTTAGAGACATGACAGGCCATCTGGACACCAAACACCTTGATAGAAGTTTTGTTTCGCGCCTTCCAAATAGTCCATAGCGTAGTACCAAGCAAGATTTGCCCCTGCTTATGATTTGGATGGTCCTTGTGAAAGTTATCTTCTAAAGCCGATCCCATCATGAGCCCAGGTTGGGTCCGTTTGGGCCACCATATTCTAACCCAGTACAGATCTAAGGTATGGACCGACCTCCTGCATCCCAAAAATATATAATTAAGAGTTTAAATATTTAAACTATGAATTAAACACATAACATCAGAGTAAAGGTGTCAATGATTCAGCCACACTCGGCCATGAAGATTCTCTGAGAAAGTTCCCAAACAATATTTCTTACTCTAGTTTAATTCCAAACCAAGCCTAAATAAAGTTTTTTCTGTGCCAAGCTTAAACTGTCCAAATCGTTTGCCACCCCTGCAAGTGACGGAAAAATGAGGAAGCAAACCAAAACAACTCCTCTCTGACAGAGATGGGCAAGGACCAAACTAGCAGTCATCAGAAAAAACAAGCAAGCAAGACTGACTTCCATGAAAGAAGCTTCCTACGAACATGCGTTCCTCTCTGTAAAACTCTACCAGCACAGTTGGAACCTTCAGCAAAGCAATGGAGAAGGGAGAGGTGAAGTTATTTGGGATATGGTCGAGCCCGTTTGTAATCAGAATCAAATGGGCGCTGAGAATCAAGGGAGTGGAATACGAATACATAGAAGAGGATCTCTCCAACAAAAGCAATTTGCTCTTGGAATACAATCCTGTGCATAAGAAGGTACCAGTGATTGTGCACAATGGAAAACCAATAGCTGAATCAGCTGTCATCCTTGAATACATATAAGAAACTTGGAAGAACAATCCCATCTTGCCTGAAGATCCTTACGAGAAAGCCATGGCCCGCTTCTGGTGCAAATTTGGCGAGGACAAGGTACAGACCGCTTGCAGTTTCCAGTACTTGTAGATTTTTGTTTCCAATAATTGTAGATTTTTGTTTCCAATACTTGTAGATTTTTGTTTCCAATACGTAGAAGAGACATCTCCTTCCTGATATTCTTCTCAGTTCAGCTGGAGATGTCTTCTCAAGCTGCTATACAGTAGAACAAGAAAATAACATTCGCAGAAAAAATTTCAAAGACTCCATAAATTTGGATAGAATACCAAGATAGAAACTAGTTAATTTAGCACTAATGGTGACAGTAAAAAACAGCTCATAACTGAACACCGAAAGTTTTGTTAGAAGTGTGCATTGATTGCATTATTTCTTCATTCTACCTGCTCGTTAGGATTGACTTTACGAAGAATGGAAGAATGATTCAAACTTAACAATTTTTAAGCTCGATTTCTGCCTCCAATCCTCAATTTTTTTCTTTGCTTGCATCACTATTGTGAAATGATGCTCGATCTATGCTGCAGTTGTCGCCTCCAATTTGGCATCTTTTTACCACACAAGGGAAAGAGCAAGAGGAAGCATATGCATTAGCTATTGAGAACCTTAAAATATTGGAACAAGTGCTTCAAGGAAAGAAATTTTTCTGTGGAGAAACAATTGGACTTGCAGATATATCATTTGGTCCACTTGCATATGTGATCCCAATCTATGAGGAGATCACCAAGCTGAAAATGATCGACACCGAGAGGTTTCCATTACTTTCTGCATGGATGGAAGAGTTCTTAAATTCTCCAGTCGTCAAAGACAGCTTGCCACCTGGAGAGAAGTTGCTCCTCAGGTATCAAGCACTGCGTGAAACCTCCTTAGCAAAAGGGAATAAATGAACGCAAAATGGCCATTGTCTCCAACTTGATTTCGATCCCAGTTAATGTATCAGAGTAGATACCTTAAATGTAATAGCTATTATACTGTGAATGAAAGGAATGCAGTAATAAGCCATAGCTTTACTGTCTTAACCTTTGTGAACTGCAAGTGCACGAAAAGCATCAAGACGCAGTAACCAATTGTTAGTGGAGCCCAAGGGCAAGAAGTAGTGTAAACTAATAGTGTTGGCCGAGTCCCACCTTATGTGAGGTGGGACCCAGCAATTTAAATAAAAAAAAAGAAAAAAAAAGGAAACAAAAAGAGGGAAAAGAGGGGTTAGGGTTAATTATTCTATTAGAGGGTGGATGAGAAGAAAACAAAAGAGGGTAGCCATCTTGGGAGAAGTGCTTGTGGAATCCATCTCAAGGAGGAGGTGAAGATCTTATTCAAGGCATTTCAAGAGGAAGAAGAACCTTGTGCAAACCTACACTCGGTGAGATTGTTCTCATTTTATTATTGGAGCCTAAACTCTTTTCATATAAACTCTTTGTTTGTGATCCAAGGAAGAGATCCTTGATGTATGTGATCCTCTAGCTTAGCCTAGAGAAGATACTTTGTAAGCCCATTATTGTTGATAGTGGAGGTTTGTGGTGGACTTAGGTCCGGTGGTTTTTCCCCTCATATTGGAGGGTTTTCCACCTAAAAATTCTTGTCTCTTTCTTGTAGTTTGTTTTTGGTGGTTCTTACATTGATTAATTATTGTGGTATTCTCATTCTACTCACACAAAGATAGGAAAGTTTTCATCTAGTAAAGAGGTCTTTCCTAACAAGTGGTATCAGAGCAAGGTTTTGTGCCTACAAGGTGTTTGATAAAATTCTTGTGTGACTCGAATGGAGGATTCTATGGGAGGTATGATTAAATTGACATCTTCCAACTATGCCATTTGGAAACCTAGGATGGAGGATATCCTTTATTGTAAGGATTTGTATGAACCTATCCATGGAGATGAGGCTAGGCCAAAAGAGAAGACTGACAAGGAATGGGAGATAATGAATAGAAAGACAGTTGCACAAATTAGACAATGGGTTGATCAGACTGTATTTCATCATGTTGCTCAAGAAATCAATGCCTTCTCTTTGTGGAAGAAATTAGAGGCCATGTATGAGAGAAAGACTGCACAGAATAAAGCCTCTTTGATTAGGAGGCTTGTCAACTTGAAGTATAAAGATGGGAAAAGTGTGACAGAACACTTGAATGACTTCCAAGGCTTGGTGAATCAGTTGACTACTATGAAGCTTGTCCTAGATGAGGAGTTGCAGGCTTTGTTACTTCTTAGTTCTTTGCCAGACAGTTGGGAGACTCTTGTGGTGTCTCTAAGCAATTCTGCACCTGATGGCAAGGTCACTTTGGATATGGTAAAGGATAGCATGCTAAATGAAGAGGTTAGAAGAAAGGAACAGGGAATATCTCCTGAAGCTGAGGCTCTTATGATAGAAAGAAGAGGTAGAAGCAAAAGCAAGTATCCTTACAATAGAGATAAATCCAGGGGCAGGTCAAAGTCAAGGAAAGGCATAAAATGCTATCATTGTGGCAAACTAGGACACATGAAAAGAGAGTGCAGAGCATTGAAAAGAGAGCAGAACACAGAAAAAGGTGAAGCAAAGACAGAGGAAAAGGATGTTACAGCAGTTGCAGCTGATGCAGATGTCATTGTTGTTAGTGATGGTTGTGTCAACCTTGCATATGAAGATAGTAACTGGGTGATTGATTCTGGTGCTTCTTTTCATATCACTCCACATGGTGGTTTCTTCACATCCTATACTTCTGGTGATTTTGGTTGTGTTAGGATGGGAAATGATGGTTTATCCAAAATTGTTGGCATGGGGAGTGTATGTTTAGAGACCAATACAGGGTGCAAGTTGCTACTCAAAGATGTTAGACATGTTCCGGATATCCGCCTCAATTTAATCTCCACCGGCAAGCTTGATGATGAAGGTTATAGCAATCATTTTGGTGAAGGAAAATGGAAGCTCACAAAAGGCTCTTTGTTGATAGCAAGAGGAAAGAAAAATAATACTCTCTATATGATGCAAGCAAAGCTAAAGAAAGGAGAGGTGAATACAATTGATGATGATTTCTCTACAAAGCTTTGGCACAAAAGGCTTGGGCACATGAGTGAGAAAGGACTTCAAATTCTAGCCAAGAAGGAGTTGCTACCAAATACCAAAGGTGTGTCTTTGAAAACTTGTGTTGATTGTTTAGCCGGAAAACAACATAGAGTTGCATTTCATAGAACACCTATATCTAGAAAAATTAACATTCTAGATTTGATACATAGTGATGTATGCATGATGGATAGTAGAACTCTTGGTGGTGCACTTTATTTTGTTACCTTTATTGATGATCATTCTAGAAAGGTATGGGCTTTTGCTTTGAAATCCAAGGATCAAGTCTTGGATATATTTAAACACTTTCATGTCCTGGTTGAAAGAGAGACAGGCAAGAAGCTAAAGTGCATCAGGGCAGATAATGGAGGTGAGTATAGAGGGCCATTTGAAAAATATTGCAAAGACTATGGCATTAAACTCCAAAAGACAGTTCCTAAAACACCGCAAGAAAATGGAGTTGCAGAGAGAATGAATAGAACAATTGTAGAGAGAATCAGATGTATGCTCTCTCATGCAAAGTTGCCAAAACCATTTTGGGGTGAAGCTATGAGGACTGCAGTGGATTTGATCAACCTTTCTCCATCGGCTCCTTTGGATGGTGATGTGCCAGAAAGAGTTTGGACAGGAAAAGATGTATCCTATAGTCATTTGAAGGTGTTTGGATGCAAGACATTTGTTCACATTCCAAAAGATGAAAGGTCTAAGCTTGATGGAAAGTCTAAAGAATGTATTTTCTTAGGTTATGGCCATGAAGAATTTGGATACAGGTTGTGGGATCCAAAAGACAAAAAGGTGATCAGGAGTAGAGATGTTGTCTTCTTTGAAGATCAATTTATTGAAGACTTTGGAAAGCAAGAGAAGCCGAAGTATTTGAACAGTTCTCCAATTAATCTTGATCCAGTTCCTCCACCTATGGTACATGATGATGATAGAGGAGATGTGCAGGATGACAGTGAGCATAGTGATACAGGTGCTAGTGAGGATTCTACAGGTGATAATGGTCACAGTGAAGCTTCAGAACATGGTGAGCTATCAAGTCAGTCTGAAATGACAGAACCAGAGGTCAGAAGGTCTACTAGACAGCACAGAGCATCATCTAGATATCCTGCTTCAGAGTATGTTTTTCTTACAGATGAGGGGGAGCCAGAATGCATACAAGAAGTGCAGAATCATAAGGACAAAGATAAATGGTTTCAAGCTATGCAAGAAGAAATAAAATCCTTATATGAAAATCATACTTTTGATTTGGTAAAGCTTCCTAAGGGTAAGAGACCACTCAAGAACAAATGGGTATACAGATTAAAGGAGGATGAGAGCGGCTTAAAACCTAAGTACAAAGCAAGATTAGTTGTGAAGGGCTTTGGTCAGAAGAAAGGTATAGATTTTGATGAAATTTTTGCTCCGGTTGTGAAAATGTCATCTCTTCGGATTATATTGGGTTTGGCAGCTAGTATGGACCTTGAGATTGAACAACTTGATGTGAAGACAGCCTTCTTGCATGGAGACCTAGAGGAAGAAATTTATATGGAGCAACCTGAGGGGTTTAAAACTAAGGGCAAAGAACATCTTGTTTGCAAGTTGAAGAAAAGCTTATATGGGCTTAAACAAGCACCAAGACAATGGTATAAAAAGTTCGATTCTTTCATGATGGGCCACGACTACAAGAGGACAAAATCCGATCATTGTGTCTATGTACAAAGGTTTAGTGATGGTAATTTTATCATTCTATTGCTTTATGTAGATGATATGTTGATTATTGGCCGTGATACTAACAAAATTGATAGGTTGAAGAAAGACTTAAGCAAGTCGTTTGCCATGAAAGATATGGGGCCCGTAAAGCAAATGCTTGGCATGAGAATTTCTCGTGATAGAAAGATCAAGAAGCTTTGGCTATCACAAGAAAAGTATATTGAAAGGATGCTCGAGCGGTTTAATATGGAAAAGGCTAAATCGATTTCCTCTCCACTTGCAAATCATTTCAAACTCACAAACAAGCAATGTCCTACAAATGAAAGGGAGAAAGAGGAGATGCAAAATGTACCCTATGCTTCAGCAGTAGGAAGTTTGATGTATGCCATGGTGTGTACAAGACCAGACATAGCATATGCAGTTGGTGTTGTGAGCAGATTTCTCTCGAATCCTGGCAAAGAACATTGGGCTGCAGTCAAATGGATACTTAGATACCTTAGAGGTACTTCCAAAGCTTGCTTATGCTTTGGAAATGGAAAAACTATGCTAGAAGGATTCACAGATGCAGATATGGCTGGTGATATTGATACTCGAAAGTCTACATCGGGATACATGATGACTTTTGCAGGGGGAGCTGTTTCATGGCAGTCCAAATTGCAGAAATGTGTTGCTTTGTCCACTACAGAGGCCGAATATATTGCGGTGACAGAGGCATGTAAGGAAATGTTGTGGATGAAAAGATTCCTCCAAGAATTGGGCTTGAAACAAGAAAAGTATACTCTCTTTTGTGATAATCAGAGTGCCATTCATCTTAGCAAGAATCCCAGCTTTCATTCAAGGTCGAAGCACATTGATGTGAGGTATCATTGGATTCGGGATGTGTTGGAAGAAAAACTTTTGCATCTAGAGAAAATCCATACCGATGAGAATGGGTCGGATATGATGACTAAAATTTTGCTTAAGAAGAAGCATGATATTTGTATGCTTAAGGCAAGCTTGGTGGAGCCTCTCACATAAGATGGGAGGGGGAGAATTGTTGGCCGAGTCCCACCTTATGTGAGGTGGGACCCAGCAATTTAAATTAAAAAAAAAGAAAAAAAAAGGAAACAAAAAGAGGGAAAAGAGGGGTTAGGGTTAATTATTCTATTAGAGGGTGGATGAGAAGAAAACAAAAGAGGGTAGCCGTCTTGGGAGAAGTGCTTGTGGAATCCATCTCAAGGAGGAGGTGAAGATCTTATTCAAGGCATTTCAAGAGGAAGAAGAACCTTGTGCAAACCTACACTCGGTGAGATTGTTCTCATTTTATTATTGGAGCCTAAACTCTTTTCATATAAACTCTTTGTTTGTGATCCAAGGAAGAGATCCTTGATGTATGTGATTCTCTAGCTTAGCCTAGAGAAGATACTTTGTAAGCCCATTATTGTTGATAGTGGAGGTTTGTGGTGGACTTAGGTCCGGTGGTTTTTCCCCTCATATTGGAGGGTTTTCCACCTAAAAATTCTTGTCTCTTTCTTGTAGTTTGTTTTTGGTGGTTCTTACATTGATTAATTATTGTGGTATTCTCATTCTACTCACACAAAGATAGGAAAGTTTTCATCTAGTAAAGAGGTCTTTCCTAACAAGTGGGAATCTTTTCTCTAGGGGGCCGAAGGCGAGATTTGATATCAAGGGCATAAGAACCACCAGATTTTTGTTCATGGGTTCCATGGGGATGCCACTCTATAGGAAGCCCGAAATTTCTCTTAAGTTCTTGGACCACCAAACTACAACGAGTATTCATTGGATTAAAGAAAAAACTTGGGATGCGAGAATCCAACTTTGATGTTGGTTTCCTATGATGACAAAATGGTGACATATATTTAATAAATTATGGTCGTTATTCACGACCGCTCTCTTACTTGAAGATGAAGGTACTCACCAATTAAGCTAACACTGTTGGTTCCAAAAAAGAGTTCTTAACCAGCAAGCAAAGGATTGTTGTGCTAAGACCAATATGGTCAAATTTGAGTAATTATTTTCTTACTTGATCTTCAAACCTTCAAGGATGAGCACATCAAGGAGCAACCTAGATTGCTGTTATCACCATCATTTGGACTCTCTCTTCTTTTTTTTTGATGTAAAGGGAGGCAAAAAGAAGCCATCCAACTTTTATTGAAGATTAATCATATTTACAACAAAGATGAGGGGCAGAGATGAGTTAAATTATCGAGAGAGGAGAGGAACAAATGCTATAAAAAGAAGCTAAATGGCCCCAAACCAAGTGTCTGATAATCAAAACAGAAAATATTAATCCTCATAAGAACAAGCAGTGAAGGAAAGGACCTCATCCAAACCTATAAGCAGGAGCATTCATTGCCTGAAAGTTTCAAGTGATTTTACAAAAATTTCCAAACCAACACTTTCCTGCTATACCATCCTCTTTTGAACGTGAAGAGCTCTGTTTTGTTGATCTTCGAAAACTAAGCTGTTGTACCATTTTCCACATCCGAATGAGACATGTATGGTACCTCCTCTAAAGCATAATACAATCTGCTGGAAGGCCTTAGAGAAGATATAACTGGCTGAAACTTCAACATATATAACCAAGACAGAACCATGCTGACAAGGAAAAACAAGACCCACTGCTCGAGCAATCTGAAATGAAAACATTCCCCGAAAAAAAAAATAAAAGAAAAAAAATCAACTGCATTAGTCATCTATAAGCTTAGAGTCAGTATTCTTCACTTTGGACCAAATTCTTTCCAGCTCTATCTGCGTAATAGGATCGCATAGCCCCGACTAATCATTAAAAATTCTAAGTCCTTCTACAGTAATTGAGGCAATTAAAGATCTTTATTTAGAAAAATTCTGGTGTTCCGCTCCTTCCAACATGTCCAACATGTAGCCGCAATCAACATGAGAATGACGGACTGGGCACATTTTGTAAAATGATTTAACCTTCAATCAATGTATAGATTTTCAAAACTGAGTTGAGGATGAAGCACTTCAAGAGACAAAAAATAAGCCAAATACTTAATTCCTTAATTCACTCAAACTCGAATTAAATTCTCTCTGAAAACATAACATAAGGCATGCCTTCATATAGGCACGTTTGGAATGCTTTTCAAGCAATTATAATCAATAATCCTAAACGTGAAGAGAAAGAAAAACACCATAACAAAAAAGATCATAACAAAAAACGTAAGGAAAAGCATCCTAAACTTGGGGGAAAAACACCATAAATAGGCGTTCCAAAATTTGCCTCTCCTTAGGCATAAACCAAAAATAAATTACCATTAAAAAAAAAATTTTTAGCTCCTCCAGTTGAAAAGGACTCTTCTTAAGCACCCGTGTCAAAATCGCTATAAACAAAATTTCGTTTTGGCTCCCCCATTTGAAAAAGACTCTTCTTAGGCACCCATGTCAACGCCTGTGCTCTTCAAGGTTTTCCCACCAGCCCCACCTGCGATGCAGTGGTTATTGTCAGTTTTTTTCTCAAGGAAATTTCGTATATTGATATGAGGATGGAGCAGATACCTGGTAAGGGATATGGAGATGCAATGAAATAATACGGTCCAAATATGCTTGGTGGTTTATAAGTCTGGTTGCTAAGATAAAACCCGATTCTTAGAACTTCTGACCCGTTGAAGTACATTCCAGTGGATGGGAAGAGTTTGAGTTGCAGCTGTAGATAGTTATCACTGTTGAAGAAGGGGTCTGCAATATATACTGAACCCGGAGTAAGGTTAATTTTTGTCCACAAGCTCCTCTCCAGTTCTTCAAACAGGGTTCTATTAGTCACATCCCGGAAGAAAGGTGCTCTAAAAATCATCGACCCCTGGTATGGATAGGCACAAGCACAACTCTGAGGGCTGAGACTTTGATCGCTGGGGCATGATTTGGAGCCACATTGAGATAGGTTGGTAGAATATGGTGTTAAGTTCTGCTGCTGAAGGCTGCAGTAGATGGTATTTGATAGCTGAGAACTGCACACAGGATTGCCAACAAGTCTACGATGGAAAAACCAAATGATTTATAGATGAGGATGTGCAGGATGGAAATGCAATGTGGATTCTAGTGTATAGTGAATTGGAATGAGAAAAGAACTCACATTACAGTATTGTTGTACTTGGAAGTCAGTATGAACGAAGCAATAGAATTGTTTTGGAAATCTACAATCTGTAACTGGGAGCTGATGCTGCTTCCCATATCAAGGGTGCCATTGAGTTCATTGTTTTTCAGTATCCTGTGAAAGATTTACAGCAATGAGATAGATATAAGAGGATCCTTCTTACACTGGTCCATCAATAGAATTTTTCTTTTTCCTCTCATATTCTGATTAAAGATTGTTGCAACACACTTACACTTGCTGCAGTTGAGGATGGCTGAATAGCTTCTCTGGGATTTGCCCAGAAAGACCTCCAGATTCTACGACTCTGGATAACCAGCAAACACATTTTAAATGAGCCGACTTGATACTAAACAAAAGTGCATCGTATTTCTAGTGAAAACTGAGAGAACTCACAGGGCCGTGAGAGATTGTATTGTTGAAAACCAGGCTGGAACTTCTGAAGGTTCAAAAGTGTTGTTGCTTAAATCCCTGTAGACCAGATTAAGGAATTTCCTGTTACCAGTCATATGATAATTTGAAGCTTTTAACTAGCAGTGGAGTTTGAACGGCTTCTTACACATAATTTAGGTTGTTCATTCCAGTCAGATCTGGCATTGACCCATCCAGCTTATTGTTTGCTAGACTCCTGAAAATGATGGCAATAGAAAATTAGTACAGATGGCACTTGCAAACACTTGTTATGGACCTGTGTTGATTGCGATTAGCATAGGGATCGCTTACAATTCATTGATGTTTGTAAGATTGTTAATATTGGAAGGAACTGAACCCGACAGGAAATTCCGATCAAGACGACTGTTGCAACATGGTAAATTATAGTTATGAACCTTTCCTTTATGATAAGAGGTAAATATATAGAAACATTCTAGTGACTAGGACAGTAGAGCCATGCCACTTTGTGGTTAGAAGATACTCACAGAACCTCGAGCGATTTCACGAGTCCTAAGGACTCCGGAATTGGCCCAGTAAATTGATTTGCATCAAAGAGTCTGCAACATATAGCTAAAAGCAGTCAAGGAATGAAGAGCTAAGAGGGTAAGTCTGACAAAAACAATGAGAAATAGCAAGCTTACATGTGTATCAGTGTCATTTGAGAGCTGAACAGTTGTTCTGGAATTTGACCTGATAGCTGGTTTTTGTTGAAATGGCTGTCAAATCACCCAAAGAAGAGAGGAATCATTCATGTGAAAGGAAGCATATAATAGCACTTGCTTAGATTGGTTGACTCGAACAGACGCAACATAAATTGTCTTCTTCCCTCTTTTTCTGGAGAGATGATGAAGAGATTCGAAAGGAGCACTCACAAATGCTTCGTATTGATTAGCAGGTCCAAACCAGGGGTTGTTCCTTTTGAAATGGGGAGCATCCCAGTCAACTTATTGTTTGCCAGGTCCAGCCAGTAGAGATTGGAGAGGTTCCCAAGCGAGGCAGGTATGTTTCCAGTGAACTGATTTGAGTTCAGATCCCTGGAAATTATGGTTGGTGGAAAAGAAAAATCATCAGATCCTTGTTTACCAATGAAAAATTAAGATCTGGAGCGACAAGATGCAATTTTGTTAAGCCCTATCGAGCAAGACTTACAAGAATGAGAGTTCTGCTAA
Organism: Phoenix dactylifera; assembly: GCF_009389715.1. Lineage (NCBI taxonomy): Eukaryota > Viridiplantae > Streptophyta > Magnoliopsida > Arecales > Arecaceae > Phoenix > Phoenix dactylifera. Next base: position 18,196,705 of record NC_052394.1, on the reverse strand, counting down.
ATTGCCTAATTCTGATGGAATGGTACCGCTAAAGTTGCAACCAACCAAGATTCTGAGAAGTACAACAGCCAGTATTGTTGGTCATGTTAATTAGTAAGAGAGAGATGGGCAAGTAATAATGCCGTTGGACTTACAGGGTGGTGAGCTCCTTCAAGTTCCCAATATTTGGAGTGAGTGGACCGCCAAGATCACTGTTGTAGGACAGGTCCCTGCAGGTGGTTTGGTTTAGATTCTACCGGATCCAGAAAATACGATCAAACCTCATATTCATCATGATGCATGATTCCACTATGCTTATCCATTGGCAGTTCAGACATGAGTAGCAAGACTTGCCAAGTAGATTAGACGGTGTAGTGTTTCGTAAAGTTCTTGATTTATCTAATTCATTATTTTTACTGGAGAAAGATAAACTGGTCATACAGGTATAGGAGACATCTTTTGATACTTTTTAAGATGTTTCAGTGCTGTGTGTAACTGTGAAGGGGATGCTCAGCTAAATTTTGTCATCCTGAAAAAAGTTTCCCCTACGTGGCATTGCCATGCCTACATCATGATGAAGTCCAGATTCTAGCAAACCTCGAAAGGGAAAAAACTTACAAGGATTGCAATTTGGTGAGTTGACCTATGTCACCACTTAATGTTCCCTTGATGCCCATTGTTGATAGTCTCCTGCAAACACCAAAACAATTAAGTAGAGAATGGCATGAGAGTGAACATGTTAGAAGAGAAGATTAAATACTTACAGTATTGTCACCCTGGATTTGCTGCAGATAACTCCATTCCAGGGCATCCCACAGGGATCATCTGACTGCCCCCAGCTTGGTGGCGCAGCCTGCCATTGATTCATCAGCGATCGCAGTGCAGCAGCTGTCAGCGTTAAATCACTTCATTGTTAGCCCAATAATAATATAATTAACTCTGTTTATTAATTTTAGATTCTGTCTTCTGAGTCAGTTCTTTTCCTCCTCGTACAGATTGGAAGAAACAAATACTGATGACAGTAAAAACAGCAAACAATAACGCAGTTATTCATAATCAAGGGACTAGAAATCTGATGAGATAACAAAAAGTTCGGAAGAGAACTCTACGATGAAAGATCCAAAACAGAACTCTATTATCAGCAATCCTTCAGAATGTAAGAATGGAAAGAAATATCTTGCTGCTAAACTTTTATGCATCAAGAGGTGAAAATTTGTGGTTCACATAATATTACTAGAGATGTGATGAAATATTAAGTGGAATTTAATCTTCTTGGGGGTTCTAATATGCAGAGAAAGGACGCTGAATATTGATTTAGATTAGATAGACTGGGAAATTATCCGTACACTTGAGATTTTCATTCCACATACTGATTTTTCGGCCCAAAATATGATGATACTCATGACAAAGCTCATCAAAACGCATTTATATGGGACCACCTCACGTCTCTATGAACTGCTTCATCCAACAAAGAAGAAATCTCTTCCTATAATCTATTTCAAATCAGTGGACAAACAAACAGCAGGATGAGAATTACCATCTTGTGGATCGGTGTCGCATGAACAAAGTTGAAGACCTGATAGCCACATGAGCAACAGCAAGAACCGCAGGGTCGTCCCCATGGTAGCCTGAAGGAGATAAAATGAACACGCCCGGTCTCTCGCCGGCAAAGCCAACCACCAGAGCAGCTTATTCCAATCAGCACCTTGTATTAGAAGCTGTTTAGTTGGCAGAGAAAAGGCTAGCAACTAACATGCCATAATTCACCCTCATCAATGCGTCTGGGATGCTGAATCATGAGGATGGAGGTTTAAAAAGGTAGTCTGCCCATGGATCTTCTTACCATTTCCTCGTCATCATCGATACGCTGCTGCCGTCCCTCGGTAGGAGGTCATGCTGGATGGAATCAAGGAAGAGGAAGCGAATAAAGAAATAAAAAAAAACATCGTATTGCAAGGGTGTTTGAATTGCTGCCGTCCCTCGGTAGGAGATCATGCTGGATGTAATCAAGGAAGAGGACGAGAATAAAGCAATCAAAAGAAACATCAAATTGCAAGGGTGTTTGAATTGCTGCCGTCCCTCGGTAGGAGATCATGCTGGATGTAATCAAGGAAGAGGACGCGAATAAAGAAATCAGAAAAAAAACATCAAATTGCAAGGGTGTTTGAATTGATCCAGTGTTTATTGCCATTATTTTAGCTTCTAATAAATGTTATTAGTAGGCAGTTGTGTGGACCCCGAGCTGTTCTTCTGTATCATATATTAATTTTTTGAGTCATTCACTCTATTGAATCTGAAAATTTGAAGGAACTGCCGGTTGAGCTCTTTGGTATACCAGGCGACAAAGTCAAGGCTTGGCAACAGGTGCAGGAATCAGCTGTTCATGGATAGCTACGAAACAAAACTTAGAACTAACTTAACTAACTGCTCGATCCGCAATGTGACTATAAAAAGGAACTAACTTGGTGATTACAAGAAACAACAGAAAATATGCTAAGACTTTCGTCAATCTCAGTTCTCATATCACTAACTGCAAATTCACAGAAAGAAAACATGGATGCAAACTGCATGCATGGCGAACTTGGCTCGAGTACATCAGCTGAATATCAAATTGGCATGTTACATGGATATTTCAACAGTAATATAGATTTAGTATAGCGGTTACATGGCATGGGTCTCTTTGGGCCGGCCAATCTTGTCCTTGAAAAGAGGGGGCAAAGAATTAGGACTTGGTTAACAAGCAGTCAAGCATCCCTTCATCTTTCTCCTTGTTTTTGCTGTTTTTTGTCCTCCCCAGGTATCCAGCAGTTCTGTGATTTCGGGTGTTAATCTTTGAATTTGTCACACATGCTACGCCAGGTGAACTAGGGAAATCCCTGAGAAGGGGCAAGAGGGAAACAATTATAATTTTTCTTCTGACCTTTTCTTCCTTCTCGTATTGAGCAACCTCAAGAAAGCACTAGCTACTTAATAAAATCACATAAAAAGGATTAAAAAAAAAAACTTCAGTCGTTTTTATCAAATTGATCATTCTTCTTCCCCCTAGGCAAGTTAATAATTTATGTCATCCCAATATGTGGTGGATGGTAAGATGAAGAGGTGGATTAAAATACTATGACTCTCTCAGTCACAACTATTCCATGTTTGCCGCTAATCCCTTATTAACTTTATGAACTACTGGAGTTTTTTCTTTTTTTGAGAATATTGGATATTTTTTTTGTAGCCACATGTTTGACATCAAGGAGGAGATCACGGTCATAATGTATTGTGATCTAAATCCACTCCCATTGGTGAATAGGATATTACGACAAAAATATTGCATTATAAAAATCTTAATTCAAGCTCCTGTCAACGAGTACAATCATGTATTAATTCCAACATTCTATCGTATCCGATTGATGAGATAGAGAGGAAAACAAGGAGACGAAGCGGATTTTATAGGGTCGGGGCCTCGGTGGCATGCACAGGCCTACACGGGACTGGATGAAGCATATAAATCGTCCAAAAGAAACGCTGTTTGATTTTTTTTAATATAGATTAAAATATACCACGGAGTTACAAAATTTTCTCTGGGCATAAAAACCAAGAGTAACATCAAAACAAGCAGCTCCCTCAACTGATCAGGATAAAAACCTTCCCGTACAAAAGTTATAGCTTGAAATTTCTTAAATAGGGATCCATACATGGTATGTGATAATAGAACTAATAGCATCTGCTATAGTTGTTGAGGAGCTGTATTAGAGAGCAGCATGATTACTCTCAATGATAATGTGGTGTCGAGTACCCATCAAGCTTTGCTTTGAAGTAAGGCTTCCTCATGCTTCAGCCATTAGTGAGGATGTGGCTTTGATGGCTTCAGCCTTGAACAAATAATACCTGCTCTCGCAAATCTGTCAACATCCAAGAAAGAAGCATCGGTGTTCAAGTTAAAGAATGCGTCATCTGAAGGCTACCATCTAAACCAAGAATCCTCTTCATTTCCCTGTGTGGGAGGCACATTTTTGAGGACTTGTAATCCATGGCCTAAAAATTCAGAGCACATAAGGGGCTAAGGACAAGGTGCCTTCAGAAAGAAAACAGTTACCGGCCTTGCATATAAGCCAAAGAGCAATGGCAAATAGAGACATTCCCTAAAAATTCTCCAGTTTATTTCGTGCCAAATTGCCAACATAGTGCCATGGTTTGTCCCATGCTTCCCTCAGCTGCCCTTTTTGAGTTTCCTCCTCCTCCAGGTTGTCCACATCTTATGAAAATTCCAGGACCTCTCCATTCAAGTTTAGAGAAGAGATCATGGAAGACCAAATATCTCTTAAGTCAATAGTCATCTGATAAGAGGATGAGTTGCAGTTTCGACACTTGAAACTGCATAATGGGCAACGGAAGCTAATAGTCTAACCTTCTTTTAGCAAGTAGCACGTTGGTGTGCAGTCTATTACTATTTTTAGTACTATTACTATTATTAGTATTATTACTATTTTAGTAGTATGACTATTTTTAATATTATTACTATTTTTAGTATTTTGATAATTTTAGTGCTATTACTATTTTTAGTATTATTACTTTTATTACTATTTTAGTATCATTATGATTATTGGTATTATTACTATTATTAGTATTATTACTATTTTTAGTATTTTCATAATTTTAGTGCTATTACTATTTTTAGTATTATTACTTTTATTACTATTTTAGTATCATTATGATTATTGGTATTATTACTATTATTAGTATTATTACTATTTTAGTAGTATTACTATTTTTTGTATTATTACTATATGTAGTATTTTCATAATTTTAGTACTATTACTATTAAAGTATTATTACTTTTATTACTATTTTAGTATCATTATTATTATTGGTATTATTACTATTATTAGTATTATTACTATTTTAGTAGTATTACTCTGTTTAGTGGTATTACTATTTTTAGTACTATTACTATTTTTAATATGATTACGATAATTAGTATTATTACTATAATTATGTTGTTACCATTTTTAGTATTGTTGCTATTATTATTATTATGTTAGCATTAATACTATTTTTACTATTTTGTTAGCCCGTACTGTTCTATTATATTTTTTTTTAGAGTCGAGGATACTTGGCACTCAGTTTTGGTTGGGATTTACAGGTAAGAGGGGAAATAGTTAGAGCATCACTTATACCAATCAAATAACTGAAAACTACAATTAGATAATTTTTGTTACTTATTAATAATAAAATTATTTTATTTTATTTTGAAATGAGGACCGCACCGTCGAATAATATTAAGGTTGCATTCAACTTGTACTTGTAGGTCATATATATTCTCCCGAGTCTCGGAATATGTGGCCATGTCGCATGCTCAGGTTAGAGACATGACAGGCCATCTGGACACCAAATACCTTGATGGAAGTTTTGTTTCGCGCCTTCCAAATAGTCCATGGCGTAGTATCAAGCAAGATTTGCCCCTACTTATAATTTGGATGGTCCTTGTGAAAGTTATCTTCTAAAACCGATCCCATCATGAGCCTAGGTTGGGTCCGTTTGGGCCACCATATTCTAACCCAGTACAGATCTAAGGTATGAACCGACCTCCTGCATCCCAAAAATATATAATTAAGAGTTTAAATATTTAAATTATGAATTAAACACATAACATCAGAGTAGAGGTGTCAATTATTCAGCCACACTCGGCCATGAAGATTCTCTGAGAAAGTTCCCAAACAATATTTCTTACTCTAGGAGTAACCTTTTTTAATGATATGATTTATAATAAGATGTGTATAAGCTTGTACATAGACAGGATTTGTTCAAATAAACTGTCTGGTCTTAAAGCCATCTGATTGTCGATCTCTTAATGCCACTACCAGGTTCGGTATTTGGAAGCGCATGAAGAGATTTTTCTGCTGAACCAAGTAAATTCCACCAGGTTACTGTCGATCTACTTTAGTAAAAGAGACCAACGAAAATTGCAGTAGATAATCTACAATTCCAAGTGGGAGAGCGACCAAGGAAAGCTGTGAGGATCCGTGCGGGCGTATGTTTAATCCCGCATCGGTTATTCGCTAGGTAGATCTTAGATACTTATACAGGATTGAAAAACCTAAATAATACCTTCCGGTTAGCCATTTTGGATGAGGTCCTGGATTGTTACTTCAGAGTGGACCCAGCTCATAACCTATGCGGACTAGGAGACACTGCAACCGGGTTCATGGAAGCTGACCACGGGCCTATCATGGTGTTTGGGATTCGATTTGAATGGATTTGAACCCTTAGCCTCATGAAGACGTCAGAGCTTGAACGGGGAGAGTATGTGAGGATCCGTGTGGGCGTGTGTTTAGTCTCACATCGGTTATTCACTGAATAGATTTTAGGTACTTATACAGGATTAATGAACCCAAATAATACCTTTCGGCTAGCCATTTTAGGTGAGGTCCTGGGTTGTTAAAAAAGCAGCACAATTATAATAATTTTTATGGCCATGTCAGATATATTTAGATGTAATTTAAGATTTGCTTGAACAAATTTTTTTTCTTACAAATTTTTCACAACATGTTTTCTTATGTAGCGAAGTTGACAAGGCACTATCAACTTCCTATGAAGCTTGCAATCTAGAAGCTTCTTAGTAAATCTAATGTTCAACTAGAAAATTTGAGGTAATTTTTCCAACCATGTGACAAGGGTGTAATCAAACTAAACTTGATTGAGCTTGGGCTTGATCGAGTGTGACTAAAATTAATCTTAAGCTCGAAAGTTGAGAACAAACTTGATTTTTTTTACTGCTATTTTGAGCTTGATTTGAGCTTAATTTCGAACAAAGCTGGAAATGAGCCTAATTGATTAGCTTAAAATTCTTTAAAAAATAGGTTGAAAATAAATGCAAGCTTAGTCCAAGCTTGGTTCAATTTTGGATTAAAGCTTGATTCCAGTTTAGTTTATTAATTAACCTGTTTACAACCCATCCATAGGACTCAATTTCATTATCGGGTTCCTAACCTGGTTTAATTTTAATTTCTGGTTTAGGTCTAGTCAAATTCCTGATTCAGGTCTAACCAATTTTTTCCGCTCAGACCCTTCTCCGGTTTTGTTTTCCATCCAAAACGTGTCTCCAGGATTTGGAGACACCTGCCTCATATGCCCAGGCTCTAGAACGAGTCTAGCCGATGTTGGATCTTTCATTCACCCATCCTCGGACTAGATCGTCCTCGGCTCTGATACCAAATATCATGCCTCCGCCTGCGCGGGGCAGGTGAGGCACCGAGTGCCCACGTGGGAGCCATATTAGGGGGGAACATGGGACTCCCCTACCAAATATTGTTCGATTCTGGGGTCCGCATGCGCACACACGCGCCGCTCAGACTCCTTCCTGATTTTATTTTCCATCAAAACGCATCTGCAAGATTTGGAGACACCTGCCTCATATGCCCGAGCTCTAAAACGAATCTAGCCAATGTGGGATCTTTCATTTACCCATTCTTGGACTAGAGTCGTTCTCAGCTCTGATGAAAAGCATGAAGATGCAGTAACCAATTGTTGGTGGAGCCCAAGGACAACAAGAAGTGTAAACTAATAGGAATCTTTTCTCTAGGGGGGAGCTCCGAAGGCGAGATTTGATATCAAGGGCGTAAGAACAACCAGATTTTTGTTCATGGGTTCCATGGAGATGCCACTCTACAGGAAGCCCGTAATTTCTCTTAGTTCTTGGACCACCAAACTACCATGAGTATTCATTGGATTAAAGAAAAAACTTGGGATGCGAGAATCCAACTTTCATGATGTTGGTTTCCTATGATGACAAAATTGTGACATATATTTCATAAAATATGGTGGTTATTCACGGCCGCTCTCTTACTTGAAGATGAAGGTACTCACCAATTAAGCTAACACTATTGGTTCCAAAAAAGAGTTCTTAAACAGCAAGCAAAGGATTGTTGTGCTAAGACCAATATGGTCAAATTCGAGTAATTATTTTCTTGCTGGATCTTCAAACCTTCAAAGATGAGCACATCAAGGAGCAACCTAGATTGCTGTTATCACCATCATTTGGACTCTTGGCTATGCAATATTCTCACCTTTGGAACTTCTCACATCACATCTTAAGTATCACTTTTCACAGAAGCAAGAAGGGGATGGAAAAAAAAAAGAACTCTAATGTTCACGTAGATGTTTACTAAAGAATATTTTCTAGTTGGAGTGTTATATTACCTATTTTGAGCATGGTATTGTTATAAATAATTTACAGCTTTCAAGGTCAAATTTTAGTATAGGTTTATATGCCTTCTTACTATTAGATTTATTGGTGGCTTTATCAGTGTTGGTGTTTGACAGGACATATAGAGATGGACATTTTCATCCCTTCATAATAGTTTAAAATGACTTCTGTTAGTTATGAAAAACTAAGAGACATTAAAAGTATGTCATGGTTAAACAAGTTCTTATTGGACGAAAGATCAATGCAGAATATGGTTATATTTATAAAGAGTCCTGCTGAAGCTTAATTAGGTTATTACTTAAACATTCCGGCTGCTGCTGGCCGAAAGTTTTCATATTTTCTAATGAATCTGGTCAGTGGTTCATAAACTTTTATTTGTCTCTTAGTTAACTACTGATTGGAAATAAAGATTGTCATGCCAAACAAAATGAACCTGAGACTACTTATTTAACCATGAGAATATGTGCAAAATTCCCAGGAATCTCCAAAATAACAACATAGGCCGTATTCGGGATTGCTACTGATAGTAGAGTTTTTAGAAGTAGAGTTTTTATTAAAAACTATTTACTGTTTGGTAACTATATTTCTAAAATATTATGAAACTTTAACATATGTTTGATAACCAAAATAAGAAAGTACTTTTGGTATGATATAATGACAATAAAGGATATTGCATAGTATTGCATAGTAGAGTATAATGTAATATAAAATTATATATTATTATATATGAAAATATTATTATTTTGTATAATATTATTATAATAGAATGCAATATAATATTGAATACTACAACATAATAAAATAACACAATATGATATGAGATGATATGATATAGTAATGCATTATTAGCAGTACAATATTACTACAATATAAGATAATATTATTATAATTATAACATAATATATATATAATAATATAATATAATAATACTGTAATATAATATAGCAATATAATAGAATATAATTGATTAGAATCTAAACTAATAATAGATTATATTATATTATTATTAAATATTATTATAATTAGATCAGTGAAAATAGAAAAAAAAAGGTAGGTACAGCAAATCCATGAAAATTAAATCCAAGTGAAGACCAAAGATCTTGGTGTATCTTAATTTTCTGGTACATTTTTCATAAATTCTCCAATCCCATGGAACATCCCACAGCTGGAATCTGAGGCACTGGCGATTAGATTGGATGGGAAGAATCAGGCTTGGGTCAGCTCAGTTGTTTCTCCCTATGTTCCTTATTCATGTCAATTTTATCCTAGAACTGTCGAGGTGCTGCTAAGCCTTCATTTGTAAATAATTTTAAGAAGATAGTTCGGACTTATAATCCAGTTATTTGCTGGATTTTGGAGACTCGTCTTTTTGGTGATTTGCTGAGTCGAGCCCACGGTATGATTGGTGAAGGATGGAATGCTTCGCTATTTCGGCTGACAGATTACTAGGTGGTATCTTAATTAAAGGGCCTATCTCAAGTGGACTGAAATGGCTTCTAAAGTGATATCATTGCAGATTCCATTAATGCTATTGGAAGATTTCATGCGATCAGAGACTCTTCTGAGAAGAAAGGAGGCAAATCATTTCAGTTTAATAGGGATGTTAGGAAATTCTAGAATTTTATAGTTGGTAATGGCCTTATGGATCTAGGTTTTACTGATATGCCGTTCACTTGGTGTAATAATCGGCGAGGTCTATCATGGGTTTAGGAAAGATTGGACAAGGGGCTTGGCCAGCTCCACTTGGTTAGATTTGTTCCCTGAAATCCAAGTGTCACATCTTCCTAGATTAGGATAGGATCATTACTCTATTCTAGTTCAATTGCAGAATGATAGGAATAGAAGACCAGCTCCTTTTAGGTTTGAGCATCTTTGGCTCAGCTGTTGGGGGGTTCATGAAGATGTCAAGAGAGCTTGGAGGGGTTATTTGGGCTTATCCTCAGCCCTCGGAATTATGAAGTTGTTAAGATCTCTTCTTAATTGGGACAAAAAGGAAGCTGGAAATCTTAATTGGAAAAGAGGCTCTTGAGAAGGAAATTCAAGATCTGCAAGAGGAGGACATTATATGTGATGGACTTGATGGTTATAGGTGTGTCATAATATTGAAAAAAACTACAGGGGCATAACAATATCCCAAGACAGAAGGAAAATCTATGGAGGCGAAAGTCCCGGGTTCTATGGCTAAGAGAGGGTGACATGAGCACTACTTTTTTTTCCATCAGTCAAGTATTATACGGAGAGGAAGGAATAGAATCAGCAAGATCGTAAATGAAAGTGGCGAGGGAGTTGATTCAAAAGAAGGCATCGAAAACATCTTTCAGTACTATTTCATGAGCAAGTGTGTGTGTCTCTCTCTCTCTCTTTGAAACCGCTGTAGAACTACTTTGAGTTCTAATATAAATTATCTAATGTGGGATTAAACACACGCTCGCACGGATCCTCAAAGGTAAAATTCAGCAATAGCTCAAATCCTTTCTGGATCGAAAGGGTCTACATTTAGTATCATGAAATGCTCTCTATAAACCCAAGAATCAAGGAGGCCTTGGGCCATATGACTTAAGAACCAGGTGTGTCACTTTCCTTGCTCGCACGGCTGCCAAATTGGTGCTTAATTTTGCTTCGATACGGGCAGCACTGGTAAAAGGGAAATCCAACCTCCATGGGTGAACGTACCATTTGCTCCTAAACTTATTGATTGCACTATGGATGTTGCCCCCCTATATGGCTATATCTTCTCCTTTTTAGGTACTGGAGATTAATTTTGATGGCTCCGTGAGCAACCACTCAGGAGGTGGAGCATTCATTATAAGAGATCATAATGACGCCGTTATTCTTGCTGGAACAAAGCTTTTTATTACCAATTTGATGATGACAACAGAGTTAAGAGCAGCCTGCGAGGGAATCCATGCCGCAGTGGTCACTCTTAATTGCACAAAAAATTATATTGGAAGGTGATTCTAGTACCATTATAAGCTGGATTAACCAGCAGCCTATCCACAATTCTGACAGGCCTTTGTTGCAAGACATTAAGCATCTTTCTTCATCTTTGGAGATCTTTAAGGCAGTCCATGCGTACTGTGAAGCTAACTTCACTGTAGATTGGTTAGCTTCTTTCCGCATCTGACCCAGTACATATCCAACTCATAATTTGGATGGAACAAATAATAACGTAGTCTACTGCATGGAAGTATGTCCATCTTTTTTTGCAAATGCTCTATAAATAGTTTATGTAAACTTTCTTTTTCTAATAAAGGCTGGGTGCCTTTGTCTCCCTCTTCATCAAAAAAAAAAAAATACTGCATGGAAGTATGTCTGTAGTAGACATCTACAAGCTATTGCTATTATTATATGCTAGTGGCTTTGTGTTTCATTTTGGTTTGCCAAATTATTAGACTCCTCAATGAACTTCTCTTCCACCATCACAAAAAAAACCCCATAATTGTTATTAACCTAGATTGGCGATGACGTTAGCTTATACATACTGGATAATGGCTGCTATAAGGTTTGTTATTGGTCGAAATAATTTATAGTAGATGAAAAACTATGGCATTATTTGTTGGAAACACTATCTATCCAGCAAAAGAATTATAATTTTTGCTTGATTGACACCTCTCCTGAAAAACTTGGCCTTGGAAGAAGTCAAGGATTTATACCATGGAAATTTCTTTAAAATATTATTTATTTGGCAAAAAAAAATCAGTTCTAATCGATATTGTTATTTTAGTTTTAAAATATTATTTTACTTAAATGAGTACAGAATGGTAAATTGTAATTTATGTTCTAAAATGATGCAACTATTTGGATTTCTCGTTAATTATATTTATGCATGCGCCTGTATATTTATAGGTACTTATATATGTATGATATAAATCAAGAGAGACACCACATTATGATTCCAAAGCTTAAATGATAGATGAATTTACGATTTATGTTTAAAGAGGTATTGTTATATTTCAAAGCTTGGATAATGGATGGACATGCAATTCGTGTTTGAAGTATAAAGATGCTGTGTATTTAGCTAGTGCATCAAAAGTTGGTCGTATTTTGGACACAAGTTCTGAACCCATTATTGCCTTGCAATGAAGGGACAATTTACATCTAGCATTATATCTCTTTAAATGCATAAGAGAAATAAAAATAGCTTGATTTTGCCTATCACTTTGGTTCTCGCATTTTTAAGATAATTTGGAAATTTCATTTTTTTCCAGAAATATAATATATGTACATACATGTGTGCATGTGTGCATGTATATGTAAAAAGACAAATGAACCGCAAAATTATTAATGACATGACAAGTATGGTACAACTTAATATATATAAATATGAACAAAGGCATAAATGGCATGAGAGATGTGGTTCATTGTCACATATCAAACATCTAGTGGTCCTAGGACTTGTAAAGGGTTTAGTCTAGAATATGCCAATCTTGATATCCATTAACCAAATCTTCATTCAATTTTCCTGCACTCGTAGGCTTGGCATCGGGGTCCATCAAAACCACAAGCTAACAAAATTGTTCAATATTTGCTTAATTATTAAGGGGCAAAATCTGGTAACACTATGGTATCTCTCTCATCTTAATTATTAATAATAATTTATCATATTTATTTTTTTGACATGTGACTAACAAATTTTTATCTTTTCATGATTTTTTGAATGCCCTATTGTGTAATAAGAATCACTCTTTGGTTCCTAAGATAACTCAGCATTTTTTCGTCCCATATTTTTGGAATACCCTCTCCATATGTTCAAATTTATATTATCCAAATATTTTCTATTTTCATGATGACTTCCTAGGTTGTTGGAAATAATTGAATCAATATGAATCCATTGTAAAAACATTCAATTGATACACAACAAGAAAAGAGATTGAGCGAGAAAATAAAATATTTTGAAAATATCACTATTTTCAATATATTCTAGTAAGGCACTCAATGACTTTCATTATCAATAGGCATAAGTTATGAAGCCAAAAATGCTTATAGCCATATAGATATACTTTGATGAATTGAATAACTAATACTTGTACCGAAATAAATCGATGACATGGCATATGATTATTTTTTGCATGCCGTAGCATTCATTTCAATCTATTTTTTCACCTTGGATTGAACAAATACAAATATTTAATTTTTAAAGCTGGGATAGCTTGAAACACATTTCTCATGTACTCACAAGGCAAAAGAACCCGGATATAAAGGATGAAGCATATGCACTCAAGAGATGGAAGGTTATTGTTGAAGGCTAAAATTGCTAAAATTGGAGAAGATAGGAGAAACAATCAAATAGCGAATGCATGCATGATTGGATACGAAAGAATGAGAGAGTGAAAGGGTTGCAAAATAGCTAAAGAAGCAACAATGACATATAAAATTTTACGAAAAAAGGACATTGAATAGTCAAATAGATGAAGAGTAACATGAATCTTTTTCTTCAAATATTTACACAGAGAGAGAGAGAGAGGGAGATGCAACATTTTTTCTCTCTTAAAATTTTAATTTTATTTAAAATTTTGCGACAATGTGGAACGCACGTGATACTCCGATCTTACCCTATAAACAATGAAAGGCTACGCACATAAATCAAGCTACATTTTTGAGTTCTTCATTTTTTAACTTGACATCCTCTAGTTGCAACTATATTTTATGAACAGGATCAAGGACAAAGGCAGAAAAGTCTGGAACATAAACCTATCCAATCTCACAATGCGAAAAACACAACGGTATTAATAAACCATCAACCTTGGCGACGCTAACTAAGCAGCTCACTCAGGAGAAATATCACTATCAAAACTCACGTGCAACGCTCGTGCCGTGTATCAGTGACGGTCGAGGGTCATCCGTAAAAACGCTTCCTTTTCTCCCCGATCTCATCCAACTCCCATCGAATTCCAACCCCACCGCCGCATCTGGCAGCGCAAGACAAAACCAGAACAAACGTCACCGATTTTTGAATTCTTTCAAACCCCGCTTTTGGCTCTCGTGCCGGCGCCGACACTCCCCCCTGACGCCGTGCGATTTCGCACGCTGTCCTCCCACGTGCCAACCCACACCGCCGACGCCTAACCTACCGTCTCCCACGTGCCAACCGGAACAAATCTCCGGTTCCACCTCCGTCCCCCGCACTTTCGCTCTCCAAAGCCCCCTCCCTCGCGTCCAAAAGAAAACAAAAAAATTCCCTTCCTCCTAATTGTTTCTTCTCCCCGCTCGCCGGCGGAGCCAGAGGGAGATCCCAAATCCAAGAAGACCACGACGAGACCTCTCCTCCTTCACCATCTGATCCATCGCTGGAAGGGCGTTTCTTGTGTAGATTCGTAGAGAGAGAGAGAGAGAGAGAGAGAGAGAGAGAGAGAGAGAGAGAGAGAGAGGAGGCGGCGATGGCGACGGAGGACGAGAAGTTGCTGAAGGAGGCGAAGAAGCTCCCGTGGGAGGAGCGGCTCTTCCACAAGAATTGGAAGGTCCGGAACGACGCCAACATCGACCTCGCCGCCCTCTGCGAGTCCATCTCCGATCCCAAGGATACCCGACTCCGCGACTTCGGTACGCCCCCGATCCGATCCCTCATCCCTTTCCTTCAAGGAACGACCCTTTGATCGCCGCGATCTGGGGATCGGTTGCTTGGACGGATGAATCCCGATTTTAGGACGGGGATGTCTGTTTGAAATCTAATGTTTTTCCGTGTTTTGGTTCTTGACTGGATCTGAGGTGGCCTTGCTAATTTTGTTGGTTTCTGATTTTTGTTGTGGCGATTAGCGCCGTTGTTTAAGAAGACGGTGGCGGATTCGAATGCTCCTGTACAGGAGAAGGCTCTGGATGCCCTAATTGTGTTCTTACGGGCTGCGGATGCTGATGTCGGGAGGTATGATTGCTGCCTGTCGAGCGGCATTGGCTGGCGTAGCAGTTGTATGCTTTCTTTGATGATTATGATTGTTTGTTGGATGGATTTTGTGAATGCAGGTACGCGAAGGAAGTGTGCGATGCAATTGTTGCGAAATGTCTCACTGGTAGACCCAAGACTGTGGAGAAATCTCAGGCGGCGTTTCTTTTATGGGTGGAGCTGGAGGCGGCAGATGCTTTCCTGGTAAGAAGATGATAGCATCCATGAACCCAGAACCCTGGCCTTCTTGCATAAACTATAGTTCATCCACTTTTCCCCTTTTCTTTCCCCATAAAAAAAACACTACTACTTATTCAATATACCCATTGCTTTGTCCATGATTCATGATACAACGACAAACAAGTGAGGTAATGAAAAAGAATTTGCCCTCATAAAACTGAGTTCGTCGTTAGATTTGCTAAAAAGGTTCAGTTTCTATTCATACTGCTTTTTATTATGTTCAGTTTGTGGTTCACAGTGAATTATCACACGTTTTCTGTTCCTTGTTGTAGGGTTTTAATTTTAAGAGTGTAGAATAGTGTGAATTTAATATGCAGAGAATGGCTGCATTGCTGAGAACCATGTTATGAGGAGTATGATACCAATAATTAGTATACGAGTTGGGGAGGAACGAGCCACTTATTTTGGGGTCTTTGTTCGAAGTTTCTGCAATCGTGATCTAGCAGATGTTTATGCATGTCGTATTGCCTCACACATGTCTATAAGTCATATATGTGCTGGGGAACTGTAACACTTATGTTTGGCTATGCATGTCAACAGGTGTCATTTTTTTTTAAATTAAGGAGCGGTTGCTGCATTGAGCATAATGCCAATGAGATTATGTTGTTAAGTCCACTTTTTCAAATTTGTAGTGGAGATTTTTTTTTTCAATAAAAAGTTCATATGCTTTCATGACTGCAATGCCTTACAATGATCGCATAATGATGTTAATATTTGCTGGGATTCTGCTTGGGGACATTCAAACCTACAAAAAAAGTTTGTTAATTTAGATTTCTAGCCCTTATCCACAGTCCTCTCCTCTTTTACCTGTGATAGCTTCTTTTCAATGATTTATGATGCATTAGTCATACAGCCCCCTAGTATAACCAAAGATAGTAATAGCAACCTTGTATTATAGGTCTGTTAATGTAATCATAGTGGTGGTTACTTGTGAAAAAACAACTTCTCTCTTTGAATTCAGATCTGGATTTAGGTCTGGATTACACTCAACTTTTGATGCTCTGCTCCATGAATATTAAAAAATCATCCTGTAATCTGTTCTAAGTCAATGAAAATGATTACTGCTGTAGGTCAATTGCAAATCTGTTTCTGATCTGGCTGTAAAATGCTGTGGAAAGGATGTCATTTTATCACAGAAAGAAGAAAACTTAAAAGAACAAAGGAAAAGTGGAGGAAACAAGAGAAGATGAGAAGAAGAGTAGAAGGAAGAAAGAAAGTGGATAGGAGAAAAAGCCCGCAGCCTGCTTATGTTTGGGTAAATAATGCCACTATCAGAATTTTCTTTTGTAAAAATAAACAAACTAAGCCTAATCAGCTGGTTGATAAAGCCCTTAATGTGGTTAACTAGTTAAAAATCTAACCCCAACTAGGACATTTCAATTAGGAAATAGCTCAGAGCTTAAGCTGCCAACCTGAACTATAGCTAAAAGCTTTAGCCTATGACTTTTCATGTCCGAGGAGTCTTTGAATAAGTAATGAAACGTGTTTTTCATAGTCAAGATTGAGTACAGATTAGATGCTCCAAGTAAGAAATAAATCTCAACCACAGGGAATATAACCATACAGTTGGCATTTTGTTGGATTTTTTTTGAGGGCTCCAAATAAGAAATAAACAACTGACTGAATTGAACCCTTTTACTAACTGATTGGCGCTTCATTACATTGTAACTAGGACACCTTAAAGAGACACTTTGCAGTTCAGTTGCCTCAGCTACAAGGACTAGCTTGCCACTTATTTTATCCTATTTGAGAAAAGTGACTGTTAAAAAGGAAAGCAAGGTCAGATCCTTTTCCTGATTTTATTGGTGTCTGGAAACCATTCCAAGTACTCCAAAAACTTCTGAGAGTGAAACTAAAAGAAAATTCTGGCAATATTAAAGCTCCAGAGAAGGATGATCAGGTCTTTATAGTTGGCTGGTACTTTGATCAGCAATGACTGGCCATAATATTTCTGTTGGATGGTCCTTCACTTTCTTTTGTTTGCACTATTAAGGGAGTGTATTATCACAAAATAATGGTGCGGGTTTGAGCCCTGGGGCAGCCACTTTGTGCAAAAGAAAAATTGCCAAAAGTTAAGTCTACCCTTAGTCCGCCCTGCCAGGACACCTGATTGCTGCGACCATATCTGGGTAATGGCCTTCTCATTATCACAAAGCAATGGTATAGAAGATTGCGTGTTGCTTCTGAAATGATGTGGAAATAGATTTAAAATACTTATAATTTTGGTTACATTTTATAAACATATATCTGTTTAAGTGATTAAAGCTTTTATTTTTTGCTGTATTCATTCATTTTATTTGTGCAAATAGATATTTGCCCCCCTAAGTGTTTTTTTCCCTTTGTGTCTGGCTCTATGTATGTCACTGTTTTTGATGCTTGTCTCCATGTCAAACATTTCATTGCCTTTGATCTCGTTGTTAACTGGTCGAGCATGTTTTGGATCTCGGATCCTTATCTTGATGATGAGCATGGAAAATTTATGAATTATATCAGATTGGTTTGCTTGGGTCATATTTGGTTAGGTCTTCTGGCTGTTCTGGTAGTTTGTAATTGATTGTATGGTTCTCATTGCAGTCAACTAATTAGGGTTGATATTTAATCCTGGCAAACCTAGGTATTGCAGACCCTGATAAGTGGCCCCTCAGCCCCCATCTTGACCATATGTTCTGTTCCTTCTTCACAATGTGGCTTGAATTACCGCAAGTTTTCTACTTTGTCTCTAGACACCTTAAATGTTTCTGTTGGGTATGTTATCTGATGAGTTTTGTACTCCCATTCAGTTATGAGTGCATTTCTTCTTCATGCGTTTTATCAGAATTCATCTCTAACTAGTGATGGTTCCAGTCAAGATGGATAGGATAGGTTGGGTCAGGACAGGATGGGTCATTATGGGTCATGTTTAGTATTCTAGGATAAGTTGGTTCAGGACAGGATGGGTCATAGGAGTTGACTTGTGGGATGGCTTGGATTGAATAGTTCATAATAAGGTTCTCTAAATATAGATAAGAAATGGGGGCACATTGTAAAATGAGAGTGCATTTGTTATATTGCACCAGTGGACCATGGTGACACCTCCATTTAGCATGTCATTGGAGTTGACTTGTGGGATGGCTTGGATTGAATAGTTCATAATAAGGTTCTCTAAATATAGATCAGAAATGAGGGTACATTGCAAAATGAGAGTGCATTTGTTATATTGCACCAGTGGACCATGGTGACACCTCCATTTAGCATGTAAAACGAGAGTGTTTTATCGAGTGTGCAATATCTTATTTATCTGACTTACACCAGTTCCAATCATCAAATGTTTGTGTGTGCGAGTGAGAGAGTGAGAGAGATAGAGAGAGAGAGAGAGAGGAGAGGGAAGGGGGTTTCATCACAGATTGTATCTAAGAAGAATTCTTTAGTCAATTGACTGAAATTATAAATATACTCATATGGTCAGTGATCATTTTTGAAGTACTGTCATAGATCTTTCGTAGTCAGCGGACTGATATCTCATGGTGAGTGGTTTAGTTGCTAGTATGCAATTTTTTTCTTTTTTCTTTTGCAAGACAATCTTATTTGGACTACACTTTGATTTCAGGAAGCCATGGAGAAAGCTATAAAAAATAAAGTTGCAAAAGCAGTTGTGCCAGCTATTGATGTTATGTTTCAAGCTCTGAGGTCTGCGTTTATTTTCTCTCCTAGTTGAGGTTTCACTTTGCTGATTTCATCATTTACAATAATCTTACTGTCATTTCTGTGTTAACTCTTTCTATGTCAAGTGAATTCGGGGCCAAGGTTGTTCCTCCCAAAAAAATTTTGAAAATGCTTCCTGAGCTTTTTGATCATCAAGACCAGAATGTTCGTGCATCTTCTAAAGGACTGACACTTGAGTTATGTCGTTGGATTGGAAAGGAACCAGTAAAATCAATTTTGTTTGAGAAAATGCGAGATACCATGGTGAGGATTTTGTCATTCTAGTATCATGAATTATGTTTGGTACTGTGCAGCTGAATTGCTCTCTCTATTTGTCTGAAGAAAAAAGAGCTGGAGGCTGAACTTGCCAATGTCACTGGAATTGCTAAGCCAGCTCGCAAAATAAGGTAATTTGATATTTTTTCTGTATCTTTTCTTCTGCGACTGTCTATTTTTCTAGAACTGAATCACATGTTAATGGTTGGATAGCATATTGTAAGAGATTCCATGTTCCAATTTGATTCATGAATGGCAGAGGGATGACCACTTATTCAACTGCACACATCAAGTTTGTCTTATAATAGCAGAGGGATTGTTGTTCTCATAACTTGCTTATTGTAGTAGACTTAATGGATAGCAGTTCCATAAGGACTAGCTTTAATAAGGCCTATCATTGGTTTATTCTGCCTCCACCTGATTTATTTTTGATTTGCTTTAAGACAATGTCCCTCAAGTCCAGCTGACCACATTATTTTAAGTTATTGTTGCTTTGATCAAAAAATTGCGACTGGACAAAATTTAAGTTTATTACTGGAACAACAATGCCAAGCAGGTTGAGAATAAGTACAACAATCCTATGTCCACGAATCAAGCTGTACCTAAAAGATATGACATTCTTAATGGTGTAGCTAAAAAGTATATATCAGTAGAACATGTGCATTGGAAATTTACGAACTTCAGTTAAAGAAGTTTTTTAAAGTATTATTATAGGTAAAAGTTCTTCATGTGCTATTTATCCCAACTTATTCGTGGAAGAAAATCATTATAATGTTATGCCTTATCACATTGAAATTATAAACTTTCAGTTGACTTATTGTACATTGACAGACAAATATTAATCCAGATGATTACTAGTAGTATATGAAGATTGTGTTCCCCCTGGTATATCATTGATTCTAGATGATTAACTTGTACTATTAAAAGTTTTTTTTTGTTTAAATTTTGTATTGTTGAAGGTAAATTATAGATTAATGAAGGTTAAGAAGCATCTGAATTCTGTTTGTTTTCGAACTATTTTAAGAATTCATCCTCTTATGTATCTGACTGATCTACAACAGCCAAATATTTCTGTATGTCTTTATAGGCTAAGAAGATGTGAAATATCTGTAAAATGGCTATAAGATAGGCTTAGATTGAATACTTTTATACCAAATACTGATTAAATATCTTCGTGGAGTTGATTACATTATGGTCCTTGATTGTTGTAATAGCTTACCTCTCACCACACTAGTTTAATCCTTCAAGATATTGGGGGAGATCTTGCATTTTGTGTAAGCATGGCAATGGTAAACTTAAATAAATTCTGGTATCTTCTAAAGAATTTTTTACTGTGTTATATAGGTGTTTAACATGTATGAATTTTTTTTTTTTTTTTTTATATAAATCTAATGGATCTTAAGTCTCATGTCTAGGTTGTTGATGGGCTGGCCTGAGTGGCCTGAAGTCCCGATGAAATAAAAGGGGCTTATGCTCAAGGTTTAAGCTTTAAAGCCCATCAGTTTTGAAAGTTAGGAAACCCGACTTGTTTTGGACTGTTCCAGTTCTTAAAATTGTGCGAAAAATGAACGGCGCTCAACTTGTTCCCAGCAGGGCCTGAAAAAATAATCAGGTTAAAGTTGGGCTTGGGCCTTGTAACTTCAGGCCCAAGCGCCCTAGTTACTAATCCCTAGGCTAACTTCAGGCATAGGCCCGCCTGACTGATTCCCACGCGCCCCCCCCCCCCCCCAAAAAAAAAAAAAAAAAAAAAAAACAAAAGAAAAAGGGTTTCTCAGCAAGTTCGTATGATGTGTTGGCTAATATCAATATTATAATGACTTTGTTAGATGAAATATGACTAGTGATGAGAACTGTGAAGCATCAAAATCTTGCTTTACATGTCGTGTCATCTTTTGCATATGTGAAGCATCTCAAGCATGCAGGTTTGACAGGACTACTTTAAAAATTTAAGGTGTTTGTTTATTCTCGTTATAGGTTTTTTCTACTTTAATAGTGTTTTGAGTTCCCTTTTTACCTCAAGTTGAAGTTTGGGAAGAAATGACATGAAGAAATAACCACTATATGATATGCTATTAATACTCTGACTACTTTGTATCAGATCTGAGCAAGACAAGGAACCGGAGCAAGAAGCTGTTATTGAAGCTGCAAGTGCTGGTGCTTCTGAAGAATCTGTGGCTGATGGTAGTAAAAAAATTCTTTATAAATGCTTGTTCCAGTTTGAGCAACCAGTTTAAACCATGTGGTCGTTCTGATATATTATGTTGAGGAGGCTGATGTAAATTTACTTTCAGCTCCCCAGGAAATCGATGAATATGAACTTGTTGACCCTGTTGATATCTTGGCGCCTTTGGAAAAATCTGGATTTTGGGATGGAGTGGTTAGTGCCTTTTCACAACATTTTTGTGCCTTCATTTAATTGTTTTCTTGTTGAATATCTGGTCTTGAAAATTCACTGTGGTTGCTTTATAGTACACCTCTTAATTAATAATTAGTGTACATGATTATATATTTTCAGAAAGCTGCTAAATGGTCTGAAAGGAGGGATGCTGTTGCGGAGCTTACCAAGCTTGCTTCAACAAAAAGAATCGCTCCTGGGGATTTTACAGAGATCTGCCGGACACTCAAGAAGGTAGATTCGACTTTCACTTTGTAACAACCCAGGACCTCACCCAAAATGGCTAGCTGTAAGGTTATTATTTGGGTTCCTTGATCCTGTATAAGTACTCAAGATCTACCCAGCGAATAACCGATGTGGAACTAAACACACGCCCGCACGAGTCCTCACATACTCCTCCCGTTCAAGTCCTGACGTCCTCATCAGGCTAAGGGTTCAAATCTAATCACAAACACCATGATTGGCCCGTGGTCAGCCCCAATGGATCCTTGCTGCAGTGTCCCCTAGTCCACATAGGTTGGCTGGGTCCGCTCTGTGGACTAGGGGACACTACAGCAAGGATCCATTGGGGCTGACCACGGGCCAATCATGGTGTTTGTGATTAGATTTGAACCCTTAGCCTGATGAGGACGTCAGGGCTTGAACGGGAGGAGTATGTGAGGACTCGTGCGGGCGTGTGTTTAGTCCCACATCGGTTATTCGCTGGGTAGATCTTGAGTACTTATACAGAATTAAGGAACCCAAATAATAACCTTACGGCTAGCCATTTTGGGTGAGGTCCTGGGTTGTTACAAACTTTATTGGAGGATTTGATCATCTGGTACATGGACTGCCAATTAGAACAAAAACATTCCCTTTCCTTATCATGTTTACTTTATTTTTGATAAATATCTTACAAATTATGTGCAGCCTGTTTTAAAAGTGCAAATGCTGACACACCATTTGATATAATTGTACACTTTTATAGAGATTCTTGTGCTAGTTGTTTAGAGCTCCTGTTCTTAATGCCCTGTCATGTCTGACAATTATAAAGTTTTCACCTCCTGCATTTTGTAATTCAAATAATCGGAATGAGGCCTGTAAAACTGATGATGGCTTTGTCTGTTTAATGCATGGATGACATGACTTCATACTTTTAGTTGATTCCGTACGATTAAAATTTTCTCATTGTGAGTCTGGGTTGCAGCTTGTTACAGATGTGAATCTAGCTGTTTCAGTAGAAGCTATTCAGGCAATAGGGAATCTGGCTAGAGGTCTAAGAAATCATTTTGCTGCTAGCTCGCGCTTTCTGCTGCCTGTATTACTTGTAAGTAATATTAAAGTCTGATATTGCTCCTTTTGCTCTTGGATTATTGAATTCTAACTTTTGTCAAATGTTCTACTGTAAGCTGTATATTCTGCTAGCTGTCAGTCAGAGTCTTGGATATCATAAGGGCTTTTCCCACCCCTGCTGGCAGGATGTAGTAGCTTTATTTTTGTCGAATAGCATGAGAGCATTTTTCCTTCATGATGTGTTATCTTGAATTGTTACATATTTCAAGCTGTGCTTAGTGTTGTATATTGTATCATCTGATATGACATGCTTATTCGTTCTCTGTTAACAGGAAAAGTTGAAGGAGAAAAAACCAACTTTGACGGAGGCTCTTACTCTGACCCTCCAAGCAATGCATAGGTCAGCGTGCTTGACTCTTGGTGATGTTATAGAGGGTGAGTTTTATTCTAGTTGGTGGATGATATGCATCATTTGTTACCATCTAGTGTTTATATGTGCCACAAATGATATATTTTGGCTTAAAGATTTACAACAAATATCTTGCATCAGCTGTTTGGTACCTAGAATGGTCTATCATGGTGATATTTAACGTCATATCTTGCATCTGCTGTTTGGTACCTAAAATGGTCTACCATGGTGATATTTAACCCCTATTCGTTTAGAATAATATATTGATTTTATAAAATAAATGTTCAAATGGTTGGGAGAATTCTCTGTAGATTAAACATTTTTTTTAATAATGCACTAGCTTGAAAATCAGGGCACATGATTCTTATATACACAACTGCACATTCTATACTATAAATTCTCTTAGATATGCTTTGCTTTCACCAATATGCATCATTAGAAATGCTTGTTATACAGTATTAACTATTCAAAGCAAAAACCAACATTTAAGTAACTTTATGTTGGTAGTCAAACTATGATTCTTATATACACAACTGCACAGTCTATACTATGAATTCTATTGGATATACTTTGTTTTTACCAGTAAGCATTATTATAAATACATGCTGTACAGTATTAACTATTCAAAACAAAAACTAACATTTAACTGACTTTATGTTGGTAGTCAAACTAGTACAGGAGAAAGTGGGGGTTAATTGTGACGGTTTGCCAATATGCAATGCAAGTTAGGTGGTCCTTGAAAGATGCTATTCAACTATTCTAGGTTCATTATTATGCAAAAAAAAAAGTTGTAGAGTTAAAGGAGAGGGGAGACTGTAAGGATTTGGTTCACATAATCTTTTAGAGATCGGCCTTGGTTAGTAACCACATATTATTTGGTACTTTATGATGAATACATGTCACTGCAAACTGAGGGCTTTTGTGTATTTTTATCTCTGACACAAGTGCAACACCTGGATTATAAATTTTATCACAAAAACTTCTGGTGAGAGAAATTGTGGTTTTGGGAAGTCAGAAAGGTGGGTACTGAAGGAGAATTGAGGGTTAATGTTGTCACATGACATTGTCTTTTAAGAGGATAAATAAAGATTACATCATCTTGTTCTTTATTTTTTATATTTAGTTTTTGATATTCGGTCACCCAACAATAATCATTTGTTATAATAGGTAATGTAACAAGACTTCCTTGTCAATACGTGCATTTCTCACGCATTTTGTTAAGATGGAGATGTATTATGGTTTATGCATTCATCGAGGAGTACGGCAAAGGGGGATTACATGGGGAGAATTTGGCAAGCAAAATGGTTAATTAAGCTGTTCATAGAGAGAGCTACTTTTAGGGACTGATAACATTTGAAATTACTGCTGCATATATGTATCAGATCTCACTCATTCGATCATAATGGGATTTTACTTGTTGGTATACTTGTATATCGCTGCATGGCCTCACATTCTCTTATAGAATTATGCATTGCCTAGATGCTTTCTTTTGTTGTTTGTCCAGTGAGCTGCCAAATGTTAATCCAACAATCCCATTTCCTTACAACTTTATAAGGGTTGGTTCTGATGATTGCTTTTATTAATGTGGTATTCTAGACACATTTTAATATGCTTCACAAGTCAAATTTCATCCACACTATAGATACAAAAGAAGTGTATTTTCCTCATATGGAATGAAAATTATGCAGGTTGGGGGCCTAGTGCAATTTTCAGAGTTACCCATCGGAAGACTAGAGCAAGCTACGCAATAGAAGTAAATCTAAACCTAGAATTTTGAAAACAATAATCAAGTTGCAAACTAAAAGATATGGATCTAGATGCTGAGGAAAAACTAAAATAAGGCCTTGTTGTCGCTAAGGACTAATGACGCCTTCACGATGCTCCATGACTAAGGACTCCACCAACTAACCGCTTTGCCAATTGCTAGAATCCACCAGGGTTATGTAAAATCCACGACGCAGAAAGAGAACACCAACGTTCACCCAATAAAAGAGAAGCTTTATTAATTTTTCAATGATAAAAATGAGTATAAGTTGGGGTATTCGTCGGCTCGAGGTTCCCTTACAAATCTATGAATGTTTGGGTACCCTCAGAGTCCAAAAAGAACAAGATAAACAACTCCTAAGAAACCTAAACTAAGTAATCTCGCCGCTCTTGGTCTTTCTTTTTTGATGGTGACTTATCTACCGTCCAATGCCTGTTAGGGCATTGTTAGATCAACCAATGGTGACTAGATTCACCATTGGTTGCCCTGGACTCAAAGTCTGTCTTGGAACAAGGGTTGGAGCCTTTGGACTGTAAGAGGTTGGATGCCTTTTGATAGTGACTATTTACCATTGGTTGGATTCTGATTGTGCATAGTTCAGTGTCAGTAGAGTTTTGGGCATTATTGCTTTTTTTGGGCATGGCTTTTTTCCGGCCTGCATCAGAAAATATCTTAGGACATTTGTATCAAGTTTTTGCTCTTTAATCTTACACTTCTTTAGTATATTTTGTGGATTCATATGGCACTCTGAATTTTAAATTGGACCAATCTTTTGCACATAGTTTAGCAGTTGTTTAAGTTTTAGTTGATTACTCATTGTTGCAGATGTTAGAGTGGCTGTGAAAAATAAAGTTCCGCTTGTGCGCTCATTAACACTAAGCTGGGTCACATTTTGTATTGAGACAAGTAATAAAGCTGTTGTACTTAAGATGCAGAAAGATTTTGTACCTATCTGCATGGAGGTGAGCAAATATCAACACCTATACTCTGTGCTTAATTTGTTATAGTTTTATTGAAGATATGTAGTATGATCTGTTGGGTATATATATATATGTATGTATGTGTATATATATTCGAATATTTTTGATGCGTCTATTGGATATTTATAGTGCTTGAATGATGGTACTCCAGAAGTGAGAGATGCCTCTTTTGCTGCTTTGGCAGCTATAACTAAGGTAAGAAGTGCCTTTCATTTCGTATGCATCAAGAAGATTGCTACTTTCTACAACAAGCATGAATACTCATTGTTGTTTTATCTCTTGCTTTTGTAGATAGTTGGTATGAAACCTTTGGAAAAATCATTAGAAAAGCTTGATGATGTGAGGAAAAAGAAGCTATCAGAAATGATTGGGACTACCAGTGGTGGTATGGTTACTAGTTCAGGATCAGGTCTGAAACTTCAGTGGCATATTTTTGTATTTTTATCTTTATAAAACTTCAGAAGATATCCTTTGTCCTGATGTTGGTTTGTCTGATGCCAGCTCTGGTCTCAACTTCAAGTGGAAGTATTTCTGGTCATGGGGTGAGTTTATTCTTGGTTTTGTTCATTGATAAAAACACCCTATGCTCATATTGGTAACTGTATTTGTTTCTGTCTATTATAAAAGAAAGTTTTCTTATCCATTCCACTCTACAAGATTCTATTGAAAAAGCTTGTCTATTAGGTTGAAAACTTTCGTTGTGAAAATTGGTTAGATTAGCAGAAAACCGTGACATTTGGGTCAACAGAAAAGCACATTGGTTCTGTTGGAAATGCTCTGAAACTGAAAATAGCTTGATTTTAATGATGAAATATTCTCAAAGGAAAAACAGTAAAATGCAACAATAGGAAAACTATTGCATTTGGAGAATGATTATATTATACCTGAAACACATTCTTGTCGGCTGAACATTTAAAACTGCTTTAAAATTTTGTCAGCTTTTACTCCACTGGAAAGATACATCCCGTCTTGCTGGGCTTGTTCACTGCATGCCTGCTCGTTTACTTTAAGTAATCACTTTTCTTTTTGCTATTCTTTTTGTACTTTTATGGAGATTTGTGCTAGATTCGATAAAGATACTACAGCGATTCATGTTTGTGTTGCACTGATATGTATGGGAAATTGTATGGCGTTCTTGCTTTTGTGTTCCAAGTTGTCATTGTATAATTTATATGGAAGATCTGTTTCTTTTAGATAATTAATATGTTATATTGACTTGTTGAACCAATTTGTTAGCAACTCCTTATCCTTTTCTAGGTTTTCTGTTGTATAGGTGCTCATTAGTTTTTTCAATCCAGTTAGTTACTGTAAATGATCATTATTACCATGGGTACTGGAGAAAGCTGTTTTCTTGAATTATTTATTTTATATTTACGCCTATGGGAACTAAAATCAACTTTTTTTCCTCAATTATTTGAAGCCTGCTGACAGCTCATTTGTGAGAAGATCGGCAGCGAGCATGCTTACAGGGAAAAAGCATGCCCAAGCAGCAGTGAGTTGCA
This sequence comes from Phoenix dactylifera, assembly GCF_009389715.1. Taxonomy (NCBI): domain Eukaryota; kingdom Viridiplantae; phylum Streptophyta; class Magnoliopsida; order Arecales; family Arecaceae; genus Phoenix; species Phoenix dactylifera. Next base: position 18,169,135 of record NC_052394.1, on the reverse strand, counting down.
ATTTTTACTAATCAAATTTATATGTGGAGAATGTCACAGCTGCTTAGTCTTAACTTTTATCTGATTGATTTTTAATGGTATGGTATAAATTCTTATTCAGTTGACTACTAAGAAAAGTGGCTCAGTCAAACCAGGCGCTGTGAAAAAGGCTGATGGGCCTGGAAAGTCAAAGGCTTTAGGATCAGTCGAGACTGAAGATGTTGAGGTATTTTTGTTATTAGGAACTGAATCTTTGACTTGTTAACTTAATGAAAGATCTGTACATGGTAGAATATCGACGTGCAATGCTAATGAAAGCAAATAATTTGATAAAAAAGCAAAATACTTTCTTATTTTTCTGTGGGCTGCTATTCTCTGTAGATGGTTCTTTGAGTGGCACCTTGTGATGTGTCAAAATCTTGTTTGCAGCCAGGTGATATGAGTCTGGAAGAGATTGAAGGAAAATTGAGTTCTCTTATAAAGGCTGAGACAATATCTCAATTAAAGAGTGGTGTTTGGAAAGAACGCCTTGAAGGTTTGGTGTTATGCTCCACAAGCCATCTCTTTTACTTCTTGTTGCTGTCTTTAATTATAATGTCTTTGATTGGATGAGGAATTAACTCTTTAGTTTTTGTTTTTGTCATCAGGTTTATTGTTTCTTTTAATCAGATTTTTTTGTAGAATTACTGGAATGATGGTGAAGTTAGTTTTAGATGTCAACATCTTTCGATATGCCTTTTTTCGCTAAAAAAATTTCAGTCAATGTCTCTCAAGCTTGTGCTTATTATCCTTCATATGCGTCATTTATTGTGTGCACAAGGAGTTGGCTATCATCTTTTGTTTTGATGTGGAACAAGAACAAAATATCTTCTGTAGAGATGAGTATTAGGTGGCTCTTCCTTGCTTTCTTTTTTATTTGACACTATAGTGGGTGGCATTGTTTATTAGAACTTTAAAAGCTTATCCAGAAAGCAATGCAGTTGGAATTTTTGTAGGTACTTCGTACACACGTTTTTGATGTGCTGAGACCCGTGGAGAAGATACAGACTACAGAACAATGCCATCTCTTGGATCTTGCAATCTTCTAATGGTCATTTTCAGCTAGGCTAGCAGAAATAGGTGTGACTTATAGAAAGTGGTCGATGAATCATTGGTGCAGTTCTAGGCCTTGGTCATTGTTCCATGGTATGGCCGGTAATTCCGCAATCACGATTTGTTTAGAAACTTTAGCACAGTGAAGCTTCTTATTCTCTGATTGTGTGGGATTTAAGACATAAAATGAGGCAGGGACATTTGCTTGAAACAGGCTTTTTTTGGTTTCTAGGCTAGACACATCATTGTAGAACCCAAGTAAACTATCCCTGGAGTTGGCAAAGGGCATCTACTTTACTATCTTTGTATGATGCATTGCTTCAAATCAAGGTGGTGTCTGATTTTGCTAGAATTCCTACAGCTGCTAGACATGTCTTTTGAAAGGAGATTCTGGGAATATATAATAGATTCTAGGAAGAACTCCATCTTACATTGAGAAAATAAGGGAGTAGAATTGTTCTGCCAGCTGAGGGTGATACTTTTTAATGCTAATTAGGCTGTGATTTGAAATTTGTTAGTGAATCATTACATTGCACCTTCCTCTTAGACTTTCATTCAATTTAGGTTGCAGTTCATTTTGTCAATTGGCGAATCCCAGTTTTCTTGCTATGCCTGACTCGTAAAACTTAGCACATAGCATAGCCTTTAAATGTCTGATCTTTGCCTATAAGGGTGGATATATATTAGGACTTTGAGTTGTATGCAAACTCTTTAGGGCAGCCTTCTTTGTTGAAGGCTTTTCTTGGAAAATTTTAAATGATTAAGATCTGCACGGGACATGAAGAAGTAATGATTTGTTCCAATGGAGTTCATAATTAAGCTATTTGGAAAATACTTCAGAACAATATTTGATTTTCTCGTTATAGATGTGATAATGTGGTTGAATGTTGTGAACTTTCTTATCTGAAGCACTGTACAAATTTACAAGGGATGGTAGACTGTTGCTGAGTATCCTTTTTCTTTCCTCATGGTTTAGTTAGAATGCTTGATTTGCTTATTGCCCTTGTAAGTGTGAATGGTACAGGTCACCAAATTTAAGAGGGTGTAGAGATGAAATATTGAACGTCGTCAGTATTTAAGTTATTAAATGTGGCCTTTGCTTGGTGGAGTGGCAGAGGCTTGGGTTGAGAAGTGCAATGGCATGGGTTCGACTCCTAGGGCTGCCACTCTATGGAAAAAAAAATGTTTAAGGTTAGGTCTGTCCCTAGTTTGCCGCTCCTAAGATCTTTGATTGTCGGGAGCACAATTGGGTGCTTAGTTTTTAATAATATTATTGGTTAAAGGGGTGACATGGTGGCACTCAAGGGCTTTTCCTATGTCTCAAAACTTTTGTTCCAATTTATGAAGTTTGACATCATTATTGAAATTTTATGCTTTGAATATCAAACCTCAGCCCATTACAAAAGTATACAGATAAAATTTTTAAACAAGACATAATAATTCTAGCAAACTGATCCGGAAAGAAAACATAAATACAGTGAACTACTGACAGGTTAAAAAGTTTTGATGGAAGACAAGGAGTATACAACTCGAATGAATGTATGTTATAAAGTGGAACCGTGACCAGGTAGAATTCCTTGCCCCTACTCAGCTCTGGCATGGAGCAGAAGTGGTGGTACAAGTTTCATATGTGAATTTGGTGTAAGCACTAGTGGAAGAAATATGGTAGGCGTAAGTCAGTCCATTTAGGTGTTGCAATCAAGGGTTCCTGACCCGATTTTCCAACAATCTCATTTTTACTTCCATGATATGATATTGGTCATTGTTGATTATGTGCATGTATTTATGCTTGTCTTTATGTGTATGTCTGATTATTATGGTTGTGGTAGAACTTCGGTTAAGATTTACTAACACATGTTGCATATTTCACTAATGTTATATTAGGTTAATAAAGTTTTTGCTTTTGGCATAAGAGGAGTTCTAATGGATCCTCCATTTTTGGGAACAAATTGCATAGACATGAAGATAAAGTAGTTGATATTATATAGTTGGATTGAATCCTCCTGTCTTCCTTTGCCATTCAGATGAGCTTACTATGTGATTTAATAGGTGCTAGCGCAATGCTGTGATGCCCTGCATTGCTTTTCTTTGGGCACTTATTTTCTAGAATGAGGCTTACTTTCAAGAAAGATGTCAGGAAATTGCTATGAACTGATTAATTTTTCGGTCCGGTACTCTCTCTCTTTCTTTGTTTGCGCGCGCGTGCACGCACATGCACATTGTATGTGTTTTGGATTTAAACTATTAATGCGTAATTGCAGGGTATGGAGAAACTTATTTTATATGGAAGGTCTAGCATTCCCTGTTTAATTTTCTATTTTGACTTTTCTAATAGTATAATACATCCTAATTAATTTAAATACATTAAATATACAATGTTTTTGTTTCTTTTTAACCTTGTTAGCTCACAATATAGTTGAGCACTGAAAAAGCTACTTTTTTTTATGACAGCTACTGGCTTGCTAAAGCAGGAAGTTGAAAATCTTGGAGATCTTGATCGGTCTGCTGAAATTTTGATTCGTTTATTGTGTGCTGTTCCTGGATGGGGAGAGAAGAATGTACAGGTATTTCACTTTTTTTACTTTTTGTTTTTTTATAGAGCTGGGACTGTTGGAAGCCTGCTTAAAGAGTAGGGTGAGGGTGGGATTGAGCTGAGGTCTCTTGTCTCCATGCAAGAGACTTTACCAAGTGAGCCAGTTTCCATTTCAATTTTTATTTGATGAAACAGGTTCAACAACAAGTCATTGAGGTTATTACGTACATAGCTTCAGCTGTGAAACGCTTTCCAAAACGATGTGCCGTACTCTGTCTTCAAGGTATGTACTTAGTAGTAAAATTTTCATAGTTATCCTTCATAAATGTACATAATGTATAAATATAATTATGTTCCCATATGTACACAAATACATGCATGTAATTGTTAACTAACCACTATACTCCAAAAGTTTAAACTGTAAGGGAAGGGGTCAACAATGTATAACAAAACTCAACAATATTTGTATATGTGAGTATAATATTGTACATATGTGAATATGATTATGTGTGGTGAAACTAGAAAGGATAGATTAAGAAATGAGTATATTAGAGGAGTTGTTGGAGTTGCACAAATTAAGGATAAAGTGACGGAGAATTGGTTGAGATGGTTTGTGCATGCGCAATGAAGATATAAGCGGGCTCTAGTAAAAGGAGATACATTCATTTCTGTTGGAGGATGTAGGAGGAGGGGAAGACCGAAGGCTACATGGATGACAATTGTAAGAAAATATTTGCAAAAGCTTGAAATCACATTAGAGGTGGCCCTAATAGGAATATTTGGTGAATAAGGATCCATGGAGCCAGCTTGAGTAGTTGGGATATGGTTATGTAAATACGTTTATGTAATACCCTTGGGAGGTAATGGGTCAAATCAACGTCTACTCTCAAGGCCCAGCCTGTCTGACATGAACCTGTCCAACATGCTAACAGATCACTGCCACTCTAACCTGTCGGCAGGTCAGTGAGACTGATCTGGACCTGACTCTTGGAAGGAGGAGTTTAGGACAGTGGAAGAAGATAAGTGGAAGCGAGGATGAGAAATGTGGGCAGCAAACTAAGAAAAGAAGAATGCTAATGAATGGTGGTGATGTTCAATAAGGAGACAGGTGATAGACTGCTGCAGGGAGGCAGTCTGTAGTTGGGTGGCGGAGAGTGGACTGCTGCGTGTTGCCAGTCTGGCAGGATTTGGTCAGTTGGCAAAGATGTGTTGTCAAAGTAGAGGAGGATAGAGTGGAGGAAGAAGAGGAGAAGGAAGATCAGGAGGACATGGCCAAGGGAGAAGGGGGAGGAAGAGAGGGAGGGGAGTCAGGGCAGTGGAGAGATGGGAAGAGGGTTCAGGGTTTTTGTTTTATAACACAGATTTTACATATATGAGTATTTTACTAAATTTATGCATTATGAATAAATGGGTTGGATCGTCGCAACCTGAACTTGATGTGCCAACTGGTCAACCTTTTTTGGACCCAAACCCAACCCTTGGAACGGACATTTTCGGTACTGTCAGGTCAGGTTTACTGGGTTCTTGTCAAAATTGCCTACCCTATATACTTGACGAGATACTTTGGTGGCTTTAACTTAACTTAATACAGCATGGTTACCTTAACAATATCATTCTAAGTTTCCCTATTGTTGTTAGATAGAACATTGTTAAAATTCTGAATAGAATTCTCACTTAACATATTATACCAACTTTTTACAACTTGTTCTTGCCTTCCTTTTTTTGTGGCTTATTATTGTAGTTTGCCTTCTGTTTGTTTTGTCTTTTGCTTTCAGTGAGTTTGTATTTATGAAAACCAACTCTTACAGAATTTTTCTGAGTCATACTTCATTTTGACAGGCATAAGTGAAAGGGTTGCTGATATCAAAACACGTGCCCATGCAATGAAGTGCCTCACTACTTTCTCTGAGGCAGTTGGTCCTGGATTTATATTTGATAGAGTAAGCAGAGATGGGATTATGGTTTAGTTTCCTTATGTGCTTTTATATTAAATATGCTGTTTTACATATCTGGAGCGTTGGGATAGAATATGCATTTGTATACTTGTTTTCAATTTATTAGGTAACAGGATTGACAACTTTTGATTATTACATTGTAGCTCTACAAAATCATGAAAGGACACAAAAATCCCAAGGTTCTTAGTGAGGGTATACTATGGATGGTGTCTGCTGTTGAAGATTTTGGGGTTTCCCATTTAAAATTGAAGGTGTTCATATGTTCTTTGCTTATTTTGCTATGTGCTATTTCTACATTATAGGCTTTTACAGCTATGTTTCATTTCTTCTTCTTTAACTGACAGAGTGCTGCTTTGTTTTATTGTAGGATTTGATTGATTTTTGCAAGGATATTGGGTTGCAATCTAGTGCTGCTGCAACAAGAAACTCGACTATCAAACTGATTGGAATGTTACATAAGTTTGTTGGTCCAGGTGATGATCCTTATTCCTTAATTTAGCTCAGAATGATGGCTGCTCCTGATTTTTGTAGAGTTTCTAAATTTTTGTTCTCTGCAGATATTAAAGGTTTCCTGGCTGATGTCAAGCCTGCACTTCTTAGCGCTCTGGATGCGGAGTATGAAAAAAATCCATTTGAGGTATAATATTTAGTGCTGGTCTAGGAAGTTTAGATCCTTTAGTTCAACATTTGTGGTACATTTATTTCCCTTTTATTTTTTACCTTTTGAGAGAAAGGAGGGTCTTGCCCCAACCCAGCACCTGGGCGTAGGTGGGATTCAAACCCAGGTCGTTGGGTACCACAACCCAACGACTTTACCAGCTGCACTAGTTGACACCCACAATATTAGTAAAAATTATCATGTTAATTGACAGGGTGCTGCTGCAGCTCCAAAGAAAATGGTGAAAACCTTAGATTCCACATCATCTACATCTGCTGCTGGTTTTGATGGACTACCACGGGAAGATATTAGTGCAAAGATAACACCTATTCTCCTGAAAAATCTTGGCTGTCCTGATTGGAAGGTATGATGTTAATAACTATGTTCTTGAGCTTGAAAACTGTTGCCATCATCCGCAGGTTTCACTTTTCAGTACTATGTATGGCTGAGATAGATATGTAAACTTCAGGTTCGTTTGGAGTCTATTGACTTAGTCAATAAAATTCTGGAAGAAGCTCATAAACGCATACAATCTGCTGGCACTGGTATGCTGTCACATAATGTACTATTCGTAATTTCGTATGGTTGTAAGGTTCAGAAAAATTTGACTCATTTTGACTTTGTTCCTGATTCTTTTCCTATTTTTGACTATTAGGGGAGTTATTCGCAGCATTAAGAGGTCGTCTATGTGATAGCAATAAAAATTTAGTGATGGCAACCTTGTCAACTATTGGTGGTCTTGCATCTGCCATGGGTCCTCCTGTGGAGAAGTCGAGCAAGGTTTCACTTAAGCAAAAGTTTCTACTGATTCTTATTTTCCTAAATTATTTTGAAGTCTTGATGACATGATTACTGACACTGTATTTATAAAGGGAATTCTGGCAGATGTACTAAAATGTCTTGGTGACAACAAAAAGCACATGAGAGAATGCACTTTGAATACTTTAGATTCATGGATTGGAGCTGTTCAACTTGATAAAATGGTATTTGCTGATCCAAGGAGATTTCAGACAATTGTTTTCTGCTTTTGGCATATAGTGATCCAAAGATTTTTCGGTTTTCCAGGTTCCGTACATTACAGTGGCATTGGCTGAACCAAAGCTTGGTACAGAGGGGCGAAAAGATCTTTTTGATTGGTTGTCTAGGCATCTTGCAAAAATTAACGAGTCATCTGATGCTTTGCACCTACTAAAGACAGCTGTCTCTGCTCTCTCGGTATTGCTTACATGGATCATTCATCAGTGTCACTGTTCTAGAAAAATTTATGTATGATATATAAATTCATTCATTTGTCTGGCTTCTCCAGGATAAGTCAGCAGAAGTTCGAAAAGCTGCTGAATCTTGTCTAGGTGAAATTTTGAATATTTGTGGACAAGAAGCAGTATGTGGTTAAATTTTTAAATCTCTTTTGAACTTCCCTCATTGTTTATTGCTCTGGTCAGTCACATACTCCTAATACCTATCTTGTGGTTGCTTAGGTGGCCAAAAATCTGAAGGATTTGAAGGGACCAGCTTTAGGTCTTATTCTTGAGCGGTTAAAACTTTCTGGTCTACCCGAAGGTGTTCTTTTGCATCTTAGACCATTTTGTTTTGACATGCTTTTATCTTAGTTGCTGTCATTATTTTTTCCCTGTAATACCCATGATTGTTTCCCCTTCCAGAAGCTTCAGATTCCACCAAAGTGATTTCTACTGGTCTAAAATCCAGCACAAGAAATGCAAAACCAGGTTCAAATAGTTTCAGTGATCGTGGGTCTAAACATGGAAACAAGACCATATCTTCGGTCTGTTCTGTTGGCTCAACTTTCAAACTTTTTTCTACAAAAGTTTGTATGCTTATTTTCTTTATATATGGACAGAGAGGTGTTCCTACAAGGTCTTCAAAGCATGACACTTTTGTATCCGTTCAAGATCTTGCAGTCCAGTCACAAGCTATGTTTAACATCAAGGACTCAAATAAGGTCTGTTTTTATGAAGGAACACAATATGCATCAATACAAAGATTTTAGATGTCTGATATCTGCATGGTTAGCTATACAGGAAGATAGAGAGAGATATGTTGTACGCCGATTAAAGTTTGAGGAGCCACGTCCTGAGCAGATTCAAGATTTAGAGGTTTGTATTTCTAACTCCAAAGTTATCTGATTTAAGCTTTCGGAACATGGTTATCATTTTTTTCCCTTTTGAATAGAGAGAGAGATCTTTGGACGTCATAGGTGTCGTTAATTCTTGGGTACCTCACTTCTATTTCCTGGGCCCACCTGTTTTCTCTTGCCTCCTTTTCTGTCTGGCACCTCTAAATCCTACCAGTGTCCTTGGGATCAATGCATAACCAGCATGCCATCAGTTCATACGAGCTGTTCTTCAGGAATCCGACTATTTAGGTTTCCTGTATAAAGGCCTTTTCCATGTCTATCAACTATATATACTCTTTTTAAATAACCATCAAAATTATGCCTTACTAATTACAGGTACATAGGCCGCTACAAGCTCCACCAATGTAGTAGCTCTGACTTGAATTAAGGGGAAAATTTTTTCCAAAATGCCCCAGCTTGAGGCATTATGAGAAACCAGAAATGATGAGCATGTGTGTGTAATTCATTGAGCATCAGCAAATGCCACTTGGCATGGAAATTCCTTGGCTACTAGAAGGTTGTGTGGGTGCAGGAGTGGATTTTGATGCAGTCACAGGGAAACAGGTCTTTTATAAAAAAATATTAATAAGAAAATGCTTAGGAAGCAGGTGTGCAGATGAGTTTCTAGATATTCTGAAGCAGGTTTGCCACTCTAAGCAGAAGATTAGTGCTACAAAGGGAAATTTCCTTTAGAGCATAGCATCCTCTGTAGCCATTAATCGCCACTTTATCTCAGGCATTAGTTAACTTAGGGGACCAAATGCTTCTTCTCATGTTGCCTCAAGGAAGGGTGTCTCGGGAAAGTGCTGTAGGGAGTGTCTGCCCACTCAAATTACTCTTCAGGAAAGTTACCTTTGTCACAAAAATATGTTGTGTGAACTTTGACAGAGGACACATCAGTCTACAACAAGCTGCATCTTTGAATGCTTGAACTATAGGAGGCCTTCAGTGAATTTGTCTTGAACAGACAAAAAGGTGCTTAATAATCCAGAAGCTTGGTTTTCTAGCTTTTCTCAATAACCACTTTTGGGTATTTGCATTGCCAAACATTTGATTTTTTCTTTATAAAGTTCACCTCTATGCAAGAGAGATATTTTTAATGAAAAAAATGATCTCAGAGTAATACCAAACCAGAATGATGACACTTTCATGTAAAACCTATTATGAATACTGAAGATCATCACACAAAATCCATAAGTAGAATCCAGTTCCGAACTTTAGTTGAGTTAATATTCAGTTAATATTCTCTTACCCTAATATGTGCATAAAAAGAAGGAACTCTAGATAAATTTTCCTATTGGTAACTTACAAATCTCATGCTTTTTGACATAAGTTGCTAAGAAGCCACAGATTAACCAGTCCTGCATTATTACCAATGTCAATCCGAAAATGAATGAAATTTTTTCTTGAGACTCTCAAACTTCAAGCAGATTCCTCTCCAAGACCTTAAAAGGGTTCTCTTTCCCCAGTTCCATCTTTGTTTAACTTAATCATTCTCAGATGAGTTCATTCGTAGTAGGGATATCGTCAATGTTACCTACATTCTTCATCCAGTAGTTCATTATTGAATCCTCTGGCTTTACAATGGCATTTAGTAATTCCCTTTTCCCCTCCTAAACACTGTGCACCACCATTGTGGTTGCATCATCTAGGGATGTTCAAATTGACAGACTAAGTACATAATGACTGCCAACTGCAACTTGCCTAGCCAAATATATAAAGAGCAGAGAGTGTATGAACTTCAACTTACACCGTACAGCTTCTTGCCAAATAACCTCACGTTGAATGACCCAAATTAATGGAGACAACATTGAATTTGGCATCCTAGTTATACTTTTTGGCTTTCTTAGCCAGCTTCCATATGCTCGAGAAGATATCTTAGAGTGTTAAAAAAAAATATTTGTGGATGGCTTGATGGAAATGATAGCTGTTTATGGAGTAAAAAAAAGCTTGAACATGACAATGAAATTTGATTGGTGTATTATGTACTTATCTCCTTTTCACATGTATGTTGAATGAAAATGGATAATATTTAGTATTAGTAATAATTCTGCTTTGATGATATATATTGCCATCTACTATTGAAAAGTCAAGCATTTGCCTTTTTTTTTAATGTCAAACACCATCTACGGCAGTGTGATTTTATGAAGCATTTTAGAGAAGACCTGCATAGGAGACTCTTGAGCATGGATTTTAAGAAGCAAGTTGATGGGCTTGAGATGTTACAAAAGGTGGCTTCACTATACACTCATTTTACTTAGATCTGTATGCACATATGCATGCATTATATATCTTAGTAACTTAGTTCAATTCCTTTTTATTGCGTAGGCATTGCCGACAAGTGTGAAAGAAATGATTGAACTTCTTGACATACTTTTGAGGTGGTTTGTTTTGCGGTTTTGTGAGTCTAACACAACATGCTTGTTGAAGGTAAATATTTTCCCATCTGTTAATTGATTCATGGTCTTACAAGTGATCTCTATCATTTGTTATACTGGTTGCTGAAGCATCTGTATATTACTGGACATGTTGAGCAGGTGCTGGAGTTTCTTCCTGAACTTTTTGTTGCTCTGAAGGATGAGGGCTATACTCTAACTGAGGCAGAGGCTGCAATATTTCTTCCATGCCTTGTAGAGAAGGTAGGTTTACATGTAGATATTTGGTATTCAATATATGTTTAATAGATCCAACTGTTGCTTATTGTGTTGCAATGCAATTAGATGATGATTTTATTCTCTCAATTTGCCATATCCTTTCCAGTATCTATAAAATAATATTTGTACATTTTCATAATTGCTATTTTTGATTTTTTTTCTGCAACTCCTATTGTCATATTTTTGAATTGTTTACCGTGCACCCAGAGGCCTTAAATATTGCACAATAGTAATGGTTTTTGTTGTTGCCAATGCAGTGTGGTCATAACATTGAAAAAGTGAGGGAGAAAATGCGTGAACTGATGAAGCAGATTGTCGCTATCTATTCTGCATCAAAGCTTCTTCCATACATTTTGGAGGGCTTGCGTTCAAAAAATAACCGTACTCGGATAGAATGTGTTGATCTTGTTGGATATTTAATTGACCACTATGGAGCTGAGGTGCATTGATGATTTTTCTGATGTAATTGTAGTCTTAATGCTTTTCCATAAATCTTGTTTATTTGTTTCTTTTCTGCAGATAAGTGGACAGTTGAAGTCTTTGCAACTTGTTGCTGGGTTGACATCAGAACGAGATGGTGAAATTAGGAAAGCTGCTCTAAATACGATGGCTACTGCTTATAAGAATTTAGGTATGCGCATTACATTCAGTACATCTACAACATTTGATAGGATTGAATGAATTATTGCATAATGGTTCATTGATTTAGTGAACTAATTAATCATCATAATGCTTATTATTCTAATCATTCCTTCTGATAATTTATCTAAATTCATTCACATTTGTTTATGTTCATAAAGGCAGTTGAAGGTAAAATACTAGAGGTCATACTCTTAATAGTTATGGTTAACATGTTTGTTTTTAATGTCTTGCTTTCTTGAACAGGGGAGGATGTTTGGAGATATGTTGGGAAGCTATCAGATGCTCAAAAAAGCATGCTAGATGATAGATTTAAGTGGAAGGTTAGTATATCAAGACCCTAAAGTGGACCACATTGTCACCACACACAGAAAAATGTTGTTTTCATTTCATAGAGGAGTGGAGAGGGAAAAGAGGAAGGTTAGAAATTAATGGCTTCAATGCCTGTTACTGGGTGGTGGCAGAGCCATAACAGAAGTAGGAGACACTTCCACATGTCTGGGATGAATCCTGCTTTCACTTGATGTCATTTGCTGTTTCTTCATTCAGGCCCGAGAAATGGATAAGAGGAAGGAAGGAAAGCCGGGTGAGGCTAGAGCAGCTTTAAGGCGATCAGTTAGAGAAAACGGGTCTCTCTCTCTCTCTCTCTCTTTCTCTCTCCCTTCTTACTGTCATGTATCTGTTTCTCTGAGTATGTCTGTGCATGCACAAATTTTTTGACTTTTAACTTGCAAAATGCACGTCTCGTTTCATGTTAAACTATGATCTTGATTGAATTACACATTTCTTTTGAACTAAGATATTTGAAATTGTTCTTAATTTCACACTGGAAACAGTGATACAGCCTCATTCTAGTATCTTTTGAGGGAAATCATCATACATGCTGCTGCTGTGATGTAGATTTTAGAAATGTCGAAAATTTGAATGTTTGTAAACGAATATATGTCTTAAGGTTTATTAACTACATTACACTGTTTTGATGTCTCTTTGTTTCTAGCATAATCGTCGATTTTACTGCTTTTGTGAGGACCCGTGTGGTCGTGCGTTTAGTCCCAAATCGGTTATTCGCCAAAGAGATCTTGGGTACTTATACAGATTAAGAAACTAAAAAGAAAAAAACTTCTAGCTAGCCATTTTGGGTGAGGTCCTGGGTTGTGACAAATGGTATCAGAGCGAACTCGGCCCATAGCCTATGTGGACTAAGGGACACTGCAGCATGGATTCATAGAGGTTGACCATGGGCCGATCGTGGTGCTTGTGATTAGATTTGAATCGATTTAAACTCTTAGCTTGACGAGGACGTCAGGACTTGAACGAGGGGAGTATGTGAGGACCTATAAGATCGTGTGTTTAGTCCAACATCAATTATTTGTCGAGAAAATCTTGGGTACTTATATAGGACTAAGGAACCCAAAAAAAATGACCTTCTGACTATACATTTTAGGTGAGGTTGTTAGTTGTGACAGCTTTCATATTCTATTCTTCCAGATATATTAGGTTCTTTTTTTTAAATATTGGTTCAGATTCATGTATAGGGTGGTCATATGATCTCTTGCAGTCTTAAAGCTTATATTTGTGATATATAATACTCTTGAGTCTCATGTGTTTGTGAATGTTATTTTGGATTTCAGGTCAGATATAGCAGAACAAAGTGGAGAAGTTCTCCCACGTTCCATGTCTGTTCCAATGGTGACAAGGTACCTGGAATAGCTTAAAGATAATAAGCTGAAATTTTGGTGTTGAACATGATGTATTTGTGTTCCTCGCATTTTATCATATATTTTGCCTTATCAGCAGGGAAAACATTGGTTATGCTGTTTCCAATGTGGAGAGGCACATGTTAGCCAGACAGCTGGCTACTGCTAATGGTCCGGCAGACTGGCACGAGGCTCTTGATATCATTGCATTGGGTTCACCTGAGCAGGTTGAGTACTCCCTAGATATATCATGTTAAGGTCTTTCTTTCTGAAATTATGAATAAATATTTTTGATCATGTTATTTGTAAAGCAAAATATTGTCTTTTCACTTCTTGTATTTTTTGGATTTCTTCCTAGGAGTACCTGTCTATTATCGAATGCATGGGAATCTGCTTGTTATTTTTGGTCGCTATTCCTTATTAGCTAGTGAAGTGATATTTTTTCCCCTTTCAGAGACATCCCTGAGAACTCAGCATGCTTGCATGAGAAAAGCAAAACATGATAGATAAAAAATTGTCATGAATAGAATATGTGTAGTTCACTAATAAAGTCAAACTTGAGTGTCAAAAAAGATCATGCCATGTGTTGTTTCCCATCTCGATGGGTACCTTTTAGCCAAAAACGAAAGAAAAGACCAAGGGTATCACATCTCCTTCCGTGGTTCCCAGTCATCTCTTCCTTTCGGCCTTTGAGAATTGAAACACTTACTAGTCATTTGTCCTTAAGAACTATTTAATGGAGCATATGTGCAAATGTTGCATTTGAGGCTTGGATTTAAGTGCCGAAGAGCTTAGCACAATACATACTGCAGTAGTGACTTACTGGCAAGTGATAATAGTATTGTACCAGCTTCCTGCCAGTGTTTGCCAAGCATTGGCATGAATGGCGTGGCAGGGAACATATTGTGTCAGTGCCTGGTTGGCACAGCTTCTTGATACGGTAATACTTAAAATGTAGGTTTGAGGTGTTTCAATAGTGTTTTAACTTTTATGCATTCTAGGTATTGATGATTGAGAAGGTGCTGTAATTCTATGCCATCTGATGGGTATCAGGTTGGAGAATTGCAAGTTATTTGAAACATTATTTAGTAGTGTGCTTATGGTTGCTTTTTTTCTTTTTGTGGACAGTTTGGGTGTGGGAGATTTAGTTTAGTCATTGCTGCATAGAATGCAGAAAACATATTGAAGTAGCTTTACTTCAAACAAAAAAGCAGAGATTGTCACCTTGTGTATTGCAAATTGAATAGCTACTGAAGAACATTTTTATGTAACTATTTAAAAAAAAGTTCAGGAAAAAGTGAGAAAATAGATTAAAATAAAGAAGGCTTTTCCATAGAGTAAGATTTGAACCTGTTGTGGATGATGAAAATGGTACTAATGTTTTGAAAGTCAATTGTTGTTACGGCAATAACAGGAATCTTTAGTGATTAGATGAAAGCCAGGTGATTATGAAGATTAGATAAAATAAAAAATATTTTAATCAAAATATATGAGTATAAAAAATTACAAAACAATTAGAAATAGATTACATTAAATTAAAAAAAGGAAGCTAAATCAGAAAAATACTACATTTATTTGGGGATGTATATTTTAAAACAAGACATATTACCCAGAAAATTACAACTGTTCCTACAAACTATATAATATTGGTTAATCACTCAACAATTTGTTCTATTATTCAAGTATATTGCAATGAGCAACTCTACCAATGATGAATAATTAATATATACATTAGAATAGCTGGTTAGAAAAAAAAATCCGATCATTTAAGCTGTAACCAAAGTGTATGGGCACTAATAAGTAAGACAATGACGGTAATGATCCCACCATCTAACATGCCTAATACCCAAACTTGCCCCGCCATAGGCATGTAGCCTGCATATGAGGGCTATGGTAATTTATTGGGCTCTAAGATTGGCCTTGGGTTGTAAACTGAGGTAGCCTAGGCTAGTGCCTTTTAGATTGGTGGTACTTACAGAAATAGGTAAAAGATGTATGCTTGGACTCAGAAAACTCCAAAATTGTCGATTTTCTGCACGTTAAATCCTAACTGAGGGATAGATTCATGAGAAGGCTGGTTATTATCATAATTCACTTGTCCAACCTTCCTAATAGCTTGACTTGGCTCAGCCAATGCTTGACTCACATCAAATGGTTATCCATAACCAATCCACTCTGGCTGCACAGGCTTGTCAATCATGTCTTCATTGTTGTGAGGAGGGATAGTTAATAACTTCATGGTCCCATTATGGCAATTGGTGATGCAAAGGAGGTATCAGTGAAGTATACTGCCCAAGCTCCAATGTGGACAAAATACTTATTGTCTTATGACATATCTCTATTGGTGACTCGTTATCCAGATGTTGCTATGTCGGTATGAGATGTACTGTGGAGACTAATTGAAGGAGAATTTTTTTCTGTCTTGGAAGTTACATGTCAAGGAAAACTTTGTAATGTTGGAGTGCTTAATGCTTTCTCTTGAGATGTTGAGAGACTGAATATGCCATATTAGTTATATGTATAGTTGCTTATTCAAGTTCTGATGGATGTCATGTGGTCTTCATGTTTGATACCCATATTTTGCTTCCGACCGTAAGGCTCCTTGATGAATATTGCAGTTATACTAGAAAAAAGAACACTTCATGTTCTTTAACATGATAACTGTTCTTCTGGTGATAATTATTATCACTTAATAGGGGAAAAGATGCATTAGACATCAAATGATCCATTTCTGCATTGTTATATTCCTTGACTTAGTGAGGGCAAAAGGTGGCAATGCATGCTTAGATACTTGTTATAACAATATATGATGTCCATTAAAATCATAGTTTAGCCAGATATCCTAGAACCGTAAGGAGTTGTTGGGTTTTTTTTTTTTTTAATTTGAGTGAATTAAATTATCTGTCCCCTCTATAGTAGAATTTATGACTCACCCCCCCTCCCCCTCTTCTTCTCTCTCTGACATACATGGTAGAGGCTTCTAATGGATAAATAATTAAGGTTAGACATCAAAAGGGTCAAATCATTGCACATGGCATGTAGAAATTATGACTTGCATGCATCAAAGCCATGGTTAGATTTGACCTTAAAATCCAAAATATGGATCCTAAAATCCAGTTATGAATCTTATGATTACATCTGATGCTTATCTAGCAATATGGTCTATATGATAGCATGGGAATATTTTGAATTGGATACAATCATGTAACAATATTCCTGCTTTGTACAGAATTATATACTACATTCCTTCTCTTGCTTTTTATTTCATAATTTGCCTAAACATGCCTTTTCAGCTCCTTACTGCTCTTAATTTAGTCACTGAACCCAAAAAAATAAAGTCATGCTGTTAAAATTCTTGACTAACGATTATGACAACAAGTTTCATTTTAAAACAGGTGCTGACATCCAGGTACATATTGGTCTCTTGTAGATGTCACTTTGGACCTCCAGTAATGGACTCAGAAGACCTCTTTTCATGTCATTATTACTACTCATACTTGACAATTTCTATCGATTTTGGAGGGGCTTTTAAATGTATTGACTTGCATGTCCTTTTAGAGTCCTGCTGTTTTCTTGCTTTATTTATTATTTAATTGGTTCATTTCTTTGGTGATCTTCTTAGATGGTATGAGGCAAAATTGACTAAAATGGTCACTCATGGAGCATAAATTGAGTCAGCTTTCCATCATTGACATTACATAACATGCAAATCGCCTGATTTCAAACCTGAACAACGATTTCTTCTTCTGATTCTGTTGTTGCCTAAAGCTGTTGTGTTACAATATTTTGGCTTACACAGGCTTTGCTTTGGTGCAGTCAGTTGAGGGCATGAAAGTTGTCTGCCATGAGCTGACACAGCACACGAGTGATCCTGAAAACAATCTTATTGAAGATCTTGTTAAGGAGGCAGATAGATTAGTTTCAAGCCTAGCATCTATGGTAATGGGTTCTGGTTTCCCCACTGGTATAGCTTGACTTTCTGTTCATTTCTATAATGTCAAGTTTTTTGCAGGTTCCGAAGACCTTCAATTTTAGCCTTTCTGGAGCTTCTTCAAGGTCTTGCAAATATGTTCTGAACACGCTTATGCAGGTGCATATCTCTTTATTAAGTCATTCTTTGAAAATATCTATATATTATTTTTGCAAATCTATGCAAAATTATATGATAAATGTTGTTGCTGCAGACCTTCCAAATCAAAAAACTTGCCCATGCTGTGAAGGAGAGTACTCTGGACAACCTCATCACTGAGCTACTACTTTGGCTTTTAGATGAAAGAGTTCCTTTGATGGATGATGGCAGCCAACTATTGAAAGCACTTAATGTTTTGATGCTTAAAATTCTGGTTTGTATTTTCTTTTGTTTTATTTTTCTTTCCTTGGTTCATTCACTTGTTTGTATCTTGTTTACTTGTGACACTTTACTTGGATCCTTTTTGAGCAGGACAATGCAGAGAGGACATCATCTTTTGTTGTGCTAATCAATTTATTGAGACCCTTGGACCCCTCTAGGTGGCCTTCCCCGGCACCAAGTGAGGCCTTTGTTAGCAGGAATCAAAAGTTTTCAGATCTAGTTGTTAAATGTCTAATTAAGCTGACAAAGGTAACTTGTAGTCCTTTCAAATTGTTGAATATTTCTTTACAATTTTGTGCTAACATTGTCAGTATTTTGCTAGGTACTACAAAGTACGATATATGATGTCGATCTTGACCATATACTTCAAAGCATTCATGTTTATTTGCAAGAACTAGGAATGGAAGAGATACGAAGAAGGTATCTATATACTTGCTTGCAAATTAGGCAATATTTTCTCATCATGTTATGGCTTGCCTTTTGGCTATAATTTTTGGTCATCAAATTTAATTTCATCATTAAATTTAATATGCAACTGTGCATAGGGCTGGAGCTGATGACAAACCACTGCGAATGGTCAAAACTGTTCTGCATGAACTTGTCAAGCTTCGTGGGACGGCAATTAAGGGTCATCTCTCCTTGGTTCCTATAGATATGGAGCCTCAACCTATCATTCTTGCATACATTGATCTTAACCTTCAGGTATAAGTTGTTGGAAATAAAAAGGCTTGCTTGAACTGGTACTGCAGTCATGTGATATTGCTTTTAAAGTGATCATTACTATTTATTTTCTTCAGACTCTTGCAGCTGCTAGAATGTTGACTCCATCTGGTCGCATGGGACAAACACACTGGGGCGATTCTGGTTCAAACAGTCCAAATCCTCCAACACACTCTGTAGATGCTCAATTGAAGGTGCCAATTCATTTTAACAATTTCAAATTTTCAACATTTAATGTTTCATTATTATCACATTAGTTGATTCCAATTATATCATTTTTGTTTTATTTTCCTCTACATGTGATTCCTTGCTCTTATTGGCCTCCCTTTGTGCTACTTATTGTTTGTCTTTCTTGACATGAAATAGCAAGAGCTTGCTGCAGTATTCAAGAAAATTGGTGACAAACAAACTTGCACCATTGGTCTAAATGAACTCTACCGTATCACACAACTTTATCCCAAGGTATGGCAACTTGTCTTTCAGAGTAGCTTGTTTTTTTATTATTTGAATTGACTTATTTAATTTGTTGCGCAACTGAATTGTTATTGTATTTTGTGCCAAACATCTTTTGAACTATCTATAGGTCGATATATTTGCTCAGCTCCAAAATGCAAGTGAGGCCTTCAGAACATATATCAGAGATGGGCTTGCCCAGGTTAGCAGGGCTTTTTTTGGTTGCTAGTTTTAGGATTACCAAATGAAACTAGTGTTTGCTATAATGGGTCCTGCTATTGATGGATGCAGATGGAAAAGAATGCAGCAGCTGGAAGGACACCCTCAAGTCTTCCAATGTCCACCCCTCCTCCCTTAGCAACTATTCCATCTCCAAAATTTGCACCCCTTTCCCCCGTACGCACAAAGTCACTCAATGTAAAAACTGAAAACATAAACTCTGTGGCTGTATCATATAGTGAAGATGTTGCTGTTGGTACAACAGCATCTTTGAGAGGTCAAAGTGACTCGTCAGACATCAGGTCACAGTTGGGGGATGATCGAAATGATAGATTTCCATCTGGAGGTCTCTCTCCATTCTCATCCCTCCCCACTCTCTCTCTCTCTCTCACACACACACACATATGGATGTGCTTTTGTGCATCATTGCATTTCTTTCTTGCCAGTGCAATTATTCTAATATGATAATGTCTGATTGAAATTAATCAGCTCCTACAATTACATCAGGGACTTTAGACGCCATCAGAGAGCGGATGAAAAGCATCCAAGCTGCTGCGGCCGCAGGCAATATGGATAGTGGAGCCCGGCCATTGGCATATGCTAATGGTAATGTCCTTCATGGGACAGACCGCCTGGATGGAGAAACCACAGGTCAGACTAATGTTCTTCCCATGGATGAGAAGGCATTATCTGGACTTCAAGCCCGGATGGAGAGGCTAAAAAGTGGATCCCTTGAACCTCTCTAGTAGATGAGTAGAGTTTGTTTCCACTTTAGATTCTTGTAAATGGAAGAGAGTAAAAAACAGGGTGAGGCGGTGTTATGCTGAGAATATGTTGATGTTCAGGTGCATGTCATGGTGGAGGACAAGTGCATCTGATGCTGATCCGACCATAGTTGAGGTCTAGGTAAAGTGAATGGCAATCCGGTGAGCAGGCCCCAGAATCTTGTTTGTAATGTTTCATTATTGGTATAATGTAACAGAGTAATCTTTGACATATTCTTATTCATATTTTTCTACCTTGTAACCATGTAAATCCGCACACAGCTTGAGCTTTTCAAAATATACTGGGTGGGGGTGTTAGCCATGTGTAATGTGTTGATGGATTTTGTTAAATGGCCTTAGACATGCTGGTCTCCTTTTTTTTTTTTTTTTTTTTTTTTTTTTTTTTATTTTTACTGAAAAAAAAGGGAAAGAGGGGAGGAAGGGACAGGCCCACCCCCGCGTAGCAGCCCCACACTGGGCCCCCGCGTAACATGCTGGTCTCCTTGGCCGACCCATTTCATCACTTAGTAATATATCTGAAACACCTTACTAGTTTCCTTTGATAATAAAAAAATAGATATCATGTATGATGCCCATCATACCATCATCAGCTGTGCAAACATGTTTTAACTTATGTAATTATTTATCTTTTGCTCAATCAGGTCTACTCAGCCAAATCACCTCTTCTTTTTTTTTGGCTCTTTGTGCTCTGATCGTGACTGCATTTTCTGAACATCTCAACCAGCTGCCAACTGCCTCCTCTTTGCCTTGATAAGATTTACCATGCTAGTCAGGAATCTTTTTAGATTGTCTTAGGGGATATATTTGTGGTTAAATTGATAAAATTGCCCCTTCAGGTCTGCTAATGTGGAATTTTTGAAATTCAATTTATTGAATGCTTATTTTATTGGGGAAATTAATCACCGGTACATTTATTGACCGGTCTTTAACGTTTAATCCCTGTTGACTGGTTGTTTAATGATCAGTCCAGCCATATTTCAATACTTTATTATGAGACGAAAACGCCCCCTAAGAATATTAAAATGCCCCTGCCCCTTTTGATCTCCCATTCCCAAAAGAAGAAGAAGAAACAGGGGCAGCCGCCACCGACCACGGCCCGTCCCCGCCCGAGCTCCCTCCCGCGGTCGCCACCGGCGCCGTCTCGCTCCCTACCGAGCCCCATCCCGCGGCCCCGCCACCTCCCGTGCCCCTTCCCTTCCTAATCTCCCGTTCTCAGAAGAAAAAGAAGAAGAAGAAGGCCCGGCCGCCGCCGACCACAGCTCGCCTCTGCCCGAGCTCCCTCCTGCGGCCGTCGCCGGCCCCTGCTCGCCCCCTCTCGCGGCCTCTTCCCTCCCGAGCCCCCTCCCATGGCCCGCCCCCGTCCGAGCTCCCTCCCACGGCCCCCGCCCGAGCTCCCTCCCGCGGCCGCCGTCGGCCCCGGCTCGCCGTCGACGGCGGCCCCGCCCCCTCCAACGGCCGCCACGGCCCGGCCCCCTCCGGCGCCGCCGGCTCGCAGGAGGAGAAGAAAGAAGAAAGAAGAAGAAGGGAAGAAGAGAAGAAAAAGAAAAGAAAAAAAGGAAAAGGAAAGAAAAAGAAGGAAAAAAAAGAAAAAAAATAAATAATTAAATAAATGCATAAATAAATAAATCAATAAATATAAATGAACAAATAAAATAAATAAAATAAATAAATAAATAAATAAATAATATATTCTATAATAAAATAAAATAATTATAAATAAATAAATAAAGCCGCCACGGCCGGGCCCTCTCCTGCGGCCCCCTTCTGCGGCCGCCATGGCCGGGCCCTCTTCCCCGGCCTCTGGTGGCGCCGGCCTGCGGGAGGAGAAGAAAGAAGAAGAAAGGAAGAAGAGAAAAAAAAAGAAAAAGAAGGGAAAAAAAGGAAAGAGAAAGAAGAGAGGGAAAGAAAAAGAAAAAAGGAAAGAAAAAGAAGAAAAGGAAAGAAGAAGAAAAAAAGGAAAGAAAAAGAAGAAAAGGAAAAAAAGAAAAAAAGAAAAGAAAAAGGAAGAAAAGGAAAGAAAAAGAAGAAAAAGGAAAGAAAAAGAAGAGAAGGAAAGAAAAAGAAAAAGAAAAAAGAAAAAAAGAAAAAAGAAAAGAAAAGAAAAGAAAAAAATAGAAGAAAAGGAAAGAAAAAGAAGATTCATGTATGTGCAGAGAATACTTAATTGTGTACAGAGAACATTTAACTGTGTGCATCACACAGTTAAGTGTTCTCTGTACACAATTAAGTCTTCTCTGCACACACTTAACTGTGTGATGCGTAGAACACTTAACTATGTGCAGAGAAAATTTAAATGTGTGCATATAAGACTTAATTGTGTATAGAGAATATTTAACTTAACTGTGTGATGTATAGAATACTTAACTGTATTGAGAGAAGATTTAAGTGTGTGCACAGAAGACTTATTGTGTGTAGAGAAGGAAAGAAAAAGAAAAATAAAAGAAAAAAAAGAAGGAAAGAAAAAGAAAAAAAAGAAGAAAAAGGAAAGAAAAAGAGGAAAAAGGAAAGAAAAAGAAAAAAAGAAAAGAAAAAGAAGAAAAGGAAAAAAGAAAAAAAGAAAAGAAAAGAAAAAAAATTGTCGATTAACTGTGTGCAAAAAGCAGAAAACTGTGTGCAAAAAGCACAAAACTGTGTTCGGGGGTAAATTTAGTGTGTGCCAACGTTAATTAAGTATGTTTCCAGGTTACATGCTCTAGGCTTACAACAATAAGTGTGTGCAAATGACACATATCTGTGTGCAGTAAACAATAAATTGTGTGCACAGAGCAGAATGCTGAACTTAACTGTGTGCACATGGCACATATCTGTGTGCAGTAATCGATAAACTGTGTGCAAAAAGCAGAAAACTGTGTGCAAAAAGCATAAAACTGTGTTCGGGAAATTGTGTGCATGGAGCAGAATGCTTAACTTAACTGTGTGCACATGGCACATATCTGTGTGCAGTAGTCGATTAACTGTGTGCAAAAAGCAGAAAACTGTGTGCAAAAAGCACAAAACTGTGTTCGGGGGTAAATTTAGTGTGTGCCAACGTTAATTAAGTATGTTTCCAGGTTAATTGAGTTTGTGCCATGCTCTAGGCTTACAACAATAAGTGTGTGCAAATAACACATATCTGTGTGCAGTAAACAATAAATTGTGTGCACAGAGCAGAATGCTGAACTTAACTGTGTGCACATGGCACATATCTGTGTGCAGTAATCGATAAACTGTGTGCAAAAAGCAGAAAACTGTGCAAAAAGCATAAAACTGTGTTCGGGTAATTGTGTACACAGAGCAGAATGCTTAACTTAACTGTGTGCACATGGCACATATCTGTGTGCAGTAGTCGATTAACTGTGTGCAAAAAGCACAAAACTGTGTTCGGGGGTAAATTTAGTGTGTGCCAACGTTAATTAAGTATGTTTCTAGGTTAATTGAGTTTGTGCCATGCTCTAGGCTTACAACAATAAGCATGTGCAAATGACACATATCTGTGTGCAGTAAACAATAAATTGTGTGCACAGAGCAGAATGCTTAACTTAACTGTGTGCACATGGCACATATCTCTGTGCAGTAATCGATAAACTGTGTGCAAAAAGCAGAAAACTATGCAAAAAGCATAAAACTGTGTTCTGGTAATTGTGTGCACAGAGCAGAATGCTTAACTTAACTGTGTGCACATGGCACATATCTGTGTGCAGTAGTCGATTAACTGTGTGCAAAAAGCAGAAAACTGTGTGCAAAAAGCACAAAACTGTGTTCGGGGGTAAATTTAGTGTGTGCCAACGTTAATTAAGTATGTTCGGGGGTAAATTTAGTGTGTGCCAACGTTAATTAAGTATGTTTCCAGGTTAACTGAGTTTGTGCCATGCTCTAGGCTTACAACAATAAGTGTGTGCAAATGACACATATCTGTGTGCAATAAACAATAAATTGTGTGCACAGAGCAGAATGCTGAACTTAACTGAGTTTTCTGCTTTTTGTAGAAATAATCCTTTTCTTCTTTTTCTTTTTTTTTTCTTCTTTCTTTCCTTTTTCTTCTTTTTCTTTCATTTTCTTCCTTTTTCTTTTCTTTTTTTTCTTTTCTTTCTTTTTCTTCTTTTTCTTTCTTTTTTTCTTCTTCTTTCCTTTTCTTCTTTTTCTTTCCTTTTTTTCTTTTTCTTTCCCTCTCTTCTTTTTCTTTCCTTTTCTTCTGTTTTTTTTTTTCTTTTCTTTTCTTTTCTTTTCTTCTTTTCTTTTTTCTTTTCCTTTCCTTTTCTTCTTTTTTCTTTTTCTTTCCTTTTCTTCCTTTTTCTTTATTTATTTATTTATTTATAATTATTTTATTTTATTAGAATATATTATTTATTTATTTATTTTATTTATTTGTTTATTTATATTTATTGATTTATTTATTTATGCATTTATTTAATTATTTATTTTTTTTCTTTTTTTTCTTTCTTTTTCTTTCCTTTTCTTTTTTTTTTCTTTTTCTTCTCTTCTTCCCTTCTTCTTCTTTCTTCTTTCTTCTCCTCCTGCGAGCCGGCGGCGCCGGAGGGGGCCGGGCCGTGGCGGCCGTTGGAGGGGGCGGGGCCGCCGTCGACGGCGGCCGCGGGAGGGAGCTCGGGCGGGGGCCGTGGGAGGGGGCGAGGCCGCAGGAGGGGGCTAGGGAGGGGGCGAGCAGGGGCCGGCCGCGGCCGCAGGAGGGAGCTCGGGCGGAGGCGCGCCATGGTCGGCGGCGGCCTGGCCTTCTTCTTCTTCTTTTTCTGCTGAGATCGAAAGATTAGGAGGGGAAGGGGCACGGGAGGTGGCGGAGCCGCGGGATGGGGCTCGGTAGGAAGCGAGACGGCGCCGGTGGCAGCCACGGAGGGAGCTCGGGCGGGGATGGGCCGTGGTCGGTGGCGGCTGCCCCTGTTTCTTCTTCTTCTTCTGGGAATGGAAGATCAAAAGGGGTAGGGGCATTTTTGGTATTTTTTGAAAAAACAAAAGGGGCTGAAGGACCGGGAATTAAACTTAATAGAGATAATGGACGAAAAATTTTAAGACCGGTCAACGGGGACTTTTTGTTATAGCGTGGTCTAAAAGAGGGTGGGTGATTAATTTCCCCTTTGGATACGGTTGCACATGCATTCCACCCGTTCATGAGTGCAGGCAAGCTACACTTGTGCTGCGGTTCTGAGCATGGCAGCTTGCTTGATCTCATAGTCAAAAGCATAGCAATGACGGGCAATGTGGAAAGTCGAGAAGTGCATGAAAGTTGTCTTCTTTTTTGGATGTGAAGACTGAAAGTTGTCAAATGGAAATGGATAGCTGAATCAGAGTGAGAGCTGCCATAGAGTAAACCGTTGTGGAGCATGATTATCTGTTCTGTATCTAGTTAGACTTGAGCATGACAGACCTCTAACAAGTACACAATTTGGATATCTATTAGGGTGACTGTTTCCCTCTCTACACGGTTCTCATCGTTGACGTTCTGGACAATGTCAGGAATTGGGATATGGGTTTCTGAGGGAAGGGGGCTGTTGGCCCCAATCCAAGAATTTGGGCCAGATCCAATTAGGATTTAGTTCAGAAACTTCAGCCGTAATTGTCAAAACAATCGATAAAAATGAATATAAATATTGATTAAAGGAGTTGCTTAGATGCATTTGTTCGCATCGGTCAGAAACCATGCAGCTAGGCAACCGTATCGACAATTACCAGGAATCGTGTTCTTCAACCATTGTGAGCAACATAACCATTGAGTGGATTTAAACGATTTGTAATCGACTATCTTTTGGGCGCTTCCCCCAGATTACAAGCAAAATCACTAGAAGAAACATTAAATTAAGCCTTCTCAGAATGAAACCAGCATACTTGTTTTTAATAATGAGGATCTTCAGATTATTCCCACTGTAAACCATGGCAATTTGAAGCCTATTACCGACTTACCGTTTAGCATCACAAGCAGCTGCAAAAATACCAGAAATCCTCTCCAGTTTAGTTTAAGTTCCTAACAACGAGGATCTTCGGATTATCCCAGTAGAAACTATTGCAACCTGAAGACTGTATGCGTTCAGCATCATTAACAACGACGACAATAGAAAGCCTCTAAAAGTTCAAATCTACTGACTACCAGCATACCCGAGATGCGCTTAAGATAAAACGAGAAGGAAAACAATGGCATTAGTTAATAATCATACATTCATTTGAGTTCAGCAGGACATATACTAGCTAGGTCTTTAGTTACTCAAATAAAGAAAAGAATTAACCTAATATTAAAAAAAAAAAATTCTAAGAAAAGTGAGGGAGAATAATTGGGCATTATATCAGCAACTAAGGCAAATCCAAATTTTTGGTCAATGACAGGTCAATAAATATACAAGCAAGATAGCAATGTTCAGAATTGCTTCATAAAAAAAAAATAGCAAGTCCCACTGACCCAAAGAGAGGTCCAGACATTCTGGATGACTTCTCTGCATCCAAGGCCAACCCCAAAAGAAAGCTTTTGAAACTGGAGGCCTGGGAATTGGGCCGCCACAATGATCTGTCGGTCACGTCAAAGAATGCTAGCCGTTAAAAAGTAACGGTTGCTGAAGCCTAGAAGTCATCTTCCCGCGTATCTGTTCTTCTCTTTGATTGCAAAGCTAGACGAGCATCCCTCTCACGCTCGAATTCTCTAATATCAGCTCTCTGCAAGAAGGAAACTTTGTCCAGATATTGGTTTGAGCTCTTCTTGTAAACATCCAGCTCGTCTTCCAACCCCTTGTTTTCTTCCTTGAACTCACCCCAGTCCTTTTTGGTCTTATCGAGAACACTAAGCTTTGGCTTTTTCTTTATCTGTTCCAGAATGGTGTCAAGGGCAGATGGTGGGGCACCTGAAACCTTTGCCTTTTCGGCTGCCTCCTTTGAGCCAGCATTGACAAGCTTTTTCACTTCAACATCCTCGCCTGCAAAGTCCCGGACCTCAGTTATCTGCATGATCAAATGAGAAAGAAAAGTCAGTCTATGAATCTGGTGCTAGAACAGATGAAAGTCTTTTAAATTGAAACCGGCTTCTAGAAGCGCCATGATATCTATAAAGATACACTAGACCATTAAAGGTTGATGGAAGCAGATATACAGCGGGACTTCATTACAATTATGCTAACTATCAAAGCAGGAATTTATGGCAGAAGATGTCGAGTCCCACCATATGAGCGTAAGTACACAAATGTCAGATATCTTTGATTAACAATGATGTGAATAACCATTTGAAATTCATCTGATGAATAGACTTGAGAGTCCAAACTTGTCTTGTCAAAGGTGGAATTTTCTTTATGATAAAAGAGGAGCACAACCCCACCCCACCCCCCCCAACACACACCTCTCTTCCTCAAGAAGTTAGTTTGCTTAGTAGCATAAATAGACACAGCTGTACAAATAAACTTAGACATGCAGTACAAGAAATCAACTAATCACACACAGCTGTAGCCAACTGGAACAGCAGCAAGCACACACTTTTACATAATAAACACAAGAACCTAGATAGAAGTGTACTTAAAATTCAATGAAGCGCCAATAGAACAATTAACAGTCCATGATGGATCTCAACATTGGTGTATCATGATTCAGTAAGGCAAGCAGCAGCAGTTAATCGAACTAGCAGCATGGATACAGGTACGCATTATGAGCGGATGAAGCTAGACAATAATATGTTGAGAGCACCTAGATGAAACCAACTGTTTTGACAAGATAGAAGTCCAACAATGAGCACATTTTGAGTAACAAGGCATGTATTCATGTTTATAATTTTTCTGTTTTTTGGGAACCATGCTCAATCCAGAGAGAGAGCAAAAGAAAAGCAACGCAGGAGAACGTCGTCTCCTGGCCAAGATGTCCAAAATCGGAGGGCACTGATCATAAAACCAGAAATTTTAGGGGCTAGAAGAATGGAATGGAAAAATACACTATTTGGTAATTTTTAGAAGGTAGAAGTCACAGTTCTCAGGAGATGGCTACTAAGTCTCGATATTGGACATGTTCGATGAGGTTCATAAGATGAGGAACATACATATCTATAATTTTGGAAGGAGCATGCACAGGTGAAAGAAAGATGTCACTTCTCATAAAATGGGAGAACAATTCCAGACCAAAAGCAGCAAAATTCAAACTAGAACTAGTGGGCCCGATGCTATCCATTTTCATGGTTATACTACCAGAGATGGAGGTAGATATCCAATTTGCATAACCATTGAATGGGCATACAAGAGGCATTCAGAAGCTTCGGAGTATGGAATTAAGAAATGGATTGTTGTTATTTTATAGATAATAATAGTATCCTCACATACCAAAAAAGAAAAAAATAAACTATCGTCGTATATTTTAATGGTGAGACTTCTGGGACAAAGAGGTATAAAGGAATCTTGAAGACTGAGGAGTCAACTACAAAGTAAATTAACAGCAAGGTTTTTGACCTAATTCTGCTAGGATGGATGACAGGGATGTCAAATAGGATATCATATTTCCTACCAAAGCGACAATTATTGTATATAGATACTTACTAAGAGAAAGAAGATTCACAAAAAGGTTTATAAGTAGCCTTTTGGCCTCAATTAACTAAAAATAAATGTAAGAAAATCAAAAAATGATAATGACTAGGGCAAGATGAACTTAAAATTTATATTCATCTCATAGATATGCACATACCTCAACTTTTCCCCTTCCAGCAGCAGCAGCAGCAGCAGCAGATGTAACATCTCTGACAGCCGAAAGAGCGGCTGCAGCAAGCCTCTTAGCTTCCTCGCTTGTTCCATTTAGTGTGCTGGTTGGTCTCTTTCCATGAATGTCCTGATTAGCTGATGCCTTCTTCGGTGCAATGCCGAGAGCCACCATCCAATCCTACACAATGATAATGAAAGGAAAGAACTTCTCTTCTTAGCTAATCTCAAAAAGTTATTATGATATCATCTACTCTCATCAAGAAGATATAGTATCCTTACAGGAATTGTTTTACTTGTCTTTGTAGTCCCTGTTGAATTAGGCTTGTTCATTAAAGATTTGGGCACCTTAACAGGAAGCCCACTATTCATCTTCTTCCAAGCTTCCTCAACCCGAGTTTTCCTTTCTGAAACAACCATTAACATATGCGCACCTTTAGCTAGAATTGAATACAAAGTAGAAAAGATAGAACCACATAAAGCACATATACCAAAGCTGTGAACAAAGAAAACAAGCTCATTAAAGAAATATACAATTATGACAAAGAATACTGCTCAAAGATCAATAGTTTTAAACATTGCTTTCAAAAATAAGTGAGTGACAAATGATAATATTGAGAGAAATTCTAAGATTGGCACAAGACACAGCAAAGCAATATGAGTTTGATGTTAACAGTCAATCACATGACGATACTGGAAATAAAAGTATTATTAGGTGCATGAAACTTGATTAAAGAATGATCAACAATATGCAGCAATAATATCCACAAGCGGAATTGCTGAACAAAATCAAGTTCTCTAAACATCTAAACTAAGAAAACTAATTAACTATCAACATATTGTTATTTACCATTTTCTTCAAGTTGTTCCTGCATACTAGGATTCTGATTAGTCACTTGAACATCCAAAATTCCATCTTTCTTATCGGCATTACCTACAGGATGAGATAGTGTGCGTCAGATGGCTGAAATCATATAAGTTTACAGTGCCTAGTTTGAAATGAAACAAAACAACCATCCGCTCAAACTGGAAGTTTCATGCAGATATATGCCAAAACATCTATTTTGTACAACATTTGTCAGCTGGAGATTGTTATATTGTCAGTGATTTTGGTGGCAGCTGGAGATTGTTACAGCAATGTGGCAACAAAGGTAACAATAACAGCTGGTTGTTGATACCATGATGACTGTAGAAAGTCTCTTTGTACTTTATAGTCTATGAGTGGTGGTAACTAAGGAAATGGCTTTGACTTTTGACATTAATTATGCTAGCAGTGGTAATGACAATAATGTGGGGCATGGTGGTGGTGATAATGATTGAAGAGATGGGTTCAGTTTTGGGGGTAATCATGATCACTTCATAAATCAAAACTTATTGGCCCAACAATGGGTAAACAAATCAGCACGCTGCATGTTGATGGCATGCTGGCCTAGCATTGACACTACATGTATTGGTCATGCTAAACTCAGCACACATGGCACAATCATGGGCCAAGCACTGGCATAGCTGATATCATGCCACTGCCACGTCTTTAAGGCACTAGCATGATATATACTATGCCATATTGTGAATGTTAATCAGCATATCAATCCACAGGTGGACCTTTACCATAGCCTTGATTAACTTGAGCCAAGTAATGCCATCATATGCATATTTACTTTCATATAATGTTACATCAATGACTTATTTTTTCAAGACTTATAAATCAAAATCTCTAATCTGTTTTGGCCTTTTCCCCATATCATATCTTATTCCTAAAGCATGATAAAACCTATCTCCTATATGCATCAAGCTCACTACCATACATTTCCTCCATCTGAGTGATAACAAGTTAGTGGCTACTTGCCTTGATTGTGACATGCCAAAATGAAAATGAATTTCTGCATTTGCTCATCTCACTGCCAAATAGCGCAATGGTAATTCCATGATGACTCCCATCCCTTGTAGTAGCAAATTGAACATGTGGCTTCTCTCTCACTTTCCCTCTCTAACCCCCGCTGCCTGAAAAAACACCCCTACCACCTAAATTCCTTGCTCTTTATGCAGGGTAACCACTTCAAGTTTACCTTTATATTAGACAAATTACATCATGGTGGATGATGCATGATTTATTAGGACTGACTCTAATGTTCCCCAGACCCCTTGGATGGTCTCCAAGTACCCATGCATGCCACTAAGACAAGGACACGGATATGACACTTGGGTACGATTGTATTGGTTGGCCAAAAGTTATTCTATGAGACTAAAAGGCTCTAGACACAATAGTACATCCATATCCAGCACTCATGCAATAAAGCAAACATGCATACACATACAAAGATATGTACGTATTTGCATAAATATGAAAAGATATAAATGGAGCTTTCTTGTATTTTCCTATAGATGACAAATCAATCTTAAAAAGGAAGCAATACATGTCAAATTGGATTCAAAGAAAAAGCATATTGTATTTAAAAAGAAAATTTAAATGCTAAACTAGTGAACTTTAAGATAGATGACCAAGAGAACAATTTCACTACTTCTTGAGCTAAGAGATCAACGATTCACGTTATTATGCCTAGTATTTCTTATTTATTAATGTAGATTTTTAAGGACTATAATATACCTTGGAGGTTTTTCAAATTATTCACACACCAATATATACTTTAAGACATGAAGCAGGATCAAGAAAAACCAAATAATTATGTACTATGCCACATGAATGAGTACTTAGATGAAAAATTAGGTATGTCACTTAAGTTATTTGACAATTATGTCAGACGCTAACTTATGCTGTCAACATTGGTTGTAAACTTACCTGCCACAAAGAGTGATGGCTTTGTGCTTCCGTTTTGTTGATCAGCCATCAGAGACAAAGTCACGTTCACAAACTATATAACAATTGATGTTCAAAAAATTGATGAGCCAAATATTCCCTCTATTCTTTAGTCTCTTATCAACGAAAAAACCTGAGAAACAAAAACAAGCTTATGCAAGGATTCTAAACTTTTCAAAAGATAAACTCAAGTGGTAAAGAAGAAAATAGAAAATGTATCTTATTACAGAATTTGATGCGGTGTT
Source organism: Phoenix dactylifera (assembly GCF_009389715.1). Classification (NCBI taxonomy): domain Eukaryota; kingdom Viridiplantae; phylum Streptophyta; class Magnoliopsida; order Arecales; family Arecaceae; genus Phoenix; species Phoenix dactylifera. The sequence continues at coordinate 18,137,570 of NC_052394.1, read as the reverse complement.
GTATTATAGTTACTTGATAAATTCTCAAAGGCACACCTTGTAAAAATCCAAGCATGGGACAATGGAAAAGCTAACATTAAAATAAGAAGAGAAAAAAAAAGGTTTAACTATATTACACTGTCAAGGAAACAATCTCAATTTTCAAAACTATCATAAAAGTGCAGGATAAAAAATTAGAAATAAAAATAGATTTTAGCTGATGATTGTGTTTCTGTAAGGAACACTCACTAAAATCCAAGTTAACCACATCAACAATAAAAACTTCGAGTAAACAGACATCGTGAAAATAATAAATTTTCCTATTTCGGGAATTTCATTCGTGGTAAAACCCAAAATAAATCCAATAAACATAAACATAAATATTTAGCAACCAATAGTATCCCAGAAACTCCCCAAAGATACTACTGACAGAAACAAATGCTGACGAAATTCTCACTTTCACAAGCCAGAACAAGGTAATCACAGAGATCTGCGAGAAACCAGAACAACGAGAAAATGTGGAAAAAGTACGAAAAAAAAAGGTACTTTAATAAGAACGGAAAGCTAGAGTCTGCTTCCCCCTTTCTCCACGAGCACCAACTAACACCCATCAAATCATGCAATTTGAACTTAGCGTTAGGGTTACGGTAATGATTGGGGCTTTCCCAGGTCTCAAAATTCAAAAATAAATCAACAGATTGAACGAAAGATACCTCCCACGCCTCGTAGAGATCAACAGCCCCAATCCGCTCGTTCCTGCCTCAAAAATCAAAACCAGTTAGCCTTAGAGTTTTTGCAACCTCAAGTTAAATTAAAATCCATCCATCACAAAAAACAGCTTTAGAAAAAGAAAAATCAAACCAAGCACTTACTCCTTTATCCGCTCCCCAAAAAACTGTTCCACAAAACCCACAAAATCTAGGGCGAAAACTGGCTTCTTTTTACTGACTAAGTTCTCGGTTTAGGGCTCGGGCCCCGGGAAACCTCCCAAATCGAAGTGAGGTTATTAGGCGGCTATGAAACCCTAAAAGAACAAAAATCCAATCTAAAGAGATGATTAAAGAACAGAAACAAGGAGATTAGAACGACGAATGCAGAAGAAATCAAGAGATTTGGGGGAAATAGAAGCGAAAAAACAATGGGAACTTTGAAGAGGAGAACGATCCCGACGAGACGAGAGAAGAACAGGCGGAGAAAGAAGCGGTACGGAGCTTCAGTAACAAGATCGGGAACAATTTATAGTTCACGATTCCGACATTGGCCCTGACTTTCTAATAATATAACATGAACTGCCACTATTACAGGGTTATGGGTCCCGACTTGACTGGACCCGTATCCATTTATTTAACGGGTTTGAATTGGGTCGGATTGGATTGTGGTTAGGGGTGGAATACGATTGAAATTTGTTATGCAGAAATTTAGACATATCTCTACTATTACATTGCCAAAGTCCATGCTAACTCCTGAAATCAATTGATGTCAAAGAAATATTTGAATATCAATCTCATCAATAGCATATCAAATTCTATTGGTTGAATCTTTTTTCGGAAAAATATGAGACATTCAAATCATACAAGCAAAAAAATCTATCCATTGATAAGAAAAAGAAAAATATGGACGGTAATTGGATTGATGATAAAATAGAATTCTAGGCCGCAAAAAGTAATTCAATTGATGGAAAAAAAAAAATTGGTTCGATTCTCTACCTTAACAACAACAAAAAAAAATTAATTAAATTCTATTAAGTGTGACTCATAGTTACTTCAACTCTTTCGTTGAGGTTGGCTCTGGCATACTGAGCAATACTTTTGCTTTAATTGGATCTACATTTATGCCTTATAGATTCACCAAATAACCAAAAAATTGCTATATCATCAACATAATTCTCTAATTTCTCATGCATCATATCATGAAAAATAGCAGTCATATCACGTTAATTTGGTTGTAGCTTCTGTACCCATCTGACTCTAAAAGATATAAGCATTGATACATAGAATAATTTTTTATTTGATTGATAATTATATGAAGTGGAAGATATTTTAGCCATTTGCATCAAACTCAAACTTCCTTTATGCGCGCTCCTCCAAGAGCACATACAATAATGATACATAGAGATCGATTAGTAGCATACTCGATCAAATGGACCACAACTAATACATGCTACACATTGCGAGATTAGCTTGCTTTTCGGGGTTCCACCTAACTAGCTTCCTTAGAAAAGCCATAATATCAGTGTCTCAAAATCAACTACCAAATCCAATATTTGTAGTTGATTTTGAGACACTGATATTGTAGTTGCTCCTTAGACCAATATTTGGCATGTGATGTGCATATGCCTTTCAATTAAAAAAAAAGAGAGTTTGTTAAAAAAAGAAAGGGCAGTAGACTTCATTCTCTTCTTATTTTTTTTATTTATACATATGTTTATGGTAACATGAAAAATGATGTGGAAAATGACTATCTCCACTAGTTGGCCTTCTTTGAATGAAGGATAAATTGCCTATTTGTTATTATAAAATCCTTGATGGTACTTAAATTGAACAAGAATTCATGTACATATTATAATATATCAAACATTGCCAATTAACAATTTTTTTTATTTTCTATTTTTAGTTTTTTGTGGTTTCTTGGAGACCTATAGATATTTTATTTCTCAATCTTGCCTTTTTCACCTGCAATGATGTGGTCATATTAGAGAGTGAATGATTTATTTGTAGTAGAGGAGAGGAGAGGGAATGCTGCTCTCATTGGCCAAGCTTTTGGAAAAGATTTGGCAGGCAAAATCTTATTCTTAGTGTTATTGGTGTTTGATAATCTAGATAAAATCGATTAAAGTGTTTTTTCATATCCAAAGGCAAGCATGAGTGATCTTTACGAGCTTTGGCATGGTATGCATCCTATGCCTAGGTATGCAGTTTTGGATTTAGAAGGTGGGTGCACATCCAATAATTGTTCTATTCATTTGGAAAGTAGCATAGAATCGTCTACCTTGCTTTATTATCCCGTATCGTTTGGGGCTTCTATATTTTTTCTCATTGTAACACTTGCCGGAAGATTGAAGAATTTGTCGGTTATGTCCTTTTTGAATGCCATGGGTCATGCAAGTTTGAAAGTTCACCCCTATCCCTAATGCATCCATTATCTCTTCCTTCTATCTTGATGCTTTCCTTCTTGATTTAAAAGAGAAGATTCAATAGAGACGGAAGAGATATAATATGATTATGACTTCTTATATTGCCTATCATATATGGCCGGCAAGAAACGACCATGTATTCGAGAATTTATAGCAGAGCTCTCGCTTGACCCTGTTGGAAGCCACTGAGCAAGCCCCAGCATTCATTCATACTAAGACCATAGAGAGATCCTTGATAGCTGAGGAAATCTAGGGCCTCACTTCAACAATCTTTATAATCTTCCATACAATTTCATTAATTTGGGAGCCCCTATCCTCTCACTTCCTCAATATCAAGTTTGATGGCAGCATGATCAATCTTGGCAATGGAATAGGATTTGCCATAAGGAGTCCTAATCACTCCTTGGCGATGGTAGATGACATGCATTTATTCGAAACTATCATCCTAATGGTAGGAGAAGACCTCAAGTATATGGTTACAAATCTTTAGACAATGCACATTCTTGTGAAGGGTGACTCGAAAATCCTAATTAGTTGGATGATTAATTAAAATATAACTTATACAAGTGGCTCTCATCTATTTCTCAGTGATATTTTGAAGCTTTCAGCCAATTTTGTATTAATCTGAAGCAACCATATTTATAGAGAATCTAACAGTGCAGCAGACTTGGTCGATTGTTATGCTGCGAATCAATAGGGGCATATTTGTTGGAAGTTTTTCTCTTTAGCTTGCGGCACCTTAAGGATATGTAAACTGTATGAATTTATATTAAATTGTATGGTAATATCATACTTAACCTCCCCCATCTTCTCTATAAAAAAAAAAAAAGTACTATAATGCCAAAAAAGATTCTTAATTATTTGCATTGGTCCATTATAAGAAATTTATTTATATTTAAGTTCGATAAAATACAAAGTTTTTTTGTAGGCCGGCTGGAACTATCCAGGCCTATGATATTTATGATTCGGCCCACTCGGGTTGGCTCTGAATCTCACAATCACCCTCAACCATATAATTTCAACCACAAACCCTCTGAACCCTTCTCTCCCCTCTCTTCCTCACGATTGATCTCCTGTCCCGCCTCTTCCCCAACCGAGCTTTCCTCCGAAGCCCACCGCGATCTCTCTCGTCGCCTTCGAAGGTACACGCCCTCACGTCCTCACTCCATCGCTCGTTCTGATATTTTTTCTTGATCTACGTCGCCATCGCTTTTTCTGATATCTTTTCTTGATCTACGTCGCCATCGCTCTTTCTGATATCTTTTCTTGATCTACGTCGCCCTGCGGTTTAGCTTTTACGGCATTGAATTCTTTTTTAATCCGTTCTTCTCGTCTAAATCTATTCATCTTCATATCTCTACGACATTTTTGATTCTATAAAAAAATAGGATGAATCTTTCCGGTGATTTCAAGAAAAATGGCGTGCGAAATTCCGACACCATGCAAAGATTTCGAAGCATTCGCGGTGAAAGAAACTAAACTTTCTAAATTTACAAGATTACTTTTCTTTAAGATGATCAGACAAGTTTTGGTCTCCTCCCTCGATCGAATCGATACTTCTCTGCCCTCAAATCTTGAAAACTGCTATATTTGTCTCTGGATTTTAATTTATTAGACCAACAATGGCGCCGTGTAGATTGTGTGACATATTGGTTCTTGTGAAGGTTGTCTCTTTGTGATCCGTTTGATTATAAAGTTTAGTCTGAAAAGAAAATGCAGGAGGTCAATCTTTTATATGAGTCGCTAAAAAAATGTTCCTGCAAAATATTCTTATACGCACGATCATGAGTTGAAAGGTGTTCTGTTGGCACCGAGAGATGAAACTTCGAGTTTGCGCCAATAGATGATTTAATAATTGAGATTATATTGTGATGGTTGGATCATTTAATGAAAGGATAAGAGGGGGGCCTTGGTAAGGAGAGGTGGCTCAAACAGGCCATGCTGGGTTTTTTTCTTTTCTTTCTTTTTCTTTTTTTAAAGGGTTAAATAATGTAGTAGTGTTTCTATACTGAGGCTCCTAATCTTATTGACATCGTGTCTGTAGTATTATTTATTGTCTTCGTGAGCCTCTCAAACCATTATGCACTCTTGGCTGGTGTTTTGGGACCAGATGATGTTTCTTATGGATGGTTGCAAAATTGAAATAATTGTCAAACTATTTAGATTTCATTTCCTTTTCCAAACTAATACTGCGTAACCCCCACTTTCTCTGCAACACCGTGCATAGTTTATTTGGAACCGGTTCTTCCAACTACTTCTGCATTGTCTTTGTGAGCCTCTCAAACCATTATGCACTCTTGGCTGGTGTTTTGGGACCAGATGATGTTTCTTATGGATGGTTGCAAAATTGAAATAATTGTCAAACTATTTAGATTTCATTTCCTTTTACAAACTAATACTGCGTAACCCCCACTTTCTCTGCAACACCGTGCATAGTTTATTTGGAACTGGTTCTTCCAACTACTTCTGCAAGTGTTTTGGGTGTCATCTGATATCGCAATAACTATCAGATGGCACTTGCTTGAACGCATTATCTGGCAATAATTATGGGCTTATCTTATGTCATAATTTATGTAGTAAAAAAGAAATATCTCATCTAGGATCTGCTGTCGATGGCACCTTAATCTTCATGGTTTCTTTTTGGCATGAAGATGTTGGTATTGCTGGACTTAACTCCCCCCCCTCCTTTTTCTGTAAATCTGAGCTTAATGTTCTTATTCTTGGACCACTGGTTTTGCTAACCTTTAGAGTTTAGTGTATTGCCAGACTTTGGATTCAGGATAACATGTTTTACTTTTTCTGTTTCATCCGCATCAGAGGTTATTGGTTACTGGTTACTGGTTCACCTTCTCTTGGAACTTTTCTTTTGTTGGTTCTCTTGGCTTCTTTTTTGTTTCACTATTTTGCTACTTTTTTGTGGCAGTGGAATTCTGAAGGCTACCCTTCATGTTCTTGTTTTCTTCTACTCCACGTCCCTTGCAATCCTTTTCTTTTAGGTAGTAAAGCTTCTGTTTTGAACGGAAAAGAAAATTATCTGTGGTCTCTGCTGTGCTGCTTGTTTGGGAAATAGTCCATGACATATTATGTGTAGTATTTGTGAGCATATTAGACATAATTTATTCATCAGAATCAGAAATGTTGAAAGAAAAAAAAAGAAGGTAAGACATGACCTTGAAAAATAATTGATAATTTGATGTTCAATTTTGGTTATGGCTATAGCTTGTAAAGTCACAGAATTTAAATGACTACAACTGCAGAAAAGATAACTGTCTCTTCTTTCATTAGATAATTGACACCATGTAACCTATTTTGCTTTTGGTGTGTGGACATGCTTTTGACCCTGTCTAACTCCTTCTTCTATGCTATGTTTTCAGATAAGGAGCCAGCAGAAAAGCAAAGTCTCATTAGAACAAGGAAATGCTGCATCTAAAATTGAGTTTTTTGTGAAATTTTGGATTCATCACAATGTCAGGGTTGCTTAATGTATTCTCTCCTCTTTATTCCTCATGAATATCTGAAGCTATCAGTTCTTTATTTGTCTTAAAATAGAAAAAGCAAGGAGGAATCTTCCCCCAAATATTAGTTCTTATTATCTTTCTCTAGTCATTTTCTTGCTTTACCTAATGGGCATGCACCATCATCTATGAATTTGTAATTTTTTGGTTTATGCTTGATCTTATATGAGGAACCATGCATTTTTCTTCCTGATGAAAAACATTAAAATAGTTTGTTTAGTTGTTTTCTATTTGGTTACTTGTGCGTAATGTAAGAGTGGTCCAACCCTTCATGTTACCCATGTAGTTCCTGTTGTTTGAGGAGCACAAACACTACACAATGCTCTTTCAGAGGTCTATTGCCAAATATTACCTTGAACAAGGGATGGGGGCTCTTTTTTGCTCAAATGCATGAGAGTAATGTAGGAGGAGCATTAGACAGTGGTGGAGCCACGCTATGCCAGAAATGAGGGTTGTGTCGATAAGGCCAAGGAAAGGTGGAGTGGTCAACGACATTGAAAGCATGAAAGTGAGGTGCATATCTTGACAAGGCGATGCAGGAGCTTGGTCTTGGAGTTGAAGTGGTGGACGGGGAGGTAGGCGGTGAGAGAAAGCTGAAGAAGTGGAGCTTAACTATGTATGGTAGCGGAGTGATGTCTGAGGAGGTGGATATGTGGCTACCTACTTGGAGCCCAAGGAAGTGGGAGTGGAGTTGGGATGGTGGAGTAATAGAGATGGGAAGGTGGAAACTCCATTACAGTGTTTCTACATGGAGACGGGGAGGTAGAAACTTGTTACGATGTTTTTGTGGAGTGGGGGACAAATCCTATGGAGTGCTAGGAGTTTGGGCGACAAACTACTAAGGTCTATCTGAATTTTCATTTAAAATTTGAATTTAGGGACCAGATGGGCTATTATGTTTAAGTTCATGGATTGGGCTTTATGTTGAAATTTGGGTCTGGATGGGCTCTTGTTCCACTTTCTTTTCTAGTGGTATCTCCCACTCTTTTACGTAAAAAGAAGGCCATAAAGTGGGGAGGGACTTTTGCAAGAGATACAAGTTAGTTTCTAGGAGTTGTCTTTGCTATATGAGCCTTTCAAGTCTCAACTAATTTACATGCTAAATTTGCATTATTGTCTATATCCAAGATGAGCCTCCTTGGTGCTTGCCAAGTATTGGTTAATTGGATTTGAAGGATGGACCATAACTAACATTTTGGATATAGATATAGATAACAAATTTTAGAAAAAGTGGGATCATAAGCACAAATTTAGTTGAAAATGGGAGGAGTTGAGAATGTTGTTAATACTAAAAAAAGCACCCTCCAAACAAATTGCTCTTACCCAAGGTTTGCAGACCAGTATTGGAGCTTATACCGGTTGTCGACTAGTCTGGTATGAGGTCCATATTATATCGTGTTAGAGCGTACCGATATAGGGAAAGGGAGAAGGAGAGGGAGGAAGAGAGAGAGAGAGGGGGGGGGGGGGGGAAGAGCCTGAGGCCTCCAGGGAGCTTTGAGTTTGAGAACTTTGAGAGTTCCGAATCCGATGAAAGAGATTGGGAGAGAGGAGGAGAAAGAGAGGGTGTGAGAGGAAGAGAGAGACTCACCTGGATCATTGTCATCGTACGTCATCGACCAAGGGTTTCAAACAGGCTCGACGAGACCGAGGGCTTCAAATAGGGACAGAGGCTTCGAATAGGGCTAACCAATTGAATTTTTATAAACTGTTTCGACCGGCTGAACAGTGTTGGTAACTGACTGGTTCAACTTACCTTGCTCTTACCTGCTTAAATCTATTCTATGATCAAGTTGAATGATTCCAATTACCTTATACTTGGGTGAAGATGCACCTTTGATGTGTTGTTTGACCAGTATTTTCTAGAGGTATTATGGTCATGGGCATGGTGGAATGAGATGATTGAGGTGGGTATGTGGTAAACACATGGGTGTAGTGTGGTGGTATGCTAGAGTCAAAATCAAGTACATCAGACAAAGTTTAGGATGACAAGGATGAGGGATCACAGTTTGCTATTGTATGGAGATATCCAGCATAGGTTTGAGATGGCTTTGGTGATGGTTCTTGTGCACAACTTACTGCACTTATAAAGGGCTAACTAGGAGGGATAAAGATGTGGATGGAATTGGTTAAATTAACTGCAGGAACTTTTTACTTTGGCAAACTTGGCCTTTGATAGGAAACCTTGACAAGTAGGTTTAACATGACTGGACCCATTTTGATGGGATTAGGCTTTTTTCTATGTTTATATTATTTTATGTTTTTGAATAGTCTACTTTTTAAAACCTTACCAGATCTGGTTTGTATCATTTTTCTTACTACAGCTATCTATCTGAAATTTTTCTTCATATGTTGGTTATTTGGAAAAGGGGCCTTGTTTTACTTATTTAAAATCCAGTGTATGCATGCATTGTATATGCTAATTTATTTATTGAACATTTGCAGTCAGGCCAGAGTGGTTCAGCTTCAAATCTCTCTGACTCCATAGGCAGACCTTTTGCAACATCTTTTTCTGCTCAATCTGCAACAGTTCCTGGTTTTCATCACTCTGGTGAGGAAAATATATTGATTTCTCTTTTTCTCACAGATACATGTGAGTCTTTTAGAAATTAACAAAGTACTTATCTGTAGGTGGTATGCAAGGACTGCACAACATTCACGGTAGCTTCAATGTTCCAAACATGCCAAGCTCACTTGCATCACGGAATGCAGCAATGAGTGGTGTACCATCTAGTGCTGTTCAGCAACCTGGGGGAAGCATTTCAAGTGGGAGATTTGCGTCAAATAATATTCCATTTGCCATGTCTCAGGTTTTTAGCCACATGCATATTATATGTGTACATATTTTATCACTTCTATTCTATTGCTCAGTATTGGCAAATAACATTATTTTCATGTCTCTCGCTGACCTAAAACATCTCTGTTCTTCTATGTGTTGTTTACCTTCACAGTGTTACATTTTGCAAATTTTTATTTTCTTATATGCATGCAGCTTTCACATGAACATTCGGGTGTCACCAGTAGAGGGGGCATCAATGTAGTAGGGAACCTTGCTTTTAGTAACAGCACAAATGGAGTTGGTGGTTCGGTACCTGGGATTTCCTCGAACTCAGCTAGTGCTGGTAACCGTACTTCTGTTCCTGGGATTGGAGTTTCTCCAATTTTGGGAAATTTAGGTCCCCGAATCACAGGCTCAGTCGGCAATGTTGTTGGTGGAAGCAACACTGGAAGAAGCATAAGCTCTGGAGGATTATCTGTTCCTGGTCTTGCATCACGTATGAATTTAACTGCCAATACGGGAAATGGAAGTCTAAATGTGCAAGGTTCTAATAGGTTGATGAGTGGCATTCTTCAACAAGGTAACTGCCATAATATTTCTTAGAGCTAATTTTTGAAATATTGACCTGTCAACATAGGTTTGTACGAGATTTTGAATTCATCTTTAGTCTTCTTGATGTACAGATTTTGTAGCACATTAACTTCAGCTAGATTAAATTTACTCTATGGTGTTGGTGGATGATTTCCTAATTAGTTGACTACAAATTTTGACCCTAATATATATTTATTCTTTAGTTACAATTAGTATCTGAAACTGAATATGGATAAACTGATCTTTTTGACGATTGGCTGTTTGCCATACAATCATTCCTCTCTTCTCATCTGGGCTTGGACTTGAAGTTGATACTGTTTGGAGAATGTGTATCTAATAGTGTTACGACCCGGGTGTACTAGTTGGAGATTGGCTCCATAGATCTTGGCCCTATGTGGATGCAAGAGTTGGTCATCTGGTGGATAAACTTACGCACACCAGTCGAAGGGAGAGAGGCAATGAAGGAGAAAGAGAACGAATTACATGGAACTGGTGAGAATCATGGATCTGATTATCCCAATTTTAAGGGATAATATATTCTGATAAAAAGGAGGTTTAGTTATCACTAGAATTAGGGATTATGAATTCCTTGGCCTCTCCCAGACTGCCTTTTCTTCTTTAATAAGATTACTGTCATCCTTTGCATCAAAGTTATCTTTGGATAATCAATTCTCACATTCAATCAGGGTTGCTATGTGATTGGTACTTGCCTTTTTGAGACTTGACATTAGCTGTTACCAAAAAGAAGACTCGTAGATACTGATCTTATAAATATAATTGTGAATCTGGTTTTCTTTAAAACTCACAAAATTAACCACTACTAATGATAGAGTTAAATTAAATTAAAGCAGTGCTAAATTAAATTGAATTGCTTAAATTAGTCCCGCTTCAACTCAGTTATAATTGGTAAACCCCATAAATTATTTCGACTCAACCATAATTGGAAAAACCCAACAAGGAATGCTGTGCACCCAGTCTTTGAACTTTGAAAGGTTTCTAAGAACTAAGATCCATCTCGAACTAAATAGCTATAGGTGGGAGAAAAGAAAAAATAATTTTAGTCCATAAGCAAAGGGGTATCCACTTGCAAATTTTCTTATCTTAACTCGTTAAGGAGGTCACAAAAGCATCTAGACTGTCCTTTTGACAGCTTGAACCTTTTACCTTAACATGCAGGTGGTTACAGTTCAAAATCCTGCATCATGTTCTCTGTTGGTTATTTAGTTTTGATAATAATTACTTTATATGCTGTCATTATCATGCTATACAGCAACTACATATAACATTTTGCTAAACTGGTTTAGAAGTTAAAAAAATACAACTATTAGGCAAGCAAACAATGAACATAAATTATCTCTGTATTATTTGAAAAGCAAAAGGACTATATCTGCTGTGTCTATGACAATCAAAAGTACTAATGTTATAACTTAATGACATATATCACTTAAAGTGCCTAGGTGGCCTTATGTGGCAACACCACCTGGTACATACTGAAGACCTTTTTATTCATATTTACCAAAGATAGAATGGGCTATGTGAGAATAAAACCTGATGTGTAAAGTCATCTTACCCTCTCAGTTCTTTTGCTTTTTTGATGCTTTTTACATTTTTACCATTTTCGCTATCTTCTCCAGTTTATGATTCCTTTTGGTTAATTTGTGAATAATCAATTGTTTTGTTCTTTAAAGACTACTATTTAAAATAAAAAAATGCTCTTATTGGAAATTATGCCCTAAAATAAGTTTTTTTCTTTACATTTTATACTTTTTTTGAATTTATTTATTGTTTTCGAATACCTTCTGTTGATTAGTGTTCTTTTACTTAAAATGAACTAATTGTTAACTTTGACTTTCTTTCAACACTAAAATTATGGTAAACAAACAATAGTCACTTTCTAATGTGGTATCTATACTATCATAGAAAATGACAATTTTGAAACCATGGAATTTTCCCTCTAGATTTAGTCTCACTTTTATACCAAAAATGCCCTCCCACTTTTCTAGAATACATAAGGAGGAATTCTAGGGAGCCAAGCCCTAGCTTCCTATGCCCAGCTACCTCGCCCAATCATTGGTGGAAGCTAGCTGTCTCAGTTAATTTTGATATTTTCTTAAAATTCCTAAACTACCCTTTGGTAGGCCCATGTCTATCTCCATTATGACCATTTTATTTCTTCATTCTTTTATTCCACACTCACTCATTTTCCTTCTATCAAACACATAGCCATACCCAGCTACTCCAGCAAGGTATTGCATCACATTATATCCATGTGCTCTCCTGCATAAGGAATCATTGGTAATGGTAGTAAAGGATCGATGGATTGGAGAAGAGTGGGAGCAGTCATGGTAGAAGAGTGGGAAGAGTATGGATGGTTTGGAGAGTGGGGGGAGAGAGAGATGGGGAAGCATGGTGATGATGTTGGTCTCATAAGGTGGGGTGGCTCTAGATAGGCTGTTCAATATGGATGAGGGAGGGGTTGTGGGAAGAGGGAGAGAGAGTTGGAATATCACTGGTGGTTGCTTCCAATCCGTTGGCGTGATGATGTTGGTTTCGTTGGTTGGGGATGTTCTTGGTGGAATCTTAGCGATACTAGACATGCTATACATTTATGCTCGAGGGTTGACAACGAGCCTAGAGCCATGAGATGAGGTGCCTCTTTGGAGTGGTCCAAGAGGAATAAGGGGTTGAAGAAAAAAAAATATGATGGTTGTCGAGATAGGGATAGCCCCTCAAGGGTAGTTTAGGCAATTCTATGAAATACCAAGCCTAACCAAGACCTAGCTGGTCTCCTCAAATCACAAGGCGAGGCAACTAGTCTTGGCTTTCTAGCATTCCTCATACATAAATTATCCCATCTAAGTAATTGATTCTGATTTTTTTAAAAAAGAAATCATTATCTTGAATTCTTTCTCGGAAAACAGTTTCTTCCACCTAAAACTCCTGCCTAATAATAGTCTTGCCTAGTTAGATGCTAATAATTGTGGAAAGATTTTTCCAATTCAAATCTACCAATAAATATCCCACCTAGTCAAATGCTAATTATTATGGAAAAAAATTTCTAAATTAAACCCTACTGATAAACATGAAAATGTTTTTTAGAATCAAATTGTACAAATAAACAATCCGGTCCAGTGAGATGCTAATAAGTATGGAATGATTTTTTATCTTCAAATCAAATCATATTATTTGAGAATCACTTTATGAATTAATTTGAAAAATTAAAAAAATAATTTGATAAGCCAGTGATTTTTTTCCGTGTTTCATAATACGGTTATCCAAAATGTTAATTAATCGATTACGATTAATGGATCGAGTTTTGCAGTTTTTTCTTCTGCAGTACCTCAATGTGACATAAGTATGAAAGAGGTTCAAGAATCATTTTTCTTTTGATTAGGGCTAACAACAAAAATATATTTAATTTGTATCTTTCATACTTTGTATTTATGAAGCATGAATATGGATGCATCTTGTTTTGAATATGCCGATACGACAAACTTTGAAAAAGTAGGATACGTTATATATACACACACACACACAAATATATATATATATATATATATGTAAAAGAAATCATAAAGCATAGTGGGTTATTGAAATAACATAGTCTAACTTTAGATGGTAGCATCAACTTACACAAGCTCGTCATTTAGTCATCAATCCAATCCATAAACCTCAATCCATACTTCATATTTTAATGCTCAAGTCATAGACGATAAAAATTAGTCGTTCATTGTTAAAAATTTAACATTAGGAAAGAAAGCAAACACCCTTTCTCTCATATTTGGAGGTATCAAGGAAGTATCTCGAGTGCATTTGCCAATTATCCGAGATGAAAAAAAAATTGAACTATTGGAAGCAACGGATGTGTATTTGAGAAGTCTTCGATGAGTATCAAAATCTGTTATGTATCGAATACAGAGTACGGCTTGATTTGAAGTATCCTTTCCTCTAGCTTTAGACCATTCATGTAGACTCTCTTCTCTCTTCTTGAAGACATGCATTGCACGTGCCTAATGACTAGAAAGGGAAAAGTCATAAGTTTCTCTTATTGGCGCAAGTGATTTAGTATGTCAAAATTGAATTATGAAAACCCAAATAATACCTTCCGGCTAGCCATTTTGGATGAGGTTATGGGTTGTCACAAATAGTATCAGAGCAGACCCGCCCCATAACCTATGTGGACTAGGAAACACTGCAGCACGAATCCATTGGGGCTGACTACGGGCCGATCGTGGTGTTCGTGATTAGATTTGAATAGATTGGAATCCTTAGCCTGACGAGGACGTCAGGGCTTGAACTGGGGAGTTGTGAGGACCCGTGCGGACGTGTGTTTAGTCCCATATCGGTTATTCGCTGGGTAGATTTTGGATACTTATACAGGATCAAGGAACCCAAATAATACGTTCCAGCTAGCTATTTTGGGTGAGGTCCTGGGTTGTTACATAAACAAACCTAAACCAATTCTTATAGCTTATGTTTTGTTTCTTGGATCCCCAAAATTTTTCCTGCATGTTGATGCAAGAAAATGGAAAAGGAAACTAATGATGGGGGTAGAGAGACAATGTTGGTAAAAAAAAAGGACAGGTCAAAATGAGGAAAAATAATATGGCTTGAGGACTTCCCAAGGACAAATATTAAAAATATTCTTTCAAAATTTTTCAAGTGTTGTCTTTTTGGTTAATCCTTCTCTATATTTGGATCCATGCAGTGCTAGTCAATGTTCGTTGTACAGCCTCGAACCATCGATTTAGTGTGTAAGAATTGACACAAAAACACCATTAGGGTTGGTACAGGTCTTGAACCGGCATCGATTCGAATAGAGTTGAATTGTGTGCTGTACCGTACCGACTTATACCAACCCATATCATCTAGTTTTAAGTAGTACCATGATAAAAAGTGAGAAAAAGAGTTTAGGAGCTATCTCGGTATGAGGTGCGTACGGTACCATACTGACTATGCCATACCAAACCTGTAACATACTTGTAAGGTACCCGGTACCGAGATTATGCTTGGTGCTAGTTATAGAAAATAACATAGTATGGGCCGGCAAAGAAGCCAACCACCACTTGAACAACATTAATTCGCTTTTGTAATAAGAAGTGAAATCTGCAAGTGCATTTGTACATGGAATCTGAAAAGGAAAAATCACTGAAATAAACAGGGCAACTTACCAAAGTAAAACTTACTATGATAAATTGGCAAAGAATAGAATGACAATATTTAAAATTACATGATTGCATAGATCCAAAGAAAGAAAATAGTCATATCCTATTTGACATTCTATGACACTATTATAAAGCATCATAATGTTGTTATTTGTAAAAGTTTGACCTATAAGGTTCAACATCGTCCAGCTGCAGACTTCAAATCAAGATCCAACTCTGGTCTAGTGTATTATGTTCTGGCTTTGAATTGGTCTAGTGTATTGATTTAACTCTGGTCATGCTTGTGCTAAGCATTTGGCCAGTTTATGACCATGATGTTAATGTAACTATCATGTACATCGATTTTCATGGATCAACATTTACCTATATCATTCTCTCCTTGAAAAGATTTAGTTGGTAAGCATGGTACTGTTGGATGGCTGCATTTGGTGTGATCTTAAATGTGTTGAAAACTTGAAATAATTGTGACGAGATGAATTCAATGCCAACAAAACCAATTGCTGTTTGAAAGGATTTCATTAATTCCTTTCGTCTAACTTGAAAGGTGTGCTTTCTTCAAACCATTTCACAGGTTTCATATTCCAATCAACGGAGATTGTGGAAGAGATGTTGTTTTGAATGGTTAATTTGAATGGAAATCTGAAAGTAAAATCTGCATAGGATCCATCTCAGTGCAGGAAATGAAGATTTGCTTGATGGGTGCAAATTAATATATGTGATTGTTATGGCAGTTAATGGTCATTCATCATGACTTTCCACTTCATTTTTTGGGATTCACTATGATGAATATTGAAGATAACATGTATTTCAATATCATCAAGGAATAAGGCATCTGAGTAAAAGATAAGGAGCTCTGCTAGAGATGTTGAATCTCTGAACTTTTCCTAGTTACCTGAGGAAAAAAATTAGTACAGTGGTGCTTGTTTTCTTTATGATGATCTATAACAGCATTGCATGAATGAGAGAGGAAGCTCAATATTGAATTAAAGTTACATAGCTATTGAAACTCATTATGAATTAGAGTGATTCCTCTTGCTTGGTTGAGTCCAAGGATTGAGTTAGCCTATACTTGTGGCTTTTGTATATTATCCAATAATCTTATCGACAAAATCCCCTTTTTTGAAGTCTCGAACTTCTTCTTAGTTGTCACGTGAAAGTAATTAATGCTATTTTAGTTGTGCTTGCCTCTTTTTATGCCCTGCAGTTTATGATTTCTACAAAAATCATATATGATTATGTATCAATCTTTTAAACTCTAGAAATCTTTTAAAGCATGTCTGGGATTGTTCTGGTTCTTTGCTTTTGGTTGGTCAAATTATTGGCTTTTGATTTTGTAATTATTCCCATCCTTTTATCAACAAAGTTCCTTATTTCGTTCCATCCCTATTTCTCTTTTTGTTCCCTACTCTTTATGTTGATTTTTCCTTCCTATTCGTAATTAAAGGAAATCTTCTACGGTATCTTTCTTCTGTGTTAACATTTAAAATGTTTTTCATATGGATTGGTAAACAAAATAAAAGAAGGAAAGGGAAGATATATTGAACCAATATTATCTGAAAAAAGAATCTAGAATTTGATAGTGTTTGCAAAATTAAAACATGCCCATAGAGATGAATATAAAACATGATTTCCTACTGATTAAGAAGCCCATTGCTGTTAATACATTATAAATAATATTTAATTACAATTGGACAAGGCTAAGCTTTCAAGTGTTGACAGATAGTCCTGAACACAACTGGTTGAGGAATAGATGATTTATTTTATTGGAACCCGTTTACCAACACCAAGGGGTCCTGATGCAAGATAGAATTGCTTTAAGATACAATTTTCTCTAAATATTGTATTAGTTGCAAACTTACTAAATAATAGTTTTTGCTTCTTACTATGAAATAATACAACTTGAACACTTAATGCACACTAGTATGAGTTTACATAAGGCTGAAGAATTTCTTCCCTGCAATATTGACCCGTTTCAATAATTTGTAGGTGTTTGTGGTTAGCTACTGGGAATTCGATAATATATATGTGTGCGCATGCATGTATCTATGTATGTATGCATGCCTGCATGCATGCATTTATGTGTTTATATATATATATATATAAAATACTGTACCATACATCTTTTTATGCTGATGCCGTCTTGGGTTTATGCTGTTTTCTCCTCTTGTTTTGAACCTCTATAATGTACATGCGTGCATCTGCATGTGTGTGCGTGAGTGAGTGAAAGTTAAGTTTGGTTGCACTTGCCTCTAGGATGTTATAATACTGCACCATACATCTTTCTGTGTTGATGCCATCTTGGGTTTATGCTGTTTTCTCCTTTTCTTTTGAACCCCTAGTATGTTATATACAAAGCAGGCTTCTTATTTATGTGTCAGTCACTTGTTGCATAATTAGGTTGGTTAAAAAGTTATTTCTGAAGATGGTTACTGAGTTCGATTAGTGCACTTGCAATACTTGTCTATTACAAACTACTGAGATGTATCTGAATTAGCAGCACCACAGATGATTGGTATGCTTGGAAATTCTTATCCCACATCTGGAGGACCATTATCTCAGAGCCAAGTCCAAACAGGAAATCATTCATTAAGCTCTGTGGGGATGTTACATGATGTAAACTCTAGTGATAATGCTCCTTTCGACATAAATGATTTTCCTCATTTCATGGGTCGTCCTAGTTCTGCTGGAGGACCTCAGGGGCAATTGGGTAACTAATGAGCTGTGTCACCTAATTATTCATCTCTTACTTGTGTTTTCGTGCAAAGAAATGTCGGATGCTCCAATTTGCAGGTTCACTGCGAAAGCAAGGGATTGGGGTTGGCTCTATTGTACAAAAGAGCCAGGAATTTAGCATACAAAATGAAGATTTTCCAGCTTTGCCTGGATATAAAGGTGCTACTTTAATCCTTCTTATACTAACCATTTTGTTTAGTCCGTTTGTCGAAGTTATGCTTACATGGCTAATGATTGATATGATATTTTATTATGGCTAATGATTGATATGATCTTTTATTTTCTGGATTTTGGTTGATTTGGTAGATGACGGTTTACTTGACCATCTTATCTAACATAGTTATCTGAAAATATACATATTATTTTTCTTTGTGTCTGTAGTGGTACTGATAACTATTATTCTCATAATTTATTGTGTATGTTCTGAGCTATCTGTTAGTACTCATTAAGCAGGGGAAAAACCTTGGGAGGTAGTTGTCATATTTAAAATTTATCAATTTTCTTTTGTGTCATTGTATCTACCAAATAATATGCTATCTTATTCATTCACTGTCATATTCATTCATACTGATAGAGTAACAAACATGCCATGTAATGGTTAATATCATGCTCATTTATTTTCCCAAATGATGATATCTGATCGAGAGCATAGTAAGAGTTGCTGCTTGAGAATAAGGTGTGGCTTTGATGCCACTTATATCACTTTTACCTAATTCACAGAGTTACATCTAATTCAATAGTATTTATGTTACTGATATTGATAAGTTGTCATTTAGTACTAAAATTAGAGTTCTTTGTAATTTCTAAAGTACCTAATTTTCTCAATTAAGATCCTCCAATACTTGGAAGTCTTGTGGTTTCATGCATGCTACAAGCTAACATCATCTAATCAAATCTCTTGTCATAAACTATGCCTTCTTTCTCTTGGTTTAATGGGTATATAGAATTGAGCATGTTTACTTAATGATGTTACAATAGAACTCAGTGGTCTTGCATTGTGAGGTACATATTTCATTAGCAGACTATTTACAACGAACTCATAAATAAATCATATCAGTCTTCCTATTTTTACCTATATTTAGAGCCAAAAGAAAAAGATGTTGGTCTATAATTTGGTGGTTCATATTTGCTTATCATCTTCCTCATTTTAGTGTCTCTTATCACTTGTTTATGTTGTGGTTATCACAAGAATGGGTGCTCTGGTTGGATTCACATTGGTGTCTGAGCTATGTTTGTTACGTAAGGAAATTTCTGCCAATGGCCAAAACTAGGATGCATCACAATTGGACTTTGGGCCCCTTTGTTGATGTTAATTTCCTTAGCCCTGTTTGGTTCCCAAATAGCTAACCAAGGGCTAGATACCTTTAACCATTAGTAACCACCCCCTAGTTAGATAACCAAAGTATGCCATATTGTATAGAACCCTACTGTTTGGTACCAGTACGCGGTACCCTGAACTGGCCTGTACCAAGCATATCGACCCAGTAATAGGGTGGCATTAGTATGGGGCCTGGTGTCGAGACGACCTACCTTGCAGATAATCATGGGTTACGCCCTCTGCTTGAAGTTTGGGGGTTAGTGGGATAAATTGTGGAAAATAGTGAAAAAGCAAAGAGAGAGAAGAGAGTGCTCCAGTGATTAAATCTATTTCACCTGCCCCTGTGAAATTATTTGTACCCGATTAAGCCACTTTTGGGGGTGTTGACCAAGTTAACACACCATTTTTTGCACTTGTTTGGTTGATTAAGTGGATAACTACCATTTGGTCTAACCCTTCGCTAACTAGCATCCAAACCAGGCCTTACTGATTTTGACATTAGTTTTTCGCATACAGTGTGCAATGTCTTGTGGTGCTGGTTGGGCACATCACATATATCTTATCCAGAATATACTGCCCAAACATTCGTGCTCCTTGATGAGGTATATTGAGTTGGTGGTTATTATGCATCAATGTGTGATTCTTCAGCACACAGTCCCAAAGTGCCTGCAGTAATAGTAGTGTAAATATGACAACTATTGCTTTAACATCTTTTTTCTCACCAATATTTTTTAGATTATGTTCTTGCCAACACTTAGGACTTGTTTGGTTTGCAGCAAGAGGAGGGGGAAAAATGTGGTCAACGGAAAAATGGAGAAATTCTGCATGTTTGGTTGGAGTTTTCAAAGAAGAGAGATGGAAAAGTAGCTTTCTCATGGAAATAAAATTTTCATATTTCATGAAAAAGAAAAATCCATATGGGACATGGGAAAATTTAATTCCCAGCCAGTGGGAATTGGGGTAAACTTTTTTTTCAAAAGTGCCATTAAGCTTTTAGATAGAATGGAAAAAGTCTTTCTCTTTATTAAGGGCATAACAGGTACACAACCGTGAGGAGAAATTCTTTCTGCGAACCAAACAAGTCCCTGATGTTATAATTGCTTTGTTACACAACATGCTTCTATTCACAAGGTTTTATTTATGGTTGGTATTTTAGTTGTTTGTGCCTCGACCATACTTAATATTTGACCATAGCTTGTTTGCATGAAGGTTTCAATAAGCAACTTCAACTTGTATATGCAGAATAATACTTTTGGCACATCCCATAAGTTTTCAAGTACTTCTTATTCCTCTGTTTATTCAATTGTTATGCACAATAAATCTCTATCAAAATAATCCTTTTTTTTGATCGTTTGTGCATAGTTTAAAAATATTGACTTTCATTTTCTCTTTCTTGATTTTGTGCTTGATTTTTTTTTTGCAGGCAATAGCTCAGATTTTTCTATGGATTTGCAGCAGAAGGAACAAGTTCATGATAACATGTCCATGATCCAGTCACATCACCTACCTGTGAGTCCAAACTTTCTTTAAAGTGACATTATTTGATTCACACCCTGGTATCATGTATAAGTCTAGTCTTAAATTTAAGTTTGTACATTTTCACACAGATGGCAAGATCCCCTGCTTTTAACTTAGGAGGGACCTGCCCGCCTAACCGTCAACAACAACAACAGCAGAATGCTTCTTCAGTCAACAATGGTGGAGTCTTTGCACCTGGAAATAACCAAGATCTACTACATATGCATGGCTCTGATCTGTTTCCATCCTCTCATGGAACCTATCACTCTCCGGTACATTACCCCGTTGGACATAAAGTTGCTCTAGAAATGGCAGCCAACTTTCAAATGCATTACTTTCCATTTTGAGTAAATCAAATAAAAATTCATTTTCTCTCTTTCCTCACTTTTAGGTTCAGAACACTGGGCCTCCGAGCATTGGATTGAGACCTCTGAATTCTCCCAATACTGCTTCTAGTTTAGGAACTTATGAGCAGCTTATTCAGCAGTATCAACAACCACAGAATCAATCTCCATTTCACTTGCAACAAATGTCTGCTGTTTCTCAATTATATAGAGATCAGAGTGTGAAGTCCATGCAGGGGACACAACCTCCTCCTGATCGGTTTGGCTTGCTGGGTTTGTTAAGTGTAATAAGGACAAATGATCCAGATCTGACATCCCTTGCCTTAGGGATTGACCTGAGGAGATTAGGATTGAATTTGAACTCATCAGATAATCTTCATAAGACATTTGGTTCCCCATGGTCTGATGAACCTGCCAAAGGAGAGCCTGAGTATTGCATTCCTACTTGCTATGATGCCAAACAACCACCACCACTACAGGTGAGCTTGTCAGTTTCTAAGAGTCTTTTGCTATAAATTCTTAGTTCAGTTGTTTATTTATCCTAATTTTGCCACTATGAATGTAGCAAGGGCATTTTTCGAAGTTTCAGAGAGACACACTATTTTACATCTTTTACAGGTGTCTTTCTTTTTATTTTTTAAGTTTATTTCAGCACTGATCTCAACTGTTTGGGTCTGACTCTGCTATTTTTACAGCATGCCGAAAGATGAAGTTCAATTGTATGCTGCCAACGAACTGTATGCCCTTCCCACCTCCCCCTTTCTCTCTTTGTATACTTGCATGACTTGCATTGATAGGAGCATTTAACAGTAGATTGTATTATTATGCTCTTTATATTTGGTAGTATAGTAGATTGTACCTCATGTTCTTTCAGTCAAGAATATTGGAGGCTTGAGTTTGATTTGACACTGTCTCATAAATTGGAATAAGTATACAAGTGATCTGGAAATTTCAGTTTTGTTAAAAACTTGAGGAACTAGGCATTGTTTTTTGACCTGTGAAGGTTGCTTGGTAGTCCTTTGAAATGAATTCCTCCCTTGCATCTCCCTCCTTGCCCATCACCATATATTCATCATTTTGGTAATAAATGGCAACTTTTTCTTCCACTATCTTGAATCATTCATTTACTGATGAAGGACATCTTTGCTTCCATTTATGTCCAAGCCCCCGTCTGTAATAGATGAATTTGCAGTCATTTACTGGTTATTGCTTGATATCTAATTGATGCCATTTTGTGGAAGAGACAATGTAGAACACCTTATCCACACCAATGATCAGCTTCTGGTTCACATGCTTTTCAGATATTCTCGAGGATGGTTTTACCATAGAGAACTCCGGTTGTGGCTCACAAGAATTCCACATGTGGAGCCACTTGTCAAGACTCAGACTTATGAAAGGGGATCCTACCTCTGTTTTGATCCAAATATGTGGAAGATAATCCATAAGGTTTGTAAACTATTTCACATCACCTCCAAAAGCTTTTGACCTGCTTCATATCGAATGGTTGCTAAATGTGAGCAGCTGTTGTACTGCAGGACAATTTTGTTCTCCAATATGAGGCAATAGAGAAGCCAACACTTCCTCCAAGTCACGCTTAACATTAGTAAATGCTTGGAAAATGTAAATATTTATGTACCTTGTCATTTCACCTAGAAATAAGCCTGATCCATTCTATTCTTCCTATTGACTCTTGCGGATTATTTCATTATGCTTATGAGCTGGCTGATGTTGTCTGGGCAATTGACAGATACCTCACACCACCAGTTTCTGATTTTCCTGGAGTTGGCATGGCAAGCCTTACATCTTCAATGATGATGTGCCTGTTCATTAAAGGTTTGGTATTTTCTTTTTCACCTTTTTCTTGTCAAGAATAATGCATCTATTCAATGAGAATCTTTTTCTCTTTCCACAAAGCTTAGTTCTTGCTCGGGTCAAATGTTAACTTATTGGTTTCTCCATCTTGATTTCTCCAAACCCCCCCCCCCCCCCCCCCCCCCCCCCCCCCTTCCCCTTCCTTTTTTGAGGTGATATTTCGTAAATGACGGCACAGCACAAGCCGCCATACCCCCGGAGGCTCCGCTTTACCGCAGATCCACTCTGGTTTGGACGGAGAGGATGGTGAAAGGGAAAGACCGAAGTTTCTCCGACACAACTCCGATCGGAGAAACTTATTGATTTCTGCTTCCGTAAAGTTACAAGTGCCCTTTTTTACATGTTTACTGAAATTATGATCAGGAAGTTGCAGGTGTAAAGCCGACTTTACACCACTAGAAAATTTAATGACCCAAGTTTCATAATGAAAATTAAAGCGTCAGCTGCGATCTGCAACATCTATAATCATATTTTTTGGAAACCTTTTTGCCTATGCATCAAGTCCTCCCAAATGTAAGTTGTAATGATGTGATATGGCGTGACTTGATGCAGAGGATAGGAGTCTCCATGATTTGTTATTTCAAGTCTTCTTGATAGTCTGTTGGTTTAGATTTTTGAAATTTCTAACCACTAATTTTTCAGTGGGTGTAAAGTCCTTTCTTGACACCCTGCAAGTATTATAGCTGCTCTTATATGCACATATGTATGCACACCCATATATACATTTACATACATATTAAACATCCTTTTCATCCAAAAGGAAAATATATCAAACATCCCTTTTCAAAGTCTTAGGCACAAGTCATTTTAATGGAAACTTAGCTGATTGGTATTCATAGCAGCTTCTGAAGCTCCTGTGCAAACATCTGGCCATCACAGTCCATGTTCATTGTTGTCTATTTCCCAAATTGTTGTAATTTCTTCATTTATTCCAAGCCAATGTTTTCACAAATATTGCGGAGGCACTTCTCTAAAATGGCTATCCTTTCTATTTTTCGGGCAATAATAAATGCTGGTTTCCATATTAAATGCAAAAAACAGGAAAGCATTTCAATGCTGTAGAATGGAACTTGGATATGGTTGAATTCTTGCATAAGCTACAAATGTGAAAGAAGAATATTTGAACGGTTTCCATAGTACACATGCTAACCTAATTCCATTTTGCAGGGCTTCATAGTCCGAAGAAACTTGTGTTTTTAGGAGAAGCCAATCGACCAGTTGATTGGCCTGGTAATTACAGTTTATACAAGTAAACGGTGATCATCTTATTTCATGGCTGTGTAGCTGTATGCTGTTTCAACAATATTCTTGCCGTAGCTGTTCGAGTGAGAATGTATACCGTGTTGTCTAGTTTTTTTTTCGTTAAAATAAAAATATAAGAAAGCATTTTATTAACCCGCTGATCTGAATATTAGGTTAGAGGGAGATCACTAGCTAGACTAGTCTTATAAAAAAAAAATTGGTGGCTTAGGGGGGTATTGATTTATTAAAATGCTGAAATAGTGCAGATTGACGGCGGCAAGTCATGTTATGGAAGAAAAAGCTTAAGATTTTGGACCTAATTTCTGTTCAAATGATGGGCTCCGAAAAACTGGATCTTGTGGAACAGATTTTTCCTATCGATCTGATTGCTACTGCGAAATGCCCCCAATTATGACAGGGTCAGACCACCCTCTGTTGCCCTATTGGATAAACTCTTTAGTAAACAGCCGTCGTGGTCCTTACACAAGACAAATGATGGATGCCCGCCCTTAGGTCCCCCAACGAAGAACACACTTCTGTCCAATCTTTTACCTTTCTAAATGTTATGTGCCCTGGAACCGGAGCTACCAGTACGTATAACTCAGTTTCATATATAGTTGATGAGCGCACCTCTAAAAACCTGGTATATTTGCTCATTGATTTTTCGTGTCAACGCCATACCAATCCCTTTTTATTCATGAGCTCAAGGAGCTGCTGTTCGTTTTATACTAAATAGGTGACCATATTTATTTGAATGTTGCTATTCATTACTATGTTTTACAGAATCCTGTCTAGGGAATGCAGTTTTTGTCCGCAATGGAGTGAGAAAAATAGTGCTCGATCAACTTAGAAAATTTTAAAAGATAGCAAAATGCTCCATTTGCCCACGTATTCTGGACCTAGGACATTATGCTGCAAGAAAGTCTTAGTTCCGGGAAAGTATAGCTGAAATGATTAAAAAGTTCCAACAAATAAAACAAAAGAAAAATTGAGGATTTTCTCTTTGGTATAATAACAGACTGAGGACTGAAAGAGGCAGTTAGGACTTGAGCGAATCGCCTTGCTTCGCTTTTCCTTTTTCTCAACCTCAAATTTGCTTCTTAATATTTGATGATAAATCGAGGCTTCTTATGGACGATTTTAGTCCTTTTACTCCCCCCCTTTTTTATTCCTAAGAAACCAATTACCAAAGATAAAATTGCCACACTTAAACATTCTATTACTCTGAGCAATGCTATAGTATGTCTTCTGTTACATATGTTCTCAGAGAGTTTATTTTTCAGAAAAGGTTATTATGAAGTTCTTATGACACGGCAAGTATTTTAGCTTTGCGAAATCAGGTTTATCAGAATACCATTTTGGCCAATTATTCGAACTAAAGGCTTCGTATAAGGAAAAAGGAAAAAATCTAAAGGTTCTTGTGCAAAGCGATTCCCGTCCAAGTCTCCAACCTAGAGTTTAACAAAATCTAAAAGAGTAAATAAAGCCAAATTCTTCGGCATCTGAGCCCTTGGATCCCTCCAAGGTACAAGAAGCCGTGTGCCTTCAACAGTTACGCCGTCATTTTTTCTTCTTCTAAAAATTAAAAAAAAGAGAGTTAAACTCGCATTGACGTCCGCCAGTTTTAAAAAAAATTTCTTCAATTTTTTGGCCAGGTCTAGCCAGTTTGGTCTGATCGAGCCGCTTCATTGAGGGTTGAGGCCCGCCACCACGTTGATAATAGTGCTCGCTTTGGAATATAGCGGCCAAGGGGACAATCGGAGTCCCCTGCATCAACTTGGGATCCGTGTGGTTCCATTACATTTTCTAGTGAGAGTCTCATCATCTCCTGTTCTCCCACGAGTTGCCAAACTTGGACTTCGTGGCGGAATAGGTTGGTCGGTCGCGCGGGTGGAGAAAGAAAAGGGAAAATATGTTTGGGTGTGTGAGAGACTCGGAGAAGGGTGGAGGCGTGGGATCGATGTTTAATGTGGGAGTTGGGAAGCTAGCAACGCTTACTTTCCGGACATCGCATCTTGCGTTTTTTTTTTTTGCTGGGGACTCTTGTAGAATGCAGAGAAAGTGGAGGTGTCCGTGACTCCGTGCCGTGTGGGGAGAACATGAAGTGCACATGGGTGCAAAAGACGAGCAGAGTCTAGAGAGAAGAGGAGGAATCTTGACCGCTGAGGTGCTCCATGCTTCAGAAGGAAGTACCGATGGTAACGATGCTATCGCCACATTACTCCCTTATTTAATTGCTTTCTCTATAATGCTTTTGTTTAGTAGCAGCGAAGATGAGGTGAGACTGTGAGAGGGAGTGCTCTGCCTTGGGCTGAGGCATTTGACGTCATAGGATCTCATATCTAGTTCAGAAGATCTCAGTATCATAGAAGGATGGTTGGACTTAGCTGCAGAGTGTTTCATAAATAACGCAATGCTTGCCCATCTATTAGGCCATGTCACAAGAAGTTGACTGACAAGAGAATAATAGTACGTGACTCACTGTTATTTGACGCAATACCATGAGAAATTGATCCAAGAGAAGCCCAATCTGGAGAGAGCCTCGACAACAGCCCAGTATCGGCTTGATTAAAAAAAAAAAAAAAGCAATCTCCCTCCGTGCATCCAGCCGCTGCTCGTACAGCTTGCACTGTCTTTCCTTGGATGATGCACCTTTTGATTTGCATAGGTCCTTCGATAGGTTCAGCAGCTAACCAGTTGGGTAATTGATTGCCCTCCCCACAAATATGCGTTGCTCAAGATGCATAGCAAGCCCGTTTCTACATCAATATATCTTTGAATAGCTTGATCAGATACTGTGTAGTAGAACTCTAGTAGCGGTTTCATGCATAGAGAGTCTCTCTTCATTGCTTTAGCCACCTGCAAGTAGTCATCAGCAAAAAAAATATGTGGGATACATTTAGTCTCTCCTCGATGGTCTGTATGCTCACAATACTTTGTTTTCAGTTGCTAACTGCATTAATCTGATGAAAGGATTTCTGAGCACATTATAAATAAGTATGGGGAAAGTGGACAACCTTGGCATAAATCTCTGGTTGGTAAAAACTATGATGCGGAAATACCATTAACTAATGATGAAAATCTATGATTTAAGATGCATGCTTGAACCCATCTAATAAACCAAGCATGGAAACCAAAATGCATTAACACCCTCAATATAGATTGCCAATCGCTCCTATCATAGGCCTGCTCCATGTCTACCTTTATTGCTATTAAGCTTTTGGACCTTGGTGCCTTCATTAATGCATGATCTCTTCGGCTAGCATAATATTTTTCGTTATATTATGCCCCGGACGAAGGCCCCTTGAGTATTTGATATTATATTAGACATGATTGGTTTGAGCCTCTTCACAAAAGTTTTTGCCACTAGTTTATAAATAGTATTACATAGACTAATAGGTCTACAGTCTTGTACTTGTGTAGGACTTTCTTCTCTAGGGGTTAATGTTATGCAAGTATCTTTCCAGCAATGGGGCATAGAAGTATACCTAAAGAAGCTTTTTATTGTAGTCACCACATCAGCTTTAATTATATACCAGAATTCTTTTTTAAAAAAAGAGAGAAGCCCATCTGATGCAGGACGGAAGTACGGATTGAAATACAGAGAGAAAGAGGAGAGGAAGAGGGGAAGAAGAAGGGAAAGAGGAAAAGAGGAGGAGGAAGAAGAAGACCAATTTTTCATTCATTAATTCATTAAACCCTAAACATCAGGATGGACCCATATATATAGGGTCACAAAATAACAAATAACCCCTACAAATAAAATAATTCCAAAAAGCTCCTAAAATGACAATATGCAAATAAACCCAAATGACAATATGCAAATAAACCCAATCAACATAAAATAAATCAATCTAAAATAAAATCAGGCTGGCTGAATCGGCTGGAACCCGCTGAGCTGGCTGGATCCTGTGGCGACCGGCTGACCTGGCACTGGTGTCCGCACCAACTCTCCTCGGGTGGAAAGAAGTCGACCTCGACGAAAGCGGCTCGGTAAAGCCCCGGTAGTACTCCAACAAGTCCGGGTCAATCGGCGGTATCTCCTCGCGCTGGATCCAAGTGTAGCCGGACCTTGGTCGTCCTCGCCAACGAACCAGGAAATGTTGGATGCCTCCATCACTGGTAAAAACTATTTGCTCGGCTAAAATAGAATCAATATACTCTTTTTGTGCTCGATGGGGGGTAAAAGGAAACGAAGATGGCATGGAATCAATAATAGGATAAACATCAGGCGCAGGAGAGTGTGCAGCAAAAGAGTCATCAGGGATTGCAACCAAATCTTTAATATTAATAGTAAGGCTATGACCGAAATCAAATGGAAAGTCAATGGCATAGGCGTCAGTGCCATCCTTGTGCAACACCCTGAATGGTCCAATACTAAGAGACTGCAATTCCTTAAGATGGATCATTACGTAACCCCAAGTTTGAAATTCTTTAGCACGGAAATCAGCTTGCATCTTATACTGAGCAGTACATGCATGAATGCCCTTATGGATTTCCTGATACAACTTATGAATGTGTTGTGTAAATGCATATGCAGGCTCAGAAATCCTAATATCAATTTCGATGGGTTGTGCGAGGGCATATCCAACTACACTCATGGTAGACTGGTCAGACTCGTTATCTGACTGTGCAAGCGAGCTAGGTGGAGTGTGGGTGCATCCTAGGGTTTCAGGTTTGTCATCACACTCTTCCTCAATGTCCTGAATGTCATCGAGGTTTGGTTCATAGATTTGCTCCTCTAAGTCATCTATGTCACCTCCCTGCTCTTGCTGAGCAATAACGAAAAATTTGTTCGCACATTGGGAGGTAACGTGACCAAAACCTTGGCATTTGTAACACCGAATTTTGGAATGTGGTTTGGGAGGCTCACCAAGCATTCCCTTGCCATTAGTGTCTCGGCCTGTGACATGGGCAATAGGAGGGGGCCTATGAGTAGTGGACCCTATAGAAGGTTTGGACCCTAAGGAATTAAGGCCGGTGGGAGTGCTCCGTGTGTCAGGGCGCCTTACAAATGTGGACTTAGTGTTCCATCGGTTTAGGAGATCGTCTTGGTAGTTAAGGGGCAGGTATTTTTCTTTAAGTCTCTCTTTCATCTCTACCCAATCAGTTATTTCATGTTGATGTCTCCTAGCTAATAGTTGTTCAGTGTTTTGCCAAAACAGCTTAGCTCGACCAAGGAGTTTCATTCTAGCGAATCGAACTTTTTGTTCTCAGACAGATTGTACCACTCAAAGAAGTGGTCCATTTCGTGTAACCAATCGGAGAAGACTTTCGGGTCAAGACGACCGTCAAAAGTGGGGGCTTCCACCCTAATGCCTCTCATTACGTCTTCATCAGGGTCACGAAGAGCTCTGGGTTCTACGTTATGTCGGTAACCTCTATTCATATTAGGAAAGGGACCTGGTCCTCTAGGGCGAGGGTAGGCATAATGGTGACCTGGAACATGCCTATTATCAAAGTTGTTTGCTTGGACTTGGGCATTGGTATTTTGGACTTGAGCATTAGTTTTTTGGACTTGGGCATTAGTGTTTTGGACTTGAGCATTAGTGTCTTGGATAGCTTTTAATAGGGCTTCGATTTTGGAATCCATGCCTAATTGGGACTCAGGATGAGATGCGTCACGACCACTACGTAGATGCATAAAATGAATGTCAAAATGTATGATCCGACCAACTATAAATGTTCCTAAGTAGACCTAATGCATGAAATGAATTCAAAATTGCAAAGTAGATACTCAATATAATCGGAAGCTAATTCAAGCAATTGAAATTGGCTTTGAATTATGTAACAAATTCAGATAAGTAGTTGCAGTTAAATAGTACTAGTTTTCAGTGTGTTGCAGGATTGCACAGAGCCTCAAAGAACTTCCAAAGATTAGGTAGCCCTACAATTAATAACAAAGACAGGCCACTACTAGGGTTTTGGGGTTGTTTGGAGTGGATGTGTTGAATTTTAGGAAGCAATATCAATAGAGCACATAAGAGTTAATTAATTCTAAATTTAGACAAACAAATAAAATTTGCAGTAAGGAAGAAACCTGACCTGGGTTGGGGCGACGATCAGATGCAAATAGCGCAAATCGGGTCTGAGCACAGCAACTCGGTGGGTCTGATCTCTGCAACTTATGGGCCTGATCAATTCTGGTTGGTGGGCTTGCGCAAGAAAGGGCCTGTTGAAATTGGGCCCAAAAGGCCTGCGGGTTAGGGGCCCGCAGCAGAGAAAGCAGGGTGGGCGGGCCGGAGTGAGGGTGGGCTTTGAGAGGGGTGTGCGGGTGGTTTGGGCCCGATGAGGAAGGAGGGTGGTAGGGTGCGTGGAATCGGCTCGTGAAGGAAGAGGAGGGGGGGGGGGCGAAATGAGCCTGAGGTGGTGGTGAAGAGGGTTTCAACATCCCATGATGAAATAAAAGAGGGAGGGAGTGGGGTGAGTGGGGGAGGGAAGGCGGTGAAGTGGTGGTGGAGGCGGTGGTTTTGCGGCGTGCGATCAGAGGGGGCAGCGGTGAAGCAAGGAGGGGAAGGAGGCAGCGGTGGTGGCAATCGAGCGGTTGCGGGAGCGGCGGGGACGGCGACGGCAAGGCGGCGCGGCTCGGTGGGGAGGGAGAAGATGGGGCTCAGGCGATGGCGGATCTCGGCGGCGGCAGGAGGCGGCACGGGCGGAGGCGGCGAAGGCGGAGCGGCACGGGCGGAGGAGCTCGGGTGGGATGCTCGGCGGCGGTGTTCGTCGGCGGGGAGGCGGCGCTGCGGTGGAGTTCTCGGGGAAGAAAGGTGAATAGTTTTTTTTTTTTTTTTGCTCTCTCTTTTTTTTTTCTTTTTCTTTTTTTTTTCTTTTTTTTTTTAATAACAGAGATCCGGTAGTGTTCGGGTTAACGGGCACAACTCGCTCCGCTAACCCGTTTCACGCCCGATGCTTTTTTTTTTTTTTTTCAACCCTACTGGGTTTGGGTTCCGCCTTGAGTTGAGGGGCGGTTTACTTGCCCTGTGGCGGCGGCCGGACTTCGCGGCAACGACTGCAGGGAAGGAGTTGCGGCGGCAGATGAAGGGCGGCTGAAAACAGTAGCCACTGGTGGTGTCGACAGGCACGGGAACCCGGGCAGCGACGTTTCCGTGGGGATATGGCTCCTCCGACGGCGGGCTCGGGCCCTCACTGGGCGGTGGCGGCGGCGAGGGCGAGGACGTCCGACGGTGGCGGGGACTGGTGGCGGCGGTAGGCGCGGATGTGACGACGGGTGGGTAGACCTGGCGAAGGGGTTTGCCCCTGTTTCTTGTGCGAGAACCGAGAGAGGGAAGAAAGGATTTCCTTTTTTTTTTTTTCTTTCTCCTCTGGTGAGACTCGAGAGGGAGGACTCGCACACACGGAAGCAGGGTGCGGGAGTTCTGCTTCGAAAGAAGAAAGGATCGGAACCCTTTATCGGATGGCAGGAAGTCTGACAGGTCAAGATGTTTTGTTGCTCCAATAAACTGGATCGGGGCTTTGGCAACAGGGGCAAAGCCGAGGCTCTGATACCAAAGCTGATGCAGGACGGAAGTACGGATTGAAATATAGAGAGAAAGAGGAGAGGAAGAGGGGAAGAAGAAGGGAAAGAGGAAAAGAGGAGGAGGAAGAAGAAGACCAATTTTTCATTCATTAATTCATTAAACCCTAAACATCAGGATAGACCCATATATATAGGGTCACAAAATAACAAATAACCCCTACAAATAAAATAATTCCAAAAAGCTCCTAAAATGACAATATGCAAATAAACCCAAATGACAATATGCAAATAAACCCAATCAACATAAAATAAATCAATCTAAAATAAAATCAGGCTGGCTGAATCGGCTGGAACCCGCTGAGCTGGCTGGATCCTGTGGCGACCGGCTGACCTGGCACTGGTGTCCGCACCACCATCTGGTTCCGGTGTTTTGTCTAGATGCATACCTTTGATTGCTTGCTTAATTTCGTCCTCCGTTACTGCTGCTAGGAGCTGATCATTTTGTTGCATAGTGACTTGGGTTGTAAGAGGAGGTGGCCATGAGCAGGGGTCATGTTGTTGGTGTCGCCACCTTTGCTGGAAGTGTGCCAATTCAACATGTCCCTAATGGCTTGCTCCCCTTCCTCCCGATGCCCCTATGGATCCTGAAGCATGGCAACGAGATTCTGACGCGGCCTTATAATGGTGGATTGGTGTTGCCACCTTTAGTGTTGCCTTCGTTGCACTAGAGCATGCATGACTTCTGCCTCTGAAATGCCTTTTGGCACTGCAAGTTTTGATAATAGGCTCAGAGTGTTCCTAATATACAGCTGCATATGATCCTGTTGTGTTAGGTCCCCTAGTTGGAACTCTTTTGCTTGTAACTGTAGAAGCATTCCATATAAGTGTTCCCCCTTTCTAAATATATTCTCTATATGCCTTCAATTTCTTCTTCGGAGTGCCGTCTGTGTGTTCCGGAGCATTAGCCACAGCCTTATCCCTAAGGAGTGGCTGCCTTTGCATTTCTATGCTTAATGAATCACCTCGTATATATGTGGCTTCACAACACGTAGAACTTCTCAAAATGAAATGGCTAGGGCCCATGGCTTGTAGTCTAGAATGGATAGCGGGATGAGACAATGATCTGATGCATATCGGGCTAAGTGGAGCACCTTTGATTCTGGAAAGAGATCCAGTCAGTGGTCAGATAGAAAGAGAAAGATCCGATCCAATCTCTCCCACAACCGAGCTAATTCCATTTGGTTGTTACACCAGGTATAAGTTGATCCTTGAAACGCTAAATCAATCAAACTGGTAGATTGTAGGAATGCTCTAAATTCACAGATGTTATGGCTTACCCTAAACTGTCTTCCCCCTTTCTTATCTTCCAGGTGTAAAATGTAGTTAAAATCATCCAAAAGTAGTAAAGGTAACCCTAGCCTATTGACATAACTATGGTTACTAACTACCAAATAATCCTATATGATAGGCCATTAGTATTGGCATATGTTATCCCATAATCCAAGAAGGTCATGTTTATCGGAACGAGTAAAACTAATATTCCTTACATCCTTCCTCCATACTATTATGATTCCTCCTGACAAACCTTCAGCCAGCACCATATAGACTTGCCATAAGGGGCTAAGTATTCTAGATATTCTAGCTAAAGATCCTTCAGAAAATCTTGTCTCCAAAAAACAACAGACAATTCTAAGCAAAAAAAACAAACAACAGACAACAGGACTATATAGACGCAGCATATTTTTTGCGTAATTTACAAAGGAGCATTTCATAGCTCCTTTGCAATTCCTAGACAAAACTTTCATTTACATAGAAGTGGTTAGATTGGGTAAACTTTGATTAGCACCATGTTGGCCTATCCTATTCTCAAAACTAGGGGACAGTGCTGGTGGCTATACATTGGATCCTTGGTTTTCACCAAGGTGACTCAAATAACCCTTTAGCCGCTTCTGTTCTCATCTTCGATCCCCTTGTCCCACCCCCAAGGAATATTGCAGCTTGCCAAGATAACAGTAAATGTGAGTGTAGAGCATTATCCGTTCTAGTGGTTAGAAGATTACTGGCTCAATTGTGTGGACAATAGGTGGTGAAATGGCAACTCTTTCAGTACTACTGGTACCCTCAGTTGATGTTGGTGTGGTTAAGGTGGCTTCCCTTAACCAAAGAAGGTGAAATGGCCTCTTTCACTACTGCCTAGGTCTCCCCCCTTGCCCTTGGCTCTTCCATCTCCAAGAGAGTAAACCTGGAGCAAGTTGGCTTGCATGGTGGAACCTAGCTAGTCGGCTGAGCCACTGATGATTCCTGGCCATTATGGTCCGGAAAAGTTCGAGGAGACGACGAAGCTGCTTCCCTTTCGTCCATTTTAGTTGGTGATGTTGCCTTTTCTTGACCATTCTCATTGAATATTTGTCGAATCGAGGACTCCAAAGCCCCCGATATGCCCTTCAAAGAGGGTCTTTCCCGTTTTGGGACATCCGCGAACCTTCCGTACACCACACCCTTTCATTGCACGATGAGACCTCATCCTCCTCATTTCCTATTCCAACTCTAAGGCTCTTTCCTTGCATTGTACCACAACCCATTGAAAGTCTCCTAAAGCACATGATTTCTGTCACGCCCAAAATCCGGCCGTGCTGTTGTAAGTTATTGCCCACAACAATACGAAGTCACAGTAGCAATCCATAACAAAGTAACATTTTATTATAGAATATTTTTCAAAAAGACAACGATACATAGGTCTAAAAATTTGTACAACCAGAATCAATTGCCTAAACCCTAAAAGCTTCAAGCTCCCTACTCTTAGCAATCTTATTTATCTGAAGAAAAAAAAAAGAGTCATATGAGCTATGCGGCTCAGTAAGTCACCATGCACTATTTTACCAGATCAAGCATAATATTTCACATGCTAATGCATTATTTAAAGAAAATAACAGTATAACAAAGTAATGCATTTCATAGACAATATACCTAAAACAAGTTATAAAGCAATGCATGTTCAATCTTGCAAGTTCGTAAAGATAGAAATGCAATGTAAAATACTGTCATTATTTTATGCTTTGAAAATCGTGCTCTCAGATGGTAGTGCAACTATGGTCACTATAACCCGTGACAAGATTGTAATCTTTGCCAACTATTATTACCCATTGGCGGGGCCATATGCCGAGCTATTATACTCGCTGGCGAGGGCCGTATGCCGAGCTATTATATCCGCTAGCGAGGGCCGTACATAGCAATCTGAGAGTTCATAAATCATTTCATACTTTTCATAAACCATACCTTGTAATTATGTTGAAAAAAATGAATAATGACATCGTAACTTTTAAAATGCATAATCATGCCACAATATTATTTTTATGCAATTTTTACAAAATCATAATTCATATATACACAAATAAGTATTCATGAAGGATGTTATTTAGCCAAAATCATGAAGCACTTGCTATATGCTTGATCCTAATTTTTAAGAAAATGCACAATTAGTCATAATATATAATTTCATATCTAAAATAATATCAGTAATCTAAAATCAATAAGACTTGTACCAGGGTCAGTTATCTCGGTTCGCTCATAAATTCCTAGGGTCAGACTCCGATAAGCCCTTCTTTCCTCTTCTTCTTCTTCCTCTTCCTCTTTTTTCATCCGTCTCCCTTTTTCTCTTCACCGAAGGGAAGAGGCGAGAGCCTCCCCTCTAGCCCACTGGAGAGAGGGAAGGGCTCCGGCCCGACTGCAGCCCCAGTCGAGGATCGGCGGTGGCTGCGACCGAGAGCCGTGGAGCCCTTCCTCTATTTTGTCTCGAAAACATGGAAGAGGGAAAGAGAAGTTGCTGGTCTCCGACCTAGAGTTGGGCACTGGGCCGGGCCGCCCACGGCACGGCACGAAGAGGGCCGTGCCTGGCACGGCCCGATAGCTACAGTGTCGGGCCGTGCCTGGCACGTCCCATTTAAAGGGGCCGTGCCGGGTCACAGGTTACTGGCCCGCGGGCCGACCCAGGCACGGCCCGCTCTAGGCCCGCGGGCTAAGCACGGCACGGCCCGCGGGCCAGCCCGGCACGGCCCATCAGGGCCTGGGCCGGGCTGGCCCGCGGGCCTGGCACGGTCCGGGCCTGGGCCCGGCCCGGCCCGATAAAAATTAATGCTTCATAAATTTTTTTAATAAATTAATAAATATTGAAAACTAAGGATTTATGAATATAAAGCCACCTTAATGGTGGGGAGTTTGGCATAGACCCCTACCAGTTTATTAATTTAAATCAAAATGGTACATGAAGGGAGGTTTGGACCTTGGTCTGACCTCCAGAATACAATAAGAAAGGGGTCAAAGGGCTGAGGTTTGGACCTTGGTCTGACCTCCAGAATACAATAAAAATATACAATTATAAAAAATTAAGAAATCTTACTAATCATCAGTGATTCAGTGAATCAGTATTCACTCTTCAGTCTTCAGTAGTGTTTGTATCATCATCATCAGAGGATGTTGTATTATGTCCACCTTTATCTTGAAGTCTTGCCTCAGCATCCAACCAATCTTTGAAGCAGAGAAGCATCTCCACCGTTTCGCCCGTCATCCTACTTCTCTTTTCGTCAAGAACACGCCGACCTGCACTAAAAGCGGATTCCGATGCTACCGTGGACATCGGCACAGCTAAAATATCGCGTGCAATTGCAGACATAACAGGATATTGATTTCTAACACTCTTCCACCAAGATAATACATCTAGATTCTCTATTTGATTTTCATCATATGCAGACTGAAGATCATTTCGTAAATAAAATTCTAGTTCACTACTTAAAGATGAAGAAGATGAAGATAAACTTGAAGCATGTGTGTGTCTGCTCTGTGCAATGAATGAAAAAATAGATGACGAACGAGAACTACTAGAAGAAGGAATAGAGGTTTGTATTTGTGTTCTAGATCCACGAATTTTTTCATCATATATAGCATAAATATCATAAAGAAGTTGTTTTACCTCATTTTTAGCAGGTTCAGGATCTTTAATCATATTTTCACAGTATGCATCAAGTAAAATTAGCACGCTATTTAATTTAACTCTAGGATCAAATACAGCAGCTAAGTTATGCATAGGACATATCTTGTCCCAATACTCATTCCATTTAGATTCCATTAGGTCAATAATAGGCATTAAAACATCATCATATCTATGTTCTGCAAATTTTTGACTAATTATATATACTTGTTGTAAAAATGAAC
The DNA here is from genome assembly GCF_009389715.1 of Phoenix dactylifera. NCBI lineage: Eukaryota > Viridiplantae > Streptophyta > Magnoliopsida > Arecales > Arecaceae > Phoenix > Phoenix dactylifera. The sequence goes on along the minus strand of NC_052394.1, from coordinate 18,100,702 downwards.
ATGAAGTTGGATAATAAATACCAGAAAGAACATTGGTAGCATTATAAAAACTAAGCAAAAAATCTTCCAAAATTTTTCCTTTATTCCAATCAGTTTCAGTCAATGTAAAGCCTAATCCACGATCATTAATATATGCACTTAATAAGTTTCTATATGGGTATGCATCATGTATCATGCTATATGTTGAGTTCCAACAAGTAATTACATCAAGTTTAAATTTTTTAAAACGTTTACCATGATTTATAAATAGTTCCTTAAATTCTTGAAGTCTTGATCTTGAAGCATGAATAAAAGAAACTGCATTTCTAATATTACCAATCACATCTTGAATCATACCCATGCCAGCTTGAACAGAAAGATTTAAGATATGACATGCACATCTAATATGCAATAAATTTCCATCTAACATGGGATGCAATGAGTCTTTTAATAATGCAACAGCAGAATTATTATTAGATGCATTATCAAAAGTAATAGACATAATTTTATCATTAATATTATATGAACATGCAGTTTGATAAATGATATTTGAAATTTGTTGCCCAGAATGTGGAAAATCAAAAGCACGAAAAGCAAGAATACGTTTATTTAATTGCCAATCATTATCAATATAATGAGCAGTAATGGCAATAAAACAATTACTACCTACAGATGCTGACCAAATATCAGAAGTTAATGAAATTTTTACATTTAAAGTAGAAAGTGATTCAATTAAACTTTGTTTCATTGCTAAAAAGTTAGTCATAGCTACTCTTCTAAATGTACGCCTACTAGTTCTTTTGTAAGCAGGTTGTAGGTTTAATTGAACATATTCTTCAAAATTAAAAGATTCACATAAACTAAAAGGTAATTCATCCTTAACTATCCATTTTACAAGTGCTTTTCTTTGATTTTCATGATTATATGCAAAATTACCTACAAGTAATCCCCCTTGTATATTAAGGGTACTTTGAGTTTGAGCATGAGAATCATGCATCCTATGACTCTCTTGATGTCTTTTTAAATGCCCTGTTCCCCCACTACTACTACAACTATAAAGTTTGGCACATTTTTTATATTTAGCTTTCCAGACTCCATCAACCATAACTCTATCAAATTCAGTCCATACAGCACTAGTCCTCTTACGAGAAGAGGTTTGATCTACACTCGGTTCACTAGTTCTAGAGGAACTAGGAACATGGGGTTGGGGATTAGTTTCTTCTCCCTCAGAAACAGGAGGAATGCCAAACTGACTTTCCTCAAAATATGACATATCTAAATTGATGAATTAAAAAAATAAAAACTAACCACAAGGAGGATTGGAGGAATTGAGTAGAGGGTCGGAGGGCAGAGGCAGAGCCGCAGAGCCGAGATTCTGAGCTTCCTCTTGTGCTCTCAACATGAGTGACCTTCTCTTCTCAATAGGAACCTCCTCTTGTGTAGCACTTGAACACTTGCTAAATGCAAACTAAAAATTAAATTACTAGAAGAGCACTTTAGAAGAGAGAAATAATAGTATTAGAGAAGGAGAGAATAGTTGGTTTGGTGTGGTGAGAATGAGGGAGGAAAGAGCTATTTATAGAAGCCCAAAAAAAATTTTTTCCCAAAATACCCCTCAATTCAGCCGTTATTGGACTGTTGGGAGGGGTAAAACCGACTTTTTTCCAAAATAGCCGTTGGAAACGGCTATTTTCCTCACCCCTCACCGTTGCAGGCCGTGCTTGGCACGGCCCGTTTGCACCCGTTACGGGCCGTGCCTGGCACGGCCCGTGGCGTGCCGTGCCCGGCCCGGCCCGCCAATAGACGGGCCGGGGGCCGGGCCGGGCTTCCTTTTGCGCCCGCGACGGGCCGTGCCATAAGCGGGCCGGGCCAAGCACGACCCGTTTAGACCTTGGGCCCGGTGGGCCTGGGCCGGGCCGGCCCGGCACGGCCTGATGTCCAACACTACTCCGACCCCACGGGAGTTACGGCCAAAGACTAGGGACATCAACGGTCGAAACCCGGTGATGCCTGTGATCGAGGGTCGGCAATGCTGACGACCACAGGTACGCCTCTCTCTTTTTCTCTCTTCTCTATTTCTTCTTATTCTTCCCCTCTGTTTCTTCTTTTCTTTTGTTCAGTTATCCCGAGTAGATCGGGAAGAGGGAAGATAGGGAACGAGTGGACGAGGTTCGGAGGCTTACCTAACTCCGGGGAGGAACTGCGACCACTTTCTCCGGCGGCCTGATAAAGGCTTAAAAAATCCTAGCTGAGAAGGAAGGAGGGAGAGAAGCAGAGAGGGAGGAGAGGTTTCCGAAAATGGGGGGCGACCGTGAGCTTTTGTAGCCCCCAGAGAGGAAGAACGGCTGGAACGGCCGGCCGTTAGGCTGTTGCAACCACCTCTAACGGTCGCGGTGTCTTCATTCCCCTTTGCTGCCTCGTGCGTGGGCACGGTGGTGCTTAGGCCAACCATGTTGGCCCGGCCCACTGCCCAACTGTGTGCGGGCCGGTTAATGGGCCGGACCCTCACAATTTCTCTGTAGTTGTGAATACTAAAAGACAGCTTGTCTGACAAGGAGTAGGACATCACTGGCGATCGAGCTGAAGAGACTAAGTACCTACCTTGCATGTAGCATCTAGCTTTCAAATCGTGCAACGAGGCAAAGATGTAAAGCTTGGGGGAAAATTTCACTGCCAACAAGAATCCACCAATGAGAATCCACCACATACCAAATTGTAGCAAGTTTTCAAGAAACAGGAACAGGGTAGGCATTCTGCTTCCTGTGGGCTGTGGTTGAAATGTGGCTTTCCATTACGCCATTTCAAATCAAGCGTACAAAGGTGGCGGAGCCATCTCTTTCATTCTCATCATCTAACTGGGAATTGGAAGATGTCTCCGTCTCCAGAATTCTGATACGTTGTGTACTCTCACGCGTCCATGTGAAATAAGAAAACAGAACGAGGTTAGCAGCATCTCCACAGGAGTACCGTGTGACCATTAAAACCCTTGCTCCACAAAACGGGCTCCTTTCCTTTTGATGGGTTGAATTTCTTCTCTTAGGCTAGAAATTGAGCCACGATCAAGCATATGCGAGGTTTAACGTATAAATGAGTAGCTGACTCGCCACTGCAAGTCAAGCGTAGTCTTAGGCTGGGAATGGACTCATTTATTTGGCTCATGAACCAGGATTTATGGCAACAATTGAAGTCACTAATCCGAGTACCAACTCCCCAATCCTATAAGCTCAGCTGCTTCGTCTACAACTCGAGTGAGAGATCCTTTTACGATTCGGCCATGTTTAGGAGAGCTTTTGGAGCGCCAAAAAGCACTTTCTGACCCTCCAAAAATACTTTTAGATAAAAAATTATGTTTGGTAAAATTTTCGGAAATCTGTTTCAGCTTTTGCAGGAAGCTGAAAATAGCTTTTAGGGAGAAGCTCCAATTTGGAACTTTTCGAAAATGTTGTTTTCAGTTTTATCGGAAAGCTGTTTTTTGAACCAAAATATTCTCATTTAAATTACAATTTTTTTTCCTAAAACCCTTATCCCGCCTCTTCCTTTCTCCCTTTCCCTCTATATTCTTCTTCCTTTCTCTCTATTTATTAGAGAGATAAATGGTCATTAGAAGGATGAAAAATTAATTTACACTAATAATTATAATATTTTATATATTTATTATTATATTAAACTATAAATATAATATTATATTACATTATATCATAATACATTGATATGATATGTTAAATAATTTAATATTATATTAAATTATTATTTTCTAATACATAATATTACGGTACTATATTATAATAATATTATATTATATTAAATTAATATTATACTATATCATATATTTATGTATTAATACATATTATATTTTATTATGCTTTGTTAAATAATACTGGTAATGTCCTTTATGGTCATTTTGTCACACAAAAGTACTTTTTCAGTTTGTTTACCAAACATATGTTAAAGTGCCACAGCACTTTAGAAATGTAGTTACCAAATAGCAAACAACTTTTTATAAATGTTCTGCTTCAGACAGCTTTACTTCCAACGGCTCTACTTCCAAAAGCTCTACCATTAACAGCTCCCAGCCAAAATGTGCACTTGTAGTCCAAAAAGCAATACGGTAACAGATGGATATGGAGTTGGTACAAGTTCCCTTGATAGTCTTTCATTAATCATAGAACCAATTGAAAGCTGCCTAATCCCGCTACCTACAGTCAGCTCATCTTGAGAACTTTTCAAAGCTCAAATCATTTAACTTCCTCCTAAACGTCCCCATTAATATACGCATTCTGTACATGTTTAAACCTTTCTTTGGACCAATGTGCCTTGACCTATCAAATGGAAATTTCGATTATTATAACTCACCTTAATGTCGGGAGTCCCACATGGGCATTCTCCCAATGTTGCATGGTTTTGAATTCATATAATACTTTGACCATCATGCGCATCACATGTGCTGCGGTTCCAGTAATCGAGCATCTAATAAACGCCCGAACTTATCCCTGTTCTTCTGCTCCTCGAAATAATTCTAAGTAGTTTCATAATAAATCAACAAACAGAGCCTGTCCGGAAGGCCATATGACATGCCTGAGCTCATGCAATTAACATCTACAGCACGCATTTTCTCGGCAAAGTGAAAGAACTTTAGCCATATAAGAAATTAATTAAGAAAACGGAAGAAGCATTAGGATAAATCACGTGATTCTAGGAAAGAGAAAAGAACGCGTGCATCGGGGCAGAGACGCCGGTGAGCTTCAGGCAATGGAACTTAAACCCACGCCACTCCTAGGCCGGTGGACGAGAGAAGTGTAAGTAGAAGCGAGGTAAAAATAATAAAGTTTAGATGAAAGAGCCCCAGAGAAAGAGAGAGAGAGAGAGAGAGAGAGAGAGAGGCCACTGCTCCCTTGGAATTTTATCAAGTAATCAATTATGGTGATGCATCGTATACAAGAAGTAAAGCTAGGGGACCGCAACCGAATGCGAGCACCCATGTGACCCTCCAGTTAAAGTAAAGCGAGCTCAGAAAAGGAGACTACTTCGTGACAAATCTCAAGAAGGCAGAAGAACAGGTTGAGAAGAGGAGAGACAGCGAGGTGGTAACCACTGCCTCGCCATTTATTCTAACTTATATAGCATGGAACTTGGGAAGAAGCAACCCGTTACGGTCTTTAGTTCGGACGGTGGGTGAGTGAACTGAACCTCTGTATTTACTAGAGATGATGCCCACTCTCGCCTCAAATGATGGACCACCCCTCCACAGAATCGTTGTTTACTGTTATAATTGATGCAGCGATCTTATCTGCCAGGTCCAGGTCTGCTTTGGTCCGGGATTTTTATATACATAAAGATTTTTTTTTTTTTTTGGTTCAATCAGTATAAAAACATGTTTTAGAAGTACTTTCATAACACTTTAAACATCTAATACTGCAGCCGTTCTCGTCATATAACCATTATAGAAACATAATGTTTAAATTTATATCTACCATTCTTTAACATATAATAATTAACCTCTTGAGCCATTAGAATTCAGAGCAGCGTTTGGCATATGAGTAGTGCTGCGAAGCACCCATCCAGTCACCGCACTGTTCGCCGGACCCAGTAACAGGGGATCGGTGCAGTAGATAAATGAGTGGTAAAACAAGGTTTAAGTATGATTTAACCAATCATCAACTGCCGCATAGGACTGGTGGACTAAGCACGACAAACGACCTTTAAATTTTTTCTTAAAACCTTACAATAATCCGTATGTTAAAAAGGGGAGGCAAACCTCAATCCACCTTCAAATTCTGCATCTAGAATGATTTGGATGTAAGATCATATATGGAGTTCGTAGTTGTTTATGATTCACACCACACGGAAGCTGCCCTGACTACGTGCATGCGTGCGCATCCAATTCCAGTGTCCCTCCACCTTAAAAAAAAAATAAAAAGTAGCATCCAACACGAAAAATAGCAAGATGTAAAACGAGCAGTAGTTATTTGTCGGTTTCCTTTCCCTTTTTTTGGGTTTTTCTTGTCACTTCCTACAGTAAACTAACATGAAAAAGGAAAAAGCTCAATGAGAGGGAGGGGGAGAGGTGGAAGTGGAGGTGCATGGGAGAGGATGATGGGTGACACAGCGGCGACGGTCCTCTCGATTCTCTCTTCTCCACCGTGCCTTGGTCCTTTTGCTTACATTTGCTGTCCTTTCTGAGATCAGTTTGGCTTCTGTCTGTTCTCTTTCTCTTCTTCTGTTTCGGTTTCTGTACTCCGTATGCAACTATCATGACGTATTTGGTGGTAAGTAGATGGCTAGTAGTAGTAGCAGTACCGTACGCTGCACTGATTGATTGATAAAAGATGATGATAGCTATGGCCCTCGCCGTTCCTTTCTCCTTCCTCATATCGCATCCCTCACCTTGTCCCTTTCGTCTTTCTTCCGGCAGCACTAAGCTTTATGGTTTAGAGGTAGGGGATGGAGTGTGGGACCTTTTCTTGTCTATGACTAAATTTAAAAGGAAGAACAAAAAAAAAAAAAAAGGGAGTAACCTATGAGCCTAATTTGTTGTCCTCTTTTCCTTGTTTGCAGCTCCTATCCTGCCACATAAAATAATGAATAATTATCAGAGGTTTCGGACACTTGAACTTAAATCATTACTGACTGCCGATTGTAGGCTGAGGTGCAAGCAGCTGTTAAACTTCGACTGGGAGGAAAGACTCCCTCCCACCAACCTTTTCTTTCACCTATTCACATCCCCACAGCTCCATGATCAGAAGAGAACCTAAGAAAATAACAAAATAAGAAAAAAACAAAGCAATGAACTTATATTCATAAATCGTTAGATCTGTATAGAGTCATAACCGCAATACCTAGGCATTTGAAAGAAGCATGAATTGAAGGAGGCCATGTCGAGCGTGGAAGTGGCGGGGAACAGCGACGAGGTCATGAGAAGATTACTGCTGTTATTCTGTGGGAGAGAAGCAGCGACCAAGTCTGCTTCGGCGGATGACGCATTCGAGAACGAGTTGCCGGCGAAGGAAGCTTTGATGGGCGAGGCGAAGGGGCTATCTGGCAGGTTGTGCTCCAGGCTGGTGCCATTGGTCGCAAAAGGATTACAAAAGAACAAAACCAAATTAACGGAGAAACTAACAACACAACCAAACAAAACGCTGGCCTCCTCCCCTTGGAAATTAATTAATGGCGGAAGAGAGTAGACAGTCGGCTTCTTGTGATAGTTCCGATGGAATTACCTTTCCTGGGAGCAACCATCTTCATTGTGGGGTGGATTTCCGGCTGATTCCTCCTTATCGGCAGCAGCATTGACTCCCGGTTGATGAGCAACCCCGTGGGGGCTGCTGCCCGGCTGCTGCTCTGCCACTGCTGCACAACTATTCAGGCTCTTATCTGTAAACAGAAAGTAATACATATGGTTTTTATATTCCTCTTTAATTCACCAACATAACTATCATTCCAATTCGCTAAATCTAAAGAAGACTAAAGGTGAAATAAAAGGGCTGTTAGTTGACTGACCTTGTGATGCTGCTGCTTCCTGGTTACTGCTGGTCTTTCCATCAGTAGGAGAAGGGACAATGGCGGGTGTTGAAATGGTGGTAGCAGCGGCAGCGGTGGCGGTCGAAGTGATGTGGTTTCGGGTCGTGAGGTCGAGGAGCTGGAGGCCCAGGAATCGCCGCCCTTGGAGCTCGATTGCTTGCTGGAGCTCCGCTGCCTGATGCTGCTCTTCCAGCTTCCTCCTCAGAATTGTCTCTTGGCTGCTGCTATTGTAGCTGTACAACATCCTTGGCGCTGCCGGAGAAAATTTTAGTAGGATTATACTAATGAAGCTAACATAGAGCGAAAGGAGGCTGGAATGGGATCGATATAAAAGATTCTCACCAAGTTGAGACAGTTCGAAGGGGTCTCTGGAGTCCAGGCCAGTGGGAGTAGTAGCGCACCCAGAGAAATCCCCCCTCTCAGCCTGCTGCTGCTGCTGCTTTCTGAGAATAGAATTTATAGTTTATAGTCGAAGGAAAGCAACCCCAAGCTGGGGGTGGATTTAGAAAGAAGTGGAAGTTTGGGAGAGGAAAGGAGGAGTGCCTGTACTTGTCGGGGACTTTGCCCTTCTCCTTGTAGGGCTTGACGAGGACCCGCGCGTCGCAGACGAAGTGGGGGTTGCCCTTGGCGAGGATCAGCTTCACCGTCTCCGGGTAGACGAAGGTCACAAATCCAAACATCCGCTTCTGCTGGTACGGTATCCTCACGTCCTGTACTGGCCCATAGATGCTTCAATTCCGCCAAGGAACAACACCAAATCCAGCGTTAGAGCTGAGAAAGTAGAGACTGAATGCCTAAATAGATCGATCCTTCCCCACCTTTTCTTGGGGGACTTCCGTCGAACACCAACCTGAAGTAGTTGGAAACGTCTTCTTCCCGGAAGGTACTGTCGGCCGGGAAGGTGAGGTAGATCTGCCGCGACGCAGGGTTCGACATCGCGGCAAAGTCGGTCCTTTCCATCCGAGACCGCCCCATGAACCTCTGTGTCTCGTCGCCACCGCCGAGCATCAGCGCCGCCGCTGCCGCCGCCCTGTGGGAATTTCGATTACCCTAGGCTTTTAGATTGATTGTATATGATGGAAATGGAGATGGTTGATGTTTTTTCATGTCAAGGACATACCTTTGGCTTTCGTTCTGCTGCTGGAGAAGAAAGTTGGTGCATTTGATGGAGGACGAAGGCGAGGCCGGCACTGATCCAGTGGGGGAGTAAGGGAAGGCGGAGGCCATGAGCTGGGAGGCGCCGCCCAGTCTCTGGGTTTTGGACCTCAGAAGAAGCTCTTGGCACTGTTGCTCGACGACGGGGTCCATCTTGCCGCCTCCACCGGCCGCCATGGAGGCGACAGCGGTATCGTCGGGGACCCCATGGAGGAACCGGCAGCTCGCGCCGTTCTTGCAGTACCCCCTTGCATAGTAGAGGCAAGGCCGCCACCCAAACCCTGCTCCGGCCGCCTCCGACCCGAGGCAGGCATCGGCGACGGAGAAGCTCCGGCGGTGGTGGCCACCGTTCGCCCCCCACCCACCCCCGCCGCCAATGGAGTAAGGTAACAGCATGCCCTCCGCGCCGCCGCTCGGGGTCCGGCACTCCCCGACAACATCCGGGTAGAAAAAATCCCCACCTTTGGGGCTGATCTGGAGACCATGGGCGGGGCTGGGGGCAGTGACCTGGACGGCGGACGCGGCGTCGTTGAGGAAGGAAAGCTGGTCCGGGAGCTGGAGCTCGTTGATGAGATCCCCGCCGCCGTAGAACGGCGACGCCACCGCCTGGTTGCTGGGGCTAACGAGCTCGTCCGGGCTCTGGATATCGTCGCTCACGCCATTAACGTTGTTCACACTACTACTCCTCGAGAAAACCGGCGGCGGAGCCCACGACGTGGGGGAACTGACGGCGAGGCCACCGAGGAGTCTAGAAGAGGAGTTCTGCCGGCCGAGGAGGAAGGGGGAGGTGGGGCCGCCGCCGGCTGCGGTGGAGGAGGAGGCGGGGACGAGGCCGAGCTCGTTGCGGGCCTTGAGGACGACCGAGTGGACGAGGGTCTCGGGGCCGAAGGCAAGGCGTATCATTTCCTTCTCGCCGTGGTCTTGGATCAAGAGGAGTCCCATGATCTTGGCGGCGTTCTCCGGGTCCAGGCTCTGGATCCGGGAGAACACGATCCTTGTCGCCTCGTAGGCGTCCATAGGATCCAAGAACAGAGCAAAGATGAGACTTGGAGCCTCTCCTCTTTACCTCTTCTTTCTCTTCCACCCCCCCTCTTTTTTTCTTTTTCAACACAACCAACTACTGCAGTAGAAAGAAAGAAGAAAACAAGGATTAGAGAAAGGAAAACAAGCTCTTTTGAGTATTGGAATAAAGAAGGAAAGGGGGCGAGAGAGAGAGAGAGAGAGAGAGAGGAAGGAGCTCTATTTACCACCAGGTGGAAGAGAGGAGAGGTGAGAGTGCTCTCTTTCTTTTTTAAAAGACAAAAAAAAAATCGCTGCTTTCTAGTTGTTTTTTAGCTGGGAGGCTCCCTCCCTTTGTTTCTCTTTCTCTCTGACCGCTGCCTCGCCGAATCCATTTTCCGAGGTGGTGGCGGCGGCGGCGGTGGAGGCTGCGGGTCAAAACAGCCGCCGACCTCCTTTCTTCGGCCGCACCACCGCTTGCATGGCTGAGAGAGAGCTAGTTATCTCTATGCTACCTTATACCTCTGGCCCCTGTTGCCCTTTCTCTGTGCGTCTCTCTCTCTCTCTCTCTCTCTCTCTCTCTCTCTCTCTCTCTCTCTCTCTCTCTCTTTTCTGGGCTCTTTGGCTGCCGGAGAGAAGGCGGGGAGTGCAGGAGGGGTTCTGGATCTACTCAAATAACCCTGAAGCTCGGAGCTTTGGGCCAAGCTTAGAGAGTCGAGACCTTACCTCTGTTCTGTGTCTCTCTCACAACCCCACGCACACCCCCTTCCCCAGTGCCAAATTCTCTTTTCCCCTGCACCATCATTTGGTTTTGGGGTCCCCTTCTCTCTCGTCTGTTGTCCTGAACTTCTAATCGTCCCTGTTTTTGGTTGTCATGCTCCTTTTCTTCTCCTTTATTCCTTATTCAACCCATAACAATACTCAGATTACTAAATAATTATATCATAATTTAATAGATAATGTATCAATATTATATATCATATTAACAATATAAATATATAACGTCTCCAAAAGAACATGTAGTACCGGCGTGCTCGAAAAAAATTGAGAATAGTATGAGAGCGCCATCTTCTAAGTTCAAATACAAAACTTTATTCCAATGTGAGGATGGGGGTTAGAGGTGCTCGCCAGTTGACTGAAGTTCTGTTGACAACTCGATCCAAGAAAAGTTTTAAAACTGACACGGAGCCCTCTTATTTCTTCTCAATTTAGCCTGCTCCAAAGCGAGAACATAATGATGCTTACGGCTGCACAATTATTCCTAGATCATCGTGCACTAACGTGGTAGTGTGTATCTCGCATCTGCAGGCGTAGGGGGTACAGCACTTTTCGATTTTCTCTTATGCAATTGCGATCATATATATATATATATATATATAAATTGATTAAAAGGGAGAATGCCAGTATGTGATCTCTTTAAAAAAAAAATCTATGTTATGAAAGCATTTGTTGACGGAGAGAGAGAGAGAGAGAGGATAAAATATTGAGTCGATTCACTAGCAGCTCAATGTTATGCCCTCACACCTAATGCTGAAAAATTTTCTAAAAACCTTTCAATTTTGAAAGGAAATATCAGATCTCTGTAGGCTGGGACCGCCGATACTTGTGTTTCTTTCTCAAACAATAGGATTTTCTTCTATTTGTTCTCACCCTAACTTAATTTAGTTAGTTCTGGTTTCAGCTTGGCTTTTCCGATCCATCTCCTGTCAATTATTTACCCATGAAGCTCCGCACGCAAGAGTTGATGAGTGATGCGGTTTCCAGTGTCTCCCTCAATCGCAAATTTTCCATATCACCATAATGGACGCATGAAATCTATATAGCTTTTTTGAGTCATAGGCAAATGATTTCCCTTTGAAGGAAATACTCCTCCTCCTCCTCCTTGCTTTCTTTGCTTTTTCCCTTCCCCTCCTCTCAAATCTCTGGTCCCCAGCTTTTACCACTCACTCTGGGGCGTGAGGCCGGAGCTAGTTTCCACCTCGCATGCATGCAGTGTGGGCTCACCCTTTGGGATGGTATTGTCTCGTGGGAAGTTGGGGTGGCCTGAGGGGGACTACTCCTCTTTAAGAACAGGGATGGTACTTAAGGTGTCAGAGTCCCTCACATGGGAGTGACGAGTGGTGACCCCCTTCTCCCCAAGTGCTCACGTGCCCCTGCCTTCGCACGTGGGAACAGTGTGAGGTGTAAAGTGGAAGACATGTATGTTGGAATTTCTCCATGGCTGCATGGGGTTTTACTGCTTCTGAGAGAGGGGGCGAGGGGAAGCAACCACAGTGGCTGTTCCGTGCTTCCTCCTTTGAAGGAATGAGAAGGATGGACGAAAATCCCGTCGATCATGTTTGGAATTAGTCCTGGGCCTCATAGGACATGGTTTTAACTTGTGGATACATGTACCTGATTTTGTAGCTTGCCATGAGACACGCCATGTAGACTGTAGGGTGGATATTATCCACTTGCTTCTGTAGATCATGAGTCGTAGCACCGCAATCGTCTTACGAATTATGAGGTAACTCTTTTTTACTTGCCAATAATCAGATGTCAATGTTTAAATTACCAAATGCAGCCGTTCAATCTGGATAAACATACTCAATACCTCCATCACTAGATATCACTGACTCAAATGGATATAAATGAGAGAGTCCAGATGACCTAACCAACTTGGTAAGCAGCTTGGACACTAATTTGGTATTTGGGTCAAAGCCGAACCAATTGAGCATGCTCGAAGGCCGCCCCAAGACCTAATGGGGCTATCTTGATTTGGAGCACAGCACCGGTCGCGATAAAATAATATATCATTCAAGGTTTCTGAATCTTGTTTTAAAAATATTTTAGCAAATAATGCTAAAATTGATGTCTTAAATTAGAAGCTAATCTTCTTGGCCCCATCACTTGAGATTTCAAATTTTTTAGTCTTTGTCCATGAATCCATGCCCATGTTGTAAAAACTCTGGGAAGGAGTAGATGGTGAATCCAAAGTGGGTCACACGACAGCAGAGGATGGCAAGTTGTCTGAGACACTCTCAGAAACAGGACAGTCTACTGTTCGCCATAACACTGTTCCTCCAACGCCAGCGGCCAACGCTAATACTTATGTCCACTGTTGTGACCTTGCGGAGGGTGGGGATCCTTCCCCGACTTGGCTTATATTGTGGGTGGGGGTCCTTTGGTAGTCCCCAATCGCACCTCCAACGGATCTCTGGTCTGACACCTATTCACCCACTGCATTCAACTACATCTTTGGTTGTGTTTGACAGAGACGGCTACTAGGTATGATGAAAAGAATCTAAGGCCACTTTTGCATCTAAAGCCACTTTTGAATCTAAAGCCACTTTTGTGTCATGGTCGTTTTTACTCTAATTGGTCGTAGTTAGAGTCTCGTGCAATGAAGCGTGGCATCGATTAATGCCTGTCAGTGTTCATGGGTATTAACACAATGTATCTCAATCATGTCTCTTTTCTTGTAATAGCATATGTCTGCAGTTGTTTCTGGACATCTAAAATTGATGAACACTTACAGCGCTACTTATCCAAAAGGCTTATGTCCGAACTTGGTACAACATGTAACAAATAAAAAATATTTTATAGACTTTATTGAGACTTCTGGTACCTGTACCTGCATCCGTATTAATTATATATAACCAATGTCCCATTTAGTAAAGCTTTTAGAGAATCCAAAAGTACTTTTAGATGGAATAGAAGTATTTGGTAAAAAAATTGGAAAGCTGTTTTAACTTTACCGGAAAGCTTAACAGCTTTTTGGAAGAAGCTTTTTCGGGGTATTTTGAAGCATCTCTGGAAAAGCACTTTTAGCCTCCATTGAGAAGCTATTTGGAGTTATAAATTTTTTTCTTTTTGGATCAAAATAACCATAATAAAATATAATAATTATAAAATAATAATAATAATAATATATAATGATAAAAGTTATAATATTATATATCTTTATTATTGTATTATACTATAAATATAATAAAATATTATATCATATCATAATACATTAATATATTATGTTATATAATCTCAAATTATGTTATATTATTATGCTATAGTATACAATGTTATATTACTATATTATAATAATATTATATTATATTACAGTAATATTGTACTATATTATATATTTATATTTTAATATATATTATATTTTATTATGCTCTGTTGTATAATACTATGCAAAATTCTTTATGGTCATTTTGTTATCCCAAAAGTATTTTTTCAATTTATTTACCAAATACATATTAAAGTCTCACAGCACTTTAGAAACGTAGTTACCAAACAATAAATAACTTTTTATAAAACTTTCGAAAGCTCTACCGCTAATAGCTTTGCCAAATGGGGCCTAATATTGCATAGAAAAATGAACAGCCATTATAGAAAGATGTAAAGATGGCTAAGTACATAAATACATTAACCATCCTTACATGAATCTAGATTAACATGTATCCAAATTATTCTAAAAAATAAACTTTATTAATTTTAACACAACACACATATAGATGCGAAAGGTGAAAAAAAATGAAAAATAAAGTTTAAGGAAGGCTTTCCAACAGATCTAAACAATCCATAACAATCACAATTTGAATGGAGCATGAAACGACACAGAAACCTACTTTAGATTCTCCCCATCTCAACACACACACACACACACACACTCACGAAATTCATCCTGAATGTCCCTTTTTTATGGAGTTAAGGTCTTAACTCGGATGATTTTAAGACGATTTGGGGACGTTTCCTTTTTCTGGCTAAACATTGGTGACTTTATCGGCCAAATGTTTCTCTTAATGAAATTTTCTTTTGATTGCTAATGTTGTACGTTTGTGGTTTATTCATGCAAATCATGCTGTGACTTCCATTGTGATTTGTGAATGCTGATTTTGCTTCACATACTCCAATATGTTTCATTGGATATCACTCCATTGTATGTGCATTCCTGCAAATGTATACGAGGGAACCTAAACCATGTAACCCTTCTTTTGACCTATGCACACATAGTACTCAACTAAACCTTTGCAACCAAAGGACTAGGCTGGACATGTGATCCAAACTAGAGTGTTCTTATTTGGGTATTTGCATGCATGAGGATCGACCGCCGAGTTACTTTCATTAGAGTTCCTCATCAAGGAGGACACCATCAGAATTTTATTGAGGTATACTTTGGAAGTTGTTTGAGGTCATACTAAAGTGATATTTATCAAAAACAGACCACCATGGCTTGGAACTATCCTAAGAGAGCTAGTCAGAAGGTTATTAGTTAGTTATAATGACCTAGAATCTCATCTAAAAAGAGTTAATCAAAAAGTTATAAAACCTAATGCAAAAGGAGTTAATCTAAAGATTATTAACCAGGGTTATTGGTTTTGTTTAAATATCCAATATCTTCCCACTACATAATCAATATGAAAGTAAATACATGCTTGTGCAGATTTTTATATACTCTTTTTGTTTAAGCTTTGGTTATTAGTTGGAATTCTTAGCCTTATTAACTATCTAGGACATTCTCGACATATACCTAATGTGGAACCAAATACAAGCTCATAAAAGTTCTTATATGCTCTATTATTCTGGCAAAAGAGTTCAGCCATTAACACCATGATCACCTTATAGTCAATCTTTAAAGAATTTGTGCGGCTATACGAGTGATAGGCTGATCGATTTTGGTCTCATCTATAACAACCAAAATATCATCCAAAAAGGACCAGCTAGAAAGTTGTTGATTCATGTCCTCATCCCTCCTGAAGTACTATAGATGTTCGACGCATATTGGACATGGAATCAAACACAAGCCTATGTGGGTTCCCACAAACCCAAGCATGCCTAATCGCATCAACACATAAGAGCGCAAGCATCAGTAACCGCGCATGTTCATTTGTAGCAGTCCTTTTATTGCTCCTTATTTTCTCAGACACAGTCTCATCGACCAAGGTACCTCGCGCAACCATTAGCCTACGAGTCCATTCTTGACCTAACATGTTGGCTCGGGACATGCACATGTCATCAACATTCACTGTCGCCCTCATTAGTTAGAACACAGTGATGACATATTTCATAATATCACTCGTATAAGCTTAAATTTAAATATTCAAAATGGCATTTATTGGATTGGTGTAAGGACATATAATGAGCGTATACGTTTGCTTTCAAAAATAATTTAGGATTCAGGTGGCGTTCGAGTGGATTTAGGATTCGACGGTGCAGCCGGTGGAATGTGATTGATTCATGACATCCGTCGACTCTTGGATAAGTGCGCCTTCTATCGAGCCACTCATGCCCATAGAAAGACGAACAGTGTGGCTGATTGGGTGGCTTTCTTTGCGGCTCAACATTGGAGGTTTTCTTTGGAATAACCATTTTTTAGTCCTGGCGTCCTTGTATTCTCTTATTCTCTTTAATTTTATGGACTGCACTCACATCCGTTGTGTATAAGTTGCCATTGTACCCAAAAAAATATATTTTAGAAAAATAATATTAATCTATAGCCTCATGATTGCACCCTCCTCTATATATAGAAAGAGGTGTGGGTTCGAATTATCTTGATGAAATTGTTCTGATTTGACCTTAGATAAATTTAATTAATCGTAGTAGCAAATAAGTACGTATAACTTTCGTAGTTTGGCTCAAGCTGGTTTTGCCAAACTTTCCATTGGTGTCTGTAGCTCCGGAGCTCTTCATGGGTGCCTATTGTTCGGTGCGATGTAACCAAATAGTTCTGATATTGTCCAACATGTCAATGGACCAACAGGCCATAATGGACCCATGACATGACCACTTACTGTAAAACTGTGAAATCGTTGTATTTACGGTTTCCTAAGGTTCTACTTGCAATTATAAGTGTAACTTTTGACCAACAAATCAAATCTTAATATATTTTTTTAATTATACACAAATATGAGTCAAATCATCAAATGTTACATCCATCCAGCTAGCAAGTTGTGATACAAAACATTGCATTCATTGACAGGTCTATTTCTTTGGACAAGTTGGGTCCCATATCCTTGCCAACAATTGGAACAAAATCTTAATCAAAGATAAAGAAGGTATAAAATGAACTATCTAATTGAAAGTTATTAGATGATAAGTGCTTCTGTGAGGTGAGAACTTTTTTTCTTATCTTCTAGTGCATTTTTTTTGAGCTTTGTGGCTAATGCATGATTATATGTCAAGTCCGAGCTGAACCTAGTGCCATGGAGATTGTCCTAGTGATGATGTGATAATTCAAAACCTCACCAAAAAAAGTATTATTTATGTTTTTCAGCTCCATACAAGTATTTAAAATTTACCTAATGCATAACTGATATAGAACTAAACACATATCCACACGAATTCTCACAGACGATATTTTTTTTTTAGTAACCAAAGATTCTAGATTCAAGTTTTAGATGGCGTATCTCTAGAAATCTGCACCTAGATAATAGAGTGCAGGTGAATCGCCTTCATAAAATTTTTTTCAAAAAATCTGAGTTGAAACAAAAATTCTTTGTGCTATCATGATTATCATATTAATCAAGTTTACTAAAATACAATAGCATCAACATGATTGTTTGGACTCAGTCATAAGCAAATGGACCATTCCTAATCACATTGTCGCGACCAAATGGGAGTCCGTCAATCAAGCTTTATAGGCAGTATCATATCTTAACTTGCAGCACTTTCCCAAAAATAATACTATGGGAGTTACGTTTTGCAGAGATTCCTCTATGGTATTCATTATTCGAACCCTGTGACATTTGTTGCTTGAATTCTTAATTGGTAGTTGGTGTCGTCTTCACGCATAACCTAATCAAGAAACCAACTCCATGATTCTTATAGGGCCAGCCAAGTTTGATTAGCAAATTGTCACTTGCTACCTGACATTATTCTAAATCATGGTGCAATATAAAATTTTAAACAAGACTGTATATAAGTTGCTTAATAAAAAACTTGTATGAGTTGCTCCAAGATGCCCCATCGATTGTCCAGGGGCTGGTTCATTAATAAATTGACGCTTTTACAATGCGTCATTTCTTTATCTGGGCCTTTCACCTGATGAGGACACATCCTAGGTGAAGCTAAGATAAGAATCCTTTATTACACCTCTGTTTTTTTGGGTAATAGAAAGTTTCTCATCTTAATTGTAAGGACTGTGCGGGCGTATGTTTAGTCTCACATCGATTATTCGCTGGATAGATCATAGATATTTATATAGGGTTAAGGAAACCTAATAAAACCTTCCGACTAGTCATTTTGGGTGAAGACTTGGATTGTTACCAATAGTATCACAGTGGACTCGGCCCATAACCTATATGGACTAAGAGATACTGTAGCAATGATCTACTGGAGCTGACCATAGGCCGATTGTGGTGTCTGTGATTAGAGTTGAATGGATTTAAACCCTTAGCTTGACGAAAATGTCAAGGCTTAAATGGAGGAGTATATAAGGACCCGTGCGGGCGTATGTTTAGTCCCACATTGTTTATTTCGTTGGATAGATCTTAGGTACTTATAAAGAATCAAGGAATCCAAATAAAACCTTCCAGCTAGCCGTTTTGGGTTGTTACATTGATTACGAAAGCAGCACAGGCTTGAGGAAACATTCTTAGTGAAATTAATCCAAATTTTACTAAATATTAATTCCTAATTCTATGAACCCTATCCAGACAAGCAATGCATTATTCTGAAACCACAAAATCCAAAATTTGGCGACCCATACAGGCAAATTACTGTCTCTGGAGCGTTTATTTCAATCAGTGTTATTAATTTCAGATTTTGAAATTTTGGCTTCTTACAAGTATCTAACATCGAGGACCCACTCTAGGCAACGAGCTTCACCTCCGTCAATCATATACTGATATACTATTAAAGTTGCTTCTATCTTTGGAGGACTGCTAACCATCAAAGAAGGTGAAGGAAGGTAAAGGAAAAGAAGAAGAAATACATTCACATTGTGATATTCTTACTGTTTTGCATTCTCTTGTGTTTGAATGTTAAATATGACATATAATGTATTTTATTATATTTATATTCTATCAATTCATAGCCTAGAAAGTTAATTGGAGATAATTGATGCTTTAGCATCTACTCATTTATGACCAGAAGCATTTATTTCATTCATTTTAAATCGGATCTCTCACAGAAAATAATAGACATAAAAGAAAAAAAAATAAGAGTATGGTTTTTACCTTTTCTTAATTGATGACAAAATCGAATTAGAACACCTTTATTTATATTAATATGGTCCATATCCTAGATCTAGGTTGGATGCCTTTTTTTCAATTAAAAAATGTAAAAGTTTTCTAGAAATAGGAAGGAAATTATACTAAAGTGAAACTCATATGGGAGTTAGATTTTGATGCTTATATCAACTTTTTCAGTGGCTGTGCCATCTAATTCCTTCTACATTAGAAGGTATGCCCAATCAATAATTTAACCAAGAAAGAAAGTTATTTTGATCTCTTCCTATTTCATGCTCTCAAACACCGTAGAAACCACTCTTATATTACTAGTCAAGAGCTTTATTTTGATGCTTAGAATGCTGAAAATGGATATCATATAAGAAAGTTATATCCTTACTCTTCATAATTTAATCTTGGATAGGGTGGATGTTGCTCCAAAACCTCAGCGAGATCTACCTGAAATGGCCAAACTGCTCCACAGCAGAACCAGTTATTTCCTTGAATCATGTTATGACCTCCATAAGTTGGTCCTTAGGGGTTCTAAGCTTAAGTCAGTTCATAATATTTATGATCTACAGTGCTGTAATATCATCAGGTACTCAAGATTTTTGAAGTTTTTCGCTCTCCGAAAAACAAGAAAAGATTAATGGTATCTATTTATCAAGATTTCCTTCAAGTGGTCCTCTATGTCTTTTATGCCGAAATGATGCCACCAGTAGGACAAGATAGGATGCTTAATTTACAATATTTATGATGCATGACAATGTAGTTTACTAAGGTGATCAAAGATTCGAGATGCTTGGTTATCTGTTTATCAGTATTTCAGCCAAGTGTTCCTCATGAATTCTACTAGGCTGAACTGTGCCCACCAGTAGGACAAAAACAGGATAGGGCTTATGAAAATTTGAAAAGGAAGAAGGAACACTAGAAGGGAACCACTTCACTAATTTATTATACCAATTAGAAACATAATTAATGTCTTAATGATAAGATCTCTCTATGTGGAGCCACATGGCTGCCTCGCCGAAGCACACCGTCAATGACAGCATTCAATTGTCATTTGTGAAGGCAATGTCTTGGTCAGGGCTGAAATAGAAAGCAGAGAGGTGGGAGGCCCACTACCAAGGGGTACAATCAAATTGCTTGCATGATTGGTTTCTCTCTCCTCTACCAACCAAGCTCTCATATCACCATTCACTGGTACTACTACAACCCATCTCATGTCCATTCTACCCTTATCAATCTCCAACTAGTTCCAATATGATGACTTGGATCCTTGAAAAACTGAACCTCTTTTGTACACTCAAAAGAAGAAGAAAAAAACCTCTTTTTTTTTTTGGCTTCCTCATGAGTTTCAACCTTAAGGTAAAATCTTCCTTAAGTGTGCAGACACACTTGCATTTTACTAGCCTTCCTTGGACAATTGTATATCAGAGCATAAACTAAGAGGCTAATGGAGATGCTGCAGTATGCTGCTCCTTTCCAAGTTATTATGAAGCTGGATCTCCCACCTCCCAACCCCACAAATCCTCACTGATTTAGCTCCCATGTGATGTTGTCTGCTTCCGTCTCTCTCTCCAGGAACTATGGCAATGATGGTATTGATGCTGAACTTATGTTCAGTCCAGGTGAGAAATGCTCAAACCTTACAATGGACTAAATCCATCCAAAACATAGAGAAAACCTCCTACATGGCGCCTGCCCACATTTATGCCAGTTTCATACATATCATGGCCATGCCCAACAATGCCCTTCAAGATATGGCTTTTTAGAATGGGTTCTTTACACTATATTATCAGCTCCCGAACAGAGAAGCCTTTTGTTCATCCACTAGTCTCAAATAGTTGAAGAAAGGGATATACTGGATGCCTCTCTTTCTCAGTATGTTGTAGCTGTTGGGAGTCCCTCCAAGCACCTTTCATGTACTATAGCAGACAATGCAAAAAAGTGAATCCCTGAGGGGGGGAGGAGGAGATGGATGGGAGGGGAACCAAACCAACCCCTCCACCATGTGGGCATCAGCTGGACTCCAGTCTCACAACACTCTAAGGGGCAGAAGTTGGTGGAGCTTTTCTTCTCTTTCCTAAATTTTTCTCTTGGCAAGTTGTGGGAAATTTACATCCTTTGTGGGAGAAATTGCAAGTGCAGACAACTAATTTCCTCCCATGCTGAGGTGGTTTTCAGCCATATGCGACCAAGCTGAAGCACTTGTCTCCATGCAATTCTTCCTACTTTATCAAGGGGCTAATATACTACTCCCTTCTTAAATTAATATAGGACAACACTACCTCTCTCTCTCTCTCTACCTGAAGTCCAGACAATTGCTTAGAATAATGAGGGATTGAGGTAATGCACCTACCAGAAAGAAGAAGAGTGGAATCTATCATTATAATTTCATTTAGTTATATCTTTATCCTTTTTGAATTACATTCTCTCTTTCCTCTTTCTTTTAATAGTTGTATCAGCAAACAATGGGATCTAGGTCAGAGATCGGATCGTATGGGGTCTGATGACACACCTCTGCTGCCCCTAACGTGCCTATGATGCCCATCCATGCGTAAGAGTGTGTTAAATTATTTCTTTTTATAACTCCAGTAAAATGACTGGCAAAAGAGCTCACGTTCTCTCCACTTCCACTTAATTATCGATTAAAAAAAATGTCATTCCTTCTCCACAACTAACCAATGGTTCTTTTGAGCCTACATATTAAAGAGTAGATATGCTTTCCAAGTACATAACTCCAATCAAATGTGCTTTGGGCCTCCTATGTCAACAAGGAATTCCCTTTTTTTTTCCTTCGTTGTTACGGGAATTACTTTGACCAATTACTAAGTGCGATTTCTATAGCTGCAACCAGATTTGAATGGATTAGTCTCATACTCTGAACTCTTTGGATCAGGTCTACTTGCTATAGATCTTGTTTATTAGATATGAGACATGCTTCCCAAAAGAAATCTCTCTCTCTCTTTCACTTGCGCGCGCGCGCGCGCACACACACACACACACACTCATGGGAGGCAGAGACCTGTGCTTAATGCACACATGCCGCAGGCCTTTATTTTTGTGTCAAGCTCAGATGGGAAAAGGCTGGCTGAGTGTTACAAGGTCATGCTCCTTTGGAGACTTTAACAGCCACTTCGAGGCTAAAAGAGAAGTTTCATCAAACAAAAATGCAAACCGGCCAAAGATATCACTCCCTTTCTCCGCTCACAAGCACTCATACCCGCTCGCATTGGAGTCTGAGGACTCTTTATAGTACCGCACGCACAATCCCACCAGAAAAAGCAAAGAGAGATTGATAGAATCATTTCCCTCCATCTTATGTTCGCAACTATTCTCTAAAGCAAATCATAGGTTCAGCATTCAGTAATTATTGGACTTGTTGCGGAGAATTAGAACCCAAAAATTGCCAGAATTTTTTTAAAAAAATGCATAACTTCTAAAAGATAAAAACTTAATTATATAACAACAACAATAGATTATTGTATTATTTATATATAAATGAAAAGCATGAGAGACAAGAATAATAAACATTCACTACTGCTGGCAAACAAATGACATCAGTGCTCTGTAATCCATAAAGAGTTACTCGAATTAGTCACCAAAATAGTTCATGAATAAACCATAAAACAACCTAAAACTTTCAAGTCATCTGGCCATATAAAAGAAGCACAAATAATTAGAATTTTGTAATAAGAACATTGTCACTGTCTGGGGCAATAGAGGAGCGCATCGGCCAGCAAAGGGAGTGAGTGCATTTACCAGGTCCTAGAAAATAAAGGAAGAAAAAAGCAAAGTAGGCGCAACAAAACTGTCATCTGAATGGAAGAGCAACAACAAACAAAAGCATACCCTCTCCGATGAAAAAGAGAGGAGGTTTAGGTTGTCCCCACCAGCAACATGCCACAGAGAAAAGGCGTTGGTTAAGTAGTCACCCTCATATGATAAGGGAGGACACTTCACTTCTTTAAACTTTTGTAGCTAAACAATGATACCAGCAACAATAACAAAGACACAACAATGGGACGATAAATCTATTTAAATATCTGACTCAGAGATTAGTTTTGGTAGCTCAGTACTTTGTTTTGAACAGCCGATGACCAGACATAAAAAGATCCTGAATCCTGTATCAAGTTTTGCTCATCAGAGTCCATCAAGGAGGCTGCAGATGTGAATGAGAACGCGTCCAGGCTTCTTTGGATGCGGTTCAAGACTTGAACACCACAAATAAGGTTTGATTTCCTAACAAGTCATCAATATTTCTTCATTCTTACTCCTCAATCAGTGAGAACAGGCATAAATGAGGAGGGCTCTAGGCTTTCTTGTTTGCACTTAAGACTTGCAGGACAAAAATTTTCATTTTCAATGACATGTAGTATCATCTTGGATAGCTTTTAAGAATTCTAGATCTGTCACCAACTTTCTCCTTTTCTCAAGCTTCAACTCAGCCTAACCAACTTAGCATGTTTGGTTTGCTCAATCTACCACAATCAAGAATGTCATTTACTTAAATGACCTGTGGGTCCAGAAGTACCTGTAACGTTAAGTATGTCGTACAAATGACAGATGAAATCCAATAACAAGGTCAGCTGCACCTTTTGGCACTTCAGAGTTATGAAGCCTGGTTAGTAACCCACAAGATCTTCTTACTGCTAGAACAAGGACAAAGTGTTAATGTAGCATTCACTGTTAGGAGTTTGCAATAGCTGTCAGCTGCAGCAGACCTGTTCGGCAATCAAGTGAGTATATTCATTAGCATCCAGAAACCTGCATAAGCCGATTCTACAGTAGATTTAGCAGAAGTGTAGGTTATGAAGTATGATCTGAATTTTTCGTGTCAAACTGAAAGCTTTCTTGCTTGACAAAAAATTAGCAAGAACTATAAGGTGCAGCTGAAGTCCAAAATAAGGCAATGGCCATGTCCACATGGCAATGTTAGTGTCAGGACTAAATATAACTGGGCTTGGTTTTACTGGATCTAACTAGACTTGATTTTACTGGATCTAACTAGACTTGGTTTAATCATGTGATCATATATGATTGAGAAAGGAGTACATAAATGAACAGAAATGTAACAACTCAGGACCTCACCCAAAATAGCTAGCCAGAAGGTATTATTTGAATTTCTTGATCCTGTATAAGTACCCAAAATCTAGCTAATAAATAACCGATGTGGGACTAAACACACGTCCGCACGGGTCCTCACATACTCCCCCCATTCAAGCCCTGACGTCCTCGTCAGGCTAAGTGTTCAAATCCATTCAAATCTAATCATAAACGCCATAATCGGTTCGTGATCAACCCCAATAGATCTGCGTTGCAGTGTCCCCTAATCCACATAGGTTATAGGTCGGGTTCGCTCTGATACCATTTATAACAATCCAAGACCTCACCCAAAATAGCTAGATCAGGTTAAGTGTTCAAATCCATTCAAATCTAATCATAAACACCATGATCGGTTCGTAATCAACCCCTATAGATCTATGTTGCAGTGTCCCCTAATCCACATAGGTTATGGGTCGGGTATGCTCTGATACCATTTATAACAATGCAAGACCTCACCCAAAATGGCTAGACGGAAGGTATTATTTGGGTTCCTTGATCCTGTATAAGTATCCAAAATCTACCCAGCGAATAACCGATGTGGGACTAAATACACGCCTGCACGGGTCCTCACAAGAAATGTCTATAGCTAGTTGGCATATGAAAAAAGAAAAAAATCCTATATAATTTACCTACAGAAAAACCTTTTGTTAAGCAGGCAGAACCGCAATATTACAACACCTTAGTTTGTGTTCAACAGACTCGTGGGAAAACCTTGATGAATAGGGTACAGCCAGCTGAGATTCATTAAAGTAAACATGTAAAGAAGTGAAACAATGTAGCACATGAAGCTGGGCAAGGGAGAAGTATATCCGAATAGTCTCTGAGAGATTCCTGACACATCCCAATTGAAGGGTTTGCTTTCTAGGAGTACTATAATTTTATTAAAGAAAAGAAATCTAGGTTTCTTACTGGGCTTGGACAACTTGAGCTACCTCAGTTTGCATTGGCTGGATATATTTGAGAAAATTACGATAACAGAACACCAGCCAAAGCAAGCAAGTGTACAGTGAAATATTAGAGAATGTCCAGCAAACAATTGTTGTTTGGACAGAATTGATAAAACAATCAGGAAATAACTTTAATTTGGCAATCATATAATGAGAGCTCAAGCTCAAAATAAGGTTAAAGCTACCAAAGTGGTAAAAACTTTGCTCCCTAAAGACATCAATTGTGCTGTCACCATAAAAAAAGACATCAATTGTGTCCTCCAACAAAAGGGAGTTTCCCATGTTAAGTGAAGCATGTTGACCTGTCACATATCCAAGGCACTCTACAAATTCAAGTGGAACGCACATGATCAAAGAACAATATGGTCTCACAACTCCTCTTCTTAGAGACCAAAAAGGTAAACAGCATGTTATATATCTAAAGTGTAACTAAATTATGCTTTCTTTATGCAAATATGTAAGGCTTAATTATAAATGGATGACAGCTTGTTGGGAAACCCAAGCAGCCCTTTAGGAGGTCTTACTGCAGTAGAGAAATTTTATGCATGATAAGTTAAGTTTTGACATAAATTAGTCCGTGTTTGCTAAAAGGGACCACTTATATTGAGCTGAATAGTTTCGGAGAAAGGAAACAAGATTTTTTGAAGTTTTAATTTTACTTGACTGAACTAATTGGACCTTGCGTAACCAAAAGGGTGAATGACTTTGATTAATTTCTCAGCTAGATGAAGTACTATTCAACCAATGTGCTTTGCTGCAAGCATATGAATATGCTGAAAACTTAGATGTGTAAAGAGAAAATTTATAGAGAAAGGGAACAATAGGACATGCTAACCAAGAGCAAAGCAATCTTTAAGTGATCTCTCAAAGACCAAGTCATGTACCCAGGAGATCTGGTAGGGTCAAAAAACCAGGCACAAATGATATGGAAGGATCTAAATATGGTGCTGACCACCCACTCATATGACATGATGTGTAAAGAGAAAATTTATAGAGAAAGGGATCAACAGGATGTGCTAACCAGGAGCAAAGCAATCTTTAAGTGATCTGTCAAAGACCAAGTCATGTACCCAGGAGATCTGGAAGGGGCAAAAAACCAGGCACTAGTTTATGCAGGAATCAAAATATGTTGCTGACCACCCATTGGTAGGACATGTAATGTGGTACATGCCATATTGACACAGACATGGGTAGCATTGAGCACGCACTGGCTGGTGCTAGTTAGGCATCTGTTGGTTTGGGTGGCATTGTTCCAGTTCACCCATATACCGGTGTTAGAGAGTGATGACTGCCTGTTTGTGGTTCATATGGTATGCACCAAGGTCTGCTGAATTGGTTTCGAGACCTGTACTGATCGGCGGGCGGCTCGGTATAGTACTAGTTCGGTACCATACCGACACACAGTACGTCGTGGCGTGCATGCCAAATTTTTTTAAGCCTTTTTAGATTTGATTTATTGGTAATTAATTTTTTTTTCAATTTTTTCAATGATTTTAAGTATAATTTGATGTTTCTATAATCCTAATATAACTTAAATAATGCATCTTGTTGTTTTTAAGTGATACAAAATATAAAATGATTAATGTTGTATGTTACAAGAAGCAATATGAAATATCCTAAAATCAATTAGTAAGATACAAAATATAAAATTATACAATCAATTACATATATTTAAAGTACAACATATATATCGATATCTAAAATCTTGTCGAGTGGCAATGCCTCTCATAGATATCCGGATCATTAACATAATCAGAATGCACCTCAACCCACCCCTTTAACCAAGCGGCATTGTAATCCTGTACGCCCATCCCATAAGGAATGTGTTCTAACTTATAACCACTCTCAGATCTTTTGCTGAAGCTTTGGCTTTAAGAGGTGTCCTCTAGCTGATAATATGATTGTGGAGGAGCCCATCCGAATATGCCGGCAGCAAAATCCGACCCATAAGATACTGCGGACTACGTAGGATAATAGCCATCGAAAGACGATATCTCAAATGCACCATATCTATATTTGTATCCATATGGATCATAGGCCGCCAGTGGTTGTAAGCAATAGAAACCAGTATATGACTCGGAAGCTGATACGTCTATGAATCCTATTCCATGTGCGAAGTCATTTGTAGCTGCATTATGACCTCTTGAATAACCTCGAGGAGCCCGTCTCCTATATGTAAATACACTTATAATGTTACAGTCTTTTTTTGAATTTTATTTTTTTATTTTTAATCAAAAAATATATATTTTTAATTTTTAAAATTATATAATTCAAAAATTAAAATTTTTTGTGGAATTATGTAGATCATCCATATATATCTATAACAAATCATGAAATCATGCCACAATCAAAAATTTTGGCACGATCTTTGCTCAGTTTGCAAATTTTGAGGCATTTTTTGACTTTGAAAAAAAAGAAGAAAATGAGGTAGGGAAAAGAAAGTATACCTTATTTTGGGTTGGATCCTTCTTGAATCATCACGTTTTTGGCCGCAATGCATGGGGGCTTGAAGGAGAATGTTAGGAAGGCCTAAGAATGTTCTTAGGCTTTCCCAACATCCCATCGTTTAAAAAGAAAAGGAGATAGGGGTAGAACCGGTTCAGAACCGGTACGAATCGGTGCAAACTGCCGGTTCGGACCGATTCCATGCGGTTCGGGACCGGTTCCGACCAATTCGGATTTGGTTCCAACCCCACAAGTGAACTGACCCAGCAGGGACCCCACAGGTGAACCGACTCGGTCCCCTACCAGGTCGGCTCGGCTCGGTATGGGCCGAACCGCGCGGTTCGGCAGCCCATGGCATGTACCATCTGGGATGAATAGCTCCTCAATCCCTTATGGCATGCTAGAGTAGACAAAAAGGACTGTTTGAGACAAATGATGGCCTTCATATCGGGTTGTTCAAAAACACCCTAAAGTAACTCACAAATGTAATGGTCAAAAAGGGGTCTCCGTGAGATATAAAAATAATTGGAATAGAATATGAGTACAACAAATTCATAATTGGGTTGAGTCCAAAATTCTTGATGTCAGAAATTTAGAAAATGTTGTGTCAAGTCAAATCTGTCTGTATTTAGTTCAAGAGAACTTAATGCAAGAGTCATTAATTCAAGCAATAGATAATTACATGTAGTAAATCAGAAACCTCCAAAAACCAAAAACCAATAGAAAATTAGAAACCTACATATGCGCCACAACTGATGCATGAAACTCAAATCAGTTACAGGCAGATTATGTGAATAAAACAGATTATTTGAGACTTCAATAACATTTTTGCAAGCAGACATACTTATTGCACAAGGAAGCAGATAGCTGAGAGTCTTCTGTATAGGGCAAAAAATAAAAAAACCTACAAGAATTAAACAAGTGAAACAACTGTGACAGAAATTACCACAGATATTTACTGCCTAAACTTTATAAACTTTATCATATCTAATTTGTTGGCTTCACAAATGACATCAATCATTTTTATCACAGGGTAAAGCCTAGTTAATGGTGGTGTTTTGAATCACCTCTCAATAGCCATCCAGTTTTCCTCAAGTCCCACCCTTCAATCTTACCACAGTCTTTAGGCTTTCATATTAAAATAATGCCCTCCTACGATCACTTCATGTCAACTTTTCTACATATGAATAAATGATACCAATCAATTCATCTATCCTCTAGCGAGACAATCTCTACTCTTCCTTAGACATGATCTTCTACTACGTCCTTCCTAGCTTTACTCCGTCATTGCCTAGGCATTCTTGCTCCATCACTCACTTTTGCAGGCACCAACTTTGTTACTCAAGGTTCAGATACATATGAATATTATTAGCACACAAAGGAGTAATTTGCCAGATTTTTTTTTTTATTTTATATGCATATGAACACAATCAACAAAAGCTTTAAAATTTTGTCAGATTTTCTTTTATTATATGCATTTGAGCACTTCTTCGTTTTACCAGATGTAGAACAAACAACCTCAGAAGCCAAAACCTCCTTGAGAGGGGGAACACAAACAAACAGAACAAAACAGCACAAGACATTCTCAACCAGATAAACCTATCTGCACAATCTCAAATAACAACAGAAACATAAACAAGAAAGAGGAAAGAACCACATTCCCAGACAGCTCACCATAAGTTATCATCCATGGAATGAAGAGGGTCATACTCATCTGCTTGGTTTTATCCTTTTACGATGTATGCATGAGAAAGGATGAAATTTTACTTG
Organism: Phoenix dactylifera; assembly: GCF_009389715.1. Lineage (NCBI taxonomy): Eukaryota > Viridiplantae > Streptophyta > Magnoliopsida > Arecales > Arecaceae > Phoenix > Phoenix dactylifera. The sequence goes on along the minus strand of NC_052394.1, from coordinate 18,071,631 downwards.
TAATGAAGATGTGAAGCCTGATCTGCATTGTCGACACATTCTCTACTAGCTTAAGCTTTTGGGTTGATTGGTTAGTCAACATGGTATCTGGCACAGGTTTGCTGGAGGTCATGAGTTGGAATCCCCTCCATGCTAATTACTGATTTAATTAACCCAATTGTTATTTTGACTCATTGTGGTCCCTCCACATGCATGGTCCAGGTTGCCCCGTGGGTGGTGGTTGTTAAGCCTGATGCACATTGTTAACCCATCTCTACCAACTTAAGCTTTGGGGTTCAATTGGTTAGCTAACAGAAGAGATTGATAGCACAAAAGAGAGTATGCTTGAAGGTCTAAGATGCGCATACCTAGATATGCAGAAAAGTATATTTTATGTTCAAATATATGCCAAAAAAGGCACGGTTCATGAAATGCTGCTCAAGTTGCAAAGTTGTGTTCATATAACTTATCGGCATCTAGACTTTAACATTTCTAATAGTTAAAATTTCAGCTCAATTCTTCTCCTTCACTTAATCTATAGAAGTCCTTGCAAAGGCTAAATCATGGGATGGTTGCATCTGATCAAGGCACTCTGCTTCTTTTTTCAAGTTTTGAGAAACTGAGAATTTATATGGTCAGCAAAGGCTAAATCATGAGATTGGTGTGTGGAATGGTGGAGGTGGAGGTTAGCAGAAGAACCCATATGGGGCATCTTTCTTCTATGATAGAGCTGCTAAGGTGACACAATCTTACCCTTCTCTAAAGATAGCTTAGCCATATAAACGCCATTTTCCAATTTTGTGTGTCAACCTACTTAGATTGGAATTATAGACTCCAAGAACCAAAATGCCTGCGGACTTCAATGAGACTGCCAAGATTGCTTGCAAATTCAGACTCAGGCAAGCCAATGTCCCCTATTCTAACATTACAAAGGATGACTTTCCATCCATATGCATGAACCTGGCTGATCTGTAGATTTTACTCGTGCGTGGATTTGGTGACTGTCAAAAAGATGTTGAAATTTTATGCTAATATTTTTTTCAAAAATGAAACTTGTCCTCCCATACTGATTTTCTAATGATAGGATTGGACCATAGCAGGGGATCACAGTGAAGCATGGTAATTCCTTAACTTGCAATGAAGAATCGTCAATGCCTTTGGCTTGTCTTTTATTTATTCAGCAACTAGAATTCTGGCCTATGAATGCTGCAAAGGTTTTGTTGATTCAGCCTTATTACTTGAGTATTGATGCCAAGCCATACTTAATGTACTGTTTGCATGGGCAAGTTTGTCTTTGAGTCAATTGAGATTCCATTTATAATTGTATATACATTAACATTAGTGGTAATTGGTTACTTTTCGTTTTGTATGTGGAATAGAAGAGGTTTGATATGTTTGATATGATATTGAATTTCTCTGAACCTCAGAGCTTGGACAATACACGAGCATCTATTTGGTACCGGTACTATTAAATCTTAGGATGGTTACAACCAAAGTCGTTACAGATGGTTGCCTAGGAACGAGGCTACTGCATGGGTGACAGACAGGCATGCAAACTCCTAGGTGAGCCTTGCCTAAACTATCATGCACATATACTTATACATTGACAAAGATCCACGTGTACATTCATGTGTACATGTAACTATATCTGTACTATATATACATTTATGAATGAATTTGTTCTATATATGAATTCATATGTAGAAACATAACATTAGTTTATTTGACATTAGTTTGTATAGGTAAAAACATACATGTGCAAACACATAAACACGTGTGTACCTAGAGCTACATTCTTAAACATGTATGTATCTAAATATGTACATGCACACATAAATATGGTATAAAGTATTTTCTTGCAATCTTTTTCTTACATGACACATATATAAGGGAGCGACAAACTTTCGATTAAATCTCAAAGAAAAATTATAATGTTTAATAAAAAAAACCTAAAATTAAGTGTTAAACAAGTAAGCACGAAAAGGATCTTTCATCAACAATATCAACCTTAGCTCCAATCTCTAGCAGGATAGACAACTAAGGAAGCTTGACAAACTTCAGAATTTGAGCTAAAACAACAACAATAATATATGTCATTACTTCTATTACATTTATTACGAACTCAGTATAAATTTAACAAATTAAAATATAATTCGAAAGTTTAACAAATTATAAGATGACTTGAAAGTGTCTTGATTGCTTATGTTTCAAGGTATCTTAAAAGTTAACGTTTTGAAACAGTTCAAAGATCTAATTATGAAAATGAAGTACTTGAGTCAAAGAATAATTTGGCAGAATTTGTACCAAGCCCGTCAATTAGGTGATTGCCTAGACTATGTCTAGGCTATAGGCTAGTCTATCACCAAGAGTCATACAAACATTCCACTGTTATAGTCAGAAAGGCTTTGTGCAGCATCATGTGGCCCATGGCTGCTGAGGTCTAAAATTTGTTTTTGTTTCCTTGGAAGCTAAATGTCAATCTCTATCTCTACATGAACCACATCTCCTAACCCCTACTCCACTCAGCCATCTCCTCTGTAAACACTTAGTATAACAATCAATGCACCCGCTGATTTAATCCTTCTAACATTATATGAATTATAAACATAAGGAGTTGGGGCTTCCTTCAAGGGGAATCAACCTCCAACCTCTAAAATGCTTCTCTAAATCTCCTTGCATCAGTCCTCCCCTTTTCAGATTCTGAATTCCTCCGTGAAAACCCGCTTATTGTAAATCTCATAGCCATAACATTTAACTCATCTCCATAATTACCCCAGCTATCATACATCCGTGAAATCCATTTTTTATGCACCCTAACTAAGACATATCAATAGGTTCTCTTTCTAGCTACCCAGATCAGTGGGCCTTTCCTCGTAATTGATTACTTTATTCTAGAAGACGAGTAAATTCGAGCTAACCTTCCTATTGCAGCAAGATAGTTCAAGTATCCATTCAAAGAAAAGCAAATTTAACCTTCCCAGTTCTCACATATCATATTCAGCTCCATCAAAAAACTTTTTTTTTTCCCTCAATCCAAATCGTCCCTATAACATAAGATGAGCAGCTAATCACATGCACTCTCGTAGCAAGTTTTCTAAGAACCATTCCATTCTCCGTCACCTGTAAACAGCCAGTTCCTTAGCAACTCAAAATGTTCAAATGGGTAAATTGAAAAAAGTAGAGTAAAATCATAGGGAAAACAAGACCCAAAAGCATCTGTACCATTCCAATCCAAAATGATCAACTTGAAGACAGAAATATTATCCACCAAATTTGGAAACCCTTTTATGATACTAAATGCCTGATACAGGGAAAGAGAGAAGAGCATACTAATGAGACATGAGTACAAATCGTATCTCGAGGGTATCGCCGTCTTATCGTGATGCCACGGCGAGAACACGGAGAGATTAGGGTTCCCGTGGGCGGCGAGCGTGCCGGTGGCTGACCGCAAGCGCGGCGGGAGAGCTGCTTTGGTTGGGCCTTCTGGAAGGGGCGTTTTCACGCTGCATTAGAGAGCTCACGTGTTGAGATCTGTGCATCTGCATCTTGATGCATAAATGAATGGCAGATAGCTGTTATGCACGGGAGTCTAAATGTCTAATGAATGACGTTTTTTTTTTCCTAAACTTTCTTGGCAGATTTACCGAAGAGCTAGGCACAAGATATCAAATTTATTTTGGTGCATGTCCTAGCAATACCAACATTTTTAGATCATAATCCAGTGGCCATATTTTAGCAATATCGACATTATTTATTTTTGTTGGATAATCGAAACAATCTTAAGTAGGTTAAGCATCTTTGTTGATCTTATACGCTCAGACACCTGTCTACCTTCTAGTTTAAGCATTTGAATTAAAATTAGCATTAGAATCCACTTGCTTACCTAGAGTGGTCAAACATGGATTGGTAAGCTTAAGCTTAGAGATTCATGAGCTCATAAACATCCAAGTAGGGCAGACAAAATTGGCTAACCTAAAAAATCCAACCAAAGGCGATGATATTTGGGCCGAGTTTGGATGAAGAGAGTTTTAGTTAGGTTGGATGTAGGTTAGATTTTTTTGACACGAACTTTAAAGGAGATAAGTATGAGTCAAAGTTTTGACCCAACTTAGGCCATGAGAGTAGAGCTCTATTTGGGTCGAAATAATATATATTTGCTCGAGTCATAGTCTTGGATAAGAATTTTTTGAATATTTAATTTTTTTCTTATTACTATTTATTTAAATCATTCTGAAAATTCATAAATTAAAATTGTAATTATTAGATTTGATAGATTAATATAGACTTATTAGGGATTAAGCCTTACAAAGTAGATTAGGCAAGGATAATATAGGTGACTTGAAATGACTTATGGATGTGTATGGGTTAAAAGGTATTGACCTGATATTGGATCGGGTCATGTATGACCCAAGGTTTTGTATTGCTGTTCTTACTTGACCTAACCTAAATCAGACCTGGCTTAGCCTGACCCATTGCCACCACTATACATAAGACCAACTATAATTCCTAATTATGGTACTAAAAATTAGGGGTGTAATCAAGTTGAGCTTGATCGAGCCTACGTCTATTTAAGCTTGGTTTGAAATTAATTTTAAGCTTGAAAGTGGATATTAAACTTGACTTTTTTACCAATATTTAGAGCTTAAATTGAGCTTAGTGTTGAAATAAGCCGGACACGAACCTATTGATCAGCTTTATTCTTTTAATCAGAAAAATCTACTCAAAAAATTAAATTATGCTAGAAATCAATTCAGGCTTAAAGCAAGCTTAGTTCAAGCTTAAATTAAAACTTATTTTCAAGCTTAGTTCAATCCAAATTAACATTTACTGAATTCAAAAATTAAATGAAAAATCAAACTTTTTTTAAAAAAATCCTAATACCATGGACATGTGGATCTAAAATCCAATTGCCACTATCTAAAGTTTTATATATAAAACATATATTTTTGAGCCTCAGCAAGTCAAGCTTGTTTAAGCCGAGTCTATTTTTGGCTCGGCTTGAAATTATTTAGAACCTACATTACTAGATCAAGCTTGATTTATTTAGCTTCGAACTACCCTAGAATCCTGTCAAGTCAAGCCCGGGCCAAGTGCAAGCTGTTCAAATCATTTACCACCTCTACTAAAAATTATCTAAATATCAAATTTTATAATCCCTTTCTTCTTTGACTAGATAAAGGCAATTTTGTACTTCAATAATGCATTAGTAAATCATCTGGGACCCAAACTAAATCAACTCTCGTGCGAGCCCCCATGAGGAGATTCGAGCAAGCATGGGATATATCATTTCAGGTCATATGGCTCAGTGATCTTTCCAAGACAAGGATGTTGCTATATGCTTCACATATTACATTTTCCTGACAGGTTCAGTAATTTCTGCCACATAAATTTCTAAGTAGGGGAACTTGACATCTGATTGCTTATTTGAGTGCTAACTCATAGTTAATTCCTATACAGTTGGCCATTGCATATGTTGTCAAAGAATGAGCTACAACTAGTTCAAATTCTTATAGGGTGGCTCAAGCGACCCTAATTGGTATGAGACTGCTGCACCATTGTCCTTGGGTAAAGACCGCCAAAAAGAAGAAACATGAGCGAGTCTGCCGAGATTCACAAGCCAGTACTCCTGCCAGAAAAACGACCTGCTCTCGGAAGGAAGAACTGGAGGCTTACTCTCAGAAAAGACCTCAACGAAAAGTGGCCTAATAATTACTTAAAAGTTCAGACTTGTCCACAGTAGGCTGCTTCTCTTTGCAGAATATCGGTACATATTTAATCAGGCTTGGTGAATAATTCTGGCTTAATAACAGTGATACTTTGAATCATATTATATCATCCATTAGTTGTCCTCCAAGGATGAAAGAGCAATGCTCTCTCTCTCTCACACACACACACACCTAATGGTTTATACGTCCATAGTAGGGCCAGAACGAAGAACGGACAACCCTCCTACCACAGATTAAGAATATGGAACCAAAGAAGATGTCATTAATTTATCCCCCCATCATAAGAGGGCCAATAATGATCATATAAAATATTTTCATTCGTGAAACGCGTGCACCTTAAAAGATTCGTAAAAATGCGAGATTTCTGCACAAAAAAAAAGTCATGGACCCTATGTCATTTTGTCGAGATGCTCTATGAAGCCATCATCGAGCTGTGATGCCCCATTACTTATTCGTGATGTGATTGAAATCTCATAAAATAGATTCAACTTTTTTCTTTTTTTCTTTTTTTTTTTTGGGGGGGGGGGGGGGGGGGGGGGGGGGATCTCAAATGAATATCCCAAAGAAGGGTGGGCACATTTTCACTATCAGTCCACACCACCTCGCCAGAGTGCACTGCTACAAAAGAAACAACCCAGTCCGCCGCTCTAAAATGAATATCCCAAAGAAGGGTGGGCACATTTTCACTATCAGTCCACACCACCTCGCCAGAGTGCACTGCTACAAAAGAAACAACCCAGTCCGCCGCTCTATTGGCCTCGCGGTAGACATAAGTTGCTCTAAGGGATGTAGAACCACTAGTACATCACCAAATATCGTAGAGCAGAGGTAGATGGTCCCCATCCCCAGCCTACTCCTGAACCCAGCTAATCACTGTAACACTAAGTCCCCCTCTAGGTGAATGGAATCCGTCCGCAAATAACACCTCGCATAAATGGTGCTTGACAAGGCTGCCCTTAGCTTAGCACCAGGCATAGTGACATTATGAATCCGACTCCCACTAGTAACGATGAGATGAGAATTCCGGCCTCTGATCACAAAGCCTGCGCCTCCTCTGATGCCGTTACCGCTCACACTACCATCGAAGTTTACCTTGAGGAAGCTTGGGGGTGCTGACTCCTAGGAGATGAGTCGCATCCCAAACTCTATGCAAGCTGAGGTGGGGTCTTAGGTGTCCAGAACTATCAAGATCTTTCCCACAGTAGGTGAGTGAATGACTTTAGCAGCCCCAGTGAAGGCCTTCTCCGAAGTGATTCTCGTTGGCTGAGTACTATCTTCAAAGATCGACCATTCTTGGCAAGCCAGATATGGTAGGCCAAATATGTAACCTAATGCCTTGGCCTCTGGTGTGAGGTCTGCTCCTGCACCCCTTAGATAGGAAAGAAAAGACTCGACTAGAACCCAGCTTAGAGGAAAGCAAAGGGGGGTTGGATGAGGCCCCAAACCTGGCGTGCCCTCAGGCGCTAGAACAAAACATGATCCACTAACTCCACCAATGGGCAAACATTGCAATTCGGGGGAAATCTCATCCTCCAACTGCTCAAAACTCCTTTGGATGGCAGCCGACCTAATTCCACTTTCCAAATGAACAACACCATCCTTGGGTGAACCCTCAGCTTCTAAATCCAAGCAACATCCAATCTCTGGTCAGGCTCAACTCTGTAGATATTATATAGGTCCTTTGCCTCACTCTCGGGTTACAAGTGAAGTGCCACACCCTCCTATTTCGGGCATCGAATAGGTAAGGATTCTTACTCCAAAGAGATGAGTGATGAGGTCAGTGTCCCATCTCCTTTGCCCATGGACAAACAACTCACAGATTTGGGCTCACCTCAGCATCGACAAGGTGGGCCACTCACAGATTCAACCACTCTTTTGGTTGCCAACATAGCAACCGGTGCAAAACAGCATCTTGATGGGACTAGAAAGCCTGAAACAAACCTGAAAACTTAGAAAAATCTCTGAATAATTTATTAATCCTTAAACTATCCTAATTGGGTGGTTACAATAAGTATTTATAAAGATATTTTTCTTTTAAAAAAACAAAATTTGCTGAGCAAGGAAAGCCCAAAGACGAAAATAAGATCCTCTAATGAAATAAATATTTTTGACTAATTCTGGCAAGAAAAAACAATGCAAAAGTAATACTCAATACATTAGGCAAGAAAATATGCTATCGTGATAATTACTAAATTAGATCATGTCTAACTTCGGCTTAAACAAGTGATTAGATCCTACTGCCCACGGAAACCTATTCCACAACTTTTAATGTAGCTAGCTGACTTTCTTTCTGATAAATATAATCTTGATCAGCTCGTACATATTTTTTTTTAAAAAAATATTGCCTTTGATGCTCATCAGACCATGGCTTTTGCAAACAATCAATCATGCATCAAGATGCATGAGAATTCAATGTAGGACCATATACAGATACAAATACAAAGGCCATTTGCCATGGGGACCGCTTGTGATAGCTTAGTTTGGTCTGGACCTTAGGGCTTATCCATAAAGTAGCCTCCTCCTCCCTCCAAGGCACTCCACCACCAGCACTGCTCCTTTTTTTTTTTTTTTTCTCCTTTCTCTCTCTTTCTTTCTATTTTTATCATTCTTCTTTCACTATGGCCGGCGGAAAACAAGTCTAGAGAATGCTATAGGAGCCAAGGTAAAGCCCCGACCTTTTTTCTCTTTTGCTCTCTTTTTCTTATGACCTTAAAGCACCACCACTGGCTTTGATTTTGCTAGAAATCCACCAAGAAAAAGAAACCCATATTCCATCTTGTTTCGCATTTTATTTCACTTTTTTCGGCCACTGAAGCCCTTACCTCTTGACGTCGAACATCTAGAGGGACTCCTCGGCCTCCCTACCTTCCTCCACTGCAGAGCTATGGCTGTCCGTGAGTGGCCAACGACCAAAAATAAGAAAGAAAACTCTCTTTTCCTATTTTTCCAACCCTCTTTTGATTTCTAGCCGATCGGTCGCTGCCAGCTGTCCACTGCCTCCGGTCGCCAACCATACCCTCTAGCATAGTCTCCGACGATCTTGGCCTCCCCATCCTTTTCTAGGAGAGGTGAAGACTCTTTCTCTTTCTTGTTCCCTTTCTCTTCTCCCTCTTTCTCTCTCTAAGCAAACCCTTGGACTTCAATGAACGGTTCCATCTTCTTATGGACCCAAGTTGACTCCCGTAAAAAGACCCTGGGCCGCCTCAATGCCCGAGCAACCTATTGAATCATTCATAGTGGCCCTTGTTGCGAATCCTTGAAGGCTACTATTGACGAATCCTGTCAAACAATCTTAGCTTTGATTGAGTCCATGCTTTTTAATTCATTGATTGAATTGCTTAGACATAATTCATTCGAAGATACCAAATGTCATCCCCTGGCCAATCATCCTCTTTTTCTTGTTAGTTTACTATTATTAAAGTTATCGAGGAATTGATTTCATGTTTAATTTATTTAAATAGGTTTAGTCAACTCGTCCAATAAATTTTGATGGTTTAAAGCAGCAGAGGTAATTAGACCTTATCCTCTTTATCAAACTATCATAAGTTTTATATGTATATTATTTGCCATTGATGATATTATTTTTTGTTTTAAACAAAGAATCAACATATATATTATAAAAATTATGCTTTATTTTGAATAGTAATTCCATAAATTATGCTCGGTTGGTAGAGGAGATATCGACATGATATTTGTCCGTCTAAGCTGCATGCAAGACTATGATAGGGCAGGTATCCCGCTTACGAATCTGCTTACTGTTTAGGAAAGGGCAAGTGCAGTAGTAGATTTTTTTTTTTTTTCATAAAAGGAACTAGTTAACTTTTTACTGGATTTAAGTAACTCCAGAGTGTAAAATAGCCATCACTCGTGAGTTGGAACCCTCTTCAGCTTGAAGTTGAAGTCAAGGTCTATTACCTCACTCAGGCTATGACTATGATTGAGTAGGGCCCGCATGGTACGGAGAGAGCATATTGTATCATATCATGAGAGGCTCACCCAAACTCTAACCCGGCTGCCATGCAATATATGGATGACCGTGATTGGTCCTCTTCTGTAGGCGCAGTAAAAAGACTCGTTTGAGAATCTGAGCATATGAGGTGAGCACATGCAAATTCTATAGACGCATTTTGGATAGAAAATAAAATTAAGAAGAAGTTTGAGCGGTGCGTGCGACGCGTGTGCCTCCCTCACATAGTTCCTACGTGAGCACTGGGTGCCGCATGTGCCCGCGGAAGTGGAGGCGTGATATTTGGTATTAGAGCCGAGGACAGCTGTTGTCCGATAGTGAAAAGGGTGTGAGGCTCAGTAGTTCCACATTGGAAAGACTCATTCTAGAGTTTGGACATATGAGGCGGGTGTCTCCAAAGCGCCCCGAAACAGAGCAATATCTGGCAAGAAAGTTTCATGTTCTCTTCTCATATGGCTTCCATGTGGGCATTGGGTGCTGCATGTGCCCCGACACTTGAACACTTAACTTGAAAAGGACCGAAAGTCTGTTTATGGACCAAAATTTAAACGACAAAGGTAGTTTGAATGTCACATACTAATGCTTGTAATTACTACTTAGCAAACATCTAACGGGAAACAATAATCACATACTAAGTTTTCGGTTAAATAATCTGCCATCTATTCAGTTAAACACCAATAATGAATAACGAGTTATTCAGCGGTGGGCTTTTCAACCTGAAGCCTGGTTAGAAGCACTTGTTGGAGAGGATGTGATCCAGCTCTGACAAGCTCTGGCTACCTGTTATCATTCTCTTATCTTACAATATGTGCGTATATGCATATATTAATGTTTATTTTTTTCCATTTCTTCCCTCTTCCAGTGTCCAATAATTTTCTGCCACGCGTGGCAGCCTGCTTGTGAAGCAAAACACAGTCTATATAGCTTGCTTGGAGTCGCCTGAAAAGCGGGAGCAGAGCCCAGATAGCATCGCCTCTAGGGCTCCCTCCATTCTCTCGTGCTTCTCCTTTCGCTTCCTTCCCTCTTGCAGCGCCGGGATGGAGCGGGATCTCGTCCTATACGCGTCCCTCGTCTTGCTTCTCGTGCCACACGTAGCGGGCGGCATTGTGCTCGGCCGGAAGGCCGCCGCCGGCGGCGGCGTCCGTGGAGAAACGGAGAGCTACGCCGTCATCTTTGACGCCGGGAGCACCGGGAGCCGGGTCCACGTCTTCCGGTTCGACGAGAACATGAACCTAGTCAACATCGGCGACGACATCGAGCTCTACGTTGCGGTATCCACACAGTTTTATTTGTTTATATACACCGTTCTGATTGAGTTTTCCAGTGTACGGAAGCAGGTGGAGGGAAGACAAATGCGACCATGTTAAGCTGCAAGATTTTAGAAATGCCGTTTTCCCATTAACTTGAATCTCAGTGCCGTTAGTGAAATTGACACAGAGCACCAGCCAAGCTGGCTTTCATTTTGGAATTTATGCGAATAGATGTCATAAACCACCATCAAACTTTGGTTTGGATGGTATTACCTCTCACCAAAGTCCTAATCTTGGTCCCTTGCACTGAGAGTGCTCTCTCTGGACAGATAGGTGGAGAGGAGTAGACTATGAATCCATTGATAGGAGATAATGGGTGATTTAAGAGAAAGGACTTGTTACAAACTGTTGATAGGAGAGTATGTGATCCATAAACGATATAATCTACCAGGTTCTGTTGTTGTTAAAAGGGTGGCCTAGTTTAGGAGATTCCCACTATTCTGAGGTCTACGGAGGGTCAGAAGTATAAAGCTTTATCTCTGCACAAGGATAGATCATTTCCATGTTCCAAACTTTTGGGCAAAAAGTTAGATGTAGGCAGCTTCACCTTGCATATGAAATGACTTTCTGTGGTCCAAACTTGCGACCTTTATGTTATAATGGAGAAATTTAACTGTTGCGTAAAAGCACACCCTTGCCGGATTTTGTTACAGCTATAAATAACGGGACAAAAAAAAAACAACAACCATTTTCCCCCTTTCTTAACATTTTATTAAAATTTTTTTGGATCGAGATCCTAACTCCTAAAACAGATAGTTTTAACTTGCATAATGAGAATAATGGCTGATAACACCCAAAAAGTTTTAGACACTGTTCATACATTTTTTGGTTTAGCATTTCTATTTATTTTCCAAAGTATTATATTTCTTCTTATGAACAATGAAAACATCAAATGATATCCTTGATGATCCATATATTTTTTCACCTTTGGCTATTGGTCGTTTATATTATTTTTAGAAAATCATCCAGTATCTAGCTATTACTTGTATATTATTTTGATATTTTTATTTGTCTACCAAAGTACTATTATATTTTGACAATTTTATATTACTTCTAGTAAATCATCTAGCATTTAGCTACAATTTTATATTGTTGAAAATAATTAATGAAGGTACCCAGAAACTGCTTCAATAGTCATTATGATGTTAAAAGTCATTAGTAAAGTCTTTGGAGACGGGATGGCTGTGAGAGAGTCCTAGGATTTTAATTCACGTCTTTATTTCACCCTGTGCCATATCTTGCAATTGCAGTATGTGGTGACCTAAATCGTTTTGATCTTGATATTGGTGGGTACAATTCTCCTGCTAAAACTAGTGCAAATGGCCATATAGAGGTCACTAGTTTCTGTTAACCCAAGAGTGATGTTCTCACCATTATTTTGTACCTTATATACAGGTAAAACCAGGTTTGAGCTCTTATGCTGATGATCCCCAAGAGGCAGCCAATTCACTCATTCCTCTCCTGGAGGAGGCTGAAAGTGTGGTTCCTGAGGAATTGCAACCCACAACACCTGTTAGATTAGGGGTATAATTCATCTTTATTCACACTCTAGTTAACTGATCTTTGGTAATGTTTGTAGTGCTAAATTGCTGTTGACATGTGGTTTGATGCTGTTTCCAAGTGTTCTTCACATTTTGATACATCTGCAGGCAACTGCTGGTCTGAGAAATTTAGGCGATGAAAAGTCCGAAGAAATTTTGCAAGCTGTAAACTTCCTATCATAACTTTAGTGTGAATTTCAGCTGAAATAATAGAACAATCAATTGTGGTTCAATGTGCTACAATTTACTTGATTGAATGAATTTTAAATTACGACATTAAAAATTGTTCTGGAGCAAATTCAACAAACTAAGTCACAATATGGCTTTCAGTTGAGCAGTTTAGTAGCCTGATTAAGTGTCATTTGCACTCTTCAGGTTAGGGATCTTCTTCAAACCAACAGCTCATTAGAGTACGAGTCGGAGTGGGTCACTGTTCTTGAAGGATATCAAGAAGGTTCTTATTTATGGGTATGGAATGTAAACTTCATGTACGTACAAAATTTTTGATGTACATTGAAATTTACAGAACCTCCTTGCAATAGCTAATCATGGGATAGTGACATCTAATTGAGGTTTTGTTATTTACTTTTCAGAGCATTATTGCTTCTTGTGTAAGGGCTGATATGGTGAAAAGGTCCTTTATTATTTGCAGGTTGCTATGAATTATTTGTTGGGGAATTTGGGAAATAAATACTCAGACACAGTTGGAGTGGTTGATTTAGGAGGTGGCTCTGTCCAAATGGCTTATGCTGTCTCTGAAGAGGCTGCCGCAAATGCTCCAAATATCTCGAATGGAGATGATCCATATGTGACCAAACAACTTCTTAATGAAACTAATTACTACCTTTATGCTTACAGGTTTCATAGCTTCTATTTCTGAACTATTGGTGCTCTTCTTTTTCTTCTCTATGATGTCTATATATGTAGAATATAATTATGTAGTCAAGTGGCCTTCATACTCAAGAAATTAAAGCTCCAAAGATCAGAACCACTATAACAAGATTATGAAATTGGTATTGTAGTTACTTGAATTTTGGCTTATTGGCTGCTCGAGCAGAGATTCTGGAGGCTGTGGATGACCCTTACAGCTATTGCATGTTGGGTGGCTATACTGGTATGTTTCCACTTCTATTCATACAGTTTGCCAGCCAATTGTGCTGATGATTATCATTTCCATTTATCATATGCATACATTATATAAAATGCTTCCTCCAAAATTAACATATCGTGTGCAAGATTCTTAAACCATTTAATTTGCATTTTGTTCCTATCCTCTTGGTAACTTGCATGTTTTCAAAATCCTCAAGTTCTTCTGCTGAAAATGTGAAGATTGACAGATCAACTGGTAATGCATAAGGGAAGAAAATTTCACTGATATATTATGATATGTTAGGTGATAAGGCTGATACCAGGTCCATATTTTGCCGGTGTCGTAAAAAGATCTCATAGCCATAAGTTAAATACTTGGCAGCTGATTTTGAGTTTTGCTTAAAAAATATGATTCACTCCTGTGCTGAAGCTCAAAAAAAGCTATGTTTCCAACAAAAATATTACATACATTTACAATTGGCTCGAACAATTTAATTCCATTATGCCTTCTGATATAGTTCTTGACATGCTAAAAACTTATGATGGCTGTCTCTTTAAGGTACCTATGAGTATAATGGTGAGGTGTACAATGCTTCAGCTTCACCTTCAGGGTCTAGCTACAACAAATGTAGGACTGAAGCAATAAAAACTCTAAAAATAAATGAAACATGTACATACGAGGACTGCTCATTTGGTGGCGTGTGGAGTGGTGGAGGTGGAGATGGGCAGAAGAACATATATGTGGCATCCTTTTTCTACGACAGAGCTGCTCAGGTTAAACTCTTTGAGTATTCCTCTTATCCATGGTAACCTAGTTCACTAATTCTTGTGCATCAACTGGCACACAGGTTGGATTTATAGACCCCGAGGAGCCAAGTGCTCTGGTTACACCTTCAGACTTTGAGGAAGCTGCCAAGACTGCTTGCAATTTGAGTCTTGAGGAAGCCAATGTCACCTATCCTAATGTCGCAGCAGATGACTTGCCATACATATGCATGGACCTTGCTTATGAATACACATTGCTCGTGAATGGTTTTGGTAAGTAACTACATGATGAGGCTTTTGCCGTGCTCCTTAGAAATTTGATATATTCTATTATTCTCCCTTGCTGGTTCTCAAATAATAGGCTTGGAGCCATCACAAGAGATCACACTGGTTAGCAAGGTGAAGTATGGCGATTCCTATGTGGGGGCAGCATGGCCGCTTGGTAGTGCCATTGAAGTTGTGTCATCTCAATCTACACAATCACTTGCAATGAAGAAAATTCGGCCCTTGTGGCTTCAATGGTGATTTCGTGATTAGTATTCTAGCCTATCATGCTGAAAAGACTTTATTGGTTCTACTTAAATATTATAGTGAGGCCAACCCTCATGGATCATGTGGACATCTCAATCTTACGTGACTTGTTGTAACTTTTCATGTTCTGCTTCTTATGTGTTATAAAGAGATAATATTTCTATTGAGAATAAAGAGGCATGATATTTCCACCACGCTTCTACCTTTTCCCACAAAGGTATGGTTTCTGAAGTGATATTACTTCATGTTAGCGTTCTTAGTAGAAGAAAACTTTAATTTCTCGTTCCCTTCAGTCAACTCTAAGACGACTCCATTTACCAATCAGATCCAGCCCTCTTAAGTCTCTAACCCAACCTATTGGATCCACTGGTCTGGTCCTGTCTTTTTGAAATTGGACTAAACGGATTAAGCAATTTTATGACATCATTATTATGGGTACTATTCTACAAAACCCGCCTAGTCCTGATTCTAGGACTTCTCCCACCCGTTTTTCCATAAACACTTGCTTCGCCTCTCCAATTCTAATGATCTAATCACATCCCTTTTTTTGGTAGAACGTCTAAGTTATGTAGCTCTGGTATAGATGCAAGCATTAGCATCACAATACAAAATACTTCAAAGATTAAAAGCACCGATGCACTATATCTCTAAAGCACCAATCCAGAGTGACAAGGAACATGTAAAGCTACCGGTTCTCTATAGTAGTGGAACAAAATTTATATGGGGCGGGCACCAAAGAAAAAAAATATAGAGTAGGTTTTATTTTGCCACTTTTTTTCTAACACCTATCTTAAAAAAGTAACCATAAAATCATGAGCTTCTTCCTCTAATGGAGCATCATTTTCATGATTAAAAAAAAATGAGAGAGAGAGAGAGAGAGAGAGAGAGAGAGAGAATCATGCATGACATCCTCTTTCTTCCTCTTCCTCCCTGTTCCCCTCGACGGTCTCTACCCTGCTTACCCAAGTTGGATTCGAGTCGGACCCGTCGGTGGATTTGTTTTCTAGAGATTTGTAACCTACCGGCGGTTCCAAAGATTTTTTAGTAGTAACCCAACAAATTGATACATAATTTTGAAACATTATATTCACCAGCACATACTGATAAGGTCGGGGTTCCCCCGACCTCAAACCTTATCCCCCACCGAACTGAAACAGAGAAAGGAGACTGCATCCCCCCAGAAGGTATTGTCCGCTTTGGGGAAGGTACGACACAGGTCGGCCTCCCTCATAGTTTTGCCCTTTAAAAGGCGCCTCCTGATAGAAGGGTAATTGAGCTCTCCATTTAAGGCACAGACCTTTCCACTATTCAGTCGATGTGGGACTAAGTCTGAGACCCTTTATTCCCACAACATCACCCCCCCAGCGAGAAGGTCTGAGTTGAGGTCAAGGGCCCACACCTGGCACGCCAATGATGAGGTCGGGAGACCTTAGCCCCCACTGAACTGGAACAAGAAAAGAATACTGCGTCCCCACAGGAGGTACTGTCCACTTTAGGGTAGGGTACGATACAAGTCGGCCTCTCTCACGGTTTTGCCCTTTAAGTCCGAGACTCTTCATTTCCGCAACACATACTAAATGGTCGGATGATACACATTCATCGACTTTCTGATACGTACTGTAAGTCTCTTTGATACACATCCAGCAGTGATCAAATGCACATCTTCTAAGTAAATCAATACACAGTTTTTAGAAAATATTTTTTTATCAGTACGCACTAAATAGCCAGATGATATACATCAAATAAATTAGTCATCTAACAAGCTAATACACAACTTTAAATAAATTGATACATAGTTTCAGAATATGATATTTATTAGTACTAATATATAGAACAAAATTTCTTAACTTTATCTAATTTGCTAAGTGGTATTACCTAGTCGTATACTGTATAAAAGTTAGCATCATGTTTTAGAGACTATGTATCAATTTATTTAGAGATATGTATTAACTTTCTAGATAATTAATTTACTTGGTATGTATCATTAAGTACCGATAAAAATAATGTTCTAAAAATAAGGAAGAAAGAGGGCAACATTTTTTTTTTTTTAATTATGGGACTACTTCATTAGTAGGAAGACTTTTTGATCTTTAAATTTTTTTAAAATAAGTACTAGAAAAATAACGTCAAAATAAGAAACTCATCCTATATTCCTTTCTCTATACCCGCCTCATACGATTTTTATATCCACCAAATAGGGTGAGAAATATTATCCATGTAAATCTGTGTGGAAAGCAGCCAGTTGCTGTCTTGGAGTCCCTTTTCAGCACTTTGTTGGAAGCCTCAGGGACCAAAATTGCAAACCTTCTCTCTTTTCCTCCCATCCCTTCCTCTCGCCTCGTCCCCCCCTTCGGCCCTTCTTCCTCTACCTCCCCGTTCCCCTCGACCGGCTCAACCCAGGTTGGATCCGGGTCGGACACGTCGGTGGGTCTGTTTTCCGGAGATTGGTAACCTACTGGCGGTTCGTGTCGGTCCATCGGACCCGAACCCGAACCCGACCCGTTTCCATCTTTCGAGATTCTAGCCCTTCTGGTTCTCCGCTCCCATTCTCCCAGTCCTCTCTGAAGCTTGCACACGAGCAGTACTGTGGATCCCTCGCTTATTCTTCTTTCAATCTCCTCCTCTCCTCAAAGATATGCCTCCCCAAACTATGATTACTTCGTAATCTATCAATCCATCGGCAATAGCTTCTTGGAGCAGTTTCCATGTGGCGGAAGAGCCTTAGGTCATGGACTCCTCTCCTTCCCGCCGCCTCCTCCTCCTCCTCCTTCTTCCCTCAATCCCATCTTCTCCCTCCATTCAACAGTATACCCCATATTTCTCAATTTCCCAAGCCCTCCGTCCTCCTTCTCAGGCAATACCTTCCCATCAGCAACTCTCTTGTGGCAACCCGTTCCAATTTCTTCTCCTCAAGCCCTCAGCACAACACCCGAATCACTTACTCTGCGAATGATGATGACAGCGAAAGGGATGACCATGACGATGATCTCGGAGCAGCAGAATCTGCTAATAAATTGGATGGTGAGCTCCTCCAAGATGTGGAGACGGTCATGGCCTGTCTTAGGGATTTTGGAGGGAACAGCGCGGAGGCCAGGAAGAGGCTGGAGCAGTGCAGCGTGCGTGCCTCCCAAGAACTGGTGGTGGAGGTCCTCTCCTCGCTCCGCAACGACTGGGGCCCCGCCTTCACCTTCTTCCTGTGGGCCGGCAAGCAGCCGGGCTATGCCCACTCCGCCCGCGAGTACAACTGCATGATCGCGATCCTTGGAAAGATGCGGCGGTTCGACACCGCGTGGACCCTCGTCCAGGAGATGAAGGGAGGGACCCCTTCAAGGCACGGCCCTTCTCTCGTCACCCGCCAGACCCTGCTGATCTTGATCAGGAGGTACTGCGCCGCCCACGATGTCGGGAGGGCGATCAATACCTTCTATGCGTTCAAGAAATTTGGATTCGCACCAGGAATCGATGACTTCCATGGCCTCCTGAGTGCCCTCTGTAGGTACAAGAATGTGGAGGACGCCGAGCACCTGCTTCTGTGCAACGAGTCCGCATTCCCCTTCGAGACGAAGAGCTTCAATATCGTGCTCAATGGGTGGTGCAATATCATGGTCTATCTCCGGGAGGCTAAGAGGTTTTGGAGGGACATGGAAAACAGAGGCATCCCCAAGGATGTTGTGTCGTATGGGAGTATGATCTCTTGCTACTCGAAAGCCAGCAATCTCACCGATGTCCTGAAGCTGTATAATCAGATGAGGGAGGTTGGCATCGAGCCTGATATAAAGGTTTATAATGCGGTCGTGTATGCTCTGGCCAAAGGCAAGTGCATGGGGGATGCCAAGGGTCTTGTGAAGAAAATGGAGGAGAAGGGCGTCGCTCCAAATGCTGTTACTTATAATTCTCTCATTAGACCGCTATGTAAGGCGCGTCGAGTTGATGATGCAAGGCAAGTGTTCGATGAGATGCTGCAGAGGGGTCTCACTCCTTCTATTAGGACTTATCATGCATTCTTTGATGCCGCGAGGAGTGTAGATGAGGTGTTTGAGCTGTTGAATGGAATGAAGGAAAAGGGATGCAGCCCGGAGATTGAAACATATATTATGCTAACCAGGAAATTTTGCCGGTGGAGGCAGCATGACGGCGTCTATAGGCTGTGGAATGAGATGATTGAGAACGGATTGAGTCCGGATAGAAGTGCATATATCGTCTTGATACATGGTCTGTTTCTAAATGGAAAGTTAGAAGAGGCTTCGAGATATTATGAGGAGATGAAGATGAAAGGTTTTCTGCCCGAGCCGAAGACTGAGGAGATGATTCAAGCATGGCTTTCTGCCAAAGAAGTTGCTGAACAATCTACAGTGGTGGATTTGGGAGGAAAGAGGATTACTCGGGACCCCTTGGACAAGAAACCCAGGGGTGCCTCTTGGAGAGACTTTCTAAAACAACCTGAAGCAATAAGTCTTCCAAGGGATCGGAGCTTCTCTTCTTTTGGTAGCTGAAATATTTATTATCGTTTCAAATGAGTATCCTTCACTCTACAAGGGCACTCTGCTCTTAAGAAAATCAACCGTTATACAACCCTCTATCAGTTCCTGAACCTCTATGTATCCTGGTAAGCTTATTCAGTCTTTAGTTATACATGTTTCAAATGAATGACACATGCATTGTTATTCATCAAAAGTTATACATATGAATGTTCCTTTTATGTCTTGCTAATGGTTTTTATGTATATATATATATTTGGATTGTTACATTAATTGCGGGTAAATGGACATATAGATTTCGCTCTACATGCCTTACAAGTTACAACTAATGTTACTTGCTCCCTATAGGATGTGCCTGTCACTAAAATTATAGCTTAAAATACTGCAAAGCCCAATAAAAATTTATAGCTTAAAATACTGTAAAGCCATATAAATTATAGCTTGAATTTATCTCCTCGAAGAAACTAAAATAATTATTGCTTTCATCACATTAACAATGATATGCTGCTACAGTCATGTTGGAAAGGCTTTTCTTGCTGATACGGATTTAGGTGTGGACACCGGATGAATTTCAGTGACCCCACTATTTCCACATATATGATTGTTACAAGTTGCCAAGTAGGGCTTCAATGGGCATCTTAGCAAGATATTATTTCCCTTTTAAGTAACCCCAGGTATGATTTATATGAAGTGCATTACCAAGTGTCCATGTAAGATCTAGTTGGAGGGAGAAGGAAGTTTAATCTTTTTCTCTCTGACCAAGATCTAGGATCTTCTCCTCTCCTCCTCCTCTCTTAAGAACTAGATGGGTGGAAGCCTTGCTGAAAATTGGGGTGAGGGCATTATTCTACCCAGGTTTCTTGTATCTGTGCAAGGAGACTTGCCAACTCAACAGATTGGCACCCTCTAGGAGATCTATTATATAATTGCAAATATAATGTTTACTGAAGCTATATTGCAAATAATATGTGAAAAACAATATTTCATCTATTCTTGAATATCATTAAACTTGCAACCAAAAGAAGACCAGCCAAAGTGATCATTGACTAAGTGATCTTTCAAAGATGAAGGGTCTGTTTGGATGCCGGAAGATCTTATTGGTCCAATTAGATCTTCTGGTGGGGCTTCTCTTATGAGAATGCAGTGGAAACTGGATGGTTAAAAGAGATCGGTGCACCTGGAGGGAGCAATTTATCCTTATTTGTTAGGATAAGATAAATTACCTTGGAAAAAGGGATTAAGTATCTCTAAAAAATACGGATCACTTGCCCCCTCTAGCAGTGCCAATCTCTTTCAGCCACATGGTTTCCACCATATTTTGAAAAGAGAGGTCCAGATGGAAGATCTTATCAGACCAATAAGATCTTCATCTGTCCAAACAGGCTCAAAATTTGGAGGTAAGTCGATTAGCATTGAAAACTTAGTTAACTATATGAAATATTTCTTCTAAAATTATTAGATAAACATTATCATATGATTATTTTCTGGATGGTAGTAACTTATATGAAATCTCAACATGAGGTCATGATTTTCATCTTTACTCGCATCAATAGTGCTGTTTTGTTCTTGTTCTAAGTTCTGCACATTGTGCACATTCACAGTATTCGCTTATTTCTATTCTCTTTTGATCATTGTTTTCCAACACCAGACCCCACCACAATAGAATAAACTAAACTTCTATGTAAAATACCACATCCACTTCCTAGAATGTACAATTAGTAGAGAAGTTTAAAAAGGCGGAAAACTGAACTGTATGTAATCTAGTATAAAATCTGTTAACAGTAATTGAGGGAATGCCTTAAATTGATAATAAACAAATTTCTATATTTGCAATACAGAGGTGCTTCTTTATATGCTTGGAAAAAAAAGGATGGTAGAACCTTTAAGAGTAAAGGATTCGCCATTTCTGACCGAGGATTTTAATTAGAATATTCTGAGCCCTCTTAATTGTATAAAAGTTCAGAAAGATGAATTGTGGTTTCTTGAATTTAAGTTTTAGAAGCATTTTCCACACAAAACCTTGTTCCTCCTTCATCCGAGACCCTAACCCTTCAACTCCACCACATTAGCACCTTTTCTAAATCCACAGACCCCCAAAGTTTTCGCTCTCTCTTTCTCCCATTTGATTATAGCAATGCAATATCCAAAATGTGGATTTGGATGCAAACACATTTCTATGGGCTCCAATATCATGATGCATTTTTGAATTTTTCATGTTCGTTGGCAAACGATAATATCCTATTGCATAAAATTTCCCTATGATTTTGTCATGAACAGGTCAAGGCCAGACTTTAGTGTGACGCAATGTTGTTATGAAAGTAGCAATTTTTTGCTGGTAAAAACTGTATATCATCATGCTCATGCCCAAATCTGTGTTACATGACCCATTGGGAATGAGGTCACTTCAAAACCCATGAACGATGTTTCACAGCTTAAGCTAGCAGAAGCAAGAAAAACATCCACTTTTTTCTACTGAATCTTTTGTTTTGCATGAAGCAAGGTGAACTGGTGTGGGCTATAATCTCTGTTCTTGCCACTGTTGGTAGTTGTGTCCGATAAAGTTTGTTAAGACCAACCGATAAGTACATATTGTGGACTTGAGTTTTTGATCTTGTACCTGGAGTGAGCTACCTAACTTGTCAGCTATTTTATCAATTTTACCAAATATGAGTTTAAAGGCAGGTATAAGATCTTTAAACATAGCTTTACTTACAATTGCTGCATGCTTGTTAGTTCCAACCCAATTGATTCTTAAAGATGGAAGTTGCTCTCCGCACATGGATAAACTAGGTAATCTTATGGGGACTATAGAGGACCCCTTTGGGAGGTCATGAGAGTCCTGTACCCAGAGAAACTCTGCTTAAATTTGAAGCAATAGCTTAGATTTCCAAATGCTGATTGTGTTGTTTTATATGGGATATAAATGTGTCTCTTGCTCCATATATATTCCGGACTTTGCTGGTTTCTCTTGCAAATCTTGCTGGAATTTTGCATATTCATGGAAATAGCTATTCAGTGCAGAGAACTTAGTCAATTTACTTGGAAACAGGCCTGGCGTCTAAAGGTGCAATCATAGATGATCTTGAATGTCATGCAGCAACCAAACTTTGAAAAGTTACATGAAGCACCATTGTAATTCAAGCATTGTAAAATCTAGATGGACATACAGTGGCTTGTTCTAGTGAGAGACCAAATGATGCAAAGATAGATATTTTATAATATTTTCAGGTTTATGATTTGGTTTCAGGAAATTGAAGGTTTTCATTATCTTTTGCATAAGGACTTATATATAAGCCACGAATAATCAAGAATCGAGTGCCTTACTCCCCAAAAAAAGAATTAAGTGCCTGAACATTTGAAGCTGCTCAGTAGGCACTCTATGGCTGTGATTGGCTTCCATGAGAATAATCATGAGTTCGCTGATGGAAATTTTGGTGATTTTGCATATTCATCATCGAAGAGTTTTACAATGACTGTCACACGATAGATTCCTTATAGAGTTACAAGGTATGTACATCAACAATCTCATGAGAGATTAAATTATATAGCTAATTCATGCCATTGGCTTAGCTGGGTAAGTCAGTAGGAATGTGAGTGTTCGTCTTCTTACCACTGTGTACTATTGGTTGAGTCTAAGAGGGATGTATCGAAGACTATTGATGAGATTTACCATCATGCTTGGCAGAGGATGAAACAATAGTGTGGAATCATGATTTTCATTATCTATTTCCAAGCGCTCATCATGGAGCTGGAGCATGAATTTCTTTTACGATTATTTAGTGCACATTGATTTTGAGAATGGCACAATGCACACCACAGAGGCAGCTGATGTTCTTATCTGCTGATTTGACTTATAAGAATGTATTAATCTCATCAAGTCCCATGGTTAACTGTTCTGACCCATACATGAAATTTATAACTTACTACACAAAATATGGGTAATGATGGAAACTCAGTTGCAATGGTGCAGTGGATTTCATATTCTAACTAATGGACAGACTAAACTTTCAAAACAGAGGCTAGAAAGTTCATCTCGGTGCTTGATTTGTGATTATGGCACTAAATATGATTCTTTTCTACCTGAAACAGAGGGTGTCTAATTATTCTACAAGATGCTTGCTAGATTTGTCTCCTTTTGACATGGTTAGAAGATTTCATCTGAAATAAAGCTGGAATTCTATTGATGACTGATACGGAGGCCATTTCATTTTCCTTAAATAGATGCTGTAGCTGGAGTGGACATTGATGGCCAATTTGCTACATTTCTGAATGGAAAATCTTGCCTGGTTCCCTCAGGTTACTAGGATCCATCTTTTTTGGTGTTTTTGGTTTGGAAATTATCTTGCCACCTTGAAGTTCTTGGTGTTTGTTAATGGAAACCAATCAGTATTCTCAGTCCAAGTTGTCATTTAGGATGGGGAGATCCAGTCACTCCTTTGTTTATTATTCATTATGTTCTCATCAGCCATTTGCAAGGCCGAAATGGCTAATCAAATGAGTTTCAGATGTTAATGGTTGGAAAATCTGCAGCATGATGAGAGGTGATATTCTAGTTTATCCTGATGATTCTCTATAAAACCTGAACCTGGAAGGTATTCAATTGTTTTCAGTCTCTTATTGGTAGAAGTACAACATGGTAAACAAAGTTTGGGGACATGCATAGATAGTCATATACATGGCTGCCTTTTGTTCATGAATGTAGATACAGAAATTTTTGTGAAATAATATTGGAATGACAATGCATATTTGATAGAGAAGAATATGGACGCAAATCAGATGAGCAAATATATATCTGATGTAAACATACATGAATATGAACAGGATAGTGATTTAGGGAAAAGAAGGATGAAAATTGATGAGTTCTGACCCACAGTTAGACAATATGTGATTGTGCCTTTTAGATGGCTGTTAGAGGCTGTATTACAAACTTGCTTCAGATGGCCATGTAGATGAGACCAAGGGCCGATTAAATACAGCAGAGTGAAGTGTCACAAAGTCCTTTCTACAGCAGTGTGTTCATGTGATTTTTTTTTTTTTTGTGTACATTGCTGAATGAATGTTCAGGCCTGATTTTGGATTTTATTTATCAGGATTTGGTATACTTCGAACCTTACTGATGATGCAGCACCACTCAGGGTTGGCCCGAGCTGCATGAGGGGTTCCAAGAGATAGGATGTGGTTGAGGATGTGAAGCATTTATGAGAGGAGGACAGCAAATAATAGAACTGAATTTATCAGCAAATGGTAGTGCAGAAAACACAAAAATTCTGTCTAATGTTTTTGAGTGAGGAGCTGGTAGGAAGAAAACAACACAGAGATTTTAGGGCATAACTGAAAGGTCTTCTATGGATTTTATAATAGATTATAGTAAATATTGAGCACAGAAATTTACAAGTGCAGCAAAACACCAAGAGAGGAATCAATATAAATCCTATAATAAACAGATTGATATATTAATCAAATAAATCATAATATGGAGTTGCAGAATTTGTTGACAGAAAGCTGATATAAAATTATGCAACATCAACAGTCAACAATAAACAGAACAAAGAATAATAAAGTAGAAGTAGAAGAGGTAGAAGAGAGAATAATAAGAAAAGATAGGAGAGAAGCACGAGAGAGAGGGTGAGAGAAGAGGAGATGGCCGGTCCTTGTTTCTTCATTCCTTCATAAAACTTAGCGTACCCTATTTTTCAATAGCCTTTCTGGACTCTTTGTAGGCTCTACCAGTTCCCTAGTTTGAGTCACCAAGGACTCTTAGAAAGAAAAATCCCCTTGATAACTACCAACCTATTTGACTCTTACTAGGACTCCTAAAGGATCATGGTTACTGTAGCACGTATTGTTCATGCTATATTAAAGTGAACGGTAACTCCTAGTTGCTTTTTTTATCGAAAACACATCAACTAATAAAAGACATAATTTAGATCCAAATTTCTAAACCAAATAAAACAGAAGAGTTTGGGCTGTTGGACTTTTGTTGACTCTATGGATCCAAAGGATGATCTTACATCATTTTCTGCACGGATCTCGTCCTTGAGATTGTCATGATGTCACTCTGAAGCTTGATCCACCATTGAATCTTCAACATTTGATGATGGAGGCCTATGTATGACTTCCATGCTATCATGCGATAAGATGCTCTTTGATTGGTGACCAGCAAGTTGTGAATCATTGATTTGATCACAACCCTTGATGTTTCTAGCAAACCAATGAGGAATAGATCTTCGTATTGCTCTATCTCTGTTATTGCTTTTAGGACTATGACTCGATCTCGCCATGCCTCTTCATAGACCTTCTTTGATGTGATCTTCTACACTCAGGATTCCTTATAGATTATTATCTGCAGCATTTTCAATCAATAGATCTTCAATTGCAACATCTTTGCATGATGGGTTCCCCATGTGATGAATCCTCAATTTTGGGCTCCTCTGCAATGATTTTCCAACTTTGTGACTCTTGATATGTGGTTCAATCTTGATTGCAGCATTTCTTTTGGAGATTTCAGAGTTCAAGTAACTTGTTTGTGGACCATATCAAATTCCATTAGACAAATAGAGGATATGTACCCAATATAGCTCCTCCTGGTCCTGGTTGTAAATATTATGTGTTTCTTCTACCAATATGCTGTTTACATTTCTAGATCACGGATAGGCATCTGATGGCCCGTGGAGTAGGTATGACTTGCATATTGGTATATCAATCAACTTTATACTCGGTACATGTTTCTCTAAATTATACGAGGATTATTATATATTTATAGCTATTTAATATGATGCGGTTATTGGTATTACATTAAGTTTCAGATGACAAACTTTGGAGTAACAAGGGCCAAGCCCAGCCTGTTAGCTTTGTTGATTTTTTCAAGTACACGAAACTTGACATCACTGCCTTATTGTCTGACATACGTAATCTTCCCATTTTCAGAGAAAAAAGGTAAAACATATCAACTTTGTTCTGATTTATATTTTTCTTGTTTCTTTACCACGCATCACGATCTCACCGGTACAAAGGTGACTTGAAATGATAATGAAATTTTCCTTATTTCCCTCTCTATTCTCTTTGTTTTCGCATGCTCATACCTTAAGTTGACAACCATAATATGTTCTCAAGGTCTCTTTCAAATATAATTGTACTTATCTGTTGCTTCTGTATCTGATACCATAATATGTTCTCAAGGCTCTCTGCTTTGGATTCCACCCATGTTCTATACCACATTATAATCCAATAACAGTTGTAAAAATCTGTTGCTGCCACCAAAGTTTTCATGTACCGTGCATGGCTCATGCATTAAAAAAGAATTAAACACATATACTGTTCGTTATGTCTGCACATATTTTTTGCTGCTTTTTTGTTTTACCTCTGGTGGTATGCTTGCTCATGCATGCATTTACGCTCTCACTTTTTTCCCCTCTTCCAGAAAACTTAGCATTGAGAGGGTCACTCTTGTTAAATCAACACAAAATCGCTTGTTTCCTCGACACTACCCTGGACTTGTGGATGTCCGCACGTATACTTTGTTCCTACTGTTGGATATGTCACTCTAAACAAAGATCCTAAGCAGATGCTGTAAACTCTCTTTCTGAAAGAATAACTATGACCGTAAGCCACAGCTGATTCTCCTTCGAGTTCTTATTGCTCATCTTTTTGTGCACAGTGCTACACACTGTGACTTTGTTAAGTTTATCCAACTATCTATGACTTTTTTCTGTTTTTTTTTTTTGTGTGCGCGCGTGCTTGTAGAATATATTTCTTGATCCTGAGGCAAGTTTCTGTAATTGAAACCAAGATAGTTCTACCACCAGACAATGCTCAAAATTTGTAAAACTAATTCAAACAAAAGTTCCACCACAAAATAATATTATCACATGTACATCAACGACTGACCCTTGATTATGAATGGATTTGCCTATGTAGAATTGATGGAATCAAACAAAAGAATCCTAAAGAGTTCTACGACTGGATTTTCTCCTCCTCCTGCCTATTTTTTCTTATATACAGCTGTGATTCCTAGCTTTAGAAGGGTAGCAAGTCACTCTGGTTTGATCTCAGCTGTGGAAGGTTTGAGAAGTAGTAATCATGGTTCGACATATCGAGAGCAGGTGTTGAACCAAAAGCCATGTATGAACTGTGGAGGTCATCCAGATTCAGGTCCGTGAACCACTCATTCTCCTCTTTCGGACGCTGCTCTATTGCTGGCCGATACCCAGTTGTGTTGTTGACTCGTACTCCTTGCATTCCATTGAAAGCTTGAGGTGGGTAAGCTCCAACGCGAGCCATATCATCAAAGTCCGGGAACACGACATCGTTATCTATGTCCGATTCGGGTGTTCTGAAGCTGTCTGATCCTGTGTCATCTACAGAATCCATCGTCTCTCCAAATGATGCCGCCTCCTTTTGCTGCTGCATCTTCTCCCAGGTGTTCTTCTTGTTGTACAGCCGGCAAAGAACCCAATCATCAAGCTGCATGAATCCATGAGTCTTTTCATCAGATCTATATTCACAAAGAAGCCACGAAAAAAAAAAAATTATGGATCTCGGATTGTTGATGACATACTCTTAGGGTTCCCTTCTTGCTGGCGGCTCGGTTTGCGTCGGCAAGCCTGTACTCATGCATGATCCAATCTGTCTTCACTCCTCTTGGTGCCTTCCCAGAGTAGAACACCAATGCTTTCTTGATCCCAAGAGGCCTATGGCCCCCCTTCGGGGTCACGGGCTTATCAGCCCCGGTCGCCTTCCAGTATCCCTCCCCGGCGGCCCTGTTAGGCCTGGAGCCATTCGGGTACTTTCGATCACGAGGGGTGAAGAAATACCACTCTTTTTGCCCGAACAACGCTTTCTCTGTTCATATCACAAACACGGGTCATATATCAACACAGCTATATATGAATCATGAACACAGAAGAAGACTATGGTTAGTTGTAATGGGTGCAATACCTGGCAGCTCCCATGGGTGATATTTGTAGAGATCGACCTCGGCGATGATGGGCACGGGCAGGCGCTGGCAGGCCACCTTCTTGCAGAGATAATGGACGACGAGCTCCTCGTCGGTCGGGTGGAACCGGAATCCCGGCGGCAGGTTGAGTTCAGCCTCAGCATCTCTTTTCCTACTCCCCATTGTCATCGTCCTCGCTTTCTACTGTTTCCTTTGGCTTTGGGGCTTATTCCTTGTACCAAGCTTTGGAAATGGCTCGGGAGGCGGTGAGATTTGTTCAGGCTTGGGAGATGGGAGGGGGATTTATAAACGCTTCCATGGGAAAGGAGACGGGGGTTCGGCTGCGCTGGGCCCCGCGGTCCACACGTGGGCTCGCGGAAGCTTCCCGTGGGTGGGAGTCAAAGGACGCGACCGCCGACTTCGAATGGTCGACAAAATCGGTTCTCATGGACCGGGCTATCCTACGGACACGCACAGAATAATTCCTCTGCGAGCTCCATATCCATCATATTTTGTCTGGATCGGACGGATGGGATGCAAGTTCGCGGGAGCGACCCTGAGAGAGCGTCTGTGCGACTAGTTTTGCAAAGAGAACGCCTTTTTGGTATCTTGTGGGTATGAATAATTTAATTGTCGGGATTAATGTTTGGACGGGAGGACGTGGCTCGGTGCACCTCCCCTTATCTCCGTCTCTATTTTCGGCACGTGATGAAGGAGAGAGAAATGGAACATAGGATCCATTGAACCAGGACCACAGCGAGGACCGGCGGTGGATTCTGGGGCAGCTAACGCTGGGTCTGGGGATGATGTCAGCGCCGACGTTCACGCACCGAATATCAGGCTCCAGTCCTTTCTGTATTTAAAATTGTTTTGTCTCCTTCTCGGTCCCTTACGTGTTTGGAAAGAAACCGGTGCTGTCGGCCAAAGAGCTGGGTTAACTCGGTTTTGAGTGTCGACTGGTCATCAGGTTGGGCTAACTCAGCTTCGAGTTGGCTCGATCGGGTCTCTTGCTTGATTGCCTTCTGGGAACTTGCAAAGCTTGTTTTCTTGTGGAGAATTCTTGTTGGACTAGGAGAATTCCTGGCTTATTGGGATGAGAATGGTATGTCAAATTAGCTGAGGCATCTACTCCTCAGTGGAATTATGCTTGAAAGCACATGTTTTTTGAGCTACCCAACATTAATCTTGTTCAAAGATATTCTGCTCGAATAACATTTTCCAACTTTCTCGTCCAGCATGTTTCTATTTGTTGGTCTCCATGAATGGAAGAAAGGTCAATATGAAAAGTAAAGTAATGAGAGCATTTTGATGATCTTTTAAAAAGATCAAAGGATTGCTTTATAATTTCATTATTTTAATGGAGTTGCTGGGGTTGTTAGCCTAATCTTTCTCAAAAATCAAAGAAATTATGTTATCCTAGTTTCTCATGCTTATCTTCTTAATCCTTTTTAGAATTAATTATCTTATGATGCACTCATACTTTCCTTTTTTGAGAAATACAATAACGTGCCTCACACACAGAGCGTGCCATCATCGCATTAAAATAAGACTCGCGGCATAGATTAAAGCTTAAATACAAAATTCCGACAAATTAAGACGTACACAGCTAAGTATGAGCAGTTGGGATAAGACTTCATAATTATAATTACATTTATTCCACTATTTAGACAAAATTTCTAAGTGAATATGATGTTCCATTGTTTATGTACATGGCACATGGCATGTTCTACAATTAATTATGATGCTTTAATAATAGTGATGGAGTCCAGACTCATCCTAATGGTAAAATGACTCAGCCGTAATCCGATATCTTAGCCAACTTTCTGCCTTTCCGAGTCAAACCAGCACGTGCCTCGATCAAGCCCATAATATAATCTCGGCGGCTCGGATAAACGAAGAGTCCGCCGACGCGATCTGGTCCGAATTGGATGAGGACGAGCGGGCAAACAAACTGCTCCCGGTCTCTTTCCATCAACTCCTCCTTTCCGCACGAGAGGCCTTTTCCTTCCAAAGGGCCAGCTTCTAATCCATAAGAAACTTGGCCCACATTCAGGTCAAACTTGGGCTGGACCTTGGACTCTGCACACCACGTGACGGCTTTCGCCCTCACCACAGCCAGCATCATCCTGCCGCCCCGCCGACTCCCGGAGGCTAAATTGTTGCATGCTTTGGATTGATCAACGAAATTGTCAGACCAAACGAACGGTGGAGAATTGGAGATGCAAATGAGCCAAGCCGTGCCCAGAGGCCGATAAAGGTCGAGCCCGAGCGAAGCCATATACTTGTATGGCTTCGCTCGTGAGCCTTTGCTCAGCTGCATGCACGAGGGAGAGGTCTCGGGTTTGAACTAGATGGTGATATTTCCATTATAATATTCCTTGGAACAAGAAAAACTAGTTTCAGGCATGGATCGATGAGCCTTGAAACATTGCTAGAACTTTGGATTGCTTTATAAGAAAATATAAAATGTATAAATAAATCTATCTCATCCTATAAGCTTAAGCTTTTAGAATAATTGGTGATTTTAATATGGTATTAGAGTAGAGGTCTTGAGTTTGAACTCAAAATCCGCACTTTTTAACTTTATTGTTAAAAATTTCACATGTTGGACTTACCTATTAAAAAAAAGTTCGGCCTACATATGAGATAGAATGTAAAAAAATATAAAATATATAAATAAATCTACTTTATTCTAAGCTTTTAGGACAAGTGATGTATCTGAAGCTTGAATTAATGCTCCGAGTTGATGCTGGGATTAGGTGGAGTGGATCCGAGTTGAGAGGCAGGTGATAATGAAATGAAAGCATTTGAAAGTGTGGGAAATGTGTCTTGAGTGCTGCGTTATGGTCTCGGCGGGTCAGTTGGTGGTACATTCGAGATGATGATTCAGTGTCCTCCCACATGGTGGTCACTCTTTCCACAACCCTATCAATATTGGAACGATAATGAGGAACATGAACAAAGGTGCCAAAGGGGCTCGGGAATCAAGTTACAGCGACGGATTGGGTAAGATAAGATTGAAAGCCTCTACCGGGAACTGATGCCATTATCTTAATTGGGCATATCAACACTGTTCATGAATCCTTATCCCGGTTTGGACTGATGCCTTTTTTGCATGCTATCAATAATCCTATATACGTGAGCCTTTTGTGGGTATATGCCCGTGCATTTTTTCAAATGAAAAAAGGGTGAGGGAATGGCCCCCAATCTGGATTTGGATCCCCAATCTTTTCCCAGTGAAAGAGGGGCAAAAGCAGCTGGCTTAATGCATGCAAATTTTTTTTTTTTTTAATATATTTAGATACGTCGAGTATTAATTCTTGCAAATAGCATCCTGCTAATGGCCAAAACTAGCATTTTATGCAATCCAAAATACTAAGAACATATTTGGTTGTGAACAGTTAGACTCTAGAAAGAAATGGGTGCGAGTGATTCCCATTCTAGTCGTTTGATTAAGAGGCGTTCCATTTTCATTTTGATTCCATAAAGAAATGGTAATGATCCAATCCTCCAAGATTCAACTTTTACTTTTATCTGATATTCAAATTTTATTTCGATTCCAATCACGAACCAAATACGTCGAAATATATGTGGACATTCTGATTTCTATTCTAATTCTAGTCGCGAACCAAATGCATCATAGACCCCATTAAGATTGTCAAGAATGGTACTCTGTTGCTGGTGTAGATAGTTTTTATAGAAAAAAAAAAATCAAAACCGTCCTTTTGTATTTTCCGCTTGCATTTTACTGCTCCCCTCTGCCTAATCAAACTGCCATGTGATCAGTCTTCATGCTTGTATCTTTTAAATATTTGAGAAATATTTAAAAACTTTAAGCAGTCAGCAGAGGAAACTGTGATGAGATTGATAAGGGCCAATTCAGATGGTTAAGTCAAAATCCTATTACATTAGCACAATTGGCAATTCAAAGCCAGTCTTGTTCCGGCATTATCGTGCTCATCTTAATGAGTTGGCTCCTATATATTGGACGAAGAGGGATTAACAGGGATATGAATGCTTGGATTAACATTTTTCTGCATTCCAGCTTGCAATGCATCTGGACTAGCTTGACAAGACAGGGCCGTTTGTCATTATCCCCTCTTTACACAATTCCATGGCTTGAGATAATCTAATAAGAACCTGTGAATATGATATTCTCATTCTTTATTCCAGTACATTGTATTAGCTATTGCGGCGTTTGTCTTGCATGCCTCTTCTACTGTTATAGCCTAAGATATATATATATATAATAATATCTATCATCAAGGCATTAAGTCCGTCACTTGGTGATTTCATTTGTGACATGATCACATGCCATCCGAGAAAATTTTAATGTTTATGAAGTTTGTAAAGCATGTATAATGCCAGAAATCATCCATGAAAGGGGGGCAAAACCGAATGGTGTCTTTGGGAGGAATCAAGGAACTAATAAATTTATTCTAGACCACAGTGAACCAAGTAATAAGGTGTCTCAAGTTGAATTAATATCGAAGAGAAGGACAATTTGTTTGACAGGATGATAGCCTTAATAAATACATTTAGCAAGGTAGTTTTCTCGAAAAAACAATATAGTAAGGTAATGTGCCATGATTATTATAATTGGCGACACCGACACATGTCTAGTAACCTTGTTTTTGATTAGAAGAAAGGAACAAAGGTGATGACATGGTGAGTCAACTATGGAAGGCGAGAAAGAGAAAACTTGGTAAAAGGAGGATTGATGCTGCAATGCGCAGGAAGTTCAAGATTAGTGCCATTTTAGCTTTCTTGCAGTTGTATTTGAAAGAAAAAGTAAAACAAAACCACTCTAAGTCCCTGCCCGTGGCACCAGCGTAGCGTTGTTCATGTCGTATCTTTCACACGAAAGAATGATTTTTCTTCTTTCACAACATCGACCGTTAGATCAGACTGTGCACAGATCTAATCTTGAAGCACTCCAAACTCTCAAATTCATCTGCCTATACAGATCTCAAAGTGACCATTGCATGGTCTGATAGTGGATTCGTGCGAAGCAAGATAAATCCTTCTTTTGTGCAAAAGATACAATCCCTGTCCCTCCTCTATCACCTATGTGACTTTCTTTATCATATCGATCCCCTGCTTCCTTGGGAAACCTACTGTGAGTGGGGAGATGAGTAGTGACTTGAAGGCAGGACCCTCAAAATATGATCAAATGAGATGTTGCCAGGGGGAGGTAAAGGACCAGGCAAGCCTTGAAGCTTGATGGGCCCAAATTGTTCTATGGGTTGGGCATTGTATCATGAATCTTTTTGTCCATGCCAAACTATGCAAATAAAGTATTAAATTTTCCTAAGAAATAATATTCTTTCTGAAATCTTATTATTAGTTATGACATTATTTAGTTGTAATCCAGTCAGAAACAATAATATTTTGGAGAAAGAAAATGACAAATTTGTTTCAATTAATAAGGTTCAACATGCCTTGCGGTAAGCTAGAATTATCATCAGGATGCGGTAGGGCTGGGCTTACCTTCTAAATCTTTTCAGAGGCTTGCAGAAAAAATCCAAGCCACTTGTAACACAAGCGGTTTCTTTAAACCTCTGAAAAGAAAGTGCTTTTCTGTGACAATGGAAGTGTTATGGCTAAGGATACATGGGCCAACATTAGGTTTATTTAAAGGTCTTTGGGCTAGGCCCATGCTTCTCATCCTAGCCAGCCCATTAGCAGCCTTTATAACGAATAGCTAAACTTTTGTGGGTTAACCCGATCATGCCCTCTCAGATTTACACTGATTTTCTTGCTTTCAGAGACATGCATCATTGCACCAGATCTTGTCCCTGAGGTAGTGGGAATGATGAGAGATCGAACCCTTAAGGATTAGTAGGATTTTTGTTGAAAGGGATATCATAAGAAGCTGACAACTAGTTCGTCGGAACAAGTTACTTGACACACCACCTTTCACCTTTCCAACACCTTTCGAGCTCGGTCAGAATAGCGACCAATGTCGTGGTTGATTAATGCCAATGGCCAAATTCCTCCTCTCCATTCGCCATTGGAAAGCTGTCAAATCTTTGCAGTCCTTTTATGTCCTTTAATGCAAAGCTTAAGAGCGTTTGAAATGAGAGAGGGCCACGTTATCATCTTTTTGAGGAGCAAGGTCCTCTTAAGGGACTGAGACGCCTCGTGCGAAAGGAGAGAAGAGAATATTAGCTGTCCGGCATGTCATTTTGAGCCACAAAGAGCAAAACAAATTCCAACTTGAACAAGCAAAAACAAAGAAAAGTAATCCACTTCTCGTGTTCGAGCTTAAGCCACGCGCTGGATAGGCATAGATATTTCAAACATGAGTTTTTCTTGATCCTTTGACCTAGTTAAAAATGAATCCGCTCTCTTCATCGGCGCATGAGTTTCAATTGATTCCATGATACTTTGGCCAATTTCTTTCTTTGTTTTTCTTTTTCGCTTGACTTTAGCGCAAAGGATAAGGATTCATTCAAGCTTTAGGACAATGTACACATGATGAACCGTGCGGGTGTGTATTTAGTCTCACATCGGTTATTCACTAGCTAGATCTTAGGTACTTATAAAGTATTAAAGAACCCAAATAATACCTTCTGGATAACGTTTTTGGATAAAATCTTGGGTTGTGACAAAATAGTATCAGATTGGACTTAGCCCATTACCTATGTGGACCAGGGTACACTACAACACAAGTATATTTGAGTTGACCATAAGCTGATCGTAGTATTTGTGATTGGATTTAAATGGATTTGGATTCTTAGCCCAACGAGAATGCTAGAGCTTAAACGGAGAAAGTATATGATGACTTGTGTGGGCATGTGTTTAGTCCCACATTGGTTATTCACTGGATAGATGTTGGATACTTATACAGAATCAAAAAATCCAAATAATATCTTTCGGCTAACCTTTTTAGATGAGATCATCGGTTGTGATAGTATGCTTCAAAATTGCACCAGAATTGGACTCAATAATCATATAATTATAATATGTATTGCCAGTTATAACCCCCTCACTCTCTCCTCTGTTCACAACCAGGGAGGCTCATCCTCCTCTCCTTTCCTCTACAAGTCCAAGTGGGTAGCTATGGTGGCCTTCCCCCACTCGTCAGCAGCCACAAGCGGTCGCAGCCCCTGCCAAACTGGCGGCTGATAGCGGCCAAAACTCGGTGGAAATCATAGAAACAGAGGTGCTCTACTTCAGAAAGAACTTCAGCGATTGTCGACTCAAAACCATGGAATTCCAAGCCCAAATTACAAAGGAAAGAAGAGGAGAGGATGGAGAGCTCATACGTAGGTCCGGCGAGCCTCTCCGATGACCTTTCCCGATAGAAAACAAAGAAAGACTTTCGAGAAGATGGCTTGAGATCGAGAACAAAATAACCCTTTTTCTTTGATGGATCTCAAAGGAGAGGATGGGGAGGCCGTCAGATTTTTGATACTTCGGTCCCAGGGGCAGAGTTGCGAGCGGCCTGGATGGGCTTGTCCTATGTGCGGCGTGTACTTCGAGCGAGTTCGGTTCTTCTGGAGGGCGACTCGGCTACGGTGATTAGCTGGATTCGCAGGGGCCCGGTTGGTCACGGAGGTGCCCATCCTCTGCTTCGTGACATTTGGATGATGGTGAGAGAGGGTGTTACGCTACAGGCTATGCATGTATATCGTGAGGCCAATGGGGCGGCCGATTGGGTGGCCGCGTTTGTTGCGAGCCACTCTGGAGGTACCCTATGGGCTGGGGAGAGAGAGATGCCCGGAGCACTTCGGGACATTTTGTATTCTGACTCTTTGGGTGTATTCGTACCCGTGATGTATGAAATGCCCGTTTAAGCAAAAAAAAAAAAAAAAAGGAGAGGATGGGGGATCTTTATAGGCGTAGATCCAAGCTCTTGATGTTCGATTAGGCTTAGATTCATCTCTTCTAATCGTGATCCCAATTGGAAATGAAGAGGAGGGAGACTCTCAGTGACGAGTCTTCCTCTCTCGATTCATCGGGGCTTCGCTGGCTTCTTCGAGTCAGCCCATGGGGCCAACACCAAGTGCGGGCCGATCAGTGGACCAGACCCTCACAGCCATAGTGCTCGGTCTCTGATGTCCTATTGTATTTTTATGAGAATATATTTATGTCCTATTGTATTTCTACGAGAGTATATTTATATTGTTTTAATGGAAATCTTAGTGCATGATGTTAGACTCAAACTTAGAAGCTAGACCTCTCTCTCTCTCTCTCGTAGAGTAGAAATGCTTTATTATCACAAACGTAAGGAGAAACAATGGCGAAATTGATGCATAAACTTCTATCATCTTAAATTGCTTTGTTGTCCTTGATGCATAAACTTCTATCATCTTAAATTGCTTTGTTGTCCTTGAAGGCAATATTTTTTTGTAAGAATACGTCAAACTCGGGTACTAATCTGACGCACGCGGAGGCAGTGATGGCACCTAGTTTGGTGTGCCCAAGACCTAACCCTCATCTGATGAGGCGACCTAGCATCCAAGGTAGGTGCCCCCAAGGAATCCTAATCATGGGGCCTTATGGTAGGCTTGTGGATTAGTTGTGTTGCTAGCTTTTCTTTCTTATATGGTAGCTCGCTTGGTGATTGCTGATCCGAAATTTAAGTGCTTGATGTTATAAAGTATTCAGCATCAATAATATAATAGTTTTGGGATCTCTAGGTTTTCTGAAAAATAAAAATAATACTTGTACATTAGGTCCTGATCAGTTCTATTTTTGTTTTATTTTGCATATATTTAAAAGTTAAATGCCTTCCTAATTTTTCAATCTTTTTAATAAAAAAAAGTAGCTTTCAACATGGGTTCATAGCTTTCAACTATAAATTAACCAGGGTTTCCCCTATACTGATTCAAACCTACAGGCTACAGGTCAGAGTATAGGGTGACGAAATGATTAGGAAGTTGGTGAGGTCCCTAAGGCTAAACTTAATCCATTCGTGCAAAACTTCATAAGCTAATGATTACATGAGCTTGACATCAGCTAATGCACCATTTGTTGGCCGCTAAAGTTGAAAATTTTAGGTGCTAACCATCCTTTGGAATGCTTGCAAGTCACCCTTCTTTGTAGTATGCAACTTTTTTATGTCCCTTTCAACTTTCTACCACAGGCTTCTTATTCTTCTGCTCATAACCAATTCCATCATTTCTAAAGCTTTCTTATCTAGCCAAGGAATCAATCTGTAAGATAGTTGGAACATGATGTCAAGATCAAGACTTAGAAAGCTAGAGGGCCGGTATAAGCCATCGAAGTCCACGGATCTCACGTGGAAAACTACTGTTTAATGGCGCAAACCACGCTGCGATTACATATCTGTCAATAGAATTTCGAATGTTTAGTCGCACAAGACAATGCATAAGTTCCAAACTATAGTCAATATTACTGTGTTAACTTCATAGGTGACAAGTAGCTAGGCTTCCATTATCTGAAGTCAAGGAGAACATGGATGACTTGTTATTGCTGATTAGCTATAATTAGGAGAAGACATGAAGGATTATGTGCCTATGATTATATATTCTTTGGTTTGGAGTACAAGTTAACGCAAAAAGGTGGCCTACTTTCTTGCACAAGCATAGGTTTTTGACATTTCTTTGGCACTATGCTTTCTTTCCCTTTCCTCAAAAATCTGTTTATATACAAGTTAAGATGGTCCAGTGAGAGGCCAGTGCTATGCCCCGCTAAGTTACTCATAGCCATTTTATATATAATGCTATGTTATGTTAATTTTTTGTGGGGATTAACAGTAGAAATAAACTTAAATATATATTCTCTTATTTGAGAAATAAATAATATGAATTCATATTTTAAATAACGTTTTACTATGTGCTTTTTAGGTATTCCTGCAATAAGAACTAAGAAAACTTTTCACCCGTTCGCCAACAGCAGGCTGCTTGGTTGGTCGGTGCCCGTCTTTTGAGGGGTGGTGAATGAAAACTGTTTTCTCAATTCAAAGCACATTCTAATATATAGCATTAATATATTGTAAGGCACAACATCAAATTGCAGAACATTAAGCAAACGACAATAACATACTAAAGACTACAAAAGATACACTTCAATGGTAAAAGAAAAAGGAACCAAATTTATGTTACAATCCAAATGATTAGAGAAGAGGATGAGAATTGTTGAGGGGGCGGATGGGGAACCCGGAACTTTAGTCCTACATTGGAATAGTAGCGGAAAGGCTTGTGCTTTATAAGGAGAGGCCACCCCTTTCCTTTTAGAGGGCATTTTTAAGAAGAACAAAGCCGGGAAGGGAATATTGCCCATTAAGAGCAGCACACGACACGCGTCGCGCGATACGTATGCACTTTTTCAAAGTAGACAATACCTATGGTCCTCGCACGAATTCTTCTCGCTGGGGATAGTGTTGGGGGGCGGATGGGGAATCCGGAACTTTAGTCCCACATTGGAATAGTAGCAGAAAGGATTGTGCCTTATAAGGAGGGACCACCCCTTTCTTTCCAGAGGGCTCTTTTAAGAAGGACAAAGCCGTGAGGGGAATATTGTCCATTAAGAGCTGCACACGACACGCGTTGCACAATACGTACGCACTTCTCCAAAGCGGACAATCCCTCTGATCGGGACGCAATCACTTTTCCGCTCTAACAAAAATAAAGAAACACTTGGATCGAGATAGTTAGACATGATTCAGTGATACATTAAGCTTCAAAAGACTAAGCTTTTCATTGGAGCTACAGCTGGTGAAGTGGGATCTTTGAGGCAGTCACATATTTTGTATGCTTATAAACATATTTTTTTTGTTTCTAACTAAAACTTTAACTAAGGGCTTTCTACCCAAAAGAAAAAATACAAGTGAGCCCAAACAAGGGCACATGATCTCCTTGATAAAAATATCAAGGACATGGATCTGCTTCCACGACATATTTATGTATGTATATATGAAACATTTTTTAGGATCTATGAGTAATTATCACCAAGAAGTTAGAAAGAAAGAAGAAGGTACATGCAGGCTCCAAGAAACCCTCCCTCCGACATCCCATGCGGCACAAGCTGCCTAGTATGAACCACGCTCCCCACACGAATATAACATGGAAGGGCTGCAATATCCTTTCTAGGATATATATCCACAGGAAAACATTGGAGAATTCTTTCGGATAACCATCATATTTGATATCTGTTCACAATTTCCACCACCCCACAAAGAAAACATTTCCTCTCTGCAGGCATGCCGACAGCCCTCTATTGTTGACCTCCACTCTCGAGCTGTCTTAAGTTTCTATGCCCACCTTCCAATCTTAGGAAATTTATCCAATAGCAAAACTCCCAAAAACTATCTCTTGGACATGTCAAATTTAAGTTGGTGACTATACTATATGGCACGGCATCGTCGGCATGCATGAACGAGAGGAAAAACTAAATATTGCATCATGCATGCATGGGAGTGGTTCGAGACTGAAAAGGTTGCCATCAATAAGCCCTTAAATAGGAGGTGGAACCGGTCAAACTCGTGTTGCGTTTGGCCACGTGCACATAGTAACAAGAGAGGTATCAACATGAGAACATGGCCGGGGGCCCGGCAACCTGCGACACCATCAGCAAGCAATTATAAGATACACGCTTGCAGTTTCCTTACTGAAGCACATGTATAGCAATTTCGCAAGATTAGGCTTTTTTTTTTTTTTACACCTTGCAATATTATGGTTATAACATGGCATTCATAAAAACTATTACATAGATTTGGTTTAGGAATGAAAATTTGCCATTGAAAAAAATCTCTAGTTATTGGGGGTGTTTGGTTTTTACTTGGCAATATATGTTTATAGAAAGGCAAACTGTGTTGCTGACTAGGTTACCTCTTTTGCAGCTTATTATTCAGAGAGTTTTATCTAGGTAGACCACGTGTCTGCGTCGGAGCCTTTTGTAGTCTTTTGTTTTCATACCTATCGGGTGTGAACGTTGTTGTGCCAAAAGAAAAAAAAAAATCTCTAGTGAAAGGAAATCATTTATTGCAAAACTCGCTCTTTACGTGCATTACTTTTTAGTCGCATGCTGATAGGAATTCATGAGATTTTGTAAATGGCCAACTAGAATTCGAAGAGTTGGTGCATCATTCATGGTTTCACACATGGATGGGGGCAGTGTCAGAGCATGCTTTGTTGTTTTCCAGAGCAATAATCGATGAATTGTCCATTATATCCTTTATTGCAATTTTGAATGATGATTCATTGCACTAGAAGGAATCATAGTCCATCCCTAGATTATTGCTCTCGAAATAACAAAACCTGTTCTGATAATTTCACTGCCCTTTAATTACACACAATTGGAGGTGTACAAATTCAAACTTCCATGTGAAAAGTGGAAGCAGCTAGAATAGCCCATGTCAAAAACTTCATGCAGGCTCTTTTATTGTCTTGGTTTAATTTGGCTACGAAACATGCCTATGATGTGCTTTGGTTTTCACTTCAATTTAATAAGAGGTGCGACTTGTATATCTCCACCACCTAATTAGTTCTGCATGACAACTAGTCTGTAGGCTGATTGAATGCAATTGGGAACTGAAACTAGGGGGGTGGAGAGCTAAAGAGCTGGAATCTTAAATGGAAATTTGGATAGGGTTAATCGAACAGATGCAAACTCACCAACCAAAGCTTAGCCTTTTCATTTTGATGCCCTCCTTCCCATGGAGGACGTCCAAGGGTTAGATCACGAAAACTTGGGTTTGAGAGTGGCCTAATAGCCTATTGGACCCACCTATATTGGAAAACAAACCAAATAATTGACATACAGGGTAGGAAGTGGAAACATAAAGCTCAAACTTTATGCATAAAAAATTTCTCCTCAAATTAATG
Organism: Phoenix dactylifera; assembly: GCF_009389715.1. Taxonomy (NCBI): domain Eukaryota; kingdom Viridiplantae; phylum Streptophyta; class Magnoliopsida; order Arecales; family Arecaceae; genus Phoenix; species Phoenix dactylifera. The sequence goes on along the minus strand of NC_052394.1, from coordinate 18,030,513 downwards.
CCTTGCCTTAATTATTACAAAATTATTAGAGAACTAGGCCTGATCAAACAGGAAAAGAAAGTAGTAATTTTCTTAACCTATTCAACTTAAATCTCTTTTTTTAAAAAATAACAAAAATTGACAAAAGTAGAATTTAATTTTTTTATTAAAAAACTAATAAACTAAGCTTTATTTATATTAGTAAGATCTCTTGTTGCATAATTTAAGTTAGATTTCTCTTCTAGTTGAAGAGCACACAATTCTCGAAATAGGCATAACTAGTAAAAATAATCATAAGAAGACTAAAATGCTACAAGAGGTAAATCTCCACTTTTATATTAACTTTGCTTTAGCTGCTCTATCTAATTTTTTATAGATTGAAAGATATATTCGGTCAAAATCTTTCTTTAAAAAAAAAAATCTCTTTTGATTAGTTCATTTCAAGGACTAAATAATTAAATTTATTGTTGATCGCCCGATGCACCGAAGTATGGCACCAAATTTTAAAGCTCAAAAGTTTACTCAATTTTAAAAAAAGAGTACTTCAATTGAGCATCAAATCTTGTCTAGCTCTTGTAATAGCCAAAATAGTCTACATCGAGTTTCGTTATTCTTTTAGATCAATATTCATCGTGAAATATTGAATTGAATGGCCCTCCCATATTTTTCACATGAAAGTAGAGTAAGACTAATCTGACCACTAAAATATTTTAATATTATGTTGCCATACATCAAAAGTTTCTTTTTAATATATATAGTGCGGTATAAAGATATCTTACAGAATTAGTTAGCTGCCAAAGCTGCATATTCATGTCTTCTTCTTCTTTTTTTATATCATGATTTTTTCTTTCCCTTCCTCAGATATTACGTAACATGAGCAAGGATAATGAGCATAAGGCAAACAACAGTGTGCATGCGGTCGTCTACCAATAATTTTGGGTGTCATCTTCTTTCTTTTAACTGCATGGACCATTCGAAGAGTTCGAGGATTTATCGTCATCCTAATTGTCAGTACGCATGCCAAGTCATCATCACTCATCACCTTGCAAGGCTCAAGCTGCCTCCAAATCCAAACTTCTCCGATCTCCACCATGGATCTACACCCCGTTTTATCCATCAGCCTATCACGGTGTACTGCACACGAATCAACGGACGACAGACCCATGCTCTTTTTGCTTGTTATAACTTTGTACTTGGGGATGAGGATGACACCTTTTACACTGAAATTCTCATCACCATGTACATCACCCGTTGTTTCATACCTCCACACCTTGTTTTGGTTGGTGATAGCTCCTCTTCCTTTATTAAGAATCCGTAAGCTGGCTTCAAACTTTCCACGTCCTAATGACAGGCACTAATAGGTCTTTCTTAAGTTTCCGGATTAATTGCACCTTAAGCCGTGATTGGGCCGATCCAAGAGACTACACGCCGCAATAACCTAACAGGGTGCGCCTTTGGTGGCTCCGTTGGAGCCACGTGGATTGCCACCAAATATGTGGGTTAGTGAAAGACGCCCCGAAAATGGATTAGGAAAAGAAATTTGTCTCGTAGGAGAGAGTGAAACTTAGTCAAAGTTATTCTTACCCGCACGTGAGTTGATCGATTATAAAATTCAAAACACGGAACATCTACCAACGACAAATCAACAGTAAACGTGTTTATGATGAATTTGATTTCACTATTTTTGTTTTCTTTATAGCGTAATGTTCATCCACTCATAAAGCATATTGCCTATACCTATGGTGCACTTTGTACTAGATTTGATTTTTTTTTTTTTTTTGGAGAGGGCAGCTAATTGTTATTTGCCACTTAACCTATACAAGCTTAAGTGAACTAATCTTTGTCGGGAGCTCATTGGCAAGTATATATAAAGTAGTAGTGCAAATAGTATTCTCGTCAAAACTGCATGTCCTTACTAAGTTTCTCTACTATGTATGCTATCTACCTAGCTGATGAGCTGTCAAATTTAATCCTTTCGATGCATAAACCAATATAACTTAATGACAAAACATGGTCTCATATCTTAGTGGATAAAACTGTTTCGCTCCAAATTAATATCGGGCATGAACCTTGATCTAATCTAGTCATTCCAAGAACTACAAGAAATATTGCTTTTAATTAGTGATGGCATGTTTTGCATACCCAGTTGTGTGTACTTGTGTTCTATGTTCTACAAGGTCTAGCCAATCCAATCGACATTCCATACTATTTTTTTCCTTTCCACGTCAAGCTTGACCGTGGCAAAGACGTTGTTATCCCCCCTAATCCCAGCTAACCAAACTCGCGTGCTCCATTAAAATAACATAAGATATAATTTAAACAAGGAAAGTATTGGATATTTGCGAAAGTATCTTCATACGGACAACTAACTTTCTTGTCCTTTGCAGCAGGAATCAATCCATACTTCGGCTCGTCAATTGGAATTATCCTATCAACGGCTCGAATGGCTCAGTTGTAGGGTTTGGTTTTGTTTAACTTGTTCTGAAGGGACACCAGAACTAGATCTCATGCAAGCCACGTCGAGCGAGCCATATGAGCAATCCCGCTTCCAGGACGACACGCGTCCAGGACGCCTGAAGCTGACGTCATAAAATCCAGGTCACACCGTCGGATCAACCTCACGGCCCACGTTTCCTCCCTTACCATACTTGGAATAAAAACGATAAACACGAGACACGTGGCAGGCCCAGTTAGCCCAAGGGCCCAACAATTAAGAACCTTACTACACGACAAAAAATCTACGACGATAAAACCACCCCCACATCCCCTTCTCCCAGAAATTTCATCTCTTCTCCCTTCCTCCACCTTCTCTCTTCTTAATCTCCCTTCACACCGGTCCACCCCCTTCCTCCTAGTGTGACCAAGGGAGAAAACCAGCTAACCTTAGCCATGTCGAACCCTGCGACATCGCTGCCGCCGGGTTTCCGGTTCCACCCGACCGACGAGGAGCTCATCCTCCACTACCTCAGGAACCGAGCAGCGTCTTTTCCATGCCCGGTTTCTATCATCGCGGAAGTCGATATCTACAAGTTTGATCCATGGAACCTCCCTGGTTAGTTCCAACCACTACGTTAGGGTTCTTGCATGTCATGTTTTTTCAAGCAACATATATAATGACTGGAATTCTAGTATTGATATGGTGTCACGTTATTGCTTGTGTAGCCAAAGCTTTGTTTGGGGACCGAGAGTGGTACTTCTTTAGCCCGAGGGATCGCAAGTACCCGAACGGGATCCGGCCAAACAGGGCAGCTGCATCGGGGTACTGGAAGGCGACCGGGACTGATAAGCCGATCATTTCCAGCAAAGAGAATAAGAACATTGGGGTGAAGAAGGCCCTTGTGTTTTACCAGGGGAGACCTCCCAAGGGGTTGAAGACTGATTGGATCATGCATGAGTACCGACTCGCCGAAGCCCAGAACAATAATATTTACAGACCCATGAAGCTTAGAGACTCTTCCATGAGGGTAAGAGATCTTTGCCTTGCTGACCAAAGTGCCTTTGTAGGTGACAAAACATGTCATCAAGGTTCTCGGGATGATAATCGCATGCTTAATATGGTCTTCCCTGCTTTAACAAAATCAGATATGCCCCATGGCAGGTTAAGAAATAGATAAAATCTTCATTTAATCCCACACAATAGTTCTGCTGGACTTATAAGTTCAAGCAGTTTATTTAACCCATTTTTTTGTACAGATAGTTTTGCTGATCTTATTAGGAAGATGCCCATTAAGTAGTTGATGAGTGGTCAACAGGGCAGGCATAAAGTGCAACTCCTCTGTTTTAGCATTGCATGTTTTTTCTTCATAACTTACTTCCCCTGTTTCTGTTGCAATTTCAGTTGGATGACTGGGTCCTTTGCCGAATCTACAAGAAGAGCAACCACACCTTATCGATGGATCCTGAACAAGGGGAAATAGCTGTGGAGGATGTCTTCATGCCAGGCTTAACAAACACCACACCACAAAACAACCCTCCCAGTCTTCCCAAGTCTTGCTCTTTGACCGAGCTCTTCGACAATGTAGACTTCTCTGCACTATCTCAACTTCTGGAGAACACTCCTGATATGCCAAGTTTTCAACAAGATCCAGTTGTTCATCCAAGTTCAAATCAACCTTTCATCAACAACGGCAGCAGCAGCAATTCCAGCAACGTTTTTATTCAACAGCTCTCCCAAACAGAGTCCCCTGTTATGCCAGCTGAGAATGCTCTGAAACGCCACCGAACAGTCGACAGCTGCTTGGAACACAGCAGCCAACTTTCCCGCCCATCAAAGAGGCTTATTGATTCAAGCATTTTTACCAACTTCACCAGCCAGTTTGATAGCCCTCAATACAATTTGATAGGCCATCATTTCTCCAATCAGCAACTGCTATTGAACTCTAACCTGAACTTGCGGTGACCTCACAGTTATCAGTAGAATAAAGGATTTTCAAAACATAACATGGAAGGAAAAAAGAAGAACATGAAAGCTTTGACGGTTAGTGATATGGGCCCTTATATTGTATGGCTTTGTATGGTTTGAAGAAGACATGTTTAGAGAGAGAAAATTGTGGGTTCGGATGGTGCCAAAATGAAGGTGCCACTGCGTGTAAGTTAGAAAGGCTACAATGAAGACAATGTATTGGCTGAGTTAGAAGAGTGGGTTTGTCCATATTATATGTAGTTTGGAATGGAAGCTTGAGTTATCAACTTCATCAGTAATAGTCCAAGGATACTATGGGAATTAAAATCTATTAATACATCCAATTATTTGTCACATGCCTTTTGTCCTTTGTTAATGGGTCACCAAGGCTTTGTACAATAAATGTACCTAAAGGAATGTACGCCGATCCTTATCTTGAAGAAAGCTATTGCATGGGTCTTCCTTTGGAACCATTGGAAGACAGGAATAGGTTCGCTTAACTTGGTAGGAGAGGATAAAAGATTCTCTCAGGCTAGTCAGAGGATTCTATAGGAATTTGGAATATACCATCAGCCATCTGTCCACAAATCACTTACTTCATCCTCCATCTCTTGCGCATTCTCTGCTTCTTGGAAGAGATATTTCTTTATTGAAAAATCATTCATGCGTTTCGATATGTTGGTTGCAACCTCAATTGGAAACATAATATACTTAATAAACTTTTGTGTACGAGAAAAGAAAGTAAAATTTCTAAGGTGGTCATGCTAAATATGATAATATGTAATTTGAGGGACTATATAATAACAAAAAGCTGGAGATGGCGCATTCCGTTTACTTGTTCTGCCGATGAGAGTGGGTGACTTGGCTTATTAGATAATGTTTTTTTTTATGGTTAATTTTGTTGCTTGCTGACCTAGTGCAGCTTCCTCATTAGAGTCAATAATTTGTAATTTTTAGTTCATGAAAGTTCTCTCCTTTCTCTCAATATAATAAGTACCTAATCGGAAGAAACAAAAGTCTTTTCATGCAATGAGCAGAGAGTTTGAGACAATCAAGAAGCTAAGAATGAATCGCAGCTTATAGTTTTTGACTTTTAAATGGTAGGATAGAATATTCTAATCAGATTCAATTTACATAACAATGCTTAAACCTAAGGAAACAAGAATGAATGTCCCACCAAGTGACATAAGTCATCTATGAAGTTATTATATGTTATCTCTGCACCTGCTTTAGGTATCTAATCAACAAATTAACTCCTCTCTTATAGGTATCCTACGTGGGATAAGAGTCATCAATAATCATTGCCTCAGGCACGCCGAACTTGGTTTAAGTTTGACCAGATTAAACCAGTATGACCTCAACAAATCATCCAACATTTCGTTCATGTGAGATGTTGAGAACAGTTGTTTCCAACAAGCAAGTGGAAGACAACGTGAATGTAAGAAAAAAAAAATGAAGAAAAATAGTTATCGTCACGCATGCTCTGTGCTTGAAATGGTAAGTTCTCACAGTGGATACTCATCCGGATGAAAAGCTAATTAGCATTTCTTGTGTCCTTTGCGTGTGGGTGACAGAGGCCAGCATGAACCATGTGCGAGTTTTGGGGACTTTGGCCGGAGAATCACATTAAACGCTAATTAGTTTAGCCGTGGATAAGTTCAGCTCAGACCAATGCTCTCATGAGGTGGCTCCATCATCAAGTATGAGAAAAAACAAAAGGAGTTGCTAAGGTATTGCTACCTTTGCATCTGTGAAACCCTCTACGTACGTCGTTAACTCTTCCATGGTCCAAACTGGTTCTAGTAGCTTTTTTTCGTTCTGATAAAAGTTGAAAAGACGAGCATCTTAAAAATTGCTCTGTCTTGTTCTTGAAAGAGGTTAAAGATCGAATAACTCAGAAAAGAGTTATGTGAATAAACGAAACAGATTGTTCTGGGGGAAGGTGAGGTTTGAAGGCTACCAGAACCAGGAGCAGTTTTATCTGAAGGTTAAAGATAAATCACAATCTGGATGAGCAATTTTAGCTGAAGGTTCTCCCTTGCATGCAACTCTTCATGTATAGGGAATTAGTTCTTGGCTTCTTTTAGCTTCTGGGGCTTTTGGGCTCCAATGTTGGCTTCTAGTTATATGGTATGCTGATTGTTTGTGGGTCTGGGTTACAAATACATGCACTTGATATCGCATGTGTATATAACTTCATAGGCTATTGCAAAAGGAGCAAATTGTTGAAAGATATCTATGCATCAAATCTAATGGTGTATATCGACAGTCCAACTCAGGCATGAACTAAACATGCTCGTAATTTTTAGTCACCAATCTCAAATTGAGAGGCTACTAATTAGAATCAAAACAAGAGGTAGAAAGTGCAGAAACAATTCATTCCTTCAAAAGTTTTGAATACATCATAAAGAGGTTCTTGAGGAGGAAGGAGAAATGATATGTCCGCATTGCAACCTTGTGATCAAGATATTATGATACATATCATGCATTTAATTAAATGAAGACTGAAAAATATGAGGCCAGTGGCATGGAGGGCCTCGATGAAGCCCGTAGTGTTCACATCAGCATATTCTCTCCGATAACTTGCCAAGTACATGGTGTGGAAAATGGCAAGTAATTGATAACTAGGTTGACCGTATTCATGTAATCGAACAGGTAGTGTACAAGTGTTAACAAAATTTCAGGTCATGCAAGCAATCAAGACAATGAAGTAATGCACTGCACCAGATCTCTGTGCTATTCTGTGTAGCACTATTCCTAAGTCAATTAATGCTTAGGTCAAACATAAACCACAGTAATCCTGCAAGCAACTAAAACCTTGCAACAAAAACATTATAGCTAAATGTATCAAGTATTGCAGCAGACATGATAAATTGAGTTCCTATTCACAGAGTTTGATCAAGAGTAATTTAGCATGATATGGGTCCGTTATAGGAAGAGTCATGTTGCAAAACCTTAGGCTTGCCACAATTAGCATCATAATTTTCACAAACAGGGGTCCATTTAGGACAGACATTGTGTCCCACAAATTTGCTTTGGATACTTCAACAGTTCTAAAAATGTTCTAAATTGTGAATTATTTGCAACCAAAAGAAACATAAATCATTGCAGAAAGTAAAGCAACATGTATAAAGAATCAAAGATTTATGTGAGCTCACTACCTATCAAGATACTTCAAGAATTTGGAAGAGAGGCCCTGGCCTCAAACTATAGTTGGGCCTTTTCCAGGGCCTCATGTTAACGTTTAATAGTCCCCACTCTCGAAACAAGCCCATTATTTATTATGTATATATGAGGGGCATGTAACAACTGAATACAAGATATCTAAACAAACTGATGCAGGTATATAATCACTTTAGTAGGCTGTGAGTCTCCCTGTATACATTCATGGAAAATTAACTCTAAAGGTTGCATGGAATTAATTTTTTGATTAAATAAGTATTTAGATATTGAGTTTGATATCTACATGATTTTGCTTAGTATCAAAAATTTAATATCTACGTAAGAAGAAGCACAATACACAGAAAACATGAAAGATCATGGCAGGAATGAAATGGAAAAATTTTCGACCATAAATAATCATCATCACACCAGGTTATGGATAGTACAGTTTTCTTATACAGAGACCGGACAAGATCCTCTTCAGTGAAGATGTTGCTGATGTTGAAGCCTGTTGATTTGAATTTCTATAAATTGTTCTGCTCCTTTTGTTTCTGGTTGGATGTTGTCTCCTCTTTCTATTTCTTTGTTTTCTTTTTCCTCATTTTGTGTCCTCTTCTATCATTCTCTTAGAGGAAGATAGTTAGGCTTGGCCTGGCTCTCTCTTTTTTTTTTTAAAAAAAAAAGGGCCACATAAAAAAATAATTAAAATAATAAATCAAAACACTTGGTTATTTACATGTATAGATAAGAAGCCAATGGTGTAACCACAACAATCTCACATATTCTGTGATGAAAAGCTGCCTGCTAGGTAATGAGACCTCCTAAATCATGTAGGGAGTATCAAAATAGAAGGTAACATGAATATGGCTTCACCACACATGATTGAAAAGAAAGAAGTAAATAGTTGTGGTGCTTCTTTGCATTTCCCTTTCTTCTGATTATTCCTACAGATCTTTAGAAGTTCCTCCTCAACATCTACTTTCTCAGGTCAATCATATCCTTCTGCATGCACATGGTGGTCCTAAAGCATTCAAGGTTGGCAGTCAAGACTCGCGAAGCTTGCAGACAACCGAAGAAGTAAATGTTGCACTTATGCTGTTTTCAATTGCTTTTGCCCCTACCAAGGACCGTTTGCCATGCTTTCCCCACTCACAGTGGCATGGAGTAGCTTGCGAGCTTTGAGCTCGAGCCCTCTTTAGAGCTGTCAGATATGCTACAATTGCATGCGAGCACACTCACAGTTCACAATGCTAAAATTCTGCAGTTGTTTCATTTTGTTTGACGGACTAGACTGTTTAAAAGTTTTTTGACTAGTACCTACCCTCTTTTTAGCAACCACAAAGATATAATGTGTCTTAAGATTACCTAGTTTATTTTTATAGAAGAAAAAAAAAAAAACTAGTCCATTGTTTTTTGCTTTTCTCAACTAGGCTTGAGTTTTCAGCATATAATTTGCAAATTGTTGTTTTGAAGTGAGTCGACTTTGGTTTTGTGTTTGTGTGAGGTAAATTGGTTTGATGTTGTGAACCATCTGTTTTCTTTGCAATGACCCGAAGGTACTCAACTTGGAAGAATAACAAGAGTAAATTTCATGACACACATGAAAATAATGAGATTCTGATATTCAAGGAGGGTTTTCTATAGCGGAGGACAAGAAGCAATCTATCTAGGAAGTAGATCTTAGCTACCCCCTAGATATCAATCTTCCTACCATTCTGATGTTGTGGGGCTTTCAAGCAAAACTTAACCTTCCAAAGCTTTATATTGATAATATGCCGACGGCAGATCCACTCCCAATTTACCAGAAGATAAGTCAATGGAACCTAGGAAGCAATGGATCATTATTGGACTAATCTTGCACCCGATTCAATCAGAAGTTGGCTGCATGCATTTGTTCTCATGCCACTTCACCATTGAATGCCCACAACCCAGTAGGAGATTGGGCGTGGGCATTCTGTTCCAAAGGCTGCAACTGCCGCAGCATTTGCCTCGAGTCACTGCAATGGAAAGGGATCATCTTTCGTTGAGAAAATCGGCAGCCGTCATCTTGGCATGGCCTCATGACACTATTTCGAGGTGGAATTGACTGAAGATGCTGTTAAACAGTTACCTGAAACAATTGGCTATGATGCAATGTGGCATAAGGCATGAGCAAGGCATGAGCTCAGTGATGCAGGGTGCATCATGGACCACCAGGTGGGTACCAAATGAATGGCCAGCACAGCATGGAATGAATTATTAGTCGTTGCATGGCCTTTTAAGGCCACTCTCCTTGTGAAACCTGTAGATCGGGATCCAGTTCAGGGTGTTGCCAGTGGTGTGTGTCATCACAAGCTGGGAATTCTATCCATGCTTACTCCAAGTAGAAAAAGGTTCAGCTTCCCATTATAGCAGTGGCATGCCATGTGAATTGAGCCAAGAAGTGCTGAAGAAACACAACTTGCAATCGCAATATGTTTTTTCTACTGTAACAGTGCAATTCTAAGGAAACAGAGCATAGGGCACATGAGAACTGGATGACAGTTCTGGCAGGGTTTAGAGGTGCTAGGCACTCATAAATATTGGCATGAGCTTGAGTTTGATCCATAAACTTGGTCGACAAGGTTGTAACCAAATCTCAGTTCAGTGTGATCAAATGCAAATTAGAATAAACTTAAGGCAGCAGTATGTTTGTCGTGTCTTCGATCATTCAATTGATTGCTAAATTGTAGATCAACAAGAGTATATGATTCATGAATCCCATATCAAGAATGTTTCCTTAACCACAAAACTGAAGTGCTATTCATTTATCAAAAGGACGTGGAAGGCCTGGGATCATGACTGCGAGAGATACAGACTTCAACTTGGGTTGTATCAGCAGTGATGCAGGATCCTTCCCCCATATACACTCCCTCTTCTCACACATAATTAACCGACGACGGAGTTCTATGCATTGGAAACTTGGTCAATGTTCCAAATTAGACTATTATAGCTTCAGCTAGATTATATAGGTCTAGAGTATATCCAAGAAGATCATAAAATAAAACATGACAGAAGGAAGGAGGGATAGTATCGTAGTTGCATGGCTCACAAAATGCCGCCGGAATGTTATGCCACATAGGAAGCAATCCAATCAGCTGTCCTATTCTTCTTTCAATATACGTGGGTGACACAAAAGGCGATGCAATCTATTGTCGGCCTGCAGATGTTTTACAAGGGCGGATGCCTATCATCTATTTTAGATTGGCTTCAAATCTTAGCCGATCATCATAGCTAAGCTCTCTTTGAGGCCAATGAGACCTGGTCTAAGGATAAGCTTTGCATAGGTATTTTAGGGGAGGCTATCTCATTGGAGACATCTCACGGGGAAGGTAGGGAGCAGGCAGGACAGCTGGGCCTTTGACGCAACCTAAAGTCATGGGATCTAAATAACAGATCTGATGTGATGGCTGATAGAGTGGCCCCCACCAGAATCATCTTTCACAATTTCCACCAACCAAGGCTGGCATATGATTTATACCAACCCCCACCCCTTTCTCAGCCATCCAGCCTGTGTCCCATAAAATGGCTTGTCCCCTAAAATTAATTTTAAAATTTACAATAAAAATAATTTATATACATGTCAGACCCATAAGTTCACAACTAGATGCCTACAACAAAAATTTTTAAGCTGTGTTCCACTCCGCAGTGGCACTTGACAAGCACTTTCCTCATTCAAAACAAGTAGGCTACATCAAAGGAGACAATTGTGGGAGGTCTCCTTCGACTGGTAAACTTATCTTAGTCTCGAGAAAAAAGTAGAGATGATGGTGATGAAAGAATCTCCTTGAAATGTAAAGCAGGTGGTAGATTAATACAGCAAGCTTTGAAAGTTCAGATCAGTTCGGTGGGAAGTGAATGGCACTAAGAGCCTAATCTTTGTGGTAATTAGAGCTTACGGGGTAGACTTCAACTCTCTTTAAGCTCCAATTAGGAGGACTCTCTTTGTATCCACTGAGTTCTACTCCTAAGTACATCACAGCTAAATGTTGTACCCTATAGGACACTAGGATGCAGGCCATCTTTGTGACTTTGGGAAGTGCAGGGGCTCATAGTCACTGTCTCAAGCAAATATTGTGTCGATGTTTACAAAGATGCATCTTTTTTTTTCACTAATATCATCAAGACAATGAATTAATCTTATGTTCTCCTTCGTATTTTGGGCCTCCTTGATCATGCCTGTAGGAGATTCAAGTCCTTGGAATATAAACGATTAATTATAATGATGACTACATTGACTAAGCCTTTCGAGCATACGACGCGTGACTTCTCCAATGGTGGCGCGAATTTAGTCTATAAGTTAGTTGAGATGTTGTTCTCTGTTTGATGGTTGCCTTTTATGGAAGCATGCATAGGAATCAAGACCATGATAACAAGGAAATGAAGCCAAAGTTTTGTCTAGTACTGTCATGCGGTTGATTCATCATGGCCCATCAGTTTACCTGGAATTATATATGTACTCCAAGAGATTTTCAAAGGCTTTCATTCTCCAGAGAAAATTCTGAAAGATAACTTATATTTTTAAGCAAACAAAGACTGCTTATACAGTAACAACCATATGCATGGGATCTTGGGACCTTTTCCTTGGATGGCGCTGACTTGGGGTGGGGAATCTCACTTCCTAATTGCGCACACAACAATCACACCATAGAAGCAAGTTTTTTGGAGCATAGCAATGTCTTCTGCGGCCCTCTTTTCGAACCGCTTAAATAGCTCCTCTGAGAGGATTTGCCCAAGGTGGGCCTCAACAATTGGTTTCAGTGTTGCTCGTACCAGATTGGCTTTGGCTCGGCCATAGGACGCCGGATCCCTCATCCATTCTTCTTGTTTCTCCTTTGAATGCTCGCTGATTCTGAAAAACTCTAGCTGTTGGATCTCAAATCCGGTACAACGATCAAATGCTTTCTTAATCTCTTCTATGCTCCTCATGTACGCAGGGATGTTGAACATGTCTCGTGCTTCTTCATCAATCAATCCCTATTGGAGTATATATAGCAGATAAACATAAGAAAACAACTTAATCGGCAACAAACAAGTTATCCTATTGCGTTTTGTACTCGATTTTAATACTGTATATTTCCTAGTTTTCTTTTGGCTTTCTTATAATCCTTTTGTTTTCATTTTGAGCCTAATGGCGCCCAACTGTTACCTCAACAATAAAGAAGTAAAGCAAACAAGATTCATTTCATTGAGCGAAAATACCAACGCTTTCTGTAAGTGAAACAACAAAAGCAATGAGCGCAAAAGATAGTGCTTCAAAGCATGGCTTCATATTCCGACGGAACGTCCCATGAGATGCCAAGAGGTATTGTCCCGAGTGTCAGAAAGGGACCATCCCATCATTGTCCCAATATCCTGATCGGCACATCCTAAGACATCTTGTCCCGAGTGTTGGGATGGGACGGTATATTCATGGAAAAACAGGAAAGATTTTGTCTGAAAGAGTTTGCCTGAAAGAGTTACCGGAGGTCCTTAGACAGTCTTCTACCGAAATCTCATGAGCTCATGAGACGGGAGATGCGAAACTAATGACGCAGGAGAGATTTTGGAGGCCCAAGTTGTGGAAGAAAGCACACGGCAAGCACCAAAAAGCTCCCCTGGACACATAGGAAGAGCAAAAAGCCTATTGAAGAGTAAGCTTCTGCTAAGTCCCAAAACAAAAAGTGGCATGCCTACTAATGACATGGGGATGGGAAGAAGAAAGGTGGCAAGAAAATATCCAAGGATGTTATGTTATGCTGGTTTTTATAAGGTGGGAGGAGCATTTACAGTGCACTTGGGTGTCCCGTATGCTAGTAGGATACATACCTCATTCAACAGGTCTTCCCATGCCTGATCCATGGAGGTTGTGAAAGGGTGTTTGGCTCTCGAGTCTGGATCGCCTAACTGGTTCTCTGCCTGCTGCGAGTCCGGCCTCCCTGCCATCAGTATGAAAAGAATCCCCCCTTCCGCAATCTCTTCTTTTCGGCACTGCAAGAAGGCCTTCAAGTCCTCTTCCGACTGCTTTGCATAGGCGTCGACGACTTCCTTCTTCGCTCCATCTATCCAAGCTCGACCTTCATTCCAAGATGGTGACTGCTTATCTAAAACGGCATCCGGTATCTATTCACTCCAAAGGAAATTAATTACTCTTAAATTTTGTGACAGAAAAAGATAAAGAGGGAAAATTCTCATAATATGGTTCTTGCGGCAAACTTTGGGTCTTCTAGAAAACAAACTAGCCTAGAGAACAGTGAGAAAAGAAGGCCCCATTAAAAAATAATGTTCAGATAAAAGTTGCTAGCATGCAAGAGGTGCTTGAAACAAGAAATGCAAGTACAAGATAGGACTCATCGCATATATGGATCAAGATTTCTGATTTCATAGCACAAAGTTACCATACAAAAAATGTTAGTCATGATATAAACTTATGCTAGGACTTAACACTAGTCAGTCTGCTTTATAAGAGAGTGCCTACTGTGAAGTAAATACAAAGTGAAAGATGAAAAAGGTTGCACCTCACCTGAGAAAGCCAATGCAAGGCGCTAAGGCTAACGACCATATGAAGTTTCCCTTTGGAGAACAACCGGTGATAGAAGGAACCAGGCACACCTGCCGCATAGTATGGCCTCTTCATGGTATCGGCGAAGGATGCCAACGATCGGAAGAGTGAGTTGAAATCATTTGATGGGAGATCAGAGAAGAAGGCCTCGAACTCGGGCACATGATCGCAGTCTTCCTCGTAGCGCTGCCTCAGGCTCCGAACTATCAACTCCATTGTTGACAGTGTGTTGTGTCCTGTGGCACATCCCAAGTCTGCAATCCTAATGGAAGGTTCGCCATGGAAAAGTTCCATCGAGCGTATGGTCCCTGCAAGCAGTGGCTTACATAAGGCGAGGGCAGATGCAGGAGCCTCAGAATTTTTCGCATAGCTACCGTCGTGGTCTCCTCCTTGCATACAGAGTATCCTATGGAGCTCTCTAGTCCAAGTTCGGCACCGGTTGCCCGGGAACATGTGTTCGATTTTTTCTTTCTTGGCTGCGGCACAGACTGATCTCGTGGAGTCCATGCACGACCTCTTACGCTTTCTTTTTGAGGAACGGGGAGCTCTTAGGAGATGGCAGTGAAGAAGAACAAAACTATGGAAAGGGCCAATAAGGAGATGGAGGTGATGGTAAGAGGAAAAAAGAGCGTGTGAACTTAGAAACTCTTGGTTCCTGCTCTCATGGTGCACCTCATAGAAAGAAGCTTGTAATATATATATATATATATAATTGGTGCTGGTATTGGTCCCACTTTTGAAGTATAGAAAAGTCACCACAAAGAAGATAAATGATTTTTCTTCCTTCTCTTTTCCTTTCTATTTATTTATTTATCTGAGAGAGAAAAAGGTCTGCAAGATATTAGTTTGAAGGCAAAAAAGAAGTAATTTTGATGTATATATATCCTAAGTAATGCCTTCCTATTTGTAGATTTCTAAAGGAATGCAGTTCTTTTTACTGTCATGATCCTCTACTTGTATTGTTTCCTCTCTTGGTTATTTTTGGTATATGAACCATTAATTTGGCTATTACTCCATTTCATTTCATTTTATAATGATTTTATTTAAGCAGAAAACTGATTCTGTCCAACATGCTTATAGAATCGGATACTAATAGGCAAATTATTGTCTTATAAAAGAACAGTGGACCATGTCACTAAATGAAGAGATACCATGTCATTTTCCCTAGGTCTTATCTTGAAAATTGTTGTCATCTATAAATATTAAAAAGTAAATTAAATTGCAGAGAATATCTAACAAAAAATATTAGAACAGCAATTCTTAGTCGGCAGCTTTATTCTTGTCTTTGTTTATTTTCCACCTTGCAATCTACGAACAATTCTGGGCCTCAAGTCTTCCTGAACTAGATGGCTGGATATGATACATTGTCCTCATTGGTTTCCTATAGTGGAGATAAAGAAAGAATAAGATACTGATCATTGTTTTTTAAAGACAACATAAAATAATAGTCAATAAAAGGAAACCTAAGTTACAGGAAAATAAAATTGCTTAATCGACTAGGGCCTAGCTCAAACTTGTCGGTGCCGATCATGTGTTCAAAGGAGCTCGTAAGTTTAAATTTTATTGAAGAGATCTACGATTTCTGAATTACTGCAGTTGGAATGCAACTGGATGTATATGTGACACAATGTGCATAAATAAAGTGTCATGAATTAATTCCAATTTGGCCTAGCTAGAAACAGGGATTTGTAGACTCTTTCTAGTGTAGGTCAAGAGGCCCTTGTCGATCTCCAAATCTTCAAGACTTAATTGACAAAGAAATAGATGAAGAAAATTGAGCTATAGAATTTGGCTAACCTGGCTTTGCATGTAAACTGGGATTAGAATAGGCCTTTGGTGCAGATCCCTAAGAGCAAGACAATTTGATGGAAACTAAGAGCTCAGACAAGAGTGTGGTTTGTTTTTTGTTGCAAAACAAGAGGATATGGTAATGTTTGGACTTTTGGAGTGAGAACAAGGTTTTTTTTTGTTGTTTCTGATGGACTGATTTGTACTTTGGTTTTAATAGGAGAGGCAGGGTTGATGAGATTTTTCCCATATTCTAATTGGATCCAAAAATGGATCAATTAAGACCATTGGTGGATGAGATTTTTCTTGCATAATCCATCCCATGGGTTGGCTCTACTGGTTTTTCTGTCGATCAAAGCTATGATACAGGTCAATTTATGGGATCATCTAGACTTTGGGAAGAATTTTATTTGTCTTTTAAGTGAAATAGATGACCATTGGTTTACCAGATAATCTTTTTTTTTTTTTTGTAGATTAAAATGGATGAGGTTGTATATTGAGTTATATTCAGAAGACCTTGCATCAGCCACCTAACTGAATTGGCTGCTTGTTTTCTCGAGGGAAAAAAAATAATATTGGCGGATCTGATTGCACAAGTTTTTCTAGTATATATTCTATTCTCTGAATATTCTTGCAGCATATATATCAAGTTGATATCAGTATCTCTCCTGGCACTCTAGAAGGCGCAATTTGATCTTTTGATTGTTTTATTTCTTAGTAGTGGACTAGTTGAAGTATGTTCATGATAATATTTTAGACAAATATTCTTGGCTGCTTAAGGTGCCTTTTGTTCTCTTTTCCATCAACAACATCCTCACAAAACTTGCATCGTTATATATGCTGGCTTATCCATTGAGAACATAAATGCTGGTTTTTCGCATTTCATTTGTACACATCATGGAAATAAATATGACATGGCTCATCTCTAAAGAAGTTTAAAATTACCGACGGAGGTATTCCTTGGTGGAAATCAATGGCAAAGAAAGGATGTATGAGCCACACATAGATGCTATACTCATCAATGTCGCAGACCACTTGCAAGCACAAAAAAATATGCATCTTTATTTTGAGAAATTTTTTAGGTTCATTTGGCTCGCGGCCACAATTTAAATATATTAGGATAGTCATATTCGTTGACGTGTTTGGTTTGTAACCGAAATTGGAATCGAAAATTTTTTAACTAAATTTATGAAAAATCAATTAAATAGAGGGGTATTTTCGAAAGATTACTTTTTAAAAGTAAATCTGGTAAAAGAAAATTTGAATACTAGGAGAAGATCTAGAATTGGGTATGGAGAATTAGGGCATTCTCATTTTCTCCTAAATAGAATGGGATGGGACTCATGAAACCAAATGACTGGAGCCGGAGTTCTTCATTCCTATTTTTATTCTGGATCGAGTTATAGATCTTCTACCATACTTCATATAGGGATGATTCTCTCAGTGCATAGACACAAATACACTTCACCACATGAATACTTGTACCCTATCAAACTCTTATCAACAGCAGCAAAAGTCGCATGACCTTCAGGATGTCAATCTAGGGTTAGCAGCCCTGATCAAAATGGTGCACTATCACCTAAAAGGCTTAGATCTACGGTTTGACCAGACGGTCAATGCTGAGTCGTTTCCTCGATCCTGTACAACTTTTCACTTTTCGCTGCCCTTGGTTAGAGAGAGAGAGAGGAAGAGGGCCTGCATGGAAGAGTCTCTCCATATCAGACAACTGCCACCCTTGAGAACATTTTTGTGAGGGAGAGCATCTTTTTGTTGGCCAAACTGGAAGTCCCTCTCACGCCACTTATATTTCTCGTACCCCGTGCTCACCTAGGCTATCCCCTTGCCCTTTGAACATGTACATCATGTACCTCTAACAGATCACCTGAAACGAGGAAGTAAATGTTACCACGATAATTCGATGCACATATCATAAAAGCATATACCGGCTATCAAAAGCTCGAATAATCAGTATAAACATGCAAGTCAATTGTCAACAAAAATCCAACCACTCAAGTGTGATACATCATACGATATCTCAAAATCTTCAATTAATGTTTTCCATATTTTTTCTTTCTATTCTCTATTAACTTAATCCGGATCAATTATCTTTCCGACTTTGGGCTACATCTCGGTCACATTTTCGGCCCGTGACGAAGCAATCGATAGTATCATATTTCCGGCCTGTGACGGGGCAATCGATGGTATCACATTTCCAGCCTGTGATGGGGCAATCGAACACTACCAGAAAACACGCGTATAGTGACGGAGATTCCCGTCACTATACCGTGTTTCCGGTTACTAATATGGAATTTGTGACCGGAGCTCCCGTCACTGACTTCGTTGCAAAAACACGCGTCGCTAAATTCTCCGTGACGGCGGCGATTCCCGTCACTAACCTCCGTGACAGAACCGCCGTCACTAAGCCGTTACAAATTCAAGAATTAAATATTTAAGAAATTATGTATTTCCCGTCACTATCCAGTTGCGGAGTTAGTGACGAAGGCAACTTGGTCACTGATTTTGTCACAGAATGCGGTCACAAGTTTGGTCACTAATCTGTCACGACCTTTAGTGACAGATTTAGTCGTCACAGACATGGTCACACATTTTGTCACTACATTTGTCATTAATCCCGTCACTGACCTAGTGATAAGTTTACGGTCACTAATTGGTTACAAACGCGCTGAGCAAAATCAATTTTTATTGACCAAAATCCTGTCACTAAGTTTATGACTGCTCGTCACAATAGTTGGTAAACAATTTAGTAACCAAAATTTGGTCACCGATCACAATCTAATAACCTGGTACATTTGGTACATTGATTGGCACATAATAATAATAACAATAATATCATTAATAGCAAAGGCATTCAACATTACGCAAAAGTCATTTTAAATGTCATTCAAAATTAGCATCAACATGTCCTGAATCCATCAAAATCAAAGTCTAAAAATATGTCATAAAGATCAACAGAGATTTCATTCCTCCTAGGAATGCAAAGACCTATCATCTAAGGCAAAAACAATTATAATGAAGCATGATCAGCAGAACCAGAATCACCATTACTCCCCCGATCTGCATGCCTTGGTCCAAAGCCAATCTCTTCTCTCATCTTTTGAAGAACCTCCTCTTGCCATTTTTTCTTTTCCTGCTCAAGAATACGTAGAAGGTCTTCATGAGTGTACAGCTCTGGAGCTTGACTTGTAGAGGTGGAAGCAGATGATGATTGCCCAATAATTCCAGTGAGATCCTCTAGGGGACTAAAGCCATAGACATGGCCATGAGTTGGGACACCAGTTGCCTCAAACCACAAGTCATAATCACGTGGAGGAGCATCTGAGGTGGAGGCATCACCATATTTTTTGGAGTATTCAGCTGAATACTTTGCCTGCCAGTTGATTTAAAAGAAGAGAAAAACATTATGGTGGATCAAACAAGAGATAAACATGAGCAAGCTCAATAATATTTATGAATCATAAAAAAATTATACTTACCATGACAGCTTCACTTCTCTTATCTACATATCCTCCCATGCCTTGCTTTGTCTTATGCGTCCGATTAAAAGATTCAACTATTGTTGGCTCCCTGCCTAACTTTAATTTCTACAAAAGAGAAAAGAAAAAATTCATTAACATATAATGGGCTAATTTAAGATGACTGAACAATAATATAAAAATTATTATAGAAATCTAATTGAATAAAGATATGTACCAATCGTTCGTCATGATTCACAAATGTGATTGATCCTCCACAGTGTTTAGAGATGCTACCGTTCTTCATGGTGTTTCTATTATTTTTGTTGGCTTCTGATTTCTTCTTCCATTTTGGAGAGATCCAAATATCAATTAGCTTATTCCAATTTTCTCTAGAGATCCAATTAGGGGGTTTATCACGGGCTTTGTTTAAATCTCCTTTTGCTTTCAGAAGCTTTTGGCTTCTGACCTTCCCTAATGAGGTTGTCAATCGTCGCTGACAATGCTTGTTCCAAACTTCATGCACATGATGCAATTGTCCTGGAAGAATTGTGTGTATCTCCTAACAATATATAGATCGCAAGTAATCAGACTTACTATTTGTGAAGGGCAAAAGTTAATGATAAGAAATATAAATTAATTACATCACCTCAAATTTGTTCCACATTCCAACTTTAGCATGTGTAGGGACCTCCCTCCATGACAACCACGGACCATTAAAAAATTGGCGCATGATAGCAACAGCTTTGTGACTGACCTCATAATCAAGAAACCTGCAATTTAAAAAATATTCATTAGAAAATAAATTAAATACTTTAAATGCAACAAACACATAAATTCAAATTAGTGATATAAGAAAGTGATATTTTCATACATTCCTCTTTTGCACCTAACAATCACTTTTCCATTTGCATCAACAGGGGCTTTAAGGGTTGGTTCTGGGCCATTGCTCTGTCTTGGATCAATTCCAAGTTCATCATTCATCTGATCCTCATTCATTGTATCCTCATGATTTTGCACTGCACCATTCATTTCTTCATCATTTATTTCTTCATTTGCATCCAACTCTTCAATCATGTCCCCATCAGGAATGTAATCATCATCATCATGACATTCCTCGACACGCTCAGGCAACCTAGGAGGTTGAGGAGGAACTTGAGTAGCAGCCAGTATTAAAGCTGCTTTCCCATTACCTATTGCTTTCCCTTTTTTCTTGGCCATAACTGCACAACAATAAAAAGTTATAGTTATTTCACAATGTAAATGTCAACAAATTCAATCAAAGTAAAGAACAATCAGTGGACCTGTTGCTTTCTCTTTGCTCTTTCTCATGTCTGCACAACTATAATTTATAAGTCTAAAATTAGTTATATTAGCATTCATAAATATGCATGTTGTATTTTAATCTTCCTCAGCCTCATGCTCCTCTTCCTCAGTTTGTTCATCTTCAAAATCTTCTTCTTCATCCTCAAGATCCTCTTCCATTTGGTTAGTTGTCAACTCAATTTCTGCTGCATCAATATCTTCTGCATCTCTATTAACACCAACCAAAATGTCTGGGTCATCAAGCTCATCTGTCATCGAGATTGGGGTTGGAATCCTGTAGTTTTCTTCTTGATAAAAATCAGAAAAATTTTCTTCTGTCCCACTAGGAAGGAACCTACCTCTAGCTTTTGTCTTAATTACTGCCCACCACAATCTTCGATTCTTCTTCTTACCTGGGTAACCAGTATAGAACACCTGATGTGCTTGTTGAGCTAATACAAACGGATCATTGGTTGGAAGTCTTAGTTTGTAATTGATCTCAACGAGGCCATGTTGAGGATGCACTTTCATACCCTTATCTCTGTCATACCAGTCACATTTGAATAACACTACTTTATTACCAATCCCAAAATAGTCTAACTCGATAATGTCAACCAACATCCCATAATAGTCACTCTCAAAGTCATTGTAACTGCTTCCCTTAATGCACACACCACTGTTGAAGGTTCTTTTATCCTTTCCATATTCTTTGGTGTGAAATCTGTACCCATTCACAAAGTAGCCTTTATAACATTTAACTTTATTCCCAGGGCCATATGATAGGTCCTTTAAGCGCCCATCAACATGATTTTTACTGTCATTAACCTAGCATGATAAAAATAATATCGTAAGAATAAATCAAGTGAAAGTCTAATTTATTATTATATTTATGAATTTACAGCTCACATATGATCTAAACCAAGCCGGAAACTCCATTTCGCGTCGTCTTTCCAAATCAATTTGGCTTATATTTGGACAAGATTGCCGGATATAATCATCAAAATACCTACAAGACAAAAGCTATAATCACATATATTGTACTCCATATGCATTTTTAAGCATGATTATAATTAAGTACTTGTGTAACTTACTTTCCAAAAGGTTGAACCTCCACACAATTAAGAAGAACATATAACTCAGCAGCATTAAACTCCTGAGTAGTCAAATGCCTTGCAGAAGGTTTTCCAAAAGGTCGACCTTGATGAGTAAAAATGGATAGACGATCCACGAGATCAAACTCCCCTTCATCTTCATTACGGGGAACTTGATTTAACCTCGTTTGTATAGAAGGCTCAAAATAATGCGAACAGAAAGTTGATATTTCTTCTATGATGTAAGCCTCGACAATAGAACCTTCAATCGATGCTCGATTCTTTACCTTCTGCTTTATATCATGCATAAGCCTATAAATAAGATTAATATGTTAATTTCTCAAATTTAATGGATACAAAGAAACTATATTATGGATTTACAGAAATTGTTACCTTTCAAAGGGGTACATCCATCTGTACTGCACGGGCCCCCCAACCTTAGCTTCATAAGCTAGATGAACAGGTAAGTGCTCCATTGAGTCAAAAAATGCAGGAGGGAATATCTTCTCAAGTTTGCAGAGAGTTACCACAATATTTTTCTCAAGAACCTCCATATCTTGGACACGCAAAGTTGTGCTGCATAAATCTCTAAAGTAACAGCTTAATTCTGTCAATGCATCCCACACTGGTGCTGGCAATACTTCACGGAATGCAATTGGAAGCAATCTCAGCATGAAAACATGACAATCGTGACTTTTTAACCCGTAAAACTTATAATCATCCAGGTTAACACACTTCGATATGTTTGAAGCATATCCATCAGGCAGTCTTAACCCTTTCACCCACTCGCAGACCTCCATTGCTTGGTCTTTGGACAATACATAGGAAGCTGGAGGCTTAACTAGCTTTCCATTAACAAATTGAATCCTCAACTTAGGACGCTTGCAATACAACTCCAAATCTTGCCTTGCTTTCACATTATCTTTAGTCTTCCCTTTTACATCCATACAAGTGTAAAATATATTGAGAAACACATTCCGAACAATATGCATGACATCTAAATTATGTCGAATAAGTAGTGTATGCCAATAGGGCAACTCCCAAAATATGCTCCTTTTCACCCAATTATGATCTTTACCGAATCCAGGAATGGTGTGCTTAGGAGCTTTCAAACCAAAAGTTATATTAGGCAAAGCAGAGATCCTATTTTTCAACTCCTCACCAGACAGTCGACGAGGTGGGGGGTCTGTCTCTATTCTACCATTGAAGAAACTATCAACTTGGTATCTGTATGCATGGTCCATGGGCAAGAATTGACGATGGCAGTCAAAAAAAGAAGTCTTCCCACCATGTTGTAGTGTAAATGTTTTTGAGTTCTCCATACAATACGGGCAGGCCAACTTTCCATGCGTACTCCATCCTGAAAGCATGCCATATGCAGGAAAATCATTGATAGTCCATAATAAAACTGCCTTCATTTGAAAATTCTCTTTTCTAAAGATGTCATAAGTGGTGACCCCTACTTCCCATAATATTTTAAGTTCATCAATCAAAGGCCTAAGCAAGACATCAATACTTTTGCCAGGGCTCTTAGGTCCAGAAATGACTAAACTTAGAAAAATGTAGGGTCGTTTCATACATATTGATGGTGGAAGATTGTAAACTGTTACGAAAACTGGCCAACAAGAATAAGGACGAGCTGATTGGCTAAAGGGGTTAAATCCATCCGTACATAACCCAAGTCTAACATTACGAGGCTCGGTAGAAAAGGATGGATGAATGCGGTCAAAGTGCTTCCAAGCCTCCCCACAAGCAGGATGCACCATCTCATCTGAATCACCTCCCTTCACATGCCATGACATGAGTTCAGCCGTTCTGCTTGACATAAAAAGCCTCTGAAGTCTTGGTGTTATTGGAAGATATCGCAACCTTCTATAAGGAACATCTTTTCTTCTACCACCACCATCATTTCTTCTGAGTTTATAACGAGGATGACCACAAATAGTACACTCAATCAAATTCTCTGTTTTCTTATAGAATAGCATACAATTATTCTCACAAACATCAATACTTGTATACTCCAACCCCAACTTCCGAAGCATCTTCTTTGATTGATAGAAATCAGAGGGCAGCTTCTCACTTTCCGGCAACATATTCTTCACTATTTTCATGATTCGATCATAGCAAGATATACTCATATTAAATTCAGACTTGCAATTTAATAATTGACTAATAGCAGATAACTTAGAGTGTTTTTTACACCCTTCCCACAAAGGTACTTCTGCATCTTTCAACAAAGAATAAAAATCTGCAGCATCCTTGTTTGGTTCTTCCTCATGATTAACTTCAAATGCACTTCTCAAATGAAGTTCCTCTTCTGGACCCATAGCTTCCATCACCATGGTTCTATATTGCTGACCATGTTCACAACCAACATCCATTGATGTGGATGCTTCTACTGCACTTGTACTTACAGGAGCAACTGCACCAAGTAACTCCCCATGTGCAAACCATGTTGAATATCCCGGTGTAAACCCCTTTCTCAACAGATGAACATTGACCGTATCACGGTTAAGAAATTTCTGGTTGTCACATCTTATACAAGGGCATCTAATCTTATCACCACTACAATACTCTAACTGAGTAAATGCAAACTCAAGGAACCCTTTAACTCCATCACAGAACTCAGCTCTTATATAACCATTTTCACTAAGTCGGTGGTACATCCAATTACGATCAACTGACATAGTTCCTCTAAAAATCAAAAAAATAAAACAACATAAGAAAGCCTAGAAAATATTAGAGAGATGATAAAAAAAGAAAACAACATAAGAAAAACCGAACCATTAAAAACACGAAAGGCAAGATCGTAAAAAATGTAAAAGAAACAAAAACTGGTATGATATTTATGAAGATGAGAAGTTATCATAAGCATGACAAAAATAAGTCATTCAATCTTGTCCCAGCATCATTGACATTAAGAAGGCATTCAATCTTTACAAAAAGCTGAACATAAGGAATTAACCTTTACAAGTTATCTGTTCATTCATCTAATACCAGCAATATTCAAAAAGCATTTAATCTTTACAAAGACAAGGAATACAAGTCAAATCATCCAAATTTACATATGGAATACTATCTGCTTCACATAGAACAAATGTGAATATACATGATCGCCTCTGATGCTAGGAAAGCATGGTACTTCTTAGCAAGCTTTTTGACCAGCTTCTTGATTGCACACTGGAAATAACTCACAACCATGAAGCAACACCACTTTCCACCACTTTCCATTATTCCTTGCAGATGAACAATGATTGTAAAAATGAATAACATGACGAAAAAATTAAAATCCATGAACTTTACATAATCCCAACCCATCAACCCTCAAAATTTCAACAGCTTATTTTTCAACAGAGCTTATTTTAAATTTACAACAGAGCTGGCAAAAGAAACCATCAAAGATCTAAAATACATGAGCTTATTTTCATATGAAATTACAACAGAGCTGGCATATGGGTTTAAGATTTTTTTAAACAGAGCTTATTTTAGACAAGTCTCTCCACTCAAGCAAGTTGGACTGCAAATGGACAACAAGGAGAACATAAATCAAAGTAGCAATTAAAATTTTGAAAATTCTAATTCTATCAGCAGAGTAACAAATAGATGCATTTACTAACCAGAAGAACACCTACATACATACATACCAAAACCAAAAAAGAGAAGGGATGAAAAATCCCTCCTCTCGGGAATCATATGTTTAATCAACATACAAATGGCAGTGGGATCGAAGAATGAGAAGAAGAGGGCAACGGCGGCCTGAAGAACTTGGATAAATCAGAGAAAACCCTAAACCTAATCGCCAGATGGCCATAGAAGAGGAGGGAGGAGAGGGGGGGGGGGGTTAGGTTCTTACCGCGGGAGTCTGAGCGGGCTGCGGGTTCGGAACGAGGGGATGCGAAGGGCGTCGAGACGACCGGCTTTGCAGCGGATGGTGGTGATTTCTCCCCGCCGATGAAGGTTTACAGGGGCGGTAATGCGCCAGGTTGGGGTCCCGAACCGGGGGGGCGAGGGAGTGGGGAAGAACTCGAGAAATCAAGGGATCAAACGCCCGGTTGGTTTGGATCGGATCGAAGAATGAGAAGAAGAGGGCAACGGCGGCCTGAAGAACTTGGATAACTGGATCAGAGAAAACCCTAAACCTAATCGCCAGATGGCCATAGAAGAGGAGGGAGGAGGGGGGGGTTAGGTTCTTACCGCGGGAGTCTGAGCGGGCTGCGGGTTCGGAACGAGGGGATGCGAAGGGCGTCGAGACGACCGGCTTTGCAGCGGATGGTGGTGATTTCTCCCCGCCGATGAAGGTTTACAGGGGCGGTAATGCGCCAGGCTGGGGTCCCGAACCGGGGGGGCGAGGGAGTGGGGGCGGGGGGGGGGGGGGGGGTTCGGCGGCTGCTCTCAGCGAGGGAGGGGAAGGGAAGGGAAGGAAAAGGTTAGGGTTTTTGTTAAGTTGGTTTGCAAGCCAAATTGTATATCTAAGGCTGATTTGGGCTAAATTGGTTTGCAAGCCAAATTTCATATCAAATTATTTTTTATTTATAAGGCTGATTGGACGGGACTTGCAAGGCAAAAATATTTTTGAACTATAAAGCATGGTAAAAAAATTCTATAAAGCAGGAAACTTGCAATAGGGGTGCAAATGGGTCATGGCCGACACCATGAGATTTTAAAATGAGAAGAAGAAATTTGAGTTTTATAGAGAGCGATTGGAATTTGGATTATCGAAGAAATTTGGGCGGAACGGCGGGCACACTTAGTTTCATTTTGGATATTCCTCCTTTTATCTTTTCTTTTAATTTAGGTTTACTCAAAAATAATATTTTTAATATTTTTGGAATTAAAAATTAAATTTGGTGACAGAAATTTTTGTCAATAATCTGTTACTGCCAAAAATAATCTTTTAAAAATTTATAAATACTAGGGTTACTATATTTGTGGCGGCTACATTTGTCACTGTCTGGTTGCAATTTTGGTTATCATATTGCTGACAGATACCCCGTCACTATGATGGTCACTAAGGTTTGGCGCCCATCCCACCCGCGCATTCTGTGACCGGTCTGTCACTAAACGGTCACTAAGTTTACACCACGGTGACCAAATTTCTGTCGGTCACTAAGCCGTCACAAATAGTAACTGATAACGGTCCGTCACTAATTTCCCGTCACTATACGCGTGTTTTCTGGTAGTGGAACGTATCACATTTCTAGCCTGTGATGGGGCAATCGATAATATCACATTTCCAGCCTGTGATGGGGTAATCAATACTAACGAGATAAACCCAAAGTCCCTACTCATTTAACCAATTTACATACATACATCAATTCCTTTTTTTAGGGGGGGAGAATGTGAGGATCCGTGCGGGCGTATGTTTAGTCCCACATCGGTTATTTGCTGGGTAGATCTTGGGTACTTATACAGGATTAAGGAACCCAAATAATAACTTCCGACTAGCCATTTTGGGTAAGATACTAGGTTGTTACAAATGGTATCAGAGCGGACCCGGCCCATAACTTATGTGAACTAGGGGACACTGCAGCACGGATCCATTGGGGTTGACCACGGACCGATCATGGTGTTTGTGATTGAATTTGAATGGATTTGAACCCTTAGCCTGACGAGGACGTCAGGGCTTGAACGGGGGGAGTATGTGAGGACCCGTGCGGGCGTATGTTTAGTCCCACATCGGTTATCTGCTGGGTAGATCTTGGGTACTTATACAGGATCGAGGAATCCAAATAATAACTTCCGACTAGCCATTTTGGGTGAGATCCTAGATTGTTACAGTAAATCCATAGACACGCAGAGAGAGAGAGAGATTAAATACTCGTCAACACTCGCATAGGGAATCCGGGGTTCCAATTTAGATATTGGCATTGGTGCTGTATTTTTTGAAAAAAAATATATATATCAAAAGATGCTTCCTTTGATGGTTATTTTGTCTATAGGTTATAGTATTTTGTTTGACCATTTTACAAGCAAAATATATATTTTATTATATACAGATGGCGTTTGGTAATGAGATGACACATATGAGTTCGGACTAGTGTTCGGTGAGATGCTCTTGACCCATGGGCCTCGGACCTGAGACATCATAACCACGGCATGCTCGTATGGCAAAGAGACTGCTTATGGGCCTGGCTTGGATACTGAAAATGTCAACTTGTAAATAGGTCTAGCCTGATCCATGATCGACTCTACATTGCAAGCCCTACAAGCATAGTAGCCAATCTCTCAGACCTTAAATCAGAGACATAACACAATCATGCTACCAAGAGATACAACCCACAATAATATAAAGCAAATAATCATAATCTCAAATAAAATAAAAGGTCCAAATCCATCATCTATTAAGTGATTAAACAAATACTGGTTCAAAGCGACAAGTTCTTACCTTGCAAATTAGATAAAAAGCGATATCAAATACTCCGGAATAATATCCAAAATCCTTCAAGTTCTCAATTCTTTTTTTCTTAAATTTATTTCTAAGAACCTAAGAGTTGCCTCAGGACCATAAAGATTCACGTTGAGCCCCAAATAAAATATAGCTACTACCCAATACAAGTATCCCACTTGAACCCTGATTTGGCATTTTCCTGATTGTATAGAAATTTTGTTTCAAATGTTATTTTGTAGAAATTTGGGTTACTAGAATATAATTTGCAGAATTTAATAACATAATATGGAACGTAAAAATCAGAGATTAATACACAGAATATAATTTTGCAGAAATTAGTTAGCAGAAATACAATATTCAATAATTAGAAATTAATGTATAACATTAATTAGTTCTGTAGAAATTAATTTTTAGAAAATATAGCATTTATTATATTTAGAATTTGGGTGAGAGAAGATAGCATAGAGAATTTGATAATGAGAAGTTTAATTCCTATAAAGCCAACGCACAGAATTTTCTATTTTGCAGAAATTCAGTTACAGAAATATAATATAATATGATAAATCTAATAATCAGAAATTTGAAACCCGAGCATGATAATCCGATAACCAATTTATAGAAATTTAAAACATAATTTAATTGCTAAAATTAAATCTTTGTTGAGATTACATCATTAGAAATTCCCGAAATAATTTAGTGTATCCGGACAATCATTCAAGAAATATATTATTATAGTTTTATTTTCTAGAAGACAATAACTTTGTTATAGGCTGTCTATTGCAATAGATCAAGTCGCCTAACACTCAATTGCCAAGATGTACACCAAAATTCGTTGTATTAATCACAATAAAAAGATATTACAGTAGGAATTACCTTATTCATGATTTTCCACTTGAAATTGGATACTGTCATCTTGAAATGCAAATAGAGCTTGCCAAGTCGTGTAAAGTGCCGGATTCCTGCTTCTATGCTCAAGAGGGAGTGAGCTTTGATAGAGAGGCAGCGTGCACAAGAGAAAGAAGGATAGAAGGGAGAAATGCAATCGGGAGAGACAGAGAGAGAGAGAGAGAGTGAGTGAGTGATGAGAGGGAAGTAGGCACCGTGAGGTATGGTTAGGATGGGCTGGGGTATGGCTTTAATATCGGGCTAGGGCTTGACTCAAGTAGCTGTTGCAAATAAATTTGAAGCAGAAATAAAATTAAACTATTCTACTTCAATAAATAATAAGCAGTAATAGGCTAAAACAAAAAAAAATTAAAAGTAAAAGTAGAAAAATGGAACCCGAGATGTTGAGGCGTGGTATGTTGGTCACTTTTCTGGAAGTAGATTTCGCCACCTTACAGTGCACTAGGCTTGGATGGCGTTTTACTTCTGAGATACAACAGTCTCTCGTTCCTTCTGTCTCGATGATTTGCACGGATCAAAGAAGTCTTTGAACCCAGAATCAATATGCAACAAGCCCGTTTAAAAAAAAAATTGGAAGAAATATTTTAACCGGTAGAGAGAGTAGAGAAAGAAGAGAGATTAGGAATCCTCTGCTTCTAATATGATATATTTCTAATCTATAGAGGTCGTCTATTTATAGACCTCTACGAGACGTATCACGAGGGGTGCCTGTGGGGCGCGACTCTTCGCGTGAGGTGCGAAACCACGGTCGTGCCCCTTGTGGGTGCGATCCTTCGCATGAACGCGAGTTCATGTCCCTCAAGAACGCGCCCCACGAGCGCGACTCCTAGGCCTTGCGCGCCCCTCAGGCGCGACTCCAAGGCCTCGTGCTTGCATGAACGTAAAAGCACTTGCAAGGAACGTAAAAGCCTTTACGTTCGTGCGATTGAGGAAAAACGCAGGAAGAAGGGTGACGCAAAAACCACGGGAAGAAGGACTCAATCTAACATCCTTGTGAGAACAACCCCACACACAAACCAACCGCACCACCAAAGGATGGTGACAAAATAAATCATTTAATCATTAATAAATCCAACAGTAGCAAGGAGAGATAGAGGGGGAGGAGATTGATAGGGTGTGCACCAAGAGAAAGGGATACGGAGGGGCGCAGAATCATGTGAAGAGAAATAAGAGAGGCAAGAGAAAGGTATAAAATTTAGTTGGACTAGATCCATCACTAAGTTAGTAGACTAGTCTTATTGCAAAGCAACACACACAATTATATCCATGCGGATGTATGTTTGGTCCTATATTAGTTATTTGCTAGGAAGATTTTACATAGAGGTCCTCGGTTGTAACAAATGATATTAGAGCAATGTTGGCCTATGACCCATATGGACTAAAGGACAACTGTAATATGAGTCTAGATTAAATTAGTAGTATTTATGATTGGATTTGAATAGATTTAGACCCTTAACCTAGTGAGAATGATAGGGCTTAAACAAGATGAGTATATGAGGATCCATGCTAGTGTGTATTGTGCTTTTTTCGATTTGTCCATCCTTATGCGTGTTGCTCGTCGATTGAACTGGTTTACTAACTGAGCAGTGGACCTGATCCAACCAATAATCACTCCAAAGAAAGGGGCATGTGTTCTGCATTCTCTTTCAAAATTTTTTTAATTGAAATGGGTGCTTCATAACCATTTATTAGAAAATAAAAATATCACAAAACTGAATGAGATTGTCATATAGTCCATCCAAAAAGTGCCATCCAAATGCTCCGCCATAAAGAAGATCAGCCAATCTACAACTTTGTTCGCCTCATGGTATACATAAATAGCCTGAAATGAGGCGTAGCTCCTAATGGTTCTCCAAATATCTAGCTGTAATAAGTGCCCTATGTCTGTCTTGAAATCCATCCTATCACAGTTGAAGAATCGCCCTCCAAGAGAATATTGTATATCTGCAATATAAGACCCGGATACTTGATTCCTTCTCATGCCCATCTCAGCTTCGCTTTGAGGACAAAAATATCATAAACTTGATTGCTGTCAGTAGCAATGAATCTAGAATTTGGCCCTTTGATCATGAACTCCGTACCACCTCTATCTCCACCATCAGCTAGAAAATAGAAATATTTTGTACTGATTTTATTTATTTATTTGAAAATCTGGGTATCTCGGGTACAAACAAATTCTCCAAGATTGTACCGTGGCATATCTAGAACTTACATGGTGATCACATCGTTGCACACCATCTTTATTTTTCTCTAGCTTTAACAGTAACTACTAGTTAACTAGATCATTCTAAACTTGTCGAGATAGTTTATATTTTGTGCATGATATGACCTTAATGTCTTTGTCTAATCAGTTCTCAATATAAAATATTCATAGTCAAAATATTTATTTGCTGAAAAAAGTATAAATTTAAATTTTGTAGTCAACTTGTCATTTAAAAGCTTAAACCTAGAGCAAGCATATGCCATAGACAGGTTGCTTGATATTTCAATCATTTGATTAGCTATGTAAGAATTTTTACCAATTGATACTTTTGAGGATCACTTGGATGCTCGCTTAACATAACCATGAAATATTCCTCATATGGCTATTGACGAGAATAAGTCAATGGAAAGAAAAAATGAACTTCTCTTCCTAATAGTCAAACTTTTGATATAAAGATCGAGAAAAACGTGAAGGACTTGGTGGCTTTTCATACTCCCCAGGGCTTACTTGGCCCTAGGCCTTACAATACCCTGTCCTGTAAGTGTAGGCTATGCCATTTGGGAGTCCCCCACATATTTCTCTTCTTCTAATTTAGTTCGCGATTGAAATCGGAATCCAAATGAATTGGTATGAGAATCGGAATGACCATATCCATCTACGTGTTCGGGTCGTGACCATAATTAAAATGCAATTTAGATACTAGGAGAGAGAGTGGAGATTAAGTTTTAAGGGATTGTGGTATTCCTATTTCTCTCTAAAATCAGAAATGAGAATGGGACTCTTCTATTCAAACAGCCAGAACGGAATCCACTCATTCCTATTTCTATTTCTATTTTCATTCCCCTCTCCCCAAACCAAATATGCCCTTACTGCACACAGCCAACAGAGCCTGATGGCTTGGTGGAGTAGGATTTCAGGTTATTCCCTACATGGGCTGGGCTCGGCCTGTTGAATGCTACTGTGAGAACCAGCCTACAAACAGTGGGCTAATGGGCCAAGCTCAACGTGGCCGGCCCATCTGGAGTTCCAGAGGCGGTGATCATCAGCTGAGGCGGTTACAACCGCCTGACAGCCACGATCACCACCACCACGCTTCCTCTCTTCCCACCGAGGGCTATAAGAATCCAGGGATTTTTCTCAGGGATGCTTCATCCCTCACCTCTCACTGCCTCTCACTCCCTCTTTCTCCTACTACAAGGAGCTGGATTGGGAGCGACGGAGGAGTAGATACCCTCAGCTCGTCACTGCAACTGAGCCGCCGGAGCATGCACAGTAGCTCGCCGGAACGCCTCACAGCTCTTCGGAGCTAGGTAAACCCTTAACCCATTCCTCCATTCATGGTTTACATGCTATTAGCTTAGCTAGGGGATGGTTAACAGAGGAAAAAGGGTAGGGAGAAGATGAAGAGGAGGGAGGAGAAAGATCTAACCAAGGATCGGCTGTGATCCGACATTGACCGAGGATCTTCCTCTTTCACCCGATTGTAGTTTCCCCTCCCATTAAAACCCTAAATGTATACTTACCGTTGATGCACGGAAGGGTCTTTGGGCTCGGACAGATCGGGTTTCCATGGGTGGAACCGGTCTGATCTTGGCCGGAGAGGATCGGAGAAGAAGAGCCAAAGGGGATCTCCCTGCTGGCCGTGGACGCCACCGGCTCGGGCCACCGTGGAGGCCATCGGGCCGACCGCGGGTGTCGGCCGTGCGCTACGCGTGCACCACCGGCTTCGGCCGGTTCTGCCGCTCCTCGACGGGTGGCCGTGCCCCATCTCCTCCACCGGAGGTGGAGGAGGAGAGCTCCTAGTCGGGCCGTGGAGGCTGCAGGTGGAACCACGGCCGCCGCAGGTGCCGCCGGTTGGTCGCAGCACCTCCGGCTTCGGGCCGGCCTCCTCCCGAGCGCCTCCCGAGCTCGTCTCCCAGTGTCATGGGAGAAGAAGAGAAGAGGAAGAGGAGCTCGGGAAGGGAAGAAGAAAGACGAGGAAAGGAAGGTTCGGGAAGGGAGAAGAAGAAAGAAAAGAAAAAGAAGAAAGAAAAAGAAAAGAAAAAAAAAGAAAAAAAATAAAAATGGCTGTGGGCCGAATTGGGCCTGATTCTGGCGGTGGGCTTCATATGAACCGGGCTTTAAAGGCCTGAGGTCGGGTTGGTCTCTGATCCGAGCTCAGTGTTCTTAATAACAAAACTAACTGGGCCTGAAGAGCTCAAATTTTAATATAGAGATTAAATTGAATATAGTTTGAGGCTAGGCTCCCTTTTAAATTAATTAGAACTGATAAGGATTAATTATAAATTAACTAATTGTGTTTCTGGGCCTGAATACAAATGGGCCCAGTAATTAAATCAGGCCACGGGCCTGATCCAGAAACCAATTAAACTTTGGGCCTGAATGCAAATGGGCCCTGACCTGAACCAGAGAGCAATTGGGTCAAACCCGAACCAGAAGGTGAACCAGACCTGAACCAGGAATTTAACCAAATCTGAACCAGGAAGTAGATTAGACCAGAACCAGAAATTGAATTGGGCCATGGGCCTGAACCAGAAATTAAATTGGGCTATGGACCCGAAAATGAAATTGAGTCTTATGGATGGGTTGTAAATGACTTTAAGATTATAAATAAATAGAAATTAAATATGTAAGTGACATGTAATTTAATGATCTTGCTAGGTCTTGAAGAATTGGCATTTGATGGGCAAATTAAGGTAAGTAACATGTCTTAATCTTATTATGGATCCTGTATCACGTTTTACATGGTGAAAAAGTGTTATTTATAGAATTGGAATTGTGTATATAAATTGTGGAAAATATAAGTAACCCGGATATAATCTTATGTTTTATCAAATACTTGTGACTATTTGATTATGAAATTGTATATGATTATTTATATTTTCACAAAATTAGGATCCAACATGTGTTAGCAAATGATTGCATGATTTTGGATAAATAGCATCCATAATGATTATTATATTATTTACACATTATTATGATGAGGTAGAAAGATGCATGGAAAGAAAAATAAAGTTTTCAGCATGATCATGAATTTTATTCAGCATGATGCCATTACTCACTTTCCAATGTACCGATGAGGAAAAATTTATGAAAAGCATGATATGTTTTTAAGAACTCTCAGATCGCTATGTACGGCCCTCGCCAGCGGGTTATAGTAGCTTGGTTTAGACCCTGCCAACGGGGAACAATAGTTGGCAAAGATTATGGCCCTCGCCAGCGGGTTACAGTAGCTCGGCATACGGCCCTCGCCAGCGGGTTATAGTAGCTTGGTTTAGACCCTGCCAACGGGGAACAATAGTTGGCAAAGATTATGGCCCTCGCCAGCGGGTTACAGTAGCTCGGCATACGGCCCTCGCCAGCGGGTTATAGTAGCTTGGTTTAGACCCTGCCAACGAGGAACAATAGTTGGCAAAGATTATGGCCCTCGCCAGCGGGTTACAGTAGCTCGGCATACGGCCCTCGCCAGCGGGTTATAATAGCTTGGCTTAGACCCTGCCAACGGGAAATAATAGTTGGTAAAGATTATGGCCCTGTCACGGGTAATAATAATAACCATAGCTGCACTACCATCTGAGAGCATGATTTTCAAAGCATGAATAATGATGAGTACGGATTACAAAGCATGAATAATGATGAGTACGTATTTCAAAGCATAGGATAATGACAAAAGTTTTATGATGCATAGCCATCTTTATGAAGTTGCATAAATGGACATGCATAGTTTTATGACTGGTTTGTTATATGAAATCTTACTTTGTTACAACTGTTAGTTTCTTAAATTAATGCACTAGTATGAAAAATATTATGCTTGATCAGATAAGATTATGCATGGTTACTTACTGAGCTTTATAACTCATACCCATTTATTTATGTTCTTACAGATGAATAGGAGATGCTAGGAACAAGGAGCGTGACATGCTTCAGGGTTATGGGGAAAAAGAAATGACACATTAAATGTTGCTATTTTTAGATGCTTGTAATCAATCTTTTATTGATGAAACATTTGAAGTTTTTAAGTGGCTGCGTGTTATTGCGGGCAAAGGTTTGCAATAGCACGGCCGTGTCATGATCGGAATTCGGGGCGTGACAGCTACTTTATGTTCGTAGTCTGGGATAAGCTCCACCTTGCCTAACTTGTTTTGTTAGTTCACCAAACTTTTCATCATATAAAGTACTTACTCTATATATAATGTCTAATACTCAGTGATCTGAGTTCATTTATCACTTTAGAGTTACTTCAGCACAAGGTTTTGCCACTAAACCGTTAAAATTCGAAACAATGTTTATTTCTATCGAAACAATAATTTTGAATGTCAAATAACTGATGCTAGCTTATCATCTGTCGGAAGAGATGAAGCTCCTGAAATTAAACATTGTCAAATGGAAATCGCACACGTGGTGGACACGAATCGAGAACGCCGGATTTAAAAGTCAACCGTATGCCCGGGACACATCTTAATGAGTTTGACTTGATGTACGGCCAAGAAGAGTTAAAAGTTGCCGGTGGGAATTTTCCGGCCACGGTCAGGCCGAAATGGTTGAAGAAAGAACCGGAGGCTGTCTGTGAGCTGGGATAAGCTCGACACTGCGGCTCCTGCCTGGTTTCCACTTGTCATTTGGTCAAAAAAAGAAAAAAAAATCCAGCCGAGTTAGGCCATCTGCACCTAAATTTTCCACACATTTGCAGCTACCCAAGATATTTTTCTGAGTTCAACCCTTCCATTTTTATTGATTTTTTTCACATTTATCAATCACATTTCAAATTAAGCCATACGCACAGGCTTGCAAGCTATAATTTATAAGAGCTTTTTTTTCTTGTATTTGATAATATATTTCTTGAAATGGCTTCTCAACTGACCATGGGAAGGCTAGCTCTATTGGAGCCTTTAGCATAAGCAAAATGATGTGAAAAAAAATAAAAAAGAGACGCACAACACATGGTGAAGATGTGTTAAAGTTACACAAATTAAAGTCTTCCATTATTCATTTACATTATTATAGTGCAATTATAAAGAGAACGTGTATTCATTTTTTCTTGCTCCTGGAGCATTCCTCTTTTATATTTTGAATGGTTTTCTTTGGAGGCATTGTTCTATGGATACTCGTGTTTGTCTATTTTGTTCCTAATTTTGTAATAAAATAAGAGCTTTCTTCTTTTTTTTTTCATAATTTATCTTTCTTCCCTTCAGCTTTCCTAAAAAGAAACCAAAAGATTCATCTAAGAACCTTTTGAACATTTCTATTTGCCACTTTCTTTTTTTTTGGCCAAAAAGGTCTGGTGATATATGCTCTTTTATACTTGGCAAAAAATTAGAGTTAGGTGTTAGATAGGAATCCATTCCAAGTTGGACTATATAACATTAAATTGAAAATGTCGTACATGAGACTTGATCATCCATCTTTACATCCCTCGCTATTGGGGTTACTTTTGTATGAAATTAGTATGCCTCACTTGATTCAACTCTCTGATACGGACGGGAGTTAAGAAAAGTTTGTTTCTATGAATTTGCTAAATTTTCCATTTATTTATTTAAAAAATAGCTTCTCAAAAATAAGAAGGTAATTATTAAACTATATATACAATAAAAAATTTAATAAATTTGAGGATAATAGCCAGCCACCCATACTATCAGTAAAAATGCTCTAGCAACTAAAAATTGTACCTCAAAAGTCACTCCAATGTTATTATATTCTTATTGCTCCCTTTTATTTGGCATTGTGAAATATGTCATACAATTAATTAAAATCTTAAAATGATATTGACTTCAAAATACAGGTATTAAAATCAACTAGTGCAGACAATGAGATAGGGGATATATGAACAGTTATAATTAAATATTATTAACTCTCATTTGGACCTAGCAAGCTCCTTTTCTGAAAATTTATGTTAAGGTTAATTCATTTCCCTTTTCAATTGGAGGAGGTTTAAATACTACCCAAATTTCAGTATCGTAATACTACCCTCCACATATTATATTCATTTTGAGATGAGATGGTTTGGGCGGCATGCATTATTTTTCACCAAAAAAAAAGAGATGTTTATTTCTTAAGTTGTAAGCTCGACCTTTAGTTCTTTCCTGAATTAAGGACATCAGTATCTAATTATACTATCTTGGTTAAAAATATCTTGTAGAGGGTATCAGTATCTAATTATACTATCTAGGTGGCATATAACCTTTGCCTTTCTGAACGAACCTTCTATTGGAGAAAGGAATTGGATGGACGGGTATATAGAAGATCTTCTTCCATGAGAAAGGAATTGGATGGACGGGTATAGAAGTTTTCCGGTTCATGTACTCTTTAATCGAAGTGTACAACCGTAAGTTGTGCGTTGGGATTGAGAAGGAGAAAGGGAACTCTGCAGTCTTTTTCTTACAAAATAATTAATTATCGTACATAAAAACTATTTAATCTTAATGGCTATGATTTTTCTAGCTAACTACGCCATAAAGGCTGCACCTACTTAAATGATTCTTTTTAATACTTGGGTCATTGTAGGACAAAAGCCAACTCAAGAGCCAAGCCATTCCAAGCTAGGCTGCTTTCGCATCCTTCTATCGACAAACTTTTGATGTCCTGCGTAAAATAAACAAAAATGAATCCAGTCTAAATTTCTCGGATAACTTTTTTATACAAGCCGCATGAAACCAGTGACATGTTTGTAACTATCTGTTACATCGGGAAGTTAATGCCCTCACAGCAGAACAACTAGAAGCATCGCCATGGGCGTCTACAGTATGAAACTACCTTCCCATGTAGTGTTTTGTCAAAGAGCTGCAGTTACCTGGAAACTACACCAGGGGAGTTAAAATACTAGATCAAGGGATGGGAAATGAAAAGAGAAAGTGACAGACCATGACAAAACTTGATAAATTCCATCATTGTGATAACTCTTAACGATAACAATAGCAATAGCATAACAACAAACAAGTGGGCCTCCCAAAGAGGCTTATTTGGTAAGTGCCTTCGTTGGCACGGATCTCAGCCCCACTATTTAAGTTGGCTTCTTCTTCTTCTCTTCTCTTCGTTCTTATTCCCAACTCTTTCCATCTCTTCCTTTCCTTCCACCTCCTTTCTGAGATTTTTAGTTCTTTGCACTCTTGTTTCCTCATCTTGGTCTTCAGCCTTTGTTCATCAATTGATTGTTAGGACTCGGCTTTTAGAGGTGCGACCATGGGAGAGGTCTCAGTACCGGCCGAGGAGGAATGCCTGGACTTGCCCCCTGGCTTTAGATTTCACCCCACAGATGAAGAGATAATAACTCACTACCTCTCGGCCAAGGTTATGAATCCTAGCTTCAGTGCAAGAGCTATGGGAGAGGTGGATTTGAACAAGTGTGAACCTTGGGATCTTCCAAGTAGCATTCTCACCTCTGGTCTCTTCTTTTATATTTTGATCTTGATTTTTGGGCTGTTGTTTTGATGTTTGTGCGTTTTTCTTCTTGTCATCTCAGGCAAAGCCAAGATGGGAGAGAAGGAATGGTACTTCTTCTGTCAGAAGGATAGGAAGTACCCTACGGGCACGAGGATAAATAGGGCCACAGAATATGGGTATTGGAAGGCCACCGGAAAGGATAAGGAGATTTATAGGGGGAAAGGGATACTTGTGGGGATGAAGAAGACCCTGGTCTTTTACAGGGGAAGAGCTCCCAAAGGAGAGAAGACCAACTGGGTCATCCATGAATTCAGACTTGAAGGAAGAACCCAGTACCATAATCACCACAGAACTCCAAGGGTACCCTCTTTCCCATAATTCTCCCTTATGTAAGTTGTGAGAGGACTTAAAAATTTATTATTATGATTGCAGGACGGATGGGTTGTGTGCAGGGTGTTCCATAAGAACACAGGAATGAAAAGAAGCCCAATCGCAGACCTTGCGAGGATGAACTCATTTGGAGACCATACTATGGACTGTCTCATGGATCCTTCCTACTTCAATTCTGACAACAGGCCTAGTTCGAGCTTTACTGATGGTGGACATGGTGCCAGTTTTAGAGGGATTTCTATGAACAATACCTTGATGCCTTCCAGCTACTCCACCATGTTGGGCTTAGAGGATCCACAATACAAGAGCCTCATGGCTAACAGCTTCCCTAGTATCGACAACCAAGAGAGAACATCAGTGCTCTTCCCACAAATCCCTGCTCAAAATCCTTATTTCTTACCTCCAGGATCAACCAACTTGGGCTACTTGCACCAGGAGCAAGCAATTGCAGAAGCTCTATCTGGGGCTAATAATGGCCTAAAGAGTACTTGCAAGTTAGAGCAGCTCTCCAATTCAATGGCCTCACAGGACACGGGATTGAGCAATGATCGGAACACCACCGAGACATCCTCAGCCATATCAAAGCATGAGATGAGCAGCTACCGGTCCTACGAAGATCCTGATGGCGGGGCTGCTGCTGGACCAATTCTAGATTTGGACAATCTGTGGAAGTACTGAAGGGTCCATAGTTTGGACCAGTTCATTAATTTATTCGATAGTTACACTCGTTGAATCTTGCTTCATCGAGTTCTTTCCGAGACCATTCGTCTATCTTCGCAAAAGAGCTCGTCTTTCAGATATTCTTACTGTTTATGGACTTCAGATTGCATAGCGATTGTATCACACTTTATAGTTGTCTAATGGAGCGTGAAATTTTCGATACTTTTTCTTTGGTTGAATTTAAGTGGCATATGTTGTTTTGATTTATTTGGTTTTTCTTATATTTGTGAGGTGTTTGCAATAAAAGCCAACACATTGGAAATATACAAGACAATATTTCTTATGCATACTATGTTACTAGCTATAATCTCAATATAAGAATCATATGCTGGAGATATTCTCGACATACCAACCTGCCATGCTTCACAACTTTCTTTTCCTTTTTTCTAACTTGGAAGCTATTTGAATGTTATGCAAAAATATGATGAATCACTTCAGTCAAAACCAATTTGCGTAAAATCTCAGTATCCATGATCATTTTTCTGAGAAACATGTCCTCTTTATCAGGTAGAAACCCTAGAAGAATTTAGTAGGATTCTTCATCATGCCTGAATTCTTATTGCGCATTTACATCTCCTCCTACTACGTTAATTGTTAAATCCAACCTCTGATTCTCCGCCCTTCTCAGATTCAGAAAAGACCGGTCCCATGCCAGTCCATGTACCCACGGCATGCACCTTATGACCTAAATAAATTGGTACAAAGGCACATATAAATGTGAGCCAGCAAGATCAAAGCATCTAGTCCCAAGTCCACATGCAATGATGGTCCATTTATGATCATAAAACCCATCAACCCCATGCGGCTGCAAAGCCCTTCTCCAACCCAAAGCCCCACTTTTGAACAGGTCTCATTATGGGATCCTCACCACCTCCATCTATTCAGGTGGTTAACCTTTTACCAAAAGGAAGGCAACTTGACAAGAGAAGAGAGAGAGAGAGAGAGAGAGAGAGAGGGAGGGAGAGAGTGCTGTTGGGAAAGGAAATGAGTTTTAGCTAGAAGCTGAGGTGAGTGAAGACAGCAGGAAGTTCAAGTGAAGGACGGGGGGGTTCTGTTCATGTGATATTGTTTGGCCTCTAAGCCTTCTTTCCATTCAAAGCGAATGTTTTTCTGTTTCAAACTTTAGGAGATGAGCAGAAGAGCCTGCTTTTCCGTCACTTCCTTTCATGCATCAAAAGCTTGAAAAGAGGAATATTCTCATCCACACCACCTCACATGCTATAAATGACCTTGGCTCGGCTAGCTGGTCTTCAGCTGCCAAGCCTCCAAAAGTTGGGCCATTGTAGCTTATGGAAGGACCTTGACCCAAAAGAGGAAAAAAAAATCATAATTAGGTTATTGATGGTAGCTAAGCCTAGACAATATAGGTTATTGCTGGTTGCTTGAAGTATTATAATCATGTCCTTTAAAAAATTAGTTTCCCAAAAATGGTATCAAGGATTAATTTTGAAATATTTAGCATAGTAGTTGTATTAGGTCTCATATGTATCGGTGCAAATAATTACATCCAAAATAGTGAAAATTAGGTTAGTATGACTACGAAAATAATTCATAATAGCGTGCACTCAACATATTCTTAATTCTATTGGTCTTGAATTAGAATGTCAGTTGTAAAGTGGGGCCCACAAAAAAATAGATAATGAGATTGTTGTTTCATCCAAATGAGAATTGATTTAGCAAAAGTCATGAAGTTTGTATGAATACCAAACTTGCATAAGCTAAAAGTGACATTTATCTTCATGCATGTGAAATGTCGATATATTTTTCTTTGGTTAATTTCTTTCTGATTAGAAATCAAACATCTATTTTGAATGATGGATACCTCTAGTAGCATTACCCACAATAAAATGACAATCCTAAAGCATAGGAGTAGAATTTGATTTTGGATACATATTCAGTGAAAGAAGCTACATGAAGAAATAATATTTTATAATTTTATGAAAGTTTTGCTATATGATATTGTGCATAGTTAATTCTTGATATAAAAGTTACATGAAGCTTCATAAACTCCTCGTATCATTTACATGAACATCTCTAAATATGAAATGACTTGAAGTGTTTCTATTTGTCATTGCATCCAAGATGTGATGTATACCTAATTGTACTGTTGTCTCTCCATGCAAACCTTAGTTGTCATACTACCATATTTATTAAAATCATAAATAGAAGGTAGGCACATAGGTACAAGCATACAAAACAAACAAACATATGTATGTAAAAAGTCATTAAAATCCGGAGATTTGAATATGCAAGGAACTATATTTTTGTGATACTCTTTTTTTCAACCACTAAATTTATATTTTAAATCATAGCATGCATTCATGCCATTCTAATTGATAATTGATAATTGATAATTGATAATTGATAATTGATAATCTAAATTACAAAGTGCCTAAACTATTATAATAAAAATTAATCGACATATACACGGCATAATAGCAATATATATATATATATATATATATATATATATGTATATAACACTTCGATGAATTTTAATATAAATATAGTAAAATCAAATGCCAATCATAAAATACCCTCTAAATAACTGCAATTCATACAAAGTCTTCATATATATTTATCGATACAAGCCTTATTAAATAAAGTCATGCGTGTCAAAATCATCTAAAACAATCTTGATTATATACCTATGCAAGCTGGACTGCATTTATACTTTGCGGCTTAGAAGTAATCCTTTTTTTCCGGAAGAAAAATCAAAAATTTTCAGTAGATGGTGACAGGATGGTTGAGCTTTTAGCCGAGCCGAGCTGTGGTTGCCCGCGTGGACCCACATCCGTTACGTCCGGATTCAAGATGGCGTCATCCCTCTGCCTTTGATGGTGAGACCGAGTCTCTCGGCTTCACCGCCATGTCACCGTCGACGCACGCCGTGGGTCCCATCTCCCATTTGCCTCTCGGTCGGCGCTGGTTTCCTCCCCGAGAAGAGATGGCTTCAAGCGATCCGAAGGAAAGATAAAGGTTTAACAAAAGGCTACGAAGGTAGCAGTAGGAAGATACTTTGATAGAGATAGTCGTAGGTATGACTCCATTAGAGCCATACTTTCCCGTTGGATCTGGCAAAAAGTAGATGTTGAGGTGATTGGGATGAATTGGACCAAGTGATAGATCCGATCCATTCATTAGATAAAAACATGATATGCTCCGTTGGTACGAGGCCAATAAGGTTTTTTCTTTTTCTTTCTTCATTTGTCAACATCAAAAAAGAGAGAAAAGAGATTTTGTCGCATGCTATTATCATGGCATCATTTATGTAAAGGTGTCATTTTGTCAGAGAAAAAAAAAAGGATGCCAAGTAAAAGATGATATGCTTTTTGATGAAAATTATTTCTTAAATTTTATAAAAGGATGCCAAGTAATATTTCTATAGAGCATGCATTTTGAGTTGGTGATGATTCTTCTAAGACAAGCTCTAATTAATATTCTGGGAAGTACTCTATAGTAATTTGAAGAAAGAGCCAAGTCATAACTGGACGGCTGCAACCTTATCTCCTCTTTAAGTTTAATTTTCGGTTCTCTTTGGTTCCTTATTGATGTTTTTTTAAGTTTAATTTTTGGTTCTCTTTTGTTCTCTGTTGTTGTTTTTTATATTATGCCATTTTTTTCTTGGGTTCTTCTATTGGTCGTTGCTTTTTCTATGCTCTTAATTCTTTAATTTCGTTCATCAAGAAGTTTCTATAATTTTCTTGACCTCTCACTGAAATTTGTCTAGTAGAAAAGTCTTTAACCTCATCCAACTCTCACAATTCATTTTGAGTGCTATATATGATTAATATGTACCATCCTAATATCCCTCATAGTCTATATGTTCATGAAAATCTCTAACTCAAACCTCAGGGATCAAACCGACTCACCATCCACAATCTTGACTACCCTAACCCTAGAATCCCACATAATTGATATTTTGAAGTAGATATAAGCAAATTGCCCACAATCTTGACTACCCTAACCCTAAAATCCTCCATAATTGATATTTTGAAGTAGATATAAACAAATTGAGCATCACTTGTTCTGGAGTCTTGGTCCTAGTCATGCGTAGACTATAGGCAATCTTTGCCGGATTTCTTTCGGCCTTCACATTAATTGCAGCGGATTTCCTTGTCATGCTGAGATTAGCTGCACGTTTGTTAAGTCTTCAAGAAACACGCATGAGAGACTCACCAATGGTATCCCTGAAATCAAACTGGTGTGAGGCTGTTGGTCAAAAGGAAGCACTTCCTGCAGCAGCGCATGGTATATATCTTTCCAACCAGTTTGTGGGCGGTGTTTGCAGCTCAGTGCTGGCTTTCCGAGTTGAGTGGTGCAGTGGATCTATTCATTAGAAGTCACTCTCAGATGCTTCTCAGCAACGTATCTAATTAGTCTTGTTGATCTATGGTCCAACTGAAGGCTTGTCGGCTTGAATCAAAGCACTTTGTAATAACTTTACAGAAGCTTCTTCTCATGATCCCAGTCACGGTAAGTAACCTGGTGCATGCCACCGGCCTCTTCATTTGAAAGCATGATAGATGATGACAAGTTTCTCAAGCCCATGTTTATGGCTTGAAGGAAATGGCAACACAAGAGATAAAGCGAAGAAAGAGTTGCCTTCTGGTTGTACTACCGTTGCAAGGCTCGGAAGTTGATAGCCCCAAAACTTGCCATATATTGTTAATACTAGACATCCAAACCACCTTAAATTAAGACTAGCTAACACTGCACCAGAACTCAGGTTGTCTCATGATCTTTTCCTGTCCTAAAAGACCCAAGGACTGCAAATTTAACATC
This sequence comes from Phoenix dactylifera, assembly GCF_009389715.1. Taxonomy (NCBI): domain Eukaryota; kingdom Viridiplantae; phylum Streptophyta; class Magnoliopsida; order Arecales; family Arecaceae; genus Phoenix; species Phoenix dactylifera. The sequence continues at coordinate 17,985,985 of NC_052394.1, read as the reverse complement.
GATTCAATTGGGAGAACTAGTCAGTTCAAGCCTTGGCTTAAATGTATGCATCGATTGAGAATTTGCATGTAATAGATTAGAATATATGTGCATTGATTAAGATAAATATATGCACTCGTATCATGGCAAGGGTATAAAACAAATTTCTCATACAAAAAGAAAAAAAAAATGATTCTTTACTACAAATATAAAAATAAGAAATAATAAAAATAAAAATATCTTTTCATTATTTAGTCGGGTTAATTTATCATCTACGATCTTATTAATGGCATAAGCTCACCAGCAGGAGAGAGAAATTGTGCTTTAATTTTATAGAGTGATGTCAAATGACTGCAAAATATATGATTCCCCACCTCACTTTTAATTATGATGTGGCGTTTTTCCGACAACATGATTTCCTATTTATCATAATTTGTTATGTACAATGACAAAGTAGTTAGTTTTTAGGTCTAATAAGAACCCAAAAAATAAAATAAAAATCCATGTTGCAGGGCTTCCTAAGGTTACCTTCCTTTATCTAATTACTCTATTCCACCTTATCTTAGCATAATATCATTTTTTCTTAAGTTGTTGGAGACCAAGTAGGATAAAAAAGGATGTCATCTTATTTCTCTTGATGCTGATGGTAGTACTTATGCTAGACTAACGTGAGCTACCGTTGTATAAAAAAAAAAAAAAAATCATCAGAAAACTACTCACCCACGTTTTCCATCTAATCCATATAAAATTATTTCAGCAATACAGTAGAATAATTTTTCCTCTCTTACTTGTTCCAAGTTACCCTTCTACTTGACTGGGTATAAGTTTATTCTAAGCCAAACTAGAGTTCAGGAAAAAAAATTCATGTCCATAATAAATAATTATTCTCACGGCCAACAAGAACAAGCAAAGTTTGAATGGACTCTCTGTGGTCAAATTCCAAATCCAATTTGAGACGGCATGCTAATTGTTTCTTATTATGGTTGCACATTGTTGGGGAGCAACCATGCAGACACAAGTAACAAGCTAAAGGATAAGTAATAATTTTTTAGTCTAATGTAACTCTCAAATGGGAGAAAACCTGCAGGTTGTTCGCCTTGAAGTCGCAAACAATCATCAAAACAAGTGACCCCAGCACCAGACGCTGTTTTTGTAACACAGTTGATGAAGGCGAATGGCTGCATCATTGCAGCAGAAAAAAGATGGGTAGCAGTCGAAACTATGATAAAAAAAATATAACAAACTGTTGGTAAAATTTATACCAACACTTGATAAACCATAACAATAGAGCATCCTTAAAAGTTATTGCCATGGTCCTTGGTATATATCATAGTATTTCATATTTAAATAATTAATTATTTTTATAAAAGAATTCAATTCTCTCTTTTTTGGATAGAAAATAAAAATGAACAACTTTATTTTATTATGTATAAAATTTTGAAAATCATATTATAAAATAATTAAAAACATTCATAAGTTCGACATATTTCTACAATTGTTTATGTTTTCTAAAGTACTTTAAAAGCAGATAATTCATGATTCTTTTTATATTCATGTTGTAATTAAAAATTAGTAGTATTTAGTATAAAATACTTATAATATTTTATATTTTATATTTTATTTAAATAGTTTAAATTTTTTATATATTTTTAATGCAAATTAGGTCGGAGCAGTAATTCAAATTCTTGGTTAAATTGATCTCCATGCAAATTTTTTGTAATTACGTCTTACACCATCGTGCAACATTTGTAAGATTGATAGTGAATTTCATATCAAAAATTATTTTTGTCTTATTGTTAAACCTACTTGACTCATGTAACTTGTTTATTAAATAGATCAGATCAAATCAAGTTGAAAATAACATATTTAACCCATCAAAAAATTTAAGTATATATATATATATATATCATCAATTTTATTAAATTTGTTGTCCCACTAATAATCAATAAGTATCACCCTCTTATATTGACAAATTATTTGTAATATATATTTAATTAATTAATAATACCTAATGTAAATAAAAATATTATTAAATAGATTAAAAATTCCAAGCCGAACCTAACCTATACTAAGCCAACAAATTGCCTGATTGGACTGTTCATGTAACCTATTTAGTAAATAGGTCAGGTGCAAATGAAGTTGAAAATAACATACTTAACCCATTAAAAATTGTTAAGTACAAATAGAATATATAATAGTTGATATATATATATCTAGTTGAAACCTCATTTCTTCTCAAATTTATTAAATATATATAATATCTAACTCTAAAAAATTCAAATACATATTCATTAATGATGAAATATTCTTGTCACAAAAAATCCGAATCAGTTTGCAATATACTAATTTATCACAAAAATAAACTATAATTAATTAGCAGCGAAAACTATTAGTTATACAATGATATATAGAAGACAAAATTTATTTTCATCGATAAAATGTCGGTATTCTACAGCAAAATTATATACATTACCAGTTAAGTTCTATTTAACCAGAAAATAATATCCTCACAAGGTACTGTCAGAGCATTAAAAAAACTTATCAAAATTCATAAATAAGTATTATAATATTATAGACCTTTTGCGATAATTTTTAAAACTATTACCGTAGAATACAATTTTTTTGTGGAATACAATTTTTTGTATTATAGACCTTTTACAAAATTATATATCTTTTGTGGCATTTCTTAAAACCATTATCAGAGAGTATTTAAAGTAATTGATTTTACCGAGTATTACTAAACTGCGCAGGGCTGCATGAATTAAGTTTTGACGAGTGCATTGATCTTTTTTTCATGATATTTTCCTGACTGCTGCAACATCACAATTCCAAATTTTATTAGATTCGATAATCAAAGTTGGCATAGCTAAACATCCAAAGGTAAATCCATTTGTTTTTTCATAACTTATCAGGCTTCACTATCTTGAAACACAACATGATGTTTATAATTATGAAACTAATGCTGTTCTATCCACCAAGAGTATCAATGGTAAGGCTGCTCTACCCACTCAGCGTTTCATAGAAATGGATCCAACTTGCATTCCCTCTCCTATTGCACTCATTCTCTTGCTAAATGCCTCCCCCATATAGTCACCTACCATTCTTTTTCTTTTTTTCTTTTTTTTTAATAATGGTGGTGGGTCCGCTGCTCAAATTGCTCTCACATAAGTACAGCCACATCACTATTAACAAGACTACAGAAAGTAAAAGAAACTAAAAACTGCTGGGTCCATAGAAACTTTCCGAAATGCTGAGCAACGAAAGAGGCAACCCAATCAGCAACTTGGTTCGCCTCCCGAAGGACTTGCCTGATCTGGATAGCCTGGCACTCCCATAGCATCCGTTGCATGTTACATAGAAGTAGGGGTGGCAATCGGATCGGGTCGGATCATAAACGGGTCGGGTCACATGCAGGTCGGGTCAGAAAATCATAAACTTGAACCCTAAACAGGTCAGAAATTACAACCTGAACCTGACCTGTTTATTAAACAGGTAACCCGACCAGACCCGTTTAACCTGTTTAATAAACAGGTAACCTGTTTATCCAACTTGACCCGACCTGTTTAACATGTTTGCCCAACCTGACCCGTTTAACCTGTTTAACCTGCCCAACCCAACCTGTTTAACCTGCCCAACCCGACCTGTTTAGACCTGTTTAGACCCGTTTAGACCTGTTTAACCTATTTAACCAGTTTAACCTGTTTAGATCTGTTTAACCTGCCAACAGTTAAACGGGTTAAACGGTTTAAACGGGTCAGACATCTAAAACCCGTATCCGACCCAATTAATAAACATGTTAAACAGGTCGACCTGCTTACGACCCGAACCTGTTTAGGCCAAACCCAAACCTGTTTATGGCGGGTCGAACACGGGTCAGGTTGGCGGGTCGGGTTATCTTTTGCCACCCCTACATAGAGGGGATACTCCACCTATCTCTATCTCTCCGCCTGGAATGGATCCGACAACCAACAGTGAGGATTGAATTGACGCCTCCCAGTCGATGCAATTGCTGACCAGATCGCACTTCTTCCACCGGAGAACAGCCTCCTATGCTCCCATTTAACTCCTCCCTCCCCCTTTTGATCCCACCCCAAATGCTATCAAGCCAGAGTCATCATCTCATCCCACCCCTCTCGCCACACCCAACCCATGAGCACGCCCTCCTTTCTCTTCTCCTCAAACACCAAACCAAGAGGCACCCGTCAATCCAGGTGCACTCCCAACTCATCACCACTGCTCTCCACCGCTACCACATCAACGAAACCGGCATGAGAATTTGGAACAATCTTATAAGAAACTATTCTTTGGGGTGTTATCCGCAGGAAGCCATCCATGTCTACCAGCAGATGCAAGGGATTTGCCGCTCTCCCTTCCCCACGGACACCTTCACCTTTGCCTTCCTCCTTAAGGCCTGTGCTAACTTGTCGCATGCCAATGCTGGTATCCAATTCCATGGACCTGTCATCAAGAAAGGCTTCGAGTTTAACGTCTACACGCATACTTCTCTGCTCAATATGTATGCTGCTTGTGGTTGTTTGGCGGAAGCTAGGAGAGCTTTCGATGAAATGCCCGAGAGAAACTCGGTCGCTTGGAATGCCATGATCACGGGTTACGCGAATTGGGGTGAGCTCGGCCTTGCAAGGTCGCTCTTTCAGCAGATGCCTTTTCGCAATGTGATCTCTTGGACTGGTTTGATGGACGGTTATGCACGAGCTCATCGACCCGAGGAAGCTTTGGCTTGTTTTGGTCGGATGATGGCTGAAGGTATAAATCCGACGGAAATCACAGTTCTTGCCGTCGTTCCAGCCATCTCCAATTTTGGGGCGCTCGATATGGGTGAATCCTTGCATGGTTACTGTGAAAAGAGTGGCATTTGTGCACTGGATATTCGGGTTGAGAATTCTCTCATTGATATGTATGCAAAGTGTGGCTCGATAGAGAGCTCGTCCAAAGCCTTCCAGGAGATGCACGGTCGAAGGAATTTGGTGTCGTGGACTTCGATAATTTCAGGGTTTGCGATGCATGGGATGGCAAAGGAGGCGGTTCGACAGTTTGAGGAAATGGGGAGAGCAGAGGTTAAGCCAAACAGGGTGACATTTTTGAGCATCTTGAATGCTTGCAGCCATGGAGGACTGGTGGAAGAGGGAATAAGATTTTTCACAAGCATGGTGTACGAACATGGCATCGAGCCGGAGATCAAGCACTATGGCTGCATGATCGACATGTTGGGGAGGGCAGGGAGGTTAGCTGAGGCTGAGGAGATGATAGTGGGGATGCCCATGCAGGTGAATGTGATTGTGTGGAGGACCCTCTTGGGTTGCTGCAGCAAGCATGGGGATGTGGAGATGGGTGAGAGGGTGATGAGGAGGATACTGGAGTTGGAGAAGGGCTATGGAGGGGACTATGTGGTCTTGTCTAATATGCTCGCTGAGGTTGGTAGGTTTGATGATGCTGAGAGGGTAAGAAGGCTTGTAGATGAGAGGAATGTTAAAAAGGTTGCTGGGCTTAGCTTGGTTGGTGGGAAACAGTAATATTTTGTGAAGAATTCCTTGCATGCAGTGCTTTTTTTTTGTATCAAAAATGATGTATTACTGTACCACTGCTAAACTTGCAGTGTGAAGTGGAATGGCACCAAGGAAACTTCTGACCTGGTTGGTAACCTGCATGATATCAGAAAACCTGTATAGAGAGAGAATTTTTTTCTTTTTCTTTTTCTTCTGCCCTTGTCAAATTTATCCCAAAACAAACCTGATTCTTAAATTTTTTTTTAAAAAAAGAAGAATATAACTTTGATTCCTCAGCTAATTAACCCATGCCCGTCTAGTCTTTGAGCAAATAGAAGACCCCACTATTTAATACTTTGAATACCTATGATCGGAGGTGTTAGGGGAAAAACCCTAAGTCATATATCCACAGAGGCGCTCGGCCGAAGAGCGCCGACCGAAAAGCTGCTCGGCCAAGAAGTGCCGACTGGAAAGCCACTCGGCCGAAGAGCGCCGACCGGAAAGCTGCTCGGCCAAAGGATGCCGACCAGGAAGGCACTCGACTAGAGGGCGTCGACCAGAGCGCGCGCCAAGAGGTGCCCCACCCAAAGCTGCTCGGTTAGAAAGTGCTGACCAAAGACAGCGCCAAGGCGCTCTGCTAGAAGGTGCTCGCCTAAAGGGCGCCGACCAGGAGTACTTGAAGCAACCCCGCCACAGGGCGCCCCATTGGGCGACCAGCTCGGCTCGGCACTCTTGCCGAGCCGATGCCTTAACCAAATGTTTAACCTCCGCCTAAAGTCCAAGGGACTGACAACTCCTACGGCTTGCGACCTGCCACTATCTCCAAGCCATCAAGGCATAAGATCTTCGCAGGTATTCGGCACGACCTGCCATTAATGCACGAGACTCTCTCAAGTCTCCGATGCACTCAGTCATTTAATGAACACGGCCCAAGACGATCTCCGGATCACTGAACAATCAGAGCGCATGGCTCTACCTGACCGCCGGTTCATTCGGTAATAAATGCACTTACCATCCACAGACCCCAGGCCCGCTACGGCCGGCGGTTCAACCACTCCAACAGGTCCGGTCGACCGTGACAACTCCCTGGTTCCGGTCTGATTCGGCCTTATTTTCCACCACGCCATTAATGGGCCAAATCGTGCCCAATTATCACATAACAGGACAAACCTCATGTCACCTCCCAGGTAACCGAATCCTCCTATAAAAGGGAACCTGGGGGGAAGAGGAAAGGGGGACCAAAAAACGGGAGGAAAAACCCGAAGCTCTCCCTGTCTTCTCCACATACTCTCTTCCCTGCTCTCTCCACATACTTGCCCCCTCTGACTTAGGCATCGGAGGGCCGGCGCCGGGGAGCCCGGCCACCGGCTTTTTTGCAGAACAGGACAGGACTGGACGCACCACCCCTCTTCGGACGCTCCCACGCCCCCCGGCGGAGGACGCAGCCAGCCGGCGCACCGCCGTCCGCCCCCTGCAGCAGCGGAGCTCCTCCTTCCCCGGCTTCGCGGTGGCCCCCGGGTCCAATTTCCAGCAACAGGAGGATTATCCAAAAGTGATATGCCCAAAGATGCCATCTTTTGCTCCAACTGAATGCGAGAGTATGGCCTGGCGTAAGATAATCTGACCTTCCCTTCTGTACTCAAGGCTTGCGCAAGAATTCCGGCAAGCAGAGAAGGCAAAAGGACACACTCATATGGCCTTGAAACTTGGTCTGGTATCGGATATCCTCATATCGAATGCGTTGGTTCATCTTTGCGCCTCATATGGACTTTTGAGCTGCGCAAGTTTGGTTTTTGATGAAATGGCGGTGAGAGATGTAGTGTCTTGGACTTGCTGGGTTTTTTTTGCGGGTATAGCCAAAACAAGCAATTGAGAGAGGTACTGCAACTTTCTGAAGCAACGCAGGAAGGAGTGAACGGTGACGAGGTGGCGATGGTGAAGGTTGCTTCAGCTTGCATTCATTTGGGACAGTGGGAGCTGGCCGAGTCAAAGGTCAGGTATGTAGAGGAGAAATGCGTCGAGGTTGATGTTTACTTGGGTGCTATGGCCAACATTGATCCGTGGAAACAGCTCAAAGGATTTTCAGTGAGATGAAGGAGAGGAATGTTGTGACTTTAAATGCCATGATCACAACAGACACGAAGGAGAATCTTTGATGGCTTGCCTGAGAGGTACTTGATCTCTTGGAGTTCAATGATCACTGCATATTCTCAATCTCAAGCAAACCGTTTCTCTGAATCAGCAGAAGGTAAAGCCAGATGATATCGTGCTCGTCAGTGTGCTCTCTGTTTGTGCACATTTGGGTGCACGTAATCGAGGGTAGCGGATTCGTAATTATATTCCGAGAAACAACATTAAGGCAGATATTTATGTGGGGAAATCTTGATAGATATGTATTCAAAGTGTGGATGCGTGATGGAGGCATTCAGAGTGTTTGGTGGGATGAAGGAGGATTCCTTGTCATGGAATTCAATTACATTATGGTTACCAGCTAATGGCTATGTAGAAAGTGCATTGGAGTTTTCTCTGATATGTTGAAGGAAGGATTTCAGCAACGATGTTACCTTGGTTGATCCCCTGATTGCTTGTGCACGTAGTTGATTGGCAGACAAGAAGCATTACGGATGCGTGGTGGATCTCCTTGGTCGCTCAGGCGAACTGGAAAAGGCTCAGAGGTTTGTCACAAAAATGCCAATGAGACCAGATCCTATTAGTTGGAGGACACTGCTAGGAGTTTGCAAGGTGCATGGCAAGTTGAGTCTAGCCGAGATTGCCACCAAGAAGCTTCTTGAGTTGGATCCTAGTAACAGAAGAAACTATGTTCTGTTATCAAACACCTATGCAAGTGCAAATAGGTGGGATGATGACATGAAAGTGAGAGAAACAATGGCGGACTGATGTGGAGGAGATACCTGGTTGTAGCTCGATCAAAGCGAGTAACTTGGAAGGTGAGTTTATAGCTGCTAAAGAATCAAGAGGCTGCTGTCTGAAATAGTTGTGGCCCATGATACTAATTGATAGACAACCAAATGAATGAAATTTGCATGAGCTTCAGGGTTTGAGTAAGGGGGTCTCCAACTCAGAAAGTAGCAGAAACTGGAAAGCCAGATAAACTTCTGATTCTGGCTGTGACAATTGCAGATGCATTTTCAGTTAAGAAGACCCAAAAGGATTTAGACACTGAAGAAGCGAAGATGGCCATAGTTCTTTCCCTTTCTTTTTTTTATAATTATCAGAATTTTAATTTTTCCTGTTTATGATTTGTGACCTCTTGTTGTAATACATACTGCCAATGAAAAATTATACATCCAGATTAATTTCGTATCAAATAAATTTGATACAGCATACAGTGGAATCAGTCCAAGATTTAATGATACTTCTTTTTGTTCTGAACCTTGGTTCTGTGCTTTCTATGTTGCCTGAACTTGAGCCCGAGAAAGAAGCATCAAGAAAGTATGCATGATTACTGTTGTTATGTCTGTGCAACTCAATAGTATCAGTGCCTTACAGACTTATTATACTGCTTAATCATTAAAGCTTCATACGTAATAATATGAAAGCATGTTGGTCTTTGTAACAAACTTGGATTCAGTAGTAGTTCTCTTTGCTCCTATATGTAAAGCGTAAGAAATCATATCTAAACGCATTGGTCTTTAGTAGCTGCAGTCTAAAATACACCAGGAACAGGACAATCAAGCCATCCCATAAGACAAACCTACTCTGAATATCCATCATGACGTCTTGTTCTAACAAGTGAGGGAGAAGGTCAATTAGATAACTTGAATCAATGAATGAACAAAATAAACTGACAAACATGCATTAAAAAAAAACCAGTGTTAGAGACCTCTTGCTACTATGCTGGTGAGGGATACAGAAAACTTTCTCCAGTCCATGCAACTTAATATAAGATAATTCCTCAAGCTCTTCTTTGAGATGTTCCAGGAATATTAACTCTTCTTTGAGATGTTCCAGGAATATTAGCTTGCTATTGTTTATTGGCTCACCATCAAGAATACCAGCATCACAGCACTTTTAGCACTAGAAGAGCCCGCCATTTTGACAAAGCAAAGGACTGAACTCCTAATTAACAGTGACCTGCATATGCAAAAGAATAAAGTCAGTCCAATCTTTGTAGTTTGGTAGATTTACTTGGGAAACATAGTCCATGATAAAGTGTTTCTTTAGTTGATGTTAAAATTCACATATGTTAGATCCCGTCTTCTCCAGAAGTAGTTGTTGAAATCTCAACTTGAATGATTGAATTCTGAAGTCAGAACCTCAACTTCCGTTCATTCCAGAGCTAATCCATGATGTACTAGGATTTTTTTTTTCCAAGAATATGGTGGTTATTCACCAGCGCTCAAGTTTGAATTTGAGACATTCAATCATGGGTATTAATCAGCTGAGCTACCAGCTGTTGGTATACTAGGAAGAATTGCTGTGAAGTGGTAAGAAATTGACTATATCAAGCCTGCCTTGCTAAATTAAGTACTCTTAACACAAGGTTCCTGTAGTTGTGTCAATAACAGATAATTGCATAAATGAGAGTTTATTGGCTTTCATGCTTATGCAAAAATGCCCATTTAATTACTTGACTGTCAGCACATTGTCAATTTACAGATATTAGTATTTCAATGATGTCATTGCACTCTCAAATTATAATCTTGGACAGCATTGCTTGACCATGTCATATACCTCTTCCATTTAATACCACTCAATATAAAAAGGCTGTCATTTTGATTTCAAGTATTGAGAACAAGTAATTGCTGGGATGCTCAGTATAAAATAGATTTCTGTTAGGGTCTCCTAGTTATAAGCACATGATAGCTTTGGCCTGTGATATGTTGATAGATGTTTCCTTGTTTGCTGCTCTGCACCTGGATATTGAAACTAGATAAGGTAACGCAGTGTGATAGTGAAAACAAAAGTCAATAGGCTGTAACATGTTTCTTGCATTTATCTTTCCTAGTATTTTCTTAATTTTTTTATTTTTTCCCTAATTTTTGTCTTTTTATACATGTTTTTGCACACAAAATTCTATTTTGTGGCATATCAATCCTGTGCTGTCAAAAACCAGTAGAATAAGCAATGGTAATGATCCATAAATAGAAAATGGAATGGAGAACAGGTGAGTTTAATAGTCGTTTGAGATTTAAGCACACTAAATCAGGAGTGCAAACTAAAAACATGCATAGATAGTTGATGCAAAATATTTTGCCCGTCAATCTTTTGCTGCATATAACATTTCTTTACAAGCTATTTGGAGGAATGCTATCTCACTAGATAGTAATGCTGTTTCTTACCATCTAATGCCAGAATCCTAGTATGACAGCAATGGTAAATAATAACATAAGAGCCACATTTCCACCAGGCAGTAAATCTTCCTTGGACTCAGGCAATCTGCTTGTGCATAAAAACAAGTATTAGTGATGTTATCATGGTCTTAGAGGAAGAAAAATGCAGCTAAAAATGTAAAGGTTACACTGTAATATAGGAAAAAGTTCTTTCAGGCCTTCTCGCTAAACTTGGAGTAAAATTAGAATTAGAAATATCAATCCTGTAGAAAGTTTTTCTCTGCATATCATTCCTTGCAAAAGTTTACTCTTCTAGTGTTTTAATAATGCATACATGCAGCCATATTTTAGTTCATTTCAAATATCAGTGTACTTTTCCATATCGAGAAGGCTTGCTCTTACATGAGACAGCTTCATTCACTGGTAGAGATCTGCCATCTCTTGCAAAACTTATAACATCATGCATGCAGAACCAAAATATATTTTATGATATGCAGTATTAATCCTTACTTGGCTGATTGTGATTCCTTAACACATCTTTATTTTGTTGTGGTATTGCTTTCACTAGCTGTTAGAATAATACCACGGAATGTTAATAACAAAAGATTCTTATTCCATCTATAAAGCATCTATACTTTTCAGACTTAAGAACTTCAGAAATTTCAGTTTCCAGGGAGTAGTAAAGATTTAGTATCACACATAAAGGTTCCTAAGGTAACATGGCTAGATGAACAGGACATCAAATAGATATAGATAAATATGCAATGACGCAGCAGATATTTTGTTTCCAGAGACTGTCATAAGAGAAGTTATATAAAGAGATCTATATCCCTCAAAATTTTCATTTGTAACTATATTTTTCCCTATTAATTCTCCATAGTTTATCTGATGATGAATACATAATATTTTCTGGATGTTGTTCATTCACAGTACGATAATATAAGAAATGAATGAAATAGCATTAAGATTTGATATACCTGTATCTCTTCCTGGATCGATGAATCCAAGCCATTGCTGGGGGTAGGACTCCAAAAAGAAAGCAGTTTGCATATACTCCAGCAAAATCTAGAGCTTTGGAGAAAGCTGCAGGGAAGAAAGAAGCTATGAAGATGGGAATGATGAGTACGAGCCACGTCACAAGGACATTACTCATGCTAGAACTAGCATCCAAAGGGACCGATCCATTTGTGCTCCCACTGCTATAACCTCCTCTAGTAGGGCTTTCACAAAGAATTCCCATGGCCTCCTTTCGATTCACTCCATCGGAGAACATCTGAGACTCCCCTCCAGCACAAGAAGCTGGTCCAAAAATCCTAGCCTTTTCCTTTGAGTTGACAGCAAGTCCAACTTGGCTGCCCTCATGAGAACTCCCAAATTTCTGGTTTCCATTTGGAAAAGCTGCTACTTGAGAGCATTCCATCGGTTTCCTATGAAACCTCTCTGCAATCAACTTTACTGTATCCACTAGTTGTTTTGGGAAGCTGACAGCATAACCAATCAAACTGGTGGCCAGTGCAGCAAATGCAAAACCTTGAACAGCAGGCAAAGCAGAGGAGTTCACAGAGAGCAACAGCTTAATAGGATCATCAAAGGCCACATTACCAGCCCCTGCTAGCCCCAAGACAACAGCATTCCATGAAAGAACCATTGCCAATGGAACAGCACCTCCGATAAGGATTGCCTTTCGCGCATCGTACACTGAATCACCCACAATCTTGCACACAAAGGGGGTGATAACATGGAAGCCTAGAGTAAGCACAGTCACGGGAATTGCAGGCAAGATTGCCTCAGCCTTCCAACAAGCATATGCAAGAGAACCCAACAAGTTGCTTCTTCCAACCGAAACACCGATCGCCACGAGAGCTGTGATCGAAAAGAGCATGAGAGAGCAGAGCAACCGATTAGCGACATCGATGGCCTTAAAAGGGAAGAATCCAATTGCAATCCCGACGAAACAAGGGAACAGAGCATGAGCAACGATGGGATCAATCAAAGGAAACTGCTGAACGACAAGAGAACCGATGCCGGAGACGCATGCAATCAGAAGAGAGAAGCTAAGGCAGGCATAGATGACGGCGACAAAAGATCCAAAAGTCGGCCCCATGGTTTTGGTTGCCAGAGCTGTGAAGCTCACCTCCTCCACCCGATCCTCTTCCATGGCAGCGAAGCTGAACTCCGCAACCAGGAGAATCGAGGAGATCACGTAGACCCATGAGAGGATGATAGCGATGGTGGAAGGAACAGGCCCCGATCGAATGGTGGCCGAGGGAAGGCCGAGCATTCCAGGCCCAACAGCAGTACCTATGATCAGACCGACAGCACCCCAGAAGCTCTTGTTCTTATTTTTCCCCTCCCCAGATTCAGTCTTTCCCGCATCCTCGAGGTCCAGGCACGGGCTAATGGCGTCGTGTTCATCTGAGATGGCGACTGGGAAGAGCGAGAGGGGCTCGCTCTGGGCTCTGCAACTTGGAAGACGGCGACAAGGGTTGGAGGAGAAAGAAGAGAAGGGTGTTCGGGTGATGAGGTTGGGGTATTTGGAGAGTTTGGGGCATCGAGGGATGGGGAATCTCCGAGCTGGTATAGGGTTTCTTCTTTGATGAAGATGAGATGAGAGGAACGTTTTAGAAGTAGCAGCAGGGTAGGAGGAGATCGTGGGATGAACGCAGAGAAGCATCTTGGGGAGAAGAAAGAAGGGCGGAAAGAGGAAGTGTTTTGGATTTTAGGCTTTTGTTCTGACAAGTGATTGTTTTATGGAGAATGAAACGAGGCATGCACCGGGAAGAGTTACAGTTTGTTTTTCTGAAAAAAAAACGAAGGTGTCTGCGCATCTAAGGACGTGAGTGAAGATTCATAGAATCTTTTAGCAGCCGGGGACTGGGAGAAGGACAGGGAAAACCCTTTGGTCCACGCCTTGGTGGAATTGGTACAGAAGACGGAGACACGCGACCGAAAGTGTCCCCCGTGAGGGAGGGTCCACCACAAACTTGGTGTAACGATCTAAAATTTTATCTAAAATAATTAGTCAAAAAATATCATTTATATTGTTTGATTTTGTATAAGTATTCAAAATCTATCCAGTAAATAAAAAATATGGAACCAAATACACATCCGCACGGATCCTCACATACACCCCTCGTTCAAATCCTAACGTCCTCATCAGGCTAAGGGTTCAAATCCATTCAAATCTAATCACAAATACCAAGATTGGCTCGTGGTCAGTCTTAATGAATCCGTGCTGCAGTATCCCTTAGTCCACATAGATTATGGATTAGGTTCACTCTGATACCATTCGTAACAATCCAGGACCTCACCCAAAATGGCTAGCCAGAAGATATTATTTGGGTTCTTTGATCCTATATAAATACCCAAGATCTATCCAGCGAATAACTGATTTGGAACTAAACACGCGCTCATACGGGTCCTCATATACTCCTTCCGTTCAAATCCTAACGTCCTCGTCAAGCTAAGGGTCTGAATCCATTTAAATCTAATCACAAACACCATAATCGGCTCGTCGTCAGCCCATGAATCTGTGCTGCAATATCCTTAGAGGGTTTTAAATGACCCTTTTTTTTATCTGCCTTGAGCTGCTACAATCATAGGGATTTAGAGCTTCCATAATCTTGACATCTTAACCTCCAAGTACTTAAAGCCACTCCACACTCCAAAACATGTTTGTCATAGGTTGCTTACCAGGTTTACCACTATTGGCTGGATAGGAATATCCGGGTCTTCGAGGATGGAGGCTCTCACCCGAGGGTGGTAGCAAACAGAGCTCTACTGCATGCGGCGCACTTTCTCGGCATCACTGAGGTTTCGCCTGTTGGGTTGGCTAGAAAAATCTGGGGCACTTATTCTGCTATTGCAGCGTCCAAGACTGTGCTTGTCTCTTACGCGCCCCTACCCTCTAGCTTTCTTCATATGAACTTCGATGACAGTGTGAGCGAGAAAGGGAGCTGCGGAGGTGTGGAATTTATCATCAGAGACCACGACACCAAACTGGTGGAGGCAGGGGGCGGCAGATCTTTGACACATATATTGTGTACGCCGAGCTCAGAGCTGCATGGAAGGGTGTTACCTATACGAGACAGGTGTTGGGCGCGGACTGTATTCTCCTTGAGGGGGACTCAACTATAGTGATCGAGTGGATCCGGGGTCGAAGGTGCGCTGCTGAGGAGAGGTCGCTGCTCCACGACAGCCGCAGACTATTGGGGGAGTATGACTCCTACCAAGCCACGCATATTTATAGGGAGGCAAACTATGCCGCTGATTGGGTTGCCTCTTTTGCTGTTCATCACTCTAGAGGGTTTATCTACGACACCCCGGCCATTGGAGCGGAGTTGCGGGCGGCATGGAAGGGTGTCGTCTATGCTAGACGCATTCTAGGTGTCGAGTATATTTACCTGGAGGGTGACTCGGCCTCTGTGATTGAGAGGATCGACGGGCGACACACCGTGGCAAACAGGTTGTCGTTGGTCCCAAAACATACGGAGAATGACCGAGGACTGTGGCGCTTTCAGGACCGCACATGTTTACCAGGAAGACGCACTCTAGGTGTCGAGTATATTTACCTGGAGGGTGACTCGGCCTCTGTGATTGAGAGGATCGACGGGCGGCACACCGTGGCAAACAGGTTGTCGTTGGTCCCAAAACATACGGAGAATGACCGAGGACTGTGGTGCTTTCAGGGCCGCACATGTTTACCAGAAAGCGAACACAGCCACTGACTGGATGACCTCCTACACCGCGCATCACTCTTAGGAGCTTTCTCTGAGTGAACCAGGTGGACGTTCCCAACCCGCTTAAACAGTTTTTTTTTTCTGATTTTGTTGGCGGTACTCGAGAAGCCGGTATACCAAAAAAAAAAAAAGCATTCACACCCGTTGGGTGTGAGCCGCCATTGTACCAAAGAAAAGAAAAAAAAGAAGCTCCAGAATGTTGCTAAAAAATTTGAAGCAAGAACCATCTCAACATTCTCCACATATCACATATATTCTGATGTTGACTTAAACAAAACTCACACTCTCTGATGAGCAGTATACTGTATCAATAATGAAGCAGCAACTTCATACTAAAAAGCTCATACTGTATTCAAAAAGGCTTCTTCACGTAGCGTGAAATCAGAGTACTACAAGCAGAACCCATGTGCCTCTCTTGATGATCTCAAGGACAACAACAGAAATACGGTCAACCTGAAATGTCTTTTGCAAAATTTTCCCATAGTGTTTACCTGGTAATGTTTCAAAATACTTCATGAATAATTCAACCCTTGTTAAAGTTCCATTGTCATGCACCTTTGCATTTACAATAAACAAGATGGCCAACATGAAAGAATTTCTCCAGTAATAAGCAGCATGATAATATGTTGGCAAATATAATTCTTTCCCCACAAACAGTAGTTGTATGCCAGCAAGAGCAGATTTGCTACTTCAATCTCATATGGTTGAGTTTGGAACAACTACACAACCAACATGTGTACCACAAAAATAGAAGCTGAAGACTTCTAAATATCTCAAAATGTTGCACACCACTGAAGTCGTTGCCACTATTTTGCCTGCCATGACTTGCAGCTAATAAACAACAAGAGCATAGAGAACATGATGGTGATCAATAAGTAACTGGGAATGTAAAAATATTTGTGTAAAATTCATCTTGGTTTGACCTATGCAAACTGAAACTAGAGGTGTGAAAGATGAAGGTTAGAGAATGACTCCAGCAGACAGTGGAATATGTAGAAACTTGGACAAGAAAAAGAGTTTTCATGATAATGCCTCATTATTTGAATTTGGTGCAGTTGAGGCAGAAAGTATATCTAGAACCAGCAAACATGAAAAAAAGGTGAGGACAATATACTAAGATCCAGCAGTAATGAGAACGACTTAAAGCATACTTAATCAAATTAACGATTAATGGTATCACAGACAAAGAAGAGGCATATGCTAAAGTTGCTCAATAAGTCAAATCATCAAACACTGTTGTCATGGAGAAAAACATGTTCATGCTGATTTTTGAAGAAATACTCATCATAAGATGAAGATTCAAACTCTGATAGCAAAACCAATCATCTAATTGAAAAATGACAGCTCATGAATGGCTGCTCAGATGAAATAAATTGTAGACCCATTCAAGAAAACATCAGTTACATAGAATAATCCACACCCTTCATTTGGTAAATGGAAGAAGCAGTCTTCTTTTAATTGCTAAGAAAAAACTTGATCAATAAACTAGATCGCACATGCTGGTTATTTCTCACGTCATCCTCCTCACTTGAACTTGGGAAGATTTGTTTAAACATCACCCAGAATGTCGCCTCTACCCCTCAAGGTTCCAAGCAAATAAATCAGAAAGGATACCATATATACTTACTGAATTAAGAATGGTTTGACAATTAAAACATTTACCCTTTCTAGATTCTATTAGAAACAGAACAAAAAGACAATGTAGTGTTTAGGAAATATTTGTGCTACTTAATTCATATTTCCATCATGTTGCACCAAAGGCTGTAGACATTTGCATTTAGAGTTCAAAAGTTTCCATATAGATGCTAACTCATTGAAACAGAACATTACAATGGGTACCAATCATCTAGAACTAACTAAAAAAACAAAATCAGCAATTAAACAATGACAGTTCAATAGTTTCAACTTGGAACACCAGATGAACTGACCAACTAGCACACAAGGAACCATGAGAAGATTCTTAAGCAAGTAAGATGGTACTTCCACAGGCAAGTGGTGTGATCCAAGGAAAAAAAATCTCTTTGCAGACAGCCCCAATGGCGATAATTGATATATAGATATAGGGTATCTCACATGCAATGGATAAATCACTTCCCACCATGAAGAAGTGATAGTGGAAACCTCATCTTCCAGCAATCACGAGCAAAGGCGAAATCATCCCTTGTATCTCTTGCAAAGAATGCTGTATCTTGATCTCCTCTGCTATCATGCGCTTAAGATTCCTAACATAACCTTTCAACTCATCCTTTGATCGAATATCCTCAGCACGCAACTCGAGAACCCTCTTTGCCAGGCCCATCAAAAACCTAGCATACCTTGGCATGGTAGCATACTTGTGCAGGAAGCCCAGAAGCAACCTAAGCTCATCTGTATCCAAATTCACCACAGACTTGAGCAGCTTCTTCCTTGCCACCAGCTCCTCCATTACAGCCACAATGCTATTCGGATTCTTCTGATTTAGCGCAGCAACAAGTGCATCCTTGTGCCTAAATTCCTTCAATAGCTTGTCATACTCAGCCAGCTTCACCTTTGCTGCTCTCTTCACGATGTAATCAGTCTCCTGTGGTTTCTCATTTTGGCCTCGACGGAAGTACCTAAAGTTTGGCCTCAGAACATGCTTCACGGGCCCTGGAGCAAAAGTATCGAACTCACTAACAACTTTAGCTCCAAAAATGTCCCCCTCCTTCTCCTTCATCTTCTTCTTCCCCATATAGATGGTACCATTCGAAGTCCCGACAACCCGAGCCAACCCAGACGGAGAGAATCCCACTGACAAGAGCTGCGCCGGATACCTCATCGAGTGGGTGATCTTATATGCCGCAAAATCAAAAATTTTCAAATACCCATCAATGGATACACTCATGAGTCTTGATTCCCCGCCTCCACGGCCGCTACTCTCATTGTTCCTCATTCTACCGAGACACATGGCTGTGACCGTCTTGTTGTGACCCTCCACGGTGTGGACCAGCCTCCCGCCACCAATAACATCCCAGATCTTGACACAATTCCCGCCAGCAGTGGCGAGAAGACCCCCAGAAGGCAAGAAGAGCACACTCTCGACAGGTGCCCCATGGCTGAACCCCAAGACCGGATTCGCATTCGAAGAGACCCGGACGTCCCAGACCTTCACGGTGTGGTCATAGGAGCCAGTGGCAATGACCTCAGAGCTGACGGGGGAGGGGGAGCCAGCCCGAATGTAGTCATGGTGGGCGCCGGGAAAGGAGAGGACTTGAGTCTCGGAGGGGACATCCCAGTAGCTGAGGAGGGCGTCATCGCCGCCGGAGAAGATGTGGAGCTTGTCGGCGACCCGGGGGTAGCGGACGAGGCGGACGGGGCGGGCGTGGGCGCGGAGGCGGCGGAGGGCGTGGCCGGCACGGTCAAGGCGGAAGACCTGGACGATGCCGGACTCACCGCCGGCGGCGAGGAGGGCTCCGTCGCAGCGGAAGGAGGGGGAATAAGCGACGTCGGAGAAGGAGGACAGGGGGGAAAACGGCTTGGGCGACAGGGTGGCGCCGTCGAAGAGGTAGACGGCGGCGGAGGAAGCGGCGGCGAGGTCGTGGGGAGGGACAGGGGAGAACTCGAGGGCGGTGACGGGGAGGATGAGGCCGGAGGCGAGCTCGGAGTTCTTGAAGGAGCGCCAGAACTTGGATTCGGCGGTGAGGGTTTGGGGCTTTCGGGAGGGGGGTTTGGGATGGTGGGAGGATTCCACGGGGAAGAGGGGCTTCGAGGGGTCGGCGGCCATGGCGAGGTTTGAAAACCGTAAGAGTTGGATTTAGTTTGGCTGCACCTCAGATAGAATTCGGCGTGCAAGGTTTAGGGTTTTGGGAGCTTGGGGAAGGATGAGGTGGGGGTTATAACGAGCCGGGTTTGAATTCGATCCGGAAAGATCCGTATACTCGAATCCGACATGCTAATTGGGTTTGGCAACGCAGGTCGTGTTTTTTTGTTTTTGTTTTGTTTTTTTTTTTTACCAACCGTTGTTTCTAGGTAAAATTACTACTTGTCCCCTGTTCCATTTGTACTCAACCCCCATAAAGTTATCAAAATTAACGATATCCTGATTTTTCCTAAATTTCCTAGGATTGTCGTTTACTCTATCAAAGCCATAATGGTAAAACTTTGGAATGATCTGGAATCATTTAGCCTCTCAGAATTAAGAAAGTTAGACTTAAATAATAATAATAATAATAGACTATTTTGAAATGGAATTTTTGGACCGTATCAATCGTCAAAATGGTGAAATTTGAGGCCAAAAAAAAAAACAACAAATCCTAAATCCTAATATCTATTGTCTCAATCGAAATAGTTGAACCTTAAAATTTAATTCTAAAAAGGAGAGAAAAATGTTGAAGCTCATCTATGATAACAAAGGCAACAAGTTCCCTCCAATTAACCAGTTCGCAAGGACTATTTTTTATAATCATTGGCATTAGCTATAAGCAGCACAAATTATATATGATCCTATAACTCTCCTCATCATATTCCTATGATTTAGTCATCTCCTCATTGTCAAGTCATACTCCTATGATTTTTAGTCATAACTAGTTACTTTCCGACCTTAGGTACTATTTGACGTCACTTTTATTTTTTATATTTTCAAAATTAAAAAATAAATATTATGTTCTTATTTTTCTAAATTTTTAAAAATACAAACATATTTTATATAATCAATTATTTTAGAAAAACATAAATACAAGGATGGCAAAGGAAACACTAGTATAGATAGAGATGGTGGAGATGTCGATATTGTTAGTGATGAGGGTACCAGCAGTATGTCAGAGATGGTAAAAATGATGGCGGTGGCAACATAATGACATGGTACCAGCAATGTGGAGGAGACAACAATAGCAATGATAGGATGGTGATTGCAAAGGTACCTGGCATATCTTGGAAGCAACGATAATTTGGTAGCAAAAACAATAGTGGTAGTATTGGTTCTGACAATATGGCGGAGGTAGCAATAACTGTGGTGACAGTGGTGTGGTGAACATGGTGATGATAATAGGGTGGCAGTAGTAGCAGTACCACAAGCAATAATAGCGGCGGTAGCATAGGCAACAATTGCAATAATAGCATCGGCAAAGACAATGATAGTGGCGATGGAGAAGATACAATGTTGGTAAGAAAATAGGAGTTCCTTGCCTAGAATACTAAATATAAGGATTATTTTTCACAGCATGTGATGTTGTACGTCACAGAAGTCCCAAACTCCAAGCCTCTCCTTCAATGATTATGAGGATAAGAACCTTGCCACTGCTGGCTTAGATTTGATGTTGGTGCATGAGATACCATTGGTGAGAATAACAAGTATACCATTCTCACTATTGTTGTTTTGACCTGGAAGGCACTTCTTGTGACTAAAAAGTATCCAAGGTGAGGGTCTCAGATCTTGGAAAGCTGTATAGAGCCACGGCGATGTGATCGATTGATGGGAGCTGGCTATAGAGGCTTTGCATTTACCCACGAGTCATCTTGTTCATATGAAAGGTTGCGTGGAGTTGTCTACCGACCAAGGGTGTGCTCTATAGAAAAGGGGTGAGGCTTTCCCCTACTTGCGACAAATGCCTGGAGATGGAGGAATAAGTGCAGGATATTCTTTTTGGATGTTCGAGGGCAGCCTTGGTGTGACGTTTGACAAATGAGGTCTGTTGTTTCCTACAGTCTTCGACCCCGATGGTGGCGTTCCATGATCACCTGAAGGATTTCATGGAGAGACCAATCAATTCGGCCAATGGTGTCAAATACGCCTATGTTGCTTATCATGTCTAGCTAGACAGAAACACTAGAGTCTTTGAGGCCAGATGGTGGAGTCTGAAGATTGTTGCTAACATGGCGCTTATACATGTAGCAGAGCACGCTCAAGCTCAGACCGTTGATGGAACCGAGATTGCAAGCGATACCTTGGGCTCCCATTTAGCTTTGATAGCGCCTCGAATGGTATTTATTGGCTAGGAGCCCCCACCCCCGAGCTTTCTCAAGGTGAACTACAACGACAGTGTATCGAATGATAGTAGTAGAGGTGGGGATGGATTTGTTATGAAAGGCCCTGACTTCAGATTGATTGCGGTAGAAGGTCATCGGCTTTATAATATTTTTGATTCTTGAGCGAAAATAAGGGCAGCTTAGGAGGGCATCTCTTATGTTCGCCTCATCTTAGGAGCTGATCAGATTTATCTTGAAGGGGCTTCGGCGATTGTTATTGGATTGATCCGTGATCATCCTAGGGTAGGCATCGAACATTCTGTTATGTATGATATCTGTGTTCTTTTGCGGAATTGTGTGGATGCCTATGTCACTCATATATACCAAAAGTCGAATAGGACAACTGATTGAGTAGCTTCGTACATCACCCAACACTCCAGTGGTTTCTTATGGGATAGTTTGGAGCTTTTACCACCTCTTTTCGCCTTCTTCTCTTTTTTTATTTTGTTAGACCTCCTCATACTAAAATGGTATGAAGATATCCGTCTTATAAAAATAAAAATAATATATAAAAAAAAAAAGCCCATTCTGCAAATGGAAGAGGTAACAAAAGACAGGCTATTTTACTTTTGACTTACAAAGAATCTCCGCTCCCACCTTGCAGAAATTTCTGGAGTTTCCGTGGGCTTTTTTTTTTTCTGGTTGAGGTGTCATAACGGGGTTGTAAATATGTCCTAGTAACATAAGGTTAAGGCAGTCCTAGCATAAGGTTAAGGCAGTCCTAGCAGCATCAATCACAAAAAAGATTAGTAGTTGCTGTTGCTTTAAGTCAAATGCTAGTTAGAAAAGGTGTTTGCTGTTGCTCCAAGAATTGTCAAGTCAAACTAAGTAGAAAGGGAAATGAATGAAATCCCTTGCGAACGAATTTTCCTTTTTTCAGAGACTTATGAAATGATTTTAGAGTAATGACTGCTTGCATCCAGCTTCGGAAAATCCTCAAAACCACATATACGCCTTCAGAATCGCGTTACAGAGTTTCCCACCCAGACTCATGCTAATAAAATTGAACATCTGAGTCATGGTACTATTTTCAGTTCCATATACAGGCACCGTCCTGTTATAACACAGATAAATGCTAAAATACACATCGGGAGAGAGAAGAATCCCCTACAGTGGAACCGGAGACTTCCTGAATTTTGTTCCCAGCTTCTCAAACTAATTTTGTCTCAGAATGGCATTAACCCACCCGGTTACGTAAATAACCAACAATTGGAGATACATGTTTCTAGGTGATCAAACTAAGAAACCTGACATTAGGCCAAACATTTTCATCCATAACTCATTCCAACCAATCAAGAAAAACCAATAAGTTTGGACATTGAGTTCACTGCTTTATTTACAGCAGTGCATGGAGATCAACAGGTGAATTCAGTGCAAAAGAATGTTGATGGTGATGAATTGGTATCTTCAAATTCAAGAAACTCAATTATAAGACCCTCAGTAGGTTATTATCATATATCACTTGAAATAAGTCATCCCTGCATAAAGGTAATCCAAAACTGCTAATTAAACGAAAGCAACATGCTGGCACCATGATTAACGCACAGACACAGGGATGCTAACTAAGCCCAGATAGAGTGATCTTCTGCAACCAATGCAACACTCATTGTACCACTAGAAGCACAACTTACAGGATATTATGTCCTCTATTATTCCAAGGTGAAAAAAAAAACTTCCCAAAAACTCAACATTCTCTACCGAGGAATGGAGAAACGAGAAACAAGATTATTACCCATCCGAGCAGATGAGGAAGAAAATAACAGGAAAGAGCACAATCAACACATTTTTTCTTAATTAATATACCAGCTGCTAACTAGAGAACCTGACAAGAGCAACCAAGAAGCCGACCAAACTCATTCAGTCATCTCTGCATAGACTCTACGGTCCGAATGTTGGGACCTGACATTCCTTCAAGTCTGTCTTTGGTTATTTCCACAAAATGGCCAAGCATTTCATAGAATTGCCTCAAACCAGACAAGGGAAGGATTATAGATGAGCGATCTGCTCCAGCAACCTACATAATATGCGAGGAAATAGCAAAATTGTAACACAATGAACGGGAAAATAAAATAATTGATCTAGTGGTAATACCTCAGATATCCTCAGGAAATGACCCCTGTTATTGCTTCCCAAGTCAAAGAAAAACCTTTTCTGATCTGCTCTGATTACTTTTGATAGCCCCAAGCTTCCAATTTCATCCTGCGGGGGAAGCTCAACTAATCTATCAACATTCAAGTCAGACCCTGCGACTGGTTGGGCACCATAGCCCGATATAAATCCAACACCCACATCATCTGAAAGCCCTGGAAGACGCTCTGAAGGTTCCATATGTTGCTATTTTGGCATTGAAATAGAGCAGCCATGATGGGTCAGAACACGACACATGTAAGATGTCATGGAGTGAATATACATACAAAACAGTTCAGAGATTACCTGATTGGGTGCAATGAAAAGTCGTGAAGCCTCATCATTCATCTCTAGCAAAACGTCCCTAAATGCAGCCCATCCTTCTTCACCCGAGCTTCCCGCAGGAATAATTATTGTACTACGATTTCTGCTAACAGATGCTTCTGAAATCTAATCAGCAAGCACTTTCATCAGCTTCTATCATAGACCAAGAAAGTCTATATTCAGCTCCGTAGTTAAATAGACATATACTTAATAAGCAAGATATGCTCTTTACATCAGAAAACTAGGCAGAGATGGACAGGCACCAATCCCTCAAAACTAAAGGCTGCTGTTTTAGGAGACAAAAGAAGCTCTATTAAGAAATCGTTGACCCCAAAAAATGATAGAACACAAACTAAAGGCTGCTGTTCTAGGAGACAAACGAAGCACTATTAAAAAAGCGTTGACCCTGGAAAAATGATAGACCACAAAATTCTACATAAATATATATATATATATATATATATATATATATATATATATATATATATATATATATGCATGCATGTGTGTGTGTGTGTATCTTCCATAATAGGAATAGCCAAAAGGCTTTCATTTCAAGTGTTGATCATCCTCAAATTTCTAAAGGAAAACTAAATCAGAAACCTGGATAACTGTAATGTCAAGTGGATTTCATGATGGTTGTGATAGCAAGCAACAAATGTTAAAAGGACAACCACAGAGGCAGAAACCTAGCATATAATTGCATTGATGATTCTGATAATGCCCTCCCCAATTCTATAATTCAATTCAATTTTTAAAAGTACGTACTTTTCTACTTGTAAAAGATGCTGCAAAGAAATATAATGGTTGAAATATAATTCTCTGAAACAGTCAATTGTACAGTTTTGAGGTCCAATGAGGAGTGCAAATGATACCCGAAAAATTAATAAACCGATCCAATTATTTTATAATAATCAGGTATGGTTCAAATTAAGTCTTCAATAACCTTATTGGATCAAACTCAGATTCTATATATAGGATCCAATTACTTCTCTGATCCAACTCGGATCTAGCTACTTTCAAATCTGAAAATCCGATAACCCGTATACATGAACACAAACTATGTATGCCATATACAAGTATAGGAATACTACATGACTTGTGTTAATTCCTCTTCTTCATATTTGGTTCTACACTTTTTTCTCATGCATGCTCTCCTTAACTCTCACTTGTTGCTATTTCAGCTCCAAAATCCCAGCGAACACTTAGATTTGAATATGTTTAAATCAAAATAGACAAACAAAAATTTAAATCTGTTTCAACAGTGACTGGATTTTTTCGAAAAGCAAACATTCACTTTCTATACCATGCCCTTTCCTATTGTAATCTACCACATATTCACTATATCTGGAGGACTACTGTACTAATAGTCCTTTCAGTTTTGGAAATTATTAACCCTTGGCAAGTTGGCCCACTAAAATCATGTGGTGAATTGAACCCCAAAAAAACTTGGATCCAAACTCAAAACCAATTATTAATCCAGTTTGAATGCAAGTTTGCAGCTTACATATTTTGATGGTTCCGAACCCAAATCCAGACTCGATTTTTCTTATCGAGTTAGAATGCAGATACAGCATGGATCGAACCCGTTTACAGCCCTAGGTCCAGTGGTTGCTTTAGGATTGCCTTTGAACTTGGTAACAAGAGTTATTTACATATTGAATATAGGTCAAGGCAGCAGCAAAAGCAATTCATCTCAATAAACTTAAACTGAGGTCACATCATATTATCTCAATAAACTTAAACTGTGGTCACATCATATTTATTTAAACTGTTGAAGGCCATATGCAAAAATTCTTGGGAATATTTACAGATCTAGGCAGAAAATAGATAAATACCTATAATCAGATTTTGCTTGATGGAGAAAAAGCGAAGTCATAAGATTAAAAGGCAAAATGTAGATGCTCATGTCAATGTATTGATGATGCAGAAGATCAATGGGAAAAAGAAAAATAAGTATATGTTTACCACCAATAAATGCTAGTACATGAGCACACCCACATGCAAAACAAGCACTTTCAAAGGTAGGTAATGGACCCAGCAGGACATTGAAGGCTTGGAGAATCTAAAATCAGCCTTCAAGTTGAACTGTGCCAGGCTCCCAAAAACAGGCCAAGATTGGCCTGGCATGAAAGTTAATATATACTAAATATTATTGGTTTTAGCTCATGTGTTATATTAAATATCATTGGTTTTAGATTATCCAATCAAACCTCTCGTTGGATTCATTTCCTCCCTTTGCTCGACCATCTCCACCTCTCGCCTCGTCCCTTTCACTCCTTGTCCTCTCCATGTACCTTGAGAACATCCAAAGTCTCTTGACCACTCCCCTACTGCTGTGGACCTTGTACCACCCTCTTCGAACCCCCAAGCACCTTCCACCTCTTTGGCCGGCTCCCAAGCATTGTGAGCCTGCCACCAACCCCCGACATAACCTTACCCCAACACCATCTTGCTTGTTTCCCACCCTAGACCTTGGATGCCAATGTGAGATTAGATACATCAGGACTTTTGAGTGAGTGTATGTGTATATCAATGTGAAAATATGTACGATCGTCTACTTGTATGCGGTTGTCTACATGAATAGTCAATTGCATAGTGAAAATTTGCTACTAGGCATCTTCTGAGCACCCGGGAAAGAACCCAAAAAACTATCCCCTCAAGCACATCATGACAGTCTAGGTAGGCTTTGCTATGAATTCTGAGGCTAAAAGCCTGTAGGAGTGCTAATAAAATTCATGCCATCTATCTCAAATTTATGTCCAAAACTTACTAGCCAAACACACGATCAAGCAGAAGAATTGTCATTACCAACATGTTAAGATCCATCTTTTTGAGGCCATCTTTACAAACCCTTTTTTTATTTTCATTCTAATTGAAGGCTGGATTCTTTACCAAATGAACTTTTTTAGATCCCTCTTGAATTAAATACATGCACAGGAAACTAAACCACAAGAATTTAAATCCTTTGAGTTGAGGCCTTCTACCATGTAAAACAGTTTCAAACTCTTCGAAGTTGTATGTGGAAAATAATTACACAAGCACTTAATTACATAGTATTGGATTCACAAGCTTCTTTTGAGTAGCACAATATCTCATCTCACAAATTGCTTCTGCCAACTAACAAATACCTTATTCTTAGTATTGCCTTTGTGTCACTCCATGTAATATCATGTCCAGACTCTCTGAAGTTGCATTTGACAACATTGTAGAGTCACATTTTTATACTCAGCACTACCTAGCATCATATTGCTATAAAACAACTTTCATGAATATTCATTTAAAATCTTTAGTTTTAGGCTTTCCGGCAAAAATTTGGGGGATGAAAGTATAAAAAGATTATACAAAAGTGAAAAATGATAATAATATATGAACAAGTTATAATGAATTTTCTCATTCTGTGGCCACATCAAACATCATACATTTTGGGCACTGCTTGGAGCAATGGAAAAGGCTTGGACTAACAAGTGCATGGCACAGGTTTGAGTCTTGGGGCAGAAGCTTTGTGTTCAAAAATAATAATAATAAAAAAGCCAAAGGCTTGGTCTGCCCCAGTTCGCCCCTCCAAGGGAGTGTCGGGAACATAACTAGGTATGAGATCAAATAAAAATAATAACATTCTCATTTTTTTCTGTATATTCTGACTAAGCATAAAACATATACAAGTTACAAGAACACACAACTTCAAGTATTCGATTATACAAACATATCACCTTTTTCACCTATAACAAATGCTAGGCAAGTTTCTTTATCCTTTTCAAAATCAAACAAACAAAGAAATTCACTACATTCCAAGAAATCTCATTTCTCACTTCAATGACCAATTTAGGCAATCTTTAACTCTTCTCAAAGGGCTTTATTCTCATCTATCATTTGTTAAACCAAATCAGGCTCCAAAAATAACAAAGTAATCGCACTAAGTCTCCATCAGTCGTTTCTTTTTTAACTCTATCAAACCTTTGGTTTCGAGCTTGGATATCAGAAATGCATTTTAATGTCTTATTATGACAGAGCATTAGGAAATACCTTCACAAATATAAAAAATATTCCAATGAGATATGCATTATTTCAGTTCACCTGACAAACCTTAATCAAAAGCCCTTTATATTTATGACTCAAATAATGCATTGCTCAGATTAAAGAAAAAAGACTTCAAACTTAATTCAAAAAACAATAAATAAAATAAGAAAACATGATCACTAAGTTTATTCACTACATCAAAAAATCATATAAGAACATAATAACTTATTTCCAAGAGCTAGTCTCATGAAACCACTTGATGCAACAAATTTAACTGTGTAAACAAAACGAATTCAATCTACAATCACGCAAATATATTCTATACCAGGAATTTGACAATAAAATTTCACATGAAAAAGAAGTGGGGAAATTAACAAGAATTCATAGCATTGGACAATTACATAAAACATGCATTTAGAATGACATGCACATGACAAATTAACGACCATCACAATTTTCCTGTTTTACTTCTTCATATGCACAAATAAAGAAAAGGCATAAAGCATTTAAAAGAAAAAAAATAAGATCTTCCGATTCCTTCTCAATAGACAAATGAAACTAACTCCTCTTCTCTCGGTGGGAAAAAACTGTCTCATCAATCCTTTTAATAGGAAAGAACATATTTTCGATGCAGTCAACTCATATAGAAACTTAATTTGGTAATCCATGCTTATTCGAAAGTTTGTCTTTCCTCAATCAGGAACTTGTGTTGAACTCAACAGAACAACATCACAAAGTTACAATAGATCTTCAGTTCAATTTCTGTGCACAAAGTTACACAGACGTTATAGCTATAACATTACAAATATCTATTATACTTTCTCATCATGACAGGACATTGATAAATCGCGCCCAACACTTCAATTATGTGCATACAAACTATTCAAGCAAGAGCCTTACTCGCCAATAATTGGTCAATGTTCCTTTATCATCAACAACCGAATTCATGCTAGTATGACAGTTTCAAATAAAACAATAACCAACAAACCCCAGGAAAAGAAAAAAAACACTATACGATAGAAAAAGTTAATCACAGGCTCAAACTTCGATGTTTAATCTACCAAATGTCACAAAAAAATTATAAACAAAAGTAAAGCGACATAAGGCAAAATCAGCACATATAGAAATATACCTTCAAAAAGCGCCCCCTTTTATTCTCTCCGATGTCAAAATAGAATACCTAACAACAAAAACAACAAGAACTGTCAAATTCCCAGATCCCCGCAAGAGAACAATCCTCAGAAACAGACACATAACCAAATTGGATTCTTCTTCGACCTTGGTATCAAGCTTCAGCTCCTTACTCAAGGCATCCCTCTCATCAGAATTAACGTAGTAAGCAAAGAGATCGAGGAACCAGACGATGCCGTTCACGGGCACAATGATGGTGGATCTGGTGGCCGAGGTCTTCTCAGAGATCTTGAGGTACCTCCCCCGGGGATTCTCCTTCAGATCGAAATAGAAGAGCTTATGCTCGAACTGGAGCGTCTTGCACACCAACTCCACGTCGTTCCCCCCTGAACCCCCCTCCATCATCCCTTACTCCAAGAACCCTAGCCCTAGCTCTAAACCCTCCAAGAACGAAAAGACCAATCCCTAGATACAATCCCTCTCAAAGCCCACGCCAAGGAATTGGGGTGAGGGGACTAATTAGGGTTTGGCCCGGAGGAATTCCGGTGGTTATGGTGGGAATAAGGGTTGTGGTTGGGGTGTGGGGAGGGGGTTGGCGCCATGGAGTTTGACCGGAGGCCATCGTTCTCACCAGCTTCGCCCCCCTTTTAACTATCTCTCCCTCTCTCTCTCTCTCTTCCGAAGGAGCCGGGTCCTTTGTTCTACCACGGCTCGGCACTCGTTTTTCTACTGCGACGGGTTCTACTGACGGTAAAATCTCAGAGCGCGGGTGGCGATAACGTGCGCCACGTCGCTTCATGGGGTCGACCCTGGAGCTGTTCCTCCAAATCCAAGCAAAGATTCTTGCTTGGATTGGCCAATAATTGAGAGGTCAAAACGTCCAATGAGTTGCTGACCACTGCGTCATCGCCCAAAGGATAAGCTACGGTAGATGCCGGACCAAAGGAGCTATGGGAGAGGTGGCAGGGAAAAAGAATAATGATATGACAAAAGCATTAGGTGACAAATTGTCATCACCCAATTACTTTGGTCCCAGATGTGGGATTATATCTTAAAAATGCCCTACGCTTGTATGCTTGTGTACATGTAATGCTACATGCTAATGTCACGAGGACGCTACCAAGAAATAGGCCACATGGATTCTGCACAAGATTAACCCCATGCTATAATGCATGTGTAAATTTGTGTGTTCATGGGCATAGCAACTTTTATAATTATGTGCTAAGACTAGAACAATGTTCTG
The DNA here is from genome assembly GCF_009389715.1 of Phoenix dactylifera. Lineage (NCBI taxonomy): Eukaryota > Viridiplantae > Streptophyta > Magnoliopsida > Arecales > Arecaceae > Phoenix > Phoenix dactylifera. Next base: position 17,955,642 of record NC_052394.1, on the reverse strand, counting down.
TAATGTTTGGTTTTCAGGTCCGGTTATACCATAATGTTTGCTTTAAACAAGGACATGAATGGTTGAATTGCTGAATTAGAGTAGTCGCGTGCAGCATGTGAAATAATTTACGAAGAACTTGTAATGGATGATCTTTTTCCGTAATTAGACAGGACAGGGGCACATTGAATCTACAAGGAAGTTAATCTTTTGTGGTTGATAGGTCTGATGATTTTCATGGTTCCTCTGTTTTAGTTCAACAGCAACCACTTGCAAAATAGGTTTTTATTACAGGTTCATCTGTTCCTTACACATTTTCATCCCTTAAATGATTGCATACCATTGGATAGAAAACCAAGGGATATGTGTAGTGTTATGAAATGTTGATTTGATGAATATGTAACAAAACCAATGCTGATATGGAGAATCAGCAAGATAACTAATTGATTGTATTAATAACACATCGGGTTTGAGAACTGTTGTATTAATCATACTTAAGCTTCGAGTTCCCATTCATCATCAAAATGAATGAAGACTGAGAGTTGGACCAAAGAAACAAACACAAGATTCAGAAACCTGAAATGATGCATCTGAGAAAGGAAACCAAAACACAAGCTTGTTAATACGCTTGGTAAGTTGTTCTTTTGATATTCCGAGTTTATTGATATCTGTTCTATCTACAAGGTATGGATTTTCATACTTGTAAAGGCATATAAATAATGTAGTTTGGTACATACGATCAACACTAAAAGAAAATCATATAACTACCCCATATATTCCTAAAAGTCAGACAATAAAATCAAGAGAGAAGAATTAAGACCTTTCGCCAACAAAACAACTGCTTCCTTTATTATCCAGCTCATTTAGACAAAATAACACCTTTCAGATCATTGCATGCATATAACTATTCAGCAATTTGGAACTATAAGATAAAGAATGGTAACATGTTATTTAATGATTATTTGTCACAAATTTAAACTCTGCATACCATGAGATCCCAAAAGAAAAGAATAAATCAGCGAAGACCTAGCATAAGAAACAGGATGCAGCATGCAGTCCAAAACAACTCGCCAGGATCTTTCCTTTTACTTCCTTTTAAGGAGGGACAGAAGCGTTAAACAAGAGATGGCAAATCATCCTTCGTTGTACCATACTCTCTGAATCTCATGTAAAGCCAGAGATTAACAGGATATACACAAAGCTTTAATATTTGGTTTCTTTTGGTAGGAAAGATTTATTATTTGGTGAGAAGAAAAGGCATTCTGACATAGAAGATGATGAGGGGAAGACAAAATGAAATAGAACCAATGAATGGTAGAGAGAACAGAATATAGAGTTGATTGGGAGTGAAGGTTCTTATAAATAGTCTGGTAAAACTTTGGTTTCTCCTGCCAAAACAAAAATTAATCTGTCTTTTGAAATTGAAATAGCACAGCATAATAATTGGACAATTTGCACTTATACTGCACTGTAGATAGTGAGAGGTGATCAGGACAGGTCCAATAGCTCTCAATCCCAACCGTTACAAAGGAAAATCTTTTAGATACAAAACCAACTGAAGGAAAATGTGTTATTATCTTAGAATTAACTAGAAGTTTATTGCTTAGATCAACAGTAATAAAACACTACATGCTAAACCATCAGATAATCAAGAAGTGCACTCGGACAATAAGATGCTTCACATAAACTACACAACTGCATTGCAAAAACAATTTTGGGCTTTGATCCTCTATCAATCCTCAACTAACGCACAAATATAGTCATTAGACAAGAAAACTATAGAAATCTTCATATTCCATGACATGATCAAGATATATAATAAAAATCTGGCCGTTTAACAAGAAATACTATCGAGAAACTTTCAGGAGTTTCATGATATGGACACAAAAAAATAAAGAAAAAAAATCATCAGGTTTCGAGTCATACACTCTGAGACTTTGGTTTCTAAATTGACTTCCGAAGGGACTAATGTTTCATTTGTAAATGCTTATATATTGTGGGTACAACTGTACAGAGATGTTCTTTGCACCTTTTTGGCATCCATCCACACAGCCACACCAAGGGCCACTTACAAGAATGGCATATAAAGATAAGCTAGAAGGCAATGAGTGGTTAATAATAATATATTACCCTCAAGAACGAGGAAACAAAAAAAAGTACCTCTAACCAATACATTGAGATAGATGAATCTTGGTAATGCCAGTGAGGATGCTAGATACTAATAACAAGCATAACCATTGACCAAGGAAGAAAAGGACTGCAAAATGCTTGCCCTGGTTCATGCTTAATTATCATAGAGTGGCTGACAGCCTATCTTTAATCATCAGTTATATAAAACTATCAAGGTGAATAATTATGTGTGTTTTTTTTTATTTTCCAATTAAATATACACTTTGCATGAACTGAGACTGCAAAGCAGCAAATAGAAATTGACTATTGGATAGAAGTGCATAGGAATCAACAGATGTAAAGGTTCAGGAAAAAAGAGGGGTCTCTTCTTTCTTGGCTAGCTTGAATGTGTGTAGCTGAAAAGATGAGAATAGAACTCTTGATTCTCTCTCTCTCTCTCTCTCTCTCTCTCTCTATATATATATATATATATATATATATATATATATATATATATATATATATATATATATATATATATATATATATATATATATATATATATATATATATATATTGCTCATCAAGGTAATTCTTCTCTTTTATAAAAGTCATAAAAAATGTTGAAGTCTTTATTCTTCATTTTTGCCCCTTTCATGAGAGTAAGCAACATGAAACAGGATAATTTATTCTATCTTAACATCGTAAGATATATAAGTGGGTGGTATTTTTCCCTTTTTCATTATGCATGCCACATTTTTTTGTGCAAAAATATAATTTGTGTAAAAATAATTTATGAAAATTATTACTCATATTTTAGAAAAATTATAGAAATAATTGCTGGTACTCTTGGGGATCAGATTAGGTTTCGGGTGTGCACTCAGATCTTAGCTTTTGGTTGACAAATCAGGGCCACAACCCTAAAGTCAGAAGGTTTCTAAGTTGCGGAACCTTGGATAAGCTCTGCAAATAGAAGACGCTTCATATGCTCCATATTTAAGTTGTACTTTTGTACAATGAGCCATCCGATGAGTACATCTCCAGATATTTCAAAATATGCATAAAGAGATTTTTTTATATGCTTTTTAACTATAAAAAGATTGGTTGTCTCGATCACCAAAATCTCACTTGACAATTCAAAATATTCTCCAGTAATTACCGAACCGTTGGATGCATGAGTGAAGCAGGCCAAGCAAATCTTGAAAGAAACACTAAAATCAATAAAATAATTTTTGGCCAGTAAAAGAAATCTCTGTAAATCTAATTGTGAACAAAGAATGTGATCTACTTACCCTTCACCTATGCATTATTAATATATATCTATAAACAAACATGAAAAAGGCCAGGGAGGATTTCACGATACATCCAAATATTCGATGAAACAAGAGTTTTGGGCTAATAAAAATGCTTTCTTATTACTTCATTAGAGAAGAAACCTATGTGGGTGCACTTGTATTGCTGGGATATTAACACAGTAATATATTATTTGTTGAAAAACATAAACAGGGACCAAAAGAACTACAATTTCCAACAAAGTTGCATGCCTGAAGCATTGCTTGCAGTGAGCACTCTAGGAAATGTAAGTAGGTGAGATAGATCATATAAGGCAATAAGAAACACAGGAGGAAACTCACCTGAATGCCAACATTTCCAAGAATTGTGGGTCCTGGCAGAATAAAAGTTTGAGCAACTTTAAGAGATATATTAGCATAAGAAAATAATAAGGCGGCCCAATGCACAAGGCTCCAGCCATTGCAGGACATGAAAAGGGTCAAATATGTGCAGCCTTATCTTAACATGAGAAGTTCTTTCCATGTTTGGAACATGCAACTTCCATATCATGATAGAGCAACCCCTTACCATTGAGCCAAGGCTCACCATACGATGAGAGAATAACCAGTCCCTTTTCTGGTAAATGCACTCCACTATTGCTTTTAAGAATATCGTCCAAATAGAACTAAAAACAAGGAGAGGCAGATGATAAAAAGGAAATTACAACCCATGGAAAATTTCCATAAGACCTAACCCTACTAGCCTATATAGTTCCCTTTTCAATCCAAAAAAAGGTCTTCAGCTTTTGCATGGCAGAAAACATGAGAACAAGTTATAGATTATCTTAATAACAACTCCTCTGCAACAATATCTTCAAACTATCTTTGGATTTAAATTACATAATGCCTTAGTCCAAGATTCGATAGAATTGGCCAAACCCACTCAATAATGATAACTAACATTATTTTATTGGCTCAAATATGTTATAAACCATCTGGCTGTCAAACAATCAAATTGAGAATCGAGCTTAATGTCTAAAATCTTCAAGTTCTGGCAATTAAAAACAAAGCAGCACAAAATCATGGTACAACCAAAATCCTGTACACTGAAATTTGGCCAAAAATATTGCCAGATTTTGAAATCTTAATAAAGAGTTAATACCGGTGTCATAAAAATTGGCTATCTCCGGCTGTGGATTATTGAATAGAAGACCAAAAGGCACCTTACAAATGAGAGATACAACATTAGACAACATTTCAGACCCATATGAACCACACTCCACATGTATCTGTGTTCTCTCTGAGGATACTGCCTGGTTAATACAATGAACTCTTTCAGGACACATCAGGATTCCTGTGGAGTCTCAAATCTTGTTGGAGTGTCAATACCCATCATACAGCACAGACCTGATATCAATATTAGAAGCAGAACAATCCCCTGAAAACCGAAAGCAAAATAATTTAAACTCAGTATCATGTAGAAATTGTGAGGTCCAACTTTATCTGGAATTTGAACAAATCAAATACTGAATTCAACCATTCTACTATCTGTTCACTGTGGTTACACTATACAAGTCATCCAGTCATTAACAATAGAATTTTCACTATCTAATAGTAAAATGGGATTTGCTATCACAGATGCAAGGTTGCATATACTATGCCAACCATTTGAGTGATTGGCCAACAGCAAAAAAACCAATGAAATTACATGACCAACTAAATTGATTAGAGAATGAATGTCATTAGCTTGATAATATTGTTATCTTCCAAATTTCTTCAAGCAAGTAAACTACATGTACTCTATTGTTTAACCTATTACATTTACACATGTGGATTCAAAATCAACATAAAAAAAGAGTACAAATTAATAACATCAGCATTGTACACTTAATGAAACAAAATCAATCACAGAAATCAGAACTTACAACAAAAATCCCTTCTAGAAGTGATGTTTTAATTTGGCAAACTCCATCACAGAGGGTAGAATTAGATGAACCATTGGTGCTGGTGTCTTCTGCTAGAAACCTACTCAAAGACGGGTGAGTAGGGTACTGAAATGACCTGCATGGCTCAGAAGCATAGAGGATTGTATATGTGGCACCAGACTGCTCCAGTGAACTGATTAGTTCAGATAAAACCTCCCCTGAAATTTTCATTACATGCAACTAAGAATAGCCTTTCATTTGTCATGGGAGATCATCAGTAACTATCTTATCTCAATCTAACATACCTTCTGACTGGGTGTAATCCAATTCCTTGGAACCTCCATTGCAGAACACAATCAGATCCGTCTGCCCACTTACCCTTGTTTCCATCCTTGATCCCACGAAGTCCTTGGGATTTTTTTTTTTAATCAACATCAGTTACTAATATAAAATCAAACAAATAGCATTACCGGTTAAAGATTTATAGAAGCGATTTACATGTACTGAATGCAAGCCTTGAAGCTTCTTAAAGTTTTTGCCATTAACAGAACAAGAGTCCAAGTAAGCAATATGATTCACTTTTAATCCATGCCCACAATTTTCAGCAAATCCTGATATCAAGGAATTTTCCAATGTGTCATCTTCATCCGATATGGCCACATATGGAAATGCCATAGAAAAATTTGAACTTGTGAACAAGAGCTGGAGAAAAGAAAAAAAATAACTCCAAATGTTACAACTTGTTAAGCCTTTCACATAACTAAAGTTACCTATAAAGCATATTGCAAAAGATAGGCAAATAAAGCAATGCTTATTACCTTTAACATGTCTAGCAAAGCTGGATCCAGGTAATGGGTTTTAGAGATGTCTGAGGATTGCAACTAAAAAGTAAGATAAAGCCTTGTTAGTACGTGAAAGCAGGAAAACTAATTACTTTGATATTTGCAATAACCATAACTTCATCTCCTAAGTTCACATTCACACATTGGACAATGGAATGCAACCAGAACAATTCATCACTTCTGGGAATTTACAGCTATAAAATATGCAAGACATTTTCTTCCTTAAGTGAGAACCAAACAACGAGTGTGTACTTGCGATATGCAGAAGATGGAGACTAAACAATGCACCCAAACAAGTAATCAAAAAGCTAGTGCTTCACCATAAAACAGGCAGTCCATGTTTGTGTAGCAACAAACCCATTCTTTTCTACCCACATGTAGGGCAAAGCAACATCTGAAAAAGTACTTACAGAATAAACAATTGCAAATACAGATGTCGCTGCGTACTATAACTCATAAATGTAAAAGCATAGAATTTTTTTACCTTTCTCCCAACAAAAACAAGTGCAACATCCACATTGTCATGAAGGTCCTTCCCAGAGCACTGTGGAAAAAGGCCAAAGTCAGATACCAAAACCTTCAGTATTAAGCACTGCATTATCTCGCATAGCAGATGAAGCAAGAGGAAATCATAGTGCATCAAATTGTAAGGATAGCCAATTATCAAGTGGAAAACTTACCACCAAATTTGACCAACCACCCTCAGACAGAACTGATTTGGCTAAATTCTTTGAGGAGATTGTGCGGTATTCAACAACTTCTTTAACACCAAAATGAGACGAACTGCAGAAGCATAGAGTATAGTTCTATAGTATCTTGTATTGAAGCTATTTTAACTAAAACTAAAGGGTGGTCCAACATGCGAGGCTCTCGCCATTGCAAGGTATGGAGAGGGTCAGATGTGCACAGCCTTACCCCCATGTCTGGAGAGACTGTTTCCATGTTTCAAACCCGTGACCTCACGATCTCAATTGAGCAACTTTACCATTACACCTAAGCTCACCTTCTGTTTGGAAGAACTAAAGCTATCAAAACAGAAAAGTATGAGCTTCAAACAGCCAAGCATTCTATAATACCAGAACTAGATATCTTCTAATGTGCAGAAAGGCAAGTATGAAATATCATATAATATGGGAAAGACTAACACCATATTGTGCATACTGCCCACATTGGGCATACCATACCGAACTGAGACTCGGTACGAGGGGTGTACTTAGTCTCCTAGCGAGGCTTGATACTCCGAACTGATCCCATAGTAGGGCATACCGACACTGTATAAGCATGGCACCAATAGGAGGTCTAGTACCGACACTGTGAACCTTAGGATTTTGGAAATATAACATCACTGATCACTGTTGTCCATTTTATTATTTCATATGATACTAGCAACATCTGACTTCAACAGAAAATCAACAACAGTAGACAAAATAACTGTGCGGTGAGGTGAGTTTTCTGCTATTATACATTAATATGAAGATCACTGCATTTAAGACAGCCCTTAGAGGGTAAAAGGAAAAATAAAGACATAAAGAAGATACAGTGAAGGAGAAGAAAATTACAAAGATGAGAATGAGGGAAGGGAAAAATGAGAAAGGAGAGAAGAGGAGGTTGCATGGTTCAGTGCTGCATACGTAGTTCTGTCTCACATATTAATTCAGCAACCAAGTTGAGTAGCAATAATTTCCTCAACAGGTGGCCAGTTATGATTACATTAGAGCTAGACTTTGTCACATGCAATGCACATGATAGACATAATATGTGGGGATTCTCGTGGTGCAGGCTCGTGAGAGACTTTTCGTTTTAGCTGCTCTCTTTCTCTGTGTTTGGGCACATGCGCACAGTAACATAAAGAGGCTTCTTTTTTAGGAGTCCGATTTTGCAAGTCCAACTTTTAAGAGTTTTCTTTATACATAGTAGATAAAGGCAACATGGGACTTTTCACCTAAGACCATGTATAAATAAGGCTATTAATGCAAAGAAGTTACAAAACTACGGATATTCAAAGTATACCAATAATGACCTTCTGACCCTCTAATATTTCCCATTAAATACATGCAAGATTGTATTTGTGCCCCACTCCAACTTGTTATGCTTGTCCATAACTCTAAAAATGTTTGAGTAGTTTGGTGAAGACACCAGGTATTTGCTAAAAATTTAAAAAAAAAAAATCTTGCAAACTTATCTCAAAAAGGACGGAATCCACTCTTACAAGCTTAATTCACTCATGAAACATGAGACTTTCAGCCAAGTATATGCTGTTCAATTATTCCATTTCAACAACATACTGCTTACACTTGGATCTAATACTACAAGTAACCAATATGTCCAATATTGGTTCAAAAGCAGATCACGCAATTGGTCTGTGTGCAAAAACTAAAACAGACCTTTTTCCTCAACATCTGATTTTTATTTTTCTAAGATCCACAATCAAAGTTTCAATCGCATGATCGTGAATTGTTGGTATTGTATTGTCCCATGATTATGCAATGTATATGGAACTTAAAGGACATATCAGAAGTGTTGGAAACAACACAACTCATAATGATTCAACAAGTAAATTATATATCCCTGGAGAGTGCATGAACTGGTAGACCTCTCAAGAGGCATAAGGCACATAAAGCATTCTAATTGCCAAGTACATCAAATTACCCACCAGATGCTTTTTACACTGTCATCAGGCGGATCCTTTGGTGAGCAAATCCAAAATTTCTAGAACGCCTGGACTAAGGAACCAGCATGAAAAAGATATAAATCAGGCCTGCAGGATGGCTTGTTAGCAGCCCCAAATATAGGCAGAAATAATCCATTAGCAAGTTACTATTCTCCGCATCCAACTGCTGTAATAAAAGGTTCTTTAAAGATTTCTTAATGAAACCCAAAAATTAATCATTGTCATTTCCAAAAACCACCAACCTAGACTGCACATAAAAAATCTTGATATTTACAAAAAGTTATACAATTTTCCTAGCACATTTTGTAGCTATAATCCGCCATGAAAACATAAAAAATTGTCAAGTGATACCTATGTTAAATGTTTGAGAGCATTTCTGGCATCTTTTTGCTTACTTACCTCAGAAGCACCTCTTGGGGACCTCACATGTACCTCCTCTTCAAGGACTCTATATAGTTTGGCAACTCATGTTTGATGGGTAAAATTGCAAGGCTTCTTCAGTTTACAAAGAAAATGAAAGAAAGACAAGCAAACGGACAGAAGTAAAGAAGGGAAATTAAGAATTCTTTCATATTTGGTTCAAATGGAAAAACTGGAAATGACATTGTTGGGAAGTGGATTATCTAGCCTCATCAAATAACACATGAAGTGAAGAGATAATACATGGAAGGATGGAGAACTAGAGCTAGGAGAGGCAGATTAATAAAATAGAGGTATAAAGCACCAATTGTTGCAAGCAGTAGGACTTTCAACATTAGATGAGTAAATAATTACGAAGAGGCAGAAATTAACTAGTCGAGACAAGATCTCAATCAATTAAAGACATTCCTCCAAAAAAAAAAGCCAAAGCTAATCTGCTAATCACTCAATACCATTGCAATGAACTAGCAAAGATCATATCATAGACTCTCCACCTAGTGAGACATACATATTACCGAAGCCTAAAACAACAAAGAGAATGAATTTATACCTCAGATGGTGCGGAGACCACAGAAACGCAGGTGCCGTGGTGGGAAAGGAAACAATATGTGGCAATTGTGCAGCTGTAAACATAATTCCTAATAGAAGTGCCTTCACTCCCTTCATCTCTTCCTGCACAGCATTCAGATTAATGCTAACCAAATGATGACAAAGAGAGGCCATAATTCCCACAGAATGAAAACGGAATAACTAAATAAACTTCAGAAAACAAAAGTGAAACCAAGACAGACATAAAGATATCCCTAAATCCCAAATCCATTCCAAAGAAATTTTTTAAAAAAAAACTGATTTATGTTAGCCATGAATAAAATCCGGAGACGTGCAGATTTAAATCATATCAGTGGCAAGATCTCTACAGGGAACTAAAACTGTAAGCTGACATGAATCGATCGTTATAATCGCAAAAAAAGACGATTTTTTCAAAAGATATGCGTGCCTATTAGAAATTAGGGTTCTCGAAACCGCATAATTGATTAAAAAAACTTAGAAAAATGAAAATTCAAAAGATCCTTGAGGAGAGAAGGCAAGATCGAGGGATCTCCACGCCGATTGGAGAGTAAGATGAGATCAAGATATATCCATCGAGATGTCACCTGAAGAGGAGGCGATCTTCTTATCTAGAATTAGCGTTTTCAGGGCCCAGGGGTTCGAAGCTTCTCTTCGCTCCGATAGGCCTTTCTTTTCCCCTAACTGGATCGGACTCGTCTCCCTCGACAGGCGAGGATCCGGTTTCGGAAACAGCGGAAGAACGGTGTTCTGGCGTCCTCATAAATGTGCATGGTATAGGAGGCCCTGTGAGCTGTTTATAAAAACTGTTTGCTGTTTCGTAGCTATATTTCTAAAGTGCCGTGGCGCTTTAAAATTTATTAGGTAAACAAACTGAAAAATTACTTTTGTATGACAAAATAACCATAAAGTACATTACTAGTATTATACAATAATACATAATAAAATATAATATATATTAATACATAAATATATGATATAGTATATTAATGTAATGTAATACAATATTATTATAATATAGTACTATAATATTGTATACTATAGGGTAATAATTTAATATTAACATAATATTATATTATATTAGATTTATAGTATAATATAATAATAAATATATAAAATATTATAATTATTAGTATAAATTAATTTTTCACTCTTTTGATGACCATTTATTTCTCTAACAAATTTTCTAGCTACATGAAAAAATTAGTTAAATAATTACTAATATTTTTATTTATTTATTATTTTATTTCATTAAAATATATTTATTTATTATTTTATTTATTTATTTATTTATTTATTTATTTTTCTTTTTCTTTCCTTTTCTTTTTTTTCTTCTCTTTTTTTCTTTCCTTTTCTTTTTTTCTTTTTTTTTCTTTTTTCTTCTCTTCTTCTCCTTCCTTCCCCTCTTTCCTTCTTCTCCTTTCTTCTTCTCCCGCGAGGCCGACGGCGCCGGAAGGGGGCTAGGCTGCAACGGCCGCAGGAGGGGGCCAGGATGGTGGGCCGCGACGGCCGTGGGAGGAGGCCCGGGAGGGGACTGGGACGGCGGGCCCCGACGATCGCAGGGGGAGGGGGGCTCGGGAGGGGCCTGGGACGGCGAGCCGCAGCGCCTGCCGAGGAGACGGCGGCCATGGCAGCCCCTTCCTCCCCTTCCTTTTTTTTTTTTTGCTGTGGTGGGTCGCAGCGGCCAGGGCGACAGGCCGCAGCGGGGGCTGGGGAGTGCGGCCGCAGCGGGTGGCCGGCGTGGTGGCTACCACCGTGGGCAGCTACGAGCTGCCTCCCCAAAAAAAAAAAAGGAGGGCCGGCGGCATTAAGGAGAAGGAGATAGAGAGGGAGAGAGAGAGAGGGGGGGAATGGTGAGAGAAAAAGAGGCGGTGGGATTGAGATTTTTGGGAGGAAAAATAAACTTTTAAATGAGGGTATTTTGGTCAAAAATACAGCTTTCCGATAAAGCTGAAAACAACGTTTTCGGAAAGCTCCAAAATGGAGCTTCTGCCTAAAAGTTATTTTCAGCTTTCGAAAAGCTGAAACAGCTTTTCCAAAATTTTACCAAACACCATTTTTTACCTAAAAGTACTTTTGGAGGGCCAGAAAGTGCTTTTTGGCCCTCCAAAAGCTCCCCCAAACGGGCCTAAGTAGTCTTGCTTCCTTCTTAGAAGGACTTTTGACAGCTCGGAATATCTGAGATTTTCATTCTACCTCGGCAGTTTCTCGTACCATATTCTTCACCTGGAAGCCCTCATCCCCAAGCTTTCTTAAAGTTAATTTTGATGGGTCGGTGCTGGATGGAGGCATAAAGGATGGAGCGGATTTCGCCATTAGGAACCTGAACTCCAGGATCGTGGCAGCGGAAGGCTGTCAGTTATTTGACTGCACGGTTCCTAATGCGGAGCTGAGGGTTGTATGGATGGGTCTTCGACACGTTCAGTGTGTGCTCTCAGTTGTTTCAATTATCTTGGAGAGTGACTCGGCTATGGTCATTAGCTGGATCCAGGGGGGTTTGAGAGTCGCTGCTGCTGACCATTCCTTACTTTGCGATATCTGAATAATGATGAGGGACGGAGGGGTTATTCAGGTGAAGCATATGTTAAGAGAAGCCAACGGGGCTGCAGATTGGATAGCTACCTACGTGGCTCCAGTAGCACTCTGTAGGCAGAAGATGGGGAGCTGCCTCGGAAACTCTATGATATTTTTGTTTTCTGATTTTATTAGGTGCGTCCATACATATGTTGTATGAATCACCTGGTTTAGCAAAAAAAAAACATGATAGTAGGTAAATGGATCCTCTCCCTCCGAACGGCTGATTATAATTATTTTTTTTTGGTACATCAGCTGGTCATATAGCTCTTGCATGGATACAGTCAACTATATCACTAGTAAGAAGACTACACGAAGTAGAAGAAGCAGAGAACTGCTGAGTTCAGAGAAGCTTTTTAGAATGATGAGCAACAAATAAGACAAGCAAATCAACAGTTTAATCCATCTCTCGAAAGATATGCCTACCTGGGCGGCACGAGAATGGCTGATTACATGAGGGCCAGGGGTCGGTCGCATGAGATGGATTGGTGTGGTCAAGTACAGGCCATGACTATGGCAGTGCGATCGAACGGCAATAGAAAAGTTCAATGCGGGCACGATTTTTCTCGGTTTTTTTGTCACTTGCTTCCGAGGAGAGAGACTCAAGCAAATGAAGCCAACCTCTCATAGACAGCTGAAGCCGAACGCAATAGCCGGCACATTGCAAGCCTGTTCATGTAGTTAATGGGTCACAAGACTCGATTAATTGCACAGAACTCCTTCCTCTTATGATTGAGTATCGTATAAACAACCACATAAGAGCTTGATGTCACTTGTATTCAACCCAAGAATTAAGTGCAATGACAAGTAGAAAAAATATTTCCGATCCATATCCATCAAGTCCCAACTTTCAACATCGGATAAGCCTTCTCCTGTTATCATTTACCATCATTTTCGATTATGTTTCATCAGACCACCACAATGGCTCCCCTGAGCTATTTTCAGTTATTTTGCTTACTCTATCTTGAAAATTTCTATAATTCTAATAATAAGATCTTTAACATTGGAGCTGTTCAATAAAACAGAATCATCTGTCACATTAACCACTATATATTTATGGTCAATTTTCTATTCTTATTTATCAGCTATTTTTGTTATGAACAATTCCTAAATCATTAGGTGACAATTCTTGCAACAATGAAAATAATTAATAACCTAGTCAACATCACCTCCGGTTTTGCTCAAATGCAAGTGCTATCATGGATGACAAAGAAAGGCTTCTACACTAGAATCGTTCAAGCATATGAAAAAATACGGATTATACATGTTGCCACCTAAACGACAGTACCGCAAACATGCCTCGAATCTATAATCCACTGCCTGACGAACTTTATAAATGGATCTAGGTTGCAAATAATCCAAAAAAACTGAATCAAACCTAAAAGCAACCCAGCCTCACCTTTTCCCAGCTGAATTCACGTACCATACTTATCAACTGCAGCCGTCTATCTACAAGCATGTTTTTGTCATTTCAACAGTCTTAACATAGATCTCAAGATTGTTCTATTAACGCACTGCAATGCCCTCACCAAAACGCTGTAACATTAAGCAATCGATCAATTCAGCCTTGAATGAAGCAGGTTGCCAGCGAGCACGTATGATTCTTCCGCAACTGCTTTAAAATCATAAAAGACCAAAATCAATGAGAATCGCTTCATGGAACCACACTAATACCCTACAAAGTGCAAAAAGTCCAAACCAAATTTGCCCAACTTTGCAGCATTGTCTTGATGGTACTGCTCTACGTCTGCATCAGTTTTTAGATGTCAGTAGTGATCCAAAGCTGCAGATTTTCTGTCTGCATGAGCTTGGGGTCGTCTAAACTGTAGCCAAGATGTTACTCCATTCAGCAACATCAATTCTGAAGGAAATAAATGTGTAGTACGAACTACAGGACAAATTAATATCAACAGCCAAATCCCTCATCAGCCTAATGGCTCAACCAGCCCCTGCTGCTTTGCAGAAAAAATCACTAGTATGGACGAAAATTGTAGGCAATGAAATAGCAACAAAACAAAGTGTCTCAATCATGTTTCTCATGGGATTGAGAAGAAAAATCAATTTGAGTTAGTTTTGCAAACTCCAAGCAAAGTTGCGAACTTCATCGCTTCCCACCACCACCACCAAGCTTTGGGCCTTTAGAAGCCTTAGCCATGCTACCGCCCTTTGTCTGGATCTTCTGGGTTTTAGCCATCAGTTCTGCCTTCTTAGCTTTCTTTTCATCCTTGGTCTTCTTTATACGCTCCTTAATCTCCCTGCAAACAGCAGAACCAATATCACTTACATGCTAGGATAATGTGCAAGTGCTCGTCTAAATATAGATAGATAACATCCATTCAAGATACATATTCTAGGAAATATTGCCAATATAATGATCCTAATGCCTGAACAATTTTTTATCAATTAAAATTGTTTTAATATAAGCAAACAGCATTAGCGAAGTACATAAAATAGGGTTCTATGCAGAAGAAAGCTTGACATATGAAGAACAGAAAAAAATGAAAGCAAACTTAAAGATTTAAGAGCAAACAGAAAGGGCAAAAAAGAAAAGTTAAGCAAATAAAGCTAATATGGAAATAAGATAATCAGTTATTATGAAGGGAACAGAAGGCCAACTTGACAACAAAATTGATTTTCCCAGGTATTAACATTCTGTTAAATTTATTGAGCAGGGTAGAGAAGCCAGAATTTCCCACGTAGCTTACAGTACACCCATCTACGATACACAGCAACCAGCTGGGGAAGAAATATACCGAAGAGCTGCTTCTCTGGCAGCATCGCGAACCTCAGATTTCTCAGTTCTCCTCTTCTGAATAACTTCCAGGGTAGCACCAACAATTGATCTGGAATATGGCTTCTTTGTTGTACGACGTCTCTTTTTAATAGTTTCAGCATGAAGGTCCTGCAGACACAACCAGATGAATATTTTTTTAATTCTTTAACAGACCTAAACATAAAGTTAATTATTGAGCTTATCAAAATAACAGCAGCAGCAATACTAACATTGAACATAGTATGTTGATTCACAGGATGCAAACTCAATTTAAAAAGAGCTTTCCCATTCTCAAGAGTAACATTTAAAAAGGAAGGCAGAAAAAAGCAAGAATACATACTGTGTGTTGCAGGCCCACGCTGCTCCAGCAGAAATATTTTTTTTTTCAAAACAAAAGTTTGTCCATGCTGGCTCAGTTGCAAAGGGTATGAATATGATATAAATTTTATGTGACAGATGCTGCCTGCTCAATTTGCTTAGGTATTAGGGAGAACCACTGACACCTTCCCTAGAACAGTGTAATTACAGCCAACACCTGAATTTCTCTATGGCCACCTAGACAACAACCAGTCAAGCACCACCTAGCATTTGACGTGGCACCCGAAATGATCCTATTGGCATTTACCTTTTTTCTTGCGAGGAAAGGCATTTACCTACTTACACTGTTAATATAGTAATGAAGATATTTCTACATTATTGATAGCCACTTTACAAGCTATTGAAGAAACAGCTTGCGTAAAGAATTATGGGGACACTTAGTTGTGAAAGGATAAGGGGGGCTAGACATTATTAGAAGCCTTTATTTGCCTGGCAATATTTAGTGGAGGATGGCTATTTCTTAGTTATGACCAAAGAGAGAAAATTCTAGGTGGCTTGGACCATATGACTCACTCTCATTCGAGAGTCCGTTAGTTGATCATGAAATGACATCATATGATTCGGTAGTTCTTTCTATGCTACTCCCAGTTTTTTAGGTCAAAGGAGAAGCCAGATTACAGGGCCCATTTAGTTGTGAAAGGATTGAGGGGACTAGACACCATTAGAAGCCTTTATTTGGCTGGCAATATTTAGTAAAGGGAAGGATAATTCTTGGGGATGACCAAAGAGAAATTTCTAGTTAGCTGGACCATATGACTCACTCATATTTGAGCAACTGTCTCAAATACAAAAATTTTTAAATTTCTTTTCTCTTTCTTTTGCAGAAAACAGAGAAGAATTCCTTTAATAGGTATTAAGTGCAACAATTTAAAAGAATAGGAAAGGCATTATTTTTTTCTAATAAATAAAAGGTTGCATCACTGTAATTTAATGAACTACTAGCAGTACATAGGGGTGAGAGCACAGACCATCCCCTGATCCGGGACATAGGGATGATGATGAGGGATAGGGTGGCCTTTCAGGCCAAACATGTATTAAGAGAAGCCAATGGGACGGCCGACTGGGTGGCTGCCTATACGGCTCACCACTCAGAATACACCCTCTGGTCAGAGGAGAGGGAGCTGCCACAGGCACTCCGCGAGTTGGTGTTTTTTGACTTTATTGGATATATTCGTACACGTATTGTATGAAGAACCCGTTTAAGCAAAAAAAAAAAAAAAAAAAAACTACTGACAGTACAAAATTTTAGACTTTAGACCGCAAAACAGAGAAAATTAGAAGTCTACTTTTAATTTTTTATTGAGATCTTAAAACAATTTCAGATCATTCATAATGTGAAATCCATTGTTCTATTCAGTTTTACATCACACATATAGCAACATGGAAATAGTTAAAAATAAGATAATGCAAAATCAATATACTGCACCTCAATAACCTTTTCCAATAGCTCACAAAAGACTAGTGCAGACATGAAGAGTATCATTTTTCAAAATCATCTTTCTTATATCTACCAACCCTCAACCAATTTTGCCAGTTGAATTTATTCTGATTATTTTACTAAAATCAGATTAATTTTCAATTAAGATAGAATATTTATATCAATATTTCTTTTTATAGGTCCTTTCATTATAGATGTGTTTTCATGCATGGTGAGGGCCAAAATGGAAAACAGAGAGAGACAGAGAGAGAAACTGCCCCCAGATGCTGAAAAGAACTACAAACAATTTCAGCATCGGAAAGTGGTGAGTTGACATTTACTTGATTCAAGAAACCAGGCAGGCAGAAACTTTTAAAATTAACTACTTCAGATGAAACTACAGTATCCCTACCATATTATAAGAAAATAATAAATCAGATAGTAGAATAGTACAATACTTCTGCAACATGTATGTCCCTACAGAAGCTTGCAAGAATATAAGTAGCTCCTCATACTCTTTCCTTGGATGCTCATAATGCAACTGATGAAAGAAAACCAACTACTTCCTCAAGACATTACAGTTTCTAATGGAGCTGGCAGATCGTTTTCAGCAAATAGATGCATAAACATCAAATAAGCACAACCTATTTAAACTTATAACTCTGCAATATCCCAATAACACAACTACATATTAATCAATCAATAGAAATAAAGAGTACTAGCAGAAGTCAACAGAAGAAACAAATATACGATCAACATTCCAAACACAATTAGAATCATCCACTAGTTGTCATGCAAAGATTACCACTTGATCAATGAAAATATATAACAAATTATCCGAAAAATTTAATTAATGGCCAAGCAGAGTTGTTCATCCTAAATTACGAAACTCTATACCATCTACTTAAGCAGTCCCATTTACTTCCCCAGAACTCTTCAACTTGAAATGTTCATTGTAATAAAAATGTCAAATCAATATAGACAATACGATGGACCCCTATGCGCAAGAAAATTTTTTAATCTTAGCATGAACACTGTTAGCTGATGCCTTTGGTCACTTATTCTAGGGGCATATATGTTAGACCAAATGTAGAAACATTAATTGATGAAAGTACCTTCTTGTGTTGCTTCCTGTACATAGCTGTCCAGGTAAGCTTCGCAGGTTTCAGACGGTTGTGGAAGTAGCGCTTACATTTTGAGTTGGCAAAAAGAAAAACCTAAAAATAAGAATAACGATTGTTGTCAACACAAAATCATATATAATTGTGTTCTAATGTTGCAGTTCTTTTCTCCTATAAAATCTGAATTTTTTTTTACCTGGGAGTCAGATCGAACAAATCTGATACCCTTTCCTGGATATATCTTACCACCACTAAAACGGCAAAGTTCTGTCCTGCAATTTCAAGCACACTCTTTAAAAGTTAACATACCAGCGCCCACATAATATAAGACTTCCAAAACAAACATGTATTTTTTTAAATTTGAGCAACTAATAGAATTATGGAGACTGGATCTGCTACCAGTCACAAGATGAATGAAATTATGACTACATAAGCACAAAAGGAAGAAGAAAAGGTCCATGATATATTCGTGGAATTAGATCAGTTGTTTCTGCAGAACATAAAGCACAAAATAAATCCATGCATCAGGATGATGTCACATACTTCAGAACCATCTTTTTCACCTTCAGATGACTTCACCACTTTTCCTGAAGACAGTTAATAATAATAAGCAATCAGAATGTCAGTAACCAAGCGAAACAAATTGCAAGAGAATTTTCAAAGTTAAAACTGATAACACTGGTAAAATAATATTAACAAAAGTTACTTTGAAACCATAGGTAGGCATCACAAAACATGGGCAGCATCTGCCAGAATTTAGGTATAACAGTTACAACATAGAAATGTTCTTAGAAACTGAAATATTGTTGGGTCTATACTGGCAGAAAAAACACAATTAGCTCATTCTGCAAAGCGGGCCCCCATGTTGTTCTTGCACATAAAAGATTAGGCAACCATTCAATCATGATGAAATGGAGCCTCAGTACATGTGCAGAATTTCAACCCACAAATATACCAGCAATGCAAGTTAGAACAAAGAAAGTAACACAAAGGCCAATATGCCTATAAGACACATAACATGTTAATATTAGTAAAGTAACAAATCAACCTGAGCATAATAATTTGCAAAATTTTAGAATAAAATGGCTGCTTTATGTGGCTCAAGATACTACCATGTTCAATTAAACTCATAAAGATTGTCTGCATAAGGATGGAGATCCCCAACAAATATTCAACATGACACATATCATCCATTAGAATGCACTACTGTTACCAAGACCAGATGGAGGACAGTTCTTGGGCTAAACGGCCTCCGGCAAGTCCCCAAAAAACTTATAGAAGGTCGATATGAAATGTGATCCAACTTATATAAGTTCATTAGCAAGCGTATACCGAGTTCCATCCAAAAGAAATACAAACTTAGCCTCCATCAAAACCTCGCTAACGAGACTACCAAAAATCTTACACAATATCATCAGAAACAAGTTCCGCAACACTTCATATCCATCAAAAAGGAATATCTCTAAAAGGAAAAGAGGAAAAGGAATAAATCAAAAAACTTTGAGAAATCGACTTCATCCAATAAAATACGAGACTTCGGGAGTTAATCATTTCCTGACAAGAATGCCATTAACATTATATGCCGATATTTCTTCGGAAAAAATATAAATTATCTAAAAAAGAGCGGTGATTTTTGAGAAATGCATCTAAGAAGAATAGGATCTAAACTCGCGTGGGTCTCAGAATTGCAGATCTGAGCCAAGAAGATGAACAAGAAGTTCAAAAGCTCCGAGACAATACCCAGACTCAAATGCCACAAGCATTGGGAACCAAAATGCGATTAAACCCTAACGATTTCTCGAGCAAAATAAATCAACCGAAACCCAGGAATCTATAAGATACATAGGACATAGTATTCTCCAAGAAAAAGAGAAATCCGAGCAACTCGATAATTAGATTGGGACATGAGATGACAAATACGGAGAAGAACGGATCGATGAGTGTCCAAGACGTACCTGAAGGAACCCCGGCCGCGGAGAGAGACGGCGGAGGAAAGTCTCAGAACGAGGTTTAAGGACTTGCCGCTCGTTAGGGTTTTTAGGCGACACTGGAGTTGCTGCGACGGAACCGCGGATGAATCAGAACGGTCCGTTAAATGAGGCCCTTGGATCCACGTGCATATAAGCAATGTGCCTGAGATTGAAATACGACATAGGATATCAAAATTTCTGCCTGTTGTACTTTTTTTTTTTTTGGCTACAAACATTTTTCTATAAATAAATAATATAAAACATCCATTCATGATCAACCCAAATCGAGTATAACTTTATATACTACAAAATATATGTTTTTTTAGGAACCAACGAAGCAGCTGATTGGGCTACTTTTTATGTCATGAAGTATGGAGTTTTTTTTTTGGCAGCCAATGCATTTCCATCTATTTATTCAAAAACTTTGTGAGATAGCTGGTTCAAAAAAAATATAAATAAATAAATAAATATGGAATGTAACTAAAGTTTATAATACACATGGAAACTTTGATGTATATGAGTAGAGTTGGGCACTGGGCCGAGCCGCCCACGGCCCGGCACGGCCCGGCACGAAGCGGGCCGTGCCTGGCACGGGCACGGCCCGCTTGCTAGAGTGCCGGGCCGTGCCTGGCACGGCCCATTTGAGAGGGCCATGCTGGGTCACAGGGTACTAGCCCGCGGGCCGAGCCCGGCACGGCCCGCTCTAGGCCCGCGGGCCAGCCCGGCACGACCCATAAGGGCTTGGGCCGGGCTGGCCCGTGGGCCTGGCACGGTTCGGGCCTGGGCCCGGCCCGGCCCGATAAAAATTAATGCTTCATAAATTTCCTAAAAAAAATAATAAATATTGAAAACTAAGGATTTATGAATATAAAGCCACCTTAATGGTGGGAGGTTTGGCATAGACCCCTACCAGTTTATTAATTTAAATCAAAATGGTACATGAAGGGAGGTTTGGACCTTGGTCTGACCTCTAGAATACAATAAGAAACTAAGAAAGGGCCGAGGTTTGAACCTTGGTCTGACCTCCAGAATACAATAAAAATGTACAATTATAAAAAAATAAGAAATCTTACTAATCATCAGTGATTCAGTGAATCAGTATTCATTCTTCAGTCTTCAGTCTTCAGTCTTCAGTAGTGTTTGTATCATCATCATCAGAGGATATTGTATTATGTCCACCTTTATCTTGAAGTCTTGCCTCAGCATCCAACCAATCCTTGAAGCAGAGAAGCATCTCCACCGTTTCGCCCGTCATCCTACTTCTCTTTTCGTCAAGAACACGCCGACCTGCACTAAAAGCGGATTCCGATGCTACCGTGGACATCGGCACAGCTAAAATATCGCGTGCAATTGCAGACATAACAGGATATTGATTTCTAACACTCTTCCACCAAGATAATACATCTAGATTCTCTATTTGATTTTCATCATATGCAGACTGAAGATCATTTCGTAAATAAAATTCTAGTTCACTACTTAAAGATGAAGAAGATGAAGAGGAACTTGAAGCATGTGTGTGTCTTCTCTGTGCAATGAATGAAAAAATAGATGACGAACGAGAACTACTAGAAGAAGAAATAGAGGTTTGTATTTGTGTTCTAGATCCACGAATTTTTTCATCATATATAGCATAAATATCATAAAGAAGTTGTTTTACCTCATCTTTAGCAGATTCAGAATCTTGATTCATATTTTCAGAATATGCATCAAGTAAAATTAGCACGCCATTTAATTTAACTCTAGGATCAAATACAGCAGCTAAGTTATGCATAGGACATATCTTGTCCCAATACTCATTCCATTTAGATTCCATTAGGTCAATAATAGGCATTAAAACATCATCATATCTATGTTCTGCAAATTTTTGACTAATTATATATGCTTGTTGTAAAAATGAACATGAAGTAGGGTAATAAATACCAGAAAGAACATTGGTAGCATTATAAAAACTAAGCAAAAAATCTTCCAAAATTTTTCCTTTATTCCAATCAGTTTCAGACAATGTAAAGCCTAATCCACGATCATTAATATATGCACTTAATAAGTTTTTATATGGGTATGCATCATGTATCATGCTATATGTGGAGTTCCAACGAGTAATTACATCAAGTTTAAATTTTTTAAAACGTTTGCCATGATTTATGCATAATTCCTTAAATTCTTGAAGTCTTGATCTTGAAGCATGAATAAAAGAAACTGCATTTCTAATTTTTGAAATCACATCTTGAATCATGCCCATGCCAGCTTGAACAGAAAGATTTAAGATATGACATGCACATCTAATATGCAGTAAATTTCCATCTAATATGGGATGCAATGAGTCTTTTAATAATGCAACAGCAGAATTATTATTAGATGCATTATCAAAAGTAATAGACATAATTTTATCATTAATATTATATGAACATGCAGTTTGATAAATAATATTTGAAATTTGTTGCCCAGAATGTGGAAAATCAAAAGCACGAAAAGCAAGAATACGTTTATTTAATTGCCAATCATTATCAATATAATGAGCAGTAATGGCAATAAAACAATTACTACCTACAGATGCTGACCAAATATCAGAAGTTAATGAAATTTTTACATTTAAAGTAGAAAGTGTTTCAATTAAATTTTGTTTCATTGCTAAAAAGTTGGTCATAACTAATCTTCTAAATGTACGCCTACTAGTTCTTTTGTAAGCAGGTTGTAGGTTTAATTGAACATATTCTTCAAAATTAAAAGATTCACATAAACTAAAAGGTAATTCATCCTTAACTATCCATTTTACAAGTGCTTTTCTTTGATTTTCATGATTATATGCAAAATTACCTACAAGTAATCCCCCTTGTATATTAAGGGTACTTTGAGTTTGAGCATGAGAATCATGCATCCTATGACTCTCTTGATGTCTTTTTAAATGCCCTGTTCTCCCACTACTACTACAACTATAAAGTTTGGCACATTTTTTACATCTAGCTTTCCAGACTCCATCAACCATAACTCTATCAAATTCATTCCATACAGCACTAGTCCTCTTACGAGAAGAGGTTTGATCTTCACTCGGTTCACCAGTTCTAGAGGAACTAGGAACATGGGGTTGAGGATTAGTTTCTTCTCCCTCAGAAACAGGAATGCCAAACTGACTTTCCTCAAAAGATGACATATCTATGATTAATTCAAAAAATAAAAACTAACCGCAAGAAGGAATTGAGTAGAGGGTCGGAGGGCAGAGGCAGAGCCGAGATTCCGAGCTTCCTCTTGTGCTCTCAACAGAAGCGACCTTCTCTTCTCAACAGGAACCTCCTCTTGTGTAGCACTTGAACAAACTAAAAATTAAATTGCTAGAAAAGCACTTTAGAAGAGAGAAATAATAGCAGTAGAGAAGGAGAGAATGAGAGGTTTGGTGTGGTGAGAATGAGGGAGGAATGGGCTATTTATAGAAGCCCAAAATTTTTTTTTCCCAAAATACCCCTCAATTCAGCCGGTATTGGACTGTTGGGAGGGGTAAAATGGACTTTTTTCCGAAAATAGCCGTTGAAAACGGCTATTTTCCTCCCCCCTCTCCAGACGGGCCGTGCCGGCACGGCCCGTCTGGAGCCGTTGCGGGCCGTGCCTGGCACGGCCCGTGGCGTGGCTGGCGTTCCGTGCTGGACGGGCCGGGCCAGGCACGGCCCGTTTAGTCCTTTAGCCCGGTGGGCCTGGGCCGGGCCGGCCCGGCACGGCCCGTTGCCCAACACTATATATGAGTATTAACATTCAATCTTATCATCAAAGTTTAATAGCAAGAAAGAAGATTAATCAGTTATAGATATGCGAGTGGGAGGTTCAAGTCATGAGGCTACGAGACTACGGTTGCAGTCACTCGATATGCATGCTTACTTGCAAGCTTTTGAGGACTTTAGTTTGAAACTCGGCCTATAGCTTATGTGACCCCAGCCCCTAACTTAGTCTACTCCAACCAACACTTTTTAAATATCACCAAGCGGTGCCTTGTAGTGACTTGGTTGGCCTACACAGTTGTTTTGACTATCATTCAGCTTTCCTCGGGCCTTGCCAGGTGGCATTATCTTGTTGATCTTCATGCCATTGATTTTAATGTCATGTAGGTAAACTTATCGAACGCTTGACTCCAATTAGTGGCCTCTACACTCCTGTGAAATCAGACCTTACCAAGGTTGGAGCCTCTTACTATTATTTCCCAGCTCCTGGCTTTGCTACATGGCTGCTATCTAACTAGAATTTGGGCTTCCACGGTTAGGATATGGTGTAAAGACAAACTTAATAGAAGCCACTCAAATATCATGCAAATTGAAATTAATTGCTTTTTCAGTTCATGCTGAAGCAAACCTGTTTCTTTTGCTGTGGTGCGCACATAGACAAACAACTAATAAAACATTACTTGTACATTTATTTTAATAAGAAAATCTGGTAATTTTGATGTCTAAAGCGAGTTAAGTTTGTTTTTTTTTTTTCCTGTACAACAGATGAATTAATTACTTAAAATGAATATAAATATACCCATAAAAATCAGAAAATAAAATATTAAAAAATTACTGCAGAAGATGTGTGGAAAAATTTCATAATGTAAATTCAGTATGATCGGCCGTATAGCCCGTCATTCGATCTACAGCATTGTTAGCTTCTTTCTAGACGTGAAAAATCTAAATAGAAGGCAAAACACAGTAAGTTATTTGAACGGACATAAACGGCCCAGGTAGGATAGAATTGTCTCATACCGACAAATCGCATGTTGCCCAACGCATTGAACCGTAGCATACGCATTGTCTTCTAAACTTGTCCAAAGATTTTTTCCAAGAGAGCAAGGGTCACCTTTGATGAGATGCCGGAGAATATCTAATTTCCATTGAAAGATTGGACCAGTTTGATATTTATTCAGCTAATAGAAGGCTCCACACCCTACGTTGCCGCGAACCTCCTTACCGCCACCCGACACGAGTTCAAGTGGAGATTACACAACAGTATATTTGTGCTTAGGGAAACCATCCACAACCATCTTAGCACATGTAACACAACCACTAACTATAGAATCACGTTTAATTTGCAGCAAAAACCATTAAGTGGCCTAACAAATATGTGACAATTTTCTGACTCGCTTGATAAACAAGCAGTCATTTGAGAAGTGTTTCATGTAAACATTACAGCATGTAATATAGTTTTCTTATAAAACAGTATTGCTTATGCAACAGAACGCAAATTTCCCTGCATTAACTAATAATATTGCAGTATAAAAACTAACGTAAATATAGACTCATGTTAAATCCAAACCGATCAAAGGATACACCTCATAGATTCTTCCTTTTTTCCGTAAACGCGCAGGTACTTCCTTGATGTCACAATGTAAAGTTTATCGTGATAATATTTGAGAACAAATTTTACTGATCAAATCAGTAAGAATAAACCAGAATTAAACATGCAATCCGCTTTCTTTTTCAGTTGGCATCCTTCTCAGGATCAGAACTAACAATTGGCAGATTTCTTCTGTACTGAGGAGATGTCAACCTCCTTTCCAATGGTGTCTTCCTCTTGCTCACAACAAATCTGTTCACTCCCTTTCTCATAGGCATTATCTCTGGGAAGTCTTCATCAGGAATGTTGCTAAGCTCCGATATGTCCTTTATCTGAGCAACCCTACGAAACCATCTCTCTGCCTTGGCCTCCTCAGACATGTCCAAAGGATCAGGTTCCTTGACAGCAGATCCTTCCAAACTCTTCCCAGACAAACCCTGGTTCCAGCTTTCTCTGGAATTTTGAGAGTACTCAGATTTTTGAGGTGAGCTGGCAGTAGAGCTGCCACCATCCAATGCACTCTTTTGGGTATATTCACTCTTCCAACCCTCTTTGCTATTCTTCCATGAATTATTTGGGAGCTGAGCTGAAGTTGTGGTAGCCCCACCATAACCTGCATCTGCCTTGCTCTCATTACAAGTTTTGCCAGATAAGTCTCTGCTATGGCTCTCAACATTAGGCTGACCGTCAGGCCACTGTGACGTATTTCCAGCAGATCCAAAGTTTGAAACCCTGGTCTTAGCTTCTTCCGACTTCTCAGGGACAATCTGAACCTTTTCAGGTGGAGCTGCACCTTCTAAGGTAGATTCTACAGTTTGAGAAGTTTCTGGTTGCTTGTCTTTCTTTGCAAAGTAATCCGGGGGGAAAGGGACAAAGGGGACAAAATTGGAGTTATTGGCTTGCTCCAGAGCTATGCGTCTCTTGTACTGTGGTGATGTCAAAGAACGGTCTTTCTTTTTGCTGATCACAAATCGGTTCTCACCTTTGCGCATCGGCATGATCTCAGGGAAGTCATTATCAGATACTGCACTTGACAAATCTGTGACATTGTTGAGCTCTGCAACTCTCTTGGACCATCTTTCAGATGCATCAGATGATCCATTGTCGTTCTTGCTATCAGCTGGGTTTCTAGAGCTCTCAGCTACAGATTCACTCAGCTGACCAGTCTTCGTGGAAGCTTCCTTATCTGGGAATTGTTGGACATCATTGTTTGAATTCTGAGATTTACTAAACATATCTGCAGGTAAAGGCACAAAAGGAACATAATCAGGATCTCCCCTTTGGTTTGCCATACTCTGCCTGAACTCTGAAGAATTAAATCTACTTCCAGCTCCAGTATTAATCTCTCCAGCATCTGACTGATGATTTGTTCCTGGTGATGTTGAACGACCGAGTATCCTGTCTAAAGTCTTGCTGATTGATGACTCAGAAGTCTTGTCAGATCCCATTCCACTCAAACCTCCAGGCTGAGATTCATTCCCCTCCAAAGAACCAGTATTACCCAAATTACCTCTATGTTGAGCATTCGCCAACCTCCTTTCCAGAGGTGTCTTACGTGTGCTAACAACAAATCTATTAACCCCTTTTCGCATGGGCATAATCTCTGGAAAATCTTCATCAGCTATTGCACTGCTCAGGTCTGAAGAATCATCTAGCTGGGACACTTTGCTGAACCACCTCTCAGCCTTCTCATCATTGGCAGCCAGCTTGCGCTCAATTTCAGATTTATCAGTGCTGCTTCTGTTGAGGATCTGTTCGACATTTGAGCTTCTACCATAACCCAAACCAGCCCCTGGTACAGTGGTACTTACTGAGGTTCCTCCAGGACGCTTGCAGTCACACCTTAAGCATGACATGTTCCTCCCATAATTGAAGAAATCACATCTGGAGGAAGTTTAAAAAATAAATTAACACCAATTTCCCGTCATAAAGAATCAAAAGCATATTTATTAAAAATCTAAATTTCATGGTGAAACATAAAAGATTGTCAAAACAGGCTTACTGAGGACACTCCCACTCTCCACCGGTCACAACCCTCTTTGGCCGCTCCTCATTACATTCAAGACATCTCATATTCCGAGCAAAGTTCATGAAACTACACCTGCATGACAAATAATAGTACAAGAATTAATTCATTATTGTGCATTTAAAAAAAACCAATAAAATGTCATATAAGTTTTCCACATTTAAAACACATCGGATAACCCTGTTGAGCTTAACTAAAAATCATACAAGTAATATTGTCATAAGGTTAATGACCAAATTCCACTAAAAAGATAATAAATACTAAACATGAACTATTAGATCATTGGGCATCTAAGAGGCCTTCAGTTTTGTTAGTAACCATCATAAGATATGCAAGAAGTGCCTCCCTTCATGCATAAAGCCACCACGAACTCGAAATCAAAAAACACCAGAATATATCCCAGTACAGGTCAAATCAGCAGGACTCTTCACCTACAATAATTTCAAGGGAGTATTTTCAGGGGAAAAAATGTGCATCACACTCCTTGGAACTGGATCTGCATGATCAATGCTCACTTTTGCTGCATGCACCTCGTTTTCAAGGTACTCTAAAAACCAAATAACAAACAACAAAACATAAAGTGTGGAAGTCAAGCAATATCTCATTCAAGTGAAATTATATTTGACTCCATTAGGACCAACAAAATTAAAAGTCTCAATCAAAAGGTGTTCTCACCACATCTCAAACAAGTGGATCCCTTCTAGATAATGAACAACTAGTGTTCTTGAAGAATGACCAATCACTAATACACAAGCCGGGTGATCTGTCTGTTTGACTAGAAGTTGCACAATCATGGTTGGCATATCAAATTTGAAAACCACATAGGTGTTCTAATTCTTACCAAATAAGCACTTTAGGAGAGATTGGATTATCTGCCGCTTGCCATGCATGGATCAATTACAATCTCTACACTTTGGAACTTCAACACTAGTGTGGTTTAAGAGGTTTTCAAGCATATATAAACATAAACCACCTAAACAGTACAGAAGCCAAACCAACCTCATTTCAATGTGGGCCATATGTAAGATTAGTGGGATCTGCACGGCTATAGACATAGCTGTGGTTTGCATGGCTGGAGGTGTCTTTCACTATTTAGGTTCAGCCTTCCCTCTTTGCCTAACAGAGAAGCGAAATCATCATGTACCATCCTCACATTGTCTCCAAGGTGGAGAGATCTCAGATATCTTCCTTGTTAGGATTTTTAACCATTGTTACAATGAAGGGAGACCTTTCACCTTTTTGAGATCTGCTCCATTAGGGGATTGAGAAAATTTTGAAAAGGAAAGAAAAAGAGCTGCACCAGGCAAATATTCAAGACTCAGATAAAGAAGTTGATTTTTCAGCCAACAAATGATCGTGTTTACATCTTTGAAGTAATACTTAATTAAGCTTTTATGTTGGTGTGAAAAACTAGATACATTACCATACTAGTCTGACTTTCTTTTTCAATTGTTCTTGAACAATGAAATGGAATAGAGTTCCCCTATTTTTACCAAGAATACATACACAAATTGTATTTTTTTTATTGTACAATACACAATGAACTTAACATAATTACCTCGACTTGGTTTGTGTGTCCTCAATGACTAATTGGAAACGATCTACCTATTCTCATGCAAATTGCACATTGAATTTTTGATGTATGCGTTCTAGTCTCAATCCAAGAAAGAAGAAGAGATACTATACTAATAAAATAAAAGACCAAGCAACGCCCCTTTTTAGTAAATTTGTTGGAATATTAGATCTTTTCCACTTAACACCCGTCCTTTTTTCCATCTCACTTCTACTGTTTGGATCTGTGTGACCAATAGAATACAGGTCATAGAATATCTCATAATTGTATGTTTAAGTAAAGAGAGTTGTATAAGGAAGACAAAGACATTAGGTTATGGAAAAGAAAAAAAGTGGAAAAAAGGATGAAAAATTCAATGGAATTCCTGATCCAATAAAGAATCCCATTTCGGATTTAGTATGGATAAAATAAAAGATTTTCTTATGTTATACTATTCAATTCTCGACGATGAATCGATTTGATAGATCAGATATTGTTATTCATAATATTGATCCGATTCAGTATCATCATTAAATCCATGTAATGTACCAGAATATAATACAGCATATATGTATATCTTCCAGCTTTTATCTACCAAAAAATATCACAGATATATAGGAAATATACTATTAACAAATTTTGAATCGTGGATACATATGTATCCTTGACATACTGAAACAACTGCCATTATTGGTATTAAACTAATAGCAATTCATACAAGCTAAATCTTCTAATTGCGAATTGGGCCAAAGAAACAACTTGCATTTAATGAATTTATTTGTATCTATATTAGTATTAAAATGCTCGTCCTCATTCAAAAAAAATCCAGAGTTTCTTATGTTGTTTTCATTGCAAAATACTAGATTTCTATGCACAAAATTCCAATTATGAGAATGAAAACAAATTAGAATTCTTGATGCTCTACGATGACTCGGAGATAGAATATTTTCAGGAACAAAGAAATCATACAAGCACATGTTTAAATAACTAGGGTGGTAGAATGAATGAATGAATAGGAGAGGAAGGGAAAAAAGGAGTGAAGGAAGTGACTAAGGAAAACAATTTGAGAAGTTAATCACAAGAGTTTATTGAGTGTGCCTGCATATACTACATATATAACACTCGGTTGATTGGATTTTAAGTCAAATCTGGTCAAGTGAAATCGACACAAATATACACACATATGCATATATATGTACATGTATTAGGCCAACCAGATTTTAAATCGGATCTCATAGATGAAATTGAAATAATTGTCTTTTTTCTTGTTGAATATGATCTACTATCTTAACCTGCCTACAAACCAAAAATCAAGTAATTTGGAGACTCTTAGCTTATACATCAAGCAGTCAACAATAGATAATTTAAATAACATGATACAATGCACCTCATTTAATCAAAATAACACTTAGTCAACAATAGATAATCTACCTTAAGATAAACAAACCAGAAATACTTAGTCATATTTTGTGGAACAATCAGGAAAACCTTACAAAAAAAAAAAAAAAATCCCATTGCTAACATGTTGCTGCATGGCCTAGCCTGACATAAGTCATCTAAGTCATGCAGATGACATTGTTTTAAGCTAATCTAGATAGAATAGCATTCCATGATTTATTTAAACATTAGTCAAACTGGAGTTGTAGTTTCAATTCCTCCTCCCAAACTATACCAAGCTTGCAGTTTAAGTAAAATTTCATTTCGAAACATGATATAATATGACAGCAGGTACTATAACATATGATACTATGTTTACTATATTCACCAAGCTGACTGATATGCAACACTACAAAAATATGTTGACTAGTAGATATTAGAACCTAGACTGTTGGAAATTTATGTTGCCTACAGTATTTACATTCCTTCTACTCAATCTCAATTCTAATTCATACATGCATGCGCCCTTTCTCTTATGTTTTTTGGAAACAACAATTCAAACCAACAGATATGAAGTTATTTTTTATATATTTAAAATATAAACAGAGTAATCCAAAAACAATGATAATAACAATACTCTTTTTGATAAATAATAAGTCGTGGCCAAGCCAGGATTTTGAACTTTGGGGTGAGGGGGGGATGCAACAAGTAATATATATATATACATACATATATATATATATGTGTGTGTGTGTGTGTGTGTGTGTTAACCAAAATATTTGAAAAGCTATTTTATTTGAAGAGTAAAACTCTTCTATATAACACTCTACCAATTCAGCAACAAGTTTAAGGATTCAACGGAGAAAAGGTGAAAAATGTTAATTTAGCCATGGCATCCTCTCCCTCGTCTTCTCAGATCATAAACCCTTTCATCGGTTCCCCACTTTTGAGAGAAAGATTAGGATAAACTTTTGAAATATTATGTTGAATAATACAATTGCTCTCCAACTAAAATGAAAAAATAGATACAAAACCAAACTAGGCTCTCAGTAATCCAAGTTGGGAAGATCAAATGAATAGGTGGACTTAGAGTAGCAGAGATTCCTTTTCTTTTCTTTTCTTTTTTTTTTTTTTTTTTTTGGGGGGGGGGGGGGGGGAGTGCCACATGTGGTGGGATAAAAAGTTAATGGGACCAGAAATGTGGCTTGACAATGCTAAGTGGGCTATATATACAACTAGACAATGCTAAGCAGGACAGCAGTGCGTTAAATAAATGCTAAGTGGGACCATTTCAGCCTACATGCAGCCCGACCGTCAATCGCAGCCACATATGGCAAATGCTTTGCAGTCAAACGGCCAACCCATATATGCAACCACAACACCACATTTTAAAACATCGATTACATCATTCTGTGTGAGAATGTCTACTAAGACATAACCATAACCATCCAGACTATTTCCAACTATTTATAGCCAGCTTTATGGATCCTTATCACCAAGCATTCCTATTTAGGGCTACTTCTAATGTTATCCCAAGTTTCCCCATATCTTTCTTCATAACCTTCATCTATATTAACTTAGGTTTCCCCTTCTTACTAAAGCCTCCTTGTACATATCCTTACCACATTAATCGATTTCCATCACTTTATCCTTAATTTATACAACTCCTACATTTCCTCAGATATATTCATTTTCTAATCTATCTTTCTAGTTTTACCACACATCTATATCAATTCTCATTTCGTAATCCAGCTGACGAACCAAAATATAAGCCGGGATGCACGAATATAATAACTTAACCATTTAAAGTGCAAGAAAAATTTTCCAAGACATGACAATGAATGAAACACCTGGAATTATATCATTACAATAATGATGAAACATTAACACATAAGCTAACAAAATAATGCAGCATGATCACACGAAACATATCAACTTCCATGAGGTATAAAATATAAATGGTAAAACAAATTGAAACTTTTGAACAACATATTGTCGAATTAATTTATTGAATAGAAACTAAACAGCCAAACTTACAAGGAGCCCTTATAAATTTATATTTAAGAAAAGGGTCATATGATTTAGCCACCATGTATAGAACGTATCGATTATTAATAGGTGGATGTAATCAAGGAAATTCAAAGCATTAAACAAGGATTCTGCTAAGGCATGATAATAGGGTTACGTAAAAAATAAACAAAATAATACTAAAAAAAGAGAGAGATAAAAGCGACTTACTTTGGGCAAATCCAGTCACCCCTTTTCATTTCAATATTTTGACCAAGAGGCCTTGAAAACTGTTCACGTCTTAGAGGTGCTTGTTTTGGAGCTGACTCGGTAGAACTGGATTCCCAACCAGCTGAGCTCACATTAACCAACTCAACTAACAGGTTCCGCACTGATGCTTCAATAAGTTCTCTAGCTTTAAGGTCGTTCTCATCAAAAGTAATAGGATGGTTGCACGCGTAGCTCAACAAATACCTCATGACATCAACAGTTTGTGCCATTGCAGATTCCAATACCTAGTATATTCCCAACAATTAACAACTGATTTTGGTTAGCAGAACTATTTCACAAAAATGTTTATTTACATGAGCCATATGCGGATCAATATTTAAAAGCATGACTGGACTGTCAGGTTGAAACAGGTTTGACTAAAACCAGGTATTATTTGGTTCAGTCGAGATTTAAACAAAATAAGTCTGCAACTGTTAGGGCCTGGTGGTATCCAAAGTTCAGAACAATCAATCTGCCGAAGTTGCAGATGGGTTCAAACATCAGGGAAGGGTGTCAACAAAGGAAATGAGATGACCAGTTGGTATATGCACCAAATGCAAAAGCCTTGTTAAGTTCCCTTCATAAAGCTACATAACCAGCATACTACTAAACTTGTTTTGTCAACAGTAACCTCATGAAATGCTCAATCACAATTTGCAGCATTTCTGCTATTATGATATTAGGAAACCATACGATTTAACTGCAGTATCAGCCAAAACCATTTCCAGTTAGACTGGATATGTTTCCCTTTGGTGGTCATTCTAGTACAATGACAGGGATGGATATTTACATAGATAGTTTATGAGCAATGCAGTCGTCTGCCTGCATAACCTTCAAAGATCTATATATTTACTTCTCAAATAGTTGAAGGGCCGTACTTACAGTCTAAACGTTCGATTTAACTTTAGTGCACTGAAATTTGTGAAAGAAATCAAGCCATTCTTGAGTACCACAAGCAAAAGCCTGAGGGATATGCATGCAAAACCAGGACACCAGGAATTCCTAGGATATCATAATGAAATTATGAATGAGATCATGAGGATACAATCTCCAACAGATTGGAAAGGAACTCATCTGTCATGAAGAACCAATCTCTCTCTGAAAATGATAATCTTCATTGAGATCCATTTACAACTAGAGTACATGCAAAATGCTGGACATTAAAAAGTATAACTAGATTCCAGAGTATCTCCAAGCACAGTAGGTTCTCCATCTACAATTAGACCATGAAAGGACCTGATCAAATTTCTAGCCGTAGCAGGCGCTTTACTACCAGGAAGACCTATAAATCACAATGCCCAAATGGCTGTCTCCCCTATCCTAGCAAACTTTCTGACAATTATTTGATATATACCTCTCATACAACTTGGAAACCCACTGCTTAACCAAAAGAAATATTAAAAGCAACAAGGAAAATGTTTAAAGGTGGATAATTGGTTGTAGCTATATAAAGTAAGCAGAAAAGTTGGAGAAAATATATAAGCACAGATTTGGAGAGAGTTTTTTTTTTTTTTTTTTTTTTTTGGGTGTGTGTATGTTGTGTTGTGGGGGGATGCGAAAACCAAATCAGGGTGCACTGAAATCTCCCCTGCCATCTATTGGCAGCATGCCGTGTCCCTACAATCTCCATCATTCGCTTGAAAGCCAACACCTGATGACAATTCAAAATTGAAAAGAATCCACTGGTGGCGCACTCAAAAAAAAAAAGGATTATGGATAAGCCTAGTGCTCAAGCAATGGATGAACCTTTAGATACTGCTTATGTATAACAATATACATGTTTCCTTTTTCACTGCCTCTTATTTGTCCTTCCTCCTCCAACTTTTACCATCCATCTACTCTTTTTCCTCTGCTTCATCTTGCATATTTTCTATCCTAAACTTTCTTCAATTCATTTCATTTACCAGCTCTTGTGACTCATGGTCCATCAAAAGACCAATGACTTTCTTACAAAATAGTAATGAATTTAGAAACAACTTAGGCACCAAGCTGGTCCACAAAACTTGGCATTGCTCATCTGGAAGTTGGCAGAGAAGTAATAGATATAGATGACATCTGATAGAAAGTGCCACTGAGTAGCAGGCAATACAGACTCAACAGTTCATGAAAGGAACAAAAAAAACGTGATAGCCAATTTCATACCTGGCAATGAAAAATCTTAAAGGAATGGAAATCATTACCATCACTATGCAGCAAACGCATAGCATGGGACTAGCCATTTTGGCAAGATACAAGTGAGAACGAACAAATATTTCTGAAACTAGCTATTTTGACAGCTGGAACTTACATTGGCTCCATCGCCACTTAAGAATGACCTCAAACGCCTGGTTGAATTCGCACCATTCCTAAATAAGAACGGCGATCCATTCTCCACAATAACCTTAAGATCCTTCTTTGGCAGCAGCCTAATCATTTTTCCAAAGAAAAATCAGATGATGCACTCATATAAATAATCAATTTATTGAAATAAACAACCGCACAGCAACCTAAAGCCACCATTTAAGAATTCTATCCAAATTCATGATCAAATAAAGTCAAAATCAAAAAATTCCCACCAGAACGAGCAACTTTCAAGCAAAAGCCACCACATCACCTCAATAAATCGGGCCGATCCCTGGCAAAAGCCAGGCAGGCCTCAGCAGCTTTCACGAACTCTTCCGACAGATCCTTGTGGTCCAAGAACGAGAAATCATCATCACCAGCAGCCACAGAATCCCTCCGGTCGGAATAACCTCTGGCCACGAGATAATCCACCAGCTTCGACCACTCCGGCCACGGGTGCCCGGCCCTGGCATTCGGCGGGGAGACCAGGGGCTCCCCATAGCCCTCCCTGGCAACGGCCTGGGTGTGGACCTCCTCTGCGGCTCTGACGGAGAATCCAGGCCGGGGGCGGGGGGCGGGGGGGACGAGGCGGCGGTGGGCGGAGGCGGCGGCGACCGAGGAGAGGGGAGCTATGTGGACGCGGGAGTGGCGTGCGAGGCGGAGGGCAGAGGGACGGGGGTAGATGAGGGGAAAGGGGGTGGAGAGGAGCATGAGGAGCTTGGAGGCGCCGCCCATCACGTACACCGGAGCATGAAAAGGAAGCGGATTCCGGTGGGAGGCGGCGAGACCAGCGCCGGATTCTGGAGGGGCAGGGGGAGGCGGAAACCTAGGGAGTGAGTGGTGAGGGATGAGGGATGAGGGGGAGGGGGAGAGCGAGGGTTCTAGGATGGTGTTTTCTTTTAACGGAAGCTTCTGGATGTAACGGAGTGGTGTTATCTTGGTTGGCAAAATATAAAAATATATGGACCTTAGGATCGATGGATGAATTGAGTACTTTCGTGTGGGCTATGGAAAAATTTTTCTCAAAATAATTCATCCTCGTACTTTTTTTTTGCCAAGCATGTCTTTTTGTAGTTAATAACAACATTGACCTGACAATAATATATAACTTTTATTTGTTAGAATATATAGTTTTTACAAAGATAAAATGGTTAGCAGCCATTTCCTTTATTTTTTATTTTTTTAACTTTTTCTTGATGTCATTTAATCTTTTTTGTACTTTTAATTATTGTTGTTCCATTTAGTCGTTGAAATTTGGCTGGGCTTTCTCTCTCTTGCTCTAATATTTTTAGAAAAAATATAAAATGGTCGGCAGTAGACTAATTATGAAAAAATGTTCAATTCCTATATTATTATTATTATTGTTATCATTGGAGTTGCCCAAGATGACCGATCTATCTTATCATACTAAATATAAATTAAGTTGGACAAATACTTGATTTTTTTAAAGTTGCTATATAATATGGAGCATGCTAGTTCAATTTCTCCTTTTTTTTTTTTTTTTGATACAAGATTAGCTCTACTTAAATTATTTGATTTTGTTTTGCATCAACAGGCGATTCAGATTAAATTTTTATGTTTTAGGAGAGAAAAAAAAAAAGAGAATCCGTTGATGACACCGAATAATCTTCCCATGAGCTCTAATACATGTAAATTCTTATGGTGTTCTTTTTTTTTTATGAATGGTTAGGAGATTGTGAAGCTTGTAGTACACCAAACCTTGAGAGAGGATAAAAAGCAAAAGATGATTTATGAAAATTTATATAATTAGAAGATGAAGAAATGCTTAATATCATAGCTTCTAATAGAAGTATAGAAGAAAACCAAACCTAACTTTAATATAAAAAGATCATTTGCTACCAAAGAATCTATTCATGGTATAACAATCAATTGCCCTTAAATAATTTTTCTTCAATATTTTTCTCCACTAAGTGCCTTATTTTGTACACAAATAATCATCTAAGAATTTATTAATATTCCCTTTACATGTTACCCATCGAAATTGCAAAGTATAAATTATTAGTTGTCTCCACATTAGACTTATACTCAATAATTGATAAATAACTATTTATACACTTAGCAAGCTACTGGTAGTTACTTGATAAAATAGATATTTCAAGAAAATTGTGTTAACTGATTTTTCCATCTAATCAACAATAAATAGTTTATTCTGAAATTAAAAGGGTTACGTGCAAATTAATTTTCTCAGGCATTAATGCATTATATATTTCAGGGACTTATTAATAAACTTTTCTGAACATTCAGCATGGACATAATTTATGTATAGACCATGTTATGTATTTGTTTTTTGGAACCTATGCCGTATTTGTTCAAATGGGATTCGATAAGTAATTGAAGATATAAGTAGGGACTACGAAATAACTCTTCCATCAACTTCAAATCCATAGAGTACTGGGGATCCATTGCGACGGCCGTCGCTTACTTCAACTCCGGAGCCATTTCCAAGAGCTACATCTCAGCCTCTATGGTGGAACACGCAAACCGATCTCAACCCTAAGTCTCCTTGATCCGAGACTCACGTCTCAATCACCTTTCGCTCATAAACCCTAAATTTGTTCCGAACAGTATCTCTACTTGATGCCCTAATTAGTCTCCGATGCCGCTAAATGGGTCAGAGTGAAGGGCTATTCAAGTCATCGTTGCCGTGAGTTTTAACGTTTTATACACTGTGCGTTCTTTCTCACATTAATTTGCTTCTAATAATTAATTTTAGTGATCTTTTTTTTTTTTGCCCGAGAGAAAATTTTATTCTTTAATTTTTTTGTGGTTTAGATCTCGGATTCAAACCTAATGGCTTAGTTATCAGATGTAATTTAAGTTGGGTGATTTAAAAAATTCCAATTTTGTTTAGGAAAGTGATGCCTTCGGCTGCTATCTACATGCAGGGTCGCCTAAGGCCCCGGCCCAAAAAAAAGGCCCACGCCCACCGAACTCCCCATAGCTACAGTGAGTCGCAGTAGGGCTGCCGGCTACGGGCCACCTCGACAGGACGTGGGCAAACCTACTCGCCGTCCACCGGTCTCAATCCCATCGCCCATCGGCCATGGCAAGTAGGAATCTATTCGGCAGCCTATTCCTTCGCCGCCCACCTACTTCCCCGTCTCCCAACGGACCCTTCCCTTCTCCGCAAGAAAACACCGGAGAACAGGGGGCTCCTTCCCATCTCCCTCACCCTCTCACAGTCACTAATAGTGATCAAACCCTCCCAGCTCTTTCTGATCCCTCCTTCGTGCGCTCTTGGAAGAGGGGAGGGAAGAATCCTCCCGCGGCCCCGCCTGATAGACGAATCTGTGATTCTTGCTCGTTGAGTGGACTCTGAAACCGTAAAGGGATTCTTGGTGCTCGCCGCGCCTGCCTCGCAGGTAAAGGGACTCGTCTCGC
This sequence comes from Phoenix dactylifera, assembly GCF_009389715.1. Taxonomy (NCBI): domain Eukaryota; kingdom Viridiplantae; phylum Streptophyta; class Magnoliopsida; order Arecales; family Arecaceae; genus Phoenix; species Phoenix dactylifera. The sequence continues at coordinate 17,917,377 of NC_052394.1, read as the reverse complement.
ACTCTCGCTACTATTTTCTTCCCGATGATTTCTGATTCTCTTCGGAGTTCGTTACCTTTGAATCTTTGATCTGACGCCGAAATGGATCTTGAGCCGCGGACGAGTATGAATAATCTATATTTGCAGATATGTTGATGTGAATATTCTATATTTGCAGATATGTTGATGTTCAACATGTATGAGCATATTCTGGAAACCTGGCTGTTTCTGTTACACTCATATTTGATGCCTAATTTTGATCATTCTTTTCATATACTCGAAGTTTGGTGAAATTCCTTTGGCTGAAGAGTTCTGGGACACATTAATTCCTTGTTTACATTTGTAATCATGTCCACATAATCTGACATGACTTCCTCTTTTTCTGTAATAAAATATTGAGGTTCTATTACTTTTTTTTTTGTTTTGGTAATTTCCAAAATTTTTTCTTGAAGGTTTAAATGATGTTGTTTTTTTTTCCGGTTTACAATTTGTTAAATTTAAGTGCTAGGCTGGCTTGCTGGACTTTGACATATAGGAGTTGCTTCATTTGTATGTGTTCATATATACATCTCTTCATTTTATCTACAATCTATCATTCTCTTGCTGTTTTTTTCATATTGCTATTTATCAAACAAATGCATTCCTTAATAGTAAAAATTCAGAACTACTTATTATGTTATTTTTTCATCATTAAAAAAAAAAAGGCCTTCTCTACTGAGTTCGCCTTAGGCCCCCAAATGCATTGGGCCGCCCCTGTCTGAATGCAACGATGATTTAAGATGCATTAGTGTATATCATTCCCCAAAGATTTCTTATATTTTTTGTTTTGCAGGTCGCACTATATTTTTTTTATTGACTGGTTGAAAGCCATAGTTAGAGCACCATCAGTTCTTTTCCCTGATCTCTAGCATCCGAAAGCTATTTGGACCAGCCACTGTTGCAGTCCCGCATGCTACACTGATGATAGACACAAGATCTATGTTCAGAATGGTTTGGCTTAGGTTTGATTGAAGGAACAAGTCCGATAGGCCAGCCATGTGCTGAACGTTTTGTATCAATGGAAGGATATGAACGATATATTTGGTTGCAGCCTCAAAGAGATCACAACCATACTCCATCCCAAATCCTCTCATAACAATGGTGTTCCATAATGTTTCTTGACTTTCCAAATCCATTCCAATAAGCATGCTAAGGACTTTTCTATCCATGAGGTATTCAGGCATATCATGATTACTGCAAGTGACTTAATTTCTATAACAAAGCCATTTAGTTCAAAGGTTACATGTTCACATATATTGCTATCTCTATTCTTTGCTCTTGCAGGACCATGCTGACAAGGTTTCACAGTAGTTTCTTACTTTCTAGGTCTCGAAAATGATACACCTGCTTTTGATGCTTCTGCACTTCAACTAATCGCTTGCAGATACACTCTTGTATTAGAGAGATCCTGTGCGATAGGTACAGCATTGTGGTTTGCTAGACACAGGTCCTCATCATGAGGACTAATAATATTCTTCATTTCCTGGCCAGATTGGTTAATATTTTCATATTTTTGCAGCAAAATATCTGCAACTGCCATATTACACTTGCAAGTGTCTCAAAAGTAAGGTTTTCTTTAAATATTTTAATCTTGATCTCTTTTATTGCTATATGCATAAATGCTATTTTGTCTTTCTGGTGCTGTGAATATGGACACCTTCTGTTGGACACTTCTTTAGCTTTGGTCTTGCTTCCTTTTCACCTGCTTTGCGACTTTTCGAGCAAACTTTGCAACAACTTTGACATAACCAAATTGATGCATCAGCTACAAGCCAGATTTCAGATCACATCTTTACATCATATACCAGATGTCATGACTTGAATCTTGTGATGTCATATTCCTGTATCAACTTTTTTGGTAGCTAATCCCATGGATGACCATTTCTACATTTCTTCAATGACAACTTACTTCTCAAGAAGCAGCATTCATTTTTATTTTTTCAAGAAGTGCTTCTGGGCTTGTCCATAACTGCTCTTGTTAGTTACCTGTAGCTGGTATTTAAAGATGAGTTGAATAGTATATTTCTTTGCATGTCTCTACTACTATTTCTAGTATCAGTTCTATGTGACCGTGGTTATCTGTTTTATGCCCAGATTTTTCCTAGTTCTACATTATCTGTTGTCAAATATTATCTTCATCTTACATACGTCATGTAAAATACTGCAATTCTGCAGAAGGACAGGTTTGTCCCATGAATTGCATCAAATTTATGGTTCTATTAACTCAAGGCTCTTTTCCTTAAGTATTGCTCATTTTTTTCTTCTCAATAAAACACAATGAAAAATATGTGCTTTGTTTTCCTGCCATTTCGGTAGACATGGCTTTGTAGTTTTGTTATCTAACATGAGTAGCTCTACAACATGGTTATCAGAAACCCAGTAAGAAAAGCTGCATTTGCATTTACATAATTTGTTGAATTCGACCTGGCTATAGTCTTATTGGTTGGCTTTGAAAAAAATATTATGCTTCTTCAAATTCAGTCATCTAATGACGTTGGCATGCTTCCTAATATTGGTATTGATTACTTAGGAAACGGTATTTTCATTTTTGTTTTTGATATATCACTTCTGTCTCCACACCATTATCATAGCATTAGAAGATTTTTTTGTAGTTCATTTAATGTGGTTAAATTACTGTTGCCAAGGTGCTACCCATAAAAATGTTATTTGTCTACTTCTTCCTGATTGTTGAAATGTTCAACAATTTTCTTGTTTGGAAATGAAGGGAATTTCTCTTGAATTAGTCATTACTTATTTTATACCTGTGTTGTAAATCATAACCCGCCATCACCATCATCATCCTCGTCATCCTCTCATCCCCTGATTAAATTGTCATTAGATGCATACACCTGGCTTTTTGGTTATGTGGTTAATGTGATATGTCCTAGAGAGAAACTTAATGAAAGTGTCTTTTTTTTTTTCTCATTTACAAGTATTGCTTCTCTCGCCATGTTAATGATCCTCGTTTTTATCATCACTGTTGGGAAAAGGCTCCTAATATTCTCTTCGCCTAATAGGTACCACATTTGTAGTTTAAAGTGCAACAGTTTCAAACATTATGATGTGGCTTCGTCTAATCATTGTGATAGGGCATCTTGTGCCACACACAAAGCAGCCAGCTGACTGGTTTAACCTCTGAAATTACATCCATTAGTTGTGTTTTTCGCACCAGGCTAATGGTGCTGCAGAAAAACTGGTGAAATGGGATGATGATCTGCTGCATCTGTCTATGTTCATCAAGATGTGGTGGTTCTTATAGTTCGTGGCTGAAATCTACGAGATGACGTGGTATGCATACTTTGAATGGTGTACATTGCCCCACCACATTTTCTTGTAAAAGTATTTTGTTTTTTTTTAGTTTCAGTTGTATATATGGAAACAGATTAGCATATTACTTTCTCATCTTAACATGCATGAGGTACATATTGTTGCTGTTCTCTATGTTCCATCATCCTCATTCCTTTATTCCTCTCAATCACTCCGGATGCCGCATTTGGACTCTTGTCATCAGTTCTTGTCAATTCCTACAAAACAGGAAAGATTATTTCTTCCTGATGGCTTAGAGTCTTGGACTCCTCTTTTGTTCGCAGACATCAAAGGGAAATCACCTTTGGTCTTTTTGCAGTTCAGCTTCAGCATAACATATCTTACTAATTCCACAGTCATTTTTAATATTATCTTGGACTGGTTGGTATATGTATCTATATCCTTTTCTCCTTATAGTTGCAACATTTCTGTTAACCAACTAAATAAACATTGCAACCAGCACTTGTACGAATGGCAACATGATATCAACTATCATCGCTAGCTCCTGTCAGGCTCGGTAACATTATATGGAGATGAACACTCAGAATATTTTGTGCTAATAAATTGAAGTTTCAACACTTTAGGATAATACAACACACAGTATAAAGGGAACCTTCCTAGAGTCCCACTTATTTCCTAAGAGTTGAGAGGCCTTTTGTTCATAGCAAGGGAATTGCAAACAAGGCTCTCTGATAACACTGCCTTCTAACTATGGATAACTGGCCAAAAGGCAACAAAGTTATCAAATGATCAAAAGAGAACTGATGCATACATTTTATTTCTCAGCCTTTCTTGTGGGTGCTTGAAAGGGGTCTAGATAAAAATGGCAGATGAAACTTGTCTTTGACAATTGGATGGACAGGGCTTAATAAAATGATAGAAAAAGAATCATCATGTTTCACCTAGCTCTTATTCAGCTCGTATCTATCAAAGACATAGATTTATAGCAAAAGAAGTCCTTTTTTGACTGCACTAATTGTTTGAGTCAACAAGGATGGTTTACAGCTGGACTAGTGGCTCTGAGAAAGAGAAAAAGGAAAGCCAAACTTTTCAACTGATAGCTGCAGGGCTGTTGAGGGTGTCTTTTGAAGAGGCTTGCATGCCATGGAATTTTTACTTTTAGCGACCATGATGTCTATATTTTTTGTTAAGGGAGCTAATCATTTCAAAAGGAGAGAAGCTAATGTTCATATTTTGTGAAATTGTGGATCCTAGATTGTACTGTCCATGCTTGGAAGGGCTATACGATGTAAGGGCAGGAAGAGATAAGACCTTTCAGGAGCTATTCGATTGCTCATTTTGTGAAAATGGTTAACCATAAACTTAAATTGTTTAGATATGTACACGGCCTGTGGGTTTTTGTAGGATTTATAAAGGCAAAAAGGTATAGGCCTTGAAATATTGGAAGCTAATATTTCGTAAAGCAAATCATGGGGCAGTTAATGTTTTCTGTTATAAGGGAAGAAACTTCTTTGCCATGTGCATTATGATATATCATTTACAACTTCAAATCTTGCTCAGTTTAATGTCGAGTTAGCCCATATAACTCATGCAGAGTTGGTGAAGCCAAAAGCCCCAATTCTTTACAAATGAATCACTTTCTCTTGTCATTTTGAGATTCAACAATCAGGGTTGATCTAAGGGCTGTTATGACCTGCTGGCCTTTTGATACCGCTTGGATCAATTTGCAATCCAATGGAAGTGGGAGAAAAGATAAGATAAATTTCTTGTGCAAGGAGGAAGATAACTTTCATTCAAATACTTGGATGCCTTCTCATTACAATTCATGACTATTTATAGGCAAGTTATGGGTAACATGAAAAGACAAAAGAAAATGAAAGATCAAAAGTCACCTTAATATGGGTAACTCACACAATAAAAGACATCAAAACCAACTAAATTCTCTTAGAAAATTTAAAAGGTCAAAAGACACCTGCCTCTTGAAATACCTATAACTTTCCAACCATAACTCGGATTTTAATGTTCTTAGGCTTGTTGGAAAGAAGAGAAAGAGACCTGAAACCTTTATGTTAATAACTTTTCTAAATTCGGCCATTTAATACTCTGAAAATGGCATGCAAGTTGTCTGATGTTCATGCACCTGCATCATACTCCCCCGGTTGAAGCTCAACTCGTCTTCGAGTTGTCCAATGCCTCTTCTTTATCATGATATGGAATTAGATCAGAAATATTGAAGGTAGCAGAAACTCCATAGTCATCAGGAAGTTCAATTTGATAGGCATTTTCTCCAATACGCTTAAGAACTCGAAATGGTCCATCAGCACGATCTTGTAATTTGCTATATCTTCCATGGGGGAATCGTTCTTTACGAAGATGAATCCATACAAGGTCGCCTTCTTTAAATGATGCCGAGCGTCGATACTTATCAGCTCTCTCCTTAAACTTTTGATTGCTCTTCTCAATCTTGGATCGAACTTGCTCATGCATCTTTTTGATTTCATTAGCTCTTGCTTCTGCATCACCGCTAAATCGAACAACATGAGGAAGGGGAGCTAGATCAAGGGGGCCATTAGGATTGCACCCATAGACGATCTCAAAAGGACAAGCACCGGTAGTAGAACTACTTGAGCGGTTGTATGCAAACTCCGCTTGAGGAAGAATTAAGTCCCATTGCTTCTTGTTATTGCCCAAATAACTTCGAATAAGATTGCCAAGGCTTCGATTCACCACTTCCGTTTGACCATCGGTTTGTGGATGATGAGAAGAACTGAACTGAAGTTTGGTGCCCAATTTCGCCCATAAAGTCCGCCAAAAGTGTCCTACAAATTTTGAATCTCGGTCCGAAGTGAAAGTCTTTGGAATGCCATGAAGTTTGACAATCTCTCGAAAATAAAGATCAGCAATTTTAGATGCATCATAGGTCTTCTCGCAAGGTACAAAATGTGCCATTTTAGAGAATCGATCAACAATCACCATGATCGAATCCTTTCCACGTTGAGTGCGAGGAAGACCAAGAACGAAATCAATACTTACATCCTCCCATGGAGCTTGAGGTATAGGAAGAGGAGTATAAAGGCCGGTGTTTTGAGCTCGGCTTTTGGCAATATGGCATGTTCGACATAAGTTGACATGTCTCTCTAAATTCTCTTAGGGAATTTAAAAGGTCAAAAGACACCTGCCTCTTGAAATACCTATAACTTTCCAACCATAACTCGGATTTTAATGTTCTTAGGCTTGTTGGAAAGAAGAGAAAGAGACCTGAAACCTTTATGTTAATAACTTTTCTAAATTCGGCCATTTAATACTCTGAAAATGGCATGCAAGTTGTCTGATGTTCATGCACCTGCATCACCTTTTCACCTGAGAAAGTTGAAATGGGATTGGGAGAAGAGGAGGAGGAGGGGGGGGGGGGAGAGTTTTGAAGAAATGAAGTGGCCAATCTTCTAGGTTTCTCTTGGAGCATTGGAAAACTTATTCAAGAAGGTTTGTTATCCTTGAGGACTGTTTTGTGCCTTATTTTTCTCGATGTTGGAGCCAAAAGGAATAGTATGCACTGTCATGTTCAGATTTTGAGGTGATATGTCCCTTGTATCTCTGCCATCCCTTCTTGTGGTGAGTGAAACTACATTTATATTGTTCTCCTGTGGATGTTATAAGACTTGGTTTTGGCTGAACCAAATTAATCCTTGTCTCTGTTCATGGTTTGTTGTTCTTTTGTGAGTCCCTTCTTTTTTCTTGTTGTACTGCCCATTCATGAGAATCCAAGGTTTGTAGATTTATTTGGAGAATGGCATGTTTGTCCGCCAAATCTTTGTAGAAAGCCTGCATAACTGTTATTTGTGCATTGTGTTTCAAATCAAGGAAACTTAAGTTCAACCTAGGAAACCAAGTTGTCTCTCATTTCATGCGATATCTATCAGTAGCAAACTCGTGGTCTTCCTTCTAGGCCAATCTCTTTTCTTATCTGTTGTTAAGTTCCATATGCATGATTTCATTTTCCAGTGGCATATATGAAGATAAAAGCCTAGGCTAAGAACAAACTACCAATTGAAATGTAACTGAGATGTCAAATTTATCTTCCTAAGTTAAATGTTTATGTTTTTAGTTTATGCAGAGTTGGAGGAGATGGATCATGTTTTAGAAAGTGCTTTGTTTTAAAAGTTGCAAAAAGTACTTTCTAAAGGCAACACCAAACACACCCTAAGTTTCATTTTTTGAGCTTCTTTCATAATTGTCTGTCAACCTAACCTCAACCCTACACTGCGTTTGTCTGGGACTGGGACTTGCATTGCTGGTGTCTCTCACGAGGCATTCTTTTTCTTGTTTAATGAGATGATCAAGTGATGCTCTCCAAGTATTATTCTACTTCAAAGTTTTCTGAATTAATTAGATTCAATTTTGTGTGTCAGTTGTTCCAGAAAACAATATTTCATAGTCGCTCTTTGTTCTCGGCATGTGATTCCTGTTGTCCTGTTATTTCATTGCTTTCAGGATATGTTTCATGGTCTATGTCTACGACTTATACATAGTTGGGTTGACATTTTATGGTTCTGGGCTCCTAGAAAATCTTCGATATCTTTTAAAGTACTTTATTTTTGTGTATTTTGAAGGCAAATTCTTAGCTCTTTATTAAAAATTCAAGGGGATTTGCCTGAGTGCCTTCTCATACTGATGTATACATTTATATGCCATCCTTGTCCTTCGATTACCTCCATTTGTCATGTCCATTGAGTGTTTAAGCATCTTATTCATTCTTTTCCCCTCTTTTTTTTTAAGGTGCAATTCTTTTTCCCCTCCTACTTCCTCTCATGTGAAACAAGAATGACCCATTCTGATGGCTTGCTATCATGTCCATGAAAGAGAGCCACTTTGTGGTTACTAAAATTAAATAAGAAGAGACCCTGATTGAATAACTTAGGTTCCTAACATGGGATAGTGATGACATGGAATGACAGGCCAAAGATAATCCTGTTTTCATATTGTCAAGAGGCGAGTGAGGGAGTCATCCACCATTAGCCTTTATTGTAGGTGCTTCCCAGTACATAAAAAAAAGAAGATGGGGCCCTGACACTTGGATGGAGTTCAAGTTTTTACTTCCATTTAATTAAAGTTAAGCATTGCCTCAACTAGGCCTTTAGAATCTGTGACTCTCGATGTTAGAAAGGTTGATGATATGTGGAGATGAGGAGGAAGCTAAGCTTATTAACTAATAGTTATATGATTGTGAAGAGTCTTGCTGATTGGTGATTAATTATCTTCAGTTGCTATGAGGTCTAAACTTTCGTATAACAAGGGATTTGACTTAATCCAGATCAAGAAGGGAAATACCAAGAAGCAAATTGATTCAGGTCTATGATCCTAAGTTACTTGTTTCTGTCCATGGTTAGATAGCTATTTATGGTGATGCAGCCAACCTTGTTTCAAGCAGGAGGGGGTAGGTAGGGGAGTTGCCCAATTTGTGAGATTTCATTAGCTTAAAATTAAGTGTGGGTATTTTAGTAGTCTGATATCTTTTATTCCTCTTTTGAATCTTTTCATATCTTAGATTAGGAGTTATGCGACCTAACAAAGCAATTAGAAAGTTCTGAGGACCAAGCAATGCCTCAGAATGGTACTGTAAATTCCAACCAATATTTAATGTCTGATCTTTCATGCCCATTCCTTGCTTGTTTACTGATATGTTTACTTTTGCTCATTCACTAGTAGCATAGACAAACCAAAAGCCTAGAGTAAACAAAACACAGCCAATACATAATTCTTGAACTGTTCAAAATTGTTCCTGAAAATGTTCTTATGTTTTTTTAGGGTAGAAAAACTTGGAGGAAATGGATTTCATGGTCCAAGACACTATTGCAGGGTTTACAATCTTCTCTAATGGCGTGAACTGAGACCCAATTGTCCATTGCCCATTATTGTTTCCTTCTGTCTATCAAAGATCTTTATACCAAATTACTTTCATCATTTTGATAATTTGTAATAATCATCATTTATTATATTTTTATATAGAATTACCAATTATTTTGGACTTTAAATTCTCTAATTGAAATGGAAAGATTTTCCTACACAATGGGATACCTGTTCTCATCCCTTTCATATACATAGAGAAACACTTATTATGTGCTAGAGAAACTCTATCTATCATGTGGTGAATGAGATTGAATTTCTCTTTGAATTGCAAATCCTCTATAACACTCAGACCTGATACTGCCAAGCAAGGTCATTCTTTGCAGGCACAATTTCAGTTCAGGCGGGATCAAAACCAACAGTGGGTGGTTGGTCTGACTTAATGGGGCAGTCTAGTTTCTAGCTTAATAGTCATACCAATGTTATCGTTAGCTCATATGATGGTTACCTTTTTGTTTTCTTCTCTTCTCCTTGATCAGTTAGCCTGAGAGGCCAGTATGTTACGATCTTTTTTTACAACTCCTGGAGATAGCTAGACTACAATATATGTGACCTTTATTTGTTACTTTGCCAATGTGGCACTTTTCTTCTACACACAAAAGTCAACATTTATGGCCTGTCCTGATGAGAGAAGAACTTTATTCATGGAGCCACGTTTGGAGTCCAAGAAGCTTTTTCAACCATTTACCTATTTCACTGGGTCCTTAGGGATATCCTCAAAAACTTCATTGCTTTCTCTCTGTAGCTAGATTTGCCAACGATAAGTGAGTTAAATTATTTCCTGAAACCATTCCCTTGGCAGACTCCATATTCCAAAGCCATCCCACAAACTAGCATTTCATCTGTCTCCAACTATTGTGCATGTCTTGGATTTTCCGCTTGTAATCTCTTCCTTGTGACTAGTAATCTGGCATATCAATTCACTAATGGAACTAATTTGACCTACTGCTCACACTGGTTTTTTCGTAGTATATTCTGCCATGTTTCCCATTCTAATTCCTTGTTCTTCATCTACTTCTGATCCATCAATATCCAGTTACTCTGATGAATTATGAACCTGCATGATCTCAACCATTGCATATGAAAAGATTTGGCATTTTAGACGTTCCAATAATGTCTCCAAGATTTTCTCTTAGTTCTGAGTTCTAATTATTACCAAAATGTAACTGCTCCTGCCCTACACAAGAACATGTAAGCTTGCATTATTCTTAACAGTAATAGGACTTTCACATGAAAATCAAAATTTGATAGTTAATATTTGTTATTAGCTATGTACAGTATCCGGCATTCTTCCGAGCTGTCTGCCACAACTCATGCTTGTTGCAGTTTTACCAAATTGATTGTCCATATGACTTTGCTCTGATTCTCTCCTCTTTGTCTTTTCCACTCATTTGAATTTAGACAAGGTTGACATCTATAGATGGGTTGGCAGGCTAGAAGGTACTAGTTGCATCTTTAAAACATCTAAAGTTTAATGCTTATGATCAATCTAATCAAAATCCATTTTCAGCAGGACTTCAGGCAGGGGGCAAAGGAAAACATATATGATCTAAAGGGGCAGTTAGATAAATACGTGATGCAAATCAAGTCTACTGCCTGCTGCAAGTTATAATGCTTATGACCAGATATTTATTCTTTTTGCTCATAAAAATGATTAGGTGTGTAATACTGAAACAACTATTGTTTGTCCTTATTATATTTATTTGATTTTAACTTATTGTCTCAGTTGTTTTAAAAAAACAATATCCCCATCAAATTTCCTTGACCTTTGGACTCTTCTGCACTTCCATCATCAAAAACAAGATGTCTATGTACAAGTTTATTTCTCTGCTGTTAGATCGGTACTTTTTGTGGAACTGTTGATCTGGGGTTAATTGTTCATATCCTGAAACGTTTCAGGTTTCTGTTCTGAAAATTGAAGTATTTGAATTTCCATGAGTACCTCAGCTGCATGAATACAATCTTGTGCTACCTTTGCTCCTTCCATCACCATAATCATCCTTGTTGTTCTCAGTCCATATGTGAACGGTAGATATCAATTACCTTTTTCTTGTTGCTTGAGTTCCACTTTTCTAGAAATATGAACATGGTGATCTACAAAATGTTATTTTTCAACTCAGTAAATCTCATTAATGCTATCTCATGGTTTTCTTTGTAATCATTGTCAAAGAGACTGGAATCTCATGGTTTTCCTTGTAATCATTGTCAGAGACTGGAATCTATGGTTTTCAGCTTTGCCTCTTTTGATCTTGTTTTCCATTTTTCATTTGTACCATTTCATATTATCTGTCCAATGGTGGCAACTTGGTCGCCATTGCTTGAAAAGACCAGAATCTGTAATCTTGTACATTCTTGTGGTGGGTGCTGCATTTGTATCATTAAAAAAATACCTTTGACCACTACGATAGAACCTCTCAACTGTATGATCTAAAGCAACTAATGGCTACTGTGATGGAACCTCTCAACACAAGAACATCTGCGAAACTCCATATCAACTTATTTTGGAGATTGGCTAACAAATAACGATAGACCCAAAAGCTATGAGAATCAATTCTTTTAACTGTTAGGATAAAGTTCCAACAACTGCAAGATAATAGGAAAAAGAGACATCACAACGGACCCACTTGTGTTTCAACTGCCTCCATTTATACCAAGAAAGATACAAGGTGCATAATTGATAATCTTCTGATTAAACAAATGAGATATACCCGCCAAAACGTAATCCCCAAGAATTCTGCTTTCTAACTCTGGATACTGATAACATTGGCATAATTGATTTAAAGAAACCATATCACTAGAAATTAATTAAAGACGATGTCTATTTTATAGCCTTTCTTATGGGTGCTTGGAAAAGCGGCAGGACATAGGTGGAGAAGCTAAATTGCACTTCAACATTTGGATGGTCAGAGTTTAACATGGTAATGGAGATTCCCATGCTCGCATTGCTTTTCTTTATCTTAACTTCTTCTTTTTTTTCTTTTCCTTTTTTTTGGTGTGTGCGCGCATGGCGCAGCCTCATTTCAAGTCTCTTTTATTTATGTGCCTTTGTTTTGAGTCAACAAAGGCTGCATCTTTGCTGGATTAGTGACTTGTGGCAAAGTGATAGGAAAGCCATCCATTTTAGCTTAACAGGTAGCTCTAATAGTACTTTAAAACGAAGCAGCTCTAAAGGTTGTTGGTGTCCTCTGTAGTTCTGTGCAAATGGCTCGAGTAGATCCCATACTTGTAGTGACTATGATGTGCTTTATTTAAGTAGGCAAATGTTTTAGCTGATGATTATGGTTAATTGTAACAGTTCAGGGGACCCAGATTCCTTAAGAATTGGTTGTGATATTCCTTTCTATCAGTTTATATAGTGTGAAAATTACTACTTGTCTTGTGCTAAAGTTACCTAAGTTAGTAGTTGTTATATGTAACTCATTTATCATCATTACCATCCAAATATGCTAGTGTGCTTGTTTAGTTCTGTGCTATCAAAGTTATCTACCTAGCCTGAATTAAAAAACGTCCCTGCAACTATGGATGATTAGAGGAACACATTCATGCACATATACACATGCACAGAAGGATGTAGTGATGCAATATGTTTCATGTTCTCTCTAATCAATATTCATCATCATTCTCTCTCATTTTCCATTACCAACTTAATTTCTCTGTTAAAAGATCATCATTCTCATCATGAGATATGCTCATAAATGTTGGGTATAAACTGGCTCAAAAAACTCATGATGGAACACCAATTATTCTTGAGCATCATATATTTTCTATATATCTCTCTCATCAATGTCCTTTTCATTATCATCAAAAATATCTCAACCTCTATTATTGCAATATCATCTTATAATGTGCTCCACATTTTAAACAAGCTAAGAACCATTGTGATAGGAACATCACAAAAAGGGTCTCAGCGACCACTGACCTTTATAATGCATGAACAACATTCTTCAGAGATGCTTACAGAATGAAATCTATTTGCCCAATGGAGTGATGTTCCAACAACTTCAAATGCCTTGAAACAAAGAGAGTAACTAACAATATATCGACTTAAATGTATCAGCATAAACTAATACAAATGAAAGGATAGCCTTTACCAGTCAACTTTCCTTTGTTTATAATTGGAATAGATACCATGGCAAAATACTGTAAACAAAAAGCAGTGCAAGACAAGCTTTCTTCTGACATTTGGATGGACATGGTTGAAAATTATGACATAAACAACAATGCTTAATATTATCTAGTACGAATTATATCTTATCAAGGCTTGAGTCTGCCTAAACTGAAGTCCTTTAAGTATGCATGTCTCCTTTGGAGTCAACAAAGGCGGTGATTTTAAATGGACTAGCGACTGCCGAAAATGAGATAAAGGACGACTAAGCTCTTGGATTGGTGACTGTCTTTTTGAGCACGACTATGGTGTGCAATCTTCTTTTTTTTTTTAATATCTAGTACAAATGAAGAGAGGAGAAAACAGGGCACTGGCTTATATGCTATGAAAGTCTAAGATCCTAGTTTGTTTTGTTGGTCACTTAATTTTGTGATGATTGGTAACTGTACAAACTGGAAACCAATAAGGATTTAAGTGAGTCACAAACTTATAATGTCCATTTTCACTATGTTTTTTTCCAGAAAATTCTCTTCAGATTATTAGATCTTATGAAGCCCTTCCATCCATATGTAATGACTAGTTTTTTGCTTTTTTTTTTTTTTTTTTTTTTTTTTTGCTAAGATGGATATACCATATAGATTATAGAATGAGTACGAATATCGCTAAAAAAGTCAAAAAATAACAAATTCTAGGACGCACCAGGCAGCTTCTTTTTTTCCGTCCGAAAAATGCTATCGGAGTGGTTAGCCACATATGAAGTCATCCAATTCGCTGCTCTATTAGCCTTTTCGTACATATGCTTCGCGTGGAAGGCCCCGAGGGCTTATTTTAGTACCTTATATTTTTTTCTACACCGTTCTTTGATCTTGGGAAGATTTTTTTTTTTAAAAAAAAGTAGCCAGTCAGTACATCATCTTTTATCAGATGTACAGGTTAAAAAGAAGCCTCCACGTAAGTAGATGAGAAATCCCATACCCATCTTCTCGTTGCACAACTAGTGATGGATAAATATCGAAGGAAGCCGCTAAGATTTCTCAAGAATCAAACACCTTTAAAACTCCACGCCTTTGCCTTTCTCATCAAAATCTAGGCCCCACACATCCCTTTTTGTTATTACATATCGTCCTGCATGCTACTACGGAAAGATGAAAAACTAAAATGCCAACTCATGTTAGTTTTGAAACTACTCCACAAAAGCCAGGACCAAAATTGTTTTATTACCCCACGGTGGCTACCATATTACCAACTTGATAAAAAAAATAAATTGAAGCCAAATAGCTGTAAAATCAAAGTTCGCCGTATTGGTACCGGTCGGCGTACCGGCAGCAGCTCGGACCGGTTCCGTACCGATTTTAGATTCCACGTTGATCCAACGCTGATCCATACCGGTCCTGTACCGATCTCATAACAATAAGTTACCAGTACTGATTTTCACGCTAATCTGGTACCGGTCCCAGGTTGGACCGACACGGATCAGTACGGCAGATCATGTGTAAAATGATGGTCTCGGTTTACTAGAACTATTAGCATACTGTTTCAGCTCGCTGGAGACCACATTCTTTTTCTTAGAAAACAAAGTAACTAGACTAAATGGATTTAGTATAATCCCCCCTCCTCTATAGGAATCGTCTAAAAGGTAAATAGCTATGGATGGATTCATACATAAAAGCTAACATATATGTTGTGGATCTAATTTTTTTATTTAGGAATACATTGATCTTCTATGAAGGAGCCGAATGAAACCAAAATTTTGAGTTCGGTTTTGAATTAAAAACATTGAAAATGATCAACAATGAAGAAACTCCTCCCCTACTAGTCTGTCCTGGGAGTTATGGACTTTGTCTTGTATAGCATTGTTTGTCTCACCAGTCAAATTGATTGCAAGCAAGAAGGCATGGAAAGCGTGTTGGAGGGGAAGCCATTGAGGCCATACAAATACCTAACAAGAAGGTTATTTCATTACAAGGTATCCCCACTAAAACTGTTGTTCACTGATGCAGCGGCTATAATAACCATTTATTTGCCTCACAGCACAAAGTTTCAAATTTCTTAAAACATGATTGTTATAGCATCACTTTAAAGGTTAATACTAAATCACTATTCGTCAAATGGAAATTATAATTTTTCAAGTAGTATAAATTACACATTTTTTCGAAGGAAAAGTTTTTATAAAAATTTGAATTTTGAAAACATTATTCTATTTAAAATACTAATACATAAAATGGTGTTTGTGTTTGGGGTCCCATTTATATTACTAATTGCTATAATAGATGTTATGTTTTATTTTTTCTATATAAAAAATAATGGAGGGGCTCAAAATCATCAAAATTGCCATGGCAACATTATATGCCTGCCAAAATATTATAACAATGGCAATTCTAAATCATGCTTCCATAGGTGAAACACATCTAGATGGCCAAAAATGCCAGAGAAAAAGATCGAAGTGGATGCTAACTCATTATATATAGTGCGAAATGAAAATTTAGAACGATAAAATAAATTAACAGGTGTGATCCCAAAATGGACACTCAAGCAGCAAGGTAGCGAGGGTGATCAACTAAAGCTGCAAAATATTGATTTCATCTCTAATCTTATATAGATTCCGTTATGCAAAGAGCCCAGCAAGATAACCTTCTAATTTGGGGAAAACAAAAATTCTCTCAATCTCACCCTTAATATTTTTATTTTTGCACATATCACCTATTCCGGTTGCTGCATGACCGATGCCAATATGAATTCAAGTGTAGACTTAACAAAGATGAAAAATCTGAAATTGTTATAATATTTGAATCTTTCAACCAATAAACAATGAACAGAATATATCCAATTAGAATAAGATCAACCATTGCTTTTCTCCTTGGGCAACTAAAAGCCTCTTGATAAGATACATAAACTGGTTTTAGATAAACCTTAGCCAAAATATCGACAAATTACAGGGATGTATATGTACGTAAAACCATTATCTTGGTCAAAAAGAAGATCACGACCCATTTGTCCTCACCACCCTGCTTGCAGAATGGATTTTTTTTTGATTTTTTAACCGAGTTATAGTTTTCCTTGTCCCTTCTGTAAGCTATAAAGCTGCAACCAGTTCCTGGTTTGACACCACCTTCAAGATTCATGGCCATTCATGAAACGAGATAGATAGATAGAGAGATAGAGATAGAGATAGAGAGAGAGAGCTATGTTGTTTTCCCCCAGAAGCTGTACCTAAAGTGCTTTAGTTTGATTTGTTTCCTTGTGGGGTTGGCTTTCGCAGGGAGCATCTTTTCACCACCTTGTCTAACAGTCCCTTCAACTTGTTGCTCTGGTTTTAACCCAGCGGCAGCAACTGCTCACCACCGTGTTTGAAGGCGGGCGCTCCCCTGTGAGCACCAACAGCCCTGAGAACAGAACCAAACAAAAAGATTGCCCCTTTACTTGCCAAGCCTTCCTTTACCCCTTGCTATATTTGGGCATTGACCCTTGTTGGCTGGTACTCGTATTACAAAACAGTGACTAATTAAAGCATGCCAATGGCTCATGTCATGATGAGTTCCAACAGTTGGATGTGGAGCTCACTGTTTCAGTTTACATTTGCTGATTAGAATGCTTTACAAGGAGTCAGAGGACTACGTCTAAAGTTTAAGAGATATCCTTTGTGTTACCATATGAAGCAGGAAGCTCACTGTTCCATCATAAAGCAGCACCCAAAGAGGTAGCATGCAGCAGGCCTTTCGACTTATGAGATGATTCCCAATCTGCAAAAAAATCTCTCTGGAATCAATGGCTCCAGCCAACAAATTTACCTTCTCTGTAAGTTGCCATGGATTTGTGAAGCCATCAATCTGTAGATATGAAGCGACAAGTATAGTTCAAAAAGATTTGATGATAAGCATATTCACTTATATCCTACCATGCATTTGCTATGATTGGTTAAGAAATGTTTAGATTGCACTACTATTAGATGACATCAAGGAACCTTTCTTCTTTTTGGTTCTTCCTTTGGACATGAAACAAACATCTTAGACCTACATCACTTTGATATAAGCCATCTGAATTTCCCCTTACTTATACCTTTTAAAATTCTTAATTTTAATTGTGCTCCTAATTTTACTGCACATCCATCCACCTTAACGGACGCTTGATTAGATTCTCTTTTATATAGCAATTTAGAAGGATCAGGTCCGATTGCATTGACACAAGAATAATGAGATGCAAGATCTTGGAGTGATAAGCTCGAGGAAATCAATCCATAGTCAATCAACTCTATCAAGATTATCCAGTACTTACAGTACATTTTAATCAAACATCCTTGTCAGTTAGTCATGCATTCTCTAAGACCATGTTCAACGCTCTATACATTCTAACAATTGATGATGTCTCCCCTACAACAACCTTTGATTTGATTCCGCCGGTTTTTTGATGCTCTGATGGTCTTATTTGCATGTGACTCCCATTTAGCAATTGGTCCGGTCAATAGACATTCTTTTTTGTGTTTTGAGAAAAAGTTTGGCAGCAAAATTGGAGTGCTGAAAGAAGCCACAGTTTGATCAAATAGAAAATCATTCAGAAACTAATGCTTAATTTATCTTGAACTAGAGGATCTTCAATACCTCATGGTCTACCAGATGGAGAACATAGGAAGTCTGTTTTAACAAACAAAGCTGCATATTATCTAGAAAGAAGTGGGTGACACTCTAACTACAAATTTTTTAACTATATCCATTGGCATTTGAGTACTAAATCAAGTTCATTATGATTTCATATCAAAGAGCACTTGAAATTGAGAATGCAATAGCTGTATCAGCTGCAAACAAAGTTAAGAACTTGTTGCAAGTTTAAAAAATAAAAAGAAAAAAGAAAAAAAGAAGCACGGGCACTTGGGATATAAAAGGAAATTTACCTTATAGGAACTATGTTTCAGAGAGAAAAAGTGTTAATAAATCAGTACCATCATTTGATCTTTTTGACTCAAAGCAAATCAAAATATTCTCCCTGCCATAGTGTTAAGTCTGTAGATTACAGACATCGTCTGGATTGGAACTGAAACAGGTTTACAGTACTAGTTACTAAAAGCCAAAATACTAGAGAGCCAACAGCACAGCCAAACAGAGGCCTCAAGGCTTCTAACCCCAAAACTCTGCTACTATTTTGAAAAAGAAAAAACTTGCTCTTCCTTCTTTCGTACCTACCTCCTCCTTTCTTCTTCTTTTTCTTCCCTTGTTCCTTTCCTCACCTTCTTTTTGGATTCTCTGTGCATAGTCTATGAGCCCATTTTCCCAGAACACAGCTTCAGTTGATCAACTTTAAACCCTTTTCTTTTCCCAGATAAAACTTTCTATGTTGCTCCCACCCCAAGGAAATCAATGAAGGTGAAGGTCATCTTCTCTCCATCATTATCTCTTTCAGCATGCATGATGGCATTGTTCCTCGGGTTAGCCACTGATTCAGTTGTTGAAGCCTCAGAAGTTGCTTCAGAATGGCCAGCCTGATCAACACCCATGGTCATCAACATGGGTGCACTTTGATAAAAGCATCCAGCAGCAGTACCAAATTTCCCATTGCACCCATTTGTTGCGGCCACCAGCTTTTCTTGCGAGCCTGCAAACGAAGTGGCAACCAATAATAATAATAATAATGATGATGATGATGATGATGATGATAGCCCATTAAGTGGGGAAATCAATAGCCAGAAAGCAAAGGTGAAAACATCAACAATAATAGCTAGGTGAGCAAGGAGATTGGTGATATTGGCAACTTTTAAAAGGGAAAAAAGCAAGACCCATGAAAGAAAAGAAATCTCAATAAAAATCCAGCAAGACAAGAACCAATTATTCAACCACCAAACCAGGAGTAGATACAGGCATAAGCTTATGAAAAGAAGAAAACATTTAGATGCCAGAGAAAAGGAAGCAAAAGAAAAACAATAAGAAATCGATGGAATAATTAATCTAGAGAAAGATATCTATTGAAAGAATTTGTTAATATTTTTGTCAAGTTTTTCATAGGGAGGCTAGTCTTTTTGAGCTTCTATTCGTATTCTCTTTGTATAGTACCCTTTCTCTCTCTGTGTGTGTATGTAAACCAGCCAAACCAGATCAAAAAGAAAACGTTAGGTGAAGAAATTAAAAAACAAGGGTAAAAGTAAGAAGAAAAGCTATGAAATAAGTCTATAAAAGAATAAAATAAAAACAATAGCCCAGCAACAGTATTAAACTAATTCCCTGAAAGAAAAAGGAATAGTATTAAGCCCATAATAAAAGATGGAGGAGGCATATACCCATGAGGAACTGAAAGTGCTGAGGCAGCTCTGGTGGTCCAAATCTGTTGAGGAAACCAGGAATGAGCATGTTTTTGGAGGAATTCGGGGACAAGCCAGTAGAACTGGAGGCAGACTCATCTCTGTTGGTGGTGACGGTGGACTCCCCACTGTGTGCATTGTTGTTGCCACCGCCCACCAACTCCATCATCCGGGGGAGAATTGGAACGCAAGGGTTGGTGGGATTGAGAGGAGAGAGCTTCCTCCTCCTATATCCATTGCACATCTCCCTCTGCCTCCTTGCCATCATCACGTGCCAATGGTTCTTCACAGCATTATCAGTCCTCCCAGGGAAGAACCTAGCAATGAGAGCCCATTTGTTCCCATGGAACCTATGGGCAGCCAAAAGCCTTTCTTCTTCCTCCTCAGTGAAGGAAGTCTTGTTGATCCTTGGGTCCAGTTGGTTGAACCATCTCAGCCTGCAACTCTTCCCTGTTCCATGCCAAAATCATCAAAAATGGAGCACAGGAGTTCATCAATCGTCATCAGGAACACAGCTTTTTGTGATCGAGACCGTGGAATAGGATTGCCAAATAGGAGGAGAAAAAAAAAAAGACGATCTTTTTTGTTAGAATGGAATACCTGATCTTCCCTCGAGCTTCTCAGCGATGAGGTTCCAGTTATGGGGGCCATATTGGGCGACAAGCTCTCGAAGCCTGGCGTCCTCCGATGGCCTCCAATGGCCTCTGATGCAGAGCTTCGGCTGCCCACCTTCGTTGTCTCTCTTCCCACCAGCGTTCTCACCTTCGTCTTCTCCGCCTCCACCACTCTTCTCACCCCCAGGAGACCCCTGTTCCCCCACGAAACCCTGAAAGCCCTCACCTTGCTTCTCTTCCGATGGAAATCCCACATCACGAGGCCGGCATTCCCTCTCCGCCGAGCGGAAACTCGAAGCACCAAGGAACGGAGGAGACGGCGACGGCGGCGGCGGCGGCGGAGGAGGATGGAAGAAGCCCATTTCCGCCGCGGATTTCGGATTCAGGGAGCCCATTTTTCCACAAAATCAAACGAGCGAACGAAAAAACAAGCGTTTTGATTCTATTTCACGAAGAGAACAGAACCCTAGGATCAAAAAACTCACAAGGACGCAGACAAAAGATGAGATTTTGATCACAAAGAAGAGACCTTTGATGAGCAAAAAAAAAAAAAAAATCAACCTCAATCCAGATGGTTTAGATGAAGAAAGGAAGGATTTTTCTTCGAAGGTTTTCCATCAGGAATCAAGTGGAAGAAAAACAGAGCATGCGGAAGAGGGTGAAGGAAGGAGAGCCCAAAAAGAAGAAAAAAAAACGTCCCAGTGGAAAAGAGAACAAGGGAGAAAAGGAAACAGCCCCGGACGAGAGAGCGAAAACAGCACGTCTCTCTCTCACTTTGAGACTGATTGACGCGGGTCCGTGGGCATCGGGGAATGCATGCCCGAGAGTTCAAAAAAAGGAACCGCTCGTGTGGGTGGGCTGATACCCTCCTCTCTCTCCCCCCCCTGTTTTTTTTCGCACCCTCTGTCCCTCCAAGCCTTGACAAAAAAAACCCCAAGGATACCAGCCCTTGGCACGTGTGATACGCATGGCTGATGGATGGTTGTGATCCTTCCTAGTAACATTTTTAAATCTTTTATATCAATTGATTACTTCTATTTTTATTTCATATTAGCTATCTATATATTAAAAAAATATTATGTTAAAAAAGCACATTGGAAAGGCTCTAGGATTCCGTCTGTATCGTAGCTGGAAAGGATCTAGTATTGTATCTATATACCAGATCGGAATAGCTCTAAATTCTGTCTGCATGTCATTTATTAGTTTCTTAATTTGAAACTAATCTTTTAAAATTTGTTTCTGAAACAACTTTTTGCCTAACAGACGAACATCGCCGGTCGGCAGAGTCTTTAGGGTTTGGCATATGACACGCTTTGTCTGGCTATATTGTTGTAACGTAAGCCACTCTGAGATGTGTTATTCATGATCTTAGAACTCGCATTCGTTTTGCCGTCTGTCGGAGCACTCTCAACACGTAGCCCTTCTATTCAACAAGTTATTATCTGCATTGAGATGTTGCAACATGTAATGGAGTGTTGTTCATGTACCTCCTCATCCGACCAAAAAACACCAGCATCAATCCAGTATTTGCTTGAGCAACAGAGGAGAAAGAAAAGTACTTGCTGAAGAAAAAGTGCACTTACCTGATCTGGACCCCAGATGTCAATACTTCCCCTTGCATGGCCACTGAAATATATGGCTTCCCTCTTGTGCAGCTTGATATAACGACAATGACAACAATAGTAGTATTTAGTAATATATTCATTAATAATATTTCAAAAGTTCTATATCTGATCAAACGTAGATTGATGATTACACCTGTAAACTTTAATGAGTGAGTGAAAGTAGAGGAAGAAGAGTAATGTTTGCTCGGGGGATGGAAAGACATTTTTAATGAAACATAATTTCTTATCAGCTTAATAATAGTAGTGAATATAATAATAAGTGTCATTCTATATTTACTCAAATTTTGATTAAATGGCACCCTAAAATGATTGCAGTATGGCCTATGGGCACACCATGACTTTTAGAATATTGGATGTGAAATCTACATTTACAATGTCGAATATGTTTTCAAGAAAACAATGTTGTATAAATTATTTCTAAATAAATAATTTGGGGTTTGCTAGAACTTTGGCATTTCAAAGTTATTCAATTGTTACATCTGAAGATAATGCAAGATGGACTAGTGGTTGGTTTCTTCTAGCATGATTTTATACATTTTTGTTGTTATAATCGACGCCTTTAGAAACTAGAGTTTTTTTTTTTTTTGTTGCAAAGAATATCCTATACTATCACATACTTGTAGGAAACTTCCTAATTCATTTATATTTAGAAAATGATACCAAAAAAAACTTTGATGGTTTAAACAAATCCTCCTTTCCATTAGATTTATCTCTAATTTACACAAAATTTGATTGGGGCAATAGACAGATATATTATTTGAGCAAAATATATATTTTTCTGTACTCTCACATATGCAACTTGTTACTTTATTATGCCACATTAACCTCTATATACAATTACAAAAGACTTAAGGTTTATATGAAATATCTTCGAATAAAAATTAAGTTATGTAATATGGGTGGGAAAACAAACTCAAGGTAAGTGCAACCATTGCTCGAATTGAAATGTTATAGCTTAAGAGATGGAGCTCATAGGAGGGCAACTGTATTTGCATTGTAGGAGGTTTTCCTATTTTGTCTTGTAAAAACTAATATAATAGAGATTTTTGTTTCTTTTTTTTTTGGTAAACTGGTATCTCATTACACACGAATATGAGTATGCCTCGAGCTGTCGGAATACAGAACATGAGCTAGGCCTTGTGGAATGGAATCAGTGTCATCCCATAGGAAAGCTCCGGAGTGATGAGCTACGAAGGAGGCAACTCAGTCCGCCGCTCCATTCGCCTTCCGAAGTATATGTGCGAGCCAGAAGGAGTCGAGACTTTCCAGAAGGTGGCATACATCTCTGACCGGTGGGTATAGATCTGGCCTGGCACACCCATATCTAAGCCACTCAATCACTATGGCCGAATCACCCTCCAAGAGAATCCACTGGGCCCCCAAGTGCACTTTAGCATGAACGAGCCCTCCTACGCTGCGTGTAGCTCCGCCACTAGGACAGACTCATCGAATATGCATCGTCCTCCGGCTGCAATCAACCTGCACTCCTGATCTCTGATCACAAAGCCCACACCACAACTGCTGCCGCCCTCTGAGTTTCATACGTAGAAAAGCCCAACAAAAGAAACTTACATTATTGTTATTCATGATAAACAAATTAAAAACGTTGTAAGACATTACATCCATAGCATTTAGACAACTATAAGTCCCCTTTTTTTTGTGAGGTTATATTTTAGGAAATACATATAACTGCAAAATTACCAAATTCAATAGTTAAACAATATGTTACCTTCATAATATATCTCATATTAGAGTGATTTTATCCTTAAGTTAGCAAATATTAAATTATCACTACAATTATCTTTTCAAAATCAATATTCAATATGATTCTTAGATGAGCATGTGTTACCTCTTTTGTCAATGTTATAACTAAATCATCTCTATATTTTCTTACAATTACATCATTAAGTGCATTAATGGTGGATATATATATATATATATATATATATAGAGAGAGAGAGAGAGAGAGAGAGAGACATATTCATACATACATACATGTTTGTAGCCGCTCTTCATTCTAGTTTATAATCCTCTTACACTTTGCCGTCCGGACATTTCAAAGAAGTTTTCTTAGGCATCTATAAAGAATAATGAGCTCAATTGCGTTATCATCCCTTCCATCGACCAAATGATAAAATATTTTAGTGGCTAAGATAGACTTGGATCTTTGGAACCCACGCGATTTTAGTGGGTACATTCACAATATGGAAACCCTATCATGTCTTTGGGATAACAAGAAATCTCCCAATTCCTCTCTATTCTCAAGGGTTCTATAAGGAGGGCAAGAAGTAACTCAAATATACGTACCAAATTCGGCAAGACCCAATCATAAAGTATCACAGAAGTCAAGACTGCACGACTCAAACTTGATGCATCAATGGGACAATTTTTGTTCATCTCATTGACCCAAAAATAAATTGGGTCAACACTAGGTCATGTCAGACCAATTTGGACTTACCTTGCCTCCGTATCAAAAAAAATATAAAAAGGCTACTTTTTTAACCTAATTAAACTTCCTTCTCGCTCTTACTTTCAAGACTTGCTGTACTAATTGACTGAGGGTCACCCGGTCAATCTCTCACTTTCCTACTTCCAATGTCATTAACTTTCTTCTTTCTAAATATTTTGTACGTGGGTCGTGGACTCCAAAGCATCAAATTTTTGGGGGGAGTGGATTTGTTAAGCTACATAACGACCATATTTTCATGATTATCTAATAATACATGAAAAACAACCAAGAGGTTGCCAATATAACATGTAATAAAACTTTAATGTTTTATTTTAAAAAAGAAAGTTGATATAAATCACGTAATATTTGTTTGAATTGGATTAGATCCTGTTAACCACATGCCAGCTTTGATAATTTGTACTTAAATTCCAAGAGAGCTAACCCAATGAAGTCGACTTAATTTGGTACGGTTCTCAGATATGTTGATGAGGCCACTTTCTTGCTCGTCATCTATTTCCCTGGTACTTGCAGTGCCAACTAAAATGCACAGATATGACAAAAAAAATTCTGATTGCGAGATCTAAGCTCTGACGAAGCTGATGGCAAAAGTAACTCAAAGCAGCAAGCTTTCACATTTCATTAGGTGACACAGAAATCTTTGATTCTTGCACCATGAGGGTATCCAATGTCATTGGCGTTGCTAAGGACAAACTGATGAATTCTATCTGAGTGGATATCTTTTAACAATTCTTTG
Organism: Phoenix dactylifera; assembly: GCF_009389715.1. Taxonomy (NCBI): domain Eukaryota; kingdom Viridiplantae; phylum Streptophyta; class Magnoliopsida; order Arecales; family Arecaceae; genus Phoenix; species Phoenix dactylifera. The sequence goes on along the minus strand of NC_052394.1, from coordinate 17,892,358 downwards.
TTTTTCCATTAAAAAAAAACAGAGCAAAAAATAACACCTAACATCTTTCGTCTGCATTGAAAGCTAAAAATATACATCAATAAGTTTATATATTTCAAATATAAGACAAAGTTCTAGCCAAACAAAGAACTAGTGAGTCATATGTATCTTAGCAACATGTCCTCTGCAGCCTAGTTTTAGGAAAATCCTACAAACAGATCTTGTGACTGAAAGAAAAGGCCAGGTAGGAATTAGGAAAGGCTCTGCCTTTGCTAAGTTTCTTACGGAATTTGATTAGGCTAATATTACAAGCCTAAGACAGAGCAATAGTACCTGTCTTATATTACAGGCCAAAGACACAGAAATAGCCTCCACCGAAGATGAGATTAGAAAGAGATTTAGGAAAATGCGGTAAGAGGCCTCGTATTGGCATACATTTTATGTTTTATATCTATCTATATATATATATATATATATATATATATATATATATATATATATATATATATATATATATATATATATATATATATACATCTAAAATATGGAGGCTTAGCTTTTATAGAGTTTCCCATTCACCACGTTAACCAAATTTCTCTGAGCATATCTTATTTCTTTTACTACGTAACCTCTGGCATGGATTTTGAAGTGGCAACTAAAAAAGTAAGAAAGAAGCGGGCTCCTACTAATAGAGTCTCTCTTGTCTCCATTATTGCCAAAAAGAAACAAAAAAAAAAATAATTCCATCCATCTGTCCATTTCATAGCTCTCATGTCTCTCTTTATTCTCCTCCTTCCGTCATTATGTATCGGTTTACCTAGATATGTAGATTAGATCACTGGATAACTAATTTATCTAGTGTATATCAAATAGTTATGGACTATGTACTAATGAACACTATATTGTGAAAACTGCAAATCAATATTACTAGATGTATGTATTGGATCGCTGGATGACTAATTTACCAGATATATATCAGCTAACTATGGACCGTGTGAACATCGTGCACTGAAATTATACATCGATACTATTATAACTGTGTATTGGGTTGCTGTATGACTAGTTTGCTATATATGTATTAGTGGGCATGGGTTGTGCATTGATAAACACTGTGTTTTTACTAAATATGGGAGGAGGAGAAAGAAAAGGGCTACTAGAGAAGGAGAAGAATAGGGATTGGGAGAAGGAGACAAGATGGACTCGTGTACTTTATTTGGAAATAATGGAAATGGTAGGGACTTCATTCATTAAGGTCCTTTTACATCTTGCCTCTTTAGTTGCTGATTCAAGATTTGTGCCAGAGGTCACTCGGCAAAAAAGAAAGAGGTCTTCAAAGCAAAAAAAAAAAGAGAGAGAGTCCCTAAGTGATCTTCACTAGTGCGTGCACCAGAGAATTTTTTATTTTTTATCACATAAAAGCTTGTATTCGTTACTTAATATACAACATATATTAGCTATGCCGATATTAATATTCTTGACTATTATTAAAGTTTATTACTTAATGTATCATAAAAATGTGGCTATTGAAGCATTCTATTTATTATAATTTGTTATACTTGTCATATTATATTTCAACAATAGTTGGCAGAGGAGAAAAAAATTGGCCTCCATGCCTCGCGCAAGGTTGGTATCAATGGCTGGAGTTTCATAATTTTATTTAGATTTTGCTTTAGTATCAGAATTTTAGAGCTCCATTAGAACCAAATAATACTTTTAAAACTTACATGGTGCTAGCACCATTATTATAGTATATATATTGGACTGGAGCAGTAGGTCATTACTAGGTTATGTTTGGGTTAAATTTAAGCTCATCAAAATCCAACCTCACTTGCAATGAAGTTGAGAATTTTAAATTTAGCTAGTAAATCTGTATGTGCAAATGCACATGTAAAAAAAAAAAGAGAAATACCATCGAAACCTATGATTATTTAGACATCCATGATATATTGAATTTTTGAAAAAAAATATTACTTAGGCAAAGGCTACTTCCAAGTCAAGGGAAATATATTATTAAATTGTAGCTTGTGACATTTGGTAATTGCTTGATTAACATCTAATAATCAGGTAATTAGGTGAAATATAAAAAAAACATTTAAGTTAGAAAAGATGGAGTATGGATGGGCCAGGACACCACACCCCCAAGTTCAAGGACTCTAAACTGGGTTTGGAAATTTTAGTTGTTTGGACAGATCAAATTGACTCATTCCATCTCATGAGAACTCCATCACTCCACCATCCAGCATAATCCATTCGCTTCAAGTATTGGTAGGAATCACTTAGTTTTCAGTAGCATTGCCAAAATAATGTATATTTATGAACTTTACAATAATATAGTTTAAATTTGCTTGGACTCTTTAACGATATTTGTCAGGGTAAATTCTATAGGTAATGCTGATTTCTCATGCCATGGTTAAGATCTTTCTAATAAGATTGCTTCTAGGTAGAAATTTACAGGATATTTTTATATATACATAGATTCAACTTATCTTTTTTATTTTTAAAAAACTTCAATCAAAACCTTTTTTTAAACCCATCAGATATAAATACATTCACGAGGATTAAAAAATAATATTTAACAATGAATCAGAAATATTTATCGTAGAATTCCACAACATAGTGCCGATATGATTGGGACGTCGTGCAATCAACTACACTATTAGTTTTTATATATATATATATATATATATATATATATATATATATATATATATATATATATATATATATATATATATATATATATATAATTTTAATAAAATATAGCGAGCATATCAAACACCAGCGATCCTGTAGAAGGGGATAGAATCTAACATCAGCAAATGGTTGGTCTGAGAGCGAATCTCTCTCCAAGTAGATACGGGTCACCTCAATGTCCCAATTGCACAAATCAACTCTTCTGGCGCACACAATTCCGCTATCGCAACGGTTATATCAAAAATTGAAGCAAACCTCTTTTTTTGTTCTTTTAGTTTGGTGAAAAAGAGGAGGAGGAAAGAAAATTAACCCCACTCGCGTAGCAGCCTCCGCTGGGCTCCTTTTCTATCAAGAAATGTCTGATGCATGTAGACAATACACTCGTACCTTTTCGGTCCGTAATTATCCACGTGTGAGTATGTCACTTCAGCATTGCCTCAGTACCAGCGGATCAGAAACACTCCCATCGAGCATGTTCGATGGGAGACATTCGGTCCTCACATTTAATCAACGTCCGTACGTTTCAAACATGGACCGCACCGATGAATCAAATCCGATTGCTCTCGGATGTTTGCCTACGTGGCTCAAACATGGACCACACAGCCCCAATTAAAGCTAGAAGGACGGGCCCCACGTTGGCGGGGGCGGTGTCGGCACCTGTCTCACCGTCCGCCCGGTGCACGAAACGTGGTTTCTGTGACTTTGTGAGGCCGGGAATGGAATAAGGCATTCCAAAATTCCGCCGCAGGGATTCTCTTTCCGCACAACAGGGTTCGTTGGGGCTGTCGCTTTTTTTTTTCTTTCTTTTTCTTCAACTCCCCCAAGCTAAAAGACACGAGATGCAGCCTTTGTTGACGTAAAAAAGCAAGAGACCCGAGGTTCACTCACTCTCCCTCCCTCTTCTATTCCCGTAGGGCCATCGCCTCCCAATGAGAAAGCCAAGTTATGGCTCAACAACTTTATTTGACCAAACTATTCCACGCATCTGGAAAGAGGAAGACCCCTTATTCCACATAAACATCACTTATGGTACTATTTTTCCACCTGCGGCTAGGAATAAGAACAAGGGGCCCCCCAGATGTCGCATTCCTTACGTTCTCGCCTTTCCTGTTCTTCCCCCATTCCAAATATATTCAGTAATTGGATGTTTGATTGCTCCAACCCATCCGGTTTTGTTCTATCGTTGTAATTTTATTGAATAATTTTTTGTTTCTATCCATCACTTGTTCTATGGGCTTTTATCCAAAATGCATAAAATATGAGAGTGGACCCGGAATACTGGTTTATCTAACTCTCTCATTGGTAGCTAAAAAGTTATGACATGCTAAGATATCCTAGTTGATAAATAATGGCCAACAATATCAACCTACACAATGAAAGCGGGATTGATCTTCATTTTACATAGGAGAGGGTTATAATCCTAACATCGGACTGGAGATAGACTTAGGCTTCATTTGGCAGAGCTATCAGTAGTAGAGCTTTCGAAAGTAAAGCTTTTTGAAGTAGAGTTTTTATAAAAAACTATTTGCTATTTTGTAACTATATTTCTATAATATTGTGCAACTTTAATATGTATGTGATAAATAAACTGAAAAAGTACTTTTGGTAGGATAAAATGACAATAAAGAACATTGCATAGTATTATACAATAGAGCATAATAAAATATAATACATAAATATATGATATAATATAATATTATTGTAATGTAATATAATATTATTATAATATAGTAATATAATATTATTATAATATAGTAATATAATATTGTATACTATAGCATAATAATATATTATAAGTTAATAGTATATGACATAACATATCAATGTATTATGATATAATATAATATAATATTATATTTATAGTATAATACAATAATAAAGGTATAAATATTATAATAATAATTATTATATATTAATATTTATTAATATAATATTTTAGGAACTAATTTTTGTAATTATAATATTTTATAATGGGTATTTGGGTCCAAAAAGAAAAAAATTATAAATTAAAGCAACTTTTCGACGCATGCTAAAAATGTTTTTTCGAAGAAGCTCCATTTTGGAGCTTCTTCTAAGAATCTATTTTAGTTTTCTAGCAAAGCTAAAACAACTTTCTGATTTTTTCACTAAATATCTCTATTCTATCCAAAATTACTTTTGAAGGGTCAGAAAGTACTTTTTGGACTACCAAAAGCTCTGCCAAAGGAGGCCTCAATGTATGATATATTTTTTTGCTTATGGGTCCAAATCTTTTACCATAATAGTATGTAGTAGTCCTTCATTTATATATTGGTCTTCAATAATTGTTCATATCAAAATCCTCTCAGTAAGATTAAATAATTTGATTAAAACATTATTGATGTAAGGAGATCATATTGAAGAGAAATTTTATTTCTATCACATCTTACATGCCGATAGAAACATGACATACTGGACCAGGATCTTGATGATATCTGGTGATGGCTACTTCATCATATTGGCTTCGTGAGATGCTTGTGACGGTCTTATTCACTATCATGGTTTTAGCAAGCTCTTCACGTGCTTGTAATGGAGTCCATGGTAAGATCAATACAATGAGATCATGGAGGATGTGGTCCAATTAAGCAACTCACTCTCTTTATTAAGGAGTTGAAGGAGACAACTTTGACAATTAAGCAGTTTGTTTCTTGCTATCTGTCATCATCCTATGTTCTTAAAGATTGGTTGCAGAGCACGTCAGATGTGATCTTTGCTCTAAGATCTTTGTATAATAGTCTGTATGCAAGGATAAACTTAGAAAATTGTTTACAAGAATAAAGAAATGTTAAGCAAGTAAATTAAGGTATATAGAGCATGCATCCAACATAGAACATCAGTTTGTTCAAAGTAATTAAGGTATATTGAGATTTTGCACTCTAATGCACTCTAATATAAGGTGACGGAAATTTTCTGCTGTGGAATTTTTTTTGATTCTAGTGTTAAGCCTACATCATATTTGATCTATGCAAAAGCAGGCTGTATTAAGCAGCTTAATATTTTAATTTTTTGTTTCCAAATATAATCTTACTCAGGTTGTTCCACTTAAAGTTTCAAATATTTCTATTATTTCCTTCAATTTAATTCCTCTAGTATAAAGTTTTTAAGTATGATGGACTTCCAGAATAAAGGATCCGGCACTGATGGAGTCTGAGAAAATCTGATTTAGTAGGAAAGAAAGATTCAAAACTACTGAATAAAATATTTCAATATATCTTGGCTCTAAAACTTTTGAAGGAAGAAGAAAAAAATATTTCTAAACCAAGAGATCAAAGTGAGACATGATCGCATCATTTTAGAGTTAAGATTTTAGTTAGATTATTTTTAAATCTAAAATTTCTAGGGCTCGTTTGGTTCGTGGGAAGTATTTTTTCTTTTAAAAATATGATTTCTAGAAAAAATGCTTAGAAAAGTATTTTGGGCATGTTTGGTTGACAATAAGAAAGTGACAAATTTTCAGAGTGTTTATATTTGGTTGACCATTCACTTTCCTGAAAAAGTTATGTGTAATTCATATCATACCCATAATAATAATTAGATTTTTCATGCCTCTTTAATGCTAAATGGTTTTTTTGAGAAAAAATAAAAATAGAGTGATTTTTAGCTTACGAAAAAGTAGATTTTTCTATGTTTTTCATAGAAAGGACTTTCTATGTTTCTCATAGAAAAGACTTTTACATAAAATGTGAAAATCATATTCTCATGAGAATATAATTTTTTCGTATCTTTGTTTTGAAAACTTCAATCAAAGGCATCTCATTATTTTTTTTTTTGTTGATCACTTTTTTTTTTTTTCTTTTTTCTTTGGGAACCAAACGAGCCATTGCTGCTCATGCGCATCTATATGGGCCTTTTTATTTGACGAATTGCTCCATAATAACTAATGCTCTGCAAGGTCACATCAACCTCGTTATTCTCTGCACACGTGTTTCAGACCATGCCACCCAGCCGCCCACGGCAGGAGTCCCGACGCCCTTTTTAACTCCTCTTGTGAGGGCGAAGAGCCCAAGGTCTCTCTCCTTCTTATCTGTCTCTCTCTCTTATAGTGGACAAAATTGAGTTATATTCTCTCACAAAAGCTAGCCACACGACCCACGGGGATTTCCACGCGAGCAACGTGTGCATTTGGACCAGTTTTCTCATTAGTTGTGCGTTGGAATGTTAAGGAGGACCCACCAAGGGAGCAGAGGGAATCAAGCAACGTGATAGCACTCGGTTTGGACCCCTCCACCATGTCTTGTTGGTCCTCGTCCCCACTGCTAGTTTCCCTCTACGACCATCATTTGCTTTGGTTGGTTCAAATGCTCTATCTAGGTCAGGGGGGTCAGTGTTTGCTAACAACTATATTGTCCATTTCCTTAAGAAAAAATGGTGCGCAACCTAACATTTGCACCAAAGAAAAGTTTTGCAATATTAGCCAATCATGCAGCACAAAATTGTTAATATTTTATACTGCAGACGGCTTCGCATGTGAATGTAACCAATCATCTCATGCCACAATATTGCAAATCTGCTTTGTGCGTGTGTGTGTGTGTGTTTTTGTCTGAAGATTGAAGACTATCGATTCATTGTCTTTAACATTGCTTTTTAGCTTTTAGTTGATTCACGATTGTCATTGTTTAGAAAACTTTGATACTATGGGTTTCTTCTTTTCCTCGATTTGTTTTGGCTTGTCTTGGTAGAAGATCCTATAATTATTGCAAGTTAGCTAGAGAAGCATTTAGGTTTTAGGGTTTAAAAAGGTTATCGCGTTATTTCGCTTCAGAGTTCAAAGTTTTGTTTTCCGTAGGCGTCATTTTAGATTAATAGTTCCGCTATCTGCAACTAAGTAATTTTAGTTTTACTACCTTGGTTCAATCTTTTAAGGTCGGAGTTAGCACTCAACTATGTCCATGTCTTTGATTTTCAAAATTGCCGGTGCTCTATCCCCACCATTTCTTGATGCTTGCTTGATATAATTAGTGGTCGGATTACTTGAGAGACACTTCTTTTTTGATTTTGCCGGCCTCTATCACTTGTATTCACTTTAATTGCTCGGTGGTGTTTCTTTTAGGCTTTTTCTACTCTCTCTACGACTCACTTCCATATTATATGATTTTTTTTTCCGTAACACCGTTAGTTTCTCCACTCTCCATTCGTAGGGTTAGTGATGGGGTTATGGCTACTTAACAACTATTTGTTTATGCTTTGATCACGCTCCAAAGCCCGACAATTACATTTCCAATAATCCCAACTTCCGTACCCTCCATTGTTAGCCAAACCTAAGAAAGCAAACTTTAAGTATAACATGGTAGAAATATATATCTAAAGAACTGTGTCCAATCTCCCCATGCCGAACCACTAATCTCCTGTCACGAGGTCAACGTAGAGGCCTAGGAACAAGTTGTTTTCTATTAAATGATTTGTGTTTGCATAATTGTACATCTATCTCCAAAAACAACTTTAATAGTCCCATATCTCAATATCTCTGCTTGATTTTCCAATTCTCTCTCTCTATATATATATCTACCATGGTCTCCGTAGTGCTGGTCGCTTCATATTGAGATGATAGAGAACTTTTGACTTCAAAAAGAAGAAGAAAGAAAAATCATTAATTAGAAGCCCCAGGGGAAGCCATTTTAGTCCAAGTTAATGAACTCCTAAAGAAGTCATTTGAGATTCTCTAGCTTGTCATGGAGAGAGTAGGGCTTTCGAAGATTGAGCGTGTTTTGATTTTGAGACATGGGTCATTTAGCCTATCATTTATCTTTTTTCTTTATTGCTACTGATCAAGTGATTCAAGAACTCCTCACAACAACAATTAAGCATTGGTTACGAGTTAATATTCGATCGTGCTTCATTTTATCCTTTTTAATTTTTATTTAAAATACTTTTCAGCCTCTGCTTTCTCTTTCTCTATCATGCATACACGAACACGTGCATGCTCATGCACACATGCACATACATACAGACTTAAACGCAAACATAATCAAGAATATTGCAATTTCGCATTGGACAAGTGCAGCCTAGGGCTTCAGCCTCCTTATCTCCATACGAGCAGGAAACTAATTTAACACAAAGAAATGCGAATGTCAAGGTGAGCTTATAGCTAAACTAGGAACATTGGTAAAGCAAAAGAAAATTAAATTCCTTAAATGGAGGTTAAATGTGAAGTTAGAAAGGCATTTGTCACACCCCCACCTCCGCGGGACCACATGAAGGGGGAACACGAGGCTTCCCTGCGAGATATTGTCCGGTTCTGGAGCCTGCACGTGCGCATACGCGCCACTCAGACCCCTCTCCGGTTTTGTTTTCCACCCAAAATGCGTCTGTAGGATTTAGAGACACCCGCCTCATATGCTCAGGCTCTCGAACGAGTTTTTCCGATTTTGGACTATTGGGCTTCACACCCTTCCCACCATCAGACAAGAGCTGTCATTGGCTTTGATACTAAATGTCACGCCTCCGCCTCCGTAGGGCACATGAGGCACCTAGTGCCCACGTGGGGCCCACATGAGGGGGGAACATGAAGCTCTCCTAGCATATATTGTCTGGTTCTAGGGCCCGCACATGCGCACACGCGCCGCTCAGACCCCTCTCCAGTTTTGTTTTCCACCCAAAATGCATCTGCAGAATTTGGAGATACCCGTTTTATATGTCCAGGCTCTAAAACGAGTTTTTTCAATGTGTAACTATTGAGCCTCACGGCATTAATATAAGTTGTTTAAGATAATTTGACTATTGTAGCGTAGCCTTGAAATGTATTTGACTTGCGAGGGGATATCTAACGCAGAATATAAGAAAACCTAGAGAGGAGGGAGTTTCTTGGAAAAACTAGAATGATTTATACTCTTTCTCTCTCTCTCTCTTTTCCCCCTTCCCTTCTACAATAACCTATGGTAAACATTTGTGTGCAAACTTTGCAAAGAGATTTGAAATATTGGACAACGACATAGTAATAGCCAACAATAATTTGCTTGTGAGCCCATGGGTACGGCCAAGACCAGGTTCAGGCCCCAGACAGAAAAGCTACATGGCTTCGCCAAAGTCAGGACTATTCCCAGACCTTTTGTCTTCCAAGCTTCCCCTATCCAGGATGATGAAGAAAAGGATACCTCCTGTGTTTGCTAGCTTCAAGTGCGAGTGTGACTAGGTTTGGCAAGCACATCAATGACAACGCCGTGCCACCCAAAGGTCATTTGTCACAAAATGACAATATATCTGAAGAAATTTTCCACAATTGCTTTCCACCCGTGACAATAGAGAATCTAGAAAGACTCGTCCCGGTAGCTCATTTACTTTGACCAAAAGATACCTCTCCCTAGAATCCATTAATCAGATCAAAGCTAGGTTAATGTTTTCTATTCTTTGATGCAAGAACCATCTATGCCTTCCAATGTGACCATCGGACACCATCTGATTGCCGACAAATAGATCGGTAATATCGAAATGTTGGTCTACATAAATGACACTCGGAGTTGGATCCATGATTACTTTAATACCACGAGTAAACTAAGATTTGTTTCTTAATCATGCATTTCTAGATTATAATATAAGGCTCATGATGTTATCGCTCAAATTGTGGCCTTGGTGCTAAGGGAGTCATTGCAAGACGCGTGGAAATTAGAAAAAGGTGAGTTTTTAGATGTTTTGGCCATTATGACCCCTAAATTTCAAAGTATGTTAAACTAGCTTTGGCTGTAATGATCGCAGGTATAAAAGTTGGGATTCTTGGAAATGCAACTGTCGGAGTTAAGAAGGTGAGCTAGGTACGGACAAATGGTTGTTAACTAACAATATGCTAACTCTAAAGTCTAAAAAATTCAGATGAGCAAAAAGTTTAGGAGATGGAACAAACTAGCTGTCTCAAAGATTTAAGAAGGGTTTAAATGGTTGGTAGGTGACCTTAACCCTAGACCCAGGATGCTAAGCCAAACAAAGCGAGACTTCAAATGATGGACAATAGTTGTTAAACAAACCTAACCCTATTCCCGGAAGCATCAATCGAGGATTCTAAGTATTTCAAAGAACAAAAAAGTAATAGGGGAATGAGTGTGATTACCGAACTTTGCTAAAATGAGAATTGGCAGCAAGCTAACCCTTCTTTAAGATGATAAACCCCAATAAGTAGGAGGGATGGGAAAAGTTGTAGTCCCAAAATCACAAAAAATACATATGTAATTGCTAGCCAACTCAAACCTAGGGGTGCAATTGGGTCGGGTCAGACAGGGTTATGAGTGACCCCGACCTAATCCAATTTTTTTTTTGGGTCCTAATGTTAGACTCAGACCCAACCCAATAGAAGATCAGGTCGGGTCGGATCGGGTTCAAAGCTAAAATTTCTGACACAATGGGTCATTCGAGTCGGGTTGAGTCCATGTATAACCCAATCTCAGCCCGAAAAATTCAGATTTGGATTGAGTCTTGTGCGGATCTGGGTTGGAACTAAGTGAAAGCGCCTAAGCATCTTTGATGCCATTACAAACTAAGATAAGATATGGTGAAAAATTGGTTAAGATATGGATGTCATCACCCATATAAACAAATTGTTTCCTTTGTCCTCTCATCAAACATTCAAATTTAGTAAGATTATAAATCAAATCTTACATTCCATTTGCCACTGAAATCATCATTCCATGTCCAATTGTTTTCCCTGGATATATGGCATCTGCAATAAAAACCAGTCGGTAAAACAACTTTGGCAAACCAATGCAGCCTACTCTAGAGGCTCAACACTATACGCGCCTATATACAACATATGCACAATCTTTAAATCCGAGAAGCAAATTCCATTCAGATTGGGAAGACTAAGAAATACTCCTTACAAGGAAGGCATCACAAAGCCACGCTGCTACCAATTCTCCTACCTTAATCGTCCAATTTCTTGAATCACAGTCCTCATACACATGAGACTATGAGGTCAAGGTTTTAGGACCAACAAAATAATATAGACAAAGCTTTCAAAGAAAATCTATTATGTCATATTTTAATAATGGGAGCTTGAATAACAATTGTTATTGGATATTTCATCCATTCCACTTAATTTAATAATGTTTTTACACTCAAATCTTGATACAAGCTTTGCAGGAAAAAAAATCAGTGAGCAGTAATGGGCAAAAAATTTTCCCCTTATATTGGCAAACAACAGCCATTATAGCAGCTACTAATTCAATCCAAATAATTGCAGCCATGCAGAACTAGACAAATAAAGTCTGTTGTAGCTGTTTTGTCAATAATTGTGTAGCAGGGTCTATTATAAGTTTATAACAGGATCACAGCATTTCTATAACCTTGTAAAATATTGCTGAGAGATATTCATGTAAAAATATATATCTTGTAGTGAAGTAAATTATTTTACCACTTACTAAATACATTCCAGCTAGGGGTGGCAAAATATGACCCGACCCGCCAACCCGACCCGCGTTCGACCCGCCATAAACAGGTTTGGGTTTGGCCTAAACGGGTTCGGGTCGTAAATAGGTTGACCCATTTAACCTGTTTATTAATTGGGTCGGATATGGGTTTTGGATATCTGACCTGTTTAACCGTTTAACCCGTTTATAATTTTAGATTTTTTTTTTCAATTTTGTTTGCTTGCTGGGAACTTGGCAGGGTGGGACGATTAGCCAGACCACAGTCCACAGAGTCACAGGCGGGGAGACGGAGACGAACTGGCGGCCCTTAGAAAAATCCTTTACCCAATCCCCTCACGGCTCACCCTCACTCCCACAACCCTGCTCCCCCTCCCTCCCTCCCTCCTTCCCGTTCTCAAAAATCCAAGAGCATCAAGGAAGAAGAGGTAAGAGTTCCTTTCCTTTTTGTCTTTCGTTTAACCCTTTTTTTTTGTTCCTGTTTGCTGGAGGGTCCGAAGCTCCATCTTCATGGCAAAAGATCTCCACCACCTCCGAGCCCCACCTCCGCCGCAAGCAGTGGAAGATCTTCTCCTCCTTAGTCGGCGATCACCCCCGCCACCCCCTGCCGTCCCATCACCATCCTCGGCCCCGACGACCCCCGCGACGCCCCCGGACGCCGACAACCACGGATGCCGACGACCCCCGCGACGCCCCCGGACGCCGACGACCCCCGCGACGCCCCCGGACGCTGCCGACCTGAAATCGAGCGGCGACAGGGGCTAGGGTTAGGGTTTCGAGCCCTCCCCTCTCTCCATTCTCCTTCTTTGGCGATGAGAAGGTATGATTTCTTCGTCTTCTTCCATGGGGGGTGGGGGTTTGCGGAAGGATGGGATCGTGGGAGGAAGACAGTAGGGCCGGCTGCGACTGCGAGTGAAATTTTGAATAGGTGGTTCACTGGTTCTCCACCACAGAGGGATTTGATATTTGGGAGGAAGACATTAGGGCGCCATTAGGGCCGGCTGTGAGCCTGTGATGCTATCCCAATTTTTTTTTTTTTTTTTATTAAACGGGTTAAACGGGTCGGGTCGGGTTACCCGTTTAATAAACAGGTCAGATTCAGGTTGTAATTTTCTGACCTGTTTATTAAACAGGTCGGGTTCAGGTCTACAATTTTCTGACCTGATCTGCATCTTACCCGACCCGTTTATGCCTGACCCGACCCGATTGCCACCCCTAATTCCAGCTGAGGGCCATAACCTGTCGCAATTGCATGTTGACCCTAATAATGGACCAACTACATCATTGCAACCTTCCATTCAGTGCATTATCTGCCACAGAAAATCACAGAAGATAAAAAGTAACAACATGAAGTGAATCTCATTGGTAAATTGAAACAGAGGATCTTGCATATGGAATGTCTGTGCCATAGCAAGTCTTAAGAAACCACTTTTTGAAACAGAGGTAAATTGACGCCATCTTAAAAGGAGGCATGACCACTCAAGAGGTTTGTAGCTTCCTACAGCACTCTGAACCTTTAAATGCTTCTCTATAGACTGAACAAGGGATGTGGCACCTAAGCACCCCGGCAGGCCATGGCCCTAACGATTTATCGAGTTCGGGTTGTAGGGTTGGAAATCTAAAATAAAATCAAACGGATCGGGTCAAGATGGGTTAGAATTTAGAAAGCCCAAACCCAGCCCGAAGGAGAAAATGGGTCCAATCTTAAAATCTGTCCCGGCCCACAAGTCCTCAGGTCTAAGCGGTCGGATCCAACCCATTTCCAGCCTTACACAATCAAATCCTAGAACATTTTTAGAAATATAACCCCCAGAGTATTGAATCTTATATAACAAATTGACTAGTCGAAGAAAATCTAGTGGTATTGGGCTACAAAATGGCTAGATTTATTTTGGTCGATTGACATGTGCTATAGTTCTAGACTTCTTGCCAATCTAAAATGTGCACATGAAAGCTAAGGCTCACTTATCAAGGAGATGGAATTCTCATGCCATTAGACAAGATTGGAGTAGTCATTATTATTGATTTTTTCCAGTAAAAAAAAAAACCCATATTGGGGGGGTTTTGCCTGCATGGTTTTATGTTTAACACACCTCAAGCAAGCTCTATCAGCAAGTTGGTGCCGACCCGAGTCAAACCTAACCTCATGGTGCTGTAAACAGTGCATATAAATAGGCTTTTGCTGTTGCAACTCATAATTAATACTGACTCCTATGTTTTTTTCTAGCACTCTCTTTGTGTGCATTCCAGAGAATATAAGTAACAAAATGTGCAATTGATCAGGAGGGAGTGCTTATCACAGCAATCAATCAAACACATTCATCTTCACTCATGCATGGCACTTAAATAAAGACATTAGAAACCATAAGACAACTGCTAAGAAATTATCCGACATTGGTTTGCATCCAAAATTCATGTGACTTAAATGTCCCCCAATAAATTTTTTCCTGGGTGTTTTCAACTCTGTTCTATCTTATAAAGAAATTGAATTGAATTTGTTTCGCACATGCATTTCCTATAAAACATTTAGTTGCATAAGAACATGTTTCCTGTTAACTATTGTACAGATTAATTGATGTTCTTGACCCTAACTCATTTATTTATTTTCCTAAAATTTTGGAGAACTAGGATACGAGGAAGCCCAAACAAAAAGCAGATGATGGCGGATTCAAATCTAAATCACTGGTGCTAACCTTCATTGACTTTACCAACTATTGTTATGCTCCATCTAATTGAATCAAGAATCACCGTCTCAGTACCGAACCTCGTATCGGTACCATCCTATTACAGTATCGATACAGATATGATATCGATATGTATGATAAATATTGATTTGAACTGTTGTAGTTTGCAATCGCCGTAACCTTTGGGTGTGCTAACATCTGGGCTTGGTGAAGCTACGCATAGCTTTCACAGGAGATGGGCTGGGCTTGGATTGGGCCACTCGCAACCTAGTCTGGACCTGACTTCTTGAGAAAAGACCCAGGCCCTGGTATAAACTAGTGTGAGGCTGGACCTACCTGAGCACGCTATCCATTAGAGCCGTGTGCAAGCCTCAGCTTGAATCTCTTTTGAGAGCTTGAAACAGACCGAGTCGTCTCAAAGTTACAGGGCAATGCCGAGAGGAGAGTACATGGACTCAAGGGATCGGAGCTTGTTCCTATGTCATTGATCTATATCCATATTATTTGCTTGGCTAAAAATTCTGGTGAGAATTGTTTGGTCTATGGGCAGCCATTTTCCAGACGCATATTTTCAGACCTGAAAATCTGGAACTGGGTTGGTTTGACATCTTTTTTTGGCAGCTCATACCAATTCAACCGAGGGCCGAACTGGCAGAGTTTTGGTTGTTATACCAAGGTCGGGTTAGGTCGGGTTGGTTCGGGCTAATTAGATTAGTTTAACCAAGTCGCACATAAATGCTCCCTATCTTATGAATCATATCTAAAGATAAAACAAAATAAGCTAGGAATGGCACCATGCTAATATATGCCAAACCCGTTATCATAAAACACTAGAGGAGATCTTGGAAAACAAAACTGCATCTAATATATATTATATACATTTATATTGGTTTGGATTCAGGTTGGGTCGAGCACCACCATTGCCATCCCCAAGCCTGGATGAGATAGGTTAAGGGTTGACATTAGGTTGATAAAAATATATCAAAAACTATGAAACTGATCCAAATTTGGCCAACTCCGGATATTTGGGAAAATATACCGGATGAGTATGCTCGATAAATCGGCTCGAGTTCAGGATTTTCGACCCAAACCCGAGCTAGGCCGTGCCTAAACTCGCTTCGGGTTAGGCTCAGGTTGATCAGTCCAATTTCTACCCTATTTGTGGCCTTACAACTAAGAGGAGCAACTTTGCATGTTGAAATACCAGGGAGGTAGAGATCAACTTGTGAAAGGATCTTTTGTCACGAAAGGGGACCATTTCCCATTTTTTGATCCAGACCCAGCAACATTGTATATGGGGCCCGCATAAAACTAGGGAAGGGTGAGGTTTCACAGCGTGTGGATGAGGTTCATCCATGCCAAAAGATACAACCGTCGTCGAAACCAGGGGACTGGCTGAGAACGCAGTCTTCCCTAAACTCTCTCTTCTGGGACTGCAATATTAGTATAAAAGAACCCAGAGAAAATGAAAGCTTTAGCAGCCTCATCATCTCTCTCATTATTCAACCCAAGATGGCCTCTCAGCTTCCCATCTCCACTCTTTCCTCGCCAACCGCTCATCTCTGCCTCCCTCCCTTTTCCTTCTATCCGCTTCCAGAGTTCTTCATCAAAGCAATTGCTCCACCTTACAACAAAGAAGGAGAGTAGTTGGAGTGCTTTGAAGTCCTCCCCAACTGAAAGCCCATTGCCAGATTCTTCAGAGAGATGGCTTCTTGAGCCCATTGGTCTGTAGTTACTTCTCCTCACCTCCTCAGCATCACATTTTTATCAAATAAGTTTGTTAGTTGATGGCATGCTCTGTCACAGCGTGCTGAATTGGGAAGATACGTCGATATTAGCTTTTAAATGATGATTTTAGGTGCTGCTTTTCGAAATTTGAGCTGGCAGTTTGCGTAACTTCTAAGTAAAGAGGCTTAGAGCAATGATGCAATCTTTATTCTCTTTTTCTTTGTGTTGGTATTTGTGTTGAATTAAGTAAAGGAAGCTGTTAGACTTGGTGCGTGCCTAGCAATTAATCAGGGTTTGATTTCGTTGCTAAACAGCCTTACTTCTTTTCTTCTTAATTACAGTACAAAGTGCATCGAAGTTGGAAATTGGCTCTACTTATTGATAGAAAAGATAAATCGTTTACTTCTTATCCACCGTGAGATAAGTGAGGTTAATCTTATTTTGATTGATGTTGTTTGCATGCACTCTTGACTCTGTTAGCAGTATGATTTGCTGAAATGGGGTGATAACTGATGGTATGCCTATTAAGAACCAAGAATTGGATTTCTAAACTAGCAATGTAAATGATGTCATTTTGATTGGTGATGCCTTAAAAATAGAAGCAAATTCAATTTCCATGCAAAATCGTTGTTATTTTTTCAGATATTTGTTTTTAACATGAATGCTAAAGGGAAGCGAAATATTTGCAAAGATCGGATAGTATAGGCTGGTCGAGATTGTAATAATGGGCAATAAAAATCAGAGGCGGCGGTCCTTGTAAGTGAGACATTCAAATTGGTATGCTTACGCAACAAAATGTATCTTTGGAAAACTTGGACTAAAGTTATGAGATGGGATTTTAAAAAGCTTTGTGAAATAAAACAATTTGCTCCTAGCAAGAGTGATTGGTGGAAGAGGATTCACTATGACAATTCAATCAGAAGTTCATGTTTCAGTTTAGTTATTGTGGATGTTTTGTAGCCGCCTTTTCTGTCAAGAAGTTACTATAGCAAACATTCTATAACTTAGGTACACAATATTTGTTAACAAAATTTGACATGGTTAGCGATACATTGCAGTATAACCTCATAAGGGGAACCTAACTTCCTATGGTTTGAGATATTGATATCTTGAGGCAGGCAGTCTCATCGATGCTATGCTAATAACATTTGGGACGTAAAGATAAATCCTCAAGACTGATCTGGCACACTTCAGCAACTTTACTTGCTGTATCAGTGCCAAGCTAATTCAATTTAAGAAATAACACAGATCATTTTGCCATTTTCTGGTTACATGTTCTATTGTTCTATGTCTTTATAAGAAAATACAAACATCTAAATAAATGATATCTTATTTCAACTAACAGTATAATTTTAATTAATACATCATTTCAGAGTAATGCTTCTTAGGTGCTTCTTACTACAAGAGCACCAATGATTGCCCTTTAAATCTGAACTTTCTCCTGGTTCAAGTTGCCTACCGTAAGAAATCCCTAACCTATACAAGGAAAGAGATGTAACAGCTTTAAAATGCTATTAATACTATCACTCTGGCTCTTTTTTTTTTTTTGGAATAATACTTTAGCTTCATGTTTCTGATTGTGATCACATCTTTTTTGCTACAATAATCTTAATACTCCCCTCAGGCAAATCTATTCCTAATTAAGGTTGTTGGTAAGCTGCAGGCGATGGAGATACACGACACATTGGATTCCGAGTTCCACTCCCCGATGCATTTGAGATAACTTCTGTAAGCGTTACATAATCATTAAACAATAACATGAGACCCATTGATACATAATGTGGGGTCTTGCTTCCAGGATGCGGTGACTGTAGGCCGAACTCCAGAGAAAGCAGATATTGTAATTCCTGTTGCTACTGGTATTTCCTTGTCTCGAAACATAATATCTTCTATGGTGTTGTCAAATATCTTTCATATAAACTCCAAACTGACTCACAACCCCAACAATGCATATAAATCCTCATCCTATGACCAACTCCAGCAGGCCTTAACAATAGAAACTTATCAAAAAATCAATCCAGTCATCATGGCGTTGCTTTCATTTATCTGATTTAGGAACTATTTTGTAACTGCAACAAATAAGCTTAATTTCGTTGATATAGAATTTGCCGTGTAAACCACAGCAATTATTTTGTAACTGCAGTCATAACTTGGAGATAAATTTAGGTCTCCAAGGAGTTGTCCAGAGTAAGTCTTTGTTCCAGCTGCAATTTTCACTTGTTACATTGTATACATACTTATCTGGCCTCTCATCAAACAGTATCTGGTCTACATGCTCGGCTCAAGAAAAAAGATGGATCCTTACTTGTGATGGATTTGGACAGTACGAATGGGACATATGTCAATGACCAGAAGCTAAAACCAGGAGCTGTGGCTACTGTTTCACCAGGGAGTTGTATAATATTTGGTACATATTTTTGGAAGAATACTTTTAGAATTAGTTTTATGGTTTCAGTGATGATCAGGCTATCATAATGTAGGCTAAATGTCTGAAATTAGTTACTTTACTGCTAGTATGTGACATCTGCTTTTCCTCTCATGCAGGTGATACTCACTTAGCAATGTTTCGTGTTTCAAAGATCGAGGAGGCAGAATTCATCAGCAAAACAGATGAATCTGAGAATAGACCCGAGGCTGATGTATCAACTGATAATGTGGAAGCAACAAGTTGAAAGTAGAAACTTCCATTTAAAGGATCTCAAAAGATGATTTCCTTAGAAATCCTACGTTGATTGCCTTAAGAACCCCTTTGAACTTGTGATCTTTTTGAAGAAAGGGTCATTGGAATGTTGGGAGAATTTAAGACAATTTGGTTGTAAATTGCAATAAAATAAGTAAAACTTGGATTTGATATATATTAGTGATGGAGATACGAATTGCATCAGCACCTGTGGGGTCTCTTTTTTCAGTCTTTTTTAGGGCTCAGGTTGAGACTCCTGTAATCGCTTCTTTTCCATCATTGGCAATAATAAATTAGATATCAACATTAATATGGAAGGAAAATAGGGGATCAAAACTTGGAAAAGAGTAAATCTTTGAAGAGTATCAGGGTGCAACAATGTTACCCTACAAAATTGGGTGCCGGCCATGAAATCCTTAATCATTCAAGGCCTCTGAAAAGGAATTCTTGTGAGACATTCTCACATTCATAATGCGCAAGTCATTCGCATCCTGAAAGCTAAATGACATGTCATTTGGCGATGGAGTAATTGGATCTCCAGCTAATAGGTTTGTCATCTGCCCTGCACCCTCTCTGCAGTATATGATTCAACACTAGGGTTACACTTTTCTATGCTCTTCTCTCATAGATAGGACTAAGAAAGAACAGTCTTCGTTCTGTATCACTTCGTCATCCCTTTTTCGATCAATTTCTTTTTATTATATAAATTTGAGCTTGTTCTCTTTCCTTGGAGAACACTGAAATTGTTTCACCATTGCTCAATATCTATAAAGTCATACCATCCAAACTGAAGGGTTCGTACTGAGATCTCTTTCTCTATCAAATCAAAATGGAATTGCCATGAACAACTAACCGAAATGAAACGCACACACTCACTCAAAAACCCAAAAACAGAGAAAAAAGGAGCAAGTAAAGCCCATTCTATGCATTGATTAAAAGAAAAAACTCACCAAAATAAAACACACACACACACTCCCTCACTCACTCAAAACCCGAAAACAGAGAAAAAAGTAGCAAGTAAAGCCCATTCTGTGCATTGATTAAAAGAAAAGACATGCAAACCGACTATAGAGCTGGTTTAAAAAAAAAAAAAAAACAGAAAATATGTTACCTAGCACTCTCCAGCAAGCTCTTAAACTCTCTGAAACTAATTCTTCCATCACCATCCTCATCAAATACTTTGATCATCCTCTCACAATCCCCCAGACTCCTCCCCTCCAATCCCAACCTCCTCAGCACACTCCATAATTCCTTCGGGCTTATGAACCCATCCTCATTTCTGTCGAACACGTAGAATGCCTCCTCTAACTCCTCCAGACTAGCTTCTTTCTCCTCCAACAACGTATGAATTCCTTCCATCAGTCTACATTCTTTGCACTTGCCATCCTCTCCACCATCCAGTACTTCATCACTTCTCCAACCCGCCACCCCAAGCCTGCTCATGACCACTTTGATATCATCATACGTCAGTTCTTGGCTGCTGCATGTCTCGCATTGC
Organism: Phoenix dactylifera; assembly: GCF_009389715.1. Taxonomy (NCBI): domain Eukaryota; kingdom Viridiplantae; phylum Streptophyta; class Magnoliopsida; order Arecales; family Arecaceae; genus Phoenix; species Phoenix dactylifera. The sequence continues at coordinate 17,871,730 of NC_052394.1, read as the reverse complement.
TCAGGTGGCAGCGTCTCATCTTCCTCTTCCTCCTCGTCAACGAAGGATTCAGCTTGAATGATGACCTTGATCCCGGTGTAAAGAAGACGGATGATTAGTAAACAACAGTGAAGGAATTCTCTAAAGAGATCAACTATGTTGCAAATTGTAAGGAACTTGAATCTGATCAAGTCGAAGAGGATGGTGTCTTCCATCGCGACTTATCTTGGTGTAAAATGATATCAAAGTGGTCATGAGCTGAGAATTCGTCATGTGTGAAGAGCTTCATATATAGGCTATATTGATGGACTGGACAATCGGTTGCTAGCAAGTGCATGGAAGGTGGTGGGAAGAATAAGGACTCCTTTCTCTAGTTACTTCCATGCAATTATATTCCTTTGTTCCCTTTTTTCTACGCCTTGCCGGAGAAAAAAACAAGTGCCTGCAACTTCTACGAAAGGGTCTTCAGAACCTCCGAATCAAACCTCCTTTAAGACCTTGACCGAAGCCATGACAAGGTCAGGTCGGCATGTAAATGGGCAAGGACATGGCCTACTGGACCTGAGCCCATAACCAGTTGTCCCCGGACTTCCTTCCATGATTTCACACGTACTTGAGCGTAGGATCTAACGGCCAATCCTATACATCGTTTGAAGGCCACAATAAAGGATTTGATGGCAATCAGAGAGTGGTTGTAGAAGCTCGTTATGATCGGGATAAGTATTACTATCACAACCATCCGAAAAAAATAGTCAGAAGGAATTATTTAGATTCTGTGGCCAGTATAAGTACCCAAAATCTATTCGATGCGTAACCGATGTGAAATTAAATACACGTCCGTACGGATCCTCGTATAATCCTTTAGTTTAAACTCTGGTATCCTCGTCATGCTAAAGGTTCAAATCCATTTAAATCTAATCATAAGCCCCACAATTATCTGCATTCCACGTAGGCTATGGGTTGGGTTTATTCTGATACCATCCGTCACAGCCCAACATCTCACCCAAAAAAACTAGTCAGAAGGTATTATGTAGATTCCTTGACCCAAAATAAGTATTCAAGATTTACTTAGTGCATAGCTGATGCCGTGATTAAATTTACGCCCGCATAGACCTCCACAACTGCATTGTTTTGTGATATTGAATATGGTCTTTTGCTTTGTGGAACTTGAGTCTTCTTTTGTGATGAAGTCGTTCCCTGTAGGTAGGTACCCGTGGGAGCGGAATCAACCTTGCTGGTCTCGGATTCCCATTACGGATGAATCTTTGGGAAACTGAGTTGGAGTTGAACCATCCAAAGGATGTAGATTGCTCGACTTCTTTGTTTGGAGGATATCCAGCAGCTGACATAAATGAGATCCATGACGTCGCCATGTTCCACTTATTTTTAGGAGGCGCACAGATTAGATCTTTTTTTTCTCTCTTTTCTAGACGATGCAAGGCTCAGAGATTAAATCACATTGCAATTTCTGAGATTTGAAGAATCGAAGTCAAGAAAAAATGCTTTGATGTATATCATTCCACATCATGCATGTTGCTTAAATTCTCAGGTTTCAGGAGTTTAGGAGCTAGCCAGGTCTTGCTCCCCCTACATCAACCAAAATAAATAATAGAAACAAGTAGCGGTCTACATCTCGGCAAACTTCACGGTAATATAATAAGAGACTCCAAAGTTTTTGCGAACAAAAGATCAACAGAATCCATGTGAACCCATGGAAACCAGCATGGCCGTAATGTTGACCCATCTATCTTTTAGGAGAAGGAATAACATCATCACAAGAATTAGTTGTGTGACGTTTGGGCTGCAGATGATCAGATGTATCCATTTCCACTAGATGGATTAAGGCCAGGTTTAGATTTAGACTTAGAGTGTCACCATCCTAAGTCAAACTCAAGACTTAGAACCGAGCCACGACACATTTTCGATCAGGTTATTGAACTAATAAATAGATTCATGATCTAAGCCTCGCCGCACACAAAGGATCAAATAGGTAAATATAAGCAATAGATTTCGCAGATCATACTCACAATATAATCCTTAATATGCCTTGCATCCAAAATTCTTTCAATCTAATGAACCATGAATGAAATCCCCTCTCCTCTCATAGTTCCCTCTTTCATATATATATATCTCTCCAACCATTCATTTATTTCTCCCACTACTCTATTCCCATTTCTTGGTTCCCTTGCCCTTCCCATTTCCTACCATCCACCATCTGAAACGAGAGCATGCATGCATGCTTGCAACTTAAGGATTCCTCTTTGGGTTCTCCAAGATCCAACACAACTGAAATCTAACCCATGTTCAAGCTGATCAAACTAAATTGGAACTTCTCCAATTTCTTGATGCCACGCACAATTACGCTCGAATTCAACCCAACTTTAGCCGCACGAAATGTGCGACCCACGTGCGAGATCGTAATTTAAGTGACATGTCAACCGAGCTCAGAATTATGATCTTTAAGATGATGTGTTGTGTTGCAAAAATCATACACAATTTTTTGTACTTAGTTGAGTATGTTTCACATTCATGTCTCCCTCCTTCTCCCTCCTTATTCTTAAAAAGCTTATTTATGTATATTTGCTAAAATAGAGATTTATGGGACAAGTTCTGATGTCTAAAGACAGATTTCAAGTCACTATTCATGAATCTTGAACATCAATATTTAGAAAATAGCAAAAAAAATGTAATGTAAAAAGTTTGCTAGTCCAGTATGTTCCACATTGAAAGTTAGTTAAATAGATTATCTCTGGATTAAATCACATTGCAATTTCTGAGGTTTGCGGTCAAGAAATATGCTTTGATGTGAAGTAAACTGCTACAAATTCTATTATATCTTAGGCTTTGGGCATTGATCCCAGGAGTTGACGTCCTTCATTGTGTTTGTTGACGTGGTCTCGGAATTTTGGAGTTTAGGAGCAAAGTCTTGCTCCACTTCCCACAAACAAAATAAACGATAACAAAAGAAGTCCCTGTCTCGGCAACTCCATGTACATCTCGATCCATTATTTGTTAAGGCAAGGATATTAATGCATCATCACAAGGAAGTAACTAGGTTGGGACATTATTGCTGCTCCATGATCAGATCAATCTGTTGTCACCATCTTGAATATGATTTGGGACACCATGCTGCAGAGAGGACATAATTTAGGTTAAACTTAATAATCAAGCATCATGCAGATAAGATGAGAAACAAAGTTTACCGAACCGGTCCGTATATACCAATAGCAACCATACCGTACCATACTAGTACATCGAACCAATCTTTATACTGGAGATACTGATAAAATAGTATCAATACGGGATCTGATATTGAGATAGTAAATCTTGATATGAACGCTAGCACGATTGAAAGTTAAAATAGACTGAATACAAGAATTAGAATTTCCAACCCGGACATACAATATATAATATTTAATAGACCTAAAACATCGGCCTAAAAAATCATAATTCTTCTAATTTCTTGAACACTCAAGATAATCTCCTCTCCCCTCCTGGCTCCCTCTCCGCGCATTACTTCTGCCTCCCCTCTGCTCCCATCTCTATACTTCCACTGTCACCTCTTTCCCTTCCTCTCCCGCTTGTCTACTCCTCTCTTCTACTACCATCATCAGCAACCTTTCCCTTCACATTTTCTCCTCTCCACCTTCATATGAAAAGAGACAATCCATGCAACTGAAGGATTGCCCTCAGTTTGATGAGACTCGGGTTCTCAAAGACCAAGACACTGGCAGAACACAGGAATCAAAACTAACCCATGTTCAAGTCAAGAAGCCAACCAAATTTGAAGAACTCCAATTCCTAGATATGTCACACACCTGAATTATGCCGGAGTTTCAACACATCTGCCGGGTTTAAGTGGCACGTCCACCAAGCTGCAGATCTAGACCTTTAAGACAATTTTCCGTATCACCGTATGAATATGAATGGGACCATCAACCGCAGAATTTTTCACACATTATGCACATATTATGAGTTTAATTGGCATTCGTTTCTGCCTCCTTGCTAATCCTTCTACGAAACACATAAATTTTCTTGTAAAAAGTAAGAACAGCTTATGAATATTTGCCAGAATACAGATTTATGGCAAGAAATGTACAATGTTCAAACATTTGCATTTGAAGTCACAATTCATGAATGCTGGAAAAAATAAATATATAACAACAGCAAAAACCATAAAATCAAGCAATCAATCCAGACAGGCAAAATTTCCCATCCTATTTACCAATGAAAAAGGCCCCAAATTGATCTATTTTTACCATCTGAAGGCACTTCAACATTGATCTAAGCTTTTCGGTGAGTATCCATGACACTCTTAAGTCTTGATAGCGATAAGCAAGTACCATGACCAAAAATAGTACGAAAAACAAATTCTCATCAAATATGAAACACAGATGGTAGTTTATAAAAGCAACAGTAAGTTCCATAAGTTTCAACCTCCTTCATCGTAGCCATCAAAGATGTCATACTTTGAAGAGTTAAAAAACAATCTAACAAACATTACCAATTTAACAGCCGCATGAACTAATGAAATATTTGAATAGGAGAAAATCATATAAAATCATGACAAGAAATGTATACCTTGATCTCATATAGAAAAGAGTTCAGGGAGTCGGATCTATACTTTTCATAGTTCTGCCCTCCATTCAAACCATCAGCGATTGGAGATATATACAAAATCCATCCTTTTCTCTTAATATAATTGGACATAAACATCCAGCCCATAATGCAAAAGAGGTAACAAGTAAGAAATTATGTTTCAGAGAAGCTATAGATAATAACTTTTCTCCTCTACTATACACAACATATATTCTTGAGCAAATGGAGAATCTTCACAACATGACCAGCTCCAGCAGCAGCTCAAGGAAAAGCACAAGTTAGCTCTGAAGCTAGCCTTCCCTCAGAAAACGGTCATCCCTTATCAAATAACTTATATACACGATGTCATATTAGAGCCACAAATAAAAGCAACTCCAGTATGCTTAATTCAAGCAGGGCATTTTGCATGAATAGTCCCTGAAATTGAAATTCTTCACAGGAACCATTGTAGCAAAACCCTTCATGTGCACTCCTGAAACGTCTGTGATCGAGACAATGCTGCTGGATTTGCCTGTAGGACTTGAGCAGCATCTGCTGTGTGATCCTTGCCTTCAGTTTTCGAATGGAAAGCTTTAAATATTCCACCTTTCTTTATGGACTCATCAGGTTTAATACCTAGTGTTGCCCAAATAGAGCTCTTTGCAGCCTCATCTGGATCATCAATTCTCAGTGTCTTGGGAACCCATAGAGACTTCTCTGTTTTTTCCTCACTTTGTAAAGTAGCATCTCTAGAATGCTTGCCCAAGGTTGGAGAGCAATTGCCGGAACAACTGCTGCTGCTTGCTGATGATGGTGGTGATAGGCCACCATTTGATCCAACCCAAGGAATATTCAGGGTTCCATTGGCCCAGCTAGGCATGCAGCCCCAAAATGAAGCTGGTATAAATGGGAATGGAATAGTAGGTGCACAAAAAGCAGGACTAGTCATCATTGGTGGGCACCATGGAACCGGATTTGGACTGCCATTCTCTGGTCTGTAAACCAGCTCAGAAGAGCACCGACCTGCAGCCATGGAACTCATATTGTTCCATCCTGGAGGCCAAGGGTAAATCCAAGGAGGCCCAGGAAAACAGTGAAGGTGATGCATAGGAGTGAGGCCATTACAACAGCTCTGCAAGCCATTTTGTTCATTGTGAACTGCAATTTTAGAATGATCATTTTCCACACAGTTAGAGGCCATCACAAAAGATGCACAAGAGGGGTTTTCCCTGTCTTCTCCACCAGCCGAAGAGCCTATCTCAGCATTTCTCTTCTGTTCTCCGTGACTGAGCACAGAGGCCATGGACTCACAAAGTGGTGCTTCTGAACCAAATTTGAGGACAGTATCGTTTCCTTTCAAGGGCCTCGTAGGAGAAAGACCAACAGGATGAGCCTGATGACTGCTTGAGTCGGAAGCATCTACTCGGTTACATGGCATTCCATCAGATGCCATCATTATGTGACGGTAATTTGATGCAGAGTGTTTAGTTTTTCGCCTTCCAGAACCTACTGGAACATTCCTCATTGTCCCTCCAGCAGTCCAGTATCTCTGACAATTCCTGCAGAAGTGCCTAGGTTGGTTTACATTATAGTTGTTATAGTAACAGAACTTGGTATCCAAACTGCTGCAGCGAGGACAAGGCAGAATCTTGTCTGGTTTCTTGAGCACCTTCTCTTGGCTGGAGGCTTTGGCCTCAGTCTGGTCTTTCTCGGGCTTAGGATCTGCCACTGCTTTGTCATCATTAGTGGACATTTGAGGGTCATCTTCTTTGCCATTGTCCAAACCAGAAGAGCTAGCTGGCTTAGTCTGGTCCAACTCCTCTGCTGCATCAGAAACTGAATCTTTGACTTCAGTGTCTGTGACTTCTCTGCTTTCTTCCTGAAACAGAGAACGAAATTAAATCACTTTGCAGTGAAACAAAAATGCAGCAAACAGTAGGGAGAAAAGTATCGCTGATTGTATATGTAAACCAAAAAGGAAAAAGAGTCTGCAAAACAATTTTTACTAAAAGCCTATTCCTCCTAGTAGAGGAAGACCTTACAGTTCTGATGGGTTTTCTAATTTTAGATCTCCTCATTGAAACTAATTCTGTAAACATAAATTTCAAATTGTTAATCTGTATAAAATCGCCTCTTAATTTCTATAGTTAAGCATCCTTGAATCCGAAGAGTCCCTCTTCGAGATATATGAAGGTATTGTCGATCGGCCATCTGATTATCTCTCAGGCTGAGCACTGCTACCATGTACACATTTCATCCTGCATTTAGTGCAGGAGAAAAGTGGAGAAATGCTGGTGCTGAATGAGATTGATTTTGACAATAAGTGGACACCCACATGTATGAACTCTTTAAAATTTTGATATGATAACTACTTGATAATTGCTGCCTTTTCATATTCTGTTAGTTGCCTTGATCATTCAACGATCTCTAAAGCACTATAATGCATGCAACGGATGTAAATTAAACTTCAGTTTCCTTTTGAATCACATTCTTTTGTTGATTATTTGGCCTCATACTCATGATTTACTAGATAAAAAAAATAAGTTAGTCCTGATTCATTATAAATGTTCCTTTTATCATTGAATATATTGGACCTGTGGCCAAATAATACTTGCAACATCATGCAAATTCTCCTAACATAGCTTAAAATATTATTACTTAAAAAATAAAAAAAGTCATCATAATTTCCCTCTAAATTTAAAAGAAGCAATGTTATGACCAACCTGAATCCTGATTCACCCGGTGAGGTTTCTGTTGGTAAAGGGCCCATTGTCAAGAGATGTAGTTCGCTCTTAGGTGCTAAACTAGTTTCATAAATGGGATTCATATCCTTTTTCAGAATATTACCAAGGAAAGTAGGACTTATAAGAAATTTACAGCCAAGGCTGGAATCTCATCTTTTTCTTTCTTTTTTTTTTAAAGCTTTGAATCTATATCCAGGGCAACCTACTAGAATCTATTGAATCTATTCATGTTAGCCGAATATGGTACACAAAGGATATGTAAAGTTAGGTTTAGGGTTTTTCTGATTGATATTCAAAATCATCCGAAAACGAATCAATTTCCAATTTTTTTAAAGAAAAATGTGGAACAGCTTATCTTTTTAAGAATTCCAAAATTCGAACCACTAGCAAACAGAACATCAATCAAGACTAGCAATAGAAGCCCAAGAACTGATTCGCTGTATCCACTAGCTAGAAATCATCAAAGTGTAAACCAAAAAAAAGAATTTTTGCCATTGGGACCCTAAAAGCATATACAGATACATCATTCACTAAGAAACTACGACGGAAATATATCCATTCAAACCAAAACCAAGAATCCAAAAAAACTCATCTCATCAACGAAACAGAAGACAAACCACAAAATCACCGGAAATTCCAAGAAATAAATAAAGAAAATCAACTGAACAAAACGAACAAAAAGATCAACCATTTCAGAAAACTGCCATTCAAACCCTAGAACACGATTAGGAAATCAAAAAAGGAACCACAGTCACACTGTCTCCTCACCTTCTCGTCCACAGCCGGCAGCTCCTCCGTCGCCGAAGCCGGGCCGGAGTTCTCCCCACCCGCCGCCTGGCCCCCGCCCTCAGCCAGAGGTATCGTCCTCCCGAAGAGCTTGATCGCCGGATCTCTCGCGTCCGCCATCTCGCCGCAATCTCTCCACCTCCGTCCCCAAATCCAAGGATTTCGAGCTCCCCCCTTCGTTCTCCACGAGAGAGAGAGAGAGAGAAGGGAAACGGGGGATTAAAAAAAGAAACCGGGAGGGACCGGAAGATGCCGGTTAGAGCGAGGAACCATGCTATAATTTACACCACATTTCAATACACCCAACTAAAGACTCCTTGAGCGTCTCTCGGGACCCACAAAGAGTGGGACCCACGAAAAGATTTGGGTGCTGAAAGGGGGTTTCGGGCGTAGGTGAGTGTTGGTGGGAGGGGAGGAGAGGGTGCCAGGTGGGAGTCCGAGTCAGCGATCTCGAGGGAAGCGGAGCCACCAGTTTTTGTTGGGTGATGGGATGGACGGTGACGCGGGCCCACCCGGTCCCATATCTCGTCCGCCGGTGAATGTCACCGGGGATAAGGGGTGAAGAGGTTATTACTAGCCGTTTTTTCTAATCTGAAAAAAGCTTGCGGATATTACGGAACTGCCGCTGGCCCTTTGGATAATGACTAGGGTGACAATGGATTGGAAAATATTTTTTTTTTTTTTGGGGGGGGGGGGGGGGGGGCGCACTTTGTTTAACTAGGGTGACAAAGTGCTTGCTTGCACTTTGTTTGTAAAATAATTTTTTTTAATATATTGATATGGTTGTAATCCTATGAATTTATTATAACTTGATATTTAGCACTTATGTCCTATTTCTATATATCCACATTATGTAGCACATTTAGTGCATGTTGATGGTTTTAATTTTTTTATTCTGTTTTTTGGTGGAAAGTAGTTTTAGTTGAAAATGATACTCTTGTGTATTAAAACCTTCAAATTATGCTTTTAAGAGATAGAAAAGTAAGAAGGGTGCATCTTATAAATTAAAATAATAAATAAGAGTTGAAAATACAGTAGGCTAAGGGTTTGGAATCTAAAATAAAAAAATAATACTTTTAAATCCACTAAGGCATGATTCAAGAGAGAAGCAAAAGCTATAAATAAGTTCTCCAAATTACAATTTTGGAAAAATATAGAAGTAAAATAGGTGCATCTTATAAATTAAAGTATATGTAAGCGGGAGGTAAGAGAGTAAAAGGACCAACATTTTGGAATTTAAAAAAAAAAGAAATAAACATCAACAGCTGTTGAGACATGATTTAAGAGTCTAGGTTAGAAAGAAATTAAATATTCGTTGTTAGACTTAGATATATAGTAGTAAAGAATTTTGGACAAAGCTCAAGTAGACATGCTTAACTCATGCTAATAAGGAAATGCTGACGGGACTATAAAATTCTATCATTTAGTGTATCTAATGTACATAGCACGTACAATTTAGAAAAATGGCTCTTCAATAGATAGTGATTCAATCAAATATTGAATGCTTCAACTGGAATTTCTCCATCATGACTTTTCTTTTCTATATGACTTTTTGCATGTATAAAATGCATGTCATTGAAGCAAGAAATAAATGTATCTAAGAAATGACAATGTATCTTATATATGTCTGACATGCAAGAAAAGAATATTAAGCATATTTAAGTAATGACTGCAATTTCACCAACTAAGAATATGCTTGCAAAATAAGTAATTACTAAAGGATCTTCCATTTATCTTTACTCTAGACACATCATGCTCACAACTAATATAAAGAGAAGGGCATTTTTCATGGATTATTAAATCACACCAATCAATAAAATGTTCAAAATAGTATATTTTTTTTGTCAAAACTTTTATCTATAAAAATTATTGTGGATCGTGCACATAAAAATTAGGAAGAAGTATGTAATGAATAGTTTTGATCCTATCAGTTTTTCTCTTATTTAAAATTCCATCAACACAATACTATGCTATCGAAGGTTCTTTTTTATTTTTAAGCAAAAAGAATTGATCCTGAAGCAGCACCAAAATTTTTGATATTAGAGGTTCCTTGATTCATAAAAACATCAGCACTAAAAAATATTTATTTATGAATCTCAATACAAGATCAAGGGCTAACGCTCTCTCAGACGATGAAATAGTTTGAATAGCACCGAATCCAGCTCGCATCTTGATTTTTGATTTTTTAAAATATTTTTTATATTTATGAAAAATAATTTCAGTATATGCTTAAAGATGTGTCTAACTTGTGTCTGTAAAGTACCTGAAGGATGATTGACGGGGTAAAATGGTCATATTATCTGATAAGATTATAAAATTGAAAGGAAAATAAAAATAAAAAGAGACATGCATCGATGGAAATCCCACAAAATATCAGCAATCCTCGTTAGGCATCATCCAAGCGACCAAGCCACAATGCGGCTTACCGGAAACCGCCGGTCACCCAGGAGGCTGAGTCGTTCAACCACGTCATGGCCTTTATACCACCCCACGGCGGGCCCCACTTGAAAAGGTACTTGCTCTCCCCTAACCGTCGGTGTCCGTATCTTCCCCTCCTTCCCGCGTCACGTGACTCAAGCCAATAAAATCTCGTTTCAGAATATTTGGCCTCTCGCAACCCTCCACGTGGAAAAGTGGGACCCACAGTCTCGCTACGGTGGGTAAGAGGATAAGAAAAAGGCCACTTTTCTCCGGAGAAAAGCCTGTCTTTATCCCTTTCCACTGTTCTCAATATTAGTTCTATTTAATATAAACTTGAGATCAATTACTCTTCCCCCTAGGCATAGTATGCCTACTCTTTTAGATCCACAAGTCAGCACTCCAAGAACAGAAATCAACCATCCACGTTACTGACCATCATTTATATCATTAAAAATATAGAGATAAAAATCATCTATTTTTACTATCTTCAACTTACGCATCAAATAGATATAAAAATAAATATTTTTATTATACTATTATGATCTTTAAAATAGTATCAGAGCATAGATCTGAACTCTATCTCTGTGCTCTTTAATCTTATTATTAAAAAAAAATTTACATATTAGACTCATCTATCAAAAGACAAGTCTGGCTCACATGTGAGAAGAATGTAAAAAAATATAAAATATATAAATAAATCTACTACAAGCTTAAGCTTTTGGGACAAGTGGTGATTTTAACCGCTAAAGTATATATCGAAGCTTCTATGTTGAAATTTTTTTTTATTGATAATAATCCCCAAATGTTATAATAGATATAGATTGAAATTTAATAAAACTTTAATATTTAGACCGTAGCAAAATATAGTTGCATATCATTTTAGCCCCATATTTTTTTCACCGATTTTGTGTATGTTAGAGACGATCAAAATAAGCAATTTTTTGTTCTTATATTTTTTTTAGAGCTAGATTTTGATAAATTAAAAAAGCAGTTGCTGGAAAACTAATGGCTACCGTGGATAATCTCGTTATGCATAATGGTAATTATAATCTTATTTTCTACTATCATTCTATGGATTTCTTGGAGGATTTATGTTTTTGCTTTTGCTAGTTAAGTTTATAATGGCAAAACCGATAAATGTTATACTCATTACTAAATATACAATCATTAATGGACTTTATCATCAATTGGATGGCAAGTACTGTTCTCTCCAATTCACAGGAAGGTCGAGTCCTAAATGTTTTTTTGACATTCAAATTCTTTTCTCCTGGTTGCATTGATCTTGATTATGAAATTCTTGTCATAAGGGAACGAGATACAAAATTAGAAATATTCTTCTCATTTAGCCATCTTATTTATATATAATTATATTCAATTTAACAATTATATGGCACATAACAAGAGCATACATTCCATTGATACCGTGACGAAGTATACGGCATTATTTTTACTACATCTGGGAAGAAAATTCCGATTGGATATCAATGTAAAACATGGTTTGAGATATGAATCAGAAGATTAATCAAATCTTATAAGTAAATAAGTAATTCATGAAAATAACTCACTAAAATATCTTATTTTTCATTACAGTGTGCAGAATATTAGATTTTTTTGCTTTTATTGTTGTTGTTGTTGCTGTTGCTACTACTGCCATCGTTGTTTTATATTTTATATAAATATAGGCGAAAGATGTTTTATTATTCTCATGGAAAGGGTATCAAAAGTTTTTATGTCTCCGTGACTTTTATTGTAACAAATTCATGACACCTTTCTACCAGGGAAATAAAGAGAGGGGGGGATATTGACCTTTCATATAAAAATTCTATTCCTATTTCAATCCAAGATCAACTGTTTTCTTTCCCGGCCGGTTGAGCTCCCAAAAGTGCGGTACTTTACATCCCATAAAAAATTTCCATGCCATTGATCAAGACCGGGGGATGGGCCACCATCTCTCGATAAGGAAGAACATACTTCTTATAAAACTAATAAAAAAGATGAGTGGCCCACATAACCATATCTAGCCAATAAACCCTTAGACGTTTTGGGATCCACAATTCAGGGCTCTGAAATACTTGGCCCAAGTTTCATGTTTTAATTCTTTGGATAACCATGCCTTTCCAATTGCTCATGACTAACCTTTCACTTATCACTTGTCACAACTTTGTGCCTTGCACCGATGCTGGGCCCCATTTCTAGCTTGTCAAAGATGTGGGAAGCTGCCACATCAGATGGCAAATAGGATCCAACTCCCAACCATGATGCCTGCCACTTCTTTTCCTTCTTTTATTTCCTCTGTTCTCAACCAGAGATCGAAGATCTTAAAGAAGAATGATCTCACCTTGGAGTAAGCGGATGATGGTGTGGGACCCAACGTATATCTTTAGTCTCCTCTTGGGCTCCATGAGCCACATGAGCCCTGGCTGACGTAACCTGATCAGCTGAAGGTTTACACAGTGAAGAATCCGAACTACAAAGTAGCCAGGGTTCATAACACCAAATTAAAGAGGAAGGTAGCAAAAATCAGGAATGAATGGCTCAAAAGGAAGCAAGGATGGGGCTAAGATTGATCGAGCAATCTCCTCCTCAACCTTGAGCTTGAGTGTGACTCCCCATGGCCCATTGCCACCTTTAATGGTGTCTCTAGCTAGAGAAAAGGAAGTCTCATGTGGGAATCACTTGGCTTCCTTTCCAATAGCTTTTGTCTTCCATGCGAGTCATGTCCTTTTTGTCCATGTTAACAAGAGGAGTCCATGCTCACAATCGCAAAGAGTATGAAAACCAAGTATCATGCTTGGATAAGGGAAAAGGTAGCTACACACAATCCTATTAAAGCAAGACAGAGGAAGTGCCTAGCTTTTTATTTCTTATTCACAAAAGATCTTAATCAGATCCTACCATAGCATCCACTCATGAGGAGTTAGGGTGATCCATTAGTAAAGGTGCTTTAGAAGGGATAATGGAAGGATGGGCAAAGGGGACAAAAGAAAAAGAAAGAAGCATCATAGTTATCTCTAAATTTTTGTGTTCAGTCTTTGAGCTTCCTAAAACATTTTCTTTTTATCAATAAGTTGGATAAATTAAATAATACGAGTATAAATACATCCATGAAAATCAGAGTATAAAATATTCTAAGAATTGAGGTGCCGAAGAATCCCACAGTGCAGCCTGGTGACAGTTCTTGTGGGATGGTGGTCGCAGCCGATCTGACCTGCAATGAACCATGAGCAAGTGATGATCTTCCCCTTTAAGAGGTTTTCTGGGCTTTGCCATTGAAATATAAGTGAAAAATCTTCAGTTGTTCAGGCTGACCTCTGAGCTCAACCATGGCAGATCTCAGCTTTGGGCCTTCATATTTAGCAATACTAATATATTCTCTGTCCTTGCATCTAAACTCAGCTTGAAAACCTTGAACAAGAAATTGCTAAATATTTAACTTGGATCTACAACAGGATCAAGCCTCAATGAGCTCAGAAGCTTCATACATGCTTTCAGCCATCTCATATCTAAAGGGTCAATGCATGTATCACCAAGTTTGCAGCTAACCAAGTTGCATATGAATTTTAGAGCTTGGGTCCCTGGGCCTGGGTTGGGTTCAAGTTTGAACCTGACTAAAGAAGCAGAAGCTGTTTCATTTTTCTTACCCTTCCTTCTTACCACAAAATACAGGATTAATCAAACTTCCTAAAAAGGTCTTAGGATTAACCTGGTGCCAAATAAATAAGGTTTAAAGTCTAAGATTATAGGAAGCTCGACCCTCAAATTTAAATACAAAGTCTGAATTTTTCCCTAAAAAGTGTGCCCACTAGCTGGTTTGGCAAAGCAGTGCATGCTAGTAATTTGGTTTTCATCCTGAATTATATACATGCATGCATACATACATAAATCTGGGAACTCAAAAATGAGAAAAGAAAAAAAGAAAAGAAAAAAAGAGTGCAAGCCTACCTCAGCCTAGATCTGCACCATGTTATCTGATAAGTTGGAATCCCGAAAGTCATCATCATGAAAGCCAGAAGAAAACAAAAGCAAGAAAAACAACCCAGTGACGAAGAAATGGCACATTATGTGTTTGTTGATCAAAACACAATTTGTGCTGAATGATTCGCATTTGGACAAGAATTTCCCCCTGATGTCGCATTGTGACAAGTACTTCTTTGGCAGAAGCGTGACAAGTATTTTAACTACGTACAAGACTTAGCTCAATAATGCGATCGGTCATGTTCACCTCCACATGCGAAGGCTATATATCAGCACACTAACCTAACACAGAGACAAGATTTCCCATAAGTAGATCGATTAAATAACTCATCCTTGTTTTCAGCTTTCAGTAACTATTATTGGTTCCTCTCATAGTTTTCTCACAGTTTGAGCTTTGATAGAGGTACATCCTTTCAGACATTTGTTTCACTGCATCAAACCTTCGTGATGACTCCAATGAGCACGCTGCTTGCATCCATTTGTCGGTAAATGAACCCCCACTTGAACAGTAGAACACAAACACCAGTCTTGTCATACAGAGATGATTAGGATGAGGCTAGAATCAGTTGCTTTGATTTAGCATTCAGTTGTGTCATCTTCTGAAGCCTTGAGAGGTACTTGGGATGCTTTTCTTATACAGTTATACTAGTTGGGAAGCAAGTTCAATGAACTATCTGTAACTCAATGAGTGTTTGAAGTTTAGAAAGTTAATCACATTAATTTAAAACAAAAATAAAGAGTTTGGCACCCAAAAGTACCAAGGAACTGAGATCGACTATGGAAATTAAGAATCGATTTGGTATTAGAATCAAGAGATGTGCCAAAAAGCACTCTCCTATCCGGAAAAATGTCAGCAAGCAACTAGATGCCTTATGGAATTATCTATCCTTCAAGTTAGGCAATGGCAATGATGTTCTATTTTGGGAGGACTCTTGAGTGAGCCCTACATCTCTATATTTTCTCTTCGATATTCTCTACTCCAAAGCTTTGAAGCCGAATTGTACAACTAGTTCTCAATGATCATCGAGATATCTCACTTGGAAAATTAGACTCAAGGGCCCTTTGACTAGACTGGAAGTTGCACAGTTGGAAACTCTCCAAGCCATCCTTTTTCGTGTCGAGCCTACGAGGATTACAGACATACAAACTTGGAAGCTGACTCAAAATGGAACTTTTCGGTTGACTCCTACTACAGATTCATCAATTTCAGAAAAAATCAAGGTATTTTTCTGGCTTGCTTTAAGAACTAAACTTCACACTAGGGAAGTATTGGCCAAGAAAAAGTTGGCAGGTAAGCTCAGGTTGCACCTTTATGAATCAAGGGTGGATTCCATCTCCCACTCATTCATCTAGTACCCATTTGCTCGTAGCCTATGGAATTCCATCAAATTCCAACTAAACTTGAGAGGAAAGCCTTCAAATATACATGATCTTTGGACCGATTGGAGGTGTAGAAAATTTCCGCCATCCTTACAGAGAGCAGGAGATTAGCTATGTGCAGCCTACATTAATAGGTTGGTTAATTGCTCATAATATCTCGAATGAGAAGAAAAAAAGTGCCCTACAATATATCGAAACAATCTATCAAAAAAAATGAAACCTTTACTTTCATTTTTATTCTTTTTGGAGGGTCCAACTCAATTCAAAGACGAACAACTTCCATTATCCTTTTAAGTTCTATATTCTGTCTTTCCATATCATGGAGTTCCATACCTGAAGTTTGGTCAAGAAAGAACCTTTGTTTTGCATCTGATGCAACCGTTGTTGCATTACCAAAAAGAAATGCAAGAATCTTCACCAAAAAGAAGTTTTCCACCTACTCAACTCTTCAAAAAGCGCTGCATACATTTCACTCCTGGGAACCAAGCTATGGAATAGCTGACAATCTTTTATTACTCTGTATTCCACGTCCTTTAAACTCTTGTACATATCTTCTTTACCTGATAAATAATAGGGGGAAGCCTCTTGCTTCCTCCTTTTCCTTTCAAAAAGAAAAAGAAAACTACCTTCATCGGATAAAAGAGGATATAAGGCTATAATTCTTGTCGGAAACTTCCAAACATTTCTAAAAGTTCGGCTCAAATAACTTTCTAAAGCAAAGCCTGAAAAAAAAATGGTATGACGAAGCATCAACTGAAAGTTTCATAGAGCTCATCCTCATCCACTCTGGCGAAAAAATTAAGCATTTCAATAGCTAATATAAGAGTCGAGCACGGCGGCAAAAAGATCCTGCCATTGTTAAAAGAATTCCTTCCATCAAGTTCCAAATCTTTCATTAGTTAAATGGAGACAAGATCACATCCTGATATGTTGTTTGTGATCACTCAGGGATAAAGATAAACAGGTTAGTAATCACAGATAGTATTAAATGGGAGCATGGGAGCAAGTAACATGTCTGGATTTCTCTATTACTCCACTAGAGAGGAAAGAAAGCCTGCAAGAGAAGGGCTTGCTTGTCCAAGCGCTCAGCATTGGCTCAAGATGACCTATAAACAAAACATTAGCTTAATCTTTGAGACTGGCCTAGACTAAATTAAATCCTATGCTATTGAACTTTATAATCAAAACCACAACGATTAGATTAGATCTTTCCATATGCATCCCATATGGAAGTGTTTAATTGTTAGGAAAGACCCCTTCACTAGATGAAAACTTTCCTATCTTTGTGTGAGTAGAATGAGAATACCACAATAATTAATCAATGTAAGAACCACCAAAAAAAACAAACCACAAGAAAGAGACAAGAATTTTTAGGTGGAAAACCCTCCAATATGAGGGGAAAAAACCACCGGACCTAAGTCCACCACAAACCTCCACTATCAACAATAATGGGCTTACAAAGTATCTTCTCTAGGCTAAGCTAGAGGATCACATACATCAAGGATCTCTTCCTTGGATTACAAACAAAGAGTTTATATGAAAAAGAGTTTAGGCTCCAATAATAAAATGAGAACAATCTCACCGAGTGTAGGTTTGCACAAGGTTCTTCTTCCTCTTGAAATGCCTTGAATAAGATCTTCACCTCCTCCTTGAGATGGATTCCACAAGCACTTCTCCCAAGACGGCTACCCTTTTTTTTTTTTTCTTCTCATCCACCCTATAATAGAAATTAACCCTAACCCCTCTTTTCCCTTTTTTTGTTTCCCCTTTTTTTTTTTCTTTATTTAAATTGCTGGGTCCCACCTCACATAAGGTGGGACTTGGCCAACAATTCTCCCCCTCCCATCTTATGTGAGAGGCTCCACCAAGCTTGCCTTAAGCATACAAATATCATGCTTCTTCTTAAGCAAAATTTTAGTCATCATATCCGACCCATTCTCATCGGTATGGATTTTCTCTAGATGCAAAAGCTTTTCTTCCAACACATCCCGAATCCAATGATACCTCACATCAATGTGCTTCGACCTTGAATGAAAGCTGGGATTCTTGCTAAGATGAATGGCACTCTGATTATCACAAAAAAGAGTATACTTTTCTTGTTTCAAGCCCAATTCTTGGAGGAATCTTTTCATCCACAACATTTCCTTACATGCCTCTGTCACGGCAATATATTCGGCCTCTGTAGTGGACAAAGCAACACATTTCTGCAATTTGGACTGCCATGAAACAGCTCCCCCTGCAAAAGTCATCATGTATCCCGATGTAGACTTTCGAGTATCAATATCACCAGCCATATCTGCATCTGTGAATCCTTCTAGCATAGTTTTTCCATTTCCAAAGCATAAGCAAGCTTTGGAAGTACCTCTAAGGTATCTAAGTATCCATTTGACTGCAGCCCAATGTTCTTTGCCAGGATTCGAGAGAAATCTGCTCACAACACCAACTGCATATGCTATGTCTGGTCTTGTACACACCATGGCATACATCAAACTTCCTACTGCTGAAGCATAGGGTACATTTTGCATCTCCTCTTTCTCCCTTTCATTTGTAGGACATTGCTTGTTTATGAGTTTGAAATGATTTGCAAGTGGAGAGGAAATCGGTTTAGCCTTTTCCATATTAAACCGCTCAAGCATCCTTTCAATATACTTTTCTTGTGATAGCCAAAGCTTCTTGATCTTTCTATCACGAGAAATTCTCATGCCAAGCATTTGCTTTACGGGCCCCATATCTTTCATGGCAAACGACTTGCTTAAGTCTTTCTTCAACCTATCAATTTTGTTAGTATCACGGCCAATAATCAACATATCATCTACATAAAGCAATAGAATGATAAAATCACCATCACTAAACCTTTGCACATAGACGCAATGATCGGATTTTGTCCTCTTGTAGTCGTGGCCCATCATGAAAGAATCGAACTTTTTATACCATTGCCTTGGTGCTTGTTTAAGCCCATATAAGCTTTTCTTCAACTTGCAAACAAGATGTTCTTTGCCCTTAGTTTTAAACCCCTCAGGTTGCTCCATATAAATTTCTTCCTCTAGGTCTCCATGCAAGAAGGCTGTCTTCACATCAAGTTGTTCAATCTCAAGGTCCATACTAGCTGCCAAACCCAATATAATCCGAAGAGATGACATTTTCACAACCGGAGCAAAAATTTCATCAAAATCTATACCTTTCTTCTGACCAAAGCCCTTCACAACTAATCTTGCTTTGTACTTAGGTTTTAAGCCGCTCTCATCCTCCTTTAATCTGTATACCCATTTGTTCTTGAGTGGTCTCTTACCCTTAGGAAGCTTTACCAAATCAAAAGTATGATTTTCATATAAGGATTTTATTTCTTCTTGCATAGCTTGAAACCATTTATCCTTGTCCTTATGATTCTGCACTTCTTGGATGCATTCTGGCTCCCCCTCATCTGTAAGAAAAACATACTCTGAAGCAGGATATCTAGATGATGCTCTGTGCTGTCTAGTAGACCTTCTGACCTCTGGTTCTGTTATTTCAGACTGACTTGATAGTTCACCATGTTCTGAAGCTTCACTGTGACCATTATCACCTGTAGAACCCTCACTAGCACCTGTATCACTATGCTCACTGTCATCCTGCACATCTCCCCTATCATCATCATGGACCATAGGTGGAGGAACTGGATCAAGATTAATTGGAGAACTGTTCAAATACTTTGGCTTCTCTTGCTTTCCAAAGTCTTCAATAAACTGATCTTCAAAGAAGACAACATCTCTACTCCTGATCACCTTTTTGTCTTTTGGATCCCACAACCTGTATCCAAATTCTTCATGGCCATAACCTAAGAAAA
The DNA here is from genome assembly GCF_009389715.1 of Phoenix dactylifera. Lineage (NCBI taxonomy): Eukaryota > Viridiplantae > Streptophyta > Magnoliopsida > Arecales > Arecaceae > Phoenix > Phoenix dactylifera. The sequence goes on along the minus strand of NC_052394.1, from coordinate 17,852,044 downwards.
TACATTTTTTAGACTTTCCATCAAGCTTAGACCTTTCATCTTTTGGAATGTGAACAAATGTCTTGCATCCAAACACCTTCAAATGACTGTAGGATACATCTTTTCCTGTCCAAACTCTTTCTGGCACATCACCATCCAAAGGAGCCGATGGAGAAAGGTTGATCAAATCCACTGCAGTCCTCATAGCTTCACCCCAAAATAGTTTTGGCAACATTGCATGAGAGAGCATACATCTGATTCTCTCTACAATTGTTCTATTCATTCTCTCTGCAACTCCATTTTCTTGCGGTGTTTTAGGAACTGTCTTTTGGAGCTTAATGCCATAGTCTTTGCAATATTTTTCAAATGGCCCTCTGTACTCACCTCCATTATCTGCCCTGATACACTTTAGCTTCTTGCATGTCTCTCTTTCAACCATGACATGAAAGTGTTTAAATATATCCAAGACTTGATCCTTGGATTTCAAAGCAAAAGCCCATACCTTTCTAGAATGATCATCAATAAAGGTAACAAAATAAAGTGCACCACCAAGAGTTCTACTATCCATCATGCATACATCACTATGTATCAAATCTAGAATGTTAATTTTTCTAGATATAGGTGTTCTATGAAATGCAACTCTATGTTGTTTTCCGGCTAAACAATCAACACAAGTTTTCAAAGACACACCTTTGGTATTTGGTAGCAACTCCTTCTTGGCTAGAATTTGAAGTCCTTTCTCACTCATGTGCCCAAGCCTTTTGTGCCAAAGCTTTGTAGAGAAATCATCATCAATTGTATTCACCTCTCCTTTCTTTAGCTTTGCTTGCATCATGTAGAGAGTATTATTTTTCTTTCCTCTTGCTATCAACAAAGAGCCTTTTGTGAGCTTCCATTTTCCTTCACCAAAATGATTGCTATAACCTTCATCATCAAGCTTGCCGGTGGAGATTAAATTGAGGCGGATATCCGGAACATGTCTAACATCTTTGAGTAGCAACTTGCACCCTGTATTGGTCTCTAAACATACACTCCCCATGCCAACAATTTTGGATAAACCATCATTTCCCATCCTAACACAACCAAAATCACCAGAAGTATAGGATGTGAAGAAACCACCATGTGGAGTGATATGAAAAGAAGCACCAGAATCAATCACCCAGTTACTATCTTCATATGCAAGGTTGACACAACCATCACTAACAACAATGACATCTGCATCAGCTGCAACTGCTGTAACATCCTTTTCCTCTGTCTTTGCTTCACCTTTTTCTGTGTTCTGCTCTCTTTTCAATGCTCTGCACTCTCTTTTCATGTGTCCTAATTTGCCACAATGATAGCATTTTATGCCTTTCCTTGACTTTGACCTGCCCCTGGATTTATCTCTATTGTAAGGATACTTGCTTTTGCTTCTACCTCTTCTTTCTGTCACAAGAGCCTCAGCTTCAGGAGATATTCCCTGTTCCTTTCTTCTAACCTCTTCATTTAGTATGCTATCCTTTACCATATCCAAAGTGACCTTGCCGTCAGGTGCAGAATTGCTTAGAGACACCACAAGAGTCTCCCAACTGTCTGGCAAAGAACTAAGAAGTAACAAAGCCTGCAACTCCTCATCTAGGACAAGCTTCATAGTAGTCAACTGATTCACCAAGCCTTGGAAGTCATTCAAGTGTTCTGTCACACTTTTTCCATCTTTATACTTCAAGTTGACAAGCCTCCTAATCAAAGAGGCTTTATTCTGTGCAGTCTTTCTCTCATACATGGCCTCTAATTTCTTCCACAAAGAGAAGGCATTGGTTTCTTGAGCAACATGATGAAACACAGTCTGATCAACCCATTGTCTAATTTGTGCAACTGTCTTTCTATTCATTATCTCCCATTCCTTGTCAGTCTTCTCTTTTGGCCTAGCCTCATCTCCATGGATAGGTTCATACAAATCCTTACAATAAAGGATATCCTCCTTCCTAGGTTTCCAAATGGCATAGTTGGAAGATGTCAATTTAATCATGCCTCCCATAGAATCCTCCATTCGAGTCACACAAGAATTTTATCAAACACCTTGTAGGCACAAAACCTTGCTCTGATACCACTTGTTAGGAAAGACCCCTTCACTAGATGAAAACTTTCCTATCTTTGTGTGAGTAGAATGAGAATACCACAATAATTAATCAATGTAAGAACCACAAAAAAAAACAAACCACAAGAAAGAGACAAGAATTTTTAGGTGGAAAACCCTCCAATATGAGGGGAAAAAACCACCGGACCTAAGTCCACCACAAACCTCCACTATCAACAATAATGGGCTTACAAAGTATCTTCTCTAGGCTAAGCTAGAGGATCACATACATCAAGGATCTCTTCCTTGGATTACAAACAAAGAGTTTATATGAAAAAGAGTTTAGGCTCCAATAATAAAATGAGAACAATCTCACCGAGTGTAGGTTTGCACAAGGTTCTTCTTCCTCTTGAAATGCCTTGAATAAGATCTTCACCTCCTCCTTGAGATGGATTCCATAAGCACTTCTCCCAAGACGGCTACCCTTTTTTTTTTTTCTTCTCATCCACCCTATAATAGAAATTAACCCTAACCCCTCTTTTCCCTCTTTTTGTTTCCCCTTTTTTTTTCTTTATTTAAATTGCTGGGTCCCACCTCACATAAGGTGGGACTTGGCCAACAATTCTCCCCCTCCCATCTTATGTGAGAGGCTCCACCAAGCTTGCCTTAAGCATACAAATATCATGCTTCTTCTTAAGCAAAATTTTAGTCATCATATTCGACCCATTCTCATATTAATAAGGTTTACACAAAATCCATACTTTTGTCCCGATTGGAGACTTTCTTCCACTAATTGGATCACCAAGAAATCAGCTGCCGTGAACTGGTCCCCAGCAACGATAGCCATCCCATAATATTAAATTACTCCATAAAACTAAAACAAATCATGATGATATGATGACAAAACAAAGAACAGGGACAATGGCCAGACGTTGCATTGGCGATGATTCGACTATACGCAGACCACTTGCTCACCAGAGGCCAGGAGCCATGACCCATTCCAAGTGCCAAAGATTATAAAGATTGATGTAATTTGATTCCCCAAGCTTGGACTTTCTAATTAGATGAAGTTTCTTTTTGGTGTGTTGCTATCATCCTTGCTGCTCATGCTTGCTTGCTTCTTTTTTTTGCTTTGAGAAGAGGAGGGAGTGGGGGAGGAGAGCCTCCCTCGCGTAGCAATCCCACATTGGGCCCCTCTCCCACCAGGACATGTCCAATACAGATAGAAAGCACCCCCACCCCCTTGGAGGTAGAGGCATACTTATGTTTCTAATACCCTCCCAACCTCGCAGGCGGCTCCATCTATGTGGCAGCCTCCTCATGGGTGAGTACGTCATCCTGGCGCCACTTTGGTACCAGCGAACCAGTAGCGCTCTCACCAGCGGCGTCCAGGGGTGGGGCATCTGGTCTTCGAATTTAATCGACACCCGCGTGTTTCAAATTTAGGCCATCCCGATGGAAGCAAACACCCCATTCCATCTATGCTACCACCTTGGTGGCCATGCTTGCTTGCTTTCGATGCTCAACCACGTCCCACTTTGTGGTGGGCCAAGGCCCCCATCAACGCCTCCCTTGCTTTTATTTAGATGTGGGTGGGCTGTCATCAGTTTCAGCCATCAACAGTCTTACCAAACATTTGGCACTCATGAAGAGAAGATCCCCTGACAATAAAATTATATCTGACATAAATGTCTTCACATGGTTAATACTTCGCTTTGTAGAAACTTATCAGAGATTTAATGCATTGGTGGACATACATGCATGTACATTTAGTGTTTCTCCATTTGCATGAATGCTCCTAAATTGTGCACCTTAAAGTACTATAATCATTGTTACCAAAAAAGGTCATATAATCATCACCTAAAGTTTCCATAATCCTAATGGAGTCAGCAACGGAGTACAGCTCTAGGTCAAAAAAGCACCATAAAATTATGTAGTGATGTTTTACCAATAATTTCGGAGTTTGTATGAGCCCATATTTAGTCCATTATTAATTAAATATTAAATAAATCTCAAATTTTATATAAAACTAAAAAAATCCAAATAATACTTTCTTGATTAGTTTTTTTTGGACAACGTCCTGAATCATTATGGATGGTATCAGCATGGATCCAATCTATAATTCATATGGATTAGAAGATACTATAACACCGATCTTTTTAGAATTGACCGCATGTCAATCGCAATGTTTGTGATTGGATTTGATTAAATTTTGATTCTTACCTTAGCGAGGATACTAATGTGGGCATGTGTTTGATCTTATATTGGTTATACACTAAGAAGATCTTGGGTACTTTTGCAGGGCCAAGAAATCCAAAAAATATCTTTCAGCTAATTTTTTTATATGAGATCTCGAGTCATTACAAATAATTATACCTTTGGAATTTGTTGGTAGGAAGGTCCACTATATTGGTTGTAGTTTAAGTTCATGGGATCAACATATAAGAAAGCAATCCTTTTCTCTTTCAATAAATTCCTAGGGCGCTCTGTGCCTATTGCTTGCTCAAGAAGGGCTAAAAAAGCGATCATCGGAACTTTCCTTATATTTCCTACAATTCCCTTTATGTATCTGTCTATGTATAGATATACATGTAAATAGAGATATACATAGAACTCAACAGTATTTGTATTCTCTGTACATAATAATCAGAGCTTCATTGCGCATGAGCTATAAGCCAAAACCACGTAAACCCTTATATGTTTTCTTGTCTAGTTCTAATATTTATTGGAATATGTTGATGCTTCTTAGCCTTCTAATCCTTATCCCATGAATTTGGAAACCCAAACACCAGTCATATGATATACAAATGAATGCACCAATTGCTCTCATCAGTTCCTGCATTGAAATACGCTTGTGTCCACACTGAACACCAACCCCACTTAATAAATGAGAAACAATCAAGCATGCAGGGTGCTTGTTCTGTGCTTGTGTGGGTGCAGGGGATCATCATATATGTGCAGCTGGACATTGACCATTACCATACAAATTCCAGGTCTTGCAGCATAAACATGGGTGAAAGCTCTGTGGGCAGTGACTGTCATCAGTCTTGAGGCAATGAGGGAGGGTTAAAAAGGCAAGGGAAAAGCTAGGGAGATGAGAGCACACACCTCCAAATAAAATAAGAGAGAAAAGTTGACTTTAGGAGGTGTGAATGCCCTGTCCATTAGGCCTATATAAACCACACCAACCACCGCCCACTGGACTGGCATAACAGCAAGGCAAGCTTTAGTTGTAAGCCATTTTGGATCAGTGGGAGGTTCCTTGCACATGATGGACCACAAGAAGCCCTTGCTTCAACTCTTGGCTCTGCTGCTCTTCTTGTCATGCCTTCTTCTTCCTTTGGGTGCTGTACCTCTATCTAGTAATGTCTCAAGTTCTTTTACTTCTTGGGTTTTTTCATATCTTCCTAGTGAAGAAGAAGAAGAAGAAGAAGAAGAGAGATTTGTCATGTCATCTGACAAATTGAAGCTTGTTGTTATGTCTTAAGCTTTTTCACTTCATGGGTTTTTCATATCTTCCTAAAGAAGCAGCAGCAGAAGAAGAAGGAGAAGAGAGATTTGTTGTGTCATCTGACAAATTGAAGCTTGTTCTGGTCTCTCTGTATAAAAGTAATAGTCCCTTTTACTGGTTTTTTTTTTTGCAGGAAGCCTTGCATTAGGAAACAAAGAACCACAACTTCCAGAGGTGACAGATCAGGTTCTCTCTCTCTCTCTCTCTCTCTCTCTCTCTTCCTCACACACACAAAAACACACACTCACCCTGATACAAACTTTAAAAGATGTCAAGATTTCCTCGATATATTTGTCTTGTTTCATGTATCTACTATTTTTAACTCAAGACAGGTATAAGATTAGTTATTATTATTAATACTATCCTTCAGTGTTAGAGGCATGTTTCCACAATCCACATGTTAGCTTATGGACAAAGACAGGCATAAAATAAGATTTTTTTTTTTCTTTAACACTTATAATTTTGCTTCTATGGCACTCATACTAAAGAAGTTAGTCACTATACAAATGTGATCATTAGTCAAGATGCATTTAATTAACAGCTTCACACTAGTCCATGCGAGGTTACTTCTGGAGAAAATCATGCATGGACCGATCTTCTTCATTATTCTTTGGATGGTAAAATAACCGGGCACAAAGCATTTAGAAATTTTTCTGAATTTTTTTTTTGCTGCAACAATACTTTGGTTACAAGAAAAACAACTCAAAGAAAATTAAGTATTGCCATAGATATGGCTTCAATTAGTAGCATACTCATATCTATGGTTTGTTGGCACAGGCAATGGTCAGAGAAGTGAGAATGATGGAGGAAGAAATTGCAAGGATGGATATCGAAAGCAATGATTATCCCGGATCAGGCGCAAACAACCGCCATGATCCCAGGAGTCCTGGAAGAGCCTAAGTCATAGAAGCGTGCATTTCTCATGTGGAAAAGTGGCAATAGAAGTAATGGTTTTAGTGGTTCTAGCAAAGTAGCTCTTGAGTTATGATTATATGTAGCATGCTCCATTAATCCTTGTGTTAATGTATCAACCTTTTATAAGAGTAGAAAACTGATTCAAACCTTTACTAGCTTTTATTTTTGATTGAATTTATCAGCTTTTTTAAGTGATTGAAGATTTAATTGCTTAGGTCATAAGGAGAAGAGATGACCCTAAGCATGGTTTATGGGTTGGGATGTTCTTTGCTCAAGAATTGCTTCAAGGACCACAGAATTTTATGGCCTTGTCAGAAAATGTTATGGTGTAACACATTGCTCCATGTATTCCACTTGATAATAAGTGGTCCATAGTCTTGTACCGTAACTTAGAAATTCACATTTATTTGGAAAAATATCTGCTCAAGAGAAGAGGGATAAAAATGAAAAAGAAAGGCTATGAATTGACCTTTTCCTAAACTATACGTAAATATTTGCAAGCTAGAATATAACTATGAATCGCAAAACCTGTTATTATGGTAATCTCAAAGGATGATGCTGATAGAAGGGTAATGAAGATGAGATAGAGCAGACAATGATGCCCTGTTCATTGGGCTTACTTGAGCTTGGCCATTTTGCAGCCTTGGGAACAGATATAAAGCATAACCTCAATTCAGTCAGCAACTGATTTGCTTGGGGCAAGCAGGAATTGTACATTGTTTATTAGGGTTGCAAGCAGAGTTATACTAGTCTAGAATAGATACCCAACTTGGACTTGCACCATACTTGAAAGTGTAGTAGTAACTGTTGATATCTAGATCTAAAACTTGTATTATAACTAAATCCCAACCCAACTACACCTGTTTTTAACTGTAAACACATCCAAAATATTGACATGGCCTCCTAAACTTAAGCTGATCCAAATTTACCAAATTGAATGTTTTTGATCTTGTCGGCACAAAAAAAAAACCATGCACCAGTCATGCTTTAACCTCGTTATTGCCTCATGATTTATAAAGTTCTCCAAACATACCAAATTTTTAGAAGGTTCAAATAATATAGAGCTATAAAATTTTAAAATATTCTCTCTTTTTGGAAGAAAAAGGAAACTAAGGGAAAAAAAAAAAAAACCTGTCACCAGAATTTTTTCAAATGAAGAGAAAAGGTTACAAGAGAATGAGGGAGAATATACATAAGAAAGAAACATAAAGGGAAAAAAAAAGCCAGCCAAAGAGAGAATCGGACAACAGCACTCATCAAAAACAACAACCAAGGTAAAAGCAGTACTTTACAGAAGCCTGCAGGTTGAGGTCCAAAGCTGATAACCAAGAATTGAAGCGAAAAACCAAAAGCTGTGAAAGCCTGAGAGAAGAAGAAATGGGCGAGTCCCTCTCAATGGGCAGACGACGTCCAAGGACTTGCAGCTAAGAAGAAAGAGTCCGACAACTTTAAGATTCCTCTGATATTGTTCCAGAGCTTGGTGAAACCGGGGAGCACCTTCTGATCACAAAGATGAGACCGCTATCTAGAAGAAAGAGAACTTCGCGAGCAGTAGCAGTTACAGAAGAATGTTTATTAAGAACAATGCGAGCATTCGTCTCTTTCCAACCGCACCAAACAAAGGCAGCAATTAGCATAAAGACAGGCCGATGTAGGTCCTTGGCAAAGTCGTGCACCCTCTCAGAAGTGGAGAGGTTTTTAATATCCCTCTCGGGACCGGGAACTTTCAAATAAGTTTAAAAAGATTCCACATGCCAGATGCAAAAGGGACATATGGCGAGGATCCATAGGAGCATGTGTTAGTCCCGGACCGGCTATGCATTAGGTAAATTTTGAATACGTATACAGAGCTGAAGAACCCAAATAATTAATGCATGATGACTAGCCTTTTTGAGTGGTATTTCGAATTATGACAAATGATATCAGCGCAAATTCGATCTATGGCCTATATGGACTGGAGAACACCCTATTATGGATTTATAGCGGTTGATCATGGTTAATTGTAATGCTTGTGATTAGATTTGAATGGAGTTGGATCCTTTGCATAGCGAAGACGTTGGGCTTAAATGGAGAGACTATGTGAGAACTCGTGCATATGTATGTTTAGTCCTACATCAGCTATACACTGGATGAATCTTGAATACTTGTATTGAGTCAAAAAAATCCAAATAATGCTTTCAACTGATCTTTTTGAAGGAGATTCTGGATTATGATATATAGAATGAAAAGATAATCGACAAATTCCGCCTGTTGTCGTAAAGGAGGCAGCCACCAAGATATCTTCCTTGGTCAAAATTAGTTCTCTAGTGTAAAGCTTTTCAACGAGAGAAAGCCAAAGGCAACATTTCACTTTGCAGGGACCTTCATCTTCCAAATGGATGGTGCCAAGGGCCATTTAATGCCCCTAAATTTTAAAATATTCAGACACCTATATCATCACCTAAGTTAGAAACGAGGCAATAGATTTATTTATATCTTTTTGGGTGCGGAAGTGTTAGATAATTTTTACCATTGTCATTCATAATACCATCACCACCAACAATAATCAATAATAGCAGCAGCATGAGCATCCCTCAACTTTATCCAACTCCAAGTAGCATCGGCTCTCCCTTTAATTCCCAATTAGGAAAGTCTTGGTTCAACAAGAGGTGGCGCCTAGAAGGATTCGCTTTCCTTCGTGCTAATCTAACGTTGGATCATCCACTCGTCATTTTGAGATATATGTAGATAGATGAATAAAGGTCTAGAGCACTTAAAGATACGTGCGATTGGTGATCCAATGGTGGATGGGTGTGAAAGAAGGCGAAGCCTTATTTCCCGCTAAGGATACAAGTACAGTCCCTAGTGTTGGTGGGCATTGGGCGGTGAGGATTAGCCTTTGCTAATCTTGAGGAAAAAAAAAAGAGATAAGATTGAATCCGATATCATTGTCATTTTTTTTAAAAAAAATTAATAAATATGAATGTTGTTTTCCTTTTTTTTTTAAGATTTTTGATAACAGAAATATATTTGATAGTCACTATTTTTTTTTTATGGTGGAAGAGGCAACTCTAAAAAAGGTCAGAAGTGGCTAATGGCCAAAGGGCTGCCCTAGTAGAAATATGATGAGATCAAGATGCATTGGGCTTGCTTAGCCATGATCTTGCCTCAAAGGGTGCGGATCAGAGGAGCTCAAAGATGATGGATAGGCCATTATCGTTGATGGGGAAGGAGGACGGGAACGACAGTGCTGCTCCCTGCCAGATGGGAGAAGGTTGCCATCTTGCTGCTGCGACTGGGGGTCCAGTGAAGATAACTGTTTATTTCTATTTTTCTTAAGAATGATAGTTGAGCAGATTCTACAGAAGAGGCCGGAGTCTTCGACCATCCATTTCTAAAGGACATTCGACGGCTACTGCAAGAGTGTGATATATTCTAGGCTAGATATGTACTTCGAAAAATGAACAGAGCTGCTGTCTGAATCGCCTCATTTGCTGCTCATTATTCCGGAGAGATTCTCTAGATCCGCTTTATATCTGTCCATCCACCGCTGTGGAGTAAGATTAATGTAAGCTGCTGATGTACCTAAAAAAAATAAAAAATGATGGAAGTCAAAGAAATAAGATAACTAGACATATCTTTTACATCCAATTTCATGTTTCCATTTAAAAAATGTTACCAAACAAGCCCAAGTGCGCAATTGTGAAAGCGTGCACGCACAAGGATGGAAGCAACGATCCACTTGGTCCCGCATCTGGACGGTACAAACTTACAAACGATCTTATCCGTCAAACGTTTGAAAGCGCGCCATACAGTGAACCATCACGATCAACGGTTGCGGACACCCAATCCGTGAATCTTTGAATGATTTAGTTCCCGTCGTTATTCCCTTCGTCCGTATCCCATCCCACCTGTCCGCGGCCCCCGGCTCTCAACTTCCCAACAATAGCATCCAAATCTGGCGATCTCTTGGACGGTGATCCATAGTCTATCCAGCGAACAATTCGTGTATAGAAATTGTATACAAAATATTAACCTGTACTGCAGATTCACGCGGAAACACTTTTTCGCTAATCCCCTCGCCAGAGTTCTTATACCCTTCCTCTCCTCTCCGAGTTCTCTACTCGCTCGAAGTGGAATTTATGTTTTTTTTTTCCAGATTTTTGTAATTTTTATTTTAATGAACCGGTTCTAGCTTACTTGTTTTGATGTCTTTGTACAAATTTCATCACCGTTGTTTGTTTTTTTTTTTTTTTTGATTTTTGTCGTATGTATGGATGGTTTAATATTCGTTTTAAATAAGCTGTTATTTGTCGTACTTGGAGGAATTTTATTTTATGATTCTTTGTTATCTTGTCGGTTTAGTTTTGATGTTTCGGGACAAATTTCATGGGCATTTTCTATTTTTTTAAAAGAAAATCTGCTTTTCCCGTTGTAGGTTCGATATCCGATTCATTTTTTTGGTTTTTCTTCTAATTTTTATTTTAATCGATCTGCTTTATCTTCTGTATATTTTAATGCAAATGTCGTCATCTTTTGAGGATTTCTCCTTTTTTTTCATTTTTTCGTTGTGTTGATGGTTGAATATTCGTTTTAGATTAACTTTTCTTTTCTCCCTTTTCTGAATTTTATTTTTAATCAATCTGTTCTATCTTTTTGGTTTGTATTTGATGTTTCTACAAATTTATTAACCGTTTTCCCCTCTTTTTTTGATTTTTGCCGTTGTATTGATTGTTTTGAAGTTAACTTTCGTTTTTTATTTAGATTTCACTATTTTAACTGTGAACTGAGACGTTTTCAGAGACACTTCAAAGATAATACAAAAAGATTCTTTTTCTGATCTTGTTAATCAATAATTTTGACTACCTTTTTTTTCTGATTTTTATGAATTGCAAAGGCTGCAAAGGCCAAGAAGGTGTTGACGAAGAAATTGAAGAGGGGTTGGTCTCACTTATCCATTCCTCTTCGTTCAAATAAATCTTCTTACTGCTTCGAATTCTAGGTTTATATTTTTTTATACTTTGATTTCAATCATATGTACTAGTCTTCAACTATAGCATTTGGAAGGGCGTGCATGGAGAAAAATTATTGAGCAAGAAAAACCTTTGAAAGATACAGCCACTATATTGCATTAGTGACGTACCTCATGGATTCAGCGAGGGTCAAATAGAAGGTGCGCCATTTTGTTCTCTAATCTCTATGATTGCAAAAAAAACAAACAAACAAAAAAATCTCTGGGGTAGAATACCGCTTTCTTATTACTGAAAGTGCAATTATGACAGGTTTGTTCAAGCAATTTGGTGAAGAGACTAAGAATCACATGGAAGTGAAAGGTATTTTCTCTCTTATGCTTCTATCATACCTTTTCTTTTCTTTATTTGAAATGCAATACTACTGTATGAAATTGATTGCTTAATAGCACTCTAGGTATGATCATCCATGCCTTATCGAAATGAATAAGGATCTTGAACTGCTCTTAGTTACCTAGAGCAGGAGCAGGATAGGTGCAAGGAAGTGGAACTCTTTCTCTCAAGAAAAAGGGTAAAAGGAAAGGAGAATGGGAAGTGCTTGGGAAAGTGGTGCATGAGCAAATTTCCTGAAAGATCCCAAAGTAGACATGGGAACCTAGGTAGGAGTTTAATGCTACTAAGGTATTACCAGTTTCCACTTAACCCCCCTTTGTATGTTAGAAGCAAGTCATTTCCTTATTAGACAAGTTTCTTCAAGATTAAGCTGTCAATGTCAACACTTCCCTACCTATCCTAAAGTCCTAATATTTCTCCCCCATAACATTCTGGTTATTTAGCAACTAAGCTAGAATGGTAGGTGAGGTATTTCGAGGAACATTTGCTTACATCGTACTGGTTATTAACAACTATTTCTTGTGATTTTTAGGATGGGTTGTTAGCTTGGGCTTGTACCCTATTGGGTGTTTTCGATACTCTAACTAGGAGTTGCAGGGGCTGGATTTGGTCGAATTCAGATTGGATCAAAAATCCCATAAACGATGCACCCATCTATAGTCGGGTTGAGAAGAAGAGATCTATACACAGCCTATTATTTTATACAGACTCATAACCACTTGTGAACCCAAGCAAGACTTGTCTATCAATTACTTTTAAAAAACAAAAAATAAAATAGGGCCAGGAAGAGAGGATCTAAGATTGTGCATTTGAATGTGTGCCTATCAGAGAGAGAGATTCAAGTGGAGAAGAAGACGTGATGAATCCTGAGTGTGTTGTATCCTCCAATTTTCTCTTCAATATATTTTATATTTTCTATTAACAATGATTTGCACAACCTATCTTATCACTCAAATCATGCCTTCACTTGTTCTTGATCCACTACCCTATTTCCACTGTCTCAAGTAGGGGTGGCAACCTGGAGCCCCCAAATCGCATAAACACACCCAAATGAATGGGCTTGTGCTGGCCATTTTTAAATGCAGATCGTTAATATGTTGACCCGAAACGAACCCATTTATATAGATAGGTGGGTTGAGTCAATGGTGATATATGGTAAGTTAATTGATTAAGCTGGTGATTTTCTTAAATATGTGGTGATTTGCAGTGCTAGCATAAGTTTACAATGGCTATTGAGAATTAATGTATGTCTTCTGGTTCTTTATGTCTGCTAAAGAATTTTTGGGAATAGGTATAACTACTTGTGTTTCAGGGTTACATATGGGTTAATTCCTTCAGAGTTGGATTAGTTCTTCTCATTGGTTCCAGTTGGGAGCTTTCCGACCTGGACCTGTTGCCACCCTAATGCGTTGGTGGGTGGGTCCAGGTTTATGTAAAATAAATGGGTCAGGTGTGCTTACTTTTTCTTCCAACATGACTATAAACGGGTCGGGTTCAGGTCGGGAGTTAATTTTTTGACCGGAACCCACATCAACCCGATCCACTACCACTCCTAATCTCAGGGGCCTAGGACTAGACTTTAAGGGCTTGTTCAACCCATGGTGGTCCATTTTCTTGAGGCCGCCAAACTCAAACTTAACCCATTTAAAACAGGTTGGTCTTTGCTAACCCAACTGCAGCCCTATTATAAGAGTTTTTAATTGAATCTGTTTACCTTGGTGGGTTCAGGTGAACTGGGAATCACTCCTAGCTGTGACTAGTGATTTGTTTAGTGTGAGGAACGGGTGAAGACCAGCATGGATTAATTTATAGTGTTTCTGTCTGTTTATTGTTAGATTTGGAGGGTGGTTTGCTGCTTGTGCTCTTCTGAGGGAATTGTGCACATGGTTGAATGGCTTAGAAGCAATGATGTCAGAAAAAAGATTTTGTGTCAGTTTGATTGTTGATGATTTTTGTTCGCAGTTTGGATATCAAATGTTACGAGTTTTCCCCTTGCAACTTTGAAAGGTTTCAATGTGGTAATTATGCACATGTTGAATAATGGATTTGGAAATAGAAATGTTGATGAAGAGAGGATAAGCGCCTTGGTGTTGGGACAAACATTTTTTGTTTTTGGGGGTGGAGGGGTGTGAGATTAGTAGTGCTTGGATAGAGCTTCAATGCTGACTTTTTATCATTTTAGAAAAGGCAAAGCCTTTTCTGAATAGAGTCAAGAGTGCATTCCTAAATTGATGAACATTCTTCTAGTTATTCAGATGGTGTCTTGAACAGACTTTTATGAGGTCTTTGCAATGCTTTCGATTAACAAACTCTTGAGCTTAAGAACCAGGATACTCATTGTCACGCCCTGGATCCGGGTCTGTGACACGGCCGTGCTATTGCCGGTCTATATTGGGCCCGGATATTACACTCATTTTCCACTAATGCAACAAAAGGAGTACATAAACATCAACTCATCTATGTTCATACCCAATTGGAGGACAAAGAAGAGGTTTAGGAATAGAAGCCTTTAATATTTGAAGGAACTTTGTATAAGCAATTGATATCCGAAGAACTGGGAAAATAATACAAACTAGACATGACGAATTACATGGTGAACACAATAACCAAAATGCTGGAATTTGTGAAATGCAAGCTTGAATTTGAAGCAGAGATATGTTTGGAGAAGTGGATGGGAGACCAAATGTTTTGATAAACAAGATCCAAAAGATTGTTATGAAGTCATACTTACAAGCTTTTTGTAGCAGGATTAGATAATGACATAATAGTTGAAGATGGATTCTAGTGAAAATTCAGTCTAATCAGCTTGTAAACATCAATGGGAAGCTGATTAAGAAGCATAACAATTGCAGGTTAACTAGATGGGGACCATCTACATCCAGTTCTTCAAATATTTGAAGTTTGTCAATAGGAGTTTATGGGTATCTGTTTGTAAGGGATACTGGTGACATCAGCAACCTACTTGTAACATGGATAATGTCCACCATATACAATAGTGACTTCATCAACAGCAGAATTAACTTTGATAGCACTTGAAACCAACTTGATCATGTGATTATGATACTCTAATCAACAAACTTGCTGGCCCCATGATTGCTTCTGCTTCCAATGCATTCCTAGCCATTATCAGTTTCAGAAAGGTCATAAGTTATGTCACTTGGATTCTTTGTTTTATCCAGATATACTTGCATGTGACACCTAGAAAAGGAGAGGTGTGTAATTCGGGTATGGATCTGCAAAAGGCTATTGTTAGACATTAGAAAGACTTGACACTTGGACACATAAAGGTATCCAAGTTTGTGCAACATAGGTCGAGTCTTCTACTTCCAGGGCATATTTTGTGTTGCTTCTGGTTTCTTAAAAGTCCTTCTCAAAAATCACATTCATTCAAGTTCTTAAATAAAAAGTACTTTTTGGTATAGTTGGTGTTTGATAATCACATATTATATTACTAATTTTTATGGATGGCCTATTTGAAAACAAAAAGCAATCTCACAAAAGAAGATGCCAGAATATATATTCTTTTAAAAACTCCGTATAAACACTTCTCAAATGATATTATGCAACACAATTTTTTCAAGAAGTATTTATTTTCACTTTAAAGGTTACAGAATGATTTTTATTTCATTAAATCAATCATAAACATGCTCTTAAAATTCTCAAGCTCTTGCCAATCTCAGCTTTCATTGAACTTGGCTGGACTCATTTGTCACAGTTGCTCTTTTAACCAAGTAGGAGCTAAGTAACTTATTGATATGCTGCATGTAATGAGATCTTCTTGAGACCCTCTAAATCTAAGCCATGATGACATCGACACATCTGAGAAATCAACCACAGGCTGTAGAGTAAAATTTAGTAGAGATCTTGCTGAAACCCCATCTTTGTGATTGGTTACAAATACATATTGCTTGTATAATAAGGCCCCATTTGGTGGTAGGATGACACTATGTGGGCTTATCGCCAAATGGGACAAGCACTTCCAGGAATAGTACAATTCTGGTTGACATCTGTTATGCTTTATCAAATGTAGTAAGACATTTTCATGGGGAGGGGCCAAAATTATCTCTTCTTAATTA
This sequence comes from Phoenix dactylifera, assembly GCF_009389715.1. Classification (NCBI taxonomy): domain Eukaryota; kingdom Viridiplantae; phylum Streptophyta; class Magnoliopsida; order Arecales; family Arecaceae; genus Phoenix; species Phoenix dactylifera. Next base: position 17,836,165 of record NC_052394.1, on the reverse strand, counting down.
CGTTTTTTGCCACTCCTTTCACCTTGTACCACCACTCCAGTTTACCATCCTATCATGAGAGAGAGGGGGGGAGAGCTCCATTGCCACCTGCCTTCGAGCTCTCACTTCCTCGCAACCAGGTCTCGACCATCTCGACAGGCTCCAGATGAGTGTCCAGGCTATGGTCACAGCTCAACTGAGCTTTGGTTTAAGCTGTTTTGGAGAAGGGTTTGGTGCAAGTGATGTTTCTCCCCACAGGTTGCTGGATCTACTAGATCAGAGTGCTTGACTAGGTTGAGGTGGCCCAATCCATGTTGTAGCCTCCTCTCCTACCCTGGTGGCTGGGAATGTGGTGAATCTTTTTGCCTGCCATTATTTTCCACATACACTCCACCTTGGTGGACTCTTGGTTCGGATGGAAGCCATGGGTGCTCCCTACTCCGCCTTTGATGGATTGAGCTCCTAGCCATGGGTTGCAGCCTATTTGCCCTCTCATAGTTCCTTCATTGGCTTGTTTTGAGCCACTGCTGCCATGATGCTCATGTTGGTCCCTTCCTTGGGTTGGTTTTAGACCATGACCTGATGACCTACCATGGTTATTCAGTCCCTTCCTTAGCTCGGCTTGAGGCCATGGCTTGATGCCATGGTGGTCATGTTGGTCCCTTTCTTGGCTCAGTTTGATGGATGTGCGCAAGCATGGCTTGTCCACCTTTGGAGAAGCAACTACACCACTCAATTGATGCATGGTTGTTGATATTTTTTTTAAGGTTGGTGATCATATGATGCTATACGCTGATAAGCGAGTAGGCATGGCTTGTCCTGTGTGGGCAAGCAACTACAATGATTATTACTTTCCCAGCCTCTATGAGCCCTCGGCCATCCTGATTTCCCTCCCATAGGTGATGATGTGAAGCTGGTTGCCGTTCTAGGGATGTGCTAGGTTGACTCATCCTTTGAGTAAGAGCACCCACACTATCTACTAGTCAACCTGCCATCCTCAACCGAACCATTGTCATCTCATGGTCAGTTTCGTTGTGTGGTTTCTGATCTAGGCTATGGGTGGTTCATATGCCATGTCACAAGGATTGGGTTTCATGGTACCTTGCTTTCTCTGCACTTAGCCAAATTCAAGAAGTAGCAAGGGCCAAGCTTGTCTAATACTGCAAAAATTGGCCTTAGATTCCCTTATTCCAGCCAATGCAACCAAACAGCAGTTGGACTTATCATGTAATCATTAAATGGAATAGTGCATGTTGCAACCACACAGAAATTGGATTTATCCCCTGGATAAGGGAATATTGGAGGAATGATCAGGAATAGGGATTGCTATCCCAGACTTTTTATCCTGCAGCCAAACAGGGCCTAAATAAGGAATCCTATGACTTAATATGTAATTTAAAGGGAGAAAGCTGACTATGTTAACAGGGTTTGCCTGCAATATATGATGGAACAGATGGGGTTTGGGGGTATATTTTGTTGCTTCAAAGAATCCATTTTTGTTCTTATATCTGGGATTTTGACGTCATCTGAAAATTTCTGTAGACACCAAATTAGTGGTTCGCTGGCTGAATTGGCAAGTATGACCTATCTTGGTTGGTTGTTTTGCTTTAGAAGTTTTGTGTTTATGGCTTGCTATATGCTAATCTAGATGTACATTTGCACATTCTAGTTGGAATATTAGATGGTGTTTCAGATAATCAGATTTAAGTTGAGAGGATGGACAAAAGGGTGGGTATGACAGAACATTGTAGAAATTCAAGAATATTGGTATTGTGGTTGACTTGAAAATATTAGCAGAATATGATCTATTAGCTATGTAGTTTATGTTTTGTTTTCTAGTCAGTATTTAAGCATTTTAAGTTGTCCGGGCTCATCATGCTTCCATTGGTTATTTTCACAGTTATGTAGAACATCAAATTACAATTTAGGCAATAAAAAATGGAAGATAATAAGTTTGTAATACAAATTTTTGTGTTGATCAAAGTTTACCCCATTCACTTTCCTTTTATTGTTTTCCTTTAACCATATTCAGAGACCTGCGACTTAATGTCTGACAGTTGGTGACATAATGATTGGAAATATAACAGTTTCAAGCCAGTATTCAGACCAACCAGTTTCCTTTTATTGTTTTTGCTTTAACCATATACAGAGACCTTCGATTTAAGGTTAGATAAGTGGAGAGATAATTATCGTAAATATAACAGTTTTAAGCCAGTGTTCAGACCAAACAGTTGCTTTCTGGTGAGGTACATCATTCTGGTTGTATAATATAAGGTTGATTCTTATGCTTTTCTCGTACACACAATGCAGGTATGCAACATTTCAGTGGTGTCAAAGGAAACTTACATTTACAATGAAGACTAGAAAGATTGCGGAATTGAAAGGTAAGTCTCTGTATTATCTTAATCATTTCCTAATAGCAGTGCAGATATTATCAAATCCTTGACCATGCTTCATTGGATCACTGGGAAAGCTAAATTGTTTTCTACTAGTAAATGTTTCATGAAATCGATAAAAAGTTATATCAGCTTCCTTCTCTGCTGTTCATGTCAAAGCAGTGAATTTTATGTGCTGACAGAAACAAAATGTTCAAAAGCTTATAATGTAACTGAAATTCCTGATATCCAAACCAACTTGTGGTTTCATTGACTTCTCTCACTTTCTAATTTTCACTAATTTTTTCCATTTTAAGGCTCAGTCATGATGCCTACACAGTTGCAGCTAGAAAACATTGTGAAATACACCTTATTTTGTCCCAAACTTCTGTTGATCGCATTATCGTATGAGTGGAATTAGCACATAGAAGTGTTAAGAAGAACAACTGGTGCATGTAACCTCTGGAGTTCTGCCCCACCTGCTCTCCTTGTTTAGATGGTCTTAAGCAGTTAGTGTTTATAGCTAGTCAACTGGTTGATCCAGCTTTGTCAGATGCAGACACTGTAACTCTTCCATAAGTTGATACTAGATTTTGAGGCTTTAGTCAATAAGATTATTCATCAAGAGTTCTATGACGAGTATTTCAATAGCTATCATTTAATGGAATCCATACATGTAGCTTGATTTGCTATTCAGACTGTAATTCTATTGCATGAGTAGTTTTCAAAAATCACTTGTCCACTTGAACTTAGGATGTTAATAATGGGCTGTCTAGGCTGAACTTACTAAAAATTTTAAATCAGCCTATTGATATAACATGGCCTGAAAAATACAGAAGCAGGCTTAGCTTTAGGGCTTCCTACTTAAAGGCTAGATATGAGGCTACATTATCAAGAGAAGCCAACCAGCTTGCGGACCGGTGGTTTAGTCACAAGTGATGCAGTGCCACCAAGTGGATTAGAGATTTCACTTGTGAAGTTAGGATGGTCTTTTTTTTATTTGTTTTAGGTTATTGAAAATTCTACTCATGCATAGAAAATCTCTAGGGATATAAGTCCACTAGTGAGGCTGGGTCTGCTTGTGGGCTCTCTTCTCGCTAGTGTATGTGCTAGAAACAAGTTCTAAATTTCAAACTTGCAAGGTGGCATTTCTTGCAGACAGACTTCTTCTTACACATGCTTTGCATTCTTGGCCACATGAAATGTATGTATATAGGACATTTCATGTGGGTCCTGCCGACGACTACCGACGGCAGCGGCATAACTGAAGTGTAGCATACGATCAATCCGCCTCAACTTTTTCTCTGAAATAGGTTGCAATGATATTTTTTAGTGGCTATGATGTGCTAATTATTTCGACATTTCATGAATGAGGTTGACTGGCAAGAGATATGGGTGGTCCTAACTTCTGAAATCAAGCAAGTCTCCTTCCTTCGAACCATCATGCACATTACTGTAAGGGACAGGCAGGAGTGGCTCTGGAACTTATCAAAGCAATTGACTACAGACCTAGACCACACCAATAACAACGACATCAACGACCGCAATTGCAAGGAATGTGGTGCAAATAAAATGGTTATATTCTGATGGGTCCCGCACTTAGTTGAATTACTCAATCATAATTTTAACTATTCACCAACTTTTCAGAGTTACATGTAGAAGGTATTTTTTGGGTTTCTTATTTTTATATAAGTATCCAAAATTTATCCAGTGAATAATCAATGTTGGACTAAATACACGTCTATATGAGTCTTTATATAGTCCTTTCATTTAAGCCGTGATGTTCTCGTCAGGCTAAAAGTTCAAATTTGTATAAAGCTAATCACAAGCACCACGACCGGCTTATGGTCAGCCTTAATGAATCTGTGCTGCAATGTCTTTTAGTTCACATAGGTTATGGATCGGATCCGCTCTGATACCATTTGTAATAACTTAGGATCTTACCCAAAATGACTAGTCGAAAGGTATTATTTGGGTTTTTTTGATCCTATTCAAGTATCCAAGATTTATCCGGCAAATAACCGATGGGGACTAAACACACGTCCGCACGAGTCCTCACATACTCCATAAGTCCGTGTTGCAGTGTTCCTTAGTCCACAAAGGCTATGGGCCGAGTTCGCTCTGATACTATTAATTTAGGATCTCACCTAAAAAGACTAGTCGGAAGGTATTTTTTGGGTTTCTTGGTCCTATATAAGTATTTAAGATCTACCCAACGAATAATCGATATAGGACTAAACATACGCCTGCATGGGTCCTCACAATAAATCATGAATCTAAAAAGGATGGTAAGATGCTATATATTGATGTTTGTGGCCACCATATCTCTGCGCAAATGCCCGACTATGGCTTGTTTGTTACAATAGAAACATAAGCAAAAGCCATGGCTCTAATAAATGAATGAATTTTAGGATGCGTAATAGATGTTAGTTATTTTGTGCATGTGTTCTTAGTGGAGGAAAGGTGATATGGCTACTTCGGTAGCCACAAAAATTAGAGTGATTATTGATTGAATTAGATCCACTACTTAGCTGGTGGACCAGTCTAACCGTGGAGCAACACTTGTGAAGACACGCAAACTAGAAAAGAGACTTGCGGCTTCGGTGGATGTTGCTTCGCGGTTGGTTTGATCCACCAACTCCACGGTGGATCCTGTTCAGCTAAAAATTATACCAAAAATTGACATTTGTGTATGGGCACACATCATGATTGCATCAGATGGTTATATGCTTGATGGACTCCGGAGTGCGCCACTTCACGGCTGAATTCAGGTCTATCATCACTTCATTGCGTTGAACTTGCATTGCTTCACCTAATCTTTGTGCGTGAAAAACTCGACAAGGGCGAATCTTTTATCTCTACCAAGAAGTCACAGGCCTTGATTTCAGAGCTTGGCCATGAATAGAGTTGAAAAGGAAAAAAAAAAAAGAAGGAAAAGGTGGAGAGAGAGGAGCAAAAAGACAAGTTGGAGTGTGTAGCATGAAGGGATCATGGGACCTATGGTAACCTGCTTTACAAACAGTATAATTCTTGTACTGGTTGGCTTGATATCAATTATCATTAGCTCATGTGAGTAGAAGAGAAAGATGAAGATGTAATAATAAGGGCCCTCTTTATAATTAAAGTATATTTCTGAAAGTTATATATTTTTCGAAAAATGGTGAGGGATGGAGGGCCTTTCAAGCCAAGCATATTTTTCGTGAAGCTATTGGGGCTGCGGACTGGATGACTAATTATGTAGTCAGTTACTCTAGCATAACTTTGTGGGCCGAAGATGAGGAGTTGCCCTTGGCACTTTTATGTATTTTGTTTTTTGATTTTATTAGGTGCATCCGTACTTATCAAGTATAATCCACCCGTCTTAGAAAAAAAAAAGAAAAAGAAAAAAAGTTAGATCAAGAAGTGGGGCAAGGGATGCTTTCGTCGACTTCTAACTGCCAAAATTGACTGACATTACGATGCTGAAAGTAGGGACCAGATGCAAATTTTATAAAAATGTAACATTTGATCGTATGTCGGCATTCTTCAGATGTTATTGGCATTCATATATATAACTTTTGTCGCAAAATGCGACACGTATAAACTTTGGCCAAATTGCGTGCATTGAAAGGTAAAGATTTCAACTGGTGGCCTATTGACTACCGTGGGAAACTTTAACATGGTGCTTGGATGCCTGACCATGCTTTGCAGGGCACTAATGGTTTTGGATCATAAGTCGTCCATCCACTAGCTTCATTTCCTTTTGGATACGGAGTTGACCCTTCACACCTTAACCGATTCAAGCACGGCTTGTATTGCTCTCAGAAGCCTTTTGATTTTGGGTATGTATGGGCCAATGCTACTAGTTTTCCTGCTTAAACCGATGCTTTAAACACCACAAGAGGACCCCAAAGAAGAAAACTTAAATGGGGAGGGAAAAAGAGCACTTGGAGGGTGGAATGATGCACGTTATTCGATAAAGATGTGACACAGTGCAGAGTCTCAATCTTTTTCTTTTTTTTTAATTTTTCCCTATAGTTAAAGTAGAGAGATTCATGGTCTTTCCAACCTAACACGATTATGACTACATGTACATATCCTTGCAACTATCTGCTGACCATATCAATCTGAAATTGTCTTCTCGTTGGTTAATGAATGATTCAACTCTGCCTAGAGAAAAGGATGTTGTGTTTTTTTATTCCCTCTCCTTCTTCTAGGAGAGAGAATTTTCTAGGAATACCAAGTCTCCTTATTTGACCAGTTCAAGGCATGTAATTTCGTGATAATAAAACTATAACAGTTATTTTATCTATGAAAAAATTACTTTATGTACTCATTTTCATTATTAACTAGTGGAGAGTAATATTAAGTTTCATGCATATAAAAAGGTTCTTTTGTCATCGGCGACTTGGAATTGGTGCAATATGGAATGGATGGCCGTATGTTGAGTTTCCAAACTTCATGTGTGCCGGCGAGCATCCAAAGTAGTTTTCTTCGAGAATGGAGGCCAAAAAGGATAAGCTAGGCAAAAATATTCGAGCTAAGCTGGTGTACCCAAATGAACAATTTGCATAACCTACGTATCAAGATAACTTGCACATCCCAATACAAACAGTCCTAACTTTTAGATCTTTCTTGGTGGCAATTGGGTCAAAACAGACGATATGGGTTGTATCGAATACAAGTTAGGTCAAACATCTATCAACCCAAACCCTCTCTATTTACTGAATGAATCAAAAATCTAAAATTGTACGTGACCATTTCATTAAAAAAATAATCTAACCCGATCTACAATGAGTTGAATCAAGTTAAACAATTAAATGGATGAAGCATTGCTACTCCTAATTCTAGATCAGTAGTCCATGCTCATAATTTTTATCATCTGTTCTAACACTATATAGAATTTGAAATATTTTGAAACTTTTCAACTCCCAAAATACTTAGATTTTTCTATTAATTAATTTTAATAGTTATTTAACAAAATAATAATTAGTTTTAAATATTTCCTATACTTTTGTACTTTGCTACATATAAAAATGATAATTTTGAAATCAAGATATTTTACGTCTGCAAATTTATATTAACTCATATAAATTAATGTTATATATGATCTCTGCACAACATACACATGTTACAAAACTCATGTTAGATTGTAGTTATATCCTATTAGGGTTGAGAAACTTTATTCTTGAAACTCTACCTTCAACTCGCACCTAACAATCGTAATCCACGCCAGACATGTGCTAGGTCATGCCGAGCTCAATTGGACTAAACCCTTCTATAAAATAATTCAAAGATTCTTCAAATTTGACAGAAGGATACCTCTTTCAATGTTAGGAAGAAGAGTGGTGGATAAAATTCCATCATGTAGTGATCACTAAATGAAAATTGCCCAATGCCTAACGGCTTGTATTGGCATTTGGCAATCTCGTAATTTTGTAAAAAGAACTGGATCGTGCGTCCGTTAAGATCCGACCGACCCCATCCATCGGCCAAGGTTACTATAAATACTACCTTTCCATTTCCATTCCTTCTCTCTCATTTCATTTCGCTGATCTGAAATCCACGCTGTTCTATTTCTCCGCACGCCGGCGCTCGTAGCACAAAAACTAAGAAACAAAAGAAGGCTCCTCTCTTCCAATTCTCGGATTAGAGACCGATCGGAAAGGTCTCGGAGGCGTCGGGATCGATAATTTTCGATCCGTGATCGATTTTTTTTGGGGTCCTCGATCCATCTTGGGCTCGATCGGAAATTTCGCGCTCTCGATCGGATTACAGCTCCGATCCCTAGGTTCGATCATAAATCAAGGTCCCAGGTGTGAGAGCGCACGAGGGAGCTCGATCAGAGCTCGGATCACAGCGGCTTTCTCTATTCCCGATCTGGATTTGGATTTTATGATATCTAAATCCTCAGTTTTTTTCTTTTTACCGATTTTTCCGATCTCAATCCATCTAGCTTTCATCTGCAAAGAGTCTGGATTTTTCTCCTCTTCCATCAATTTCCGATTAGAAATCAGGTATTGATCTATAAAGTTGCGATCTTTTGAGTTTTCCGGATTAGTGGTTTTATCAGAAGTGAAGAAAATTTGTTAGCTGGCTGTTGGGATTTAGCCATGGCTGATTGCCGGAGCTTGATCGAGTTCTGCAGAACGTTCGAGCAGCACCGCAACATGGCCAACTTCCAGGCCTCGTCGGATCACCGCAGCAGCCAGTCCCGCAACCGGAGGAGCAAGTCCTTGGATCCTTTGTCCCATCCCTTCTGTGAGCACTCCCCCTTCGCCGCCATCGACGTCGTGATGCTCTTTCTGGTGCTTGGCGCGCTTGGTGTATTGACTGTCCCTTACCTCAAGTTCATCTTCCATGAAGCTGCTGAGATTCTCCCTTTGGCCATAGACCTCATGGGGGATGTTCTCTACCAAGCCCCTGTTGCTTATGCTGCTGGATTTGTTTTGATGTTCATTGCCGGGATTGCTGCGTGGGAGTTCATCAGTCAGCAGGCTAGGAAATGTGGCAAACCTTACTGCAAAGGTCTCCGTAAAGCGGTTGAATTCGATATCCAGCTTGAGTCAGAGGAGTGCGTCAAGTGCCTACCGCCGTTTCCAAAGGATGTGCTTGGGACTCGCCCCCTGGAACTAGGGGAAGACCACAAGGAACTTGAAGCTGAGCTCAAGAAGATGGCGCCACTGAATGGCCGGACTGTTCTCATCTTTCGCGCCCCCTGTGGATGCCCTTCAGGAAGAATGGAAGTCTGGGGGCCCAAGAGAGTTCGCAGGATCAAGAAGTAGGCAGGCATACCTCCTTCATTTATAGTTATAATGTTTTTATAGGAATAAACTAGAAATACCTGACTAGGAAATAGTATCTTAGTCCATGTTCCTCCTTTATCAAATAAGCGCATTTGGTATACTCAGAGGGTCAGCACATGTAATGTGGAATTCTGAATAACCCTTTTTAATGCTCTTGAAAGTGCAACCTTAATTCTAATATTACAAAGTTTTAGATCACATTTTTGAGTTACTTTGCTGCCATTGGCTGTTAATAATTTCATGACAAGGTAGAGTGAGCTCCTGTTCTGTTGTGGATCTTTTTTTCCATAATTTATTACATTTAATTTTAGCTTTTAGGCTTATGGAGAACTATATTTCCTCTTATTTGCATAACGTGGGTTCTTTTTTTTTCGGTTGGGTGTAGTGATCTCTTAACTTTTGCAAGCCTTACGCCATTCGTTGGATACATCTTTGGCTTGTTTGTATCTCTTGGAAAATTAGAGGATATGGTGGATTGACTTGATTGCTACGCTAATGTACTTGGAGGTGGCTCATGATGTAGATGATTTTACCAGCAGAAGGGATGAACAGACAACTCACTTTACTATTGCTAGTTAAAAGCTCTCATCATGAATTTATGGAAATATATGTTTTATAAATAGAATGCATGTCCATAGTGAGGCTTCTAATCGCTTGAACTGTTTGTGCAATACTAAGTAAATATTGGAATCAGAATTCATCCTAGTGTGAATTTTGTTTTGTTGGCATTTTTCTTCGGTCTTCAAAATTTGTCATTGTGGTTGTTAGTGATTAACTTAAGAATTCTAAAGTTGATAGTGCGAGACGAAGGTTTGACCATATTTTGGCTTGTCACTATATGGTTTCAATAAATTTAAATTTCTAACTGGTGAAGAAGCAAGGGGATTTGGAATATTTTCATGCTACTATGTTGGTTTTCCATCGCTAAAATAAGCCCTGATTTATTTTTGTATGCAATGGAACTCACTATCACAGTGCAGATTATGTTTAAAATAAAACAAAAGATTAGCATCTAAGTTTAAAATTATACTTCTTTAGGATGTTCACAAAGCCATCTTCGAACGCATTTAAGGAACCATGAATCTTATGGGGTCAACTCCTGACAACGAGGAGTATATATGCCAGATAAAAAACAAGAAAAAGACCTGGCAGTCCATTTTTTTGGTTTCTTAATAAAACAATCAAATCTAGACTCTGGTTTTGGGGATCAAAACATCAATCTGTTTGAATTCTGCCCGGAATATTCCCATGCATCTTTTGTTGATGTTTGAGCATGTTCTTTATTTTCTCTTTTTTTTCCCCTGTTAGGATCTCTGGGTTTACAATTCTAGACATTGTTCGAACACTCGTCACATACTTTAGCGATGATTGGTATAAGTCTTACTTTGTGCACTTACTATCCACAAATTATATATTCTAAGTTTTTCTCCTTGTATAGCTAGTTTTTTCCCAACAAAGGATCATTGACCATAAAAAAAAGCACTGCATGATCTTTAATAGTTCTTTAAAAGATTGTCTGTCATCCGTTATAGAAAGATAGTTGTATCATTTGTATCTTTCTACTGCTAATATTGTTTAAATTTGTATTTGTTTGTTCTTCACGTCAATGTTTTAAGTCTTGGTATCCAACCTTGTATTGATACTATACCCGTACAAGTTGGTAAGATACAGTATGTCCATATATTTTCACATGGTGAGCTGTTGAAGAAGATGCAACATCTGTGCCTTCTGTCATTATGCGGTATGAAAAGCTGTGTATGGACTGATATGGTTTGGTACTTAAAACCACACATCATGTGTTACACATGTATTTCTATGTTCATACTTGTTTTTCTGTTTGTGCATCACAAAAACCATCATAGGGGATAGTTGTAACTTTTGTATGTTTCTACTATTGATGTTGTTTACAATTTGTATCTATTTGTGAATCACATATTAAAGATGTGTTTGAAAATTCACCTTATTTTTTGTACAAGGAATTTTCATCACTACTTTTATTGTAAAGTTTCCAAGCTGTATACTCTTTTGTATAACAGCAATATTGTAATTATCTTTTTCTCTTTTTTTTTTGGTGGAGGAGAAGATGGAATTCTATTAATTTGTATTTCCTTTTGTGGCTAATGATAGATAATTTGATTCTTAATGAAATTGGAGAAGCTCCATTGGTATCCCCTATCTGTTGTTGCATCTTTCCTCTTTCATACATGCCTGGTTTGACTATTTTGACTGTCAAATCAGTTGGTGCACACCCATTGGGAATTCCCTTTCAACTTTTCTTGATACAAATTATGGTATGGTAGCTTTTATTCACTCGAGAGGTACTGCTTTTTGCACCTTTAGGTTAAAAAAACTTAAAAATTTAAGAGTAGATATGGAATATAGCTTGGTGAAAGGATATTCCTGGAACTACCACAAGAAGCTTGGAAACTCGAAGCAGAAATATATTTTTTAGATGTATCCTCATTGATGTATTGTTGACTTGTTGTGGAGCAGAGGTTGGCATGGATAACCAATGGTTCAGGGTTATGCAAGATATCTGTACAGGTAAACTGAAACATGTTAAATATTTGAATCAACCTTGTTCATCAATTTTATCATGGCACTACATTATCATCTTTATCATGCCACTACATTATCATCTTTGGCTAGATATACCACAGTTTATTTACACGAACTAAAGTTAACTAGCCAATAAATTTCAAGAGGAAAAAAAAATTATGAACATCAGCATTGCAATGAGGATGTATGGTTTATACCATTTTGGAAAGTTTTACAGTGGTCTAAAATTCAAAATTGCCTACTTAACATGAAGATGCTGGAAAAATAAAATTGAATCAGACACGAGTTTAGATATATTAATTGATTACAAGTAATACTGAAAGCTATTGATTCTGAAGTAATTAGCTGCACGAAATTTGTCATGGAACAGGAAATGAAAGTGTTGATAATATTGTGTGACAATATCCATGCAAGAAAGGACATAAAAAATGAAAAATGCTGCATATCGAACTGATATATTTTAACCGACATCATAGGGATCAGACTGTCTTTTTCCCTTTTCATTTAAAAAACTTGCTACTTAATATTACTTTTTCATAATAATTTTACAGTATAATAGCGCTTATTGGGTTAGAACTGACTGAAAGTGTCTGCTTATGGCTATATTACCAGGGACATCATTTCCTCTAATTGGATGGTCTTCTTCAAGTCAATTTGTTGAAACTCCAGGTGCTTCATGTTTGGGAAAGTTGCAATACTCTATTTCAAGTTAGTTTCACTTTTTTGATTGATGAAATCAAATCAATTTTTAATTCTTCTTGGGAATGTAACAGAGTTCTTTTAGCTAATACTGATTAGAGGATATGTTATTGCTATGTTATTTGTGGGTAAGTTAATCCTGTGAAAACAATTTAGCTCATCTGGAAGAAAGAATGACATTAGTGCAACTCCAGAGGATCATTTTGCCTCTGTGCTGCTGACAAAACAAAAGTATGAGAAATCCTTTGGATAAGTTCCTGTATGAATCCTGACTAACTGCAAAGATTACCGCTGGCATGCAGTTGTTGCTGGGATATCTATTGACAATCTGATTGCAGTGTTGCAAAGTAACATTGTGTGTATAACATTCGTGTCTTAGTGAGTTTTTCATACTACTTCAGTAATCAATTTCAATCTATGCAGCTGCAACCTTCCAGAAAGAAATCTAGAGATGTTTAATTAGATTTCATTACTCAGTTTGCCAATGTCACAATACACCAAAAATATATCTTGCTGCTTAGTACGATTCCATCAACAGAAACACTAGCTAGCATGCCATACTGCAGGACAGTCTCTGTCCTAGTCAATGATGAGCTGAAGCTTATAATCTTGTTAACCATTTGAAGGCTTAAAACTATTGTTGGCTATCAACTTCTAATACAGCCTATTCCACAGGTTAACTATTAATCTAAACTTGTAATATTAGTAAAGGAGCATGTTATTCATTAAGCGGGTCTGTTGATTGCTTTACACAACATCCTCAGCTCCAGCTGAAACCGTTTAAGTCGAACTGTTTGCAGCCTAGAGAAGGATTATTGTCATCACGGGCATTTAGATCTAGCTGCACTGTTAGACATGGCAATGCAAATCCATTCAACTGATTTCCACTCTCTTGCTGGACTGCTGATCTCCTGCCATTTGGCATTTCAAGACAAGTGTCTTCTCCATCTCCTTCATTTTGTTTTGCCTCAGAAATGCTAATACTGCCACCATTTTCACCTTCAGGTTTCACACTTTTTGATAATATGTTGGACTCTTCGACAAGAAAATTTGTCATTTCAGATTCTTTTACTGTGGATGAAGGTAGCATTCTATTCTCATTCACATTCCCACACCGTGCAAAACAAGTCTGTGCAAGTGTGGAATCCTCCCCTATCTGTTGTGTGCATAATTGTGAATTGCCCGGATAAGTTCTCAATCCAACTCTGACATGATGTGTCTGTCGGTCCTTCTGGAGTTCTTTATATGAAGTCAAGCAACTATTCCCCAGATAGTCAGCAACTTGGGCTGTCTGTCCTTGCAGGGTGTGTAAACTGGAAGATTCTCTTAAACTTGGAAATGCAGTACCCATACATTCATTTGACACTTCACTAACTAGGTCAGAGAGTTGCATTTTGGCAGCTTCCAGCCCTACGGAACCCACACTCTGCTTGTCAAGGGTCTCTTGGGCCTTCTCCAGCACTGATTGTAAGTATTTTCCCTGGGCCTCTATCCGGAGCTGTAAGTGCCTTTGCACCTAGTTGATTCCAGTATAATCTCTAGTTTAGAGTAAGGCTTGTCTTCTATCTATTGGCATGATATGAGAGACTAACCAGGTGGAACAAGGACAGCAAAAAAAAAGAAGAAGAGGACTTTACTATTTCAGTCCAGGGTAGCTTTCTTGCAACTTTTAACCCTTTGAGTAGATTAAAAAATTGGAATCACATATATTCTTTGCACCACATTATTTTATGTGTTAAACAACCAGAATTAATAAATGAAGGTTTTTGTTTCATTCATGTCCTTTTACATCATGAAAATTAGCAAAACCCCTCTTGCCTTGGTGGCTAGGGGCTCTTCCTGTTATAAAATCAGCAAGAGTTCGAGGATTGGCACCACCCTCTTCCTCTTCATTTACAAAATGAAAATTTGAAGTAAAATTGATTATGTGTCTGTATACCTCTCATGTTTCTTGAGGTGGTAGGATTTCTATCTGTAAGTGTGCTTTGTCATGAAGTAGCTATTTTATCATTATGTAGATACTGCAAAACAACTCATAAGGCATTAAGCACTAAAACCATGCCTGCAGTTGAATGCTACTTATAATTGCATCTTCTTTTTGTTCATATTATTAAAATAAAGGTGCTTCACAATACAGAGTTTATCACTCTAAGCAAGATTTTGTTGATTGGTCAGTCATCGCTTGAAACAGTATTAGCTATTTAGTTCCTGGCCCTCACCTCAAGTTGCTCATGTAGCTGTCTTTGCACTTCAATTTGCATCTGAAGCGCTTCACTTATTTGCATGGTTCTGAGATTCGGAAACATACAATCAGTGTAACTTTCTTTGAAGAACAGAAATCTAGTGTTTACTTTTATGACAACTTACTTGTTTGAATGAGAGGCAATGTTTGTATTGCCAATTAGTGATCCACTCACTTCAGATGTTCTGTCAGCTGCTATCGCAGATCCTATAACTGAGATGTTGAATCTATGTTTACATCATTCCATATGTTAAAGATGTCCAAGATAAACTTTGGGGGACTGCTCTCCTACCTTTCTTGGTAGTTTCGGTACTAGCTTGAGCTTGAAAATTTTTGCTAAGCCTGTATTTCTGAAAACCAAAATACCAACTTATTTTCAGTATTCATAGATCAAAATTTTCAAGTGAAAAATAGAAAATATATTGGTACCTGGAGATGGCTTTTTAAGTGGTATAATGTCAGTCCTGGAATGCTCATGAGCCTCATAACTGTTTTTGGAGTAGCCTCTGAAAAATGAAAATTTGAATTAACTAACTTGAAAGAATGTATTTTCTACTCAAAGAAGCAAATTTTGCTGTTATCCTTTTGCATTCTTCTTTATCTATATACTCACTGTCTGCTCCACCCAGTTGATTCACTGCTTCTATGAAACGTTGGTGGAGCTCTGGGGTCCATTTCAATCGAGGCTTTGCATCAGTCGAGAGAAATAGTCCTGAACTTCCTGGAGCATTTTCTCCTTGTAGGACTGGTGGAAAGGCTGCCTTAGAAGAGAACAGGTCATTCTGTCCTTGATGTTGACGATACATTTCCTTCTGATGAATGGATATCAGGTTGAAGATAATTAAAGAAGTGTATGTAATACAAGCATGATCTTTTTGTAGCTTCTTACCTTTATTTCCTTTTATCCTCAACCTTTGTGTGCTAGAATTTATGTGGAAGCTGCTAGTGCCTGACACTGATTTGCTTCAATTCTGTCGACCTCCAAAGCTCTCCTGCTCTTTGGGAATGAGCTTTGGTCTTCTCATGATGATGAGAAGTGCATTCAAGGCTCTCTTTATAAGGCTGAAAAGCATTTGGATTCCAAACAACACACTCAACCCTATCCAATCTTCAGGGCAACTGTTATAATATGTTGTCTTTGCTTTAGTTTTTTTGGTGGACCCTGTCAACTTTTATTGTCAGTTCTTAGGCCAATTCTTCTATGCAAATTATTCACTGGCTACTTTTCATGCTACATATTTCACTTGTGATATATGTATAGGAATATATCCATGACAATTTATTTGCACTTGTATCAGTCCCTATGGGAAAAACAATGCCTTTTTCTCCTAGAAGGGGAATTTCGGATGTAATAATCTGCCACCTACCTGATGTTTCTTAAAATCTTTGAGATCATGGTTCCTTGAACTATTTGAAGCAACTAATCTCTTGGATGCACTGCATGTAGAAGGCTTGTTTCTTTGAACTTCAAGGGTCATGCTTGGTGATTGGTCCTTGATGCTTTGCCATTCCATGAGTTTTCTTGTGCAGCTTAAAATATTGCAATGGTATATATTCTGGTTCGGGGCCATAAGAGTTGGAATCTTAGGAATTTTGTATATGATAGGATAAGTTCTTAAGGTTCCGTTGACTGATGCATTGAGAAGCAGAACATCATATTTGCAAAGCAAATCTATACTGTTAATTGATGCTTTCTTTGTACTGTTTGAAAGCAAGGTACAGAATCCCATTTGTCTCCTCCATTAAGATTGGTACTTAACAAAATAGCAGAATGGAAGAAGATGAACATATTCAATCGCCATTCATGTGAAGCCATCAGTAGAGCACCAATTGTTGAACTTGAATTCAGTGCAAATATATGGCACTATTATTCTGTTTTCTAATTTTATTGGGTGTATTCGTACTTGTCGGGTATGAGTTACCCATCCTAGCAATATATATATATATATATATATATATATATATATATATATATATATATATCGGAAATGAAAAGTGGATAGTCTCTTTCATACTTCACAATTGCTCATGTTGGACCACCTGACTGTCTCTGTTATCTTTGAATCTGCTTTTTCTGAAATATTATACATGTGTGCATGGACATGATTATGCATGTGACTTTGTTATCATTTATGTAGATTGAAGGTACGTGCACTTTTACAAATCTAAATAATTTATCTCTACAGTTTCAGTTATTTGGCTCATGTATGAATCCGATGTCCATTGCAAAGTCAAAACCTTTGATTACAGGTAATTTTTCATAACTTATTTATGTTAGCAATTATGCTCCTTGTCTGTATGCCTACGTTATTACACCGGTTTCATATCTGCTATTGCTTTGTAGTTTATCTAGACTTCTGTCATAAATCTTTAACATTACTTGCATTATATTCATTCACCATATTTTGGCTCACGCTAGGTTCTGGAAAGCTTATATGACCATTCTTCGTATGTCAGAAGTCTTGATTAATTTAATATATGTTCAGGATAAAAGATAGCTGAAAACATTACTCTTTATGTCGCTGATGTCATCATGCCAAGACTAGTGTGCACATGTACCTCAGATAGCTTGAATAAAGTAATTTGAGAGAATTTACCTCTGCAGTCATCTTAAGGTGAATAACTTATGCATTGTTTAATGGCCTATGTGGCCCTATTTTGATCTTCAGAACCTGAACTATGTCCTTGGTTCATGGACATAGTTTTACATAAAAGGAGAGACTAAAACAAGCTATGTTTTGTATTTTTTTTAGTGTATGAAGTATCTTTACATGAGAACGGTTCTGATCCCTGTAGAATGACATGCCATTAAGAATTAATAGATAGAAAACTACAAGATACCAGTTCTCTGTTACACCAGTTTAAGGGAGACCACATGGTTTACATGTATAATGGGAACGTCAGATTACAAGGCTATGCATAATAATATCCCATCATTTTAACATCACGACAATTGAGGAGATGAGGCTTATCTTGCTAGTAAGAATTTTAAAACAGACTACAGCAAAGTGTGAAGAGCTTGCATTGATGTAATGCTTTGAAAGTTTCCATTATGGCATATGTTGACACCCCAGTCCCGAATGATAAAGATTGACAAGTTGGTATGGTTCCTCTCTTTCATATAAAGAATGTGCAGGAATATATTTCCTCTTTTCTGTTTGATCTTGACAGGTAGGTAAGACTTCTCCTTCGAACTCCAGTTACCCTCGCATAGAGACAGCAACCCTCATCCAGTTTAGCATTTCCTCCAACCATCCAGGTCAGTAGAGAAAGACGTGTCCTTAAAGGTCAATGACGCAAAGAGCAGAGGCATCTGAAACTTTTTTCTCCTTTAATTGTTGATGTACTCTATCTTCCATACGAAACGTATATATTTCCTTTTCAGCTCCACCATGTGACTTTTATTCTTTGGTTAGTAATCTATAGGACTAGCCTGGGAAGTAAGGATAACAGTTCCTGATTCTGGTGGTTGTCTTTGGATTCAGTAGGAATTTTCACATTGTGAATCAATTAGTTGGTTGCTGTTCATGCAGTGTGGAGCTTCTGATTAGTCCCCAAATGTTAACCTATACTGTGATATACACCCTAAGGAAAGGTTGATGATGACTGTTTTCTGGAGGGTTAAAAAAAGGTTAGCGATGTGGGTTCCTTAAGTTCACACTCATGGAATTTGGGAATTTGAAATTTCAAACTTCAGGGCCCACCACCTGGCTTATCCAAGAAAGCATGGCTGAAGAGTCTGCTGTTGGAAGGGTCCTTGTCACATTGTCTTGACTTACAAATTTCAGCTTATTCTGCTCTTCATATGTTGCAGTGCACAAAATTCTGCAAAATACAAGTAGCGTCTCTTCTGCTGCCCAATTCTGGATCTCTGATAGCCCCGCCCAATTGGCAAATGCCCATGTTGGGAGAGAGAACCATAGGGGATTTGGTAGAGGTTGCCCATTCCAAATCCTCATTTTTTTTTCTTGGAACAGAGTTCAATGAAAAGGTGAACTCTAGCATCTCAAATATCTTTGGAATGTGGGATTGGAGGTCTTCTTACTCCCAACTTTCTCCTCACTGCGTACTCCAAGCTCTTTCTACCACTTGAGGGTTATCACATGCATAGGAAAGTCAGGAATCCGGACGTGCTTTTGTTGAATTTTAAATACAGTTTTATGTTCATTTCCAGCTTCTTGATTTATACTCACGACTCGTTGAAATTCTACCAAATGATATTTTACTTGTGTGTTTTTTTTTTATTCTGATAATTATGCTGTGCTCTATCTAAACAGGAACCTCTCAAATTTGAATATATTAAAGTGACTAAACAATGGATTTGGATCAGGAAAGTAGAGAGGTCTCATCACAAAAATAACCATGATCAGGATAACCATACGGGTGCGAGGACAGTTAAGATTTTCTTCATTTTGCTTTTAGTGTGACAATAAAATGAAATTTGCCCTTGTGAACTATATGGGATATATTGTTTTTGGCAGCTTGGCGTACTTCAACTTTAGGCTAGACATGGCTTGAAAGTCCAAGTGGCTTGAGGTTGAAGGGTCGAAGAAGATGGTGAGAGTTAATCACAACTAGTGTTAAGCTATCAATTCAACATTGCAGAAGAAAACGTGCTACCACATTTGCCCCACTTAGACTAGTGAATATTTTCTGCTTATGTCTCCTAGGTATGTAAGCTACAGCCAATTCAGCTTGCAAATAAATTTTATTTCCTTTTCCTCCATCCGTCAAATGACTAAAAGGTTTAGTTGCCCTCCCTCACTGATTAATTTCCACCAGCAATAGGCTCCCATTGCTTGGTGCTGTTAACAGTATTGTGATGACTATTTGGATAAGTTAATTTCATATAGATCGAATTCTGAAGTCATAAGTTTCAACCGACGGTCTGTATCTTGGAATGAGCTATATACATGTGCTATTTTATTGCTAATGTCTTTTTATCTTCTCCAGGACTCGAGCAAATTGATGATTTGGTATAGACAAAGAAACGATCTTCTTTGCTCAATATGATCTGGTTACATGCTTCTACGATTATAAGCAGTATGAGGTTCCATATATCGTTTCTTTAGTTTTGAACCTGTCATCAGATTCCTGATCAGCATGTCAGTTATGCTTATAGACCTTAGGAAGAGGAATTGTAGCCTATTTAGAATAATGGAATAGGTAATATCTTGCGAAGATTTGTGTCCACTTGGCATCTAATTTGGATTCTTTTATGCTCCATAAAAGAAACTCCAAAAAAAGCAATTCTCTTCCCTAACATTCCCCAAAAAAACAATCATAGGTATATTTCTACCCAGAGATTAGTGGATTATTCCTTCCAAAAGAAGGGAAAAATAAAGCAGCTGTGCACGATAACTTAAAAAGCATCCCCTCCCCATATGATTAACATTTGGAACTCAAATAGAGTAGAACCTAGTGGAGTATATTAAAGTTCACTTGAGCTTCTTTGACCAGGGCTTTCCAAATCCTAAACATATATTCTCTAAACCATC